>NC_142470.1:88450164-89700164 GCF_049115385.1 Moschus berezovskii
ACAGGGATGGTGGGGGGAGTAAGTCAGTAGAAACACACATAGAAATTACAGAGGTGATGGAATTCACAAAGATTTTTAAACTGATACTCTACATATGTTCAAAGATTTTAAAGAAAGTACAAACAAAAGAAGGAAATTGAAGATATAAAAGAGAATCAAGTGGAATTTTTGGAGCTGAAAAATACATTATCTAAAATAAAAATTTACTAAATGAGATTAATAGCAGATTACACTAGAAAAGATCAGGGAATTTGGAGACATAAAAATAGAAATTATGAAAAGTGGCCAAAATGTTTCAAAATTTAATGAAAAATATAAACCTTTAGATCCAAGAATAGCAATACAGCTTTCAGAGTATAAACACAAAGAAAAACACATTCAGGTACATCACACTGGATTCATGTCAATGTATGGCAAAACCAACCAATACAATATTGTAAAATAATTAGCCTCCAATAAAAATTTTAAAAATAATAATAAAAAAATAAACTGTTGAAATTTAGAAATAGAAAACCTTAAAAGTGGCCAGAGGGAAAAAACACACATTTAATACAGAAGAACAAAAATAAGAAAATCACTGGCTTCATATCAGAAACAAAATGGCCAACTGAATGACATTTTTTAAAGAACTGAAAGGAAGGGTAAAAAGTAAATCTAGGATTCTATATCCATCAAAAATATTGTTCAAAATAAAAATAAAATGAAGGCATTTTCAATACAGGTTGAGAGAATTTATGATCAAGAGATCTAAATTACAATAAATATGAAAGGGAGTTTTCATGTAGAAGGAAAATGTTAACAGGAGGAAATTCAGATTTGCAAAAGGAAAAAAGAATTCCAGAAATGCTGAGGATACAAGTAAATACAAAAGAGGTTTTTACATTTTAAAATTTCTTCAAAAGTTAACATATTGTTCAAAACAAAAATGATAACAATGAATTGAGAGATCTATAATACATGTAGAAGTTTTATAGTTTTAGCTTCTATTTCTACATTTCAGCATCTATTCTAGGTCATTATTTTTTACAGCATTGTAAGTTTTTAAAATGTCCACCAATTTCTTTTTAAAAGCTTCCTAAGATCTTGAATCTATAGATTCATTTTAGAATCTGAATCTATAGATAATTCAGAGAAATTGATCTATTTAACAAAATTGAATCTTTTGACCCATGAACATAGATATCTATTTATTTAGGGCTTTAAAATTTTGTCCAGTAATAGGAAAAACCTGTATGCCTCTTGAGAAACCTGTATGCAGGTCAGGAAGCAACAGTTAGAACTGGACATGGAAAAACAGACTGGTTCCAAATAGGAAAAGGAGTATGTCAAGGTTGTATATTGTCACCCTGCTTATTTAACTTATATGCAGAGTACATCATGAGGAACACTGGGCTGGAAGAAGCACAAGCTGGAATCAAGATTGCCGGGAGAAATATCAATAACCTCAGATATGCAGATGACACCACCCTTACGGCAGAAAGTGAAGAGGAACTCAAAGGCCTCTTGATGAAAGTGAAAGAGGAGAGTGAAAAGGTTGGCTTGAAGCTCAACATTCAGAAAACGAAGATCATGGCATCTGGTCCTATCACTTCTTGGGAAATAGATGGGGAAACAGTGGAAACCGTGTCAGACTTTTTTTTGGGCTCCAAAATCACTGCAGATGCTGATTGCAGCCATGAAATTAAAAGACGCTTACTCCTTGGAAGGAAAGTTATGACCAGCCTAGATAGCATATTAAAAAGCAGAGACATTACTTTGCCAACCAAGGTCCGTCTAGTCAAGGCTATGGTTTTTCCAGTGGTCATGTATGGATGTGAGAGTTGGACTGTGAAGAAAGCTGATCGCTGAAGAATTGATGCTTTTGAACTGTGCTGCTGGAGAAGACTCTTGAGAGTCCCTTGGACTGCAAGGAGATCCAACCAGTCCATTCTAGAGGAGATCAATCCTGGGTGTTCATCGGAAGGACTTATGCTAAAGCTGAAACTGCAATACTTTGGCCACCTCATGTGACGAGTTGACTCACTGGAAAAGACTTTGATGCTGGGAGCGATTGGGGGTAGGAGGAGACGGGGACGACAGAGAATGAGGTGGCTGGATGGCATCACCGACTCGATGGACATGAGTTTGAGTGAGCTCCGGGAGTTGGTGATGGACAGGGAGGCCTGGCGTGCTGTGGTTCATGGGGTCGCTAAGAGTCGGACACGACTGAACGACTGGACAGAACTGAACTGAAAAGGAAAGTAGTTTTTATTGTAGAGGTCTTAGACATTTTTCTTAAATGTATGGGTACTTTATGTTTTTTGATACTACTGTGAATTACATTGTTTTCAGGTTTTATTTTGCAATTGTTCATTGGGCTAGTATACAGAATAGAAAAAAAATTTTTAAATATTAATTTGCATCTTGCAACCTTGCTATATTCACCTATTATAATAGCTTTTATTGTAGATTCTTCAAAATTTTCAATAAGTTCAATGTTTTCAATGTCATCTGCAAATAAAGTTTTACTTTTTCCTTTCCAATCTGTGTGCCTTTCATTATCTTTTTATTGCTTTATTGGGCTGGCAAAGATCTCCATTACAATACTGAATGGAAGTGGTAAGAAGGTACATCCTTTCCTTATCCCCAGCATTAGGGGGTAAACATTCAGTCTGGCGTTAAATATATTATTAGTTGTAGTTTTTTTGTAGATGACTTTTTTTTTCTTTTTTTTTATTAATTAATTTATTTTTTATTGGAGGCAAATTATTTTACAATATTATATTGGTTGGTTTTGCCATATGTTGACATGAATTCGCCCTAGGTGTACATGAGTTCCCCCTCCTGAACCCTCCTTCCACCTCCCTCCTCCCTTTATCCTTCCTCTGGGTCATCCCCGCACGCCAGCCCCGAGCATCCTATAACATGCATCGATCCTGAACTGGTGATTCGTTTCACATATAACAACATACGTGTTTCAATGCCATTCTCCCAAATCATCCCACCCTCACCCTCTCCCATAGAGTCCCAAAGACTGTTCTATACATCTGTGTCTCTTTTGCTGTCTCGTATACAGGGTTATCATTTGCATCTCTCTAAATTCCATATATATGCGTTAGTATACTGTATTGGTGTTTTTCTTTCTGGCTTACTTCACTCTGTATAATAGGCTCCAGTTTCATCCACCTCATTAGAACTGATTCAAATGTATTCTTTTTAATGGCTGAATAATACTCCATTGTGTATATGTACCAAAGCTTTCTTATCCATTCGTCTGCAGATGGACATCTAGGTTGCTTCCGTGTCCTGGCTATTATAAACAGTGCTGCAATGAACATTGGAGTACATGTGTCTCTTTCAATTGTGGTTTCCTCTGTGTGTATGCCCAGGAGTGCGATTGCTGGATCATATGGCAGTTCTATTTCCAGTTTTTTGAGGAATCTCCACACTGTTCTCCATACTGGCTGTACTAGTTTGCATTCCCACCAACAGTGTAAGAGGGTTCCCTTCTCTCCACATCCTCTCCAGCATTTATTGCATGTAGACTTCTGTATAGCAGCCATTCTGACTGGTGTGAAATGGTATCTCATTGTGGTTTTGATTTGCATCTCTCTGATTATGAGGGATGTTGAGCATTTTTTCATGTGTTTGTTAGCCATCTTTATGTCTTCTTTGGAGAAATGTCTGTTTAGTTCTTTGGCTCATTTTTTGATTGGGTCATTTAATTTCCTGGAATTGAGCTGCAGGAGCTGCTTGTATATTTTGGAGATTAATCCTTTATCAGTTGCTTCATTTGCTATTATTTTCTCCCATTCTGAAGGCTGTCTTTTCACCTTACTTATAGTTTCCTTTGCTGTGCAGAAGCTTTTGATTTTAATTAGGTCCCATTTGTTTATTTTTGCTTTTATTTCCAATTGTAGATGACTTTTAATTGGATTGAGTTCTTTCCCTCTACTCCTAGTTTGCCAAGGAACTTAACAAATAAATGTGCATGGTTACTGAACTTCTCCAGTACTTTTTCTGCATTTATCGGGATTGTCATAGAGTTTTTCTCCTTGATTTCATTTGATACAATATATTGCATTCATTACTTTCTAAGGGCAAACCAACTTGCTTTCCTGAGATAATTCTCATTTGGTCAGAATGTATTATCTTTTTATATACTGCTGAACTCTATTTTGTAGTGTTTTATTAATGTTTATTGTAAATGTGTTAATAAAGGCTATCAGTTATAAATCAGTCCTGAATATTCATTTTGGCCACCTGATGCAAATGACTGACTCACTGTAAAAGACCTTGATGCTGGGAAAGATTGAAGGAGGAGAAAGGGATGACAGAGGGTGAGATGGTTAGATAGCATCACCGACTCAATGGACATGAGTTTGAGCAAGCTCCAGGAGTTGGTGACGGATAGGGAAGCCTGGCGTGCTGCAGTTCATGGGGCTGCAAAGAGTCGGACACAACTGAGCAACTGAACTGACTGACTGACTCATCGGTATATATTATCTTGGTCTGATTTTAGTATCAGTGTAATACTTCTCTCTTGCTCTGTTTTCTGAAATAGTTTGTATGAGTTTGATATTATTGCTTCTTTAAACATATGCTAGAATTTACCATTGAAGACACACAGGCCTGGAAATTTGTTTGGAGAAAATTTTTAAGATTCAGATTTAATGTCGTTAAAAGAATTAGGGGTATTCAAATTTTCAGTTTCTTTCTATGCCAGTTTTTGTCATTTATGCCTTTCAAAATATTTGTCTATTTCACCTGTTTTTCAATTTTTTTTGTTATAAAGTAATATGCAACAGTGTATAATATTCTTTTACCTTTTTAATTTCTGTGGGATCCATACTGATGGCATATAATTCCTCAGGTTGATCATTTGAATCTTTTCTCTTTTTTATTTAATCAGTCTAGGTAGGTATTCCAAAAAAAAAAAAATCAGCATTGATTTTATTAATGTTCACTATTTTTAAAAGCATCTTAAAAGAACAAATATTTATTATCTCACACAGTCACTGTGGGTTAGGAATCTGGGAGTAACTTAGCTGGTAGTTTTGTCTCAGACCATAGTATGAGGTTTCAGTAAAGACACTGACTAGGGCTTCAGTCATCTGAAAGTATACCTTCAGTTCTTCACCACCTGGGCCTCTTAACAATGTGAGAACTGACTCCCCCAGAGTGAGTGACAGAATCGGGAGTGAGGGGGACTTCTCGATTGTTTTTCTGTTTTCTATTTCACTGATTTCTCCTTATTTTTCCTTTCTTCTATTCAGTTAGGGCTTAATTTAGCTTCTTGAGTAGAAAGCTTAAATTATCAGTTTTAAAGCTTATTCTGTCTCATGTAAGCATATAAAGCTGTATCCCTCTAAACACTGCTGTGGCTACATTCTATACAGTTTGATATGTTGTGTGTGTGTGTGCTATCATTCAGTGTAAAAATTTTCAAATTTCCCTTGTGATTTCTTCTTTGACCCATGGTTTATATGAATGTGTTTTACAAAATTTCAAAAAAATGTGGGAATCCTCAAGTCATATTTTTATTTTATTTATCTATAATTTATTTCCATTGTGATCAGAGGACATGCTTGATAAGTATACCTTCAGTTCTTCAAAAGGTATTGGACATAGGTCAGCTTTCCCTGAATTGATCTATATGCCCAATGTAATTCCAATCAAATCCTTGGAAGCTTTTTAAAAAAATTAACAGGCTTTTTTTAAAACAATGATATAATGTAAAAGAAATTTTGAAAGGGAATCACAAACTTGGAAAATTTAAACTATTTGAATTTGAGACTGTAAAGCTACAGAAATGGAGACAGTATGGCATTTACATAGGTATATAAATAAATGGAACAGAACAGACAATTCAAAAATAGAACCAGACACAGCTGATTTTCAACAGAAGTGCAAAGGTAATTCAATTAGTAGAAGATAATGTTTCTAGCATAGTCCTAGAAAACTCAGATATCACATTTAAAAAATAAAAATAAACCTTGACCCTTACCTCACATCATACACAAAAAAATTAACTTGATATTGATCTAGAAAAATACATGGGAGGAAATCTTTGTGACCATGGGATAGGTAAAATATTTTTAGATAGAGCAAATAAGCACAAAACAGAAAAGATGAACTTATAAATTAAACTTAATCAAATATTAAAACTCCTAGTCCAAAGATACCATTAAAGAATAAAGACAATCCACAGACTGGTATAAAATATTCATCACACACATACCTAATGAAAGTGAAGGTGAAAGTCACTCAGTCATGTCTAACTCTTTGCGATCCATGAGTATGACTCACAGACTGTATCATTCATGGAATTCTCCAGGCCAGAATACTGGAGTGGGTAGCCTTTCCCTTCTTCAGGGGATCTTCCCAACCCAGGGATCAAAGCCAGGTCTCCCACATTGTAGATGCACTATTCACCAGGTGAGCCACAGGGAAGCCCAGGAATACTGAAGTGGGTAGCCCATCCCTCTCTAGAGGATCTTCCCAACCCAGAAATTGAACCGGGGTATCCTGCATTGCAGGAGGATTCTTTACCAACTGAGCTATCAGGGAAGCCCATACATGTCAAGAAAATTTAAATAACTCTTACAATTTGGCAGGAAGAAGACAAAAAAATATTAAGATTTTAACAACAGACACTTCACAAAAGAAGATATACAGGTGTCCAATAAATGCATGAAATAATGCTCAATATCTTTTATCATCAGAAAAATGTATATTTAAACCTATACACACCACTGAATTATCTAAAAATAAAGACTGACACCATCAAGTTTGGTGAGAATTGAGGCTACAAGAACTCTCAGATATCATTGCTGAACCTGAAAACTGGAACAACCACTTCGGAAAATAGAATATCAGGTATAAACCTCAACATATGAGCTTCCTATATGATCCAGCAATCCCACTCCTAGGTATTGATCCAAGAGAAATGAAAATGTATGACTCCACAAAAATTTGAACATGAATCATTAAAGTAACTTCACTCATAATAGCTAAAACTGTAAACAATCAGAATGTCTACAAACTGGAAAACAGATAAACAAACTGCAGTATATACATACAATGGAATTCTGCTCAACAATAATGTTGATACATACAACAAAATGCATGAATCTCAAAAATATGCCAACAAAAGATATACATTGAAAGATTCCATGATAATCTAGAACAGGCGAAACTAATCAATAGCAACAGAAAGCAGATCAATGGTTGCCAGAGGCCAAGAATGACAGGGATTTATGGCAAAGGAACAAAGAACTTGGAGAGTAATAAGAAGTATTCGGTATCTTAATTGGAGTGGTTGTCACAGTTGCATACATCTGTCAAAATTTATTGAACTGTACACTGAAATCATAATCACAGGAAACTAGTCGATCTGTTCACATGGACCACACCCAAATGTGGTCCACTGGAGAAGGGAATGGCAAACCACTTCAGTATACTTGCCTTGAGAACCCCATGAACAGTATCAAAGGGCAAAATGATAGGATACTGAATGAGGAATTCCCTAGGTTGGTAGGTGCCCAGTATGCTACTGGAGATCAGTGGAGAAATAACTCTAGAAGGAATGAAGGGATGGAGCAAAAGCAAAACCAATACCCAGTTGTGGATGTGACAGGTGATAGAAGCAAGGTCCGATGCTGTAAAGAGCAATATTGCATAGGAACCTGGAATGTTAGGTCCATGAATCAAGGTAAATTGGAAGTGGTCAAACGGGAGATGGCAAGAGTGAACATAGACATTCTAGGAATCAGTGAACTAAAATGGACTGGAATGGGTGAATTTAACTCAGATGACTATTATATCTACTACTGTGGGCAGGAATCCCTTAGAAGAAATGGGGTAGCCATCATGGTCAACAAAAGAGTCCGAAATGCAGTACTTGGAGGCAATCTTAAAAATGACAGAATGATTTCTGTTCGTTTCCAAGGCAAACCATTCAATATTACAGTAATCCAGGCCTATGCCCCAACCAGTAACGCTGAAGAAGCCGAAGTTGAATGGTTCTATGAAGACCTACAAGACCTTTTAGAACTAACCCCCAAAAAAGATGTCCTTTTCATTATAGGGGACTGGAATGCAACAGTAGGAAGTCAAGAAACACCTGGAGTAACAGGCAAATTTGGCCTTGGAGCACGGAACGAAGCAGGGCAAAGGCTAATAGAGTTTTGTCAAGAGAACGCACTGGTCATAACAAACACCCTCTTCCAACAACACAAGAGAAGACTCTACACATGGACATCACCAGATGGTCAACACCGAAATCAGATTGATTATATTCTTTGCAGCCAAAGATGGAGAAGCTGTATATAGTTAGCAAAAACAAGACCAGGAGCTGACTGTGGCTCAGATCATGAACTCCTTATTGCTAAATTCAGGCTGAAATTGAAGACAGTAGGGAAAACCACTAGACCATTCAGATATGACCTCAATCAAATCCCTTATGATTATACAGTGGAAGTGAGAAATAGATTTAAGGGACTAGATCTGATTAAAGATAGAGTGCCTGATGAACTCTGGACGGAGGTTCGTGACATTGTACAGGAGACAGGGACCAAGACCATCCCCATGGAAAAGAAATGCAAAAAAGCAAAATGGCTGTCTGAGGAGGCCTTACAAATAGCTGTAAAAAGAAGAGAGGCGAAAAGCAAAGGAGAAAAGGAAAGACAGAAGCATCTGAATGCAGAGTTCCAAAGAATAGCAAGGAGAGATAAGAAAGGCTTCCTCAGTGATCAATGCAAAGAAATAGAGGAAAACAACAGACTAGGAAAAACAAGAGATCTCTTCAAGAAAATTAGAGATTCCAAGGGAACATTTCATGCAAAGATAGGCTCGATAAAGGACAGAAATGGTATGGACCTAACAGAAGCAGAAGATATTAAGAAGAGGTGGCAAGAATACACAGAAGAACTGTACAAAAAAGATCTTCACGACCAAGATAGTCACGATAACGTGATCACTGACCTAGAGCCAGACATCTTGGAATGTGAAGTCAAGTGGGCCTTAGAAAGCATCACTACGAACAAAGCTAGTGGAGGTGATGGAATTCCAGTGGAGCTATTTCAAATCTTGAAAGATGATGCTGTGAAAGTGCTGCACTCAATATGCCAGCAAATTTGGAAAACTCAGCAGTGGCCACAGGACTGGAAAAGGTCAGTCTTCATTCCAATCCCAAAGAAAGGCAATGCCAAAGAATGCTCAAACTACCGCACAATTGCACTCATCTCACACGCTAGTAAAGTCATGCTCAAAATTCTCCAAGCCAGGCTTCAGCAATATGTGAACCGTGAACTTCCAGATGTTCAAGCAGGTTTTAGAAAAGGCAGAGGCACCAGAGATCAAATTGCCAACATCCACTGGATCATGGAGAAAGCAAGAAAGTTCCAGAAAAACATCTATTTCTGCTTCATTGACTATGCCAAAGCCTTTAACTGTGTGGATCACAATAAACTGTGGAACATTCTGAAAGAGATGGGAATCCCAGACCACCTGACCTGCCTCTTGAGAAACCTGTATGCAGGTCAGGAAGCAACAGTTAGAACTGGACATGGAACAACAGACTGGTTCCAAATAGGAAAAGGAGTACGTCAAGGTTGTATATTGTCACCCTGCTTATTTAACTTATATGCAGAGTGCATCATAAGGAACGCTGGGCTGCAAGAAGCACAAGCTGGAATCAAGATTGCTGAGAGAAATATCAATAACCTCAGATATGCAGTGACACTACCCTTATGGCAGAAAGTGAAGAGGAACTCAAAAGCCTCTTGAGGAAAGTGAAAGAGGAGAGTGAAAAGGTTGGCTTGAAGCTCAACATTCAGAAAACAAAGATCATGGCATCTGGTCCCATCACTTCATGGGAAATAGATGGAAAAACAGTGGAAACAGTGTCAGACTTTATTTTATAGGGCTCCAAAATCACTGCAGATGCTGATTGCAGCCATGAAATTAAAAGACGCTTGCTCCTTGGAAGGAAAGTTATGACCAACCTTGATAGTATATTAAAAAGCAGAGACATTACTTTGACAACCAAGGTCCATCTAGTCAAGGCTATGGTTTTTTCCGTGGTCATGTATGGATGTGAGAGTTGGACTGTGAAGAAAGCTGATCGCCGAAGAATTGATGCTTTTGAACTGTGGTGTTGGAGAAGACTCTTGAGAGTTCCTTGGACTGCAAGGAGATCCAACCAGTCCATTCTAAAGGAGATCAATCCTGGGTGTTCATTGGAAGGACTGATGCTAAAGCTGAAACTGCAATACTTTGGCCACCTCATGCAACGAGTTGACTCACTGGAAAAGTCTCTGATGCTGGGAAAGGTTGGGGGCGGGAGGAGAAGGGGACGACGGAGAATGAGATGGCTGGATGGCATCACCGACTCTGGACATGAGTTTGAGTGAGCTCCGGGAGTTGGTGATGGACAGGGAGGCCTGGCGTGCTGTGATTCATGGGGTCGCGGAGAGTCGGACACGACTGAGAGACTGAACTGAACACTTTAAATGTGTGCATTTTACTGAATACAAAGGATATCTCAGTATAACTTACTTTATATACAAAAAAATAAGATTTCACAGAATGACCACTGTATATTTTACCATTCAAATGGCTATATGAGACCTGAGGTCATAGAGACCTGCTTCCAGTTGGACTGTCCTTATGATTCTTTTGTCTCGAGCAGTGCTGCACCTATGACAAATTGTACTTTCCAAACTCAGCAGCATCCCACAGATTATACTACATTATGACCTTGATCTTTCTCCCATCAAAAAGTGGGGTCTGCAAGGGGGAAGGGATAGTTAGGGAGTTTGAGACTGACAGGTACACACTGCTATATTTAAAATGGATAACCAACAGGGACCTACTTATAGCACAGGGAACTCAGATCAAAGTTATGTGGCAGCCTGGCTTAAAGGGGAGTTTGAGGGAGAATGGATACATGTATATGTATGGCTGAGTTGCTCTGCTGTGTACCTAAAACTATCACAGCATGGTTAATCAGCTATACTCTAATACAAAATAAAAAGATTTTTTTAAAGTAGCATCTGTGTTCCCTTCCCTTACGTACACTTGGGTTTGCTTAGAACCAACAGAAATGCAGCAGAAGTGATTCTGCATGCCTTCCAAAGCTAAGTTAGAAGGGGTGCCATAACTTCCCCCTGACTCATCAGAGCACTAGTCTTAGAAGCCTGGTCTACCAGGTAACATGCCAGCTCTCTGAAGCCAACATGCTGTGAGGAAGCCCAAGTTATCGCAAGCGGAGAGACCACATGCAGACACTCTGAGACTACCTGGAGAGAGAAAGAAAGATGCCCAGGCAAACCCTAGCTCCTACAGGCACCTGCTGTTCCAGCTCCAGTCATCACTTAACTACCATCCCTCGAGGGACCCCATGCCAGAAACACCTATCATAGCCCTTCCCGAATTCTGACCGGCTGAAACTGAGGCATAATCTGATGTGCAGAATAAGTAACCAGTACAACACCCAAGCAACACCACACTTGACACAGTGCTCAAAATCAATGAAAGGAGGGCGTGTGGTGTCATCGTTCTTTTTAATAACTCTAAAACTATTCCACTCTCTTCAGACTCACTCTTCTGATGTAGAAATCAGCACACCTTTTACTTCAGAGACTGCCAAAACACATGCAGTGAGTGGCGCCCAGCTCCCCAAGAAGAGTGGTACTGAATTAATCACCAGTGAGACAGCCTGGCTCTTTTATAGGAGTGGTGACAGATAAACTGCTAAACCCACAAGCAAACACATTTCTCTTTTCTGCACCCTGGACTCCCTTGGAGTTTTCTGGAAAAAGAATTTTACCCAAAAGAAATGGGCAAGCAGGATTGCCCAAGCTGAAGCACCTTTCAGAAACATGGGCCTGTTGTTTTCTCTCTCAGTGAAGGTTCATGATATACGTTATTATGTAAGACCTGGCACTAGACCAGGAACTGGCCCAAACAGACTTTGAAAAATAATTCCACCTCAAAACACATCCATCTTGCTGCATCGGCATGTTGACAGACAAGCTGTACTTCAGGGAGGCCTACCCTCTGGTAGGCATAAGTCCCAGCATGGCAGGTAATGGGCAAACTGCCTTTATCCTGATCAAAATCCATCCATCCATGTCTGCTCGGCAGCCACCATGAAAGAAGTTGAAACAAACAAAAATGTATTACAAACACACACACACACACACACTTTCCTTACTCACTAGTTGAGGAAAGGGTACACAAAGAAATTAAGTATGTGCATGTGTTTATTTTAAGTGGGTGTTTATTTTCCAGTTTCCATAGGAAATAAGTGAACTAATATTATCTTCCAAAAGTAAATACCTTTATGCAAAACTCCCTAAAATCAATTTCGGGCCAAGATTCCTGCTGTAAGTTCCTCTGGCCTTTACGCCTCCAAGTTCTCACACTGTGGTCTAAAGCACAGAGGATTGTTAACAGAGATCCATGGCCTTGTTCTTCCCTCAGCTTTTCTGAAAGCTGAATCACAGAGTCTTCTGTATCCCTCTTGCCAGATCCTACTGCTTGAGACAAGAGATAAAAATCTGACGGGAAACCAAAAACGTGAAGCCTCCTGGAGGTTGAACCTGTCAGTTCCTCTTGGCCATGCACATCTTTTGCAGACAATTAATCTCCTTACTGGATCTTTTCTGGAATTATGTTAACCAGGAGGGCTGCAGTCCGTTTTGAGGTGTATTCTTGGGGAGCCCTGTGAATTTTGTGTTGCTGTGCTTCTAATAGTATTTGCCCATACGCTGTGTCTATGGATTTTGCTTGCTTGCCCCAGTAAAGGATGGTCCTAAGATCCTTCTTAACAAGCACTCTCTCTTTCGTTAACACCAACAACAACAATCATCTGCCTAACTTTAAAAAGAACCAGATATTTCCAGTGTCCATATAATGACCACTATGTATTTTTTTTTAATCACCAAAGGCTACATTTTCAGTAAGCTCCTGACATTTTGAGAGGACAGGTCCAGAGACCTTCCCCAACCACAAAATCTCAGACACGGGAATGTTTATTCAGGCCTCTGGCACTGGGTCAAGAGTCCTGAATTTCCTCTCTATGTCATCACTCTAACCACATTTTGACCTGGATAAATGCACATAAATGGAGAAAACACAACCAACTACACGCTGATGCTCAGAAAAAGATGAAATTATTGAAGATAAGTGTGAAGAGAGACCTGAAAGGAATCTAAGCTTTCTGTTCTTCAGTTCAGTTCAGTTCGGTCGCTCAGTCATGTCCAACTCTTTGCGACTCCATGAATCACAGCATGCCAGGCCTCCCTGTCCATCACCAACTCCCGGAGTTCACTCAAACTCATGTCCATCAAGTCGGTGATGCCATCCAGCCATCTCATTCTCTGTCGTCCCCATTTCCTCCCACCCCCAATCCCTCCCAGCATCAGACTCTTTTCCAGTGAGTCAACTCGTCGCATGAGGTGGCCAAAGTATTGGAGCTTCAGCCTTAGCATCAGTCCTTCCAATGAACACCCTGGATTGATCTCCTTTAGAATGGACTGGTTGGATCTCCTTGCAGTCCAAGGGACTCTCAAGAGTCTTCTCCAGCACCACAGTTCAAAAGCATCAATTCTTCGGCAATCAGCTTTCTTCACAGTCCAACTCTCACATCCATACATGACCACAGGAAAAACCATAGCCTTGACTATTCTTAATAGTAATTAAATTCACATATATTAAAGATCAGTTGTTGAAATCATTAGGCTGACCACAGAAAAATTATTAACACTTTCTACCATTACATAGTGGATATTCTGTTTTTGCTTGATGTATTCACTGGATGAATTCTAGCCTTACTATAAATCTTAAAGCCTTTATGTGTCTTGAGAACATAATGTCAAAACACGGTACATATCACCCAAAAGACACACTTGTAAAGACTATTAAATAAGTCAAATAAGTTATTGGGAAAATATTTAAAAGATTAATTATATGGAAAATTTGTACTCAAACAAAATGTCCGCAAAGGCAAAACAATTAAGGAAGTCATTGTTCACTCAGTCAATGAACTATTAGGCAAACATTAAGATTATTAGTGTGTGATCATTGCATTGTAGATGTTACCAGCCCAAAGAGCCCTGGGTTCTTTAGGGGAAATTATTCCATTCACTCAGCTTATGCCTCCATTCATGAATAATCATCCTGGACAGTTAAGCACACCCTTCCTGCAGGCACTAATTCTATTTTTCATTTATTCAGCAAGTTCCAGCATATCAGTACTGGAATGTTAGTCTCATGATAAAAATAAATCAAAAAATAATAATATTGATAATAACAGCCACCATCTTCAGTGATTTACTTCAAGGATTCTACCCCTTGGCTTGGAATCCCAACTCTGCCACTGGGTGTATGACTTTGGGAAAGCAATGAACTTGTCTTATTATTTAGTTTCTTTGCATGTAAATACAATATTGGAAAGTAATTAGCCTCCAATTAAAATAAATAAATTCATATTAAAAAAAAAATTTTTTTAAAGAATATTTCTAGCTGTTGATTGGCCATTCTTTACCATGTTAGGGAGATACTCTTTCAACTATAGTTTATTTACTAAAACTTTTATCAGGATTACATATTAAATTTTAACTCCTATCAAAAAATAAATAAATAAATAAATAGAGTGATAATACTTCTCTTTGTTGTGAGGATAAAGTCAGATAACAGATGAAAAGTGCCTGGCATGTAGATAAGACTCTCTTGACAGGTATTGTTTTCCTTCTTACTTCAACATTGTGTCTGCCTACCATTCAGCAATCCACAAACATATAAAACCAAATGTAATTTGCACAAGTAAAAAACATACTGTTTATCTTCTTTAGATATTTATAATCCATGGTAGAAATTATGTTTTCTCTTTTTCCAAGATGGAATGTCAACTAAGACCTGTATGCTCTACCTCTCCTCAAACCTAAGCTCTAAAGTTATAAATTGATATATCATGTCAACACAAAAGAAGAAAGGACTATTTGTAAAAGCCAATTACATTCAATTTCATTCTAGGTACTATGTGAGGCATACATATACTTTATCACATTGCCCCATTTTAAGGGCTTCCCTGGTGGCTCAGTTGGTAAAGAATCTGCCTGCAGTGAAGGAGACCCGGACTTGATTCCTGGGTCAGGAAGATCCCCTGGAGAAGGAAATGGCAACCCACTTCAGTATTCTTGCCTGGAGAATCCCCACGGACAGAGGAGCCTGGCAGGCTACAGTCCATAGTGTCTCAAGAATTGGACACGACTTAGTGACTAAACCACCACCACCTGGTGACTCAGTAGGTAAAGCATCTGCCTGCAATGCAGAAGACCACCTACAAAGCAGGAGACCCAATTTTGACCCCTGGGTTGGGAAGATCCCCTGGAGAAGGAAATGGCAAGCAACTCCAGTATTCTTGCCTGGGAAATCCCATGCACAGAGGCCTGGCAGGCTACAGTCCGTGGGGTCACAGGAGTCAGACATGATTTAGTGACTAAACCACCACCACCACCACCAATCCCACTTTAAAGATGAAGAAACAGAGGTTCAAAATGGTTGAGTAACTTGTCTTAGACCCCAGTGAAGTAAAACGACAAAATCAGGAATCATTTTTTGATCTGTTCAGTTTCAAAGACCATACAATTTTCCTGATGTTTAGCTGCCAAGTTTTAGTTCTTAACCACGATGTCATAAACTATTGTTCCAAGAAAATGAGACCACTGTTTACTATCTGTCATGGCTAGTTTTTAAATCAAGCCTGAGGATATAAAAGTTATGACCTCTACATCTTAAGTAAAAGCCTACTTGAATTAAAACAAAACAATGGAAAATGCCTTAGTAATAGTATGTGAAAAATCTTCAGAATGTGAGGTATCAACTGGTTTTGTTCAGTGTAATGGCCCTGCACAGAGCTGGAAGGACGTCAGTGGGTGTCAGAGTGGTCAGTTTCACCAGAATAGAATATGTGAGTCTAAAGCTATGTGTTCGCTGTTTCTGGTCACCATGCCATAAGTTCAACTCTGCCATAATTATCCTTTTCTACAGTTTATTAACCTTCATCCCAACAGGACTGTAGATTCTGACTAGGCTTAATTTTAAACGGAAAAACAAATTCAATTCATTCTTTCAGTATATGAGTCATGTAGGCGAAGCAAACTGTGACTGTCAGTATCTTTTCTAGTTATACGATGCTCTGACAATGCACTCTTCTCCAGGGAGCCACTACCCAAGGCTGGGCCCCAGAGGGGGTGGCCCCCAACCTGTGCTACCATTGCCAGCCCCTACCACAAGCCACAGGTAGTTCTTAACTGAGAATCTGGTACATAGTGGATGCTCAGTAAATATTTGTTCAATGAATAAATGAATGCAGCTGTGTCTGCCCAAGCCAGCAGAGGAACTTAAAATCAATCCTTCCGGATTCCTTATACTAAGATTGTTCTGTCTGTGCCTCCTGGCTACCAACTAAAACTTCCCACCTCACAGGCCAAAGGCAGTCTCAGGTTTTCATCTATAAAGTCATGACACCTGTCTACGCCCCAGGTCTTAAGAGGATTAAAACAGATGAGGCTGTCAGAAGTTTGGGAATCACAGTATATGTCCCACACCCTCCAGAATGGGACAGAAGGACTATATCTGATTTTCATCCGTGGCCTCATGTCAATATCTTTTGAGAAGCTTTCAAAAGATAGAAAGCCAGTGAAATCAGAATCTCTGAAGATGGGTCATGACTACAAAGATTGTTTAAATGTGCCCCTGGTGATGTGAAGGTGTAGCCAAGATTTGACGATTCCAAGGCTGAAGAAGGTCAACAGGAGCAACATCAGCCTCACACAAGCAGGAAGAAGCATCTTGCTCTTCTAGAAGGGGAAGGTAAGAGGATGGAAAATGCAACACGGTGCAACACCTACTGATGTTGTCAAAATGTCCTTTCCCAGCCTGTAGTGCTCTCTGCTGCCTGTGGCCCACCTATACCATCCCCTCCTACCCCTCCAAATCATCCTGGATGATGTGGTCTCATCTTCGACTGGGCAATGGGAAACTGCTCAAGTATATTCCTCTTTTAAAACAGAGCTAGTTTCTTCTACTTTCTACCCAGTGTCCCAGTCCCAGTCCTCACAAGCCCTGTTCTGTCTCCTATCCCCACCTCCTACATGGGATCCTCACCTTAAAACCAGAGTTTCTAGTGACAAGTCCCACATGAATATGGCTGGACTGTGTATAAGCTCCAGGCACCATAGAAAAGACCACATCCAGTAAGTAATGAAGACAAACTGGAGAAGGGAGCATAAACAGAGACCCAAAATGTCAGAACTCCTAATTTCTAAAATATTCAATCAGCTCATACAGTTCAACATAAAAAAATAAACAATCCAATCAAAAAATTGGCAGAAGACCTAAATAGACATTTCTCCAAAGAAGACATATGGATGTCCAAAAAGCACATGAAAAATGCTCAGCATCACTAATTATCAGAGAAATGCAAATCAAACTACAATGAGGTATCACCTCACACAGGTTAGAATGGCCCACATTAAAAAGTCTACAAATAACAAATGCTGGAGAGGATGTGGGAAAAGGGAACCCACCTCCACTGTTAGTGGGAATGTTAACTGGTATAGCCATCATGGAGAATAGTATGGAGGTTCCTTTAAAAACTAAAATGAGAACATATGATCCAGCAATCCCACTCCTAGGCAAATATCTGGAAAAGACAAAAACTAATTTAAAAAGATACATGTACCCCAATATTCATAGCAGCACAAATGTTCTCTATGTTATGAGAGTCACTGATGTATCATGTTGGAAAAAATGCCTCTAGTATGGTGTAGAAATATACATGTGCACACACACACCCATGATTTGGAGGTTAAAAGCCTATGTTCACAGCTCAACTGTTTATAGACTAAATGTGTCTCCCAAAATTCATGTGTTGAAGTACTAAATACCACTGTGAATATAATTGGAGATGGGTCCCCTAAGGAAATGGTGGTGGTGGTTTAGTCACTAAGTCATGTCCAACTCTTGTGACCCCATGGACTGTAGCCTGTCAGGCTTCTCTGTCTATGGGATTTCCCAGGCAAAACTATTGGCATGGATTGCCATTTCCTTCTCCAGGGTATCTTCCCAATCCAGGAACTGATCCTGGTCTTCTGAAATGCAGGTGGTCTCCTGCATTGCAGTGGATTCTCTACCAACTGAGCCACCAGAGAAGCTCAGTGTAGGTTAAATGAGATCATAGGAATGGGGCCTTGTTCCAACAGGATTAGTGTCCTTATAAAAAGAGATTAAAAGACGCTTACTCCTTGGAAGGAAAGTTATGACCAACCTAGATAGCATATTAAAAAGCAGAGATGTTACTTTGCCAACAAAGGTTCGTCTAGTCAAGGCTATGGTTTTTCCTGTGGTCATGTACGGATGTGAGAGTTGGACTGTGAAGAAAGCTGAGCACCGAAGAATTGATGCTTTTGAACTGTGGTGTTGGAGAAGACTCTTGAGAGTCCCTTGGACTGCAAGGAGATCCAACCAGTCCATCCTAAAGGAGACCAGTCCTGGATGTTCATTGGAAGGACTGATGCTGAAGCTGAAACTCCAATTCTTTGGCTACCTGATGCGAAGAGCTGACTCACTGGAAAAGACCCTGATGCTGGGAGGCATTGGGGGCAGGAGGAGAAGGGGACGACAGAGGATGAGACGGCTGGATGGCATCACCGACTCGATGGACATGAGTTTGAGTGAACTCCGGGAGTTGGTGATGGACAGGGAGGCCTGGTGTCCTGCACGAGCGGGCAACTGAACTGAACTGAACTGAAGAAGAGATACCAGAGTGCTCAGTTCCTTTTTCTGCCTTGTGGGGACAGAGAAGACTGCAAGCCAAGAAAAGGGTTCTCATCAGGAATTGACCCTGCCATATCTTAATCTGGGAATTCTAGCCTCCAGAACCATGAGAAAATAAATGTCTGTTTTTTAAGCCACTCAATCAATGGTATTTTGTTACTGATACAACAACCTTAGACAAGTCACAACATCACCAAGCCTCAGTTTCCTCATCAATAAAAAAGAGATAAATCCTACCTCTTCATAAACATCAAATGAGGTAATGTATGTTTTTAAGGGCTCTGCAAACAGTAGAGTATTAAGTAGGCATTAATCACTCATTAATCTCCACCTCTGTGCTCTCATACTTAAATCCTTGTGTGCTAGCTGAATATTTACCGGATTGTATTAGATAGAATTGTTTTTTCCTGTCTCCCTTGTCAGACAGTAAAAATCCTTTTGGCCAGGAGCCAAGTCTCATTCATCTTTGTACCACCAATGCCAAGACACACAGTCACTGCTCAAGAAATGACTGCAGAATGATCCCTAGGTGGCCTTAGATACCCTTTCTCTGTGTCCCATAACAACCCCACATATCCTGCCATCACTTAGCATCAGGTGGTGAAGTTATTAATTTTTCAATTTTTCTTCCCCACTGGAGTAAAAGCTTCCAGGTGATGGAGACCACATAGTATCATTATTGTATCCCTAATGACTAGTACAGTGCCTGGCCCCAAGTAGGAAATCAGTAAATATTGATGAAAAGAAGGGAAATAATGCATTTCTTGAAGAATCAGCATCCTTGAATTTCAGTGCTCACAGTTGTCCTGTATTCAATCCACCATCTTCAACGGAACCAACTCAATGCCCTTCACCCCACTCAGTCTCTGTTCAAAGGGCTTCTAAAAGGTCCCATTCTCATGTGGCTCTTTTATCCTATTATAACTAGCAAAGGTTCTGAATGCACTGTTTTATTGTACAAATCAATATCATCCCCCTAGAGAACCAAGACCAGTCACTTACAGCATCAGCAGTTGCTATGCAACCACCCTCCAAAGTTCAGGTTGAAAGATCCAGAGCTAAGGTAGTGATTTTTCCTACCTAGAAGGGACCATAATTTCTAGGGAAAAATAGACCATTATGCAGAGTCACTCAATCTTCTTGCAAAAGGAAATTTAACCACATCAGAAAAGTATATTTTCTAGGTCTTCTAAGTTGTGCATATGTAGCCTTTTTATAAAGAGATATGTATATTTAGCTACTGGATCCCAAACACACGCTATATATAAATGTGTATAATTTATTAATATATTTATAAATATTTATATCTGTATTTTAGAGAGTAAATATTTTTTATGACAAAGTAGTTACAGGAGGGTCAAATTATTCTATTTCTTTTTACAAATGTAAACATTTTAAATGAATTTCTATTTTCTCATAGCAAAAATAATTCAGAAAACAGAAATATTTAAAGAGAAAACAAAGAAGCCATATCAAACAACTTAGATAAAACCACTGTTGGTAATTGTTACGTAATCTTCCAGATGTTTACACAAAAGACATTAAAAACATTATATATATTTATATTATTATTATATATAATGTTCCTATGTATGTACAAACATCTGGAATATAACTATTGTATATTTAGCTAGAATATCTATTTTCTTACTAAAATGGAAACATATTCTAGCATGGTTTAAATACCTCTTGTCTTTAAAACTTCACATTATTCCATGGATGTCTTTTCTAAGTTCAGTTCACTTCAGTTCAGTTACTCAGTCGTGTCCGACTCTGCGACTCCATGGACTGCAGCACACCAGACTTCCCTGCCCATCACCAACTCCCAGAGCTTACTCAAACTCATGTCTGTAGAGTCGGTGATACCATGCAACCAACTCATCCTCTGTCGTCCCCCTCCTCCTCCCATCTTCAATCTTTTCCCACCATCAGGGTCTTTTCAAGTGAGTCAGGTCTTCGCATCAGGTGGCCAAAGTATTGAAGTTTCAGCTTCAGCATCAGTCCTTCCAATGAATATTGAGGACTGATTTACTTTAGGATGTCCAAGGGACTCTCAAGAGTCTTCTCCAACGCCACAGTTCAAAAGCATCAATTCTTCGGCACTCAGCTTTCTTTATAGTCCAACTCTCACATCCATACATGACTACTGGAAAAACCACAGCTTTGACTAGACGGACCTTTTTATACAGTGGAAGTGACAAATAGATTCAAGGGATTAGATCTGATAGACAGGGTGCCTGAAGAACTGACAGAGGTTTGTAACATTATATAGGAGGCAGTGATCAAGATGATCCCCAAGAAAAAGAAATGCAAAAAGGCAAAATGGTTGTCTGAGGAGGCCTTACAAATAGCTGTGAAAAGAAGAGAAGCTAAAGGCAACGGAGAAAAGGAAAGATATATCCATTTGAATGCAGAGTTCCAAAGAATACCAAGGAGAGAGAAGAAAGCCTTCCTCAGCGATCAATGCAAAGAAATAGAGGAAAACAATAGAATGGGAAAGACTAGAGATCTCTTCAAGAAAATTAGAGATACCAAGGGAACAATTCATGCAAAGATGGGCACAATAAAAGATAGAAATGGTAGGACCTAAAAGAATCAGAAGATATTAAGATGAGGTGCAAGAATACACAGAAGAACTGTACAAAAAAGATCTTCATGACCCAGATATTCATGATGGTGTGATCACTCACCTAGAGCCAGACATCTTAAAATGCAAAGTCAAGTGGGCCTTAGGAAGCATCACTTTTCTAAGTTAGCATATACTTACAGCATTATTTTGAAGGCTGCATAATATGTTCTAGCTTAAATGTATTAACATCTATTAATTATTTTCCTGTTTTGTTCATTTTTCACCATCATAAATAATATTTAAAAGACATCCTCATGCACACATCTTTGAAAACTCATCTGATTGTTTCAATAAAATCAATTCACGGATTGGATCAAAGATTATGCAATTATATTAAGGCTTTTAGATTATTTACAAATAAATTACCTAATCCTAGGCATTCACCCCCCCAAACCAGGATTTTAGATCAGTACAAATTTAGTCAAATCTTTGAAATTTTTTAATTTATTTTATTTTATTTATAAATGGGAGTATGGTTTATTAAGCTGTGCCATAGTACAGGCGCTTGCCCATGGCACTTTTAATGTACAAAGCCCAAACATTCTGCCAATTTCTCTTGAGCAATGACACCAGGAAGGTGACAGCTAAGTGGATGTTGTACACAAGCTCATCGTCTGTCATCGTCATGTGGCCAATAGGCACTGCCAGACATGGCAACTTCTTCATCTGGAACTTGATGGTGGACTTGACTTCGTCACCTTTGGCTGCTATATTCTCAATATGGGTCAGCAAGGAAGGGAATTTTTAAAGTCTGGACCCAGGATTCATGGGATCTGCTTGATCAAAGACTCTGAAGCCAAAAAGGCATCTTTCTTCTTGACCACTTCGATGCATTGCCAAGATCCCATCCTTGTTCTTTTTCCCCACTCAATCCTGAGAAACTGAATATACAAACAGATGATGGCCAGACTTCATATAAAAGTAGAACTGTGACCCACCACCCACAGAAACCAACTCAAAGAAGCCAATCTACTGTCTGCAGCCATCAGTCCCTATAACCATCAATCTAAAATGGCCAAGACTCGATTAATAATTGACAATTTATCTAATTTTTGCTCCCACTTCTAACTTAGGACCAACAAGAGAAAGCCAAATACAGCCTCCTATCTAGGCAAATAGGATGTCCCACTTCTAGTTAGCCCACTGAAACTTCCCCATGCCAACAGGACTTATCTAAAGCATTCCTTTTCTTCCTATTATAAAGTTTTCCCACTCCTCCACCTGTTTCTTTGCCAAAAGCAAATCATGGTAAATGATTCGCTTGTGACAGACAGCAACCTGAATAAATAACCTTTGCCTGGATAGCATTCATCTATGTCCACAACCTCAACTCAAGCCCTGCTGCTGAGAGATGACTCAAAGTTTTCTAATAAACACCCTTCACATTCTCAATTCAACCTGCAGTGGGCTGATTATCGTAACCAAAGGTTAATCCTTTCTCACTTGAGATGTGATAGCCCAGAGGCTAGTGTGGCAACCCAGAGAGCTCTAGACCACAAAAGCCTAGGCCCCTGGCTGGGAACTCAAGAGTCCCCTCTTGGCTCTGCCATTAACCTGCTTTATGTTTTCAGACTTGTCTTTATGTTTCAATTCCTCCTCTATAAAATGGGAACAAATCCTATGCTCATCCACAGGCTTAGTGTAAGAACAAGACAAAATACAATGTAGGACTGTGCTTTGAAATGGTTACTAATTATGAAATGTAAGATGTTATCACGAATACATGCAGCCCTTCTTTCAACACCCCCTGGTGTCTCAGACATGGAAGAGATCAAATAGGGATAAAGAAGGGAGGGGAAAAAAATTGGCTCAAGGCACAACGAGCTGGACAGAGTGAGGAAGCACAAGCTGGCCAGCGGCTGGAACTGGTTCCCAGTCATGTTATTCTATGCTTTTAAACTCCCACACACACCCCATCCTCCGCCAAAATACATAAACCTCTCTGAATTACACTCCTTCTCTTACAGGAGCAATTGACTACAGTTGGATGTGATTTTCCTTTGTTTGTTTTAATTTATGGATGACCAGGAATGCTGCCCTGCCTCCTTTTTTCAAATACCCACCACTCCTCCTCCATCAGAGGACCTCTTCTGGGGTCTTTGATTTCTGGTAAATTTTTTTGATAAGAATAGTTGTGGTTAGGGGGAGCTCCAAGCACAACTCCAAGGCTCCAGTGAACCTTAAGGCTCATTAAGGACTTTTCCCAACTCCGCCTAAGGCAGTAAATCACTGGGTGCAGGAAAAGTAGGTTGGGCGAGAGGGCAACCGGAGCACCCTTTAGTTGGCTTCAGAAAGGAAGGCTGCCTGGTTTCATTCCAGGATGACAGTCCCCAGGATCAAGAAGAGTTTGAGGAACGTAAGAGGGAAGAAATCAAGACTTAACAACACTTTCCATCTCTCAGCCAGCACCTGTTATTTTGCAAGTAAGCAAAGCAAAGAGAGAGTGAATGTTACAGGTTGCTCAAGAAAGCATCTTGGCTTAGAGTTCTCACTTAATATCACCAAGAATGACTCTCTCACACCCCACATAGAAGGCAGTTTTTGACTAAAGTACCTCGTAGAAGGCAAATTACAAGATAGCATCTCAATCCTAAGTAGAACAATGAAACTACTTTTGCTTTTTTCCTGATTTCAGTATCAGTTTCCAGGTGGCAGTAGTGGTAAAGATCCCTGCCAGCCAATGAAGAAGGCCATAAGACACACGGGCCTGATCCCTGGGTCGGGAAGATCCCCTGGAGGAAGGCATGGCAACCCACTCCAGCTTTCTTGCCTGGAGAATCCCATAGACAGAGGAACCTGGCTGGCTACAGTCCATGGGGTCGCAAAGAGTTGGCCACAAGTGAAGTGACTTGGCACTCATGCACAGAGTATTGTACTTCTAAGACTAGCATTTCCCAAAGTCGTTAACATGCATAGGTGCATGCATGTGTGCTATCACCTCACTCTTGTCCAACTCTCAGTGACACCATGGACTGTCACCAGGGAAGCCCAATATGCATGTACCCTACATCAAAAGAGAGTGTGTGAATTTAGGAAACGATTACTCTCCTCTCCTAGGCCATCAGAGTGTATATTAACTTGCTAAATGCTCTAAGATGTCCTGCACTGAAGAAACGTGTTTATCTAAAATACAGAGTTTCACAAGTTTGCTTGATCCCAGAATCCTTTTTTATTAGGTATGACACCTATTAATATTCTGGAGAAAACATTGCCCTCAAAAAAGAAAGGGCTGCATTTGGCCATTTAGATTCTGTTTGGTTTGAAGATAAAGGCAAATCTACCTCTAGAGTCAATCTTCTCAGTGTATGATTTCTCACTAGAGTAATGCTGACATTAGCATGAACCCCAGTCCCTAGATCAGGAAAAAGTAAGTGATGGTTACTCTCAACTCTTCTCCCTGCCCCCACTCCCACCTTCCAACACCTCAGCTCTCCTCTACCACATCACCCTAGAGGAGGCAATCTGATAGTTTTGTAGAGTCCACACGGCAGACAGTAAAACAATTAAAATGGATACTGGCCAAAGAAATCTGTGAAGCAGATGATAACGTCAAATATACATTCAGAGCATTTTTATGTGGTTCTTAAATGGAAAGAAAGATTTCTCTTCTTTCAATCCTTCTGTTTATAATTTTTAACAAATGCACTTCTTGGAATAAGCAAATTTAGAGATAGAAGTGAAAGAGCTGCATATGGAACTTGAGTTTTCATAAAAAGAGCATCCCCAAGAGAAAGTACCAGGAGATTTGCAAAACCCAACCAAGGAACGATCTTAAGTTTACACATGGAAAATTGTTCACTATGTATTGTTATGTGAAAAGGCAAATTACAAAACTGCATATGCAGAGTGATTAATTTTTGTAAATGCAGCCGACTCAGTGTTTGTTAAAAGAATAAATATGCATAAAAAGGAGACTATAAGAGTTCATACCAAGTTGACAGTGGTTAGCTCCAAATGAAAATTTTTTCTTACTTCCTTTTTTTTTGCCTATTTGTTCTAACATTTCTCAAATAAAAATATTTTTAACAATAAAACAATGTATTAGAACTGCTCTAACCTATGACTCACATTATCTGTGGAAAAATATCTAAGGATGAAGGAAGCAGTTTCCCTCATGGGCACATGCCTACTTCCTAGCAGGAAATCCAGTCTTTTTTGGAATTACTTTCCCCAATCAGTCCAAAGAATTTCCAAGGCTATAACCCAAATATCTACTAGTTGGTGGAATCCCTTATGTTAGTCATGTCCGACTCTTTGCAACCCCATGGACCATAGCCCTCCAGGCTCCTCCGTCCATAGGATTCTCCAGGCAAGAACACTGGAGTGGGTTGCCATTCCCTTCTCCAGCGGATCTTCCTGACCCAGGAATCCAATCCAGGTCTCCTGCATTGTTGGTGGATTCTTAACTGTCTGAGCCACCAGGGAAGCCCCTTGGATCCCCTAGGATCCAAAAGAAAAGGGTGAGGTGTCACATAGAGGATTATGGTCTCAGCCTGCCCTCTTCCATCCTGCCCTGTTAACCACTGTAGCTCCCTCATTCACAGGACACTACCCACTCCAGGCCAACTGGTTTCCTCTAAACCACCAAGCTTAGCTGTTCTTCTCCCTCTCCAGACATCTGCTTCTCGTAAGAACTCCTACAGAAGGGATCCCCACACAGAGCTTTGAGTCCCTCTGGTTCTCTCCACTATGTCACAGCCCATTCTCCATAGGGTCACAGGCACCGCAGGGTAAGAAAGGGGCACTGGTAGAGAAGCAGGTGTATTTGAGGAGGAAAGGCCATGTCTGAGCTGATAAGCATGTCACCTCTGAACTCAGATATTTAGGCCTTGCTGCTCAGTCAAATTGCCAAATTTCTTCTCATACAAAGTGGGGTTTTTTTTGGTTTGGGGGTTTTTTGTTTTTTGTTTTTGGAAACAGAGTTTTGTCTTTCTTCACTCTGGCTTCCTGCAGATCCCTGAGCACATCAGAAAATTCAATACATATCAAAACTCCAAAAATAGAGTTCACATGCTTTTTCCTAACAAGACTCTTGGGCTCCAAGCAATAAAAAAATATGGTGAAATCTTATTACCTGAATAATCTACGATAGTTGAGATGTCAAGAAATGCCCCCCAACTTAGAAAGACCATTAGACCCAAATATAAGGCAAGTAAGAGTTAGGCTTGATACTTACTTTTCTAGTGAAGAGTTGTTACCTGTGGACCAAAAGGCAAGTGTTGATCACAGGACTATGGGCTGTGATCAACAATGCCAGAGTCCTTGGCTTACCAACCGATGGGGAACTCATCCCCATGACTGAATACAAATGATGCATGGTCATGAACTTCTTCAGGGCCATGGAAGTCACAAAAGTGTTTCTGCCTCTTCCTAGAAAATCCAAGGAGAGGTTGGTGAACATCAGCTGCATGGTAGAGATCAAGCCCTGAGCCTTTGGAGTGGGAGCACTAACTCCAGGACCCTAGGCCACCAGAGAACTAACCCTAGGGAGTAATAAGTAGTGAGAACTCACACAAAGGAAACCATTGGAATACAAAACCCGGCATACAATACAACCACCAGTAGCACCCTGTGCAGGATACCTTATCTAAATAAGAAACAAAACAAAACACAAACCAAATCATCACCAGACAGGATTATGCCTTGCCCATCAGAGGAAAAACAAACACTCAGGACAAATCTCACCTTCTAGGAAGCTTACACAAACCACTAGACCAACCTTAGGAGGGCAGAAGGCAAAAGAAAGAAAGAATACAACCTTGAAGCCTGAGAAAAGAAGATCTCAGATACAATAAGTTAAAAAGAAGAATAATGAAATGGCAGAGAAATACTGCACAAATGAAGGAACAAACTAGAAATACAGAAGTCCAAATAAATGAAGAAGAAATAGGCAAACTAACTGAAAAAGAATTCAGAATAATGATAGTAAAGATGATCAAAAACCTTGAAAACAAAATGGAGAAAATGCAAGAATCAATTAAGAAAGACCTAGAAGAATTAAAGAATAAACATACAGAGACAAACAACACAATTACTGAAATTAAAAATACTCTAGAAGGAATCAATAGCAGAATATTTGAAGCAGAACGAATCAGTGAGCTGGAAGATAAAATGGAGGAAATATCTTCTGAAGAGCAGAATAAAGTAAAAAGAATGAAAAGAACTGAGGATATTCTCAGAGACCTCTGGGACCATATCAAACACACCAACATTTGAATTATAGTGGTCCCAGAAGAAGAAGAGAAAAAGAAAGGGTATGAGAAAACTTTTGAAGAAATTATAGTTGAAAATTTCCCCAACATGGAAAAGGAAATAGTCAATCAAGTCCAAGAGGCACAAAGAGTCCCATACAGGATAAACCCAAGGAGAAATACGCTAAGACACATACTAATCAAACTAACAAAGACTAGACACAAAGAAAGAATAGTAAAAGCAGCAAGGGAGAAACAACAAGTAACATACAAGGGAAATCCCATATGCCTAACAGCTGATCTTTCAGCAGAAACTCTGCAGGCCATAAGGGAATGGCAGGATATATTTAAAGTACTGAAAGGGAAAAATCTCCAACCAAGATTACTGTACTCAGCAAGGATCTCATTCAAAACTGATGGAAAAATAAAAAGCTTTTCAGACTAGTAAAAGTTAAGAGAATTCAGTACCACCAAATCAGCTTTATAACAAATGTTAATGGGACACATATAGTCAAGAAACACAAGAGAAAGAAAAACATCTACAAAATCAACCCCATACAATTAAGAAAATGGCAATAAGAACATATATATCAATAATTACGAATGCTCCAACCAAAAGACACAGACTGGCTGGATGGATACAAAAACAAGACCCATACATATGCTGTCTACAAGAAATCCACTTCAGACCTCAAGACACATATAGACTGAAAGTGAGAGGATGGAAAAATATATTCCATACAAATGGGAAACAAAAGAAAGCTGGAGTAGCAATCCTCATATCAGACAAAATAGACCATAAAATAAAGAATATTATAAAAGGTAAGGAAGGACACTACATAATGATCAAGGGATCAATCCAAGATGAAGACATAACAATTGTAAATATCCACGCACCCAACACAGGAGCACCTCAATACATAAGACAAACACTAATAGATATAAAAGGAGAAATTGACAGTAACACAATAATAGCAGGAGACTTTAACACCCCACTCACACCAGTGGACAGATCATCAAAACAGAAAATTAATAAGGAAACACAAATCTTAAATGATACATTAGATGAGATGGATCTCATTGATATATTCAGGACATTCCAAACAAATGAAGAAGAATACACCTTCTTCTCATGTGCACACAGAACATTCTCCAGGATAGACCACATCTTGGGTCACAAATTAAACCTCAGTAAATTTAAGAAAACTGAAATCATATCAAGCATTTTTTCTGACCATAACGCTATGAGACTAGATATCAATTACAAGAAAAAAACTGGAAGAAACACAAACACATGGAGATTAAACAGTACATTTCTAAATAACCAACAGTTTATTGAAGAAATCAAAAGGGAAATAAAAAAATTTCTAGAAACAAATGACAATGAAAACACAACAACTCAAAACATGACAACTATGAATGGGATGCAGTGAAAGCAGTTCTTTTTTTTTTTTTTAATTTTTACTTAATAAATGGTACAAAGCACAATGCCATAACCATTAACAGTTAAAATTCCACCAAATGAAAAAAATACTATAGAATACACAGTTGCAAAAAGCTACATTAAGTTATTTTACAACTGCCTCAAGCAGGAAAAAGGAAAAACACCCAATGCCATACCTAAGTTATCCCTCTCTCAAAAGAATACCATTTATATTATAAACCATGAGCTCCCCATCAAAAGACGGGAACTGCTTTTGTTAATTCATATATATATATATGACTGTATCACTTTGCTGTACACCTGAAACAAACACAACCCTGTAAATAAAATATAGTTCAATATAAAATAAAAATAAGTAGTTAGAAAGCAGTTCTAAGAGGGAAGTTTATAGTGATACAATCCTACCTCAAGAAACAAGAAAAACATCAAATAGACAACCTAACTTTATACCTAAAACAACTGGAAAAAGAAGAACAAAAAAAAATTAATAGAAGAAAAGAAATCATAAAGATCCGAGCAGGAATAAATGAAAAAGAAATGAAAGAAACAATAGTAGAGATTAATGAAACTAAAAGCTGGTTCTTTGAGAAGATAAACAAAACTGACAAACCTTTAGCCAGACTCACCAAGAAAAAAAGAGAGAAGAATCAAATCAGAAAATTAGAAATAAAAAAGGAGAGGTTACAACAGACAATGCAGAAATACAAAGGATTATAAGAGACTATTATGAAAAAGTATATGGCAATAAAATAGATAATCTGGAAGAAATGGAAAAATTCTTAGAAAAGTTCAATCTTCCAAGACTAAACCAGGAAGAAATAGAAATTATGACAACCCTAATACAAGCACTGAAATTAAAGCTGTGATCAAAAATCTCCAAAAAACAAAAGCCCAGGACCAGATGGCTTCACAGGAGAATTCTATCAAACATTTAGAGAAGAGCTAATGCCTATCCTTCTAAAACTTTCAAAAAATTGCAGAGAAAGGAACACTTCCAAACTCATTCTACAAGGCCACCATCACTCTGATACCAAAACCAAACAAAGACAAAACACACACAAAAAAGATACAGGCCAATATCACTGATGAACATAGATGCAAAAATCCTCAACAAAATTTTAGCAAACAGAACTCAACAACACATCAAAAAGCTTATACACCATAGTCAAGTTGGGTTCATTCCAGGAATGCAAGGATTCTTCAATATACACAAATCAATCAATGTGGTACACCATATTAACAAATTGAAAGACAAAAATCATATGATCATCTCAATAGATGCAGAAAAAACCTTTGACAAAATTCAGCACCAATTTATGATTAAAACGCTTCAAAACATGGGCATAGAAGGAAGCTACCTCAACATAGTAAAGGCCATATATGATAAGCCTACAGTAAACATTATTCTCAATGGTGAAGAACTGAAAGCATTCCCCCTAAAATCAGGAACAAGATAAGTGTGTCCACTTTCACCACTATTATTCAACATAGTTTTGGAAGTCCTAGCTATAGCAATCAGAGAAGAAAAAGAAATAAAAGGAATCCAGATCAGAAAAGAAGAAGTAAAGCTCTCACTGTTTGCAAATGATATGATTCTGTACATAGAAAACCCTAAAGATAGTATCAGAAAATTACTAGAGCTAATCAGTAAATTTAGCAAAGTTACGGGATACAAAATCAATACACAGAAATCACTTGCATTTCTATATACTAACAATGAAAAATCAGAAAGAGAAATTAAGGAATCAATCCCATTCACCATTGCAATAAAAAGAATTAAATATCTAGGAATAAACTTACCTATGGAGACAAAATAAATGTACACAGAAAATTATAAGACACTAATAAAAGAAATCAAAGACGACATAAACAGATGGAAAGATACTCCATATTCCTGGGTAGGAAGAATCAATATTGTGAAAATGACTGTACTACAAATGCAATCTACATATTTAATGCGATCCCTATCCAATTACCAATGGCATTTTTCACAGAACTAGAACAAAAAACAAACTTCACAGTTCATATGGAAACAAAAAAGACCCCGAATAGCCAAAGCAGTCTTGAGAAAGTAGAATGGAGCTGGAGGAATCAACCTTCCTGACTTCAGATTATACTACAAAGCTAGAGTCATTGAGACAGTATGGTACTGGCACAAAAACAGAAATATACACCAATGGAACAAGATAGAAAGTCCAGAAATAAACCCATGCACCTATGGGTACCTTATTTTTGACAGAGGAGGCAAGAATATACAATGGGGCAAAGACAGGCTTTTCAATAAATAGTGCTGGGAAAACTGGACAGCTACATGTAAAAGGATGAAATTAGAACACTTCCTAACCCCATACCCAACGAAAAACTCAAAATGGATTAAAGACCTCAAGGTAAGACCAGAAACTATAAAACTCTTAGAGGAAAACATAGGCAGAACACTTGATGACATAAATCAAAGCAAGATCCTCTATGACCCACCTCCTACAGTAATGGAAATAAAAACAAAAGTAAACAAGTGAGATGTGATTAAACTTAAAAGCTTTTACACAGCAAAGGAAACTATAAGCAAGGTGAAAAGACAATCCTCAGAGTGGGAGAAAACAATAGCAAATGAAACAACTGATAGAGGATTAATTTCCAAAATATACAAGCAGCTCATACAACTCAATGCCAGAAAAACAAACAACCCAACCAAAAGGTGGGAAAAAGACCTAAACAGACATTTTTCCGAAGAAGACATACAGACGGCTAACAAACACATGAAAAGATTCTCAACATCGCTCATTATTAGAGAAATGCAAATCAAAACTACAATGAGATATCACCTCACACCAGTCAGTATGGCCATCATCAAAAAGTCTACAAACAATAAATGCTGGAGAGGGTGTGGAGAAAAGGGAAGGCTCTTGCGCTGTTGGTGGGAATGTAAATTGATGCAGCCACTGTGGAACATGGTATGGAGATTCGTTAAAAAACTAGGAGTAAAACCACCATATGACCCATCAATCCCACTTCAGGCATATACCCTGAGGAAATCAAAATTGAAAAAGACACATGTATCCCATTGTTCATTGCAGCACTATTTACAATAGCTAGAACATGGAAGCAATGTAGATGTCCCTTGACAGATGAATGGATAAAGAAGTTGTGGTTCATATACACAATGGAATATTACTCAGCCATTAAAAGGAACACATTTGAGTCAGTTCTGATGAGGTGGATGAACCTAGAACTATTATATAGAGTGAAGTGAGTCAGAAAGAGAAAGATAAATATCATATTCTAACACACATACATGGAATCTAGAAAAATGGTACTGAAGAATTTACTTACAGGGCAGCAACGGAGAAACAGACATAGAGAATAGACTTGTGGATACAGGGAGCAGGGAGGAGATGGGGAGACGTGTGGAGAGAGTAACATGGAAACTTACATGACCATATGTAAAATAGAGAGCCAATGGGGATCTGCTGTATGGCTCAGGAAACTCAAACAGAGGCTCTGTATCAACCTAGAGGGGTGGGATGGGGAGGGAGATGGGAGGGAGGTTCCAAAGGGAGGGGACATATGTATACTTGTGGCTAATTCATGCTGAGGTTTGACAGGAAACAACAAAATTCTGTGAAGCAATTATCCTTCAATAAAAAAATAAATTTAAAAAAAAAAGAGTTATGCTTCCCTGGCAGCTCGGTGGTTGAAGAATCTGCCTGCCAACGTAGGAGACACTGGTTCAATCCCTGATCTGGAAAGATCCCACATGCCAAGGAGTCACTAAGCCTGCACGCCACAACCACTGACGCCTGAAAGCTCTGCTGAATCCCGTGCTCCACAACAAGAGAAGCCACCACAATGAGAAGCCTCCGCACCACAGCTAGAGAGTAGCCCCTACTCGCTGCAACCAGAGGAAAGCCCGCATAGCAATGAAGACCCAGCAGTCACATTAATTAGTTAACAACAACAAAGAGTGGTGTTGCTAATTCCACAGGCCAGCCTGACCAGGCTTACCTCTAACATAGTCATAATGCCCATCACACAAGTGACCATTTGAAGTAAAAGATTTTTATTCAGAATTCCCCCTAAGGACTGGGAGGAACCTCAGTAATCTCCTCTAACCTCCCCATATATTTAAAAAATATTTTTGGTGCTAGTGGTAAAGAACTTGCCTGCCAGTACAGGAGACATAAGAGACACAGGTTTAATCCCTGGATCTGGAAGATCCTCTGGAGGAGGGCATGGCAACCCATTCCTGTATTCTTGCCTGGAGAATCCCATGGACAGAGGAGCCTGGCAGGCTACAGTCCATGGGGTCTCAAAGAATCAGACACAACTGAAGCGACTTAACATGCATGCATGCATGCACCAGGTCTTAGCTGTGGCACACAGAATCTTTAGTTGCAGCAGGCAAACTCTTGGTTACTGCATGTGCGATCTAATCCCCTGACCAGGGATCAAACCTAGGCCCCCTGCATTGAGAGTCCAGAGTCTTAGCCACTAGACCACCAGAGAAGTCCCTAATCTCCCCATATTATAGATGAGGAAAGAGGCTCATGGTCACTCCAGCACAATAGTAAAACAGACTAGATTCTAAGCTCCCCAACTTCTAATTCAGTGAAACACAATACCAAATTCTCAATATTGAAAAATAATATAGTAATCAGGACATATATAATTAGAAACAGTTAACCAGCTTAGTATTTTTTGTATTTTTTTCTGTACCAGTTTGTATTTTTCCCTTTGACAATACCATCCTCCTTAGTCCCTGATATTACCCTTGTTTTACAAATAAATAAATTGAGGCTCAGTGAAGTAACTTCCCCAGAATCATACAGTTTAGACATTGTGGAGCCAGACTTCTAGCTCAAGCTAGTCTGACCCCAAAGCCCATGTTTTTTCTGCTACTAAACTGATCTCATGAAAACCAGGGAAGACAGAGTGGATGAAAGCTCCTATATTTAAACATGAAGTGGTGATTTATCAAGTTGATTTGCAAAGAAAATAAACCTCCGTAAGTGTGTTGAGTGGCCCCAAATCGTTACATTAAAAACCAGTTCCAAATAAATCAATGACCTGTCTCAATGGACTTCTCAAAACTAATGTGATCTCTTCATTGATTACATGGAAGAGAGAGCTACTATAAAGAATAATTCTGTTATTCTAATCAAGTTACTTCAGGGAAAACAGATACTTTCGTGTTGCAGTAGCACTGCAAACATCAAACAGCAACACATAAAGAAAAATAAAATGTTTTTAATCCATAAGTAAACCATCTTTAATTCTTAAAAACAACTAGAACGTGAGAAAGTATCATTTAATTAGAATTTTATAAAACTTAGACCAAAAAAAATTATATGTTTGAAAACTGCTTTAATGCACACATACTTTTTAAACTGCTAGATGTAGGCTTTAAAAAAATGGAGAAAAGCTTAACACTTCCCAACACTTTCACTAGAAAACATGTTAATAGATTGTATGTGTGTACAGTGGTTGTGTCACCCCATACAGGAGTGTATAAAGTTTTTGTTCTTACTAAATGGGTTGGTTGAGATAAATATGATTTATTTGAGTGAATGCATGTCAATGTTACTGTGAATGAAAACAAAATAAATCCCCCAAAAAACAAAACAGCAGACATATCTTTCTCTTTTGGAAGCAATAGAATCTTCTTCCATCTAGGGTTTCGCTATAGTCCAGCCCATACATGAAATGAGATATTCAGCTCTAACAGAGAGACCCAAAAGAACTATGTGGACACCATCCATATTGTTAACATATCTTTTCCTTTCCTCTTCTTTTCAAGAGAATTTTCTAAATAAATTAGTGATAGATGTGAAATAAAGTTTAGAGAATACAGAAATAAAAACTGACATCATTGAGAAATAATCACAGTGGACATTTGGTTGTAGTTTCTATTTTAAATACACTGCATATAGTTTTTTTCTATTTTTGTCAATATGCTTTACAAATTTTATCCACCTTTAGCTCTATTCTACAAAAGCCTGATTTTTTTAATAACAGCATATGGATGTCTAACAATTTATTAAGCCACTTGCTGTTATTCAATATTTAGGCTGTTTGTAATATTTAATTTTACTATTATAAATATAAAGGTGCAATAAATACCCTTTCATGTACATTTTAATCTACATCTGGAGTGATTTTAAAATTAATTTTTTTTAAATACCAAAAATAGAACTCTTGGGTCAGAGTTCTAGTTTTAATTTTTTTCCTTTTCATACTCAACTAATGCTTTCTCTTTTTAAAGATTCAAATAACATTGAGATATAAAAAAGAAAAAAGAAAAATTCCCCTTGCTGACTACCTACTCCCATTATTTCCAGATGACTATTTCAATTTTGAATTGAGATCATTCTATTATGTATACCTTGTGTTTAATATTTTTCTCTTTTTTTTATTGGAGGCTAATTATTTTACAATATTATGTTGGTTGGTTTTGCCATACATTGACATGAATCCGCCCCGGGTGTACATGAGTTCCCCCTCCCAAACTCCCCTCCCACCTCCCTCCTCCCCTTATCCTCCCTCTGGGTCATCCCCGCATACCAGCCCCAAGCATCCTGTAATATGCATCGACCCTGAACTGGTGATTCGTTTCACATATGATAATATACATGTTTCAATGCCATTCTCCCAAACCATCCCACCCTCATCCTCTCCCAGAGTCCCAAAGACTGTTCTATACATCTGTGTCTCTTTTGCTGTCTCGTATACAGGGTTACCATTTGCATCTTTCTAAATTCCATATATATGAGTTAGTATATTGTATTGGTGTTTTTCTTTCTGGCTTACTTCACTCTGTATAATAGGCTCTAGTTTCATCCACCTCATTAGAACTGGTTCAAATGCATTCTTTTTAATGGCTGAGTAATACTCCATTGTGTATATGTACCAAAGCTTTCTTATCCATTCATCCTCAGATGGACATCTAGGTTGCTTCCATGTCCTGGCTATTATAAACAGTGCTGCAATAAACACTGGAGTACATGTGTCTCTTTCAATTCTGGTTTCCTCGGTGTGTATGCCCAGGAGTGCGATTGCTGGATCATATGGCAGTTCATACCTTGTGTTGAATATTTTTCTTACAATCCTATTCTCTGTATTCATAAAGTCTCTCATTCTCTGATTTACTACTTTCTTATAGCTGGCTTTTTTTTTAAATAAGTGTAACATACTTTGGGTGGTTTTTTGTCTCCAAAGATAGAAAGTGGAATTCTTTTAAGGGTGGAATTCTTTTTGGTTTTCTGAATTTCCTGTCTCCTCTAGAGTCCACTAATCTGTTTAATCATCTTGATCTTCTCCTTCTTGCCATTGGTTTTCCCTTTATAGCTGGTATTCCTGGATTACTCACTCATCTCTATGAATGAAGGCTTGGGAAGCTTTATTTGGATAGCTTTGCAGTTGTAGAGATCTTGCCTCATCCCCACCCCAAATTGTCTGAATGGGAGGATTGACATACACTCTCTAGAAGGTTCCCAGATTCTGAGGAGCCCTTCCCAAGCAGCATTTTATGCCCTTGTGTTCAAGCAGATCTTGGTGTTTTAGCTTGGAATCTATGTCCCTCTCCCATGCCCCCAACCCTATAACCAGGGGTTTGTGGACACAACTGGCCCCTGTTCAGTAATAATGATCAGCCTATTGCTATATAGTCCCTTAAATGTTCTTTGTTCTCTTAAAAATTTCTCAGGAACTGCTCTTATCTCCGTGGCCATTTTCTGTGTATTTTAGGCTGGAGTTTTCTCAACCCTTATCAGTTCAATCCTGTTACTCTCCATCTTCCAGGAAATTCTTCACAATTTCTGATGTGTTGATGTGGCCCTTTCTTGTTTTCCTTGACTGTGGTGGGTCTAGTCTTTAGCGCATACATCTTTTCTTTCTTTTCAAAGGATTTAGGAGTGGGGGGGTGGGGGGCAGAAGTGATCAAGTGTGTTTAAACTACCACATAGGTCCAATATATTACATATTTCTCTGTTGTAAGAGTGATATTATTTTCCATTTGATAATATTCCCTATCAAAACAATCATCACCTTCCATACTGAACAACTGTTTTAGAAAGATGTTGGATGCAAGTACCAGAAAGTGCAGATTCAAACCGACTGCAAAAGCAAAGGGAACGCACTGACCCTCATAACCAAGCGTTGCAGAGGCTACACGACCTTCAGGTGAGGCTTGACGTAGAAGTTCAGTATTGACACCGAAGACTGTCTCTCTCACCACCTTCTTCATCCCAGGGTTTCATCTCGTGGTTGGGAGATGAATGCCCAGGGTTTCAGAGTGACTTACTTTCTTGTTAACATCCAGCAGAAAAAGTGTGTCTTTTCAGGAAGGCTTTTTGAGATTTCAAGAAAATTTCTTTCCCAAAGGCGCCCAGCAAATCCCTCTCCACAGCTCACTGGACCAAAATGGGTCACATGAGTCCATCACTGTGGTCAGGGGAAAGGAATGTGCTGATTTTAAACCTAAAAGGGGACACTCCACATCTGAAATCAGTTGAGGTTATCTGTCTCAGAAACAGAGGTATGTATGGGATGGGGGCTTGGAAAAACGGGGTGGGTAAATTCTGAACAGCAATTAGAGTCTATTACAAAGAAAGCTTTTGAACTGTGGTGCTGGAGAAGACTCTTGAGAGTCCCTTGGACTGCAAGGAGATCCAACCAGTCCATTCTAAAGGAGATCAATCCTGGGTGTTCACTGGAAGGACTGATGCTAAAGCTGAAACTCCAATACTTTGGCCACCTCATGAGAAGAGTTGACTCACTGGAAAAGACTCTGATGCTGGGAGGGATTGGGGGCGGGAGGAGAAGGAGATGACGGAGAACGGGATGGCTGGATGGCATCACTGACTCTGTGGACATGAGTTTGAGTGAACTCCGGGAGTGGGTGATGGACAGGGAGGCCTGGCGTGCTGTGATTCATGGGGTCGCAAAGAGTCGGACACGACTGAGCAACTGAACTGAACTGAACACTGAACTGAACTGAACAAAAAAAGAAGGGGGATAATAAGCTAATGTTTAAGTTCTATTTAAAATCCTAAAAGATGCTGCAGCTAAAGTGCTGCACTCAATATGTCAGCAAGTTTGGAAAACTCAACAGTGGCCACAGGTCTGGAAAAGGTCAGTTTTCATTCCAATCCCAAAGAAGGGCAGTGCCAAAGAATGTTCAAACTACCACAAAAGTGTGTTCATTTCATATGCTAGCAAGGTAATGCTCAAAATCTTTCAATCTAGGCTTCAACAGTATGTGAACTGAGAACTTTCAGATGTACAAGCTGGATTTAGAAAAGGCAAGGAACCAGAGATCTAATTACTAATATTCAATAGATTATAGAGAAAGCAAGGGAATTCCAGAAAAAATTCTGATTCATTGACTATGCTAAACCCTTTGACTGTGTGGATCACAACAAAGTATGGAAAATTCTTAAAGAGAAGGGAATATCAGACTATCTTACTTGACTCCTGAGAAACTTACATTCAGGTCAGGAAGCAACAGTTAGAAATGGACATGTAATGGACTGGTTCAAAATTGGGAAAGGAGTACGTGAAGGCTGTATATTGTCACCCTGTTTACTTAATTTAAATGCAGAATAAATCATGAGAAACGCCAGGCTGGATGAATCACAAGCTGAAATCAAGACTGCTGGGAGAAATATCAATAACCTCAGATATGTAGATGATACAATCCTAACGGCAGAAAGTGAAAGGAACTAAAGAGCCTCTTGATGAGGGTGAAAGAGGAGTGTGAAGAAGTTGGCTTAAAACTCAACATTCAAAAAATTAAGATCATGGCATTGAGTCCCATCATTTTCATGGTAGAAGGGGAAAATGTGGAAATAGTGACAGATTTTATTTTCTTGCACTCCAAAATCACTGCAGACGGTGACTGCAGACATGAAATTAAAAGATGCTCGCTCCTTGGAAGAAAAGCTATGACCAACCTAGACAGGGTATTAACAAGCAGAAACGTTACTTTGGTGATGAAGATCACACAGTCAAAGCTATGGTTTCTCCAAGAGTCATGTAGAGATGTGAGAGTTGAACCACAAAGAAGGCTGAGCACCAGAGAACTGATGGTTTTGAATTGCAATCCTGGAGAAGGCTCTTGCGAATCCCTTGGACTGCAAAGAGATCAAACCAATCAATCCTAAAGGAAATCAACCCTGAATATTCATTGGAAGGACTGATGCTGAAGCTGAAGCTCCAGGACTAAGGCCACTTGATGTGAAGAAATGATTCATTGGAAAAGACACTGATGCTGGGAAAAATTGAAGGCAAAGCGATAAGAGGGCGGCAAAGGATGAGATGGTTAGATAGCATCACTAACTCAATGGACATGAATTTGAGCAAACTCCAGGAGACGGTGAAGGACAGGGAAGCCTGGCTTGCTGCAGTCCATGGGGTCGCAAAGAGTTGGACTTAGCTTAGTGACTGAACAACAATAATAAGCTAAAATACCACATGGTCACCAAACCCAGCCATGAAATAACGTGAATATCTACACTAAAAAAAAAAAAAAGCCATCCAAGAGGAGGTAGCAGCACATTTACATTACGGAGCTGAAAATCTGCTTCTCTCTGGGCAATGGTTTCATTTGCCCATTTACTTTCAAACCCTTTTCATACAGCAATGTACATATTATCTTAGGGAACTCTCCTGGGAATTTTCAAAAAACATTATATGATTTTTGTATTTTATGTGAACGATTTTTAAGTTAAAATATTTGCAAATTCTCCAGACTAAAAATTCTGAGGACACAATCCTCTAGAGGACTGCCCTCACTTAAGACACCAGTCATGGGCCTTACCTGCAGTCCAGTGGTTAAGAATTCACCTTCCAATGCAGAGGTTGTGGGTTCGATCCTTGGTCAGGTTGCTAACATCCCACAGGACTAGCAGTCAAGGAACCAGAACATGAACAGAATCAACATTCTAACAAATTCTGCAAAGACTTTTTAAAAAATGACTCATATTTTTAAAAAAATCTTTAGGGAAAAAAAAAGACAACAGTCATACGTTTGGAGTCCCCAAAGTCACTCTCATTTCAAACCAGTTAGCTACAAACTTAACTTAGGAAACACTATATTTACTGTTTTATTAGAGCAAAAGGATAGAAATTAGAATCAGCCAAAGGAAGAGCTGCATAGGGGTACGTTTTCTAAAAGGGTTGCAAATGTGAAGCTTCAGTCACTCTCAGGGATGTGTTACCTCCTGATATTGAAATGTGACAATCCTCAAAGGATACTGCCAACCAGGGAAGCTCATCTTAACTTCAGTTTCCAGAGATTTTCTTAGGGTTTCATTACATAGGCCTGTTTGACTGAATCATTGGCCATGTGCCTCCTTCTCCTCCCTTCTCCCCTCCACAGAGGTCAGACTGTTATTATGGAACTTGGGCTGATGACATATAGCTGAAAGCCCCAACCTTTTAATCATATAGTTGATCTTTTTGGGTGACCAGCCTGCTGCCTAAGTCACTTCATTATCATAAATTACTAGGTATCATCTGAGGGTCCCATCCTGAATATCAAAGACATTCCTATCACTCTAGAGATTCCAAGAGTTTAGAGGATATCTCCCAGGTATCTACTTATTACATCTATTTCATGTAGATCATTATATTACTAAAGTTGCATTAAATAGATTTTATCACTATATTGAATGCTTTTAATAAATCAAGGAAAACATCCATCTGTTCACCAGTTAACAAAGATAAAATGCTGAAGTTAATTATATAACATAAAATATGATTCATGACATACAGATTTTAAAATGACTTTGAAAACATTCAGGGGCTTCCTGGGCAGTACTAGTGGCAAAAAAAAAAAAAAAAAGAAAAAAACCCACTTCCCAATGCAAGAGACATCAGTTCAGTTCAGTTCAGTTCAGTCGCTCAGTCATGTCCGACTCTCTGCGACCCCATGAATCACAGCATGCCAGGCCTCCCTGTCCATCACCACCTCCCGGAGTTCACTCAAACTCATGTCCACATAAGAGGCACAAATTTGATCCCTGGATTAGGAAAATCCCCTGGAGAAGGATTTAGCAATCCACTTCAGTATTCTTGCCTGGAGAATCTCATGGAGAAAGGAGCCTGGCAGGCTATAGTCCATAGGGTCGCAAAAAGTTGGACATGACTGAAGTGACTTTACACACACACATGTAAAAACATTCAAAATGATTTTAAAACACCATGTTTGCATGTTTGAATTAGGTCTAAATATTTATGAAACTATAGATGAAATTTAATTATGTGTTCTGGCATCAAAAACTGTTATTATGACCCATTATTAAAATTCTTACATTTCATGTTTTTAAAAATTTAAGTTTGTTTTTATGATTTTATGTTTTTTTTAAAGACATACAAAAAAAGATTTTCAAGTACTATTTAGAAACATTTATCTGCAAATAATTCATTGCAGGGTTTTTAACCTTTATTCTCTATATACAAAAAGTCAGTTGGTTTTAATCACCAATATATTTTCTGTTTTTTAACTCTGAAATTTTTAAATTGATTGTGGGGTTTCCATTATAATGTTGACATACATGGTGATTCATTAATTTAATTCATCAGGTTAACTATTCTAACACAGAATTTCATGATATCAATGATAGAAAATAAAAATTAACTATTATATAAGGAATGAGGTACAGATTCAGCCATCTATTATTTTATTAACTGACTGAACTATCAATTGCACTCTTTGTTAGTACCTTCTTTTTCTTGCTTTGAAGAATTTCTTTTTTTTAAATCAATCTTGAAGTATAATTTAAATATTATAAACCAGGAGAGGAACAAGATGGCGGAAGAATAGGACAGCGAGACCACTCTCTCCCCCACAAATTCATCAAAAGAACATTTGAACGCAGAGTAAAGTCCACAAAACAACTTCTGAATGCTTGCAGAAGACATCAGGCACCCAGAAAAGCAGCCCATTGTCTTCGAAAGGAGGTAGGAAAAAACATAAAAGATAAAAAGAGAGACAAAAGAGGCAAGGACGGAGCTCCGTCCCGGGAAGGGAGGCTTTAAAAAGAGAGAAGTTTCCAAACACCAGGAAACACTCTCACTGACAAGTCTGTGGCAAGGCTTGGAACCTCAGAGGGCCACATAACCGGGAAGAAAAAGAAAGAAATAATTAAAACCCACAGATTACCCGCCAAACGGTAACTCCCAGCGGAGAAGCAGCGCAGACACCTGCATACGCCATTAGCAAGCGGGGGCTGGGCAGGGAGGAGCCGGCTGAACTGCTTAAAGAGAGAACTGGGCTTGAATGCCGCGAGAACAATCTGAGAGAACTAACTGGGGATAGCAAAGCAGACTGGGATAGTTTCCCCACGAAAAGGCGGAAAGCTCTAAGCTAAGACTCTGCCAGCCCCGCTCACAGAACAAAGGGCTGAGCAGAGTGAGCCGCCTGTGGTCATCCCATCCCCCATCCCCTGCTGAGACAGGCAGGGAGGTCAGCCAGAGCCAGAGCGGGCAACCGCGGCCCCAGAAAGGCATCCGATACAAATGGCAGGCAGGCTTGTTGCTAATCAAGACTTGTTCGGCTCAGGCCGGTCGATATCCGCCTGAGAAGGTGCGCCGGTTGTACACCCAGAAAACTGAGCGGCAGGGACCGGGGAGGTGATAAGTCACAGCGACCACACTCGCCAAACACCTGGTCACCTGAGCTGCTCGGACCGGGGAAGGCACAAAACGCAGGCCCAACCAAGTCTGCGCCTTTGTGGAGTACCCGAGAACCTGAACTTGAGCCGCTCAGACCTGGGAAGTGCATACAAACCAGCGCCGGCCTCGGACAGTTCCCGGCAGAGCAACCTAGAGCCTGTGCAGTGTAGACTGGGACAGCACACGCACTGTGAGCGGCGGCAAACCCAGTGTGGCTGAGACGCTGCGAGCACTCCCCACAGACGCCAGAGATATTCGACTGCAGCGTTCCTCCCTTCCCAGAACAGGACTGAACAACTGAGCCTTAAAAAGTCTCCACCCACCCCCTAGTATCAGGATGGAAATTAGACACTGAAGAGACCAGCAAACAGAAGCTAAAACAGAGGGAACCACCTTGGAAATGACAGATAGAGAAGTCTAGAGGCTACTCCAAGAATAAGACCAAAAACCAGAGGCTTAAGCCTGAATCCTGAGAACACCAGAGAACTCCTGACTACAGGGAACATTAATCGATAGGAGTTCATCAAATGCCTCCATACCTACACTAAAACCAAGCACCACCCAAGGGTCAACAAGTTCCAGAGTAAGACATACCACGCAAATTCTCCAGCAACACAGGAAAATAGCCCTGAGCTTCAATATACAGGCTGCCCAAAGTCACTCCAAACCCACTGACATCTCATAACTCATTACTGGACACTTCATTGCACTCCAGAGAGAAGAAATCCAGCTCCACCCACCAGAACACCGACACAAGCTTCCCTAAGCAGGGAACCTTGACAAGTCACCCGTCCAACCCCACACACAGCGAGGAAACTACATAATAAAGAGACCTCCACAAACTGCCAGAAGAGGGAAAGGCCACCCCAAGCAAAGCAATATAAGCAAGATGAAGAGGCAGAGAAATACCCAGCAAGTAAAGGAACAAGATAAATGCCCACCAACACAAACAAAAGAGGAAGATATAGGGAATCTACCTGATACAGAATTTCGAATTTTGATGGTGAAAATGATTCAAAATCTTGAAAGCAAAATGGAGTTACAGATAAATAACCTGGAGAAAAGGATTGAGAAGATGGAAGAAAGATTTAATAAGGACTTAGAAGAAATAAAAAAGAGTCAATATACAATGAATAATGCAATAGATGAGATCAGAAACACTCTGGAGGGAACAAACAGTAGAATAACAGAGGCAGAAGACAGGATAAGCGAGCTAGAAGATAGAATTGTAGAAATAAATGAAACAGAGAGGAAAAAAGAAAAACGAATTAAAAGAAATGAGGACAATATTAGAGACCTCTGGGACAATGTTAAACGCTCCAACATTCGAATCATAGGAGTCCCAGAAGAAGAAGACAAAAAGAAAGACCATAAGAGAATACTTGAGGAGATAATAGTTGAAAACTTCCCTAAAATGGGGAAAGAAATAATCACCCAAGTCCAAGAAACCCAGAGAGTCCCCAACAGGATAAACCCAAGGCGAAATACTCCAAGACACATATTAATCAAATTAACAAAGATCAAACACAAAGACCAAATATTAAAAGCAGCAAGGGAAAAGCAGCAAATAACACACAAGGGGATTCCCATAAGGATAACAGCTGATCTTTCAACAGAAACTCTTCAGGCCGGGAGGGAATGGCAAGACATACTTAAAGTGATTAAAGAAAATAAACTACAGCCCAGATTACTGTACCCAGCAAGGATCTCATTCAAATATGAAAGAAAAATTAAAAGCTTTACAGACAAGCAAAAGCTGAGATAATTCAGCATCACCAAACCAGCTCTCCAACAAATGCTAAAGGATCTTCTCTAGACAGGAAACACAGAAAGGGTATATAAACTCGAACCCAAAGCAATAAAGAAAATGGCAACGGGATCATACTTATCAATAATTACCTTAAACGTAAATGGGTTGAATGCCCCAACCAAAAGACAAAGGCTGGCTGAATGGATACAAAAACAAGAACCCCATATATGTTGTCTACAAGAGACCCACCTCAAAACGAGGGACACATACAGACTGAAAGTGAAGGGCTGGAAAAAGATATTCCATGCAAATAGAGACCAAAAGAAAGCAGGAGTAGCAATACTCATATCAGATAAAATAGACTTTAAAACAAAAGCTGTGAAAAGAGACAAAGAAGGAAACTACATAATGATCAAAGGATCAATCCAAGAAGAAGATAAAACAATTATAAATATTTATGCATCCAACATAGGAGCACCACAATATGTAAGACAATTACTAACAAGTATGAAAGGGGAAATTAACAACAATGCAATAATAGTGGGAGATTTTAATACCCCACTTACATCTATGGATAGATCAACTAAACAGAAAATTAACAAGGAAACACAAACTTTAAATGATACAATAGACCAGTTAGACCTAAAAGATCTCTATAGGACATTTCACCCCAAAACAATGAATTTCACCTTTTTCTCAAGTGCACACTGAACCTTTTCCAGGATAGATCACATCCTGGGCCATAAATCTAGTCTTGGTAAATTCAAAAAAATTGAAATCATTCCAAGCATCTTTTCTGACCACAATGCAGTAAGATTAGATCTCAATTACAGGAGAAAAACTATTAAAAATGCCAACATATGGAGGATGAACAACACGCTGCTGAATAATGAACAAATCATAGAAGAAATCAAAAGAGAAATCAAAATGTGCACAGAAATGAATGAAAATGAAAACACAACAACCCAAAACCTCTAGGACACTGTAAAAGCAGTGCTAAGGGGGAAGTTCATAGCAATACAGGCACACTTCAAGAAACAAGAAAAAAGTCAACTAAATAACCTAACTCTACATCTAAAGAAACTAGAAAAGGAAGAAATGAAGAACCCCAGGGTTATTAGAAGGAAAGAAATCGTAAAAATTAGGGCAGAGATAAATGCAAAAGAAACAAAAGAAACCATAGCAAAAATCAACAAAGCCAAAACCTGGTTCTTTGAGAAGGTAAATAAAATTGACAAACCACTAGCCAGACTCAACAAGAAACAAAGGGAGAAGAACCAGATCAATAAAATTAGAAATGAAAATGGAGAGATCACAACCGACAACACAGAAATACAAAGGATTATTAGAGAATACTATCAGCAATTATATGGCAATGAAATGAATAACCTGGAAGAAGTAGACGAATTCCTAGAAAAGTACACCTTTCCAAAACTGAACCAGGAAGAAATAGAAAATCTGAACAGACCCATCACAAGCACGGAACTAGAGGCTGTAATCAGAAATCTTCCAGCAAACAAAAGCTCAGGTCCAGACGGCTTCACAGCTGAATTCTACCAAAAATTTAGAGAAGAGCTAACACCTATGCTACTCAAACTCTTCCAGAAAATTGCTGAGGAAGGGAAACTTCCAAACTCATTCTATGAGGCCACCATCACACTAATCCCAAATTAATCCCAAACTAATCCCACTAATCCTGGTAAAGATCCCACAAAAAAAGAAAACACTACAGCCCAAAAAAGATGTCCTTTTCATTATAGGGGACTGGAATGCAAAAGTAGGAAGTCAAGAAACACCTGGAGTAACAGACAAATTAGGCCTTGGAGCACGGAATGAAGCAGGGCAAAGGCTAATAGAGTTTTGTCAAGAGAATGCACTGGTCATAGCAAACACCCTCTTCCAACAACACAAGAGAAGACTCTACACATGGACATCACCAGATGGTCAACACCGAAATCAGATTGATTATATTCTTTGCAACCAAAGATGGAGAAGCTGTATACAGTTAGCGAAAACAAGACCAGGAGCTGACTGTGGCTCAGATCATGAACTCCTTATTGCGAAGTTCAGACTTAAATTGAAGAAAGTAGGGAAAACCACTAGACCATTCAGATATGACCTCAATCAAATCCCTTATGATTATGCAGTGGAAGTGAGAAATAGATTTAAGGGACTAGATCTGATTGATAGAGTGCCTGATGAACTCTGGACGGAGGTTCGTGACATTGTACAGGAGACAGGGACCAAGACCATCCCCATGGAAAAGAAATGCAAAAGAGCGAAATGGCTGTCTGAGGAGGCCTTACAAATAGCTGTAAAAAGAAGAGAGGTGAAAAGCAAAGGAGAAAAGGAAAGATATAAGCATCTGAATGCAGAGTTCCAAAGAATAGCAAGGAGAGATAAGAAAGCCTTCCTCAGTGATCAATGCAAAGAAATAGAGGAAAACAACAGAACAGGAAAAACAAGAGACCTCTTCAAGAAAATTAGAGATTCCAAGGGAACTTTTCATGCAAAGATGGGCTCGATAAAGGACAGAAATGGTATGGACCTAACAGAAGCAGAAGATATTAAGAAGAGGTGGCAGGAATACACAGAAGAACTGTACAAAAAAGATCTTCACGACCAAGATAGTCACGATAATGTGATCACTGACCTAGAGCCAGACATCTTGGAATGTGAAGTCAAGTGGGCCTTAGAAAGCACCACTATGAACAAAGCTAGTGGTGGTGATGGAATTCCAGTTGAGCTATTTCAAGTCTTGAAAGATGATGCTGTGAAAGTGCTGCACTCAATATGCCAGCAGATTTGGAAAACTCAGCAGTGGCCACAGGACTGGAAGAGGTCAGTCTTCATTCCAATCCCAAAGAAAGGCAATGCCAAAGAATGCTCAAACTACCGCACAATTGCACTCATCTCACACGCTAGTAAAGTCATGCTCAAAATTCTCCAAGCCAGGCTTCAGCAGTATGTAAACCGTGAACTCCCAGATGTTCAAGCAGGTTATAGAAAAGGCAGAGGCACCAGAGATCAAATTGCCAACATCCGCTGGATCATGGAGAAAGCAAGAGAGTTCCAGAAGAGCATCTATTTCTGCTTCATTGACTATGCCAAAGCCTTTGACTGTGTGGATCACAATAAACTGTGGAACATTCTGAAAGAGATGGGAATCCCAGACCACCTGACCTGCCTCTTGAGAAACCTGTATGCAGGTCAGGAAGCAACAGTTAGAACCGGTCATGGAACAACAGACTGGTTCCAAATAGGAAAAGGAGTGCGTCAAGGTTGTATATTGTCACCTTGCTTATTTAACTTATATGCAGAGTACATCATGAGGAACGCTGGGCTGGAAGAAGCACAAGCTGGAATCAAGATTGCTGGGAGAAATATCAATAACCTCAGATATGCAGATGACACTACCCTTATGGCAGAAAGTGAAGAGGAACTCAAAAGCCTCTTGATGAAAGTGAAAGAGGAGAGTGAAAAGGTTGGCTTGAAGCTCAACATTCAGAAAACAAAGATCATGGTATCTGGTCCCATCACTTCATGGGAAATAGATGGAAAAACAGTGGAAACAGTGTCAGACTTTGTTTTTTTGGGCTCCAAAATCACTGCAGATGCTGATTGCAGCCATGAAATTAAAAGACGCTTGCTCCTTGGAAGGAAAGTTATGACCAACCTTGATAGTATATTAAAAAGCAGAGACATTACTTTGCCGACCAAGGTCCGTCTAGTCAAGGCAATGGTTTTTCCCGTGGTCGTGTATGGATGTGAGAGTTGGACTGTGAAGAAAGCTGATCGCCGAAGAATCGATGCTTTTGAACTGTGGTGTTGGAGAAGACTCTTGAGAGTCCCTTATACTGCAAGGAGATCCAACCAGTCCATTCTAAAGGAGATCAATCCTGGATGTTCATTGGAGGGACTGATGCTAAAGCTGAAACTCCAATACTTTGGCCACCTCATGAGACGAGTTGACTCACTGGAAAAGACTCTGATGCTGGGAAAGGTTGGGGGCGGGAGGAGAAGGGGACGACGGAGAATGAGATGGCTGGATGGCATCACCGACTCTGTGGACATGAGTTTGAGTGTACTCCGGGAGTTGGTGATGGACAGGGAGGCCTGGCGTGCTGTGATTCATGGGGTCGCGGAGAGTCGGACACGACTGAGCGACTGAACTGAACTGAACAGGCCAATATCACTGATGAACATAGATGCAAAAATCCTTAGCAAAATTCTAGCAATCAGAATCCAACAACACATTAAGAAGATCATACATCATGACCAAGTGGGCTTTATCCCAGGAATGCAAGGATTCTTCAATATCTGCAAATCAATCAATGTAATACACCACATTAACAAACTGAAAAATAAAAATCATATGATTATCTCAATAGATGCAGAGAAAGCCTTCAACAAAATTCAACATCCATTTATGATAAAAACCCTCCAGAAGTGGGAATATAAGGGACATACCTCAACATAATAAAAGCTATATATGACAAACACAGCAAACATTATCCTCAATGGTGAAAAACTGAAAGCATTTCCCCTAAAGTCAGGAACAAGACAAGGGTGCCCACTGTCACCACTACTATTCAACATAGTTCTGGAAGTTTTGGCCACAGCAATCAGAGCAGAAAAAGACATAAAAGGAATCCAAATTGGAAAAGAAGAAGTAAAACTTTCACTATTCGCTGATGACATGATCCTCTACACAGAAAACCCCAAAGACTCTACCAGAAAACTACTAGAGCTAATCAATGAATACAGTAGAGTTGCAGGATATAAAATCAACACACAGAAATCCCTTGCATTCCTATACACTAATAATGAGAAAATAAAGAAATTAAGGAAACTATTCCATTCACTGTTGCAACGAAAAGAATTAAATACTTAGGAATATATCTACCTAAGGAAACAAAAGACTTGTACATAGAAAACTATAAAACACTAGTGAAAGTAATCAAAGAGGACACTAATAGATGGAGAAATATACCGTGTTCGTGGATTGGAAGAATAAATATGGTAAAAATGAGTATACTACCCAAAGTAATTTATACATTCAATGCAATCCCTATCAAGCTACCAACGATATTTTTCACAGAACTAGAACAAATAATCTCACAGTTTGTATGGAAATACAAAAAACCTCGAATAGCCAAAGCAATCTTGAGGAAGAAGAATGGAACGGGGGGAATTAACCTGCCGGACTTCAGGCTCTACTACAAAGCCACAGTCATCAAGACAGTATGGTACTGGCATAAAGACAGAAATATAGATCAATGGAACGAAATAGAAAGCCCAGAGATAAATCCACGCACCTATGGACACCTTATTTTTGACAAAGGAGGCAAGAATATAAAATGGAGAAAAGACAGTCTCTTTAACAAGTGGTGCTGGGAAAACTGGTCAGCCACTTGTAAAAGAATGAAACTAGAACACTTCCTAACACCATACACCAAAATAAACTCAAAATGGATTAGAGAGCTAATTGTAAGGCCAGAAACTATAAAACTCCTAGAGGAGAATGTAGGCAAAACACTCTCTGACATAAATCACAGCAGGATCCTCCAAGACCCACCTCCCAGAATATTGGAAATAAAAGCAAAATTAAACAAATGGGACCTAATTAAAATCAAAAGCTTCTGCACAGCAAAGGAAACTATAAGCAAGGTGAAAAGACAGCCTTCAGAATGGGAGAAAATTATAGCAAATGAAGCAACTGATAAAGGATTAATCTCCAAAATATACAAGCAGCTCCTGCAGCTCAATTCCAGAAAAATAAATGACCCATCAAAAAATGGGCCAAAGAACTAAACAGACATTTCTCCAAAGAAGACATAAAGATGGCTAACAAACACATGAAAAAATGCTCAACATCCTTCATAATCAGAGAAATGCAAATCAAAACCACAATGAGATACCATTTCACACCAGTCAGAATGGCTGCTATCCAAAAGTCTACATGCAATTAATGCTGGAGAGGGTGTGGAGAGAAGGGAACCCTCTTACACTGTTGGTGGGAATGCAAACTAGTACAGCCACTATGGAGAACAGTGTGGAGATTCCTCAAAAAACTGGAAATAGAACTGCCATATGATCCAGCAATTGCACTCCTGGGCATACACACCGAGGAAACCAGAATTGAAAGAGACACATGTACTCCAATGTTCATTGCAGCACTGTTTATAATAGCCAGGACATGGAAGCAACCTAGATGTCCATCTGAGGATGAATGGATAAGAAAGCTTTGGAGTATTTTTCAGCCATTAAAAAGAATGCATTTGAACCAGTTCTAATGAGGTGGATGAAACTAGAGCCTATTATACAGAGTGAAGTAAGCCAGAAAGAAAAACACCAAAACAATATACTAATGCGTATATATGGAATTTAGAAAGATGCAAATGATAACCCTGTATACGAGACAACAAAAGAGACACAGATGTATAGAACAGTATTTGGGATCCTGTGGGAGAGGGTGAAGGTGGGATGGTTTGGGAGAATGGCATTGAAACATGTATATTATCATATGTGAAACGAATCACCAGTTCAGGGTCGATGCATATTACAGGATGCTCGGGACTGGTATGCGGGGATGACCCAGAGGGAGGATAAGGGGAGGATGGAGGTGGGAGGGGGGTTTCGGGAAGGGGAACTCATGTACACCCGGGGTGGATTCATGTCAATGTATGGCAAAACCAACAAATATAATATTGTAGAATAATTAGCCTTCAATAAAAAATAAATTAAATAAATAAATATTATAAACCATCTATAGCTTAGAATTGATGACTTTGACAACTGTATACACACACTAAACAACCCTACAAAAAACATAAAACATTTCCATCACTTTGAAAGGTTCTTCTTTCTCATCACCGCAGCCTCCACTTTTCATCACTATAGATTTGTTTTCATTTTTAGAGTTTTATATATATTTACACATTTTTTAGAATTTAATATATAAAGTATATAATTTCATACATACTACATATATATTATAAAATATATATAATCATACCATATGTAATCTAGTGTCTGACTTCTTTCATTCACCATAATGACTTGATATTCAACCATGTTATTACATCTGCCAGGAGTTCATTCTGTTTAATTGCTGAGTAATTTTTCAATAGTAATTTCCTGCTGGTATATCACATTTTGCTTTTCCAATCAGCAAACACCAGTGGACATTTGGGTTTTTTGGTTCAGCTTTGGGTGATCATGAATAATGGTGCTATGTACATTTTGTGTACAAACCTCTTTGTGTATACAAGCTTTTATTTCTCTTGGGTTAATGCCTAGGAGAGTTATCTGGTTGGTAAATCAGTATATGTTTAACTTGTTAAAACCCTGTGTGTTCTTCCAAAACAGAACCATTTTACATTTTTATGTGCAAATCTTTTGCTCATTTTTAAAACTGAGTTGTGCATCTTATTATTCAGTTGCAAGATGAACTCTGTATATATTCTGGAACCAAATCATATATATGCATGGCAAATATTTTCTCCTATTCCATGTCCTGCATTTTTATTTTCCTAATGGTGTCTGTGGATGAGCAAAAGTTTTCCATTTTAATGAAATCCAGTTTATCATTTTTTTTCTTTTGTGGTTTGTGCTTCATGTGTTCTGAGAAATTCTTATTACCCAAAGTCAGAGAGTTTTCTTTCATGTTTTCTTTTAAAATTTTTATAGTATTGGCTTTTACAGTCATGTCTATGATTAATTTTGAGTTAATTTTGTGTATGGAAAAAAATAAGGGCTGATGCTCTCTCTTTTCATATGGAGATTAGTTACTCCAGCACCATTTGTTGAAAACTAGTTGAACATACATATGTAGAACTATTTCTGGACTCTATTCCCTACTCTTGAGCTGTTTACTTCTATTGATCTTATATGACTCTCTTTTCACAAATACTATAATGTTAATTACTTTATAGTAAGTCTTAAAATTAGGTAGTATATGCCCCTGAACTTTGTTTTCTTTTCTTTTTTAATTTGCCTTGGCTTTTTCATTTGCATTTCTATACAAATTTTAAAATCAGTGCTTCAATTTCTGCAAAAAAAAAAAAACTTTGTATTATCTTTTTTATACAGTATTGGATTCAATTTACCAAATCTAAGTATGTTTGCAGGCAGGTTTATGAGGAATAGTGGTCTGTTTGGGGGAGTTTTTTCTTTATTCTCTTTGTCAAGTTTGGGTATCACAGTTATGCTGGCCTCAAAACACAAGCTGGAACAGGTTCTCCTTTATTCAAAAGAGTTTGGGTTAATATTCCTTTGAATAGTACATAGAATTCATCAGTGAACCATGTGAGCTGAAGTTTTTTCATTGTAGCAAGATTTTTGATAATGAATTCCATTCCATTACTAAAGAAACGATTTACATTTTGTTTCATCTTTTATCAATTTTAGTTGTATTTTTCAAGGAATTTATTTCATCTAAAATATCTAATTATTGCCATACATTTTTTTCCGAATATTCTCTTATTTTTGCTCTAAGATTTGTAAGATCTATAGTGATAATTCCTCTTTCTTTCCAGTATTGGTGATCTGTTTTTTTCCTTCATTAATTAGGAGTTTATCCATTTTGCTAGTCATTTCAAAGAGCCTACTTTTGAATCATCTGTTTCTGTGTTGCTGATATTTGCTCTTGTCTTTTATTTTCTTGTCTTATTATTTTCTTCCTTTCACACATTTTAGATTTACTTTGCTCTTCTTTTTCTAGTGTCTTTAGGTGGCACCTTACATCATTCTCTTTTTTTTCCTTTCCTATTATGAGCATTTAAAACCATAAATTTCCCTCTAGACACTTCTTCACCTGCAACTCACAAATTTTGATATGTGGTACTGAGTTAAAATATATTCTAATTTATTTTGTGACTTTTTCTTTGGACCATTAATATTTTAAAACATGGTTTTTAACTACAAAATATTTGGGATTCACCCAGATATCTTAATGTTGCTTGCATGCTAAGTCACTTCAGCCATGTCCAGCTCTTTGTGACCCTATGGACTATAGCCCTCCAGGCTCCTCTGTCCATAGGACTCTCCAGGCAAGAATACTGGAGTGGATTGCCATGCCCTCCTGCAGGGGATCTTCCCAACCCAGGGATTGAACCATGTCTCTTATATCTTTTCCATTGGCAGGCAGGTTCTTCACCACTAGCGCCACTTGGGAAGCCCATCTTAATACTGGCTTCTATTTAATTTTATTGTGGTCAAAGAATATATCTGTACTATTTCAGTCCTTATGAATTTAGTAAGATTTTGTATGGCCCCAATATGGTACATATTGGTAAATAGATCATCTACAATAAAACAAATGCATGTTGTGCCCTAAAATACATGCTTATTTTGCAGTTTTTGTGTGAAAGGTCTTATAATTATCAATTAGGTTGAGATAGTTGATTATGTGTTCAAGTCCTCTGTCTTTACTGACTTTGGCTAGTTATCTTATAAATTCATAAGAGACCGTTAATAAAATCTCCTACTAAAATTCTGGAATATCTCTTTATGTCCATTTTTACTTTCTATATTTTGAGGCTATTTTTAAGGACATACACATTTATATTTGGTTTGTTTTCCTTATCATTCCTTTTTATCTCTGGCAACACTCTTTCTTGAAGTCTGTTTTATCTGATATTAATCATAGCCACCTCAGACTTCACATGCCATTTTATAGTACATCTTATTCCTGTCATTTATTTTCAAGCTCTTGGTATTTTTATATTCCAAGTGCATCTCTCTGAGTCATACAGAGTTGACTTTTATCCATCCTGATAATTCCAACTTCTTGATTGCTCAGTCTACTGCCACTACAAATGTGAGCTCAGCTCTTGTGGTTACCTCAAAAATACAGAGCTGAGGGCTCCCCTGATGCTGGCAAAGGAAGGAACTAGGAATCTTAGCACTGACAACAACCGCAAAGACCAACATGGACACTCTGGAGAGTGAGTCAGGGCAATTTAAATTGACTTCAGCAGAATGTCTGAAACCTCAGTAAATTCGAAATAAGCCAGCTGTGAGCTCCCTAAGGAGAAAATTTGCTTTGTGTTGCAACAGTTTTGATATATTTAACTCCAGCGTCATTATCAGAGCCCTAACAGCCTGACAGGTTTACTGGGTTCAGGAACACTTTCACTATTTAAATAGTTGTTGTTTTACAACTGATTGATAAAATTGAGATGAATTCCTCATGAAAATCTTCTGCACGAGATATTCTAAAGAGACCAGTAAAAATATCAAGACCCCATTTTTAGTCCTGACTAAAATATATAAAACAATAAATCAAGAAAAGTTTTTCTCTTTTCCTGAGACTGTCAGGCAGTGAAAGAACTAAATTGATGGATTATACTTTCAGGGTTTCTGTTAAAAATGTGACCCAAATATTTTCTATTTAAAGATTCTTCAAAATGTATAGCTGTGCGTGCATGCTCAGTCATGTCCGACTCTTTGCAACCCCATGGACTGCAGCCCCCCAGACTCCTCTGTCCATGGGATTTCCCAGGCAAGAAATCTGGAGTGGATTGCCATTTCCTGCTTCAAAGACTCTTCCTGACCCAGGGATCAAACCTATGTTTCTTGCATCTCTTGCACTGGCAGGAAGATTCTTTACAACTACACCACCTGGGAAGCCCCCAAAATGTATAGCTAACCAGTTAAAAAAAAAATGCCTAATTCATTTTCTCACCTAATAAACATTTTTCAAAATGAAACGATAGCAGAAAAATGAATGATGAAATTTTCTGGTAAGTTTTTGATTCTCAGTGAAAAAATAATTCTACCCATCTTTGAAGGCCCTAGTTAAGTCTCAAGTCTTTCCTGAACCCTCCAGACCATGAGCATCAACCAGTTCATGCAGATGCTCACACTAAATAATCATTATCATCCCAGGGGATGATCAGGCTGCAGTCCAGTCTCTTGGCAGCTAGAATTTTGGCTATTTCTACCATTAATTCATCATGTATAAAGCACCAGGCACCATGTGCTATGTGCTTAGTTGCTCAGTCATGTCCGACTCTTTGAGACCCCATGGAGGATAGCCCAGCAGGCTCCTCTGTCTGTGGGGATTCTCCAGGCTAGAATACTAGCGTGGGTTGCCACGCCCTCCTCCAGGGGATCTTCCCAACCCAGGGATCAAACCCAAGTCTCTCACATTGCAGGCAGACTTTTTATTGTCTGAGCCATCAGGGAAGCCCAAGAATACTGGAGTGTGTATCCTATCCCTTTTCCAGGGGAGCTTCCTGACCCAGGAATTGAACCAGAGTCTCCTACAATGCAGGCAAATTCTTTACGAGCTGAGGTAAACAGGCACCACGCTATGTCTTAATCATACATTATCTCATTAAATCTTCCTAGCAACCCTTCACAGGAAACCCAGGATAAGCTACACGACTTACCCAAGATCTCACAGCCAGTAAATGGCAGAGCCAGGATTTAAAACCAACTGTTTTGTTTCAAAGCTTATGCTTTCATGATATGTAATAGATTTAATCCTTTTACAACTACTACTCAGCGTGGCTTTGTATAGTCTTAGAGGCCAGTTCAAAACTTGCTTCTTCTCCTCTCTTGTTATTTGTCTTCTGACTACCTCTGAACCTGAATTTCCCCATTCATAAAATAAAGAAAATGACATCTCCCTTTATGGAATGCTTTAAATAATTGAGTTAATGCATGTAAACAATACATAGTCTTAACCACAAACTCTGTTATTGTTTTATTTCCTGATTTAAGCTCCTAGCTTCCAGCCCTGGGTGCCCAGAATTTCTGTAGTGTGGTTCATAATGAAGGCTAAAGCAGACCACCTCATCGCATTCTTGTATGCTTTCCATATCTCAGGGAAGTATAAGGGAAAGACCATGAATTGAGTGCTTTATATAACTCAGTCACCCCTTCAGCTGCAACCCCAACACTGCAAAGTCTTCCACTCCGCCATGGAAGGTTAAAGGCTTCAAGTGCAATTATTCCTGGAAGAATTAGCACAGAAAATACAAGATCCACCCAGGTATTCAAGATGCAAGATCTAATCATCTCTCAAAGAGAACCTGTTACAGAATCTAAGAGCACTTGCATCTCAAAAGGAGGAGAAGGGATAAAAGCAAACTTTAAAGTTTGACCCCGTCTCAGCTCCAGAGCCTAACCTCCACTTCTCTGATCCAGTGACTCTGGAGGAGTCCACAACTGAAAAAAGGCAGGGTCACTTACCTGCTTAGCAAGTGGGAGAAGACACCCAACACCTGGGGAGCAACTCCATGCCTACCACACTATACACACACACACCCCTTCTACGGTGAGCTTAATTAAGTACTGAGAGCAATTTACTTCTCTATGGCTCAGCTTCTCTATCTCCAAAATAAGGTGATTCTACCTGAAATGATCTCTAATATCCCAGCCAGTCCTGACAACCCGTGCTGAAATAACCATTCATTCAATCAGAGGGTAAAAGCTGAAGACAGTCTTACTCCCGTGGGACAACTGTACAACTCTGGGGTAGCCCACGCCCCTCATGTGCCTGCACTGGTTGGAATGAAGGCAGAGCCCTGGAAGCTGTGCTGGCTTCTTCTGTTTACACTCACCACGTTGGTGATCTCATCCAGGCTTATAGCTGTAAATACCTCCCTCTCTTTGGCAAAGCATAATTTATCTCTAGCCCAGACCTGTCCTCTGAACTCCAGACTTGTATAAAATAGCCATCTCCATTAGGATGTCTCATAAACATCTCGAACTTACATGTGCTAAACCAAGCTTCTGATATCTGCCCCCAAGTCTGCTCCTCCCCATCTTCCACATATTCAGTTAACACCAAGTTCACCCTTCCTGCTGCTCAGACACTTGACTCCGCTTTTTCTCTAACATCTTCTATCTGATCTCTTTTGAAATCCTATTGACACAGCCTACAAAATGTATCCAGAACCCATCTATTTGTCACCACCTCACTGCTACCACTGTGGTCCAAGTATTCATTGTGTATCATTCAGAATGTTACTGTAACTTCTAATTTATCTCCTTACTTCTACCCTGGACCCCTTCCCCAGTCTTTTCTCAGCAGAGCATCCAGTTTTCTCTTTCTAAAACGTTAGTCAGATCATGTAATTCACCCACTCAAATCTTCAAGTTGCTCCCTTTTTCTCTCACAGGAAAAGTCAAAGCCAGTCTGGCCTCTTTAGAGAGGTTAGCCTCATCTCACGCTTACCATCTAACATGCGAGACATTTAACTGATTGAATGATTCTCTGTCTCTCATACACACCCACACACACAGACACACACACACACACACACACTCGAATGTAAGATCCACAATGGCTTACATTTAAAAAATAAACTTTACTGAGATAAAACTGACATGTACAATGGCTAACATTTTGCTTACTGCTATATCTCCAGCACCTGAAACTGTGTATGATACAAAACAGCTTATAATATTTGCTAAATGAAAGAGACACAGATGTAAAGAACAGGCTTTTGGACTCTGCAGGAGAAGGCGAGGGTGGGATGATTTGAGACAATAGCACTGAAATATGTGTATTATCATATGTGAAACAGATCGCCAGTCCAGGTTCAATGCATGAGACAGGGTGCTCAGGGCTGGTGCACTGGGAAGACGCTGAGGGATGGGATCAGGAGGGAAGTGGGAGGGGGGTCCAGGATGGGGAACACATGTAAAGCCATGGCTAATTCATGTGTATGTATGCCAAAAACCACAATATTGTAAAGTAATTAGCCTCCAATTAAAATTTAAAAACAGAAAAAAAATAATATTTGCTAAATGAATTATTCGACACGAGCAGTATACTTCCAAATTACGGGTAATAAGTTTAGAGGAGCAAGAAACCACCCAAGTCTCTGATACCACATGCACGTCCAGTGTGTACCTACAGGTCTTCTTGCCTGCACAGCTCTGTGACTGGCAGCTAGACACGTTAGTCTGGATTACATGTGGCTGACCTGTTCAGTACTGGTCCCTGTGAACTCTGAGTGAAAGGTTGCATTCATACCAAGTCTCTGAGAACACCACTCCTTGAGTCACCATGGGTTTATGGTAACTCATTTGGGCCTCAATAGAAGGCACGGTGGATAAGCTAAGACTAGCTCATCTGGGAATTCCATGGCTGAGTGAGCCAAATCCTATTGGCTCCCCAGGGACCCAGCCTGTCATCATCACATCTGGCACAGAGCAAACACTCTGCATCTAGAGTGACTTGAAGTTGAATGCATCAGGGTCTGAGTCGCCTCCTCCTCTATGTCTCTCCAAGACGGGAGGCAGCCAAGAATGGGGTGTGAGCTGAGCGTGATACCAGGAGTATGTGTGGGTTTGGTTTTGCACGCAGCTTTGACTTCCTCATCTGGGCCATTTTCGTACAGCATTAAATCACCAGGATACTGACTCAGAATGAAGACTCAGCAGCTGAGATCCAGTGCTACAATGTATTCTAGGAGAGGTGGTGCCTCCAGCCTGTGAGTTCTCAGCATCAGAAGTTGTGTGAACTGCATGGGATGTGGGTATTAAACAGAGTTGCAAGTTTATTACGTAAAGTGAAGTTCTTTGTTTCCACACATTTGTCATGACCATGATCTCCTTTAGAACAGGGACTGGGCCTGGTATATTTTTCCTTCCTCGGCACCAGGTCCAATGCTGGGCACATGTCACAGCTCAGTAAATCTACTGCACGCAACAACCACACACAGCTGTCAGAAGGAATCCAGTTCCCCTTTCAAAATTAGGAATAATAACCATGGGCCTATTCTTTATGCTTATCATTCAAAATTGATTACAACAAACAGGGATTGATTTTTCACTAAGGAAAAAAAAAAGAAAGCCACTGTTTTTGCCTCTTTCTTTGACAGCGTAGTTCATCCTATATGTCTCTCCAGCACAAGCAAACAGAGGTCATCAGACAACTGAAGTTTTTTGTAGCATAAGGAGGTATGTGGGAATTATTAAAGAGGTATTTTTCCTCTCTAATTTATTTCTACCACAGAAATAAATTAGAGAGGTAAAATATTAAAAGCACAATTTCATGATGGGCATCTTGACTAAGAGCTTTTAAGCATGCTTCTGAAGCAAGAAACTATTCTGAGAGCCACTCTCAAGGAATAAAGCACAAGTTAGGAGTCAGCCTGTAACATTAGTTAATTTCACTCCAAACCCTGGCCCTGATGCTTGCGAGCTGTATGATCCTCGGTAAGTTACTGAACTTCTTCATTCAAGAAGTGGAGATTAAAAAAAAAAAAAAAAAATGCCCACTGTCGTGGGTTATCAAGGAAAGGATTACTTAACACAACAGTGTGCTGTGCTTAGTCGCTCAGTCATGTCCAACTCTTTGCAACCCCATGGACTGTAGCCTGCCAGGTTCCTCTGTCCATGGGGATTCTCCAGGCAAGAATACTAGAGTGGGTTGCCATGTCCTATCTTCCCAACCCAGGGATCGAACCCAGGTCTCCCAAATTGCAGGCCTTTCTCTTTAATGTCTGAGCCACCAAGAAAGCCCAAGAGTAAAGTGCTTAATAAGGGACAGTTGCTAGTGTCATTAGGCTTTCCAGGTGGCGCTAGTGGTAAAGAACCCACCTGCCAAAGAGGGAGATATAAGAGACTTGTGGTTCGAGCTCTGAGTCAAGAAGAACCCTGGAGGAAGGCATGGCAACCCACTCCAACATTCTTGCCTGAAGAATCCCATGGACAGCGGAGCCTGGTGGTCTATGGTCCATAGGGTTGCAAAGAGTCGGACACAACTAAAGCAACTTAGCACGCACTAGTGTCATTACTGTTGCTAATCGGACCCTCCACATGCTTCTCCTGAGGTCTAGCTCCCACTCAGTTTCACAGGATGATGGTCCTTTTTCATGCCAGGTGCACGTTCTCTCTGAGTGCACTGACATTGTTGCAGTCCAGCTCCCTTGATCCTGTGGAAATTCTAACTAACGTTGCATTTTCTCTCCTGCCAAGGGAACGTTGTACTTTCTCTCTTCAATGCATTGAGGAGCTTCTCTGCTTTCCACTCAATTAGACTTAACAAGTCAACTCTAGACAAGGGCTCTCTGCTTTCCCACAACCTTCTCCTTTTTCCTTCTTCTTTCTTCTTCCTCTTCTTTTTCTCCTCTCCCTCTCTTCCTCTGTCTCTTTAACTAGTAGACTCTATTGAGGAAGATGTTTTAGGTTTACGGAAATTTGGGGAAAAGTATAGAGTTCTGATTTTGGAGAAGGAAATGGCGACCCACTCCAGTGTTCTTGCCTGGAGAATCCCAGGGACGGGGGAGCCTGGTGGGCTTCCGTCTATGGGGTCACACAGAGTCGGACACGACTGAAGTGACTTAGCAGCAGCAGCATAGAGTTCTCATATACCTGCCTCCCCAGTTTACCCAATTATTAACTTTGTGCATGCATTTGTTACTACAGGTAAGCCCATATTCATACACAGTTTACAACAGACTTCACTCCTGGAGGTGTACATTCTTCCCTCACCTCTTTTTTACCTGTTCTTTCCATGGCTCTCCCTAATTCCTGACCTAGTCCCTCTTGTATTTGAAGGCCCTGCCTTGCTTCATCATTTGCCAAAACGTGCACCAAGTCACTAATGCCTTTGCCTGATCCCCTCTGCCTCACAGCACAGTCAGTGTTTTCAAGGCAATGTCTTTCCACATTTTAAGATAGAGGGGATTTCCAAATCACAGAGGGGATTTGCCATTTCCTCACAGGTTAAAATGCCTTTAGGATGTGTGCTTAACTACACTCTCACCCCATCCTGCATTGCACAGAACTTACAAGCCCTGGTGGAGAATTTGGGTCCAATTTTATCGTTAAATAAGCTCTGGAATGCCCCAGGCAGGATCATTAACTTGTCTCCATTACAGACTAAATGTCCAAATAGCCACCTCCCTTCTGTGGGCTCCCACAGGGCTCTGGGTGTGCTCATAGTCCGCCCCCTGGCATGAGGAGACAATTGGGCCATTATATTTATTTGCATCAAGAACAAGCAGCCAGCTCAGTCCAGCTCTGTACACAGGGATGCAAAAAAAAAAAAAAAGGCACTAAATATAGACCACTAGGACAATTTATTTGTCTTAAGAGTGTTTAAGACACATAAGTAAGCCCCAGCAGGTTATAAATGGTCAGCTTTGTACAGCTACCACACAAGTCTGAAGAGTATTCTACGTGGATTCAGCTTAGAAACCTATAGTGGGTTATACCACATAGGTGGCTGTGACAAGAGTTGACTCTTTGAATCCATGAAAATCCAGGAAATTAAAGACCCACCCCCACACCCCTCTCCACTTTATGTTTTTAAAGATTTATATCATTGTCTTACTCAAAAAGTCAGCTTGAAATTTCCACTTTTTCCAAAAAATAAAATGTTGGAATTAACAAGTCTTAAAATTTCCAAAAGATCTCTTTGTCCAAATCTCTAATTTTCAGAAAATGAAACTGGCAGCCAGAATGGTTTATACACCCGTTGAGCCAGCTCTAATTCTAGCTTTACTACCTCCCACAGTCCAATAGTTCTTTAAGTTACAAAGGTCACCAAAACTATTGACTGGAACTGCAATCCATGCCTGTGTGCCTACAAGTCTATTAGAAAAAAAGAAGAAGAAAGGAAGGAAGGAAGGAAGGATTTAGAGCCTGGTTTTCTCATTCATAATTTACAGAGAGAAATACTGGAGACTCCTTCTCATTGCCCCAGAATCCACTCCTCTCTATCAGAGAGCAGCCCTCCAAGAGAGTTGAGGATTTCAACTAGCTGGTCTGGTCCCTCATCGCCTCCAGAGAAGATAAATATGTCATCTCTCCCTGTAGTTCAGTGCCTTGTATTACAGAAGAGACCCCTGGGACAGTGTCTTAACCCACCACAGGAGGAGGCTCTGCCAAGCTTCGAAGTCTTGGATCACTGTGAGGGTAAAGCCTGGGATCACTGTGGGGGTGAAGTCTCCATGCAAAGGCAGCTGATTATGATGGCAAGGATGTGGTGAGGTGTAAGTGTGAAGGTTGCCTGAGTGACAGCTGTGAGCCTCTCATGAAGACAAGCAGCAAGGGGATAGAAGATTAGGCAGAGTAAAACAAATCCCTACAAACATAGGAATAAGATAAGATCATCAAACTTTGTGTTCCAGCACTACCATCGACAAAATAAAGCAAGAGGGGCAGAAAGGAACCCAAAGCACCTGCCCCTTCCAGGAAGGGATTGCTGCCACCCACTGTTGACCAGGCAGTTCCAAAGTCAGGATGAGTCAGACAAGGTTACACATCTTTGTTCAAGCTGCCTCATCTGCCCCAGCTTGCTCTACCCAGCACCAAAATGTAGACAATCTCCAGTTAGTTCATGACCCAAGCCAGGGTCAAGGTGGCTGTAACCCACAAGGACCTGTTGCTAGAAGGGTCTGCCCACCCACCTGGGTTTTCCTCTGTGTTAAGATCCCCTCGATGTGTCCCCACCAAAAAGCCCCACCTCATCCTCTTTCTTCCCTTATGTCCCTTTTCAGATGAGCCTTCAAGACAAAGAACAGGAAACCTCTGGATCAGGAGACTGATCACCAAGTCTAGACATCTCCGTGCGCCATCTGGAACCCAGGACAAGTCCTGTAACTGGCTTGACCTCTATCAGATGGATCCTCATTTATCAAGTTGGGAAAATAGCCAGGAAGCATAATTTATAGTTCAACCCCTTTAGAGTTAAGGGGTTAGAGCTCTGGGGTCAGAGATTTGAGGGTAAATTGCAGTTCAGCTACTTACTTGGTAGATAACTTGGGTTAAGTTCCTTGACTTCTCTAGGCTTCTGTTTTAACTTCTGCAAAATGGGGATAATAATACTGTTGTATCAATGAACTGAAACAATGTACATGGGAACAAAAGGTAACAAAGTATATAAATTTGTTGGCAGGAAGCAAAGTAAAAACACAATAAATGTTAGCTATTTGCATTGCCAACATCATCATCTTCTGGTCAAATAGAAAAGGGGCAAAACAGTGTTCACATCTCCCTAAAAGGAATCAAGTGCTACATTTATTGTTATCCTTATCACAGGGAGTCTGGTTTGCCCTTTCCTTCCATCTATTTCACTAGGTCAAAAGAAGGGCAAAACCACTTTTTTCACTTTGGAGAGTTAATGGAATCTGAGAAACGGATATTTTGCCCTCAGTTTTCAATAGATTTAGAACAAAAGGAGCCTGCAAAACTCAGATAAACCTGGAACAAAAAATCATCTAGCGCCACTTTCTCTAACTTCCTTGAGACTTGTGCATCTCCTAGTGGTGATCTCCAAGAATAACACAAAATTCATCCTTTACATTGAGTAAGGGGAAACTGGAGCAGTCATTCAAACATCGAGGGTAACCTGAGAACACAGCAAGACACTTCACTGGGTTTTCTTTCTGTTTGGTTAGTTAGGGGATTTTCTCCAGCTTTAATGAGATATAATTGACATACTGTGTAAGTTTAGGTGTACAATGTGACTTTGATACATGTATATATTGTGAAATGTTTACCACAATAATATATACTTACATAATATAATTACCAGTTTGTTGTTATGGTGAGACTGTGAAAGCTCGATTCTCAGAGTAACTTCCAGCTTTATAACACAGCATTGTTAACTAAAGTCACTATGCTATACACCAGATTCCTGGACCTTTTTCACCTTACAATCAAAAGTTTGCACATTTTCCTGTAATGGTTTCACATCGTTCTGGCAAAAAAACAAAGTCCCCTGGTGACCCTGGGTGACCTGGACACAGCCTCCTGGTTCAGCCCCACATCACTCTCCTGTCTTCATTCTCCTAGACATGGGGCCCTTTGCTGAGACCCTTACATCATTATCTTGTTGGAGTCTCAAAAGCTCCACCAGCCCATGCAGGAATATCACTCAGCCTGTACACAGAACATCTCTGTACTGTACTATTTCTTATACATAACAAGGAAAGTCAAATAAATACATTTTGAACTAAAACAACTGTACATCTTGGTCAGCATCTCCCCATTTCCTCTACTCAGCCCCTGACAACTACCACTGTCTGTTTCGGTAGAGGCCAGTATTTTTAGGTTCCACATATAGGTGAGAGTGTATAGTATTTGTCTTTCTCCTTCTAACTTATTTCACTTAGCATAATGCCCTCAAGATCTATCCATGTCATCACGAATGGCAGGATTTCCCTTTTATGGCTGAATAATAATCCTCTGCGTGTGTAGGTGTGTATCTTACATCTTCTTTTTCCATCATCCATGGTTGGACACTTAGGTTGCTTCCAGGTCTTGGCTATTGTGAATACTGTAATATTGAGAAGCAAATTCTCTGTTTTTTTCCAGGAATTTTAAGGTCTCGGGTTTTATGCTCAAGTCTTTCACTCATTTTGAGTTGAAATTTGTGTATGGTATATACAGTTTCATTCTTTTGCATGAGTATATCCAATTTTCCCACACCATTTATTGAAGAGGCTTTTCTTTACCCATTGAGTACTCACTAGTCGATGTTAGTTGACAAACATTGTGGTTACACATGTATGGGTTTATTCCTGGACTCTCAATAGTGTTCCATTGATCTACGTGTCTGTTTCTATGCTAGTAACATACTATTCTATGCATATTGTTTGCAGTATAGTTTGAAATCAGGAATGTGATGCCGCCAGCTTTGTTCTTCTTTCTCAAAATTGTTTTGATTATTTGAAGTCTTTTGAAATTCCATATGAATTTCAGTATTGTTTCTTTCTATTTCTATTAAAAATGCCATTGGAATTTTGATATGGATTGAATCTATGAATGTTTTTGGATAGTATGGACAGTTTAACAGTTTTAACTCTTCTAATCCTATAAACATGGTATATCTTTCCATTTATTTGTATCTTCTTCAGTTTCTTTCACCAATCCAAGACATTTCACTGTTAAAGGGACAAATAGTAAGCATAGCTTCTCTATAAAGAGTCATTAAGGAAATTGAGGGCCAATGAAATCTCACCTCTAGTCTTCTGAGTACAAGAGCGTCAAGACAGTGTGTTTTGTATGACCTCAATTAAAACTATAAGAAAATACTGTTGACTAGTAAACAGCTTCTAGTGCCACTTTGCTGTCTCCCATCCTAATCAATCCTCAGGTCCCTTCCCAGGCAGGATTAGAGTCCCATGAGAGCTAAGGAAGTAACTAAAGAACTAGCCTTCATACATGGGCTCTACCCCAAAGTTGGTGGATCTCCTAGGGGACACTGTTTCTCAACACAGATGTATACATTGTCATCAAGTCCTCCAGTTATCCTGTTCACACTGCACAAGAACATCCTTGACAGTGTCCACAATTTTATTTGATGGCAAAATAGGTGAGTAGTTATATAAGGTATCACACATTCACATGGTTGAATGTTATGTACCCACCAAAATGTTTATAAAGAACTTGTTATAACATGGAAATTGTTTATGTTATAACAAATTTTATAAGACAGGGAAAAATTTTGTTTATGCAGTATAATCATAACAATATTGACAATGCAAAGAAAGAAGTCAACCACTAACTGTAGTTTTTTATCGATAGCAATTGTTGTTTTTCAGTCATGTCCGACTCTTTTCAACCCTATGGACTGCAGCACACCAGGCTTCCTTGTCCTTCACCATCTCTCAGGGCTTGCTCAAACTCAATGTCCATTGAGCTGGTGATGCCATCCAACCATCTCATCCTCTGTTGTCACCCTCTCCTCCCGGAGAAGGATGGTAATACTTAGCGTAATATTTTCTATTTTTCAATTTTCAAAAATTTCTTGACTTGCAATATATTAATTTGTTATAAAAATAATAAGATAGATTCAGAATTTAATAGGAACCAAGATGACAGCACAGGAAGCTCATAAAATTCCCTCCACTCATGAAACAAATTTACAAATATATATGGAGCAATTCACTCAGAGAAAAGTTCAGAAACTAGCGATGGTATGAAACTAGAAATCAATCCGAAGAGGAAAACTAAAAAATACACAAATATGTCATGATTAAACAGAATGCTCCTGAACAATCAATGGGTCAAAGAAGAAATCAACAGGGAAATCTAAAAGTATCTTGACTCAAATGAAAACACAAGTGCCACATACCAAAATTTAGGAGATGCCGCAAAAGCAATTCTAAGAAGGAAGGTTGTCACAATAAATGCCTCCATTAAAAAAGAAAAAAAAGAACAGACATCCTAATTTTATACCTCAAAGAACTAGAGAAAGAAGAACAAATTAAACCCAGAGTTGGTAGGAGGAAGAAGATCTAATTTTAAAATAAATCTTATTAACTCAAAAGCATAAAGCTCTTAGATAAAATTATACTGGTAAAAATATTAAATCAAGCCAATAGGTCTTTTATTCCCATTGAAAACTAGGTCAGTTGGCCACTGAAGGACAGGAAAGCAGGAAGGAAATCAAGAAAGGCCCTGGCTTCTCCCAAGCTGCTTGCCTCTGGCGGTAGTATGTGTGAGCATGCCCGAGTGCCATGGTCCCCATGAGGAGAAAACAGCCATATCCTTGCCTGCCAGATGGCCAGGGTGGATTCCAAACTAAGAAAGCATCCATGAATTAGGACACTCATCCAAGCTCCCCTGTCTCAGAGCCTGGAGGACACTTGAGAAAAGGTCAGGCCTGGAGTAAAACATTAAATGTTCCTGAATAGGAACACTTATCTGCCGTCCAGTGTTAACCCAGCCCAGATGTGCCTGACCCCAAACTCTCCTGTCCACAGCAGGGCCTTAAGACCGCTCGTTGGGCACTAAACACATTCAAATTTCATCATTTAATAGCTCGATGGACATGAGTTTGACTGAACTCCGGGAGTTGGTGATGGACAGGGAGGCCTGGCGTGCTGTGATTCATGGGGTCGCAAAGAGTCGGACACGACTGAGCGACTGAACTGAACTGAAAAATAAAATAACATGTTCTCACACCAAACCACGATAACCTTCCTAAAACCACCAATTTCTTTAAAAGTTTTTTCCTGGGCTTCTCTGGTGGCTCAGTGGTAAAGAAACCTCCTGCCAATGCAGGAAACATAGGTTCCGTCCCTGATCCAGGAGGATCCCACATGCTTTGGAGCAACTAAGCCCTTGTGCCACAACTACTGAGCTTGTGCTCTAGAGTCCAGGAACCACAACTATTGAGCCCACGTGCCACAACAAGAGAAGCCACCGCAATGAGAAGCTGATGTATTGCAACAAACAATAGCCCTCCCGCCCATCCCCAAAACTAGAGAAAAACACATGCAGCAACGAACAGCCAGCACAGACAAAAATAAAGTATTTTTTTTAAATAACTCTAAAAATTTTTTTTCTGTGCTGACTCCTCCACCTCACTATTTAGAGTGATAATTTATTTAAATAGCTATTCCCAGGGGTGCTATTTAAGAGATATAACAACTGAAATGGCATCAGTCAGCATGGATTATGTGCTAAACAGACTGGGCAGCAGCCATGCAGAGGGAGTGTGGCCTTGCGGCAGGGGGAGGAGGGGTCCAGTTAACAGTAGCCCTCACTCATCCACTCACCCGCCCACTTGCAAACAAACTTTCCAGGACTGCTCCACAAGGTTAATGAGCAAGAGCATCCGATTTAACATTAACGTGATAGCTAGCAATGAATGTGGGCAATTTCTCTCTTCCCTAATTCCCCACAGTATTTTTCCAGATCTCCAAGTTCATGTCCTGACTTAGAATGTCTAATTGTCTCCACTCCATTCTCATGCTTTATAGTTCACCTCCCACTCATAGCCTGCAAATCCAGAATCAACACCTCAGAATTTGGACACAAGGTCACTGAGGGTGTAATTGGCTAGGATGAGGTCGTACTTGAGTAGAATGGGCCGCAAATCCAGTGTGACTGATAGCCTTACAAGAAGAGTGAAATCTGAACAGAGACAAAGAGGGAAGATGGTGAGGAGACGGAGGCTAGGGTGAGGCTGCCGTAAGTCAAGGAAGACCTGGGCTACCGGAAGTTTCAAGAGGCAAGGAAGGATCTCTCCCTGGAGAATTTGGAAGGAGTATGTCTCTACCAACACCTTTCAGACTTTCAGCCTCAAGACCTTTGAGATACTAGATTTCCATTGTTTTAAGCCACTCAGCTCATGGTCCTTTGTTACAACAGCCCAAGGAAACTAAGACAGTAGCCATCATGAATTCTCCCACATACTTCAGGCCGTCTTTACCACAGGGAACTCCCATGCTTCAGACCATATTGAATGTTCTCCCACAATGCAGAGAATTTTAAAATTTCACAGGAAGGGGTGAACTTCAGTTCTATTTCTTCCTTTTATGGCTGGCTTCTTTCTCCCAATACTACAGTTACCTTTTCTCTCCACTGGGAATCACCTCCAATCTCCTTGGGTCCTCCTCTCTTCCCCACTTACAAGCTTAAAAGAGACAAGCTCTCTTTTGCATATGGAAAACCAAAATAGACATTTAAATGAAAGTCTGTTTTTAAATTAGGGTGTGACATTTGAAACTTCTATGTGAATCTCTTAGAAATACATTTCATACCACCCTGGGATACTTCATTTTAGGGACAAAGTCTTTTAAAAAAAAAATGTATTTTTCCTTCAAAATTTAGCTAACTAATATCTCTTAAAACTCAACGTTCAAAAAAAAAGAAGATCATGGCATCTGGTCCCATCACTTCATGGCAAATAATAGATGGGGAAACAATGAAAACAGTGACAAACTTTATTTTCTTGGGCTCCAAAATCACCACAGATGGTGATTACAGCCATGAAATTAAAAGGTACTTGCTCCTTGGAAGAAAAGTTATGACCAACATAGCATATTAAAAAGCAGAGACGTTACTTTACCAACAAAGGTCCATATACTCACTACCCTTATGGCAGAAAGTGAAGAGGAACTCAAAAGCCTCTTGATGAAAGTGAAAGAGGAGAGTGAAAAGGTTGGCTTGAAGCTCAACATTCAGAAAACAAAGATCATGGCATCTGGTCCCATCACTTCATGGGAAATAGATGGAAAAACAGTGGAAACAGTGTCAGACTTTGTTTTTTTGGGCTCCAAAATCACTGCAGATGCTGATTGCAGCCATGAAATTAAAAGACGCTTACTCCTTGGAAGGAAAGTTATGACCAACCTTGATAGTATATTAAAAAGCAGAGACATTACTTTGCCAACCAAGGTCCGTCTAGTCAAGGCAATGGTTTTTCCCGTGGTCATGTATGGATGTGAGAGTTGGACTGTGAAGAAGGCTGATCGCCGAAGAATCGATGCTTTTGAACTGTGGTGTTGGAGAAGACTCTTGAGAGTCCCTTATACTGCAAGGAGATCCACCCAGTCCATTCTAAAGGAGATCAATCCTGGATGTTCATTGGAGGGACTGATGCTAAAGCTGAAACTGCAAAACTTTGGCCACCTCATGCGACGAGTTGACTCACTGGAAAAGACTCTGATGCTGGGAAAGGTTGGGGGCGGGAGGAGAAGGGGACGACGGAGAATGAGATGGCTGGATGGCATCACCGACTCTGTGGACATGAGTTTGAGTGTACTCCGGGAGCTGGTGATGGACAGGGAGGCCTGGCGTGCTGTGATTCATGGGGTCGCGGAGAGTCGGACACGACTGAGTGACTAAACTGAACTGAACTGAACTGATGGTTTTTCCAGTTGGTCATGTATGGATATGAGAGTTGGATCATAAAGAAAGCTGAGTGCTGAAGAACTGATGCTTTTGAACTGTGGTGTTGGAAAAGACTCTTGAGAGTCCCTTCAACAGCAAGGAAATCAAACCAGTCAATCCTAAAGAAAATCAGTCCTGAATATTCATTTGAAAGGCTGATGCTAAAGATGAAGCTCCAATGCTCTGGCCGCCTGATGTGATGAGCCGACTCATTAGAAAAGGCCCTGATGCTGGGAAAGATTGAACGCAGGAGAAGGGGATGACAGAGGATGAGATGGTTGGATGGCATCTCCGAATCAATGGACTTGAGTTTGAGCAAGATGAGAGATGGTGAAGGACAGGGAAGCCTGGCATGCTGCAGTCCATGGGGTTGCAAAGAGTCAGACACAACTGAGTGACTGAACAACAACATCTCTGAAGCGATTTAGTCTTATCTCCTTTCTACTTACACTTTTTCAGTTTATTTATTGCTACCAAACAATTCAGACATAATTTTACAAAAAACAAAATTTTTAAATTTGAGTGGGGGCAGGGGGCAGTCCTAAGATGCAGAGGAATAGGATGGGGAGACCACTTTCTCCCCCACAAATTCATCAAAAGATTATTTGAACGCTGAGAAAATACCACAAAACAATTTCTGAACGCAGGCGGAGGACACCAGACACCCAGAAACACAGCCCATTGTCTTCAAAAGGAGGTAGAACAAAATATAAAACATAAAAAGAGAGACAAAGGAGTTAGGGACGGAGACCCATTCTGGGGAGGGAGTCATAAAAGAGAAGTTTCCAAACACCAGGAAACCCTCTCACCTGTGGGTCTGTGGGGAGTTTTGGAATCTCAGAGGGCAACATAACTGGGAGGAAAAAATAAATAAATAAAACCCACAGATTATGCACCTAACCGCAACTCCCAGTGGAGAAGTAGCCTAGACGCTCGCATCAGCCACCAGCAAGCGGGGGCTGAACAGGGAGGTGCAGGCTGCATTGCTTAGGGTAAGGACTGGACCTGAATGCCCTGAGGACAGTCTGAGGGAACTAACGTGAGATAGCAACCCAAACTGTGGGATAGCCAGAGAGAGAAAATAAAAGAGAGAACTTTCCTATGAAAAGCTCTAACCCTAAGGCACTGCCAGGCCCTCTCACAGAACAAAGGACTGAGCTGATACCAGAGGAGAGCTAGCCAGCAGCGGACTGCCCATCCCCCGCCAGAGGCAGGGAGGCAGGCGGGTCACAGCCAGAGCTGGAAGGCAAGGGGCAAGCTCGGCCCCAGAGACAGCATCCTCTACCAAACTGCAAGCAGGCTCCCAGTTGTTAACCAAGTCTTTCTGGGATCCTGGGCTGTTGACATCCGCCAGGAGGGTCGCAGCCAGAGATCACGCCCCAGAGGAGACACACGGCACACCTGAGAAGATGCTCCCACTGCACACCCAGGAAACCAAGCAGCCAGGATAGGGGAGGTGATAAGATGCACCGCCCCACCTGGGGAGGGTGCGCTGGCCAAGCACCTGGTTGCCTGAGCTGCTCAGATCTGGGAAGGGCACAAAACACAGGCCCAACCGAGTCTGTGCCTTTGTGGAGTACCCAAGAACCTCAACCTGAGCAGCTGAGACCTGGGAAGTGCACGCAACCCAGGGCTTGCTTAGACAGTTCCCCTGCAGAGCAACCTGGAGCCTGAACAGTGTAGACTGGGAAAGCACACATGCCGTAAGTGGGGGAAAACCCAGTGTGGTCCAGACACTGTGAGCACTCCCCACACATGCCAGTGACATTTGTTTGCAGTGTTCCTCCCTCCCCACAGCACAATTGAACAAGTGAGCCTAAATAAATGACCACCTTCCCCCCTTGTGTCAGGATGGAAGTTAGATACTGAAGAGACTTGCAAACAGAGGAAGCCAAAATAAACAAAGAAGAGGGAACCTCTTTGGAAGTGACAGGTACAACATATTAAAACTCTAGTTAGCAATGACTACATTGGAAGGGGCCTATAGATCTTGAGAAGAAATTTAAGGTGGAATAAGGAATTATCTGAAACTGAACTGACTCCACACTGCCCTCAACAGCTCCAGAGAAATTCTAGATATATTTTACTATTATCATTTTTTAATTTTTTAAATTTTTTTTATTTTTAAGTTATTACTCCTTCAATTTTCATTTTTAAAACCTACTATCACCTTGCAAAAAAAAGACCCTGTTTTTAAAGCAAGTTTTATATATGCATATTTTTATAATTTGGGGGATTTTGTGTTTTTTTTTAAATATTGTATTTTTGAGAGTCTAGCCTCTACTCTAGATTTCTAATTTTTACTTTTTGGTATGTGTTATCAATTTTTTACCTTTAAGAATCCAATCTTCAGTACCCATTTTTACTTAGGAGTGTGATTACTGGCTTGATTGCTCTCTCCCCTTTGACTCTCCTTTTTCTTCCCCAGATCACCTCTATCTCCTCCCTCCCCCTTCTCTTCTCTACTTAACTCTGTGAATCTCTTTGGGTGTTCCGGGCTGTGGAGAAAACTTAAGGAACTGATCACTGGCTAGATTGCTCTCTCTCCTTTTGACTCCTCATCCTCTCCTCCTGGTCACCTCTATCTCCTCCCTCCCCCTTCTCTTCTCTTCTTAACTCTGTGAATCTCTTTGGGTGTTCCATGCTGTGGAGAAAACTTAAGGAACTGATCACTGGCTAGATTGCTCTCTCTCCTTTTGACTCCCCCTCTTCTCCTCCTGGTCACCTCTATCTCCCTCCTCCCTCTTCTCCTCTCCATGTAGCTCTGTGAACCTCTCTGGGTGTCCCTCACTGTGGAGAATCTTAATACCATTAACCTAGATGTTTTATCATCAGTACTGTATGCATGGAGAAGTCTTGAGGCTACTGTAAGAATAAGACTGAAAGCCAGAGGCAGGAGGCTTAAATCCAAAACGTGAGAACTCCAGAAAACTCCTGATTCCAGGGAACATTAATTGACAAGAGTTCATCCAAAAACCTCCATACCTACACTGAAACCAAGCTCCACCCAAGAGCCAACAAGTTGCAGAGCAAGACATACCAAGCTAATTCTCCAACAATGCAGGAACATAACCCTGAGCATTAAAATACAGGCAGCCAAAAGTCACACCAAACCTACAGACACCTCAAAACTCACTACTGGACACTTCATTCCACTCCAGAGCAAAGAGATCCAGATCCACCCACCAGAACACTGACACAAGCTTCCCTAACCATGAAACCTTGACAAGCCACTCATCCAACCCCACCTGCAGGAAGGAACCTTCCACAATAAAGAGGAACCACAAACTTTGGCCACCTCATGCGACGAGTTGACTCACTGGAAAAGACTCTGATGCTGGGAAAGGTTGGGGGCGGGAGGAGAAGGGGACAACAGAGAATGAGATGGCTGGATGGCATCACCAACTCTGTGGACATGAGTTTGAGTGTACTCCGGGAGTTGGTGATGGACAGGGAGGCCTGGCGTGCTGTGATTCATGGGGTCACGGAGAGTCGGACATGACTGAGTGACTGAACTGAACTGAACTGACAAACTTCCAGCATACAGAAAGGCCACCCCAAACACAGAAATCTAAATGAGATAAAAAGGCAGATTCACCAGGTAAAAGAATATGATAAAAGCCCACCAAACCAAACAAAAGAGGAAGAGATAGGGAGTCTACCTGAAAAAGAATTCAGAATAATGATAGTAAAAATGATCCAAAATCTTGAAAACAAAATGGAGTTACAGGTAAATAGTCTGGAGACAAGGATTGAAAAGACGCAAGAAAAGTTTAACAAAGACCTAGAAGAAATAAAAAAAGTCAATCAATAATGAATAATTCCATAACTGAGATTAAAAGCACTCTAGAGGGAACCAACAGTAGAGTAACTGAGGCAGAAGATAGGATAAGTGAGGTGGAAGATAGAATGTTGAAAATAAATGAAGCAGAGAGGAAAAAAGAAAAAAGAATTAAAAGAAATGAAGACAACCTCAGAGACCTCTAGGACAATGTTAAACATCCCAACATTTGAATCACAGGAGTCCCAGAAGAAGACGAAAAGAAAGGCCATGAGAAAATACTTGAGGAGATAATAGTCGAAAACTTCCCTAAAATGGGAAAGGAAATAGCCACCCAAGTCCAAGAAACCCAGAGAGTCCCAAACAGGATAAACCCAAGGTGAAACACCCCAAGACACATATTAATCAAATTAACAAAGATCAAACACAAAGAACAAATGTTAAAAGAAGCAAGGGAAAGATAACAAATAACACACAAGGGGATCCCCATAAGGATAACAGCTGATCTTTTAATAGAAACTCTATGCCAGAAGGGAATGGCAGGACATACTTAAAATGATGAAAGAGAAAAATCTATAACCCAGATTACTATACCCAGCAAGGAGATCATTCAAATATGAAGGAGAAATCAAAAGCTTTACAGACAAGCAAAAGCTGAGAGAATTCAGCATCACCAAACCAGCTCTTCAACAAATCCTAAAGGATCTTCTTTAGACAGGAAACACAGAAAAGGTTTATAAACTCAAACCCAAAACAACAAAGTAAATGGCAATGGGATCATACATATCAATAATTACCTTAAATGTAAATGGGCTGAATGCCCCAACCAAAAGACAAAGACTGGCTGAACGGACACAAAAACAAGACCCCTATACATGTTGTCTACAAGAGACCCACTCAAACCTAGGGACACATACAGACTGAAAGTGAAGGGCTGGAAAAAGATATTCCACACAAATGAAGACCAAAAGAAAACATGAGTAGCAATACTCATATCAGATAAAATAGACTTTGAAATAAAGGCCGTGAAAAGAGACAAAGAAGGACACTACATAATGATCAAAGGATCAATCCAAGAAGATATAACAATTATAAATATATATGCACCCAACATAGGAGCACCACAATATGTAAGGCAAATGCTAACAAGTATGAAAGGGGAAATTAACAGTAACACAATAATAGTGGGAGACTTTAATGCCTTACAGACATTATCCCAGCCAACTTCTCAAGGTCAGTGTCCTCATCTACAAATAGGAATAACCATCCCCAACAAGTAACTCCAGGCTTGTACAGGAATTCGGTCCCAGAGACAGGACTTCAGGCTAAGGCGGATCAATGCAGTGGGCTTCAACACTCCTATACTACCAGTCAAGAACAAAGACCTACTTATTTTACTTGTCAAAGAATGACATCAAATTGCCTTTTCAGCAGTCCTAGTTACTCCATTCGGAGAAGGCAATGGCAAGCCACTGCAGTACTCTTGCCTGGAAAATCCCATGAATGGAGGAGGCTGGTAGGCTGCAGTCCGTGGGGTCACTAGGGGTCGGACACGACTGAGCGACTTCACTTTCACTTTTCACTTTCACACATTGGAGAAGGAAATGGCAACCCACTCCAGTGTTCTTGCCTGGAGAATCCCAGGGAAGGGGGAGCCTGGTGGGCTTCTGTCTATGGGGTCACGAAGAGTTGGACACGACTGAAGTGACGCAGCAGCAGCAGCAGCAGCAATTACTCCATTAAATCTTTTCTACTCAGAAAATCAGATAGAGCAAAACAATCATTAAACAATTGGTTAAGCCGTTCTTGCTCTTTTCCTTATCAGCCTTAGATAGGGAAACACTTGCCAGACAGAGAATTTGAGAAGCATCCAGATTCTTCTCTACTATCAAAAGAGGTATCCTTGAACTCCTCTGTTTGAGTTCAAAACTGAGCTCCCTGTTGCTGATAACACCTGCCAAACTGATAAATCTTCTGATCTAATTTTATTTTATTGCAGGGATGCTGCTAGAGTTTCTGGAAGGAATCAGCCATTGGATGAGAAATGAAATTGGAGCGCTAATGATTTTCTCTCAATTTAATGATTTAAACCTTGGGCTGGGAAATGGCAGGTGAAGTGGGAAGGAAGTCATTTTAAATGTCCTGATACTAACCAAATAATAAAAAAGGATTTATTCTTATCCAATGTTATAACATTGTTGAGTAATATACTTATGAAAAAATTATTGGAGCTTGAGAGGACCCAATAACTCACACTCTCTCTTCTGCCAAAGTTCTAAATTTATATAGAGAAAGGAATAAAACAGATATAGAGCATATTAGCACCTATATTATTAATAAAGATTCTGCTGAACAGTCTTTTGCCCCCAGTTTTGCCCCCAGAAAGTCCCTGCTGCTGCTGCTGCTAAGTCACTTCAGTCGTGTCCGACTCTGTGCGACCCCATAGATGGCAGCCCACTAGGCTCCTCTGTTCCTGGGATTCTCCAGGCAAGAATACTGGAGTGGGTTGCCATTTCCTTCTCCAATGCATGAAAGTGAAAAATGAAAGTAAAGTTGCTCAGTCGTGCCCAACTCTTAGCAACCCCATGGACTACAGCCTACCAGGCTCCTCCGTCCATGGGATTTTCCAGGCAAGAGTACTGGAGTGGGTTGCCATTGCCTTCTCCAAAAATAGTCCCTAGGAGTTCACCAATTAAATTGATCCCAATGCCACTTTTCATCCAAGGGAGAACATTCATACCTTATTCTGTTTTCACTTTAGTCCAAAATATATTACCAACAGTTCTGCAAAAAACAAAAAAAATCCTTTAAGGAAAAAAAAAAAAAAACTCCAAATATGCTAGACACCCTATGCATAAATTTAAGCCTGCTTACTATAAAGTTCCAAGAAATTAAAATCCTCAAATTAAATCCCTTTATAACCGTAACACTAAAAAAAGGAAAAGACCAAAGAAATTCAAGTTTAATATCAAATTCACTTTCTTTGTATGTTAAAAATTCCAAGAAACCCTTCAAAGCTTCTCTTTCTGGCAAAATAGCTGATTAAGCATAATGAAAATGTCTCCTAATAAAAAACACTTACCAATGCTGAAAAAATATACAAAGCATTTCTTTAAATGCCTAGCAGCAGAGTTGGCAAGAAAGTAATAGAAATCCTTCATGGTCAAACTTGTTAAAAAAAAAAAAAAAAAAGCACAAATTCAGCAAGATAACTAAATATTGAAGCAAAAAGCTACCCCCAAGTATCCACTGATTTCTGATAAATTATTTAGTAGACTTCCAACACTTAGCACAACCCTTAGAAATTCAAGTTATGCCAATCTGGAGAGACTATTAAGAATATTCTTTAGGAATATCTGTCTAAAATAGTCGCTCCAGATTGGCATAACTTGAATTTCTAAGGGTTGTGCTAAGTGTTGGAAGTCTACTAAATAATTAGGTCAGTTCGAAATAAAATAAGATTTTGAAACATTCACTACTGAATACTAACTTACAGAAAAACTAAAGATTTAGACTATTAATAAATAATGTTTGATGCCATCCTGAGATGTTCACTAAAATTTTTTAAGTTATCACTGGTATTTATGTTCACCAATCTACAGAATGCTAATATAAAGGTCAATTCTTGGTTGCTTAAGGGAAGTAAGATGGGTGTGTTCAGTAAAGAAGGTATGAAGAATGAAGTTACATTTTATGAAGGAAAAAGGTAGTAGGTCTGACTTACAGTTGGCTGTTCCAGGATGGGAGAACAAATGGGTACAGAAAGTGATAAGATGGTTTTGTGGAAAGTGGACCCCAAGGAAAGAGTTTTGTGTACAAATAAACGTTTTCTTAAGATGTTAAACTGCATTTGACAATAGATTTAAGTTTATTTGCCTCTTAAGTGGTCTGTTCTATATTTGCCTCTGAAATCCTATATTGTTACTATGGCTGAGTGAATAGCTATTGTTTCAGTGACCTATAATCCCATCTGACTGAGTGCTCTAAACCTTTCTGATATTTGTTGACAAAACTTCCTAAATCAATCTGATGAAGCACTTTTGGCTTCTAGCTGACTTTGGGATGCTTCAGAGGGCTCCTGAAGCATCCCAAAAGGAGATATTACACTAATTGGGTTCAACTTCCATGTTAAATTACATGGGAAGTACTGTCAAGTGAATAGTAAGTCCCGGGTATATTGTATGGTAAATGTTACTAATACAGATATCCCAGAAACAATTTATATATAAATTCTGATATATTCAGGTAAAATGTTGCATTAATTCTGATTACTATCTTAAAGTGTTGTCACAGCACTAACCAAGTTTCTTGTGAAAATGTTTCCTCTTCCAGAAGATTTATAAAAAGGACTTTTGGATAAATACAAGTTTCTGAACTGGGTAAGAAATGAAAAGATTCTAGTGAGAAACCTGATGACTGTACAAAGGTTAACAAAAGGACCGAATGAACTGGCAAATATGCTTATAACTTTTATGGTTTCTGAAAAATTACTGGTTTGAATCTGTGTTTTCCAGATTTTAGGAAAGCTTCCCCTCAAACTAATTATGACTTAACAGTAATTTGGTAAAATGGTATTTAATAGACAAATTGAAGCATTTAACATTTTTCTCTATCTGACCCCTTCAGAGACTGGAAACTCTTAGGCTTCCAGTAACTTTATCAGATAAACTAAGAAGGTTATTTCACTAATAGGTACAGAAATCTCAGTTTTGGAGACCTTAAGAAAGGGAGGAATTCACTCACATCTGTTAGGCAAAATCTGTAATAAGCCTTTGAGATGACTTTCTCTAACCCTGAAAGGTTTTAAAGTTAAGTTTGAGACTCCATAAAAGTTTCAGCAAAGCAAAGTTAAAAAAAAAAAAAAAAGTCTATGGTTACATAAATAATCAGGTCAAGTTTATTGAGAACAGATCTATTTTGTAAATAAGTATTAATTTGGTTATATTTGATAAAAATGAGGGTGATTTTAGGGAGAAAAAGATGTTTCAATGAATGTTGAATCCCAGTTTGTTAATGGAAGTCTGTATCTACTAAGACTCATTTCCTGAATGATCTTTGCTGTTATGTGATATTAATATAGGATTTGGTTGAGTTCTTGAAGAGCACCCTAGGTTTGTTTCTGAAGCTTGACTCAGTGATCTATCTTTGGATGAAGATCATATGCCTCATGACCTGCAACCAGGACTAGAAAAAGACATAATTTAAGGAACTGTCTCCAACCTGGATGGAAGGACTTTTTTCAGAAGAAACTACACTACACCAGGATGAGAAGACGACGACATCAGAGGCAGACAGCTTGCCCAAGATGCTGGACCTGATTCGTATGATCATTTATAATGTTTTCTTGACTTCTTAGCCCTCTGCATATAAATCAAATGCTTTTCTACCATAGGCCTGATCCTATGCTAGTTTTAGAAATTAATCCAATTGTCGGGTTTGTAGACATGTAAAAGCTCATTCTGCTTATACAAAAACTCTGTTAGACTTGTGCCATCCTAATGTCCTTAAACCATGGCAACAGTCTGCTTCTAAACTGGAAAATTAAAAACAATAGCTGGAAATCAGAGTCAGGGCTATGGGAAATCCAAGAGGACTGCTTGGCTTTTCCCAGCTCCCTGACAAACCTCATTTTTTATTTGATGGGTTAAAGCCTCCCTGGCTACAGGGCCTCCATAATGAAAAATCACGGAATATTAAGTTTTGTAAATTGTTAAATTAAGTTTATAGTTTTGTTAATATCTAGTGTTTACTAAGACTCACTGCTAAGACAGTTCCTTGTTACATGATACTGCTAAAAGATTTAATTAAGTTATTAAAAAGGACACTCTAGGTTAGTTTCTAAGGCTTATCTCAGTAACCAATCTTCAGATAAAGGTCAGATGCTCCATAATGTACAACCAGGAGATTAACACCAGGCTATAGTCTGGAGAATCCCAGGGATGGGGGATCCTGGTGGGCTGCCATCTGTGGGGTCACACAGAGTCGGACACGACTGAAGTGACTTAGCAGCAGCATAGTCATTTAACAAATGAAGTCAGGTGACTTGGGGTATACCAGGCTTTATCTAATAAAAGTTCTTAACTTATAATTCTTATTTTACTAATAACTGCTAGCTATGGCTATATTATTTTCTATGTCACTTGTTTCACTGAGCCTGTGATATAATGCTGATATGCAGTTCCATATGAGATCAATAATTGTAATAATGTGACTCTGGGTATGAGAAAAAACAAGAGGGAATATTTTCCTGGACCAGGAGACTAGTTAGACAGTGGTCCAGAGAGTTTTGCTAGTTGCAAGGCCTGGTCCAATTTTAGCACCCTGAGTGGCCCATCGCTTCCCTAGACCTGGGAATGAGCCTTCCCAGCAACGTGGGACACAATGGCCATGAAATGGTGTCACATGGTCAGATATGTGGCTATGAAGGGACCCTGCTGACTGGAAGTTGGTACTTGCCAGCTGCCTCTACAAAGATTACGTCATGACCATTGCAAGCTGATGACCTTCAACACCCCCTGAAAGAAGTTCAGGGTGAAAATCAGGAATGAGGCACTCTGTGCTCTGAAAAAAAAAAAAAAACTGGCAGAACAGGCCTTCAGATAGTCAGATCTTTTCAGAAAAAGGTTTTATGAGTTCCAATTCTTGCATCTTCTCATACCTAGAAAAACACTAACGTCATTAATGGTGACACCTGCTTTGGCTATTAAAAAAAAATTTTTATTTTTTACAATTAAAACTCAAAATAGAGTAGCTATGGTTCAGACATCCTGGGAAATAACTATTTCCCAGATATCCTGAAAAATGATATTTTGAGTGTGATTTCAGATTAGACGCTGTGACCTAATGTAGAACTTAATGCTCCTGTAATGCATTTTTGCTTCTGTACTTTGCTTGCTGCTTATAAAACCAAAGTTACTCCATTTTAAGATAAGGTTGTTTTTAAGTAAAGATTCCTAAAATTGTTTTTGAGTAAGGATGTATAATGATCCCTGGATCAAACTCTACCCACGGATGAAGATTCCTCCGTTAAAGGGGGGAATGTAAGAACGGGTTAGCATATGAACGGCCATCTTAGAGGCCGGAAAAACCATTTTTACTGAGTATGTGACTTGAGGGAAGAAGAACTAGATAAAACCTGGGAGACAAGTTAATCTTAAGTACCAAGAATGTGGGCGGCTGCGACACTGAAAATTAGGTAAACAGGTCTGAAAGTTTATCTCGTTAAGACACCAGGATAGAGATATGCACAGCTGTGTGTGTGTGTGTGTGTGTGAAAAATTCCTGTGAGTTAGATAATTTAGAAATATCATGATTTGAAAATGCTATATAACCCCTTGGCTCTGAGTGCTCGGGGTCCTTGTTGAAACCCGCTGCGTCGGGCAAACACTTGGACCCCAGCTAGCTGGAAATAAACCTCGCTGTGTGTCTTGCATTATCGTGAGTGTCCTCTGTTCCTTTGAGGGAAGGGCGACTCTGGACCCTAACACTAGACAGTAAATTTCAATGAGCCATAAGCAACAAAGCTTGTGTCCTGAGGAAGATAAGATGCCAGATGAAGGACTCCCGATAAAGCCTGAACACCCACAGGATGATATCCTCAAAGGAAAAAAAAGCAGTAATTCATGGAGGTAAACCATAAAGAACCCAGACTTCTAATAATGGATCTAGAGGGAAAGGCCATAATCTCTGAGAGTTTAGACAGCATATTAAAAAGCAGAGACATTCCTTTGCCCACAAAGGTCCATATATTCAAAGCTATGGTTTTTCCAGTAGTCATGTATGGATGTGTTTAACCATAAAGAAGGCTGAGCACCAAAGAACTGATGTTTTTGAACTGTGGTGTTAGAGAAGACTCTTAAGAGTCCCTTGGACTACAAGGAGATCAATCCTAAAGGAAATCAGTCCTGAATATTCATTGGAAGGACTGATGTTGAAGCTGAAGCTCCAATACTTTGGCCACCTGATGCATGGAGCCAATTCATTAGAAAAGACCCTGATGTTGGGAAAGATTGAAAGCAAGAAGAGAAGGGGATGACAGAGGACAAGATGGCTGGATTATCACTGACTCAACAGACACGTGTTTGAGGAAGATCCAGGACATGGTGAAGGACACGGAGGTCCATAGGGTCGCAAAGAGTCAGACATGGCTGAGCTACTGAATAACAAATTATGAGACAAGTATTAGTTATCTCACTTTTACTATAACATTTAATATTCACTTCAACTCGATAATGTTGTTATAAATATATTCATTTTTCAAACTTCAAGCTTAAGTCATCTGGCCAGAATCAGACAAATCATCAGTAGCATAGCTAGAATGCAAATCTAAATCTGTCTGACTTAGCAGCAGAGAACCAGTCCATAAGCCACACTGTTGATAGCTTAAGGAATGAAAAGGGTTTCAGAGAACCTTTTCAGCAAAGAAAGGAGAACAGTTGCCCAGGCAACAAAGCTCTCAGTTTCAAAATATATCACGTGCTCTGAGCCAAATCCGCCCTAGAGTATTTCAAGACCTTTGCTGCTGACATAAAATGGGAAGTGGACAAGTGACTCAAGACTCAGACCACCCAAGATCAACCCAGTCTCTCCACTTATGACCTCTAGTTGGTTAAGTTGGTCACTGAATAGATGAAATGAGCATTTCCCTTTAGTGCTCATACAGATCTCCCAAGGAGGTCATTTAAAGGCAAAGTCTAAACTCCTGGGCCCATGGATTCTGGCCTAACAGAATTGGGACAGAGCTCAGGGTATATTTACATTTAAATTTGTCTGCACCTTAGTTTCAGCTTATAGGATCTAGTTCCCTGACCAAGGATCAAACCCAGACTCCCTGCTTTGGGAGTGCAGAGTCTTAGCCACTGGACCACCAGGGAAATGCCTGGAATCTGTATTTTTAACTAGAATAGGAAAATTGATAAAATTACAGCCTTCAGAAATAAACCTACTTGGGTTTGAATGCTGCCTTAGACCATAAATAACTCATGGCATCTTGGCCAAGAAAGTATCTCTGAGCCTCAGTTTCCATATCCAAAATAGGGTGTTGATAATCGTTACCTTTTCAAAATTTTGTGAATTTTTAATTAACCGTATGCTTTTTGAAAGCAGTCAATAAGCAGTCGCTTTTTTCCCCACACTTTTGTGTATTTTTTTTCCTAGAGAGTCTAAAAGGGTAGTGTTTTGCCAGCAATCCTGATTGAACTCTTTTTCTTAGAATTAGGTCAGCAGCAAACACACTTCTGGGTTGGATGAAATAAACCCAACAGAGAAAACAAAATAATCAGGCCTGCAGCCCTCAGGGCTCTGTTGATTTGTGGCTCAGCTGGTGTCTCTTGTAGGAGACTTTAAAATTTGGAGTCAAACTCCATTGATTTGCAAATTTATTCTGTTCCTAGCCTTCAAAAACAATCCTGAAGAAAACAGATAAGAGCAGAAACCATGAGGCAAAGGTGACACCTACTGGCAGAACATGGCCCCTGCACAGGACATTTCTGTTGTTCAGCTGCTTCCAGCAAGGACTGATCCTTCAGATTCATTCACAGGAAATGTTGTCAAGGAAATAACCAGATATGTTGACAAAAGTTTACATTCAAAAGTTTTCATCAGGTATTACTTATAAAATGAAATGTTGGAAAGAGTTAGTCCAACATTTGGGAAATAGGTTTAATACATTTTGGTACTAATTAATCATCCATTTTAAGCTGTTTTCAAGTCATTTTAATAACATGAATAAATGCTAACATAAAGATTTTAATGCCAAAATAAGATCATAAAACAAACATATATAGAATATTCATTAAGTAAAATCAATATCTATATGTTCAGAGGAGAAATATGGCTTGATGATTTTATATGCATATGTTGCAAAACGATTACAATAAGGTTAGCTAACGCTTCTATCACCTCATATAATTAATATTTGTGTATGTGTGTATTGTGAGAACATTTAAAATCTATTCTCTTTAAAAAGTATTTTTTTAAAAGGAAAAAGAACTTCAATGCCATTTTAAGTGAGAAGAGGAGCCCCAGAAGAGATAGATGGAAAAGTGGTGAAGATCAGAGGTGAAAAGTTGACACTCAGATCTCAAGAATTATGATCAGAGAGACTATGAGAAGCAGTCTGACCTCCATGATGACGTTAGCAACATCCAGTACTGCAATGTGGCTGGACAGTGGAACAACAGAAAGACAGTATGAGGTTATTTCATTGTCTGAAAAGTAGAAAGTGTTCTGTTGTCTCTGGGCTTGTCATCAGGCTCTTTACAACTGGCTCTCCTTTGCAATTATCTCTGGGGAGTTTTCTCACATGAATCATGGTTATTGAAGGTCTGTCCTGCTAGGTGGGTGAGTGGAGCTCTGCCTCCTTGATGAATGTCCAACTGATGCCCCTCTTGCTTCCCCCAGCGTAACTGGCAAGGCTTCCCCCAAACACCAGCTCCATGAAATCACCCGACATCTTTGCACTTCACTTCTTTTATTGATAAAATACAGATGACAGCCAACTTGCTAAAGTCCCACAGCTGTGAGCTTTGTATGAGATCATGTGTTTTGAAAATATCGCATGCAAGCCACAACCAAGGCCACAGTGACCAACATCCCCGATTGCATGATCATGTGTCAGACACTCCACAAGGTGTTTTTCTCACCTGTTTCATTTAGTCACCATAAAAAGCTTGAGTGAGTGTCACACCCATTTTACTCAAAAGAAAACTGAGTTTATAGCCTGCTCAAAATTGAACAGCTTTTACGTTGCGGAGCTAGGATTTGGATTTAGATTTGGATTTGGATTTTCAATCTCCAAAAGTTGGGCTCTTTAACACTATACCGTACTACTGCATAGCATCTTAGCACCTGAAGGCACCCACCAGATTATCAGGGTGAATCCCTAGAGTTTATTTTTTTCATATTTATTTATTTATTTGGCTGTGCCAGGTCTTAGTTGCGCTCGTGGGATCTTCCATCTTCGTTGCAGCCTCTGAGGTCTTTAGCTGCAACATGCAGGATCTCCAGTTGTGGCACGTGAACTCTTAGCTGCGGCATGTGAACTGCAGTCTACATGACTGCACCAGATGAGGGCTCCAGGGTCCAGCCAGGGGACATGACCTTATGACCATCAAAAGCACCACAAACTTCACAGAATACCAAGATCGTTTCCACAAGCTGCCAGCTAATGCAGTTCTGGTCACCCAAGCCCAAGGAGAGGGCTGTGGTTTCTGTCCTCAGCTCTGCTTCTCTATTGCTCGTAACCAGAAACTTTTGGATCCACCCTGTTATTCAATGGCCAAATTACACACTCCGAACCGAGTGAAATTTTGAAACTTCTGGGGAAAGTGAAGTTCACACAATCAAGTTTTCACCACAGCCAAAGCCAGTGGGAGGGGGCAAAAGGGCAGAGAGGCCACCAGCAGGAGGGCTCCAAGGTCACCAGCCAATCAGAACCCTATATGTAGGAGGTGCCCCCAGATGATCACCTTAAGTAGGTACCTTGAGAGTGGAAGGGGATGCTACTGATAATTATAGTCACCACATCCACAGAGTAATGTAGCACCGAGTGGAAGGAGAAGCTAGCGAAGAGCAGAGGACCAGAAGTCCAAGGGTCTGAGACTACAGGCAGGAAAAGTAGGCTGGGTTTGAGCATCCCTCTGGGTTGGGTCCTGAGACAGTCAAATGACTTGCTCTTCATCAATACATCACTGTCATCTCTCTGGTGCTGTACCCCAGCCCATAGGCTGTGACAGCAGTGGCTGTAGTATATGCAAAGGTCACAAACAACTTAAAAGTCAACTTACACACCAATGACGCATGGGAATAAAGGTTACCACAAAACAATTTCCATTTAGTTTACTCCAGCTGCAATTCCATGAATGTAGCATTTCCCTCTGAAATGTTCACTTTCCCCTCTACTTTGTATGACTGTGTGAATGTTAAACTATATAACAAGTATCTATTTCCATATTCTAATCAAGAATCCGATTATTTAGTATCATGAATAACCAATAACCAAGGTGAGAAGAAACACTAATCTACAAGTCAGGTCTCTTCATGGGGACTAACTAATATGATGACTGATTGTTCTTTTGGTCAGATCAGCTCGTTATCAATGCCCATGCAGCAGACCCCAGAGGGTTCCTGAATTGACCATTCTAGCCCAAAACGTTGGCTCTGATTACATCCTTGAATCTGTCTGGTCCTCAACCATACCTGGCCACAGCTGAGACTCCCACGCTCTGCAGCCTCTGCTGCTCACCTTTCATTTGGTTGCCTTGTAAAACTGCCCTTGGTATCACTGCATTTCACTCATTCATTTATTTAACAAACCCACCACATGCCAGGCACTGTTCAAATGAACAAAGATCCCTGCCTTTGTGGAGCTTACATTTTAAAAGTGGAAAGCAGACAATAAAAAGGCAAACATATTGAATAAATTGTACAGTATGTTAGAAGATGATAAAAGAAAACACTGAACAGAACAAGATTAAAATTTTAAATAGAGGGGTCAAGAAATACTTCACTGAAAAGTTATACTTTACCAAAGCTTGGAAGAAGATAAAGAAATTAACCACAAAGGTATGTAGCGGGAAAGTACTCCAGCCAGAGGGAACAGCCTTTGTAAAAGTCCTGGGGTAGAATCCAGTCTGACATGTTCCAGAAACAACAAAGAGGCCAGTGCTGCTGGAGCTCGGCTCCAGTGAGCAAACGGAGAGACTGTCAGGCGTGAGGTAAGAGTGGTGTTAGTGGACAGAACACAGGAGGTCAAGCAGGCCCCTGTAAGGACGCTGATATTTCCTCCTGAATGAAATAAGAAACCATTGTAGAGTTCTGAGCAGAAGAGTAACACAATCTGACCTACTTCTTTAAAGGATCATTTTTGTTGCTACATTGAGTATAGACTGCCGGGTTTAGGATAGAAGTAGGAAGATGGAGGAGCGCTTCTTACAGTCATCGAGGCAAGAGATAAAGAAGGCTTGGATCAGTACACCACCAATGGAGGTGGTACAAGGTGACTGGATTCTAGATGTACTTTGAAAGTACATTTGACTGGCTATTTCCTGACTAACTGGATATGTGAAAGAAGGTGAGAAATCAAGAGTGACTCCAATGTTTTTGGCTCAGCCACAGGAAGAATGAAGCTGGAGAGAGGAAGAAGGTGGAGCAGGTAAGCGGGGAGAAGATTAGGAGTTCTTCTGAACTTCTGAAGGCATGTTGAATGTGACCTGGAGCTGTTTAGCAGGCAGTTGAATATGGGAGACCAGAAGGCAGGTGAGAGCTCTGGAAGTCATCAGTTCTTAGGTAGAGACTTGAAGCTGAATGAGGTCAAGAATGAACTAAGAGAGATGGAGAAGAAAAGAGGACCAACACAGCTGAGCCCTGGGCCTGTCGATATTAAGCAGTCTGGAGATGAAGAGCAATCAGCAAAAGAACCTGGGAAAGATCCAACTGGATTGGAGGAGAGCCAGGAAGATGCAGTAAGACAAATCCCAATTTTATTGAGCACACAGGCCAAGAATATTCTGTTCTCCAATAACTTTCTTCTTTGGTTCCCTGGACCAGTGCAAACAAATTCCACACCTCTGAGTGCATTTTCCTTTGCACTTGATACCGAGCCATTTCAAGCCCTTTCCATGTAATTACCATGTAGGTTTGATAGCAGCCAAGAGCAGTAGCCTTGATGGCAGGAAAATGGCCCAAGCAGGCAGCCTGTCTGCTGCTTTGATATGCCCCACGTCCAGAGGAGACCCGCCAGTCCAAACAGATCCCCAGAGATTGCGCCCTACCCAACACTGTCAAAACACAGCATGAGAGAAATTCAAGCCAGCCTGTCTGGGGTAAACTGTCAGAGTGTCATGCAGCTTGTGGGAGCTCAGCTATATGTAGAAGGTGAGGCATAGAATCCGGAGAAAGAGCCAGACTCAGCAGCCCAGAGCATCCTACAAGTTGAGACTTGTAGCCTGTTACCCCTGCAAGAGTCCTGCCTTTTATCCTTACTGGCAATGAGCTGAAATTGCCCTCAGGAAGAAACAATGTCTAGGAATTCATGTCTGCAATTCTGAGAACATGGAAATACCTTTAAAGCTTCAGCTCTACAATCTGATTTATACACTGACTAATGGATGAAATTCCACTGTTATCAGAGTTTAATCTCTTGATTTAAAAATGTTTTTAATAAATCCTGCTATCCATCACTTTCAGCCCAAAACAAACACAGTGAGTTTGGTAGAGAGGAATGGGAAGAAGAGAGAGGGCATGGGACCACAAGGATTCCACTTCTGCCCCATCCCTAGGGAGGAACACTGTCTAGAACAGAGGGTGGGAAACAACCTCATCACCTGGAGTTTGGGGTTCCATGTGAGATCTCTAAAGAAAGGGTTCTAGTACAAACTAGTACAGCCACTATGGAGAACAGTGTGGAGATTCCTTAAAAAACTGGAAATAGAACTGCCATACGACCCAGCAATCCCACTCCTGGGCATACACACTGAGGAAACCAGAATTGAAAGAGACACATGTACTCCAATGTCCATTGCAGCACTGTTTATAATAGCCAGGACATGGAAGCAACCTAGATGTCCATCCGCAGACGAATGGATAAGAAAGCTGTGGTACATTTACACAATGGAGTACTACTCAGCGATTAAAAAGAATACATTTGAATTAGTTCTAATGAGGTGGACGAAACTGGAGCCTATTATACACAGTGAAGTAAGCCAGAAACAAAAACACCAATACAGTATATTAACACACATATATGGAATATAGCAAGCCAGAAACAAAAACACCAATACAGTATATTAACACACATATATGAAATTAACGATAACCCTGTATACGAGACAACAGCAGAGACACGGATGTGTGGAGCAGTCTTTTGGACTCTGTGGGAGAGGGCGAGGGTGGGATAATTCGGGAGAATGGATTGAAACATGTATATTATCATATGTGAAATGAATCTGACGTGATTGGGGGCTCCCCACCTCAAAAAAAAAAAAAAGAAAGGGTTGTACTATTTCATACACACAACCTAAAAATCTGCTGGAGCGCACTGCGCTGCTGAGACAGAGGCGTGACTGTGGAGAAGAGCTCCTTCTGCAGCACCACCTCCAGGGTAGAATCTACAGCTGGGAGTGAAAGCCACACAGCAGATGATTTCTCAGGCCCTTCTCAGCTCGAAAATATTTGCATTCTACTCTCTTGTTCCCAAACCCTGAACAACGATCTCAGTTCAGACTCCACTCATGCTCCAGTCTGACAATGACTTTGATGGAGACGTATGACCTGGCTGGCCCTCCTACATAGGTCTGGTAACATTTATGGGCCCTTGAGGAGGGGTATAAGGAACATCTATTTGATCAAAGTGCTTTGAACTCTTTGATTGTGAGAACTGCTAGACTGAGACTTTCACCATGAGTTAACAAACCCTTCCTTCCGCAGCCCCTGATCATCACCAGTTTCCGTCTTTCTGGCCTCAGGCAGTGTCTGGATGAGGTTTTATCATGACTGCCAGCCTCCTACAGCAGAGCTGTGTACCTTTCCTGGTCAACTTCTAAGTATTCTCAGTTTTTCTTGGTTTCCCAGATACTCTCATCTCTCTGTCTTTCCCCCACCCCCGAGAGGAAATGTTAACAAGTTTAGGTAGCCAAAATGTAACTTTCGAAGCTCTGTCAGCTTGCAATATAGGTCTGGGGAAGAAACACAATGATTTTGAAGAAAATCTGATTTTAAGGACAGAGACTTTTTTCTATGACAAACACTCATTTCCAACACTAGGATCCAACTGCAAAGAAATGAAGCATGAGCAGCTGGATTAGGCATCTTCTAAATCCAGACGTTTAAAGCCTGAAGTGAAAGCATGCCCCATAGAGTTAATAGAAGCTGATAACTAATAGAAATTCCTGAGCTTGTCTTACAGAACAACAGATAAAGGAACAGCTTGTCAGAACCCCTTGGCTCATAAACTGCCTTCGTTGATTAAGCTCGGTTAGTTATTATTTTTTCTTTCTCTTTAACTACATACCTTTCGAGCTTCACACTGCTCAGTCGTTTTACAGGAACTTGAAAGGCTACCGGAGTTGCTTGGGACCACCAACGCTAAAACTGGGCCTGCACAGGTGTCCCATGAAGTCTCTTGATATGGGGGGGCGGGCTGGAAAACTCCACCCTCCCATCAAGCCAAACGCCTCTATTCTGAATAGGCAGATGCATGTAACCCAGATGCGCCTGCGCAAAACAGCAATTACCTCATCTTTTCCTGACCTCCAATCACCTCTCCCCCTGCCTAAGACACTCTGCTTATCCAATTCCCTGATAGTTCAGTTGGTAAAGTTGCAATGCCGGGGACCCCCCCGTTCAGCTCCTGGGTCGGGAAGATCCGCTGGAGAAGGGGTAGCCTACCCACTCCATTATTCTTGGGCTTACCTTTTGTGGCTTAGCTGGTGAAGAATCCGCCTGCAATGCGGGGGCCCTGGGTTCGAACCCTGGGTGGGGAAGGTCCTGTGGAGAAGTGAAAGGCTACCCACTCCAGTACTCTGGCCTGGACAATTCCATGGACAGTCCATGGAGTCGCAAGAAGTCGGACACGACTGAGCAACTTTCACTTTCACTTCACCCCAACACCCTCGCCTTCAGGGAGTGGGATTTCTTGGCTCTAAACCTCAGCATCTCAGTATTTGGCTTGCTGCGTGTATGGCAAATGGACCTGGTTTGGTGGTAAGAGGCATAATACACTCTTATAATACCTGTGCTGCTCTTTCAAGATTTTGAGTCTATATTTTAAGAACTTTGATGGAGGATCAAGTACATCTTCATTTTAGGGGGACATTATAATACCACATCCTTTGTAAGACAAGAGAAAGGCAGCATTGTTCATAAGTCACCTAATTCACATGCTTAGCTTGGTGGACATTTGTTGCTCTTATCTGCACAGCATCCTTTCTCTAGATCTTCCTTTGGAGAAAGACTTCGTCCCCACCTCCAACCCTGACATTTGTTGGGGGTAACCCTCCCCACACCCCGCCCCCCACCGCCCCAGCTTTGTGGGCAGGCATGACCCACAGGACAAAGTCTATCAGTGATTTCCAGTCTCCAGCAGAGACTGAGTGAAGAATGAACCTAGAACACCACTTAAGCCAGAAGGAATTAGGGCTAGAAATCTGTGAAACAATTCAGCAAAATAAAATTCCTAAAAAGATCATTTTAAATCCCTAAAATTTTCTAATGATCTTTTCCGATCCTTAATTATCTATCAATAAGGGATTAAAATCATGTATAAAACTACTCTGTGCTGCCATCAAAAATGACCTCTTTAATTACGTCTCCAGTAAGAGCAATTGGCTTAGGAAATGCAGGGAGTGCACTCCTTTTTTACAAAAAAATGTGTTTTACTACTTCCCAAGTGTTACAGCAAGGATGACTAGAGAATAACAATGAATAACAATTGAGGGCCAGCAATCAGCTAGACTCATTCACTTCTCCATGTCAATCTCTGAGCTCAAAAAATTTACTGGATGTCATTCTTTGTTAGTCAAAACCACAACAGTTTAATCCTTGCCTGCCAAGGAACTTTTGTACCCCATAGAAATTTTTGAACGTAACAGAACAAAGTTTTCAGTACTATTTATAATTCATCAGTTTTAAAATCTATTTTTAATGTTACCTTTGTAATCTTTGTGGGGTTTTAATTGGTTCAGTTGGTTGATAGGATTTTTTTGTTTGTTTGCATGCTTGCTTGTCTGTTTTTGTTTTAAGTCAAGTTTTTTTCTCTTAACAATTCTATGCTCTTAATATTAACTCTCAAACAAATGGTCTAAATTCTCCCTGGCAAATATGGAGATGTTGGGAGAATGAGCCATGTACCATGTGTTTCCTTTGAAATATGAGCACAATAAGATGACTTCACATGGCATGAGCACGCCAACCAAATTCAGGCTGAAGGCTACAGCCCTGACACAGACAGTCCTTTCATCTCGGCGGTCTTCAAAACTGCCATAAATTATTGTCGCTGAATGTAGTGCCAGGACCCTGCGGCCGATTTTCATGTTGAGGAGGATATAGGGGTGTCCCATAGCACCCTACTGGCTCAACCAGCTAATGACCTCTCCCTCTCCGCCTGAGTCCTTCCATGAAACATGGCAGTGAATTTACACAATGGGACCCACTCCTCACAACAGAGTAATAGGTTAGCTATTTGAAGGCTGAGAAGATGTACCACAGAAGTCAGAGAAGTGAGACAGAGGGAGAAGTGACAGGAGGACGTTAAACCACTTCAAAATGACTTTTAGTGTTTCAGACTGTGTAGAAAGTGGCCCTGAAACTGAGTGAAACCTCAGTCTTTCGTACATTCATCTTTGAAGCCAAAAGTTGGTGAGAAGGTTGGCTGTGCAAAGCACAGCCCCATATCATGAACAGCAAATTTAAGTAATTTCCCCAAATTTCCTTCATTAGTTTTGCTTCAAATTACTATGGCTGCCATAAACAGTCTCCTTCATCTTCTCTTTATGTCCTTTATTCCCACATCTTTATTCCTCAGATTTAGGGCTTGTAAAGAAACAGATTTCATTTTCAGCAGAATATACCATGACCAAGCTTCCTGTGGGGCTGTCTGTACATCAGAGAAGTAGAAGTGTCTTGTGTCTTGTCCTTCCCTCCTTTGTGAGAAGTAACCACCTCCAGCTGAGCCAAGTTAATTGAGCATATGCTCAGTTTTCACATGACTTTGCTGCAGCATCAGAATGAATGCACCTCTTTGATGGAAGAAAAGAAGCTCCCTGGAATAAACAATTAAGGATTTGGAGTTGGAGCTGAAAGCATGGGCTGCTTTGTTCTTATGACAACTGCTTCACCATCTAAAACATTTCTAAGTTTGAAGGATCTGTCTTTTATCTTCCAGCCACAACCCTCAAGCTACAATAACAGACTCATGATTTTTTTTAGATGCCAAGGTTATGAATACTCTTTTATGAATATTTTCCTTTGAACTCATTTCTCTTGAAGAAGAAAAATAGCCCTGTGTGTTGCAGGGTTGACAGTAATAGACAAAGCATACAAATTGTTCTCTTAGGGGCAGTAAAATGCTCCAAAATGTAAATAGGAAAATTCCAAATACAACATAATGTTTATGGAAATCTGCCTTTGTAGGTATGATTTTTAAAGTAATATTTCTGACTGGCATTTTTATACAGAACATATTTCAGGGATTAATATCAAGATTAATACCTTAAATTATTTCCCTTTACGTTATCATGATTACTTTTCCCATATAAGTACAAATTCTCTGTCAATAGAATTTTAGAATATGCCACTTGGAAGGAAACTTTCCCTGAGTTAATCTGCTTATATTTTTATTTTTCCTCTTATCTCATTTCAACACATTCTCCAATTCCTCCTCTAAAAATAATTCAACTGTTAACCAAAAGATTATAGTAGATCTATTTATTTAATTCTGCCTCAAATAAAATTTATTATTTAGGCATATAATTATATATGTAGTACTGTCAAGTAAGTTTTAACATCTTTTCGTTCTGTTTTAATATCTGTCACTTAAATAATTTTTTTCTTGGTATTTAAAAAGTGTTTTCCCTGAACCCCTTTCAAATGTTTTCACTCATTTGAAAATTAATCCAGAAAACTCAGCCTTTTTTAATCCTTCTTTGTGGCTTAGATTCTTCAGCCCTAGAACCACTCGTGTTGATTTCTGTGATACCCAAGCTTATGTAAAAATAGCCTTTGATATGGCAGAGAAATAATTCTGCATACAAATGACACACCTCTGAAGCCTAACATTGTCATGTGAACCCTTGCAGCAATGATTTAAGAATGCTCTCCCAGACTGAATGAATAACCTATAAAAATTTCAAGACGCCATTTTTGCATTGTGTTTGGTATTAAAAATATTCTGCAAAGGTCTTTTCACGTAAAGAGGCGGTCCTCTACAGTGCTCCAGAGGATGAGCTGCAGCGCCAGACTGCTTGGGTTCTAGCCCCAGCACTGTCACTTACTAGCTGCATGACTTTGAAGAAGATGCTTAACCATTCTGAGCATCATGCATGCGTGTGTGCTAAGTCTCTTCAGTTGTTCTGACTCTTTGTGACCCTATGGACTGTAGCCTGCCAGGCTCCTCTGTCCATGGGATTCTCCAAGCAGGAATACTGGAGTGGGTTGCCATGCGCTTCTCCAGGGAATCTCCCTGACCCAGGGCTCGAACCCGCATCTCTTGCACTGGCAGATGGGTTCTTTACCACTAGCACCACCTGGGAAGCCCTCTGAGCATCATAAAATGTGGCTAATAGTAGCCTATACCCTTTAGGATTGTTGTGAGGATTAAGTTGGTAAAAACATGTGCAGCATTTATAACACTGACACTGAGTTAGTACTCAATAAGTGGTAGTTCTTAATATTATTTAACTCACAAATTCACGACTTCCCTTCATAGAATTTTAGAAGCAGATTTGTGTAAAATAAAGTCTGTAAAAATCCAGTTCTGTAAAATTCACCCGGGACTCCCCCAGTGGTCCAGTAGTCAAGACTGCACCTTTTAATGCAGGGGGTACAGGTTAGATTCTTGGTCAGGGAACTAAGATACCACATGCTGCATGACAGGGCCAAAATTTAAGAATAAATGAATACTTGTAAAAAAAAATCTTTAAAATGAAATAAGATTCACCAACATGAAATTACAGACATAGATATAATTGTATATAATTCTGGCTATTCTTTTATAAAATTATATAAAGTCACATATATAAATTATATTTTAGCCCCTCTTTTGACCTGGAAAGTATGTTTTCATAAGTAAATTCCTTTTCCAATGACTGTCTTTGCTATTGAACTTGAGGTTGCTTTTGATTTCCCACTCAGTTTGTCTCACACCCTATCCAGTTCCAGCACATTAACTCAGTGAGGTTTATTAAATGTCTGCACAGAACAGAGAATACATGAAAAACAGCAACCCCCAATTAACTTCATCTATTACTATATGGCAGGATTAATCATCTCATTGTTTAACTGTGATCAAGTTTGTATTTCTAGATAACTGTTTCCTATAGCTAAAGAAAATTCCATGAATTTTTAACATGTTTCCAGCCCAAACAATTTTGCTTCCATGAATCTCCTAAAAGAAATTAGCTATAAGAAATTAAACAAATGTGAATATCATATAATTTATACAACAATACACAGAAATGATCATAATTGCTGTGCTCTCTCTGTGTCACCTTCATACTGACTCTGGAGGACACACTCAACAATCTCTGTCTTCATTGTAACCCAAGATCAAAACAACAAATAAATATCTGTTAATTATATAATTAACTGACAGAAAGCCAAAAAATTGAAGATAGAGTTTGATTATAAATACACAAAAACTGTATTGAAAATATGTGAGGAAAAATTAGAGTGAGTGATGATTTGGTTAATATAATGAAATTATGGCTTTTTTACTTTCTCCATTTTCTATTTTTTTTGTGCTGACTATATTATTTTACAATAAAAATGTTAAATCTGTAAAACAAAATTGAGCTATACTTTAAATCATATGATTTTTTCATTTGTATATAAAGAAAGACATTCACAACATGGCATTTAATTTTGATTTAATTTCCATAAAATAAAACACACAAAGATTTCTCAAAGAGATCGAGTCCTCAAACTGCATCTCTGTTTTGTTTTATATGCAATAGATTCACAAGTATGAGAAAATCATAAAACTAAGCCTACACATTACATCTGACCATCATATGAAATATTATGTTAGAAGACCATGATACTAATTATATGCATCTGATTTAGCTTCATAGTTTCTTATCTAAAGGAGACTTTTTAAAGATATGTATCTTCAGTTTTTCTTACATTTGCCTTTATCACTAGATGAAAATTAATGAGCAATTTGGACATGACATAAATCTGGGATATTCAAAGATACCTACAGAAAGAATCTATAGGATAGAAGTTTCCACACAGCATTGTCTAGAGTCAGATTATTTTAAGAGTCCTTGACTTTTGAATATGATACTAGATGCCATCACCAGAATATTTAGTTTACCAGTAAACTAAACCAGAATATTACAAATGGAGATATTCTAACACAAATACTTGTAGAATTTTGTTTAGATTGTCAATGGTTGTTCTATCCAAATTTTCTTCATTGTCATCCATGGTGTGCCAGACTTCAGGGAAAGGAGATGATATCAGATGCAAAACTGGAACACCTAACACAAAGAAATGACTTGTAATTAGGTACATATTTCCCATGAGTAAGCTGGAAAGTATCATTCTTCAGAGAAATCTAAGTGGGAGCTCTGTACTATATAAACACAGATAATAACTCAGCTAATAACTTCTGTGTACATCCCTGTATCTTACCCTAATACTCCAAAGTCATTCATTCATTAAACAAATATTAATAAATTCAGTAAATAATAATAAGGCACTTACTATGTGCCAGCCCCTATTCTAGGAATTGAGGGTTCATCAGTGAAAAGGAAAAGTCCTGTTTATATGGAACTCACATTCTACTAGAGAAAGAAACAAATAAACAAATACAAAAAATAATTTTTGAAAATGATAAGGTTTATAAAGAATAGTAAAACAAGATAAGGGAATAGAAAATGAGGGGCAGAGAGCAGGGCCAAGAAAGAGGAATTTAAAATCGGGATGGCCCTGGACTTCCCTAGTGGTTCCAATGGTTAAGAATCTACCTGCCAAGGCAGGGGATATGGATTCAGTCCCCAGTACAGAAAGATTCCACGCACTGTGGGGCAACAAAGCCTGTGCACTGCAACTACAGAAGCCCACAGGCCCCAGAACCTGTGTTCTGCCACAAAAGAAGCCACCGCGCTGAGGAGCCCATGCATTGCAACTAGAGAATAATCCCCACCCTCCACAACTAGAGAAAGCCTGAAGGCAGCAATGGAGACGAAAAATACATATAAATTACATACAGTTTAAAAAAATAAAATCAAAGAAGCCCTCTTTGAGAAGCTAACATTTAAACCGATGCAACAAAGGAGAAACTGAACTGTGTGAAGACCTGGGGATGAGCAAGCAGCAGTATTTATTAGCAAGCCCAAAGGAGTGTGCTTGGCCTGCTTGCAGAACAGCAATGTGACTGGATCAGAGCAATAATTAGAGAGGTAGGAGGTGATGCTGGAGAGGAAGAAAGGAGTCAGAAAATGGAAGCCCTTGTAGGTCATGATGAAGACTTTGGGTCTTACTCTACATGATGGCAAGCCAACAGAGCTTTTAGGTAGGGAAGTAACATAATTTGATTGACATTTTTTAAAGATAACACTTGCTCATACATAAAGAATAAGGAGGCCAAGAGCAAAAGAAGGAGATGAATTGGATGGCTACTGTAAGAATTCCTGAGTTAATTTAGACTTCCAACGCTGATGGAAAGGATGAAATGAAAGTGAAAGTGTTAATTGCTCAGTCGTGTCCGACTCTTTGCAACTCCATGGACTGTAGCCCACCAGGCTCTTCTGTCCATGGAGTTCTCCAGGCAAGAATACTGGAGTGGGTTGCCATTTCCTTCTCCAGGGGATCTTCCCAACCCAGGGATCATACCCGAGCCTCCTGCATTGCAGGCAGATTCTTTACCATCTGAGCCACTAGGGAAGCCCTTTGCTTCCTTATTAGCAGGAAAACACCAGTTACACAAAGTATAAGAATACAATCCAGGTCTGTGAAAGAGAAAGCAGGATGTCAGAGGCATACGAGCGTTGATAAATATTCTACATGTAGGAAAAAATAAAAAGGTCTCTTCAGGGATTTACAAAGACTTTCATGAAAAAATAAAAGCCATGAGATGATTGGTGAATGATTTAATTTATCGGCTATTAAATGGTTCTTCACACTTCCAGATTGTTGTAAATGCACATAAAATACACCGAAAATGATAGGAAAAAACCACACATGTGCATGCATGCATACATATTTACACATACACACATTACCTCTTCTTAAAAATGGAATATGGTCATCCTGAATCACACCTCCATAACCATTATTCCGGAAATACCACCTCTCCGAAGAGTGATCCTTGAGCAAACCTAATTCACAGAGTCCATGTTCTGCAGATGATAATTAGACAGCAGATGAACATGTGTTTTTAACTAATCGACAGTCAGAACGCAAAAAGAGTTTGAAATCTTGGCACTTGGTTTTAAAACACTGTGAGTAGCGCACCTATGACTGAAAAAACCTCTGAGCTGAACTTGGGGTGTGGACATTTTGGATTAGTTCTGAGGGAGGAGTCACCTCTGACTCTAGCTTTCTGACTCCTGAGTCAGAAGCTCAATAGACAGTGGAGAGACGGAGAATGAGAAAACTAGAGGGAAGCAGAGGGGAAAACACAGGTGCAGATACTTACAGAGTTTCAACCCTTCACAAAGAGTGTTTCAAGAGGAGACGCTGGGCTTGAAAGGGAATCCTTAGACAGAACAGGTATGAAGTACTATACTGAGTGACCTCCGTTTGCAAAAGGGATACTTACTATGACTTGCATCAATGGTTCTCAAATGTGGTCTATGATCAGTTGCATCAGCACCACCTGGGCCCTTGTTAGCAATGCAGATCATCTGGTCCCACCTCTGACCGACTGAATTAGAAATTCTGGGGCTGCGGTCTAGCAATCTGAGGTGTAACAAGCCTTCCAGGTGATTCTAATGCACTAATATTTGAGAACCATTGACCTACATTACATCACTCCTGTCATAGTGTAACACAGAACTCGTGTGTTACATGAGTTACGTGCAACATGAGTCTATGTTATAAGAAGAAAAGAGATCACAAGAAGAGTTTAAGACAACCAAATGAAACTTTGCAGGATTGCTTATATTCATTGCTAAATTTAAAGGGTAAAATTAGACCAAAGGGCAAGCATTCATATGTAATATGATTTTAGGAACATCAAAAAAGCCCTTTGGAGGGTGAGGGGTTAGTCGCTAAGTCATGTCCGACTTTTGCAACCACATGGACTGTAGCCTGCCAGGTTCCTCTGTCCATGGGATTCTCCAGGCAAGATTACTGGAGTGGGTTGCCATTTCCTTCTCCAGGGGATCTTCCCAACCCAGGAATCGAACCCGGGTCTCCTGCACTGCAGGCAAAGTCTTTACCAACTGAGCTATAAGGGAAGCCAAAAAAAGCCCTTACTACCACAATATTCCCACCTGTTTATTGATAATTATAATTCCTTATCTCATATACAACTTTTCCTTATACAATTAGAGATACGGTTTGAATATAAATACCATTCAGTGGGTTACACAATGGGTTAAAATTATATTAACATGTGAGTTACTGATATAAATTAATTCTGGTCGAAGAAATGAGATAAGGGAACCAAACCCATGACAGAAAGCCAAACCCAATTTCTTGAGGCTACTCAGAGTAAGGAAAACATGCTGTAAGGAAGTGTCCCAAAAAGCTTATATTAATACCAGAATAGCAAGTCTTTCAAATTAGAAATTGAAATTTGTCAAAGATAAGCATCTGAGGTTCAGATAAACATTTCTTTCACAATATTCTAGATCTGGATATAGGCCCATTGTGGCAAAAGTGTGAGTTGAGATGGCAGCATTTTCCCCACTGCTGAAAAGGAAGTACTATCCTACCCCACTGGCAAGAAGTCTGTGTGGCTAGAAAAGAATTCTTAGTCTGGTATTTCTGCCACAAAAGCAGGGCTCCTGGCCTGAATTCTATAATAAATATCTGTCTTATGTTCATCCCTCCCTAAGGCCAATCTTTTATCGTTTGTTTTGTTCGTGTGTGTGTGTGTCTGTGTCTGTGTCTGTGTCTGTGTGTGTGGAGAGGGAGGAGTATATGGAGTAGAGATATAAGAGAAAGAAGTTATTCTCCTTCTCCAAGTCCCCAGCCTCTCTCCTGAGCCATAGATAACTTTGTTTCCTTGGCTAACCTGGCTTCACTTCATCTGGCCTAATCTACTCTCATTTAGTTGTCACTAAACCTTCTCTTGGAGAAGGCAATGGCAACCCACTCCAGTACTCTTGCCTGGAGAATCCCATGGACGGAGGAGCCTGGTGGGCTGCAGTTCATGGGGTCGCTAAGAGTCGGACACGACTGAGCGACTTCACTTTCACTTTTCACTTTCATGCATTGGAGAAGGAAATGGCAACCCACTCCAGTGTTCTTGCCTGGAGAATCCCAGGGACGGGGGAGCCTGGTGGGCTGCCGTCTATGGGGTTGCACAGAGTCGGATACAAATGACGCGACTTAGTAGCAGCATCAGCAGCAAACCTTAAGTGACTCTTGAAGGATTTTGGCTTTCTCTTGCATCCCCTTTACTTATTACTTTAGAAAACAGGCAGAAATGGTACTAAATTTAAAAGAATATCACAACTACATAAGGCAGAAAATAGAAAATGACAAAGATAACAGATGAAAAGAAGAAACATTAAAGGATATCTTTTGGTATCATTATAAGGACATAACATTCATCATTATCCAATGTGCTTTGCTGAGTTTTCCCTAAAAATGCATTCCATATGTTTCAAACAGGACCTGAGAAAATATCTCCAAGCTATTTCTAAGAATATGAATATATGAAATGCAGTATTTTATGTTTCCATTTCAAAATGCAGTTTCATGCAGGAAAATAAAAACAGATGAATAGGAATAATAAACTAATCAATAAAGCAAGAAAAAAGCCAGTAAAGTATATTGTGTACTCTGATCACACCCTTAAGTCACAAATTCTGAATTTTAGAATGCAGTGTTTATCAGTGAGAAGAAACCAGATTTGACTCTCTAAGAGTGAAAAAGTGAAAGTGTTAGTCTTTCAGTCGTGTCCAACACTTTGCAACCCCATGGACTGTAGCCCACCAGGCTCCTCTGTCCATGGAATTCTCCAGGCAAGAATACTGGAGTCAGTTGCCATTCCCTTCTCCAGGGGTTCTTCCTGACCCCCAGGGATGGAACCCAGGTCTCCCGAATTGCAGGCAGATTCTTTACCATCTGAGCCATCATAATAAGAGCGCTGCTTACCAATTGCTTCAAGTCTACCAAACCATCTGGCAGTGTTTGGGAAAAAGTTGGGAAATGTTGGGTATGGAGCGCCAATTAAATCCAGTAAGACCAATAAATCCTAAGGGAGAAAAAATATCATATAATCACTGTTGCCAAAACACATTTCATACTCATCAATAGAAAAAAATCAGTCAAGACTAACTGCATTTTAGTAGCTGAGAATGAAATGGGGAGCTGCATAAATCAACAAAAGGTTTAATAGCATAGTAAATGAATCATCTGAGGGAGATTTTTAAATCTTGCTTCTACAATGTGGAGAAATAGCAAAATGTAGATTCTTCATGTCTGTAACTCCAGAACAATATCACTAAGGCTAAATTAGAAGGAAGACACTTGGATAAACATTTCATAGAAAAAAAGGATACATTTGTTTTATTTTCAGATGGACTTAAAAGCCTGTCTCATCTTTTACTCCATTCTAATCAGTCATTTTATCCTTAGCCTGTAATAACACAACTGCCAAAGAGAACACTTGCATAGGAACTATTTATTCCTTAAAGCAGCACATAAGAGAGTTTCCTTGACTAGGAGTTCTATAAGCTTAGTCTCTGAATATCCATTTCCTTTCCTGTCAATGAGAAGCTCTAGCTTGCTGATCTCTAAAGGTCCTTTCTGGCTAAAAGCCTCTGTAATAAGCCAAGTGATTCTTCTTTGAGCCATAAAACATTAGCAGGCTTGAGGACTCCCTGGAGACTACTCCCCAGGTTAAGAACACCTGATTTATGTAAGTGAGGTAAGGTATGAGTAATATCTAGCATTGATTCTGATATATAATAGATATTTTCAGAATCTATGACTCTAAGACATAGTATCTATTAACTCATGAATGATGATTAAATACATCCATAGGGGAAAAAATAGGCTTGTTTGAAATAGGAGTATATTCACCAGGTTGGATAAACTCCTAGGAATTTGTTCTGGAGGAAAAATGGTCTTAACTATCACTATGAATTCATATATTTGGAGTCGTAAACAAATAACTTTGCTTCTCCTGCTGATCAACCAGGCCTCTTCTCCTCCTTTGAACCCTTTTAACCACTTAAGCAAAAGTGATTAAACGAGGTGTCAATTATGTTCTCCTGACACCTTATGGGGCTTCCCGGATGGTTCAGCGGTAAAGAATTTACCCACAATGCAGGAAATGCAGGTTTGATCCCTGAGTCGGGTAGATCCCCCGGAGAATGAAATGGCAAACCACTCCAGTATCCTTGCCTGGAAAATCCCATGGCTAGAGGAGCCTGGCAGGCTACAGTCCCTGGGCTCACAAACAGTCAGACATGACTGAGTGACTGAGCATGTATGCATGACCCCTTGTGAGCTGCCAGTGGGCAATGGGATAGAGAGAAAGCCAACACGAGATGTGCTGGAGTCATACAGGACACTGCATGTGGCCATTTGGACTCACAGGGTGAAGGTCAGTGATAGGACAAAGGACATGGATGAATGGAAGGTGTTAGAAACAGGTTACTAGTTCACAGATAGGATGAGAGTCAGGGATGGGTGGAGCCACAGAAAGATTGAAGTCTCATGGGTTCCATGCTGGTGTGAGTGAATGTCAAATATGGGAAGAGAGTCAGAATAGGAAGGAAATTCAAAGGTGGAATAAAGGACGAGGCATGGGTTGTGGGGCCAGAATGAGGGATGACGAGGGGGCCATAAGTTGCACCCACCACTTGGTAATAAGACCAAAATTTTAAGGAAGCACTGAAATGTCATTACCCTCATGTCAAAAACGCCACATCAAAGTTTCCTATACACACTGGAAGCCACTATAATGTTTTGAAGCCACCAAGGAAATTCTTCCCTCCCATCCCTATACCATGTTCTACTCATACCCCATTTCCCAAGACCTCGGTCTCCTCTGGCTTGACAGAGGCCTCAGGGATGGGACTTGTTCTCTTCACCTCTAAACTTACTGGGGGAATGTGCTCCCATGGGACCAAACTGAATCTGATGCTTCCTTATTCTGATTTTTTATATCATTTTAATTAAGCTCAGTCAAACATAACTTCTAACCCAGAATCATTCTTTTTAGCTCTGGGATTCCTCAAAAACCCAATGCCTGCCAAATAATGCTCTATTATAAACACTCTGTTCCAAGAATGCCATGGCATTTTTAGGTCTTTAATCGGCTGTCGCTTTGGTTTCCTTTGAAGCAGAGTCTGCAGTTGCAGCATCATGAAAAGCACCTGGACTCACCATGCCATGCAGTTGGTTGGTGTCCCTCGCTCCAGGCGGATGTGGTGTTGACGCCATCTTGGAAGCTAAGTGGCGAGACCCATACAGAGAATCCTGAGGAGACCAGAGATGGAAAGCCTCTTCTCCATCAAAGAAAATTAACTGGAGTGAGAGATCTGGCCTTGAGTCTGAAATATTCTGAATTTTAACAAAACAGAAAAAGAGAGAAAATATTCTGAGAATTTTAAAAATAGCATGCTTTCCTATTAAGTGGACAAAAAGATGTGCCATGAAGCCAAGGAAGAAGCCAGAGCAAGTGAAAATATGTCAGAATTTATTTTGCACCATTTCCTCTCTGAAAATCATCAGAGATCCTAAAGTCTTCACCCTTATACATCTCACCGTCTCCACTCCTTCTGAAAACAGAAGTCTTACATGTTTTTCTTACTCTTTAGAGAACTCTGGAACTGCAATGGTGGACATTGTGACACAGCACCCAGGTCCCTTTCAGAAGGATGTGCTGCCCCTGTTGCCAGCAGAGGAGTCAGCAGGAGGCCTTCGGTTGTTGGTCCCCTTAAGGATTGGCTCAGCCATGGAGGTTCCTGCATGCAATGACTGGCCTAAGCAGGTATGGGAGCCCTCTAAAGGGCCATGCTACCTCCAGAGCTCCCCAAGGTTTGGCTGAGGCTGCTGCTGAACCTGCATGGCAGCCCGGTTTCTCCCTCTGCCTACTCCCATTTCTTTCCCCTCCCTGCCACAGGTGTGATGGTAAGGCCACTCCCTACTAAGTGACCGAAATGCTAACCTCCACATCAGAACGCACCTCCCAGGGAAGTGAACCTGAAACAATACCAGTCTTTCTTGCTTCTCACCTTAGTTAAGTCTGCAGTGCTGTATTGAGTTCGAGAGTCTGCCCTTGGAATGCAACAGAGACACAAAGAATGGTAATTACAGCCTCTCCCTCAGAGGAACCTACACTTTACTTGGGTTAGGGAAAGATAAATACGTGGCCATGGTAAAATGTATCAAGGGTCACCATTGTAGCAGAAAACTCCTCTAGGAACTGGGCAGATTGAGAGGTGGAATCCTTGGAATGTCAAGGAGGACTTCAGGAAAGAGACAGTATTTAAGCGGAACTTAGAAGGGCGAGTAGGATTCTGATGGATGTTACACTTTCCACTGTCTTGACAGCAGCTCTCACCTTTCAGATTAGTCCTTCTGGTACCCTAACCCCCACAGTCCTTCAACCCCATTGGAATCTCTAATCTATTGATATGGTCACCTTTTCACAGTCTTTACCTCTACACTGTCCCCCCTTCACTCTATGCGTGCATGAGTGCATGCTAAGTCACTTTGAGGCATTTTAGCTCGCACGCATGCACGCATAGAGTGAAGGGGGGACACAGTAAAGGAAAAACTGTGAGAAGGCGAACGTATCAATAGATTAGAGATTCCAACGGGGTTGAAGGACTGTGGGGGTTAGGGTACCAGAAGGACTAATATTCATCTTAAATTCTGAAGTCAATCATTCTAATTGCTCCCTGCATACATGTTCAATTCCTATGCCTCTCTTCACCTTGGTCAAACTCATGTGGCAAAAGCATAACATTAAGTTCAACTATCTGCCTGCTTTGTGCCTGCACTCAGGCACCTGAACCTGGATGAAGAAAAATACACAACCATTCACTCTCTCCAACCCTATGCAGTACTGGGGAACTGACTCTGATGTTGCTTTAATCTGTTACGGATAAAACTTCTCACGTTTCTCTGCTGCTGCTGCTCATCTCTCTAAGGATATGAAAATAGCATTCTTTAAAGTTGTTTTCTGTTGCTGTATCCTATTTCCTCCGAGTTCATTTTTCAACTTGTATTATTTGTTTTGCTTGCTTTCTTTCATGCTGGAGACGGTCTTCAAATATCTGATCATCCTTCGTGTGCACTTGCATTAAGCAATAAGACACTAGAACACTGCCGAGACACAGATTGCTTGGCTCCACTGCAAGGCAATCTGATGCCCATTGAGGGTTTTCACTAAGGATCCCCAAATGTCACTGTCTGTGGGCCTTCGCTATGGGTGGTTTGCATTCTCCAGAGAAGGATCCTCCAGTTTCCTGTCGGATAGGTGTGAGCTGGCTGCGGGCTTTCTCAGGCTGGAAGTAGGGAAAAGCTGGGGAATCTTACTGTGTAGTCTTTCACTTCATCTCACTGATTCCCATGAGGTACCTCATTACTGCCCTCCAGTAGGTCTGGTGTCCCCACATCTAGAACCTCCCTGGCTCAATTTCTCCAGAAAAATATCCCATCATCTCCTACAAGGGTACAGGTGAGTCACCTATCTGCCAGGTAAGGGGTAGAAATCTTATACACTTGTATGTGTTAAGTCGCTTCAGTTCAGTTCAGTTCAGTCGCTCAGTAGTGTCCGATTCTTTGCAACCCCATGAATCACAGCACGCCAGGCCTCCCTGTCCATCACCAACTCCCCGAGTTCACTCAAACCCATGTCCATCGAGTCGGTAATGCCATCCAGCCATCTCATTCTCTGTCGTCCCCTTCTCCTCCTGCCCCCAATCCCTCCGTGTCCAACTCTTTGTGACTATAGACCATGGACTGGAGCCCACCAGATTCCTCTGTCCATGGGATTCTCCAGGCAAGAATACTGGAGTGGGTTGCCATGTCCTCCTCCAGGGGATCTTGCCGACCCAGGGATCGAACCCATGTCTCCTGTGGCTCCTGCATTGGCAGGCATGTTCTTTACCATCAGTGCCACCTGGGAAGCCCTCTTATACACCTAAGTGCTCCCTAAACAGACTTACAAACACTCTCCTCCTCCATCCCCTACCTCATTTCTGCCTTCCTTGCTGTCCCTCCTATCCCTGAGCCAGTCAGGACTTCATCAGGGGACCACTGTCTTCTTGAACTTCTTCCCCTCTGGGCAATGTGACATCTCTCTACTCTGATATGTCATCTGTCTTTCTTCCATTCACCTTCTGTCTTCATATGGTGGTTTCCATGAACAGATGTTCCCCAAATTCTTCAAAGATGCAATTTTTCTTGATTGCTTTGGGGCGATTTCATAAGGAGAAAAAATGTCATTACCAACTGAAAACTAAATTATCTTTGTATGGTAATCATTTCAACTGTCATAATATTACTCCTTAATTATACCCCAAGAAAAAGACAGCTTATTATATTTTGAGTCTCTCATAACTCCTGATAGTAATAAAGATGGGATGTGTCTGTACGTGAAACATATATGCACTCAGGGTTTAATAAGAACTAGGAGACACAGGTTCGATCCCTGGGTTGGGAAGATCTCCCAGAGAAGGAAATGGCAACCCACTCCAGTATTCTTGCCCAGGTAATCCCATGGACAGAGGGACCAGGTGGGCTACAGTCCATGGGGACACAAAGAGTCAGACATGAGTTAGCAACTGAACAACAGCAAGAAGCAGTGAAACAGATTGTCTCACTGGCAAAAGCTATATGGTACAAACATTAGTGGTGACAGTCAAAGAGCCTTGACCGGTTCCAAAGTTCTAACTCCAAATCAAAGAGCATAATCATGGAATACCAGAGCAGAATAAGATTGCTTGGGACCAGAAACACTCTGTTCATGCCCAGGGTTTACATATTCTGCAAGTCTGAAGGTTCAGGTGCCTCAGAAACGTCAACAGTTTGGTAACTCCACGGTTCAGTACAATGACTTGCTCTCATTCTCTTCTCTTCGCACCATCTCACATAGATAGGCGTAAACTGTTTTGGACAATGACCCCAAGTCATGTGAGGCAACCTGCTCTTTTTACTTCTTTTTAAGACTAGTGGAAAGATAACTTTGGCCTTTAATCTCTAATAACTCAGTCTAGTATCTCAGAGCTAGAAAATATGCATGGGCACATTTGTGAAGGTCTTCTAGTCCTTCTTCCTGGCAATATGACATGCCTAGTTACCAGTGTTAATAGAGTCAGTACATTACCTGCAGTCTTTCCCCATCCAAGGCTGCATCAGCTAACGCCATAAAAATAAGGTGTAAAAACCACTCCAACTTCAGTGGCTTAAAACAACAATCATGAGTTCTCTGGGATCTGCAGGTTAACTGGGGACAACTGGTCTAGGCTGAAGGAGCTCTGCTTCACCCTGCAGTCATCAAGGTTGGCTCTGTCCCACAAGCCTCTTAGTCTCCTCCTAGGACTGGCAAGCTAGCCAAGGCATGCTCTGCTCACAGTTTTGGCCAAGGCACAACAGAGCAAGCCCAATTGCACAAGCACATTTCCAGCCTGTTTGTTATCTACTAGCATCCCATTGGCCAAGGCAAGTCAAGTAACCAAGTCCAGAGTCAAGGAATGAGCAAGTAACACCTGCTAAAGTGGAAGGGCACAGCAAAGTTATAAGACAAGAGAAGTGAAAGTATAATGACAATCTTATTACTAGAAGGTTAAGACTGCAAAGAATTGGAACCATCATCCAGTTAGTTTCCTATCCAGGCTTCTCCAAGGTCACATTCTATCACCCCTTACAGAACTCATGACAGCTGAAGAACATAAAATATCTCCTTAATACAAATCTAAAGTACAACTGAAGAATAAATCTGATACTCTCAGAGACTGAATTCAAAACTAGACTTTATTTTGCACTGCCCACATCGCTGCTTACCTCTAACAGAAAAGATACTTAGCACAGGGAATAGAAGAATCCCTACAGGAATTTAAACTACTAAAATAGAATGATCATCTGGAAAGACCAGAGGCCTTTTGGTAGATAATGGGGAAGACTTTTCTACTATAATGGCCATTTCCAATCTATAGGTCCACATCAAAATTTAAAGATTTCCAAAACTTTACTGTACTATATAAAAAACTTAAAATGAGGACTTGGAGATCAGATTAAAATTGTGTTGTTGTTTAAAAAATAAAGGATAATTAAAAGAATCATTGGAGGGACTTATGCTAAAGCTGAAACTGCAATACTTTGGCCACCTCATGCGACGAGTTGACTCACTGGAAAAGACTCTGATGCTGGGAAAGGTTGGGGGCAGGAGGAGAAGGGGACGATGGAGAATGAGATGGCTGGATGGCATCACCGACTCTGTGGACATGAGTTTGAGTGAACTCCGGGAGTTGGTGATGGACAGGGAGGCCTGGAGTGCTGTGATTCATGGGGTCGCGGAGAGTCGGACACGACTGAGCTACTGAACTGAACTGAACTGAACTGATGTGCATTTTGCTAATGGAAAGCCTTACTCAAAAATCATTCAGCCCTTTCTACTTCTGGTTACCAGAAGCAGGAGTGAATTACATGGAAAAAGGTAAAGGATCTCTCCAAGAGAAAACACACCCACTGCACAGACTATGTCCTTAAACCATATTTTACCTCATTTCATGTCCTTACACTAGAAATGCAAATATGAAAAATTAACCTTTTATATCAGCTTCTGAACTCTCGGTCAATTGCTAGCAAAGGATGCTAGTTAAAAGCAGGGCAGAGCATGGAACAAAGACAATATAGAAGGTTCGGAAAACAAAACAAATGGAAAAAAACAGTGAAAAGGATACTGAGTGGTTATAAACAATTCTTGCTTTCTTCAGTTCAGCATATCCAGGAAAAATAGAGCCAAATATCTCTATTACTTCCATTACGAGATAACTGTTTTACTTCTTTACCCCAACTTAAGCTGGCTCCTTCATAAAACTTTGAGGGGGGAAAAAGGTATTTGTTGTCTGTGAACAAAGTTTTCTGTTTTTGCTTTGCTGTGTTTACTCGGTTATGAGTGATATCTGAACAAAATGTCTTCATCTGGCTTAGCACTTTTTTCCAATATACACTTAAGAACACAGAGACTGAAATAACATTATCTGAGAGTCCCAGAAGTATTCTGAACTGAAAATGTAACAAAAGCTTTGCTATGCTACAGAAAATTGAGCCGAGATTTACAGATAATAACAATAATGCATTTCTGCTTCGTGCTTTTCATCTTGATACGTCTGAATTACCCATTCGCTACTTCAGAACCACTTTGCTGAAACTCCCTCCCCCAACTCAAGGCCACCACCTCTCAGAATAGAAGTCTGTGATGTTCATGGCTATACACACAAGAAGAAATAAACATATTTCCTACATATGCCTGAATCAACCTTACACTTCTTCATTTTTTTCAAAAAAAATGTTGTTTTTAATTTGATATGTATTCATAACTAAGAAATCAGGTGCCAATTAACAAATACTCTCATGTACTAAGTAAGGTTCATTGCCCATGGTGGACATTATAAATAATGTAATTTTCCAACTGGGCTTCCCTGTGGCTCAGTGGTAAAGAACCCACCTGTCAAGGGAGGAGACATAGGTTCAATCCCTGGGTTGGGAAGATCCCCTGGAGAAGGAAATGGCAATCCATGCCAGTATTCTTGCCTGAGAAATTCCATGGAAGAGGAGTCTGGCAGGCTACAGTCCATGGGGTCACCAAAAGAGTTGGACACAACCAAGCAACTAAACAACCACAGTCTTCCAATTAATATTTCAAATTCATTTCATTTTGCAATAAATTAGCACAAAATACACAAAGTCTGCATCTCTAGATGGTTTTCTTAGTGCCCCATGAATTCTAGAATTCACTCTGAGTTACTGCTAAATATATTATCCCAGGAATCTGCAGGAGGAAACAGATACCTTCAAGGAAAAGAGTTGCTTGTCTAAGGCCCGAGCAAGTTCCAGCATCATTGCACATGGCACAGCTGAATCGGTGGCTCCCACAAACACTCTGTGGTCCCAATGAGGAAAATACTTGGAGTCGTAGTGACAGGCGAGGACCAAGTGTCGTTTAGCAGTGGGGTTGAGGGTGCTGATGATATTCGAGAAAGACCGATACCCATAGGGTGTCTGACTCAAGAACGTGTCTACTTCCAAGACCCAGTCAGCTTGAAGTCTCTGAATTCTCTGCATGATGTGCTGATCAAAACAAAAACCAAAATTTCAGGTCTAGACAGTTTTTTTTAGAAATTGTATGTAATACCTCTCAAATTAAAAATGCAATACACACTTATTGTATTAATAGCAAGGATGTTGAAAGGAAAAATAATCTAGGCCTCTCCCATAATCTCCCCCCGCCAATCCAACCCAACCATTAATATTACCTATGTTAAGAGTCTGATGTATATCTACACCCTTCTTGTTTATACAAACATCCACTAGCACACAAACGTGTATATCTAGCAGAGGGATGTTTATTCTTACAGGAATAGAATCCTACTCTACATCTGCTCGGCCCCTTACTCTTCTCACTTAACAATGTATCATGGACCTTGCTAAAGGAAGTCAACCCTGATATTGTTTGGAATGACTGATGCTGAAGCTCCAATACTTTGGCCACCTGATGTGAAGAGCTGACTCACTGGAAAAAAACCCTGATGCTGGGAAAGATTGGAGGCAGGAGGAGACGGGGACGACAGAGGATGAGATGGCTAGTGGCATCACTGACTCAATGGACATGAGTTTGGGCAAACTCCGGGAGATAGTGAAGGACAGGGAAGCCTGGCGTGCTGCAGTCCATGGGGTTGGAAAGAGTCCGACATGACTGAACAACAGCAATGGGCCTCTGTGCACATAAGGAGATATAGCTCCAGCTGAGTATATATTAAAGCTCACTTTTAGTATTTCTAGCAGGATAACAAGACAGGTTTGAGACATTAGATATACTAGGTAGATCCGGTAAGTCATAACTTGCACTCTAAGCTCTTTGAGAATTGCAAATGGCAACTCTTTTTGTCCCAAGCACTTAACATGTGCCCCCAGTCAGCAAATATTTCATAATGTAACAAACACTAACAAAAGATACTAGAGCTCACCTGCTAAGGATAATGTACAGAAGGGGGATGGTTACAAGGGAATGGTTGAAGGCTATCTGAGGTTCTGCTTGTTCTAAGAGGACTTCTCAAGTGGCGCAAGTGGTAAAGTATCCACCTACCAATGTAGAAAACACAGGGGACACAGGGGTCGATCTCTGGGTCAGGAAGATCCCGTAGAGTAGGAAATGGAAATTCACTCTAGTAATCTTACCTGGAAAATTCCATGGACAGAGGAGCCAGGTGGGGTATAGTCTATGGGGTTACAAAAGAGTCAAACATGACTGAGACCCTCAGCACACCGCTCTAAGAATCAATAAGTAACTCTGAACCATAATGACATAACAAGCGGTTTTCCCTCTGTATTCAAAGCACGTCCAGATTCTCTGCAAATGCTGGTGAAGATAAGAAAGAATCTATTTTCCCATCTTTCCTGATCACCTTGGGCCTTGTGAGCAACATGGTGACTGACAGGGAAGGGCAGCAGATGTAAAAGAAACATCTCTTCAGGGACTGGCAATGTCTTAAAGAATTTAGAGTTTGTGATGTGAGAAGTTGCAGGTGAGTTCATGGCTGTTCAGTTTGCCCTTTCCTATCTTTATTTTCCCTTTGCTTAATTCTCACTACATTCCATTTATTTCATTTTGAAATATTATATAGATCTTTGAAGGTTGCCTTAAAAATTTGTTTTTAAGTCACACAACAATTATTTTTTATTTTTAAGTCATACAATAATTATTTTTAAGTCACACATCAACATATCCGGCAGTTTATTCCACAATGAACATCCAGTGGGGATGGACCTTGAGGTGATAAACAAATAACTTATAATGACTGGAAAAGAATGGGAGAATTTCCCCCTCCCAAGGAAATAAATGACTTTTTAGCCTAGCCAAGTCTTGTGTGACCTGCCCTAACTAGTGTGACATGACACGTAGGCAAGAGCCTTGAAACAACTGGGGCAGGAAGCTTCCAGAAAGAGGAAAACTAAGCCAGAGGGAAGACAGTGATTCTATAGTCAGTCCTGAAAAAGCCAAATAAACAAACCGTTTCCCAGACAGTTACTCCTTGTTCTCTGTCAGGAGGTGGACTTTGGCCTAAACAGCAATGTATACAACGTACCTTTCCTTTTCTATGACACATTTACAGGCTGTTTTTTCATATAAAAATAATTTTTGAAACATTATAACCTTTTTGAAATTATTACTCATCTCTCATTTATTTTGTCATTCTCCACAATGCTTCTTGTTGGGCTTTGTTCACAGTAGGCTATCAGTAAACATGGACTGATCATAACTCATACTTACTCTCAATGAGACTATATAAAATCATATGGTATAGAACATTAATCATTCGACTAGAGAGAAATCACTGCCTCTAAGAAAAGTTTTCCAGAGGATGTGAAAAGAAGTTATCCCCAGACTATGGGGAAAAGAAATTTTTCCATAAAAAAGGGGTCAGTCTTTAAAAATAAATAAATAAAAAGCACATCTCCAGAACATCTGGTATCCAGATGATGAACTGCTCCATAAAATGTGTTCAACACCAACAGCAGCCTGCACGCTTACAAAATGAACTGGGATTTTAAAAATATATATCTCTTAGCTTTGTCTCACACACAAACTCATTCCTCAACCCTGAACAGGTTTTGGCCATAATATCTGATACCTGTATTGATGCTAAAATCCACAAAAGCATCAGCAAATGCCCCCCAAAAGAGTTCTCCCTGCACTAACCTTTTTCACTCAGTATAAATATTTTTATTTGTCTTAGCAACTAATTTCTTTATAAACAATCAAATTGGCCGCATAATCTAATTAGGTCACCAATAGCCCTTATTGTTGAGCTTGTGGCTTGAGGACTTAGTCTGCAAGTTCCCACTGTAATTCTCTAGGGTAGGCTCCACAAACTACTGCTCTTCTCTCTAAACTGCCCCTGAATAGAGAGTGCTTGGCTTTGAGAGGGCATCGAAAGCAGCTGTGCGTCCCAAACGCCAGGTTGCAGGAGGCTCAGCCTACCAGGCATGCTAAATGTAATTTAGAACATAGACGGATTTCTCTACATCTGTCTTTTTAAATGGAGAGAGAAGAAAAGAGACAGGAAGATGGATAAAGACACAGAGAGGTGAAGACAGAGAGTGAGTGAGATGAGTGAAGAGAGGAAAAAAGCATATGAAGGTGGGGGGAGACAAGGAGAGAGACAGAGAGGCCAAGACTGGGGGTGGGGAGAGCAAGGAAGAGAGAAATTAAGTGAACATGACATTCTGCTTCCTGCTTCCTGGAGAGGAAGGCCCGTGGGGGATTTTAGGTAACTGGTGAATGATCCTGGGTCAAGTTAATTAAATTAATTAATTAATTCCAGGGTCTGAGAAACACCGTCATTAGCAGACCAGATCTGTTTGGAAGAAGTAGATCCTGTGCTATTTGCAATAAGTCTGCAAACACTGCCTGGATGCTCCCACTGGGGACTCCCGGCACCTCCTCCCTATTGGGTGGACCGTGTATTAGTCCCTCAGGCTTTCAACCCAGGGCCCTCCATTCAGGGATACACATACTTTTCACTAAAGAAGCCCAGCTTCAGCTATTCAGATACACTGGACATCTACAGGGGATTTTAACCACCAAATTTCTAGCTTGCCTCTAGACAAAAATTTTGGCTTGCTCCTTAGTGAGACTTTATCATCCTGACTTTTTAATTTATTTTTTATTCCTCTCTCAGCTAGAAATCACTGGAATCCCCCAAAATTTAATACCTTCAAAGTATCGTTTACAAATAAAGTATCTTCTCAAATAAATATATTCTAAAAATCCAAGAGGCAGCATTAGACCCACTGATCAGAGATGATAAAAATGAAGACTATGGGATATTGCTCCCATATTATCCTCTGAAAGGGAATTCATAGCAATACACATCTTTACTGATAACTGATAAAAGTTAATTCACTAATCAATTTTATATCAAGTCTACATTTTTTTTTAGATTTTTAAAGTGTTCTTTAGTTATAACCCTGAAACTCTATAAATTATAAAACATCTGACTGGGTCCTCAAGAGTGACTCAGGAGAAAAAATGATTTTCCACCATTCTTGTCTAAATTTAGTTCAGAGCAAAAGGTACTAATAGTCAAATTAAAGTCATTAGTGTAGTTCCCTCCTAATATCTCAGTATTATCTGTTTCATTTTCAAAAGAGGGAATTCTTTATCTTCCACATTTTGGGGGGACAGCTTTCCTAAAATTCATGGTAATTTTCTTCTCCCCAAATTATAAAACTGAATCTCTTAAGTGAGATTTCTAACACAACCATTCTGTCAGCACTGCTGCTATGTCAGCCAGCCATATGTAGGCAATCCAGCAACAGTTCCTGGCACATTCCAAAATACCGTCAATAAATTTCTCACTTGCCTCCACCCGCACCTGACATGGAAGATGTTATTATGAATTCTGTAAAACTTTTAAATGAATATGTATTTTTAAAATTACAACAGAATCTATGTATATTATTTCTGCAATCTATACTCCTGGAGCTAAAGAAAGATCAAAATAGCAATATTTTGTTGTCTTTATTGCTTTTTAGAGGCCACAGCCAGAAACCTCAGGTCTAAAGTGTGCATATACATTTTGGGGGATATATATTTGGCCTTCTGAGCAAATGCTGTGGGCAAGTGAAAAAGTGGAGATGGGTGAGCACTACAGACATAGATTTTTTCAAATGAAGAACTGAAGATTTTGCAAAGACCCAGTCAGTGCCCTGAACTTTTCTGGAAAATGCTTGAGAGATGAGGCCCAGGGGAGATCATTGAAATGAGTGGTATGTGCCTTGCTCTCCAACTGGGGCCTGAGAAGACACAGAGCTGGACACATGTGTGAGCACAAACCACAGAGCTACGCTCATCCAGCCACTGCTCTCCAGGGGTTGGATGGAGAAGTCAAGTAGATCCCAGTGCAGGTTCCAGCCTCATCTCTACAACGTGTATAACCATGAGCAAGTTAAAAATTGCATACTTCAGCCTCAGGTCTTTTTAAATCTGTAGCACTGGGAGAACAATCGTCCCCAACAAGGTGGCACTGCTGTGTGAACTGAATGAGACTATCCAGGCAAAGTGTTCCACCAAGTGCCTGACAGAGCTGGAAAAAGCCCTGGATAAAAGTCTGCCATCGTCAGCATTATTCCTCTCTCTGCCTAGAGCTTAGAAAGAACTAATGTCTTTGGGTCTCCTCCACCTAAGTCCTTAAGGAAAGCAAGAGCTGTTTGGATGGAAGATAAGAGGCTAGTGGAGCAACAGACAATGCATCTTGACTCACCTTGAGAGGCAGAAGTCATACACTGGATAGAGAGGAAGAGCCCACCAGCTATGCTGGTGGAGTGCCAAGGGGTCACTGCAGTGGAGTGCCAAGGGGTTTGCTGGAAGAGTTAGGCAAGTGGGCTACTCTCAGAGAGGCCAGCCTCTCCCCATTCCTTCCCAAGCTGCCCCCAAAAATGGGGCTACCTTGAAAAAATAGGCATTCAGACCTGGGGTTTCAGATTGCTGAAGAGGATAGACACTTAGGAGTCAGAGAGACATTCAGGTTTAGTCCCTCTTATGGCCTAACCTACCCTCCATAGCAGTGTCTTCCAAACTACAGTGTAAAAATCAGTGGGTCTTGAAATCAGATTAGTGGTTCATGACTAGAGTAAAAAGAAAACTAGTAAAATAAAATTAAAATCAGAGGAACTAAAGAGCCTCTTGATGAAGGTGAAAGAGGACAGTGAAAAAGCTGGCTTAAAACTCAACATTAAAAAAACTAAGATCATAGCATCTGGTCCCATCACTTCATGGCACATAGATGGGGAAACAATGGACACAGTGACAGACTTTTATTTTCTGGGGCTCCAAAATCACTACAGATTATGACTGCAGCCATGAAATTAAAAGATGCTTCCTCACTGGAAGAAAAGCTATGACCAACCTAGACAGCATATTAAAAAGCAGAGACATTACCAACAAAGGTCTGTGTAGTCAAAGCTATGGTTTTTCCAGTAGTCATGTATGGATGTGAGAGTTGGAGAATAAAGAAGGCTGAGCGCCAAAGAATTGACACTTTTGAACTGTGGTGTTGGAGAAGACTCTTGAGAGTCCTTGGACTGCAAGGAGATCAAACCAGTTAATCCTAAAGGAAATTAATCCTGAATACTCATTAGAAGGACTGATGCTAAAGATGAAACTCCAATACTTTGGCCACCTGATGCAAAGAGCTGACTCATTAGAAAAGACCCTGATTCTGGGAAAGATTGAAAGCAGGAGGAGAAGCAGACGACAGAGGACGAAGTGGTTGGATGGCATCACCAACTCAATGGACATGAGTTTGAGCAAGCTCCGGGAGATAGTAAAGAACAGGGAAGCCTGGTGTACTACAGTCCATGGGGTCACAAAGAGTGGGATATGACTCAGCTACTGAACAACATCAACAGATTGTACGTAATAGAAGTATTTTTTAAGAAACTTTTTTATTAGTTAACTCTATATTTTTGTGTATAAAACATAATATATATATATATATTTGCCATGTGTCAGAGTCAGAAGCTTGAGAAGCACTGTACTGGAGAAAGTAGTTTATCACTGGTCTTAACTCTCCCTCCAGGTAAAATACAATTTCAAAAGGGGGATAAAGGCCTGTTAAGACCGTAACTCACTCTTGACCCAGAACTGTTAAGAAAGAAATGTCCAAGTCTGTTGAGATTGGGTGTTTAAGGTTCAAGAAAACTTGGTTGGGTGCCTGGGAGTGTGTTACAGAAAACATCAAGAGTTGGGTACTTAGTACCCTGTCTGATTTTGGCCCTCCCAGACAGAGAACTCATACATAAATTGATTTAGGTTAACATGCATCTCTTAATTCAGAATAGATATTTACTCTTGGTTGTCTGCTTTTCTAGAATGCTTATTTTAGTTAATAAGACGAGATGACAGATCTGAATATTAGACAATTCAGAATTTTAAGCATAGCATCATCTCTCATGGGAACGGAACGTGTTGGATAACCTTCAGATTAGTGTGCTGTTTCTTACCTGGCGAGCAGCAAAGCTTCCAGACGATCCAGGATATCGCTCTATCAGCAAAGGTCGTAAGTCATTTTGCCACATTTCAGAAATACTGGTGCCTTCTGCAACTTGCCGAAGAGATGATACATTCAAAAGGGCTGGTTGGTGATAATTCTGAGAAATAAATAAACATTAATATTTACATCTTCATAACATATTTAAGGTTTATCCTGAAACATTTTCAATTGTAAAATATTTGCTTTGAACTTCAAAATAAAAGGGTAGCTCTTACATTATAACACACTAAATTAAACTACTCAACTTTAAAATTGGCCCCTTAGATCTACAAGTTTAACTGTTTTGGCAGCTTGTTTTTAAAACAGAATTAAGATAATGCTTTGAACCTGAGAATTAATACTTAACACTTGTAGCTGTGTAACTTTTAATAATTTTGCTACAATTGCTTTGTAAAACTAAGGTTTACAAATAACAATTGTTGATATCCTAGTCTTAAGAAAACTCAGTATTGCAAAAACTACAGCCAACAAAACAATATACTCTGTTAGCATAATTGTTCTATAAAAACCAGTGTGATGTTATGGAATAAGCATACTCTTGGGGTGAGAGGAGCTGGATTCAAAGTTTCTGCTGCTATTTACAGGTTGTATGACCTTGGGCAGGTCACTTAAATTTTCATTTCCCTAAAATACTAATAAAGGAATTTGAGCTATATGTGCATTGTCTAATATGGTAGCCAGGAGTCACGTGTGCTATTAAGCTCTTGAAATGTAGAGAGTCAGGTGGCAATGTGTTTTATGTGTAATACACATATTGAATTTTGAAGATTTAGTATGAAAAAACATGCAAAATAGCTCACTAAGAATTTTTATAGTGACTACATGTTGAAATGAAAAACTTGATATATTGAGTTAAATAGTGTTAAAATTAATTTAACCTATTGTCTTTTATTTTTTTAATAGAGCTACTAGAAAATTTTAAATTATGTATATGCTTTGCATTATATATTTCTATTGAATAGCTCTAACCTGGATTATTGCTGCAATTCTTTTCAGTCAGAGATTGGTGATTCTACTATCCACTAAATAGCACATATTTTTGTCTTCAGTTAAAATTATTTTCAGTTCAGTTCAGTCGCTCAGTCATGTCCAACTCTTTGTGACCCGGTGAATCACAGCACGCCAGGCCTCCCTGTCCATCACCAACTCCCGGAGTTCACTCAAACTCATGTCCACAGAGTCGGTGATGCATTCCAGCCATCTCATTCTCGGTCGTCCCCTTCTCCTCCCGCCCCCAACCTTTCCTAGCATCAGAGTCTTTTCCAGTGAGTCAAGTCGTCACATGAGGTGGCCAAAGTATTGGAGTTTCAGCTTTAGCATCAGTCCTTCCAATGAACACCCAGGACTGATCTCCTTTAGAATGGACTGGTTGGATCTCCTTGCAGTCCAAGGGACTCTCAGGAGTCTTCTCCAGCACCACAGTTCAAAAGCGTCAATTCTTTGGCGATCAGCTTTCTTCACAGTCCAACTCTCACATCCATACATGACCACGGGAAAAACCATAGCCTTGACTAGGCGGACCTTGGTTGGCAAAGTAATGGCTCTGCTTTTTAATATGCTTTTAATATTCCATTAATGCTCACACTCTTTGATACACTTATATATTAATTAAGTGAACCTTAATTTAAGCAGCTGAACAAGCATAACATTCAAATTTGTATTATGGATACTACTTTACACATGCTGAATTTTCCTATAATTCTAGTAATGATGAATCATTCATTCATTACATGTTCATCAGGCATTCAATGACAGAATGTGTTACTCCTCCCCATAGGGAAGGGAGTCATTGATCTGATTTCTTCTCTGAGGGGAATGATGAAGGTAACATAAATTTTTTGGAAATAAAAACAGAGCTCAGGGGAGCCCTCTCAATTTTACGACTTTTTCAAAAATCAGTATAAATTGATTACGTCCAGGTTATCACATTGGTGTTTTCACTCCATGAGAAACTGTGGAATTAGAGCATACTTAATGTCATGCTCAAAATTCTCCAAGCCAGGCTTCAGCAATACGTGAACCGTGAACTTCCAGATGTTAAAGCTGATTTTAGAAAAGGCAGAGGAACCAGAGATCAAATTGCCAACATCCACTGGATAATGGAAAAAGCAAGAGAGTTCCAGAAAAACATCTATTTCTGCTTCATTGACTATGCCAAAGCCTTTGACTGTGTGGATCACAACAAACTTTGGAAAATTCTGAAAGAGATGGGAATACCAGACCACCTGACCTGCCTCTTGAGAAACCTACATGCAGGTCAGGAAGCAACAGTTAGAACTGGACATGGAACAACAGACTGGTTCCAAATAGGAAAAGGGGTACCTCAAGGCTGTATATTGTCACCCTGCTTATTTAACTTATATGCAGAGTACATCATAAGGAACGCTGGGCTGGAAGAAACACAAGCTGGATCAAGATTGCTGGGAGAAATATCAATAACCTCAGATATGCAGATGACACCACCCTTATGGCAGAAAGTGAAGAGGAACTAAAAAGCCTCTTGATGAAAGTGAAAGAGAAGAGTGAAAAAGTTGGCTTGAAGCTCAACATTCAGAAAACTAAGATCATGGCATCTGGTCCCATCACTTCATGGGAAATAGATGGGGAAACAGTGGAAACAGTGTCAGACTTTATTTTTTTGGGCTCCAAAATCACTGTGGATGCTGATTACAGCCATGAAATTAAAAGACGCTTACTCCTTGGAAGGAAAGTTATGACCAACCTAGATAGCATATTCAAAAGCAGAGACATTACTTTGCCAACCAAGGTCCACTAGTCAAGGCTTTGGTTTTTCCAGTGGTCATGTATGGATGTGAGAGTTGGACTGTGAAGAAAGCTGATCGCCAAAGAATTGACGCTTTTGAACTGTGGTGCTGGAGAAGACTCCTGAGAGTCCCTTGGACTGCAAGGAGATCCAACCAGTCCATTCTAGAGGAGATCGATCCTGGGTGTTCATTGGAAGGACTGATGCTAAAGCTGAAACTCCAATACTTTGGCCACCTCATGTGACGACTTGACTCACTGGAAAAGACTCTGATGCTAGGAAAGGTTGGGGGCGGGAGGAGAAGGGGACGACCGAGAATGAGATGGCTGGAATGCATCACCGACTCTGTGGACATGAGTTTGAGTGAATTCCGGGAGTTGGTGATGGACAGGGAGGCCTGGCGTGCTGTGATTCATGGGGTCGCGGAGAGTCAGACACGACTGAGCGACCGAACTGAACTGAACTGAACTGAATGTCTGATGCTTGTTATACTTCACTATGTCTCAGTGCCACTCTCAGCTATTATCACACAAAGATAGGGGGCTGTGGGTCCAGGCAGCCCCCTTCCACTTGGCCTCTCAACTCAGCTCCTCACCACTTACTGTCTATAACTCTGGCTAGGTTACTTAACCTCATTATGACTTAACATCCTCATTTGTAAAAGGGAGGTAATAACACCTACTTCCCAGGGTAATTATAACTAAGTGAACTAACTCATGTAAACTACCTCAGTAAACATTTGGTAAGTATTATTAGTTCTATTACCGTCTATCAGACACTGAAGAGGTATAGAATTGTGAGCTGGAAAGGTCACTTAGAGATGATTATAATCCAATCTCTTTGCTGTCAGTGGAAACTGAGTCAGACAGACTAGCCGATTTTCCCAAGGTTGTAGAAGAGTTACAGGTAAGTTCGAGAAAGGATCATGGTTGTGTCAATTCCCAATCCCATGCTCGTTCCAGTCTACCTCCCTGCATTATCTGTGTCCTTCAGTGTACAACACTGTCTATTGATGCTGCCTCTGAACATCTTAAGGTTTGTGTTTATTTACTGATCATACATTTAAAAATATATTTCCTTGCTAAATTTGTTGCTGCAGCCTTTAAAGTCCCTGGCACCTCAGATCTAAGTCTTCCTGTTAACTCTCAAACAGCACTTTGAGAAGAAAGAGGGAGCTAAAAGATAAAACCATAAAAATGTGAGAAGCGAAAAGAAGATAATGGAGGCAAGAAGTTGGAAAACTCACACAGTTAATTCTTACTTAACACAGACAAAAAGAGCCTCTGATCTCTCCTGCTGCCCCTGTGCAGGACCACTCAGAACAACTCACCATGCTTCAGTCTCCCTGGCATCCTTCAGGACCCAAGGCAGCGAGGCTTGGGCTTCTTGGTGCCTTTGCATTGTGGTGCCTTCTACCCTTGAAGGCTTTCTGCTTCCTCTTCACCTCGCTAACTCCTGCTCATTTCAGGTTGGAATGTAGAGATCTTCTGTGTCTATTTGTTTAATGTCTAATTTAAAGAAAGATGTCAACTCCAGGAGGACAGGGAGTATCTCTTTTACTTTCCATGCTCTCCCCAGAACCACACAGCACCTGGCTCACATGGCACACTCAATAATTATTGGATGAACTCATCAAATACGGAATCAACACGTGAAATGGCTTTCTAAAACTAACTTCACGAGGACGGTATGTACATAACAATAAAGCAAAATGGGAAGTGTGCCATCATATATACCAAGTCAGCTAAATGAACAGAGATTATAGGGCCAGGAAAGACAAGTGGCTGCCTGCTGCAAAGGACCAGGAAGTGCTATAGTTCAATGTTGGTAGACTGTTCTTTTTGAATTTCTGAGAGTCAATGCTTGTGATGTTTAGAGTTGAGAGTTGGCCTGGGAAAGTCACTGTGACATTCGAGAACTGTTGTGTCAAAGGCTGTCTGGCCAAGGACTCCTTTTCATTTACTGTTTATTACTCCATCTATTCCAGACCCTATCTGGTCACTGTGGTCCTTTACTCCACGTCCACAGTGAAAGGAAATCAAGTTGATATTTAAATGGGTGATTTATATAAAGATTGCTGCCATGGCCCGCCTGCTTGCCCAACAGGGTGGAGTGTTGCTCCAGAACCCTTTGTTTTGGGCATGTAAGATCCTCTGTTCAATAAATCACTGATTGTCTCTGTCACCATCTCCAGGCTCTTTCTTTGGCCTCGAAATTGGGCAACTACAAGGTTCGCAGGCCTGCAAGGTGCAGCCCAACAATTCATGAGCCAAACAGGAGCCCAAGGAAACTCCCATGAGCCCCAAGATGTTGGGAAATAAGGACTATGAGGAAGAAGAAAAATAGGTAAGTAAATAAGTAAACAGGTGATTTATGGAGGCTTGAAAAGAGTTCTTAAGAGATTTAAGGAAAAACCAGGAACTAAATAACCCTCTAGCATCACTACCCGTGACAGATCCTGTAAATGAAACATGGTTGACAAACAACACCAAAAAATGCTTAATGGATAAGTAAAGGTTAAGCTCATTAGGTAAGCCTATCGGTGCTCCTGAAGACAGAAACTTACCTGTGTTGATCCTCAGTCTCCTGGGCTCACCCATTAAAGGAACATACTTCGGTAAAGAGCCCTCCCCCTCCCTGCCTCTCTGGGAGTAAAGATGCCCCTGTGAAATCACAGAGATTAAAAGCTACAGAAGGGGAAACAGTCACCATCAGTTAATTGCCTAAGCCTTTCTATTTATTAAAGCCCTGAATGGAGAACCATTTGATTTTTCCAACCTAAACAGCATTTGTTTAATTTTTATGGAGGCTGACTCTCAGAACTCAATAAATATAAAAATCTATGTGCAGCTGAGAGGGAGCAGTAAGAGAGGAAACCTGGAAAGAAAGTGCCAATCGGGCACGAGGCCAGTAAATGAATGAGGTAAAGCGGTGTTGAGCTCAATGTTAAATGTCAACCCCAAACCACTCGAGGTTTATTTCAGTTAAAAGGCACATCGACAATTTTCCATTGGTACGGGCACTCTCGGAGGAATGAGTCTCTATTACAGCCCCTGCCTTCCTTGTCTTTCCATCCAGGCAGAAAGGACAATAAGTCTCCTTTGGGTGACAAGACTCTTTCAGCTGCAAAAGTGTGAACCAGGTCTCCTTCAGCACCTCCTCCGGACTAATCACATGGTGCCCAGCCAAGGAGCGTTTCAGTTACATAATTTGCAGAACTGGCCCCGCTTGCAGATGGATTTAAGGTCCCACACCATTAGATGAAAGGGAGAACATTACAGAGCACAGCCAAATCAATTCTAGTTTCCATCCAATATGAGCATCTCCCAGACAGCGCTCATATTAACACCTGTGTCTACACCAAATTCAACCCATTGACAGAACTCCTTCTGGGTCAGATGCCACTGATGTGACACATGAAGTTGTGGAACAGTTGAGAAGTGAATATGATAAAGTCCTGTCTTCTTTAATGCTAGCAGGTTTTAAAAACAACAATTTAGGGCCAAATCCCAGATCCTCACTTGCTAGCTATGACTAGGAAAAGCTCCCGTATCTGCATAATGGATGTCATAGTACTTACCGGCCAGATGCGAGAAGCTCAAAAACAGCACATTTTCTTTCTCCTTCTACCATCAACATGCAGACTACCACTGGACCCCTGCCCCTGCCAGCGGAGTCTCCATTGCTGCTTTATGATTTGCAAGAATCATGATGGGCAGAGGGATAGATGGCCAAGAATTTTAGAACCACAGAGGAGGGGAACCTAATGGGATTTTAGAATATATATGGATCCAGAAGCAGAAAAACGTGAAATGCTGGTGAGCGCAGTAATTCTCCTCCAGAACAATCCTAGAGAAGGACTCCTAGGTGAAGCCACCTCTCTTGTACAAGGTTCCTCCATCCTTGATATGACTTAAAATTTTCTTTTTTATTTTTGTTAATAACAAAGGGAAAATCTACCAAGTAAAATATATTGGGTGCCAGCTTTATGATAAAGAAAGTTTGGAAACCACCTAAACATCCAATAATAAAGGCATGGTTGAACTAAGGAAAGACAAGGACTCTTCAATTCACCGCTGTAATGGTGGTCAAGGTTCCTCATCTGTAAATTGGGGATGAACATATCCTTCTCACTATGAGGGCACTGCGAGATTCAAGTCAGATGCTTATATACAGAATCCTGATACCCAGATGCCAATGCCCCTAAATATATACCAGTGAGCCCACCTGTGAATCAAATAACTTATAATATGACTTCTATGGAAAAACTGTTCACAGGTTTCAAACAAATCGCAGTCTTCTAAACACAACCATAAACTAGGGTTGAACTGTTTTTACATATTAGATTCCACCGGAAAAGACACGCCTTTATTTCAAAGCAAAGAAAATGGATTTCAAAATCAATACTTCCTTTACCACACCTCACTTTTTGGCAGACTAGTGTGTCAAGGGCACACCCCACATGATTAAAATAGCTAAACATCATACAGAGCAGGAAGGCATGAATTTTAGTGTGGATTAATTCATTTCCCAGGCTGCAAATTGTACTTGACACCTGGTAGACCTTATTAAAGCCTTAGAGAGTAAGGGGGTGGGGGACCAGAAATCAGGCATTGTCGTGGCTGACTTTGTTATTTGCATCATTTGCTTGCACCTCTTGAAAGGAAACAAATAGAACATCGATTAGAAGCTTCTTAAACATAAAAGAGATTCGGGCTTTAAAAGACATTTCTCAAAAGCTAGAGTATCATTAGTTTAAAACACTGAAAGAATCCAGCACCTTCTCGCACCCACAAATACCTCCTGCCTGTAAATGATCCCTCAGAACAGCTCCTTCTGTCCCCACCTCACTTATTCCCATCCATTTCCACGGATCGTAAAGATACATTTGGTGTGGCTCCACATTCTGGTAGTTAATGCCCCTTCCCAATTTCTGGCGGGAAGGAGAAGATGGAAGTCTGTAACCCTATGTTCATTAATGGACATTAGTCCTATTGAATTCTCATGGGAAGCTTTTCTTATAATGAAGTTGTGAGTCGATTACCCTCATCCTCCCCATGTTCCCTGTGGCTAGTGATGTCCTTACGTAAGTGGAGCTCCCCTGTGGTCCTTGAATGGTGAAGCTATAAGCATCATCCAGAGAGCTGAAGTGGGCTATTGATATCCATAGCCTGTGGCAGGCCAGGACCCACAGGTAAGCCCCGAGAGGGCCTGTGGAGAGGGCCTGTGCATTCGCCCTGAGCCCTGTAAGTCAATACTGGCAGACCACAAGCATTTAAGAGATCTGTTCAACAACGCTGTCAAAGGTCATATCCCTTTACTTTGCGGCTTTTCTTAGTACCTTTGAAAGTATACCATTTTACTCCAATATCAATAACCTTTGCTTAAGTCCCTAGCAGTTTTAGGAATCCAAAACTGTTACACAAGAAATGGAAATAACTGTGAACCTATTTACTTCACACAGAGGGAACTTGAAAATCCCTTTTATCCTAAGTTCCTTACATGAAATCTCCACCTACAATTTTATACATTTCTTTAACAATTGTATTTTAGTATCTCTTAACGAAAAAAAAAATGCATTTTAAAGTAAAGTGGGTCTCCAAGTAATCTCCTCCTTTCGGCGCTGATCCGCTTAAAAATCTAAAACAGACCGACAGTAACGCACGTCCGTGCCTGGAAACTTCAACACCGGGAGGGCGTCCCGGGATACAGCGGCGCGGCGAGGGAGCGGTGGCACACCCCCAGGCACGCCCAGCACCTAGGCGGCCTGGAGCGCCGAGACGCAGCCCCCGCACGTCCCGAGCGGGAGGATGCGCGGCGCTGCGCCCTCACCTCCCCGTTCCGCCACCGCAGGCAAGTCACACTTCGTGTGCCTATCAGTACCAGCATCAGACCGCAGCCGAGCGGAGCCCGGTGACATCACCCAGCTCCCGAGGCATCTCAGCCTCCCGGCGGCCAGCGAGGCACCCTGGCGAGCACGCAGAGCCCCGACTCCTCTGGGCGCAGGGTTAGGGGACCTCGGCTCTGCCCCGCTTCCCATCCTGCCCAGGTGGGGGTCGCGGGACTGAGTCCCCACACGCGCCAGAGCCGCCCAGTTACAATCGCGCAGCAGCAGCCCCTCACCTTCTCCTGGGTCCAGTCCACCGCGCCCCGACGGACCCCCCGGACTGCCAGGGGTAGGGCGGCCACCAGCAGCAGCAGGTGAAGGGTGTCCACGACGCGCGGGTCCCTACCGCCTGCCATCTCTCCGGGGCTGTCTGGGTGCGGGTTCCCGGAGTCGCCGGCGGTCACGAGCCCGGGAACGCGCGTCCTTCGCCTTCCCCCTTCTCCACCCTTGGGTCGACTGCGCCCGCCTCCCCATCGTCTCCGGGTCGCCTCCCCGCCGCTCTGCGCAGGCCGAAGCCGCAGCTCTCCACCCACCACCCCCACCTTAGCAACCCGGGAACTGGGCTGTCCTAGGAGGCACGAGCTTCCGAATCCACGGGGACACGCTGCCACTTCCTTGTCCAGGAGAGAAGAAGGGAAGGAGAGAAGAGACATGCAAGAAGCATCTTTACGATCTCCACTGCTGTGACGGGAATGGAAAGGGGAGGGAGACCCTGTGAGGTTAAGGATTGTTTTCCCGCGGCTCATTTAGAAGGGATGGACAGGGATCGCTATTTACCGAGTACTTCTGTACTAGCCACCGTTCTAGGTGCCTTTCCGATGTTTCCTTATTGAATCTTCATAACCAAGTTATGTAGGTATTAATCCCATTTAACAGATGAGGAGACAAAGCCTGAATGGAACCTTCAGAGTATTTCATTTATAACAGCCCATATATCTTTTCTCTTTTTTTCTCACAAATAGTTACTGTGCCTTATAGGAGACAGACAATCATACTCCCAAGCTGAGAAGTATGGTTGAAGTAATTGTCTGAAATAAACCAGATCTAAAATGTTCACAGGGGCCAACTCCTCCAATCCATACCCCCAAAGGAAAAGCTAAATACAGTCTTCTTTACTTTGTAACATCAAAGATCACTGTTATCCAGGTAATCCTAGAAACAAAACATTATCTCAGTTTTAGGCAGTTGAGAGGTTTCTAGTCTAAGTTGTCGGGACAGTTACTTCACCACCTTCTTTTTCTTCCAAACTGAGGATCAGGGTGTGGGCTGCCATGAGTCATCTCCTAGTAACATATAGATCCCAGAAAAAGAATCAAAATAAGGACACTTAAACAGACCTATTTCCCAGAGGGCAAAGGTCTGAAGGTAATGGACAGCCAGAAGGCTCACCCACTCTGTTTTAGGCTTGGCTATAAGAGTGAGTTTGAAAAGGGAGAGAACTGACCTGGGAGTACTCTGTCTGCCCTCCTCTGGAGCCAGGAAAGAAGACAGGAAGGAAATACCCACTTTCCTGATCAAAATGACTAATCCTGCATGTCTGAGAGTTTTGAGTAACCATGCAAATCTTCAGGCTCAAACAAAATTAAACACTTCTGATCATCAGACAACCTCAGAACTTTCTAGTGGTATATACTCACATCTCCTCTTTTGCTGCTTAGGCCAACCTTGAAATTGTGGGTTTCCTGAGTGTCTGGGTAAGAAACAGCATAATTGTTTTTCTTACCTTACTACCTTTTTGTCTTTCCACAATAAGTTTCTTCAAGAAAGGGGAGGTGGAAATATGAAAACAAATGTTGAAGATAATATGCTGAGTATAAGCAATTCAAAATAAATGCTTGTGTTAAAAGGTTAACACATAATTTTGATGATTAGTTTCCATTGCCTAGGGTTCTCAAGTCTTCTCCAATTTTGGTTATATTTAAGTCAGTAAGATGCTGTTCCAGTTTGGGATCTACAGGAAGTAGACTGAAACAGAGCTAGGCATTCAGGATGTATTAGGGAGTGCCCATGGGACAAACCCCTGTGGGAGAGAGAGGGCGGAACTCCACTGGGTGGAGGCAAGAGTCAGCAGGGGAGCAGCCCCGTCCTCCACAGCTTCACCCATAGTGAAGCGTTGTCCCACCGTGACCCAGAATGGCTGAAGCTTTATAACCTCACCTCCGTGGAGTGACTTCCTACAGGAAGCAGTTCTCTGCAGCCAAAGGAGCTGACAGCTAGAGGCTGTCTGCCAGGAACACGCCAGCAACTGGAGCAGCGTCTTTCGATAAAGGGAATGTGAACAGTACATCTCTGTATTCACTACTCATGCATCCTTATGATGTACCTGTACCCCAAAAACATTTGCATAGTAAGTGAAACTGATTTTAGTAAATTGTTATTTTATACATGTGAGATTTTTTGATAAGCAACAAATCCGGTACAACTCTATTTGTGTCTCTTTTTTCTTTATTTTTATCTTTTCTTGATATGCAGATGATACCACCATAATGTCAGAAAGTGAAGAAGAAATAAAGAGCTTCTTGATGACAGTGAAAGAGGAAAGCGAAAAAGCTAGTTTAAAACTCAACATTCAAAAAATGAATATCATGGTGTCCAGTCCCATCAGTTCAGTTAAGGTCATCAGTTCAGTCATTCAGTCATATGCAACTCTTTGCGACCCCGTGGACTGTAGCACGCCAGGCTTCCCTGTCCATCACCAACTTCCAGAGTTTATTCAAACTCATGTCAGTTGAGTCAGTGATGCCATCCAACCATCTCATCCTCTGTCATCCCCTTCTCCCGCCTTCAATCTTTCCCAGCATCAGGGTCTTTTCCAAGGAGTCAGATCTTCACATCAGGTGGCCAAAGTATTGGAGTTTCAGCTTCAGCATCAGTCCTTCCAATGAATATTCAGGACTGATCTCCTTTAGGATGGACTGGTTTGATTTCCTTGCAGTCCAAAGGACTCTCAAGACTCTTATCCAATACCACAGTTCAAAAGCATCAATTCTTTGGCTCTCAGCTTGCTTCATAGTCCAACACTCACATCTATACCTGACTACTGGAAAAACCATAGCCTTGAGTAGATGGACCTTTGTTGGCAAAGTGATGTCTCTGCTTTTTAATATGCTGTTTAGGTTGGTCATAACTTCCAAGGAGTAAGCATCTTTTAATTTCATGGCTGTAGTCATCAACTGCAGTGATTTTGGAGCCCAAAAAACTAAAGTCTGACACTGTTTCCACTGTTTCCCCATCTATTTGCCATGAATTGATGGGACCAGATGCCATGATCTTAGTTTTCTGAATGTTGAGCTTTAAGCCAACTTTTTCACTCTCCTCTTTCACTTTCACCACTCCCATCACTTCATGGCAAATAGATGGGGGGGAGGGTGTGGACATAGTGACAGACTTTATTTTCTTGGGCTCCAAAATCATTGCAGGTGGTGACTTTAGCCATGAAATTAAAAGACGCTTGCTCCTTGGAAGGAAAGTTATGACCAACCTAGACAGCATATTGAAAAGCAGAGACATTACTTTGTCAACAAAGGTCTGTCTAGTCAAGGCTATGGTTTTTCCAGTGGTCATGTATGGATGTGAGAGTGGGACTATAAAGAAAGCTGAGCACTGAAGAATTGATGCTTTTGAACTGTGGTGTTGGAGAAGACTCTTGTGAGTCCCTTGGACTGCAAGGAGATCCAACCAGTCCATCCTAAAGGAAATCAGTCCTGAATATGCATTGGAAGGACTGATTCTGAAGCTGAAACTCCAATACTTTGGCCACCTGATACGAAGAACTGACTTCTTGGAAAAGAACCTGATGCTGGGAAAGATTGAAGGTGGGGGAGAAGGGGATGACAGAGGATGAGATGGTTGGATGGCATCACCAACTCAATGGACATGGGTTTGGGTGAACTCTGGAAGTTGGTGATGGACAGGGAGGCCTGGTGTGCTGGGGTTCATGGGATGGCAAAGAGTCGGACACCACTGAGCAACTGAACTGAACTGAACTGCATTTAGTTTCCAAATAGTTGATGATCTCCCTTGTATCTATTTGTTACTGGTTTGAAATTTGTTTTCATCATGGCCAGAGAGTAAACTTGGTACGTATGAATCCTTTAAAAATTTTTGAGAATTGTTTTATAGCTCAGAATATGATGTCTTGGTAAATACAATCTATCTTCCTTCTGACATGAAAAGAATGTGTATTCCTCTTTTATTAGGTAGAGTGTTCTGTAAATATCAATTAGGTTAAGGTAGTTGATCATGTTCTCCAAATCTTCCATATAATAACTGACTTTCTGTCTACTTGTTCCATATATTACGAAGAGAGGGGTGTTGAAATATCTGAGTGTAATTGTAGATTTGCCTACTTCTTTCAGTTCTATTAATTTTTATATCATATATTTCTAAGTTTTCTTATTAAGTGCATAAATGTTTACAATTGAAATGTCCTTTTCCCAGATTGACCCCTTCATCAGTGTGAAATGACCCATTTTTATTTGGTAATAATTCTTTGCTCTGAAACCTATTTTCCCCTATTATTAATGTAGCCATTCCAACTTTCTTTTGATTAGCATGTTATATCCTTTTCTATCCTTTTTATTTCTAAACTATTTTCTTCTTTACAAGTAAACTAGGTTTCTTGTAGGTAGCATATAGTTGGAGAAGGCAATGGCAAGCCACTCCAGTACTATTGCCTAGAAAATTGCATAGACAGAGGAGCCTGGTGGGCTGCAATCCATGGGGTCGCTACTAGTCGGACACGACTGAGCGACTTCACTTTCACTTTTCACTTTCACACATTGGAGAAGGAAATGGCAACCCACTCCAGTGTTCTTGCCTGGAGAATCCCAGGGACGGGGGAGCCTGGTGGGCTGCCGTCTATGGGGTCGCACAGAGTTGGACATGACTGAAGCGATGCAGCAGCAGCAGCAGCAGTATATAGTTAGGTCTTGCTTTTTTATCTAGTTGGAAATTCTCTGGCTTTTATATGGAGTATTTGGACTTTTTATACTTAATGTGATTATTGATATGGCCAAGTGTAAATGTATCGCTCTGGTACTTGTTTTCCATTTGTTCCATCTGTTCTTTGTTTTTACCACTTCTTCTCATTTATCTTGGATTAATTTATTGTTGCTTATTATTCTACTTTATGTCCTTTGGTAGTTTGTCAGCTTTTGTTTTTGTGATTGGTTTAGTATTTATAGTCTACATCTTTAACGTATCACTATATACCATCAAGAACTATCATGTCACTTAATGTATAGTGCAAGAATGTTAAAATAGTGTACTTCTATTTCCCTTCTTAGTCTATTATCAGATATTTTACTTCTAAATATGCTATTAACTGAATCATACATTATTATTATCTTCACATTAAACAACTCTCTTTCAAAGAGATTGTTAAAATAAAGGGTATTTTAGGTCCTTTTTCATTTACTATTTACCATTTCCTTCCTTTGTGTAGATGCATATGTTCATCTGGTATAATTTTCCTTTTGCATAAACTATGTCCTTTAATATTTCCTGTAGTGCAGGTATGGTAATAATTTCTGTATTTTGAAAATAAAATTTTTATTTTGCCTTTGTTTTTGAAAGATATTTTTTCTCAGTATGGAATTCTGTGCTGACAGGTTTTCTCTTCCTATACTTTAAAGGCTGTTGCTCCAGTGTCTTCTTGCTTGCTTTGTTTTTGATTAGAAATTGGCTGTCATCCTAATCTTTGTTCCCCTACATGTAATGTGCCTCTGTCTTAAGATTTTCTCTTTATCCTGGTTTTGAAACAATTTAATTTTAATCAGCCTTGGTGGAATTTTCTTTCTGTTCTTATGCTGGGATTCATAGAATTTCTTGGATCAGTGGATTTTAAGCTTTCATCAAATTTGGAAAAGTTTTAGCCAGTATTTCTTCAAGTGTTTTATGCCCTATCCTTCTTTGGGCAGTCTGATTATACAGATATTAAATTCTGTGAAGTTTTCCAGCAGTTCACCAGTGCTCTGTTTAGTTTTCCTGTTTTTCTCTCTATTTCCTTTGTATTGTTTCAATTCCTGTGTCTTCAAGTTCACTAATATTTTCTTTTGTGGTGGCTAATCTTTGTTGTTGTTGCTGCTGCTGCTCCTAAGTCACTTCAGTCGTGTCCGACTCTGTGCGACCCCATAGACGGCAGCCCACCAGGCTCCCCCATCCCTGAGATTCTCTAGGCAAGAACTCTGGAATGGGTTGCCATTTCCTTCTCCAATCCATGAAAGTGAAAAGTGAAAGTGAAGTCGCTCAGGAGCCTACCAGGCTCCTCTGTCCATGCGATTTTCTAGGCAAGAGTACTGGAGTGGGTTGCCATTGCCTTCTCCAATCTTTGTTGTTAACTGTTGTTAATTCCATTCAGTGTACTCTTCATCCCAGACATTGCTTTTTCTTTCTTGGATGTCTGATTTAGATTTTCATCCCATCCATGTCTCTCCCTAACATCCTCAACCTCTCTTCTACTGTCTTGAACATATAGGATATAGTTATGACAACTGTTTTAATATCCTTGTCTGCCAATTTTTCATCTGTGTCATCTCTATATCTGTTTCTATTGATTGGTTTTTCTCCTTATTATAGGCTCCTACTTCTTTGCATGCCTGGCAATATTTTTATTAGATACCAGATGTGACTTTTATTTTTGGGGGGTTGCTGGGCATATTTGCATCCTTTATATGTCCTTCATCTTTGTTCTGAGACACAATTGAGTTGGAAATAGTTTGGTCTTCTGGAGGCCTGCTCTTCAGTTTTCTTAGAGTGGAGCAGAGCTGCATGTGATCCAGGTATAATTTAACACTGTACTGAAGCAAAGCTCTCTGGATAGTCTATATTTGCATTTTGTATTTCCTATTTTGTATTTTAAGGTTGTTCTACTCTGACTGCTGGAAACACAAAATATTCCTAAACTTAAGCCCTGTTCTCTAGGGCTTCTTATGTCTGCTTCTTTCCAGTAGATCTTTCCCCCACCCTCCACCCTAGAGTAGTTTCCTCACTTGAATATGCTGATCTGTACTCAGTTGAAGACTTAAGAAATCTTTGCTGTTTCCTGAAGTGCTCTCACCCTGAAGCTCCCTGTTTCTCCTTCTGTACTATGCAAATTCTAGCCATCCATTCAACCTTACCACGTTCTCAACTCTGGATGTTCGTCTCATGGATACCACCTGGCTCCATTTGGATTCTTCCACACTGGGAAATCTCTCAAGACAGCAAGCTGGGGTAAACATCCAGTTCATGTCATTTGTTTTCCTTCTTTTATGACTCTTCTGTGATGTCTGTTTTCCAATATTTGAACATCATTTTTTGATATATATTTGAAGATAGAATGATAAATCTAGTCTGTTACTCCATCTTGACTGGAAGCAGAAGTTGAGATTATGAATCTTTTTATATTCCGCCTGACAAAAGGGGAGGTACAAAGAAAGTACTTCTGTTACATGCTGAAGGACAAATGTTATCTCCAGGAAAGGCATGTATACAGTTGTTTGAGATTTGAAATGAGCTATCTGCTTTATTCATAAAATCCTGATTATTCAGACTTGGCTATTTGGCAAACATTTGTTTGAAAATGAATATATGAAAATGCCTATGCCTTCAAGGATGATAACTAACAGTATTTATTGTTAATGATAAAACTGCATCTTTCAAGTGAAAACTGGGCTTCCCTTATAGCTCAATTGGTAAAGAACCTGCCTGCAATGCAGGAGGCTGGGTTCAATTTCTGGGTCGGGAAGATCCCCTGGAGAAGGAAATGGCAATCCACTGCAGTATTCTTGCCTGGAAAATCCCATGGACAGAGGAACCTGGCAGGCTATAGTCCACGGGGTCGCAAGAGTAGGACACAACTTTGGAAAACTTGTATTTGCTACCGTAAGTTTGAGAGTTTCCTAATACATAACAACTTTCTGACAAGGTCGGTTATTTTAACAAATGTGATTTTTAAAATACTTTATAATGAAATGTTCAATATTTGGAATATTGATATAACTCAGTGAACCAATATTTTCCAAACACTCCATGCCCAATCACAGAGAAAAGGTCCAGCCAAAATATAAGACAAACCAATGGATTTTAATGTAATAGAATAAAAATGTTTACATGGTTTCAGATTCTGCGTTACAGCTAACCTTAATGACATTATTTGCCGTGTTTTGTTTTAATAACAAAAAAGATGACCCATAATTATCTAAAGAGGTGATTAAAACACTCCTTCCTTTTCCTACCACATGTCCATGGAGGCTGCACTTTTTTCATATACTTCAACCCAAAAGAACATGTCACAGAAGGTTGAATGCATAAACAAAACCAGTTGCTTTCTAATGAGTCAAAAACATTTTTTAAGCATTAAAAAGTGCCAGTTTTCTTATGAAACTCTTTCTGTTTTAGAAAGCATAGCAACTTTTTCATAAAAATGTGTTGACTTGTAATGCTTTTGTTGCTTTAAAATAAGTCCATAATTAAATATGTATAAGATATCTGTTTTAACTTTCAATATAATAAATATTTATAGAAGTAATCCACATAAACAAAAGCTACTAGAGGCCCTCAATAACTGTTGCTATTGTAACAGAGTGAAATATTTGATAATTCATGTGTTAAGGCTATTTTACCTAGGAGAAATAAAACATCAATCCAATGGTTTTAACTGCATATTTGAATTATCTAAAAAGCTTCTTTTTTAAAAAATGAAGTTGCCTGGGTACCTAACCACCCCTAGAGGTTCTAATATGATAATATGATAAGCCTATGTGTGGTACGGACATCAAGGTAATTCTAGCAGGACTGAGAATCACTCTATTAATCACGCGCTCTGAGAAATACATTAGCAAAAACCACAGAGAATATAAAAAGACCCGTATTATAGCCCTGCCCAAATCTGTCCACCACTGCTTTCAATAACGGAATAAAAAATTAAAATGTTTGCTTCCGCAGTACAGAGTCAGACTTTTGCTGTTCCCTGGAAATCTCAGGAATCCAGATTTCCTGTAAATCTTCCCAACTGCTTTCACCAGATCAGAGGTCAAGTCAAGGTGGCAACAAAAGTTGGGGAAAAAAGTCTCCTTTCCTCTTGTTTTCTGGCTCTCTCCCTTTCTAGCCCTTTAGAATAACAGTTCATGCTCCTTTCTAACAGGGAAGGAGAACATTCCCTACAAACCCTGATTCCTTTCACCAGCACTAATCTTGGACCCAAACAAAATTCCTTTCACTCCTTTACTAATTTTGTCTTGCTTTTTTTTTCCTTTTTTTCCAGTTTTTTTCTCCTTGGGCTCTGAAAACCAAGTCTTCAAGATTCAAAGAAATGAATCTCTAATAAGGAATTATAATCCATTCAAGGAGATGAGGACAGAGAAAGAGAACCAAAAGATGAAGAACCAAAGAGAAACTTCATCTTTTTACAGCTCACAGAATGGACAGCTCTGATGTATACAATATCAAAATTGACTGCAATGTTGAAGGTTCAATCAACTGATTGTTATGGAGAGAATATATAATTCTACTTTTTTTTTGCACCTTATAGGATCAAATAGGTGCAAAAACACCAATTTCTGGAATATATTAATGTTAATACATGGAAGACAAAAAGCTGTCAGCTTGAGAACTTGTTTTCATTCAAAGTTACTAGCTAAATTTTTATGGTGTAAGTTAAAATTATGATTAAAGTAGTTAGGTGTGCCAATAACTTGTTTTTTGAGATCCTCTAATTCTATAAATTCATACAATGAGAGATATTATTATCCTCCTAGTTACTGCTAAGAAAATTAAAGCATGGGGAGGTTACATACCCAGGTCTCCTGCATTGCAGGTGGATTCTTTATAGTCTGAGCCACCCAGGAAAGCCCACACATAATCTGCCCAGGGGCATGTAAAACCAACTCAATGCAGGCAGTATACTTTTACTCTAACCTACAGGCTTTTCCAGTTTCAAAGGAGAAGATATAAGCAACTAGTAAATTCTAATTTTTAATATGTTGAACTAAGCATTTACTGAACCAGACACCTTTGAAATGATTTTATTTCCAAGTTTTAGGCAGAATACTCATTTTGTATTGCTTTCTCTCCCTTAATCAGATGTCTAATACCATATGTATTAGGAGGGGGAAAAGTGGATTTCACACACAAAAAAATATGAATTAATATAATCCAGAAGTCAAGACTGAAGTTCTTGGTTGTCTTTTCCTTTGGGGTCATTTATGGGTTTTCTTAAGTATTCAGTTCAGTTCAGTTCAGTTCAGTCGCTCAGTCGTATCCGACTCTCCGCGACCCCATGAATCACAGCACGCCAGGCCTCCCTGTCCATCACCAACTCCTGGAGTTCAGTCAAACTCATGTCCACAGAGTTGGTGATGCCATCCAGCCATCTCATTCTCAGTCGTCCCCTTCTCCTCCCGCCCCCAACCTTTCCCAGCATACTTATCTATGTTTTAATGATAGGAAATCATGAGGTTTTTCTAATGATCAAACATCACAGACCAGAATCAGATTTAACTTTTAAAGCATTCTTTCTCTCAATTTTGTAATCTTGAAGCAGCATTAATTGATTGTTAGTTAGGCCCTTTCTGACTTTTCATGAAAGAACAATCATTTGAAGAATAATTTTCAAGTCATATCAAAAAAAAAAAAAGCTTGTTTTTAAGGTTCAGTTAAGTCTAGTAGTCTCAAATGAAAGAGGAAGAATGGCTCTAAAATCTCTTCCCATGGGATTCAAAAATAGAATGTTAAGACAGCAAATAAAAATGACACAAATTCACAGAAAACAGCAGCAGTCACTAAAAAAAAAAACAAGCTGACTATGGCACACATAGTTATTAATAATAATAATAGAAAGTTACAGCATAATACCATAACCCAAATTTGCCTTAAACCACATATGTTTCTATATATATATCTTTATTTTTGCCTAAATTTAGGATTAAATTTATGCAGGATTAATAACTCTAATTCTGCCTTAAACCACATATACTCCTATATATATCTATTTTTGCCTAAATAGGATGAAGGTATGATGTTTGCTTTATTTATATATTTGAAATATTAGCAAAGCATTTTGAGTGTTTCAGTCATTCTAAGGCAGTGCAGATTGTGGTCATAAAAAATCCTTTCAACTCTACTGTTTATATATACTCCATTGTTCAGACTGTAATAAATTAGATGAACTCATTCACCTTCAATTTTAATGTTTTAAAAAGCATTTCCACAAAGCTCTTAATCAGCATGAGGCCACAAGTATACTTAAATTTCCCTTTAAAAGGAGCTTAAATTATTCAGCATATAATTTTAGTAAAACTAATCCCCTTCTGTCACTGGCCAAACCTTTGCCTTTCATGGTTCTTGCTCAGAAAAACACATATATCTCTTATGAGGAACACTAAAGTTTGAATCTAGACATTTATAAGAAAGCAAAAGAGACTGAATAATTATCTTTTATATTTGTTTAGTCCTCTAAGAAAATCTTTCTAATAGTCCAGGGTTAAATAGCATATTAAAAAGCAGAGACATTACTTTGCCAACAAAGGTCCATCCAGTCAAGGCTATGGTTTTTCCCGTGGTCATGTATGGATGTGGGAGTTGGACTATGAAGAAAGCTGATCACCGAAGAATTGATGCTTTTGAACTGTGGTGCTGGAGAAGACTCTTGAGAGTCCCTTGGACTGCAAGGAGATCCAACCAGTCCATTCTCGGGGAGCTCAATCCTGGGTGTTCATTGGAAGGACTGATGCTAAAGCTGAAACTCCAATACTTTGGCCACCTCACGCGACGAGTTGACTCACTTCCAGTGGTGCTGACTCTGATGCTAGGAGGGGTTGGGGACAGGAGGAGATGGGGACGACAGAGAATGAGATGGCTGGATGGTATCACCGACTCGATGGACATGAATTTGAGTGAACTCTGGGAGTTGGTGATGGACAGGGAGGCCTGGCTTGCTGTGATTCATGGGATTGCAAAGAGTCGGACATGACTGAGCAACTGAACTGAACTGAACTGAACTGAAATATCTATTAAAATTAGGAAGAAGCAATGTTGCAATTTGAGAAAGTGTGCTGGGAGGAAATTTCATAAGCAGAGGAAGTGGCCGTAGGAAAAGTGTGCGTCTTCATTCTCCTCTGGGTCAAACAGTCCCCTTCTTTATTTCTTTTAATATTTATTTTAATAAAGTATACTTGATTTACAATGTTGCATTAATTTCTGCCGTACAGCAAAGTGATTCCGTTATGCACATATATTTTATTTTTCATTATGGTTTATCACAGGATACTGAATATAGTTCCCTGTGCTATGCGGTAAGACCTTGTTGTTTATCCATTCTGTTTGTAACAGTTTACATCTGCAAACCCCAAACTTCCAATCCACTCCTCCCTGCAAAATTATCCCCTCCTTTCAGTTCTATTCTTAGAATAGAAAAAATGAATGCCAATCAGAAAACAAGCTAATGGCTCAAACAGAAAATACATAACATTCAAGACCATGCCATATATACACAGGATACAGTAAAAATTATTATTCAAGATTTTTAGAGACTGAAAATATAGGGGAATATAATAGCCTGATTATATAGATTTCTGTGTGCTATTATTTCATCTTTATCTTTAAGTTATGCAGCTTTACATAATACTATGGTTTTATAATATAATACAGGGAGGTCTGGCATGCCACTGTCCATGGGGTCTCAAAGAGTCAGACACGACTTGGCAACTGAACACACACACACATACACACACACACACATACACACGTCTTTAGCACATGCTTTTATGTGTAAACGACTTTGATAATATAATCCTCAGAAGAGTGAAGGCCCTGGCAGCATACCAAGTTCTCAATAAATACTGAATGTCTGAAAACAAATACCTTATGACTATTCAAAGTAGTGCCTGCCAAAATATGAAGAAATATGTGACTCATCATAGTACATAAAAATACAGCTTAGTCAACAACACAGGCAATGTTCTTCCCTTCACCCTGCTACCTTCTTTAATTATTGCCCTCTTTCCCATCACTTCCATTTTTAATATAATTAACACCACTAGTTCTCAAATATCAGTTCCATATTAATGCCTGTATGTGAATATAATTATTCCATGAATATAAATTGTCTGTTACAAAGTGAGAAAATTAAGAAAAACTGTTTTATTAATAAAATAACTGCATTGCATTAAAAAGCTTTATTTATTCTTATACTCTTCCTTCATATTTGATGTTACATATTTTAATTAACATAATAATTGGTATAGATTCCTGAGTTTGTTTTATATTGTCATGTTCTATTGTTAATTGTGGCAAAATACACATAACATAAAACTAACCAGCAACCATTTAAAGATTATAGTTTAACGGCATTAAGTATGTTCACATTGTTGCACAACCATCACTTCATCCACCTCCAGAAATATTTCCATCTAGGAAAGCTGAAATACTAAACCATTAAACAATAATTCCCTTTTCTCCCTCTCTCTAGCCCTTGGCAATCACTATTCTACTTTCTATCTCTCTGAATCTAACTACTCTGAGTAACTCATGTAAGCAGGATGTCTTTTTGTGGCTTATTTTACTTAGAATGATGTCAAGGTTCATGTTGCAGCATGTATCAGAATTTCCTTCATTTTTAAATTGACAAATATTCCATTGCATATACCATATTTTACTTATCCATTCATTCACTTGGGTGCCTTATGCCTGTTACGAACCTGAGTCTTTTTGAGAAACTGCCTTTTATTTAAAAAAAATTGAAGTATAGTTGATTTACAATGTTAGTTTCGGATATATAACATAGCAATTCAATATTTAATAGATTATGCTCCTTTTAAAGTTATAAAATATCAGCTATATTCCCTGTGCTATAAAATACATCCTTATAAGTTTATTTATTTTATACATAGTAGTTTCTGTTTTGTTATAATCATTCATTCATTCACTTTTTGTTTCCACATACAAATGATAAGATATCATGTTTGCCTTTCTTTGTCTGGCTTATTTCACTAAACATAATACCCTCCAGTTTCATCCATGTCGCTGCAAATGGCAAAATGTCATTCTTTTTGTGACTAAGTAATATTCCATTGTATATATACAACAATCTTCTTTATCCATTAATCTACTGGTGGACACTTAGCTTACTTCTATATCTTGGCAATTGTAAATAATGCTGCTCAAATTAGTATTTTCATTTTCTCCAGGAGTGGAGTTGCTGTATCATGTAGTTGTTCTATTTTTTATCTTTTTTTGTGTGAAACCACCCTTTCCACCTACAGTATATGAAGGATCCCTTTTCTCCACATCCTCAGCAACATTTGTAATTCATAGACATTTTAATAATTTTATTTATTTATTTATTTATTTTTGGCTGTGCTGGGTCTTTGCTGCTGCACGGGCTTTTCTCTAGGTGCAGCAGATGGGGCCTACTCTCTAGTTGTGGTGAGCAGGCTTCTCATTGCAATGGCTTCTCTTGTTGCAGAGCACAGGCTCTAGGGCACATGGGTTTCGGTAGTTGCAGCTCCCGGGCTGTAGAGCACAGGCTCAATAGTTGTGGCACAGGGGCTTAGTTGCTCCACGGCATGTGGGATCTTCCTGGATCAGGGATAGGGATTGAATCCATGTCTCCTGCATTGGCAGGCAGATTCTTTACCACTGAGCCACCAGGGAAGTCCTGTAATTTATAGACTTTTTGATGATAGCCTTTCTGACAGGTATGAGGTTATATATCACTGCAGTTTTGATTTGCATTTCTCTGATGATTAGCAATGTTGAACATCTTTTCATGTTCTTGCTGTCTCCTTTGGGAAAATGTCTATTCAAGTCCTCTGCCCATTTTTCAATCATTCAGGTCATTTTTTTATATTGAGTTGTATGACGTGATTATATAGTTTGGAAATTAACCCCTTAGTCATCATAGTAGTAGTAGTAATGTTAGTCGCTCAGTTGTGTCTGACTCTTTGCAACATTATGGACTATATCCCACCAGGCTCCTCTGTCCATGGGATTCTCCAGGCAAGAATACTGGAATAGGTTGTCATTCCCTTCTCCAGAGGATCTTCCCAACCCAGGGATCAAACCTGGTCTCCTTCATTGCAGGCAAATTTTTTAGTCATCACGTCACTTGCAAATATTTTCTCCCATTCAGTAGATCATATTTTCATTTTGTTAGTGGTTTCCTTGAGACCCTGCTTTCAATTCTTTTGGATATATTCCCAGAAGGAGAATTCCTGGATTATATGGTAATTCCATTTCTAACTCTTTGAGGAACCCCCATACTGCTTTTCATAGCAGTTGCACCATTTTGCATTCCTATAAACAGTCTCTAAGTGTTTTAATTTCTCCACATCCTTGCCACACTTTTTTTGTTTTTTGACTGTAGCTATCCTGATGGATATGAGGCAGTATCTTATTGTAGTTTTGATTTGCATTTCCCTGAGGATTTAATGATCTTGAGTTCTTGCTTTAATGTTCTCAGTTTACAAAGCAAGAAGTTGGTAACTCAATCTTTTTTTTTTTGTAAATTTATTGGTCCTTGAAATTTGAAAGTCTGAGAACTACCAGTGTATTATCTATGTCCTCTTTCTGCTGCTGCTGCTGCTGCTAAGTCACTTCAGTAGTGTCCGCCTCTGTGTGACCCCATAGACGGCTCCCCCATCCCTGGGATTCTCCAGGCAAGAACACTGGAGTGGGTTGCCATTTCCTTCTCCAATGTGTGAAAGTGAAAAGTGAAAGTGAAGTCGCTCAGTCGTGTCTGACCCCTAGCGACCCCACAGACTGCAGCCTACCAGGCTCCTCCATCCATGGGATTTTCTAGGCAATAGTACTGGAGTGGCTTGCCATTGCCTTCTCCGATGTCCTTTTTCTATCCTCTGTTTATCTCCTAAATTCACTGCTTTGGGGTGTGTGTGCTGTGCCCAGTCCCTCAGTCGTGTCCGACTTTTTGGGACCCCATGAACTGTAGGTCACCAGGCTCCTCTGTCCATGGAATTCTCCAGGCAAGAATATTGGAGTGGGTTGCCATTTCCTTCTCCATGGGATCCTCCTGACTCAGGGATCAAACTTGAGTCTCCCGCATTGCAGGCGATTCTTTACAACTGAGCCACCAGGGAAGCCTCCATCATAGGACCTCAATAAATGTTATTCCTGTCCCTGATCTTCCTACGGGGTAATTTCATCCCTTCTCACATTTTCATTCTGCGCCCTATGCAATGACTTTCAAGTCTCTAGTATTAAACCATGTCTGTGGAACACTAAGACTTGTGCAAAGCACTCTGCGAGGAACACAGGGAATTAGGTGTGGCCCTGCTCTCAAGGAGCTTACCGTTTAGTAAGAGATAGAGTTGTGCATAAAGTGTCTACGCACAGGAGTTATGAAAGGAACATATTTGAAACCACAAATATAGAGAACACATTGGTATTTGCCAAAGGGGAAGGGGTTGGGGAAGGGATGAAGTGGGAGGTTGGGGTTAGCAGGTGTAAGTTTTTATGTATAAACAACAAAGTCTTATTGTATTATAGCACAGAGAACTATATTCACTATCCTATGATAAACTGTAATGGAAAAGAACATTTAAAAAGAATGTATATATTTGTATAACTGAATCACTTTTCTGTATAGCAGTAATTAATACAACATTGTAAATCATGTATACTTCAATTTAAAAAGTAAATATGAAAGAAACATGTTTGGAGCACAAAAAAAGGAATGGCTATTCCCATCTGACCTGAAGTGGACAGGAAAGGTGGCATAAAGGAGAGTTTGAACTGAATGAGTCTTGGAATTGCTTAACAGGTAGAAGAAGGGGAGACGGGTATCAGCTGAGCAAAAACACACTGGGGAACTGCCAGCAGTCCACCACTGCTCAAGGTGCTGGTATGTGAAGAATGAAGAGTAGCAATAAGAGAAAACAGGAAGGGGTACCTTACTGTATGCCATGCTAAAAAATCTGCACCATAAAGACATTGGTTAGCTACTGCAGAATTTTAGGCTAAGGAAATCATATAGTCAGTTCTGCAGTTTAGAACCATCTATCTGATGGCATAGTGGATAGTGGACTAAAGAAGAGAAGATTCAAGCAGGGAAATCTCTTACATGGTCATTTCAGTTGATCATGTGAGAGCTAATGAAGGCCCAAACTGAGATAGCAGCTGTGAAAAGAAGGGCATACAATATAGAAATGTGAAGGCATGAAATTGATGGTACTTGGTCACCAATTGGATTTGGAAAACAGGGAAAGGGAGTTTAGGTGACCAAGAAGTTTCTGTCTTGGATGACAAAACAGATACTAGTACATTATGCTAGGAATGGAAATATAGACAGAAGAAAGGTGAGTTCATTTAGGGACACTCTGAGCTTGTGATCACCCTGTGGAATACTCAGGGGGTTACAGAAAGAGATCAAGGCTAGAGACACAGCTTTGTAAGACAGAGGGCGAAGTCGTATGCAGCAGACATAGCAGGTGCCCTGCCAGCATTCCTCCACATTCATCATTCTGGGCTTGCCCACCCAAGGACTTGCAACAGCAAGAGCCTGTGACTCCACTGGGAGTGGATCAGTGTGCTGGTCACCTCTGAACTGGGGAGTGACTGCTAACAGGTAAGAGGTTTCCTTTTCAGGGTGATGAAAATATTCTGAAATTAGTGTGATGTAAAAATACTAAAACCAGTTCAGTTCAGTAGCTCAGACATTTCCAACTCTTTGTGACCCAGCATGCCAGGCCTCCCTGTTCATCACCAACTCCCGGAGTCCAACCAAATCCATGTCCATTGAGTCGGTGATGCCATCCAACCATCTCATCCTCTGTCATCCCCTTCTTCTCCTGCCCTCAATCTTTCCCAGCATCAGGGTCTTTTCCAATGAGTCAGCTCTTCGCATCAGGTGGCCAAAGTATTGGAATTTCAGCTTCAACATCAATCCTTCCAATGAACACCAAGGACTGATCTTTACGATGGACTGCTTGGATCTTTTTGCAGTCGAAGGGACTCTCAAGAGTCTTCTCCAACACCATAGTTCAAAAGCATCAATTCTCGGTGCTCAGCTTTCTTTATAGTCAAACTCTCACATCCATACATGCCCACTGGTAAAACCATAGCCTTGACTAGACAGACCTTTGTTGGCAAAGTACAACAAAAGAGTCTGAAATGCAGTATTTGGATGCAATCTTAAAAATGACAGAATGATTTCTGTTCGTTTCCAAGGCAAACCATTCAATATTACAGTAATCCAGGCCTATGCCCCAACCAGTAACGCTGAAGAAGCCGAAGTTGAACGGTTCTATGAAGACCTACAAGACCTTTTAGAACTAACACCCAAAAAAGATGTCCTTTTCATTATAGGGGACTGGAATGCAAAAGTAGGAAGTCAAGAAACACCTGGAGTAACAGGCAAATTTGGCCTTGGAGCACGGAATGAAGCAGGGCAAAGGCTAATGGAGTTTTGCCAAGAGAATGCACTGGTCATAGCAAACACCCTCTTCCAACAACACAAGAGAAGACTCTACACATGGACATCACCAGATGGTCAACACCGAAATCAGATTGATATTATTCTTTGCAACCAAAGATGGAGAAGCTGTATACAGTTAGCAAAAACAAGACCAGGAGCTGACTGTGGCTCAGATCATGAACTCTTTCTTGCCAAATTCAGACTTAAATTGAAGAAAGTAGGGAAAACCACTAGACCATTCAGATATGGCCTAAATCAAATCCCTTATGATTATACAGTGGAAGTGAGAAATAGATTTAAGGGACTAGATCTGATAGATAGAGTGCCTGATGAACTCTGGACAGAGGTTCGTGACATTGTACAGGAGACAGGGACCAAAACCATCCCCATGGAAAAGAAATGCAAAAAAGCAAAATGGCTGTCTGAGGAGGCCTTACAAATAGCTGTGAAAAGAAGAGAAGCGAAAAGCAAAGGAGAAAAGGAAAGATATAAGCATCTGAATGCAGAGTTCCAAAGAATAGCAAGGAGAGATAAGAAAGCCTTCCTCAGTGATCAATACAAAGAAATAGAGGAAAACAACAGAATAGGAAAAACAAGAGATCTCTTCAAGAAAATTAGAGATTCCAAGGGAATATTTCATGCAAAGATGGGCTCGATAAAGGACAGAAATGGTATGGACCTAACAGAAGCAGAAGATATTAAGAAGAGGTGGCAAGAATACACAGAAGAACTGTACAAAAAAGATCTTCACGACCAAGATAGTCACGATAATGTGGTCACTGACCTAGAACCAGACATCTTGGAATGTGAAGTCAAGTGGGCCTTAGAAAGCATCACTATGAACAAAGCTAGTGGAGGTGATGGAATTCCAGTTGAGCTATTTCAAATCTTGAAAGATGATGCTGTGAAAGTGCTGCACTCAATATGCCAGCAAATTTGGAAAACTCAGCAGTGGCCACAGGACTGGAAAAGGTCAGTCTTCATTCCAGTCCCAGAAAAAGGGAATGCCAAAGATTGCTCAAACTACCGCACAATTGCACTCATCTCACACGCTAGTAAAGTCATGCTCAAAATTCTCCAAGCCAGGCTTCAGCAATATGTGAACCATGAACTCCCAGATGTTCAAGCAGGTTTTAGAAAAGGCAGAGGAACCAGAGATCAAATTGCCAACATCCGCTGGATCATGGAGAAAGCAAGAGAGTTTCAGAAAAACATCTATTTCTGCTTCATTGACTATGCCAAAGCCTTTGTGTGGATCACAATAAACTGTGGAACATTCTGAAAGAGATGGGAATCCCAGACCTCCTGACCTGCCTCTTGAGAAACCTGTATGCAGGTCAGGAAGCAACAGTCAGAACTGTACATGGAACAACAGACTGGTTCCAAATAGGAAAAGGGGTACCTCAAGGCTGTATATTGTCACCCTGCTTATTTAACTTATATGCAGAGTACATCATGAGGAACGCTGGGCTGGAAGAAGCACAAGCTGGAATCAAGATTGCTGGGGGAAATATCAATAATCTCAGATATGCAGATGACACTACCCTTATGGCAGAAAGTGAAGAGGAACTCAAAAGCCTCTTGATGAAAGTGAAAGAGGAGAGTGAAAAGGTTGGCTTGAAGCTCAACATTCAGAAAACTAAGATCATGGCATCTGGTCCCATCACTTCCTGGGAAATAGATGGGGTAACAGTGGAAACAGTGTCAGACTTTACTTTTTTGGGCTCCAAAATCACTGCAGATGCTGATTGCAGCCATGAAATTAAAAGACGCTTATTCCTTGGAAGGAAAGTTATGACCAACCTTGATTGTATATTAAAAAGCAGAGACATTACTTTTCCAATAAAGGTCCGTCTAGTCAAGGCTATGGTTTTTCCTGTGGTCATGTATGGATGTGAGAGTTGGACTGTGAAGAAAGCTGATCTCCGAAGAATTGATGCTTTTGAACTGTGGTGTTGGAGAAGACTCTTGAGAGTCCCTTGTACTGCAAGGAGATCCAACCAGTCCATTCTAAAGGAGATCAGTCCTGGGTGTTCATTGGAAGGACTGATGCTAAAGCTGAAACTGCAATACTTTGGCCACCTCATGCAACGAGTTGACTCACTGGAAAAGACTCTGATGCTAGGAAAGGTTGGGGGCGGGAGGAGAAGGGGATGACAGAGAATGAGATGGCTGGATGGCATCACCGACTCTGTGGACATGAGTTTGAGTGAATGCCGGGAGTTGGTGATGGACAGGGAGGCCTGGCGTGCTGTGATTCATGGGGTCGCGGAGAGTCGGATACGACTGAGCAACTGAACTGAACTGAACTGAATGTCTCTGCTTTTTAATATGCTGTCTAGGTTTGTCATAACTTTCCTTCCAAGGAGTAAGCGTCTTTTAATTTCATGGCTGCAATCACCGTCTGCAGTGATTTTGGAGCCCAGAAAAATAAAGTCAGCCATTGTTTCCACTGTTTCCCCATCTATTTGCCATGAAGTGATGGGACCAGATGCCATGATCTTCGTTTTCTGAATGTTGAGCTTTAAGCCAACTTTTTTTACTCTCCTCTTTCACTTTCATCAAGAGGCTCTTTAGTTCTTCTTCGCTTTCTGCCATAAGTGTGGTGTCATCTGCATATCTGAGGTTATTGATATTTCTCCTGGAAATCTTGATTCCAGATTGTGTTTCCTCCAGCCTAGTGTTTCTCATGATGTACTCTGCATATAAGTTAAATAATCAGGGTGACAATATACAGCCTTGAGGTACCCCTTTTCCTATTTGGAACCAGTCTGTTGTTGCATGTCCAGTTCTAACTGTTGCTTCCTGACCTGCATACAGATATCTCAGGAAGCAAGTCAGGTGGTCTGGTATTCCCATCTCTTTCAGAATTTTCCACAGTTTATTGTGATCCACACAATCAAAGGCTTTGGCATAGTCAATAAAGCAGAAATAGATGTTTGTACAAATTTAAAAGGGGAACCTTAGAGTTTGTGAATTATATCTCAAGTTTTGCAATGTGAGAAAAGAATGCTACGTCTCAGCTTACCAGAACTATTTCATCCAAAATGTGCCCCATATTTTCATACCTATATGCTTTTTCTCCTGTTGTTTCCTCCTAGAATCTTTTTTCTCCCATTCCTCTCCCCCATATTTTCAAATCTTTTTCTTTCTTCCAAGCCCAGCTAAAACCCTCTTTTTCTATGCATTTAGATCTCCCCAGGCCAGTGGTATGCTTTGTACTTCTCTGACATTTTATTTTGCCTTCTACTTACTCTCTTCTCCATTTAATAGATTTTCACGTATCTTACTTAATAAACTTTAGGTTCTTGAGAACAAGAGTTGTTTCATCTATCAGTTCAGTTCAGTTCAGTCACTCAGTCGTGTCCGACCCTTTGCGACCCCATGAATCACAGCATGCCAGGCCTCCCTGTCCATTACCAACTCCCGGAGTTCATTCAAATCATGTCCATCGAGTTGGTGATGCCATCCAGCCATCTCATTCTCTGTCGTCCCCTTCTCCTCCTGCCCCCAATCCCTCTCAGCATCAGAGTCTTTTCCAGTGAGTCAACTCATCGCATGAGGTGGCCAAAGTATTGCAGTTTCAGCTTTAGCATCAGTTCTTCCAATGAACACCCAGGACTGATCTCCTTTAGAATGGACTGGTTGGATATCCTTGTAGTCCAAGGGACTCTCAAGAGTCTTCTCCAACACCATAGTTCAAAAATCCTATCAAATGCCTTGCTTATAGTAGTCTTTCAGAAATGTTAATAAATCAATATATCAAGGATTGTAAAGTTTCAAGGGGAATCTAGGAAAAAAATAAAGTAAATTAATAACAACTAGTTTTCAGCTAAACTCTCCATCATCAAATAAGTGACTAGGATACAATTTACAGTCTAAGGTTACATAGTCACAATTCTTTCTGGCAAGACTTGAGATTTTGAAATTTGAGGTGTCATGATCAGAGTACAATTTATAATAACATGTTCAGGTCCTTGTAGTCTGACTAACTATATTAAAAATAAAACCATTAAGCTGTTCAGTGATTTTTTCCTGCACTCGAACACATGAAGCTGCTGGTATATAAAATGTCGCAGTGATGGTTTCTGAGTCCTCGGTCAGTTGAGGATCTGTGCAGTAGGATCTTCCTCTGATTTAGTGCAAAGGAATTTACTCTATAGCCATAGGGATTCCTGTTCTTTTTAAACTCTTTGTTATTAAATTTCCCTCCACAGACTCAAGTTCAGCAGCTTTTCTTTCCCTGTGCTGCCTGAAAAGGAGGAGATACGGAGATGTAAAAACTCTAACTGTTCAACATGAATAATAATAGCTATTATTTATTGAGCATTCACCATGTGAATTTTTTAAAGGTGTTTTCTATGTGCTAGCTCATTTGGTCTTTATACAAATCCTGGGGGAAGGACTACTACAAACCAAGTTAACAGATGATGAGACTTGAAGCACATAGAGGTTAATTTGCCCATGGTCACACAGGTTGATAAACGGTAGGCTCATAACGCATCCTCGGGCATCCTTAATGCCCATTACAGGTTTACAGCATTAGATGTTTTTTTTTTTTTTCATTTAATTCTCACAAAAATTCTATAGGGTAATTATCTCCCCTTATTTTATAGGTAAAGAAACAGATTCTTAGTGAGATTAATCAGCATGCACTTGCTAAATGACAGAGCCTAGGTTGGATTCTGTCTTCAAAGTCCTACTCCAACCCTTACCTTCCAGTTGGATTTTCAGGGCTGGGGAAGCTCCCAGGTTGTGAGTGAGGGAGTCCGCATCTCTAACTTCACTGCTTTGCTTAATGCTGGTATGAAATGAATTTTAATACTGGCTCTCTACCTAGGTCTGTAGCACCTTTATTCTTTCTCAACTGGCATTTTAAATATATCATCGACGATTTTTCAATATTTCAAACAGAGGTTTTAAATTAATACTTAACTAGAAGGAAATCCGGAAGCACATTGGTACATTACTTCCTCTTTCTTGGGGGAATATATATTTGTAAGTATAAAGATAAGCAGGAATTATTGTGGATGAACCAGGTAATTTGTTTTTTATTGCAAATTACCTGATACTAATTTTTAAGGACACCATATGAAATCCTAGGTAGAACATGGACAGTAACCTCTCCCTTTAGTTATCAGATTTTTCTAATTCTCCTTTTAGTTGAACTTTCCTCACCACACCTCCCTTTTATTATACACTATGTTATAAACATATATGCATATATACTTGTATATATATATACTTGTAAATATATTTATATCTGCATACATATTGATAATATATAATCAAATAGTAAATTATATAAAGCTACATATAAGTGCAAGTAAAGAAAAAGGAAGTGTAATATTGAATAAATACACAAAGTTATAAAAATAGGGATGAATGTGCCTGGCCCAGAGCTGGTCTTTAGTAAATGATAGATATTATTAGTAGACTTTATATCCAGACAGAAGACCGTGGTCTTCTCGAAGTTCATTAAGGGGAAAGGTGGATACAGAGAGCCCAGGGGGGTCTGATATATACTCAGTCCACAATAAAATGTGGTAACCACTCCAGTACTCTTGCCTAGAAAATCCCATGGACAGAGGAGCCTGGTGGGCTACAGTCCATGGGGTCGCTACTAGTCGGACAAGACTGAGCGACTTCACTTTCACTTTTCACTTTCACACATTGGAGAAGGAAATGGCAACTCACTCCAGTATTCTTGCCTGGAGAATCCCAGGGATGGCGGAGCCTGGTGGGCCGCCGTCTATGGGGTCGCACAGAGTCGGACACGACTGAAGCGACTTAGCAGCAGTAGCGGCAGCAGCAACTCGATAATTATCCATCAAGGCTATCAGAGCACAGAACAATTATTTACAGCCTGCAAATCAGAAAAGACAGTTTGAAGGTATAACAGTTCATGCTAGTCTAGAAGACCAACTAAAATCTCCAGATTCGGAGGGTCTGAACTAGAGTAGAGAAGGACATTTTGAAGAATATATCAAGAGCATTGGTGCTGAAAAAGAAATAGACCCTGAAGCATTTTTTCCCATACCTATTTTACTAACTCTGTATTGGCACCGAAATGCTTTCTAAATTTTTCACTTCTTTTAAGGTCATGGAAAAGGACAGAAAAATAAAATAATTTTGAAGTAATCACGTTATGTAAATTAAAACGAGCTCAAGTTTCGCTTTTTTTTTTTTTTTAATGACTATTTCTTCCAGTGGGGCCTTAACAAATCATGTTTTTCTGCATTTTGGATTCCAAATCAGGATGCTCTGCTACCTTAAGTCACAGCAAGCAGTGCTGACTCTCTTTGCTTCTATTAGGTAACATATGTGAATGGTTATGTTGTTAACCATTAAGGCGGGGTGGGGTGTATGTGGAATAAATCTAGGACAATATTTGCAACTACAGTCACAGGAGACAAAGACTAAGCTCCTAGTTTTCAAAAAATACCACCAGGAAGAAAAATCTTTTTCCATTTTAGTCTGATTATATTTTCTCTCAAGTATAAAAATCTCACATTTACTTAATATACCTAATCTTTATTCCTTCAGTCCTCTTGGAATAGGAATGGAACATCTTGAGAAAATTGTAGTTCATGTCAAGCAAAAAAATTACAGGTGCAGATAGTCTTAAATGTATTGTTGAAAGATTTAACTAGAATGGAGGAGACGATTTTATTTCTAAAAAGAGAAGTGAAAAAGTGGAAATGAAATGAAGATATACATACATATATAAATATATGTATGTATACATACAAATGTGCATGTGTGCTAATCTTGTCTGACTCTTTGTGACCCCATAGATGGTAACCATCTAAGTTCCTCTGTCCATGGAATTTTCTAGGAAAAAAAATACTGGAGCAGGTTGCTATTTCCTACTCTGGGGCATCTTCCCCACCCAGGGATCAAACCCGCGTCTCTTGCATGGCAGGCAAATTCTTTACCACTGAGCCACCTGAGAAGCCCCATACATACACACACACACACAAACACACACACACACACGCATTTGCACCTCTATAAAATAGCAACTTACTTCATTTAGAAAAGTTACTTCTAGAAAGAGTAACTTCTGTCTCTTTAAGAACCACGAGTGAAACTGGAAGTAAGAAGGGTGGGCTTCCCTGGTGGCTCAGAGGTTAAAGCGTCCGCCTCTAATGCGGGAGACCCAGGTTCGATCCCTGGGTCGGGAAGATCCCCTGGAGAAGGACCCTCCTGGAGAAGGAAACGGTAACCCACTCCACCCACTCCAGTGTTCTTGCCTGGAGAAGCCTGGTAGGCTATAGTCCATGGGGTCGCATAGAGTCGGACACAACTGAATGACTGAACGGGACAGTAAGAAGGGACTGGGTGTAAACAGGTCCAATGAGCTCCTGGGAGTCTTGCCGAGAGGATATTTGGGGTTGGACTAAAACGTCAGTTGGGAAGTGAAGGGAAGAAAAAGGCAAAGTTAGGTAAGAACCTAGGTGTGTTTTTAATTTTAAACATAACCTTGAGTGGGTTTACTTTCCATTTTAATGCAAAAGAATAGCAGAATAATACTACAGATAAAATATAGTTAGATTGAATTAGATATTACTGAATGTAAGACATGTAGTATCTTCGAATTCCCCAAAATGTTTCAGAAATGTCTTTTAAAAATATAGCTTCAGAGTAGACCAGAGTTATACACAATCTTACTTGCCCCATCTTTAATATAAATTATTTTTAAATTCCCATTTAACTTTAAAGCTAGGGACATCCAGTAAGATTGATGACTTGGAATAAAAAGTAGGGAACTACTTAGCTTTTTTTCTTCCTAAATCAAAGACTGTCCTCGACCTCTGCACTGGATGGATGAATTATTGACTGCAACTCATCCGCTTCTTTCAATATATTTTACTTAAGGACTCTGGGGATGAAATTTGGACCTCAGGAGGACTAGGTCGTTTCTGGGACTATGTGTGTCAGCTGTTCAGGATTTTCTCTCACGCAAAACATGTCTAATTTAACACCTAAGGGTATTTTCCCTCTAGATCTCCTTCCACCCGCGTCTCTTCTCACCTGGGATTGTCACCCTCGTCAATGCCACGTGGAAACCTAGGTTCCACGATTCTTGACTGCACTTCGCTCTGATGATAGGGGACACACTCAAGTTTAAGGATGAACAAGTAGGATACACGAAACATACTGAAGGCAGACCCGGTTTATTCTGCTTTAGGTGAAGGGCTCTGGATGTATCTGCTTAGGTGTGGAACACCCTGGGATGCAGTGCCAAGTGGCCACCTGGAGGCTAAGCACTGGGGAGGGAAACAGGGGGAGCAGTGAGAAGATAACTCGGTGTGGAAACTGTTCTCTACTGTAGACCCCTTGCAAGTTCCGGACTTGTCACCTCCTGCCCGCTTGCCACCATCATCTACATCAGAGCGGACGACAGAAGAGAAAAAGGCAGTTCCGTAGCAATAATGGGTATCAAGTACAGCGCGTAACTGGAATAGGGACACGGTCGCGCCCCGCTCCTCAACGCTCCCGGAGACGCCAGGATCTCGGAGGGTGCAGAGAGAGCCCGAAAGCACCCGGAGCTCCTGTTGCTCCCGCGCGGGGGCAAGCCAGCGAGCCACAGCCCCGCGCGGCCACCAGGGCTTGGAGCTCGCGGGGAGACTACAGCTCCCGGCAGGCCCCGCGCCTGCCGCGCGCCCCCGCCCCGCGCGCCCCGGCCCCCCGCCCTCGGGCCTCAGGACGGGACGGGGCGGAGGGAGGGAGGGAAGCAGGGGCGCCCGCGGCGGGCGCGATTCTGCGCGGCGCGTGAAGACTCGCTGGCTCCTGGTCCAGGACGCAGACGCTGGCGGGCTGAGAGTTTCTCACGACCGGCCGAGCCAGGCTCTGTAAGTAGTCGCCTCGGGGAGCGCGGAACAGACACCGAAAAAGTTAGCGCCGCCGCGGCCGCCGCTTTGTTCTCCCGGCCCGTCGGGTGCGGCGGCGGCGGCCGCCCCTCCCCCACGCGCCCGCGGCGGCGGCGGCTGCGGCGGCGGGACTCGGGCCCCGCGCCGGGCGGGGCGGCGGCCGCCGGGCTGCGCGGGAAGTTGGCGGAGCGCGCGGCGGGAGGAGCGGGCGGCGGGCGCCCCGGCGAGCGGGGCCGCCAGATGGGGCCAAGTTCCGGCGAGGGCGCCGACGCCGACTTGGAGTCGCGGTACACCGGCGACCACCGCGCCCGGCCCCTCGGTCTCCATCTCTTCCCGGATCCCCCCCCCCCCCCCGCCCCGCAGCCAGCTCCCGACGCCAGACGGGCGGCACTCACGCCGCGGAATTTGGGATGAGCCTGTCCCTTTTCTTTACACCGCTTTTCCTCGCAGCCGTCTCAAAGGGGAGAGGCGCTGGTGCTTAGGGAACGTAAGCCCCCACCCCTGTTTCCTGACTCTCGTTTAGTTTTGCAAGTTGCCGCGTTGTTCCGAGCCAGTCTCGCCCCCGGGAGGTTTTTCTTAAGATGAAACACTGAAGAGCGTCTGTTTCTTTGAGCAATAAAATAACCACAGACTATTCGATTGCCTGTTGGAGATTTTATTTGAAGTCGCAGTCAGAAGCAGAGGCCTTGCCGGGTGCAGCAGGCACGAGTATCAATCGAGCGACGGCATGTGTGAGAGCTGCAGACTTTTCCATACACAGATTGATGGCTTGGACGTAACTGTCTCTTCAACCACACCCATCCCCACAGGAAATAAGACTATCAGTGTCATCTTTGATTAGGAAGGATAAGTTACACCCTGAACTTGGTTCGACACGGCTTTAATGAGCTGTGGAGGCAAATGAAAACTTTTAAAGACCGTAATTTGTACTCTAGAAACTGTTATCGTACTACTCTTATACTGTTTGTACTTACTGCTTCAGTTCTTCAAGTTTTAGCGGCTGTGATTTTGCTTAGATCAAATTTACTTACCAACTTGAATGCAGAGAGGGTGGGGGAATATCTTTGGATTCGTTGCCCCGACCGAGGTCTAGGCCAGGTTTACTTAATAGAGGAACCCGCTTCTCCTTCCTGTTAGCATCTGGATTCAGAGCAAGCATGGACATTTCAGCCAAAAAGAAGTTACAAGTTTTAATAAAAGTATGTAAAACGTGTCACAGAAGCCTTCGTGTTAGGTTTTGCTTCAGTAGGTAATGTAGATGGTGGTCGGCCTGATCAGAGGAACTTGAATATTTGACAAGCCAGTTTTCCATCCTAAGTTAAGAATGTTGACTTGTTTATTATCTTGAGATGAATCGTAGTGAGTCTTTTAAATGTATAAGTTTTATAAGCTTTCAGTTTCATGAGGTGACCTGTTTAAAATAGAAATATCTCTTAGTGGGTCGTGTTCATCTAAAAACTGCTATATCCCCCCAAAAGCTTAATACATCGAGTTTTCGGACATTAAATTTTTAAAGTTATATAAGAATTGGAAAAATCTCCTACAGGAGGAAAGAGAATAAATGGTCATTTAAAGTTGATGAAAATATTAAAGAAACTACTTTTACCGAACTTGATATTGGGAAATTATTGGCTCATACAGTTTTAAATTTGATTTAATAGTAATCATGCCTGTGATTCATAATCTGTGCAGATAGTACTTTGAGTCTCTCTGATTATGTAATTCAAATTGAACTTGTGTGTGAACCTCTTTGGAGCAGTTGTCTCATTAATGAAAAAACTTGAGATAATGTTCTGGAGATGTTTTAATTTTAATTTCAGTGTAGAAAAAAGTTTTCTCCACTTCTGTGGTCAGTTTATAGTGACCATATGTGTGAAATAGCTCACTGGCTGTCAGCTAGTCAGATTTCTCAGATACCACTGATGCAAAGAGAGGTGATGTAGATACATCAAGCCCAACATAAATTCCTAGACTGGAAGTTTGTAATCTTAATAGCAGATAAACTTTTCACTGCCTGAGAGCAGACTTGGTGTGCTCACTCTCTGTTCTCTCTGACGGTGGGAACTGAGATGCAAGTACCCATGGTTTAGATGAGCAGAATTTTACCAGCAACAATTTAGTTAATGCTGAGCTCTTAGGAGGAATAGTATTTATATTACTCTAAGGTAATAGTTACATTTTTGAAAATAAATAGATGTAGGAATTGCTAGAAACTATCATTTTTAAAAAACCAACATCAGGGTTATAGCAAAATCAAGCCTGTATCAAGGTAGAACATGGATACTGACTTCAGGACACCTGTAAAGTATTTCTTTGAAAAAGGCCACATGCTTTTTTACGTATTAAAAGAATACAGTACTTATCAACAGAAGAAAAGAAAATTATCTGCATTCATTAGCATTCCTAGCACATAAAACTAAATCAGACCAGGAAAACCTGTTACTAGTAGAGAGTCATGGTAAATATTACGCTATTCTGAATAGAGAAAGTATTTTACCTCTTCATTGTTACCTTTACTGAGTACAAGAAGGACATTGGCTACACTCAGTAATGAGCTTCCCTTTTGAAGTATTTACTAGCTGGATTTGTTTTGTCTTTCTGGAATCCTCTTTGCTTCTCTCTCTGTTTCCCTGACTCCCACTTATCCTTTAGGTTTTAGCTTCCTTAAAGGTGCCTTGCCTGTGACCCCAGTTGAAATTAGGTCCTCTCAGGATACTCTGTCATATCACCTTTCATAATTTATAATTGCTTTGCTATTAATATGAATATTTGGTTAATGCGTGTGTCCCATATCACACAGCAAGCTCCAGGGAGAGCAGTAGCCATGTGTGTTTTGGTCACTGCTGTACAGCCCTAGAGTTTCTCATAACAGTCTAGCAAATGAAAAAATATAGTATTAGTCACTCAGTCACGTCTGACTCTTTGTGACATTATGGACCAGGCTCCTCTGTCCGTGGAATTCTCCAGGTAAGAATGCTGGAGTGGGTTGCCATTTCCTACTCCAGGGCATCCTCCCAACCCAGGGATCGATCCCAGGTCTCCACATTGCAGGCAGATTCTTTACTATCTGATCCATCACATTTGTTGAATGAAAATGCTGCTTTTGAACTTCTTATAATTAGAGGCTTTGCTAAGAAATGAGATAATGTAAATGTAGGGAAGGATTGAGAGAGCTCAAATTGTGATGTTACCATGAAGTAACTCTCAGTTAAGTTCCCTAGCCTCCAGGGCCTTTGTTTTTACCCTGTTGTAATAACAGGGGTCGCAAAGAGTCGGATACGACTGAGCGACTGAACTGAACTGAATAATAGGGCAGGTCGGACTCAAGATTCCTTTCATGTGCACTTTTTTACTCCATGCAACAATAGTGACAGATTAAATGCTCATTTGAATAAAATATATGACAGATAATTCCCCAAAAGAATATTTGAGATGTTTCAAATAAAAATGCTTGCCAACTCATAGCTGTTAGGAACAACATATCTAATTGATTTATAAATTAGTAAAATGTACTATTGTTTGTTTTGTGACTGAAGCATAAAGACAAAATAGAGGTATTAGATTTTTTTAAATATTTAGTCTTAATATTTTAATGCTGTGTCTCAGATCAAATCAAGGTTCAAAAAACAAAACATGGAGTAAACAGATGAAATGAGTGGGCAAAAGCTAAGACAGCTCACTTAGTTTTTTCTGTTTGTGTTCATGCTGAAACTTTAACAAGTACTTGAATATAAAAGTAAGACATAGTTTACCAGTAGTTATTGATAGTACTGATCATTGATTGTAATTATAAGACAGGTACTGTTATTTGGCTAACATTAGCAGGTATTATTTGGAAATTTAGTGGGAAGACAGCCATCGAAAATAAATTATTATTATTGAACACAGCAGTTTCTTGTAATTTAAAGTATTTAACCTGCATGCAGTATTATTCATAGATATTTTGCTAATGTTTTTATGAAGTTTGTTCAGTTTTTTGAAACTACTCAAGTCATGTATGATAAGAAAATGTGTTCCAGATTGTTGGAGGTGACATGAAATAGTATAATGAACATAGTCTTTGGAGTCAGAGGGACTTTGATGTGAATTGCAGTTGCATCACTTACTAGCTATATAGTCATGGGCAAGCAGCTTTTCTGAAACTCTGGCTCCTTTTCTGTAAAACACAGTTAAACAGATCCCCTGCGGTCATAGCAGGGGTTTCATAAAGTATATCTTAATTGCAGAGTTTAGTGTAAAGTGGGAGCTTAATTATTAATTCTTTACTCTAATTACTATGAAAATTGCTAAACCTTACTGAGCACTTCTGGTAAGCCAGAAGTGTTTTGTACATATAGTAGCGCAGTCCTCAGTAACATCCTGTAAGGTAAGTGAATAGTGCTGTTGTCTTCATTTTATTTCTGCCCTCTGCAGTGATAACTGAATAAACCAATTATTCTATTAATTCCTTAATCTTATGTTTGCTGTGTCCACAAGTTGTCCATCAACACAACTTACTGGGTGTGTGGTGTAAGTAGGGGTAACACTTCATAAGTGAATACATTGTTACCAAGAGCAAGCAAGAAATAAATCATCCGTTTAAAAATAGAGGAAAAAACAGTTATTCTCTTAACACCTTTTCAGATATTTGAAGACCATCATTTTATTCGTTTTTGTTATGCATAATTTGTCACATGACATTGTCTTCACCTTAATCTGGATATATACTCTGTTGTTTTTGAAAATCAATACAGCCTTTAAAAAAGTTAACTGTGGTAATGTAACTTGATTAGTAACTTGATTACTGATTGATGCTGATGTGTTCTCAGTGTCCTGGGGATTTGGGTTTATGTTAGTTAGTTCTTTTAGTCACCCATGTTATTAATAGCAGCTGCTGTTAAACTCTTGGGTTGATAACTCCTCTAATGAACAGGTTCTAAGTCAGCATTTCTCCATTTCAATATTGCACTTTTAACTTTCGAAATGCAGAGCTTTACACTTGTCATTGTTATAGTTCACTTGAATTTTAGTTTATTTCTCTCACACTGTACAATCTGAGGATTTTATAAGCATGTTTTCCATGTCTTTATAATCTTATAAATAATCAAAAATAATATAGGGCCAAGGCCAGAGTTCCAAGGCACTCTCCTAAAGGTTCTTTAAGTTGATAAAGAGCAGCAAACTACACTAACATCCAGCTTGTACTTAAGCAACTTATTTACAAAAATAGCATAGAATACCATCTTGGATATTGTTTCAGCCAGAATACACTTAATTTTTTTCTGGCTTTGCTAATTGTGTGATCTGGGCAAGTACTTCAGTATCTAGGCCAGTTTTCTCAACTATAAAGTGAATTGTTGCGAGGATTAAATGAGGAAGCATATGGAATGCTTAGAACAGCGTCTGGCAGAAAGAAGTCAATTACTGTGAGTTATTTTCTCCTTCTAAAAAGGCTAATAATCACATTTTTCAAACATGTAAATATAGTTGATTTGGCGTTATTCTGTTTGAATTCACGCTCACCTCCAGTGATCATAATATGCTTTTCTAAGTATTCAGAAACCATTTGTTTTCATAATCTGTTTTCACATGTGACTAAGGGTTAATATTAAGGTTATATTCTGTAGTTTCTGAAATTGCTTCCCTATTCTGCAAGCCCACAAAACTTGAAACAACTCTGCTCCATCTCCAATCCATGATTATTTCTCTCTGAGCTCTATCTCCAGGAAGGTAAGAGTCAGGTTTGTGATTGCACTTAAACTGATTTTGCAATATGGAGCAGATTGCATCTGGACCTGAAGACTTGCACTCTCAAAGATCTTTTAGTCTCTCTTTTTCAGCAGGCTCAAGTTTCAGTTCTCAATGCTCTTACAGTTTTAGTTTAAAAACTGAGAGAAGGTAAGCAAAGCACAAGTTGAGCAATTCTGCCTTTTCTCTGTGTTCTTTCAACCTTAACAACATCCTCACTGAGCAGTAATTCTCTCAGTTCCTTGTTCTCTTTGAGAAATAGTATGTTGTTGTGGAGATACCACTGGGTCGGAAAGTATGAAACTTGCCTACCTAGTAGGTCCTAATTCCTACTCCACCTCTTAGTAACCATGTGATGCTGGGCAGGTTACTTTATCTGCTAGTTCTTCAGTTTTCTCATCTGCAAAAATAATAAAGTAGTATTTGCGTTGTCAAGTTCGAAAGAGATATCATGAGATAAAGTGTATAAACGTTTATAAGTTGTTAAGTGCTGTACAATGTAAGATGAGCTACAAATTGTTTATCTGAATGTAGTTCTAAAAGCTTTTGTTATCTTTGGGCAGTTTTTTCTTAAGCCTTAGTTTTCCTTAACTTTGTCATTCCTAATACTATATCTGTATGTTTTAGATCTTATGTTATGTTCATCCTAATTTATTTAGTCCTGTTAACCATTGTCCAGAGAGCCATTGTGCAACTGCTTGGAGTGCTTCACTCTTTATTATTATTAGGATTGTTTACAGGTATGTGATGGAACCTAAATGGAAAGATCCATCTCTTTTTGAGCCATTTCACTTAGCCATGAGGTCATGCTTTTAGTTTTTGAACTGTCTTTATGAAAAACTGTGATAAATATAACCGTGCTTAGTGTTCTTTTTACTTTTAGAAATTTTTTTGTGACGAGATCACTTCTTCCGGTCTTCCTGTCTTAATTATGTCTTTTACACTTCTTTGTCTGCCGTATAACTGTGTTTAGTATATGCGTTTTTAGTTCTGTCTAGATTTAAACCTTTAATACAAAAAAGAATATTCTTGTCTACATTAGGACAGTATTATGTACCTTTTGTACGACCGAGTGGTACTTATGTTATTTCTATGACAATATCAGTTTTGCTTTTCTTCTTTGTCCCTTCTATTCTTCTGTTTTTGTCATAACTCAGTTGTGTATTTGTGGAATAAAGTGTTTTGACCTTCCTTAAGTTTCAAGTGTTAGTGAGGAATGTCAGGGGTGTGCTTTGTTTCTGTTTTGTTTTTTTGAGCAGGAGACTGTCTCTGAAATTATGGTCTGTGACAACTAGGCCCCAGTAAAATGGCTACCCATTAAAATTAATTGGTGAATTATAAACATACAACCAAAACTTATTTAAAGAAAGCATAAGGATTCTTAACAACTTAAAAATAATGTTAAGTGAGTATAAAATACTAAAAGTTTTTTAAAAATTTCTTCCAGGCTACCTACATTTCAAAAAGCATCAACCTTTCTCAGTGGACGCGTTCATCAGGTGGAATATACCTGTTCTATTTTAAAAAGCTTTGTGCTTAATCTTGGAAAAATTTACTCCTTCAGAATGAACATGAGGACATGTGAGAAGGTGATTTAAGGTGTGGATGTTTGAGAAAGTATCCCGTTAGATCAATGAACTAAAGGATATGAACTGAAGATTAACCCTGAACACTTTTTAATTTTTAAACTAGAAGGATTTTATTTGACAGAAAAACAACTCTTATTCATTATGTATTTTCTGAAATTAAAAGAGAGAGACAAGAATAGACTTAAAATAGGTGAAGATGTTTAGTAGATAAACAGTGCCCACTCGCTTCTGATGAGGATAATTCAGTGATGTTAAATCCTTCCCAAAACCCTGGTTGTGGTCCTAACAACAAGACTTTTTTGATGGGACTGATATTAAGGGAAGTGGGACCTTTGGTATAGTCAACTCACAGTTGTAGAACTTGCCATCATCAGCATGAGTGGCTTAAAAGAGGAAATAAAGAAGCTTTCAACTAAATCCAAAACTACAGTCATTTTTTTACTGCTGTGATTTTTAAAGCCTCTTCATAACCATTGAAAAAGAATTGACAAGTGTTTTAAAAGATTAAAGAAAGGCAGATGTCTGCAAACAATTCTCCTCCATCAGCTCAGAAGTCTGTAATACCTGCCACTCTTCCCGCTGTGCTTCCAGCTCCTTCTCCGTGTTCAAGTCCTAAAACAGGACTCTCTGTACGACTCTCTAATGGAAGCTTCAGTGCACCATCACTCACCAACTCCAGAGGCTCAGTGCATACAGTCTCATTTCTGCTGCAGATTGGCCTTACACGGGAGAGTATTACCATCGAAGCCCAGGAACTATCTTTATCTGCTGTCAAGGACCTTGTGTGCTCCATTGTTTATCAAAAGGTACTGTGAATGCTATTTATGTCAACAGTTTTTCTAATTAATATTGTTTCTACTGCTTTTCTATAAATTATGCGTGCAACAATGAGTGAACTCATATGGATGAAGCAGGTGTTTATATCCTAGTTCTGACCGTTTTGGAGAGAGTCCTAATAGACTAAAAGCCTGTAGTCTGAAATGTCATAGTCTAACAGCTGGAGACTATATCCAAGCTTTAAAATACTAATTCAGTTTGTCTCTTTAAGACCAGGAGAATCAGTGTAAAGTCAAGAGGACTTAAGCAATCTCACTTGTTTTCAGAGAAAAGTCAGCAGGTATTAATAGAAGGCACAAAAAAGGCATCAAGGGTACTTACCAAGAGGATGGGGCCCAGCCACCCAGGTCGCTGAGTACAGGTCCACACCTTTTCTTCCCAGGGGCCCTGTGTGCCGCCCTTTTGTACACCCTCTTCGTTCCCTTTCGATCCTTATTTCACTTAAACTGCCAGAGGACCACACTCTCTCTGTCTCTTAAAAAAATTAGGTAAACAAGCTTTTAATATGTATCAAAATATATGAACATTTAAAAATTGAGGGTGAGTTTATTTTCTTTCATCCACTCATCCTCTGCCCCATACCCTGCCATCTTTTAAGGACTCTTAGCTGAATTTCTTTAGTATTCTTGATTTGATGGATGAGCTGGTATGTTCTACATTTTATCATAAAACTCTGCATATAAGTAGTATGAATTGGTTACACTTTCTTTTTAATGGACCAAGGCTATGTTTCAAACAAATTAGTATGTTTTAAAAATTCTATCAGTAAGATTAATATATTTGGATTCATGCTTCTCCTCTTACTGTTTTTGTTTCAGTTCCTTATGCTTCATGTGGTTTGTCCTTATCTTCTGATGTAGAAGTAATTAACAGTCAAAAAATGTTATGTGGTTTGTGAAAATGACCCATATCTCCTGTGTGTTAACAGTGACATCTATTTAAATGTAAGATTTAAAGTAAGATTAGATATCTTTTTGTAGATCTGTAGACCATCTATATGTCTTTAAGTGTCTTTGCTTTTAGTTTCCCTTTCATCAAATGTTAACAGAGGTTTTAACAAATATTTTTGCTGGCTTTTAGCTTAAAGGTAAGGTTTTTTGACTTAAGTACAGTTTGTAACTGTATTATTTCTCTTTTTTTGAGCCCTCTAGAAATCATAACTAATGTTTTGTAGAGTTTATATTACTGAGTTTTCGACCTTTGGAAATTTTACTTAGTTTTATTTCTACAGAGGCATACTGATTATCTACAGGATTATATAGGGTTAATGTTGCTCCCTCATTAATGTAGATGTGAGACTTGGGTCAGATGGGTCAAGTGCTTCGGAAACTAAAATTCTAGTGATACCAAAGAAATAGACAAGATACAGCTCAAGAAAAGATAACTCAGGATAAACTTCAAGAAAATATAAAACAGAAGTATTAATTACAGAGATAGCCAGCATAAAATGAATATCATGGTGGACTGAATTTGAATCAGCATTGTGGTAATATGGGGATGTATTTGGCACAAATATATAGCATATATATCTCGTGGTCATATTATGCACTTATTTTCCATTTGCTAGAATTCTAACTGTTGTTTAAGTATAGTGAAAAAGAACATTGAGCTTGTAACTAGGTCAGCTCTATTGGGTTTGTTTGTATGTTTGTTTGTTTTGGCTGCACCTCACAGTTTACCGGATGTTAGATCCTCAACCAGGGATTGAACCCAGGACCTCAGCATTGAGAACACAGAGTTCTAACCCATAAACCACCAGGGAATTCCTAGCTCTGTTGTTTATTAACTGTATAACTTTGCATAATTTACTTCTGTGGATTACATTTCCGTATCTGTCGAATGATTGAGTTGGGGTGTTTTCTAATATGTAATTCCAACTGTGAAATTCTGAATCTTTTCATCTAAATTTAGGTCTTTAGAGACGGAGAAAGGACTATCAAGGAACAACGTACTCAAGTCCTAACCGGAAAGAAATCTTAAGGGAGACAACTCAGTTTCTGGGGTTCTACAGAGAGGTTTCATGGATCCCTAACTTATCTGGGAGATGGAAAAAGCACGTCAAAAGTTCTCTTCTTTTTATCTTCTCTCTTGTCTTGGATTCTTGCTTGCTAATCACTTACTTCACTACCTGCACGTGCACAACCCAGGTTAACTCCCTGAACTCTGATGGGCCTACTTGCTTTTCTTATTTCTGTTCTTAGTCAGTAAATATATGTATTAAACCTTCTAAAGGTAGAGTACTGGTAAATTTTACGAAGTAGATTAACCATATCTTGTCCCTTCCCTCCAAAAGCTCATAGTTTGGTAAGGGAAACATTCACCATAGTAAAATATGAAAAGTAAAAAGTGAAGCTAAAAGCTCTTCTCAGGTTGATAAAAAGATGTGAAAGGCTTCATATGAAATGTAGCATTTCATCTGACACTTAAAGAATGAATAACCTTTCAGCGATATGGGAGGGAAGGAGTATATACCAAGGCAAAAGAATTGGGATAAGCAATGATACGGGAGGGGAAAAGAGGAAGATTATAATCGACAACATTTATTTTGTGCCTGCTCTACATCAGGAGCTTCATGCACACTTTCTACTTAATCCCCACAGCAAGTTCTGGTGCATCACACATAGTTGTTTTTTTTTTTTCTCGTGATGAGAACTTCTAAGATCCATTCTCTTTAACAACTTTCAGATAGAAAACATTGTTAACTGCAGTCACCATGCTGTATGTTATATTGTCAGAACTTACTTATGTTATAGTAAGAAATTGGTACCCTTTGACCACTTTATGCATTTCCCCACTGTTGACCCCTTGGCTGTAATAATCACCAGCTCTGGTTTTTGTGGATTCCAAATGTAAGTGAAATCATATGGTATTTGTCTTTCTCTGTTTGACTTATCTCACTTATCATAATGCCTTCAAGATCCATCCATATTATTGCAAATAGTAGGATTTCCTTCCTTTTATGGCTGAATAATATATCATTGTCTCTCTCTGTATATACACATCACATTTTCTGTATCCATTCATCTATCAACGGAGATAGAGGTTGTTTCCACGTCTTGGCTATTGTGAATAATGATGCACTGACATGAGGGTGCAGATTTCATTCAAGATAGTGATTTCATATCCTTTGACTGTATACTGGAAGTGGAATTGTTGGATCTCATGGTAATTCTGTTTTTAATTTGTTGAGGAACCTCTGTCCTGTTCCATAGCGCCTGTACCAGTTTACATTCCCACTGACAGTGCACCAGGGTCTCCATTTCTCCACATCCTTGGCAGTATGTGCTGCTGCCCTTTTGACAATAGCCATTCTAGCAGGTGGGAGATGACAACCTCGTTGTGGTTTTGATTTGCGTTTCCCTGTTGGTTATTGATGGAACACTTCTTCATTTACTTGTTGGCCATTTGTATATTTTTTTTTGGAAAAATGGATATTAAGTTCCTCTGCCCATTTTTTACTCTAATTGATAGGTGGGGCTTTTTGTTGTTTTCTTTTGATATTGTGTTATATGAGTTCTTTATATGTTTTGGATATTAATCCTTTATCAGATACAAGATTTGCAAATATTTTTTCCTGTTCATTTTTTAATGGTTTCCTTTGCTATAGAGAAGCTTTTAGTTTGATTTAATCACAGTTGTTTATTTTTGCTTTTGCTGCTTTTGCTGTTCATGTCAAATCCAAAATATCATTGCTAGGATCGATGTGAAGGAGTTGACCCTCCTATGTTTTCTTCTAGGAGTTTTATGGTTTCAGGTCTTATGTTCAAGTCTGCATTCCATTTTCAGTTGATTTTTTGTATAGTGTCGGACTAGGCTTAAATTTCATTCTTCTACATGTGGTTGTTCAGTTTTCCCAGCACCATTTATCAAAGAGACTGCCTTTTTCCTTTGTTTATTCTTGGCTCCTTTGTTATAAATTAATTGACCATATATGCATGGGTTTATGTCTTGGATCTGTTCTTTTTCATTCACTTAACATGTCCATTTTTATGCCAATATTGTGACTTTGAAGTATAGTTTGAAATCAGAGGCATGATACCTCCACCTTTGTTCTTCTTAAGATTACTTTGGCTATTTAGAGTCTTTTGTGATTCTATACAAATTTTAGGATTTTTTTTCTTTTTTTGTGAAAAATACCGTTGGAATTTTGATAGGAATTGCATTGAATCTGTAGATCATTTTGGGTAGTATGAACATCTTAACAATATTAATTCTTCTAGCTCATGAACATAAAGTATCTTTCCATTTATTTATGTCTTCTACAGTTGCATTTTGATGCATGGCACATAAAATTGTTCTCTTTCTAATGATTTGTTATTAGTGTATATTAATAGAAATGTAATTGATTTTTGTATATTGACTTTGTATCCTGCAGCTTTACTGAAGTTTTCAGTTAATTCCAACAGGTTTTTTGGTGGAACCTTTAGGATTTTGTGTATTTAGTGTCATTTCATCTGCATATGTACAGTTTGTTCTTCCTTTCTGATTTGTATGCCTTTTTTTTTTTTCCTGTTGTGTAAGTGCTCTGACTAGGACTTCCAGTAAGTACTATGTTGAATAAAAGTAGTAAGAGTGGATGTCCTGTCTTGTTCCTGATCTTAAAAGAGGAGTTTTCAGCCTTTCAACATTGAATATGATGTTAGCTGTGGGCTGATAATATATGGTCTTTATTATGTTGAGGTACATCCCTTCTACACTCACTTTGTTAAGAGGTATTGTCGTGAATGGGATGCTGCATTTTGTTAATGTTGTGTGTTGAAAAAATCCTTTCACCCCTGGAATAAATGCCACTTGATTGTGTGTTGTTGTTCAGTTGCTAAGTTATGCCTGACTCTTTGCAACCTCATGGACTGCAGCACGCCAGGCTTCCCTGTCTTTCACTGTCCTCCAGAGTTTGTTCAAACTCATGTCCATTGAATCAGTGATGCCATCCAACCATCTCATCCTCTGTCACCTGCTTCTCCTGCCTTCAGTCTTTCACAGCATCAAGTTCGTAACGAGTCAGCTGTTTGCATCAGGTGGCCAGAGTATTGAAACTTCAGCATCAGTGCTTCGAATGAATATTCAGGGTTAATTTCCTTTAGGATTGACTGGTTTGATCTCCTTGCTGTCCAGGGGACTCTCAAGATTCTACTCTAACATCACAGTTCAAAAGCACCAATTCTTTAGTGCTCAGCCTTCTTTATGGTCCAACTCTCACATCCATACATGACTACTGGAAAAACCATAGCTTTGACTATACAAACCTTTGTTGACAAAGTGATGTCTCTGCTTTTTAATATGCTGTCTAGGTTGGTCATAGCTTTTCTTCCAAGGAGCAAGCAAGTGTCTTTTAATTTCATGGCTGCGGTCACAGTCTGCAGTGATTTGGGAGCCCAAGAAAATTAAGTCTGTCACTGTTTCCATTTTTTTTTTCCCCATCTATCTGCCATGAGATGGAGAAGGAAATGGCAACCCACTCCAGTGTTCTTGCCTGGAGAATCCCAGGGACGGGGGAGCCTGGTGGGCTTCCATCTATGGGGTCACACAGAGTCGGACACGGCTGAAGTGACTTAGCAGCAGAAGCAGCATTTGCCATGAAGTGATAGGACTGGATGCCATGATCTTAGTTCTTTGAATATTGAGTTTTAAGCTAGCTGTTTTTGCTCTCCTGTTTCACCCTCACCAAGAGAGCTCCTTTTGATGAGCTCAGTTGTGTCCGACTCTGCGACCCCATGGACTCACTATATAGTCCATGGGATTCTACAGGCCAGAATACTGGAGTGGGTAGCCTTTCCCTTCTCCAGGGGATCTTCCCAATCCAGGGATCGAACCCAGGTCTCCCTCATTGCAGGCGGATTCTTTACCAGCTGAGCCACCAGGGAAGCCCTTAATGAACTCAATTTGCTGATATTTTGTTGAGGATATTTGTGTTTGTGTTCATCAGGGATACTAGGCTGTAATTTTCTTGTAGTGTCCTTACCTGGCTTTATTATCAGGATAATGATGGTGGTTTCATAAAATGACTTTGAAAGTATTCTCCGCACTTCTGTTTTTCAGAAGAATTTGAGAAGGATTGGTATTCTTATTTGAATGTTTGGTAGAATTTACCAGTAAAGCCCTATGGTTCTTATCTTTTGTTTGTTGAGAGGTTTTTGATTACTGATTTAACCTCCTCACTATTAAGTGATCTACTCAGATTTTCTACTCCTTTATGATTCAAGATTGGTAGGTTGCACATTTCTAGGTATCTATTCACTTCTTCTAAATGTCCAGTTTGTTGGTGTGTAATTGTTCATCGTAGTCTCTTATCCTTTGTATTTATGTGGTATCAGTTGTAATTTCTTCTTTTTCATTTGTAATTGTATTTGAAACTTCTCTTTTTTCTTGTTAAGTTTGTATAAAGGCTTCTCTATTTTATCTTTTTAAAACTCCAGCTCTTAGCTTTATTGATTTTTTTTCTGTTGTCTTTTTAGTTTCTATTTCATTTATTTACACTATGATCTTTATTTCCCTCCTTCTACTACTACTGCTGCTTTTTATAGTTCCCTGAAATATAAAGTTAGGTTATTTATTTGAGATCTTTCTTTTCTTAATGTAGGTGTTTACTGCTATGAACTTCCCTCTTGGAACCGCTTTTGCTACATCCTATAAATTTGAGTATATTGTGTTTCCATTATTTGTCTCAATATTTTTTTGTTTCACTTTTGATTTCACTTTGACTTGTTGGTTATTCAGTTGTATGTTGTTTAATCTTCACATATTTGTGAATTTTCCAGTGTTTTTCCCTTCTAATTGATTTGTAGTTTCACACTATTGTGGTCAGAAAAGATTGCTTGATATGATTCACTGTTTTTAAATTTATTAAGATTTGTTTTGTGCTGTGACATCTGATCCACCCTGGGGAATGTTCTATGTGTGCTTGAAAAGAATATACATTCTGCTGCTTTTGCATGGAATGTTCTGTACCTTTCCGTTAAGTGTATTTGTAGCCTAAATTCAGTATTCCTTATTGATTTTCCATCTGGATTATATATCCATTATTGACAGTGGGTTTTTTTTTTTTAATTTTTTATTTATTTATGGCCAAGGTGGGTCTTAATTGCTGTATGCGGGCTTTCTCTAGTTGCAGCAAGTGGGAGCTACTCTCCTGCTGTGGTATGAGGGCTTCTCATTGTGGTGAGGTCTCTTGTTGTGGGGCAGAGACTCCAGGCGTGCAGGCTTCAGTGGTTGTGCTGCTCTGGTTTATTTGCCCCATGGCATGTGGAATCTTCCCAGACCAGGGATTGAAGCCATGTTCCCTGCATGGGCAGGCAGGTTCTTAACCACTGGACCACCAGGGAAGTCCAACAGTGAGATATTAAAGCCCCCTGTTATTAGTGTATTGCTATTTCTCCCTTCAGTTTTTTAAAATGTTTGCTTATATATTGAGGTATCTCTGTTTGGGTGCATATTTACAAATGTATATCCTCTTATTGAATTAACCCCTTTATTATATAATGACCCTCCTTAGCTCTTATCACAGTTTTTGGTTTTAATTCTGTTTTATCTGATATAAGTTAAATACTGTTAATTGTACCATACTCTTATTCATCACTCTTAGCAATGTTATTTGGAGAACCAAAGTTTCTAATTTTAATGAAGTATAAAAATTTTTTCCTTTATGGATGGTGCTTTTGCTTCATATGAAAAAATATTTACCTAAATGAAAATGAGATTTTGTCCTATGTTTTCTTCTAGAAGTTTCATAATTTTAGGTCTTTTTTTTTTTTACATTTATTTATTTTTTGGCTGTGCTGGGTCTTTGTTGCTGTGTGGGCATTTTTCTCCAGCTGCAGTGAGCAGAGGCTGCTCTTTAGTTGCAGTGCATGAGCTTCTTGTTGAGGTGGCTTCTCTTGTTGCGGAGCATAGGCTCTCGGGCACATGAAGTTGTGGCACATGGGCTCTAGTGCACTTGCTCAGTAGTTATGGCGCACAGACTTCGTTGCTGTGTGGCATGTGGGATCTTCCCAGATCAGGGATTGATCCCATGTCTGCTACATTGGCAGGTGGACTCTTTACCACTGACCCACCAAGGAAGCCCTAATTTTAGCTCTTTATATTGGTGATCTATTAGTTTCAAGGAGCTGCTGTATGAAAGTACCACAGCTACATAATTTAAACAACAGAAGTTTATTTTCTGACAGTTCTCAAGGCTAGACATCTGTAATCAGAGGATCAGTAGAGTTGGTTCCTCTGAGGACTGAGCAAGAAAGAATCTGTTCCATGCCTCTCTCCCAGCTTCTGGTGAAAGTGAAATATGATCAGTCGTGGCTGACTCTTTGCCATGGACTGGAGAATTCTCCAGGCCAAAATACTAGAGTGGGTAGCCCTTCCCTTCTCCAGGGGATCTTCCCAACCCAGGAATGGAACCCAGCTCTCCCACATTGCATGCAGATTCTTTACCAGCTGAGCCACCAGGGAAGCCCTTGGCTTGTGTATCACGTTCTCTCTGTGTCTTCACTTCGTTTTCTGTTTATAAGTATCTGACTGTGTCTACAAATTTCTCCCTTTTATAAGGACACAGTCATACTGTTTTTTTTTTATACTGTTTTGTTTTGTCAACTTATGTGTGTATCCTTAAACTGCGTCTATCCTAAGTTGCTTCAGTATGTCCAGCTGTTGTGATCCCATGGACTGTAGCCGCCAGGCTCCACTGTCCATGGGATTCTCCTGGCAGGAATCCTGTAGTGAGTTGCCATTTCATTCCTCAGGGGATCTTCCCGACCCCAGGGATATCCTTAAACTAATTCCACATTATCTTGAATTCTCTGGTTTTATGAAGATATGATTTCATGTGTGTAAAATCCTCCAGCTTTGTCCTTTTTTTCAAAAGTGTTTAGCCCAATTGACATCCTTTGCATTTTCATATAAATGTTAAAATCAGCTTTGTGGTTTATATCAAAAAGCCTACCAGAATTGTGTACATTATTTGTTACCTGTGTTTCATGTTTCTGATGCAGTTTCAAATGAGGTTTTTAAATTTTCTAATTTCTGATTTTTCATTTTAGCATTTAGAAATATAGTTGTTTTTGTACATCACACTGTCCTGCAGTCTTGCTAAACACTTACTAGTTCTAGTAACTTTTAAAGTTTCTTCAGGATTCTCTAGAGAAGGAAATGGCAACCCACTCCAGTGTTCTTGCCTGGAGAATCCCAGGGACGGGGGAGCCTGGTGGGCTTCCGTCTGTGGGGTCACACAGAGTCGGACACGACTGAAGTGACTTAGCAGTAGCAGGATTCTCTACATAGTTGATCTTGTCTTTTACAAATGCAGTTTTATGTCTCATCTTCCAATATTTCATTTCTTGTTTTGTACTGGAGGCTAAACCTGTAGTACAATATTGAATAGAAGTGATGAGAGGATGTTTGTGCCTTGTTCCCCAAATTAAAAGTATAGCATTCAGTCTTTTATCATTAGGTATGAAATAAAGTTTTTTAGATGTTTTTCATCAGGTTGAGGAAGTTCCTATTCCTAGTTGGCTAAAACTTTTATCTCGAATGATTGTGAATTTTATTAAATACTTTTTCTCCATCTATGTATTTTTCTCTTTTAGTCTGTTGATATGATGAGTTACGTTGCCTTACTTGGAAATGTTGAACCAACCTTGCATTTGTGGAACAAACTCTCTTGATCACCATATATTTTCCTTTTTATACTTTGCTTGATTCAGTTTACCTATTTTTTTTAAGATTTACCTGTCATTTTTTCTTCTATTATCTTTGTGTGGTTTTGTTAACAGGGTATTATTGCCCTCACAAAATGATTTTGGAATTATTTCCCTCCCTTTTCTGTATTCTGAAGAAATTTGTGTAAAATTTCTGAAGTGTTTGATAGAGCTCACCAGTAAAGCCACCTGGGCCTGGAATATTCTTTATGAGGAGGTTTTAAACTCAATTTCTATTCTTCAGTGCACATAGAGCTAGTCAAGTGTCTGCTTCTTTGTGAGTGAACCTTGGTAATTTGTGTCTTTAGAGGAAAATTTTCATTTCATGCAAGTTATCAAATCCATTATGTTCTCTCATTTTCCTTTAAAATCTGTCGGATTTCTAATAATGGTGTCATTTTCATTCCTAATGTTTATAATTTCTGTGTTTATTCTCCTCCTTAGTCCTTGTTCTTTCTGGCTACAGGTTTTTATCAACTTTTTCAGTGAAGTAGTTCTTGGTTTTGATGATTTTTCTCTTATTGTCTTTCTCCCCCCTCCTTTTTGCTACCTCCTTTGGGGTTTAACTTGCTTTTTTTCAGTTTTTTAAGCTTAGTCATTTTCCCTTTAATATAAGTGCTGTAAATCTAGTGGTATAAGTTTATCTCCAACCACTACTGTAGCTGCGTATCACAGACTTTGATATATTTTTATTTTATTCAGTTAACTGCCTGATTTCTCTTATGACATCATCTTTGGTCCATTGATTGTTTAATTCGGAAAAATTTGGAGGTTTTTCAGATATTTTTCTATTGTACTGATTTCTAGCTTTATTTCAATTTTGGCTCAAGAGTATACTTTGTATGATTTCAACCTGTATATTTATTGAGATTTGTTTTATTGTGTAGGACTGTGTCCTTCAGTATATTCTGTGGGTTATATTTGCAGTTTTACAAAATATGTATTCTGTTTTTGTATAGTGGAGTTTTCTATAAAACAGGTCAAGTGGCTGATCGTGTTTACTATATCTTTATGGATTTCTTTTTATTCTGTAATGTACTAAGAAAGTAGTATTAAAATCTCCCAGCTATAATTTTAGTTTTGTTTGTTTCTCCTTTCAGTTTTTTTTCTTTCCGTTTTAATCAGTTTTTACTTCATGTTTTTTGAAGCTATGTTATTTGCAAGCACGTTTGAGATTTTTACATCCTTTGATACGTTGATCCCTTTTTTAGTATGATCTTTCTTCTTTATATCTGGTTATATATCTTATTCTGAAGTCAACTTTGTTATTAATATAACCATTCCTGCTTTTTTGTTGTTTAGTTTTTGCATTGTGGTACCTTTTCACATGTTTTTGCTTGTAACCTCTCTTGTACCTTCATATGTAATGTGGGCTTTTTGTAGAGTGCATGTGGTTGGGTCATGCTTTTTAAATATTATCTGTCAATTTCTGTTTTTCAAGTGTTTGGACTTTGTATTTAACACAAGTTTTAGTATAGATGAATTTAAATATAGTTTTTTTTCTTTAGATCTTGAGTCATTTTCTCTTTTTCCTGCCTTCTTTTAAATTGAGTATGTTATGTAATTCCATTTTGTTTTTAACTATTGTTTTGTTATACTCCTAAAATTCCTTTTAGCAATTGTTCTAGTGCAGCGGTCAGCAAACTACATCTTTGGGCCAAATCCGCCCCATTTTCTTCTTTTACGAATAGAGTTTATGGGAACATAGCATGCTTGTTCACTTGTTTCTTGCCTATGGCTGCTTTCATGAACAACAGTGGACTTAGGTAGCTGTAACAGAGACTGTATGGGCCACCAAACCTAAAATAATTACTCTCTGGCCTTTTAGAGAAAATATTTGACAACTGTTGCTTTATCGTTATCATAAACTATCTTCAAACAATACCGTACCACTCTGTGTAATGTAATGCAATCCTTGGAATAGTATATTTCTATTTGCTGTTGTCATTTGTGCTATTGTTGTCACGTATTTTATTACTGCATACAGTTGATTCTCATTACTTGTGGTATTTATAACATGACCTCAAACATTGTATTAGTGAATACCGCACCATTTCTTCTAGGGAAGACACAGGGCTACGTCCCTGTGAGCATTCAGGATACATTTTTGTCAACCAGTAAATACATGACCTTGTTTTGTATATGTTTCTGCTTAAAAATACCTTATTTAATGTATATATTGTTGATTCGTGAATATTGACCTCATGTACAGAAGCCCTGTCACTCACGCATGAACGGAGCTTACCTAACACACATTTTCTCCATAAGGCACATTAGAGCCTTCTTGCATTTAGGAACAGTAGACAGCATGTCAGGACTATGCTTGGGGGCCATTTTAATCAGAGACGTCGCCATCAAAAAGCCCCCTAACTCAGAACACGTGGCACTAAATAGACCATGAAAAGGACATGCATTTTACACCGTGAGAGCGGAAACAAGAAGGCAAAAGCATCACCTTGTTCAGTTTCAGTTGGAATTATGCAGAGTGACAGATTTTTCACCTTTTCTGCATGTCTGCAAAGAACTGATAAAGCACAGAGTGTATTGATTTTGAGGTTTCAAGTAAATTTTAGCAAGTAGGCACATCCACAGATGCAGAATCTGCAAATAATGAGGATTGACCTTTGTTACAGATTTCTCAGTAAGTTGTTATTCTTCTTGCTTTTAACAGTAAATTAGGTTTTTAGAAAGTTAGAACTGAGAAAAATGATCTTTTGTGTTTATCCACTCACTTAACACTTTCAGTACTCTTTAATACTTTATGTTGGATCTGAATTGTGTGCAATATGTCTTTTTCTCTGTCTTCATTTGGATTTTTCTCTTCTTGGTTTTCAGCGATTTGAATATCATGTGCCTTACTGTGGTTTTCTTTTTGTTTTGTTGCTGGAGTTTAAGCTTGGTCTTGAGAATATAATTTCTTCAACTTTTGAGAATTTTGTATTCATTGAACTTTCTTAGTCTTTTCCTGTGTTGTTTCTACCACACTTTCAGAATTCTCCTAAACATCTTGTTTGCTTTCCTCCTCCTCTTCTTTCTATCTAATCCACACTTTCATTTGAAACATGTAGTGCAGTTGTTGTTGTTTACTTGCTAAGTTGTGTCTGACTCTCTGTGACCCCATGGACTGTAGCCTGCCAGGCTCCTTCTGTCCATGGAATTCTCCAGGCAAGAATACAGGTGTGGGTTGCTGTTTCCTTCTTCCTGACCCAGGGACTGAACCTACATCTCCTGTGTTGAAAGGCGGAGTCTTCACTACTGCGCCCCTGGGAAGCCCATTTAATGCAGTAAGAAAGCTATATTTGAATTGTCTCCAGGTTGTGCTCTGACCACACCTGAGAGAGTGCATTTTTAAAACTGTTCTCAATCCCAGCCTACTGTGAAAGTAGATTGGAGTGTGAACCAAGCTCCTTGTCAAAGTTTTCCATGATTCAGTCATTTTCGATGTTTTTCAGTTGGTTGCACATACTTTGACCAGTGCAGACTTTACTTCAGTGTTTGTGTCTTTTTCCTACAAAATCTTATCCAGTACTTTTAAGCAGGTACACTGGAAAATTGTCTAATTACCCTTCAGTGAACATTTCCTAATGAGCAGCTTTTATTTATTTTAGTGTCAACATTTTAAAAGTATTTACAAGCTCCATGTATGTGTTGGGTGCTTCTGTGCAACTTAAATGTGACTTAGTTTGTAACAGTGGTTTTCAGCCTTAACTGCTCTTGAGGATAACCAGGGAGCCTAACAGACCCTTTCCTAGACCAGTGAAGTCATGCTTCCTGGGGGTGCAGAGTTTGCATAAGTGCTCCATCTGAGGCTCTGTTTGTGGTTCTCATGAGCAGCCAAAATCAGGAACCTCTACTTTAATGGAAATTGACAAGCATAAATGGCCAGATAAGTAATAATCTGAAGATATTTTTTCTAAGTATGTGAAATTGTATAATTTGTTGTATGAACTTGATATCATTGTTTTCTACATACTGGTAATAAAGTAATATATTTTTAAGACATCTGGTAATTCAAAGATTCTGTCGGGCAGAAACCAATACAACATTGGAAAACAATTATCTTCCAATTAAAAAAAAATTCAGTAAGGTCTACATCTGATTATAGGTTAATATGGCAGTTCAACATCTTATATTAAAAAAATGCTGGTGAATTCATTTCTTCTGCTTGTCCGATTACAGAGAGCTAGATTGTATAATCCAGTTATCCCTTTTCTCAGAGCCATTATCTGTTACTACTTCATGCAGTTGAGTAGACATTTGTGGTACACTTAAACTGTTCAATCGCAGTGCCCGCGACTGTGGAGCTTATCAAGATAAAGGATACATTCCCTGCCCCTAGTGATTTATGCTCTAGAAAAAGAGAAGATGAGTGAATGTCAAATTACCATTATGTAGGATAGATGACCGGAGAAGGCAATGGCAAGCCACTCCAGTACTCTTGCCTAGAAAATACCATGGACGGAGGAGCCTGGTAGGCTGCAGTCCATGGGGTCGCTATGAGTCAGACACGACTGAGCACGACTGAGCGACTTCACTTTCACTTTTCACTTTCACACATTGGAGAAGGAAATGGCAACCCACTCCAGTGTTCTTGCCTAGAGAATCCCAGGGACGGGGGAGCCTGGTGGGCTGCCGTCTGTGGGGTCACACAGAGTCGAACACGACTGAAGTGACTTAGCAGCAGCAGTAGCAGCAGGATAGATGACACTAAATCCTGAAATAAAGGTACAAAATGATACATGACTCAAAGGAAGAACTGTCATCTCGTTGGGGAGTTATGACAGTGTTTTCAGCCCGTTTACTTTTATTATCACCAACTATAGTCCTTCACCTGTGGAACTAAAGTTCAGCTGCTGGTATAATGCCCCAAGACTACTTTGATAGCTCCTAGCATGAATACCGGAGGAAGCAATGGCACCCCACTCCAGTACTGTTGCCTGGAAAATCCCATGGACAGAGGAGCCTGGTGGGCTGCAGTCCATGGGTTCGCTAAGAGTCAGACTCGACTTAGCGACTTCACTTTCACTTTTCACTTTCAGGCATTGGAGAAGGAAATGGCAGCCGAGTCCAGTGTTCTTGCCTGGAGAATCCCAGGGACGGGAGAGCCTGGTGGGCTGCCGTCTATGGGGTCGCACAGAGTCGGACACGACTGAAGCGACTTAACAGCAGCAGCAGCATAAATACAGCAGGATGCCTTTAACGTCCTTTAGTAGTCAGTGAGAGAACAGAAATCTGTATTATTTGTGCACATGTGGAGTTTTTTTTTTTCCACAGTCGAATAAAGCTCTGTGCTTCTGCTTCCTAGTAGTGTTCTAAATTTTTTATGCACTAGACCTAGTTATTCAAGAATTCATGGTAATATCTGTTCTCTTCACTTTCCTGCAACTGATTCAGCAAACATCTCTGGTTGCTGGCAATGAGACGGTGACAAAAATATGTGATTATTTATGTAAGGTATTATTGTAAGAATACTTAGAGAAAATGCTTATGGTTCCCAAAGGCATGTCACTCGTCCAGACTGCTTCTTAAGCTCCAATCTGCCAACTTCTGTCTTATTACTCGGTCTTCGTGCCTGCTGTTCTTTCCCTTGGAACACCCTTCCCCTGCCATATCCTCTGCGTACACCTCCAGGAAGTCTTTTTCTGACCTCCTCGGCCTGGGTTAGATGCTGGTATCCTGTGCAACCTATATTTTAACTTTCATCATATTGATTGTAATTGTCCTTTTACTTGAAACTATCCACCATAAAACTGTCGTCTCTGTGAGGTCCTACATCATGTCCACCACAGCAGGTGCTCAACAGATGTTTCTTAATTGAATAAGTAAAGAAAAGAATCCATATGAAACAGTATAGTTTGGTAGTTAAACATGAGTTTGGGAGTCAAATTTGGGTTTGTCTCTACCACTTACTAGCGTAAGTTTGGTTTCTTATGTGGAAAATGAGATTTAAAATAGTACTCATTTCATAGTTTTGTGTGTGTGTGTGTGTGTGTACATGTGTATTAAATGATTATAAAATGCTTAGCCCAGCATATAGTAATCATGCAGTAAATATTAGCTCAACAATAATATTGCATATTAGTCTGATCTTAGTGGCTTCTAAATGAAACTAAACAGAACTTTAACCACCTTGTATTTTGGGATCCTTTCTCATTTGAGGGTTTATAAGAAATCATTTGTGATCCAGAAATCTCTGAAAGCACCTGCCAGTTAAGTTTGTGTTAACTTTTGGTTTTGTGCTTAATGGAATATACATTTGTGTCATAATCTGTTTTCTACTGTGTATAAGACAACTGATTCCTTCCTTGATCAGTATGGGTGAATTATTTGAAATTTCCTATTAGGTACACTATTGATGCAGAAAGTTGGAGATTAATGATGTATCATTTCTGTGGTTTATTTAACTTCTGTTCTTGGGCTGTATGTGTGAGTTTCATGTGTGGTCTTTTAACTCCTGAAAACCTGTGACTTTTGTCTTAGAATATTGTAGTATATTGTATTCCTCAGGGAATAAGTTTCTTTAGCTTAATGTGATTACAGATGTGACTTCAGGATCATAATTTTGAGTTCAGCTGATTTAACTAGTTATTTACTGTTGTTGAGCAGTAAGTGAGCAAACATGCTTTTCTGTGTTTCTATACCATTATAGGCTGTTATGGTTAATATAGTGGAATTGAGATCTTCCTATATTGTATGAACATTCCCAAAGACTGAACTGCCAGAAAGAGCAACTTTAAAGGTATAGGGAGAGGAGAGCTCATTGAAACTATGTTAGATCTTTTGATATTACAAGAGGGACATAAAACTAACCAAGTGCACATAACCATTTCCATTAGGGAAAAAATGATTGAGAGTATTTATTGATAATTATCTTAAGAAATAAATGAATACAAATACAAATAAAATTTAACAGTTTTGTGTAATGCTTAAAAACAGGCTTTGTGAAATGTATTATTATATTACTGAAAAAGAAAGACTGATAGTATATAATTTGTATTCCCCGAATTAAATTATTTTTTCCACTCAGAATTTTATTGGGGAAGAGAAATTTATTGGGATTCTTAGAGAAAGTAGTCAAAGCATTGTTAAAAATTTGAAAGTAAGAGAGAAAGGGAAGTGAAAAACTGAGTAACTGAAACCAGATACTACTAAACACAGTAATAGACCCATGGTACATTTTAAGTACATGCCAAGGGAGGTGAGAAATAAAAGGGAATCATTTTTCAGAAATTTGAGTTTAGAAAACTCACTAAGCAGTTGAAGGGGCATTAACATAGACTTCCACTTAATATCTGACACCAAGATAAATTTCACAATTAAAGGTTAGGAACCAGAAATCAAATTGCCAACATCCGCTGGATCATTGAAAAAACACGAGAGTTCCAGAAAAACATCTATTTCTGCTTTATTGACTATGCCAAAGCCTTTGACTGTGTGGATCACAATAAACTGTGGAAAATTCTGGAAGAGATGGGAATACCAGACCACCTGACTTGCCTCTTGAGAAACCTGTATGCAGGTCAGGAAGCAACAGTTAGAACTGGACATGGAACAACAGACTGGTTCCAAATAGGAAAAGGAGTACATCAAGGCTGTATATTGTCACCCTGCTTGTTTAACTTCTGTGCGGAGTACCTCATGAGAAACGCTGGGCTGGATGAAGCACAAGCTGGAATCAAGACTGCCAGGAGAAATATCAATAACCTCAGATATGCAGATGATGGCACCCTTATGGCAGAAAGTGAAGAACTAAAGAGCCTCTTGATGAAAGTGAAAGAGGAGAGTGAAAAGCTTGGCTTAAAGCTCAACATTCAGAAAACTAAGATCATGGCATCTGGTCCCATTACTTCATGACAAATAGATGGGGAAACAGTGGCTGACTTTATTTTGGGGAGCTCCAGAATCACTGCAGATGCTGATTGCAGCCATGAAATTAAAAGATGCTTACTCCTTGGAAGGAAAGCCATGACCAACCTAAATAGCATATTAAAAAGCAGACATTGCTTTGCCAACAAAGGTCCGTCTAGTCAAGGCTATAGTTTTTCCAGCAGTCATGTATGGATGTGAGAGTTGGACAATAAAGAAAGCTGAGCACCGAAGAATTGATGCTTTTGAACTGTGGTGTTGGAGAAGACTCTTGAGAGTCCCTTGGACTGCAAGGAGATCCAACCAGTCCATCCTAAAGGAGAAGTGCTGAGTGTTCATTGGAAGAACTGATGTTGAAGCTGAAACTCCAATACTTTGGCCACCTGATGCGAAGAATTGACTCATTGGAAAAGCCCCTGATGCTGGGAAATATTGAAGGCGGGAGGAGAAGGGGAGGTCAGAGGATGAGATGGTTGGATGGCATCACCGACTCAATGGACATGAGTTTGGGTAAACTCCGGGAGTTGGTGATGGATAGGGAGGCCTGGCGTACTGCAGTCCATGGGGTCACAAAGAGTCAGACACGACTCAGCGACTGAACTGAACTGATGAGAATTCAAATCAAAGGAAAAATAGAATAAAGTGGAGTTGAGTATTTATCGAACTTAGGAGTAGATATCTCAGTTTCAGAACAGTAAAAAGAAACAAAGGAAAAGAATAGCTTGCAGATTTGAATATTCCAAATTGTAATATTTGCAGATGTAAGAATAATAAAAACAAAAATAAGATTAGGGAGATACTACACCAAATATTACATAAGATTAATATCTTTATTCTGTAAAGAGCTTGCATATTAGTAAGAGAAACACTGATCTCTAAATATTTTGTCAATTGATATAAAATATGTCTCACAAAGATATTTGATTAAACAAGCACGTGGGAAATGTTCAATATAGTAGTACTAAATAAATGTTAGGTATTATGTGTTCAGTTAGGGGGAAAGTGAAATTGGTATTTCCATTGCAGGTGAGGTATGGTAAAACCTCATAGAAGCAGAGATCAATCAATGATTCTAAGCAAAAGGTAAAAACTGGATCAAGTTCTAACTAACACAAATAGTATAAAACACGTACACAGATTTTTTTTTCCCCCGAAGAATGTATCTCTTTAAAAAGCAAATCATTCATAGTTGAGCTCTGCTTAAAACTTGGATGTGACCAAAAGTGGTCACTCTTTGAATTCACTCCAGTTTCATGACACATCCTGAGGGTGGAGCGGGTGGGGTTTCTTTTGTTGTTGTTGTTGTCTTTAACTTTGGCCAAAAAGTTAGCTTCCTTTTTTTGAAAATTTGAAGTGCTTCCAACACTTAACGTTACATTGAGGTTGGTTCTGTCTTATTCCTCTTTCTGTCTCCCCAGAGGTCTTATACTCAGTAGACATTTGTTAAAAGACACATCGTACCTGTGTTTACTGCTGAAAACATGATACTGCAAATAATGAAAACATGATACTGCAAATTACTTCCCTGATGAAACAGCATATAGTTGTTAGAACCACAGAGAGAAAGGAATGAGTGAACACACACCAGTGTTCTTTTTTGTGCTGTTTGATGTATCAGTGCCTTAGTTTTGCCCAACCTGCTGTCACTTGATTAGGTGGTCAGATATTTAGTTTCTGGAGCTCTGTCTTTCTGTGTTTGTGTAAAAGGCCAGGTTCTTCTAGGTACTTGAAATTCTCAAAGTTTTTCACTCTGAGAACACCAGTGAACTGCATGTTCCTTGTGAGAACGTAGCTTGCTGTTGCTGCTCCATAGTCGCTTTGGTCGTGTCCTACTTTTGCGACCCTGTGGACGGTAGCCTGCCAGGCTCTTGTGTCCATGGAATTTTCTAGGCAAGAATACTAGAGTGGGTCACCATGCCCTCCTCCAGGAGAGCTTCCTGAATTGCAGACAGATTCTTTACCACTGAGACACCAGGGACTACTTTATTGGCAAATACTACAGCCCCAGTACCTAATTTTAAGGTATACAATTAAATTAAGCCAGTGGTTCTCAAGTGGGTTGACACCCCCCACCCCCAGGAACATTGGGTAATGTCTGGAAATGTTTTGTTTTTGTTGTCACAGTTAGGGGAAAGGAAGTGCTACTGGTATTTAGTGGGTAGAGGGAAGGGATACTGCTACAGTGTTCGGGAGAGCTGCCCCACCCATCCCCTCAAGAACTGTCTGGTCCAAAATGCCAGTAGTGCTGAAGTTGAAAAACGTGGAATTAAAATCTATAGAAATAAAATCTATGAAGTTGGGAGAAATCAAAAACTTCTGTTAGTACTGTTGTAGGGTCTTAGTAAATTAGTGAATATGCATGTCTTCTAGATGTGAATTGTAGCTTGAGAGCTTTAAAGTAGGATTTGTAGTTTGCCTTCAATGTGTTTAAAAATACTACACAGTTTCCATTATGAGTATGGATATAATTACACAAAGGAAGTAAGTTTTTAACCTCCTTGTATTAGATATCTATATCTTCATATTGGTTTATAAAGCAAACTTAACAACTCACAGTATCTCTGCCTTCTGGGAGTTTATAAGCTAAAGGGAGTGTTCTTTATACTGATGAAATCCAAAGAACTGGTAGGACTGGCAATCAGGAGAAGGCAGACAGAGCTGAGCAGTAGCTAGAACTAGGATTGAGCCAAGCAGAAATTGGCTGATCAGATCTCTGCCAGGAGGCCACTACCAGAGAGTCAGATTGCAAATGAGAAAATCAAAACTGAGGGAGCAAGCTTTGCCCATTTAAACAGTATTCATGCATGGATTCCCCGTGTCAAAATTACATTAGTGTTTAAAATCTGTTCTATTATTTTTTGTTATTGGCATGTGTTTTTAAAAGATTTAATAATCTAAGAAAGAGGTAACAGTGTTTTCAAATCAAAGAGACAGATGCAAGTGAAGATTTTGATTCTGCAGCTTTTTTGTGTTTTGTGGTTATAGACCCTTTCTTCCGTCACTTGACTTTTGAACCTGATCTGTAATGCAAGGGTCATCATACTTACCTCCATTTTGAAATGTAATTAATGTAAAGCCCTTAATACATCGTCTGGCACATGGTTAGTACCCTCAAAATAGTAATACTCCTGGTTTTAAAAATCTCTTTAAATCTGGAAAGATCTTTGATCCTGTAGTGTTATTAAAATTTTAGTAAATGCCAAAGCATTTATAGCATTCATGCTATACCCATGACAGTAACTTAGCTTTATTCCTAACCTTTGATTTAGTATTTAGCATATGAGAAACAAAGATCATAGCATCTGGTCCCATCACTTCATGGGAAATAGATGGGGAAACAGTGGAAACAGTGTCAGACTTTATTTTTTGGGGCTCCAAAATCACTGCGGATGCTGATTGCAGCCATGAAATTAAAAGATGCTTACTCCTTGGAAGGAAAGTTATGACCAACCTAGATAGTATATTAAAAAGCAGAGACATTACTTTGCCAACCAAGGTCCGTCTAGTCAAGGCTATGGTTTTTCCTGTGGTCATGTATGGATGTGAGAGTTGGACTGTGAAGAAAGCTGATCTCCGAAGAATTGATGCTTTTGAACTGTGGTGTTGGAGAAGATTCTTGAGAGTCCCTTGTACTGCAAGGAGATCCAACCAGTCCATTCTAAAGGAGATCAATCCTGGGTGTTCACTGGAAGGACTGATGCTAAAGCTGAAACTCCAATACTTTGGCCACCTCATGGCGACGAGTTGACTCACTGGAAAAGACTCTGATGCTGGGAAGGATTGGGGGCAGGAGGAGAAGGGGATGACAGAGAATGAGATGGCTGGATGGCATCACCGATTCGATGGACATGAGTTTCAGTGAACTCTGGGAATTGGTGATGGACAGGGAGGCCTAGCATGCTGTGATTCATGGGGTCACAAAGAGTCGGACACGACTGAGCGACTGAACTGAACTGATATGAGAAACTATTAAAAATAGAGACAAAATGTTCATCTTATTAGAGGACTGGGGTTATTTGTTTTAGGAATTCTGAGGAAATTAAATGAGATCAAGTGCTTTGCATAATATAATGCTTGATATTTAGCAACTATTACACTCAATAAATGCTAGTTTCCAACTTTCATATTGCCAAGAGGCTTAGAAATACTATTATAACACTACTGCTATTGTGTTAATTTGTTGAATGAAGATAGTAGATGTAATTGGGGTAAGAGAGGAAATTGGCAGACAGTAAATCATTTTAAGCTATAGTGAAATTGAAATGATTCAAACTAAAGCTGACTGTCTCCTTTTAACTGATTTAAAACACTTGTTTTTAGTTTTGACCATTTACATGACACAAGACCTGAACGCTCTTTGTTTTCGTATTCTGATTTAGGAGGATTTTGGTCTGTTCTTTGAATACATTGTCTCTGCAGACATGGTGTAATTTTCAGGTCCTTCCAAAGTAGAGCGAAAACCCCAGCTGTATCTTTTGTGTTCTAGAAACCAGTTGTCATTCTCTTTTTATCCCCTCTCTATTCTTTTCACTACAGCTGTGTTCAATGGCTAGGTGACATCCTACTTTTTACCCTATCCCAACTTTTTTTTATCTTGGCAAAACAGTGTCTGTCAGGCAACTATTGACTAACCTGGAGGCTCAAACTGAAAGAAGGTTTTGTTTTGTTTTAATTTTGCTGGATATTCAGGTTAAGACCTTGGCTAGAATAGAAAGTTCCAAAAAGGTTGAATTAAAGATAATCAGAACTAATTGAAAAACAAAGAAAAAATGAAAAAAGATCGTTCTGGTTTGTGTCAAAGATAAGCGGTATTAATTGAAGCAGCTCCTCTAGCATCCCATATTCAGAACATTCTGTTAGAGATTAATGATGAAATTCAGAGTCCACATTGAGTAATTTTCTTGTTGGCTCATCTAGACTTTGGGGCTTCCCTGGTGGCTCAGAGGTTAAAGCGTCTGCCTGCAATGCAGGAGAACCTGGGTTCGAACCCTGGGTTGGGAAGATCCCTTGGAGAAGGAAATGGCAACCCACTCCAGTATTCTTGCCTGGAGAATCCTGTGGACAGAGGAGCCTAGCAGGCTATAGTCCACGGGGTCCCAAAGAGTCGGACACAACTGTTAGTGTCTTCTATCTGTGTATGGGAACAGAGTCCTTGAAATTCTTCGAACTTCAATAAAATTGGTTCCTAAAAAGTGGTGTTAAAGTAATAATTATATTTATTTCTGAGAAATATTTTAGTGTTAAATTAGTTTAGCTTTGCTCAGCAGTTAACAGTCTTTTTCAGTAAGTGCCTGTTAGATACTAAGTTCTAGGTGTTGGGCATTCAGTAGGGAACATAGGAAAGAAAATGCCTTTGCCCTTTTGGAGCTTATTTATTATCATCTGGTTTATTATTAGAAAGACTTACTGTGAAGATTTACTTGGCATCAAATGACTTTAGTATTTCAGCTTTTCAAATTAAGTGAATATGAAAAAACTTGTGATGCTAGAAATGTCCTATTAATCTTGACCTGGGTGGTGCTTACATGGCATGAGAGTGTAGAGTTATCTATCTTCTAATTAACATTCGTGTACTTTATTCATTATACTTCATTTAAAAAATTTTTTTAATGTACATTAAAAATTCTCCAATTAACGGTTTCCATTGCCGTTAGACTAAAACTCATATTCCTTTTTTAAAGTATATAGTGATAAATTATATGTTGAAGTAATGTTAAATTCTGAAGCTGTTATGTTAATGTATAAAAATTGTGTTTGACCAAATAGAAACTTGAAAACTTCTTATGTCATCTAACATTTTTTTTTAAACAATGTTCACAGAAATGTTATAGAAAACAGTGGCAGGTTTTTTTCAAATTTTGTTTATTTTTGGCTGTGTTGGGTCTTCGTTACTGAGAGGGCTTTTCTCTAATCGGGGAGAGCAAGGGCTAATCTTCAGCTGTGGTGCAGGAGCTTCGCATTGCAGTGGTTTCTCTTGTTGCAGAGCACAGGCTTTTGGCACACAGCCTTTGGTAGTTGCGGCTCTGGCTCAGAAGTTGTGGTGCACAGGTTTGGTTTCCCATGGCATGTGGGGTCTTCCCGGACCAGGGATCGAACCTGCATCTCCTGCTTTGACAGGCAGATTCTTTGCCACTGAGCCACCAGGGAAGCCTTCATCTAACATTTTATTGACAGAATTTTAATGATACGAACTTTAAACTAGTCACATTAAATAACTCCCAAAATATAGTGTGACTTGAAGGAATTTTATTTGCAAGTATTAAAACTTTTTACTTAAGACAAGTGTAAGTTAATACCATAAAAAATTACTTTCACAGGATAGTTATAGAAAGATAAGATGATCTGTTTTATTTTTATTACTGAAGCCATCTTTAATGCAGAAACAAAGACAGGTGAGTCTAAAGTGGGCAAAGTGAGTGCATAAGGGGTGAGAATTTGATAACTTTTTTATGAAATTCTGTTACTTTCCCACATGAACTGAGAACAGAATTCATTTTGCATAGTCAAGGGAAGTCATTGGGACAGCTGTAGAAAGCAAATCCAGAAAAGGGGGAGTGGGGATTTGGGAAAAGGCCAAAATAAAGGCCTTTTGCTTCTACCCTGCTAACTCTTTTGCTGTTTTTCTCATTTCCTCTTTCTTCTTTTAATCAAGGCTGAAGTAGGCAAGGGAAGGAAATAAAAGCATGTCTAGATTTCAGAAGGTTGTCAGCTTCCTTCCACATGTTCCAGTCCCTCTATTTTCTTGACTCCTTTATTCCTCAGAGCAGCATTTCTCAACTTCAGCACTGTTGACATTTTGAGCCAGAGAATTCTTTGTTTGTTGGAATGCTTATTGTAGGATGTTTGCTAGCATCCCTGGCCTGTTCCCACCAGGTACCAATACCACAAGTTGTAACAACCAAAAGTGTCTCAAGACATTTTTGAGACACTCAAGACATGCCCCAGATCTTCTGGAGCGCAAAATCACCCCAGCTGAGAACTGATTGCAGCCATGAAATTAAAAGATGCTTACTCCTTGGAAGGAAAGTTATGACCAACCTAGATAGTATATTAAAAAGCAGAGACATTACTTTGCCAACAGAGGTCCATCTAGTCAAGGCTTTGGTTTTTCCCGTGGTCATGTATGGATGTGAGAGTTGGACTGTGAAGAAAGCTGAGCACTGAAGAATTGATGCTTTTGAACTGTGGTGTTGGAGAAGACTCTTGAGAGTCCCTTGGACTGCAAGGAGATCCAGCCAGTCCATTCTAAAGGAGATCAATCCTGGATGTTCATTGGAAGGACTGATGCTGAAGCTGAAACTGCAATACTTTGGCCACCTCATGCGACGAGTTGACTCACTGGAAAAGACTCTGATGCTGGGAGGGATTGGCGGCGGGAGGAGAAGGGGACGACAGAGAATGAGATGGCTGGATGGCATCACCGACTAGATGGACATGAGTTTGGGTGAACTCCGGGAGTTGGTGATGGACAGGGAGGCCTGGCGTGCTGTGATTCATGGGGTCGCAAAGAGTCGGACACGACTGAGCGACTGAACTGAACTGAAGAACTACTCTCCTAGAGAACAATTACTTATGGGCTTCCCTTGGGGCTCAGCTGGTAAAGAATCCGCCTCCAGCGTTCCAATCTGCCTGGGTTCGATCCCTGGGTAAAAATCCTCTGGAGAAGGGAAAGGCTACCCACTCCAGTATTCTGGCCTGGAGAATTCCATGGACTACATAGTCCATGGGGTTGCAAAGACTTGGACACAACTCAGTGATTGTCACTTTCACACTAAGCTTATTACCACCTCTCCTTTTCTAATCTTGGTCTCTGTCACAAGTAGCTCCCACCCCACCCCCTGCCCCTTTGTGAGAAAAGAATGCTTAGAAAGCATTGTACCATTTTATTAGATAATACTTGTATTCTGGAATGAGTAATAGAAAGGAGTCCACTGAAAATGGAAATTCACAATGTAATCAATAATTGATTTTCATTAGTTTGCTAGAATATTTATTCCTCTTAAAAATTATACAATTGAAAGGGGGGAAGTTATCCTTTTTTTCTTTATTATAGTGGAGCCTGGCTGAGAAAAAGAAGCCATTATCTTGGAAAAGCTCTGTTTTTCTGTATAGGGTGTTTTATTGGCATCATACCATATTGAGAAATTCAACATATATACTGCTAAATATATAGGGGTTTTGTTTGTGTTTTTTGGTCCGTTGTTCGGGTCTTATTAAGGATGTCTCACACAATGAGAAACATTCTAAGGGATGGTTGTATTTGAAGTTGTAAAGATTATGAATCCATGAAACAGGCAAAAATGAATAGCCAATTTACAGAAAATATAGCTATCTCTTAAACATATAAAAAATGCTCAACTTTGCTTCTTATAATTAAAACTACATTGAAATACATTTTTTTTAACCTAAAGTCAGCAAGTTTGATGGTATACTTGTTATGGACTGAATTGTGCTTCTCTTCTCAATTCATCTGTTGAAACCCTAGCCCTTACTGTAATTATATTTGGAAATAGGAAATTTAGGAGGTACTTAGGGTTAAAGAGGAGAAGGAAATGGCAACCCACTCCAGTGTTCTTGCCTGGAGAATCCCAGGGACAGCGGAGCCTGGTGGGCTGCCGTCTATGGGGTCGCACAGAGTCGGACACGACTGAAGCGACTTAGCAGCACCAGGGTTAAAGAAGATGTTCAGGGTGAGATTCTAATCCAGGAGGATTGGTGGTTTTATAAGACTGGAGGAAATCTGTCCACATGCACACTCCATCTCAACAACTGCATGTAAACTAAACAACATGCTGCTAAAAAAACAGTGGATCTATGATGCAGTCAAAGAGGAAGTTTAAAAATGCCTCGAGACAAACCATAATGAACAGCCACAGAAAGAGAAATGAAGGAAAAAACATGCATTCTTAATACGTTACTTTTGGAAATATAATTGGTACAGCCTCTGTAAAGAGCATTTGGGGAGTGTCCAAAAAATGTTAAATGTGTATGTTCTTTGACCTGACAGATCTACTTCTAGGAAATTATCCTACTCATATATTCAAAAGATGGGGGGAAAATGTGTATACAAGATTATATACTGTGTATTGTTTGTAATAAAAAAAGATTGGGAACAGTAGCTTCAATTCATATGGCATTCAAAACATCAGGAGTTCTCTAAGCTCTTTATATATATTCACTTAATTTTCATGATAACCTACAAGGTAGGTACTGTTTTACAAATGGCGAAACCAAGGTTAAGTAACATGGCCAACTTTGTAAGTGAACTCAAGACTATTTAGCTTTAGTTTTACTCCTCAATCCATATTCCATCTGTAGGGAATTGGTAATATAAAACTGTGCAGCTGTAAAAAAAAAAAATAAAAACATTTTTGTGTATTGTTATAAAATGATCTCTCAAATATGTTGCTAAGTGAGAAAAATGTACAGAACACTGTTTATAGTTTGCCTCCATTTGTGTAAAATGAGGAAAAGATATATCCATGTCTACTATCCAGGTATAAAATATGTTCAGAAGGAACATATTGAGAAAACTGGCTGTGTTGTTGACTATAGTGGAGAGCACTGGGCAACTGGAGCTTAGATTTTGCACTCCACTCTTGTACTTTTAAAATTTTCAGCCATGTAAATAAATTTCATAAGAAATAAGAAATGTATTTTAAAAGAATATATATTATATCCCAAAGTATGTAATTATCCTTAAGTCCATACTAAGAGATACATGTAATACATTTGGATGAATAAATAATTGGTAGGAAATAGAAAAATCTCCCCTACAGAAGAATTCTGAATAATTTATGTAGCTTCTCTGCCTTGAAGGACAGGGAACATAATTTGTCGTTCCTTAACAAGTGTTAAGCGTAGGCTGCTCATAGTAACTTACTTCCAAAGAGTATGTTACCAGTGGGAGAGGGGGATAACTTTCCAGTGGAGAAACCTGACAAACATGACCTCAGTCAGATCATCAAGGTCTCCATCAACAGTAGTTGATCGTGTTGATGGTAGGTACACTTGATATGATAGGATGAGTATGGCACTTTACCTCTGACATCTTCTTTGCCAAGATTTATAACTCCAGTCTAACAATGAGAAGAATTCTGACAATGAGGCATCTGAGAAAACCCCTAAACAGTACTCCTTAAAACAGTCAAGGTCTTCAAAACTTTACAAAGTCTAAGGAACTGGCACAGCCAAAAAGGGCCTAAGAAGATCAGACAATTGAAAAAAATATGGTATCCTAAACAGGAACCTGGGACAAGAAAAAGACATTGGGTAAAAACTAGGGAAATCTGAATGAACTGTGAACTTTAGTTAATGATAATATACCAATATTAGTTCATTAAGTGTAAGAAATGTACCAGTGAAAATGTCAATAATAGGGGAATCAGGTATATGGGTATAGATATAAGGAAACTCACTCTGCTATTGTCTTAATTTTTCTATGTCAAACTATTTAAAGTCCATTTTTAAAAAGTATATATATATATATATGTATGTCTCTATATATGTATATGCTGTGAAAATGCTGCACTCAATATGCCAACAAATTTGGAACACTCAGCAGTGGCCACAGGACTGGAAAAGGTCAGTCTTCATCCCAGTCCCAAAGAAAGGCAATGCCAAAGAATGCTCAAACTACCGCACAATTGCACTCATCTCACACGCTAGTAAAGTCATGCTCAAAATTCTCCAAGCCAGGCTTCAGCAATATGTGAACCATGAACTTCCAGATGTTCAAGCTGGTTTTAGAAAAGGCAGAGGAACCAGAGATAAATTGCCCACATCTGCTGGAACATGGAAAAAGCAAGAGAGTTCCAGAAAACCATCTATTTCTGCTTCATTGACTATGCCAAAGCCTTTGACTGTGGATCACAATAAACTGTGGAACATTCTGAAAGAGATGGGAATACCAGACCACCTGAGCTGCCTGTTGAGAAACCTGTATGCAGGTCAGGAAGCAACAGTTAGAACTGGACATGGAGCAACAAACTGGTTCCAAATAGGAAAAGGAGTACGTCAAGGCTGTATATTGTCACCCTGCTTATTTAACTTCTGTGCAGAGTACATCATGAGAAATGCTGGGCTGGATGAAGCACAAGCTGGAATCAAGATTGCCAGGAGAAATATCAATAACCTCAGATATGCAGATGATGCCACCCTTATGGCAGAAAGTGAAGAACTAAAGAGCCTCTTGATGAAAGTGAAAGAGGAGAGTGAAAAAGTTGGCTTAAAGCTCAACATTCAGAAAGCTTAAGATCATGGCATCCGGTCCCATCGCTTCATGGGAAATAGATGGGGAAACAGTAGCTGACTTTATTTTTTTTGGGCTCCAAAATCACTGGCGGATGCTGATTGCAGCCATGAAATTAAAAGACGCTTACTCCTTGGAAGGAAAGTTATGACCAACCTAGATAGTATATTAAAAAGCAGAGACATTACTTTGTCAACAAGGGTCCGTCTAGTCAAGGCTATGGTTTTGCCAATAGTCATGTATGGATGTGAGAGTTGGACTATAAAGAAAGCTGAGTGACTGAACTGAACTGATACATGTATGTGTGTGTGTGTTTATATATATGTATATATATAGGGCTTCCTGGGTGGGTTCTTTATTGCTATATATATAAGTTGTGCTAGCAGTAAAGACTATAAAGAAAGCTGAGCGCCGAAGAATGGATGCTTTTGAACTGTGGTGTTGGAGAAGACCCTTGAGAGTCCCTTGGACTGCGAGGATATCCAACCAGTCCATCCTAAAGGAAATCAGTCCTGAATATTTATTGGAAGAACTGATGCTGAAACTCTTGGAAAAGACCTTGATGCTGGGAAAGATTGAAGGCAGGAGGAGAAAGGGACGAGAGAGGATGAGATGATTGGATGACATCACTGACTCAATGGACATGAGTTTGAGTAGACTCCGGGAGTTGGTGATGGACAGGGAGGCCTGGTGTGCTGCAGTCCATGGGGTCGCAAAGAGTTGGACATGGCTGAGAGACTGAACTGAACTTAGCAGTAAAGAACCCACATGCCAGTGCAGGATACATAAAAGAGACTCGGGTTTGATTCCTGGGTCAGGAAGATCCCCTGGAGAAGGACATAGCAACCCACTCCAGTATTCTTGTCTGGAGAATCCGATGGACACAGAAGCCTAGTGGGCTATAATCTGTAGGGTCACGAAGAGTCAGACACAACTGAAATGACTTAGCATGCTCGCACGCATGCATATATATATATTTCATATTGAATACACTGAATAATATAAAAGTAAATTTTGAAATCAGGTGTCCATGTCCTATTCCCTAGAGCTTAACCATAAATCTAGGAATAATCTTCATGTGTTTTGTTTGTTTTAAATGTTCTTGATACTTTCCCCTAAGCATCTTTGCTGTGTATATCTTTGCCACAGGCATTTTGGTCACATTCAAGTTTTTTGTTCACACATACTACGGTACTACATGATTGCAGTCAGTTGAATCTGCCAGTGCAGAACTGCAGATTCAGAGGCCAGCTGTCAAGTTACGCATAAGTTTTTGACTGCATGGGGATCGGCACTCCTGGCCCACAGATTGTTCAACTGTATGTGGTTTTTTGCTTATTCAGTTTTCTTCTCGTTCCACATTGCACTTATTTTTCACTCAAATTTCTTCCTTCATTAAGAGAGGTGTCAGTTTCCAAATACTGTACGCATGTTTATAATTAAACTTTGTGTTGTGTTGTGAAAGCTTTCTTCTACATTGTTGTTTCTGTCACGTGTCTGTTGGTAGACATTCCAAAGTTCTATGAGAAATGTGGGATGAGTTCTGCACCTTTAAGGCCCTCAGCCTCTTTCTTCTCTGATGTGTAATGTATTTCAAAATAAGAAGCCAAATCATTTTGGGGCAAATCCTCATTTGTCAGGACTTCCCTGGGTGGCTCAGACGGTAAAGCGTCTGACTCATTTGTCAGCTCAGTAAAGCCGTTGATAATGTGCCAACTAGAAGAAATGGTAATACACTTTGAAACCAAACTGTCAACCATTTATTTTATCTTTGATAGCAAAATTGCCTTATGGGCAGTAAGTTATGTGGCAAAAATGCTTGCTGCAAAGAAGTCAGTGATAAAGATGCTTAGGGTGAAAATAGCAGACATGGTTTTAAGCTCCACAGATGATTCCAGTGTGTGACCAAAGGTGAGACATGATGTTACAAATTCATTCCTGCTTGAAAACCAATTTCTGAATTTTTAAAAATCATCAACAGTCTGTATATTCAAAGCTTATTAACAGAGTTTTTTTGTTTTTTTTAAATGGAATTTTTCCTTACAATTGTTTAGATGTTTTTAAGTGACTGTTTATGGTTTATTTCCTTGTTTCTACTTTTTAAGTGTTTATCTTTGAAATACTCATGCCTCAAGATTCATAATATTTTTAATGGTGGGCAACACTGTTTCCTGATATTCAGTGGCAGTATTTAATATTCTCTCTGGCTCTTTTTTCAGGCCACATTTTCTGTTACTTCATATTGTGAGGACCCTTGTTTTCAGAGAATTCCTAAATGTCTTACCAAATACACCTATATAATCACGAATAGCAAAAAACCTTTTTTTCACAGACTTGTTATCACATTTCCTTTCCCTTGGAGTATTCTGTAACTTCTCAACCATATAGATGAATATAGTCTGTAAACATTTGCTAGTCCAGAAAGTTACTTTGTTCTTTATTGTCACTGATGGCTTTCCAGCTTGGTACACAATGCATATCTTAAATAAATATTCTTAATACTCCTTGCTAAGCCATTTAATTTTGCTAAGCCATTAATTTTTTATGTTTTCCTCTCTCATCGCTGTGTTTAGTTGTGGGGACTTCTGGTTTGATCAAAACAGTATTAGTGATCCATATAATTTACCAAACATAGTTTCAAGGGGGAAGTGTTTCTTGTCTTGCTTCATATCTTCTATGTAATCCAGACCCTGATACCTCTCTCCTGACCCATAGCTTCTGCCTTCCTTAGGAGCTTGCTCTGTCTCTTCCTGTTCCAGTCCCAGCTACTCAGTGCTGTCAGCATTATCCTTTTAAAATTGATCATGTTTGTGCCTTGCTCTGGAACCCCTTGTCTCTCCCACTCTGGATATAGAATAATATGAACCACGAGTGTTTATTTGATCGCAGTGCTGACTGTTTTATAGTCATCAAATAATTTAATTTTGACAAGAACCACTTAAAGCTAGTACTCGTGGGGACTTCCCTGCGGATCCGGTGGTTAAGACTCCATGCTTCCACTGCAAGAGGCACAGGTCCGATCCCTGGGAACTAAGATCTTGCACGCCATATGGTGCACCAAAAAAAAATAAAAGCTTATACTCTTATTATTCCTAATTTATAGACAAGAAACTGAACTTTGAGAGGTTAAGCAGCTTATCTAAGGTGCTATAGTTTGTAGGTTGCAAAGCTTGAGAACGCAGCCCTGTTGGTGCTGAGTTTCTCTGTTTGTATGGTCCGTCTGGGGCTCCTGTGTACATGTTTGCCTTTTTTCCTATCCCTGCCCTCCCTCCCCCACCACCGCCACCTCATTCTCCAGTCGTCAGAGTCCACTTCCCTTCTGTCATTCACCTGACACATTCTCAGTGATGACCCTGTCATTTTCCCTTTCTGCCCATGGAAATCTTGCTTCTCTTTTTATGATTCTGCTCAAATAGCACTCTGAAAGTGATAGTCTTTTTTATTCCCTCTTCTAGGGTTTTTTCATTCTTGGCATTTCTCTTAACATGTTATGTATTTATTTCTCTTTCTACTAGATTGTAAGCCCCTGGAAGGCAAGGACTGACTCCTACCTTTACACACCATAGGACCGTCCACTTAGAAGACATGTTAAAAAAAAATTGTGACTTTTTAAAATGAGTTTTATTCATACAAATATTTTGTTAGAGATTTTATAAGGATGAAATATGGAATCCTTTTGTTATTAATTCGTAAGAATTGTTGCAGCTAAGGTTGTATTTTCAGAGTCGGACACAACTGAAGCGACTTAGCAGCAGCAGCAGCAAGGTTGTATTTTAGTTGCAAGTAAGTTTTACTCTCCACTAGATGTTTTCTAATTTAATAATTAAATAAAACTTAGTAAATTTTAAGTTAAAATTTAATGAAAATAATTTTTGATTCTGTATTAGTCTTTTCAATGGAAAACTCTTATGCTGTTAAATCTGTTTACAGCATGTTATGAAGTTTTAAAAATATCCGTAACTCAAATATTGAAAAGAGATATAGTAGTATAAAAATTCTAAATATTTCTACACTTTATTAACTGAGGTTTCTTAAAATGCAGGTAAACTTTAAAATTTCTAATTAAGTCATTTTCAATTCCTAAAAATTTAACTTTTTCCCCCAGAATTGAGACCTTTTTAGAGATGTATATAAGAATTTTTAATGGGAAAATTAAGGCCATAAAGTGAGGTGAACTAGGTTCGTATCTGCACCTAAAATATATGCCGTAAGATCCTTAATTGATGTAGAAGTGGGCTACAAGTTTGGCTTGGCTTTTTTCAGTGGACAAGGTAAACAGGAAAGCCTGATTAGTTACATGATCAAACTGCTCATTACAAAACCAACTGGATCTGAACAGGGAAACATCATCCAAGGTTAGGATATCTTATTTAGAGGATACAGTGAGTTGACTCCATAAAGAAGATATTAAACTTGGTAAACCATCAAGATGTTTGAGCACAGGGAATATAGCTAGACTGAGAAACTCAGCTTTTAATTTTATTTAATTAGCTTAAATTTAAATAACTACATGTGTCCATACTGAACAACAACAATATGGCTGGTAATTGACTAGATGGGACGCTCAGTTCTAAAGGACAGAAAAGACTGCTCATCTCTCAGTCTTTGTAACAATAGCACTAAGTTGAAGATTGTATTCTTTATCAATAACTGAGGAAAGAAATTCTGTACTTCTAAGAGATAGATGTTTAAGATATCAGTAATTATTTATATTGCTTACTTTTATATTTTTGAACTTGAGAATTAACCAAGGTGCTTGAGCACATGGTTGATCTTTTTTGGATATTAATAAAATTGTTAGCAAATAGTGTCTCCAGGAGATAGTGAGGGACAGGAAAGCCTGGCATGCTGCAGTCCATGGGGTTGCAGAGAATTGGACATGACTTGGCAACTGAAAAACAACAACAACAAAAAGTACATTTAAAATTCCGTCATAAGATTAAGACCTTTACTTACGAAATGAGCATACTGATATAGGACTGTTTTCCTACAGTTTCCAGAGTGTGGATTCTTTGGCATGTATGACAAAATTCTTCTTTTTCGCCATGATATGAACTCAGAAAACATTCTGCAGCTCATTACCTCAGCAGATGAAATACATGAAGGAGACCTAGTAGAAGTTGTTCTTTCAGGTAAGAAGTTTCTTTTATTTTGTTGCCTTTCCCCTCCCCGCAAAGAGCCTTTTTGTGTGTGGGGGGAGGAGGGGACTTCAGCTAAATGCTATATTCAATTAAACTTCGTAAATACTATAGTTGCTTACTTCTCTCATCTATAATAAGGTTATTGTATGATTTTTACTTTCAGGAAGGTTACATCACAGATGAGAAAATAGGAAAATAAGAAAGAAAGTGTTAGTCGCTCAGTCGTGTCCAACTCATTGCAACCCCATGGACCATAGCCCATCAGGCTCCTCTGTCCGTGGAATTCTCCAGGCTCAGACACTGGAGTGGGTTGCCATTTCCTTTTCCAGGGCACCTTCCCAACCCAGGGATCGAACCCAGGTCTCCCATATTGCAGGCAGTCTCTTTACCATCTGAGCCACCAGGGAAGCCCCCAGGAAAATAAGCCCTGAATTATTTAAAGTGTTACTAAGCTAAGGGAATTATCAGTTGAATTGGAAGAGGACTATATTCCCCTTTTGACTCAAAGAAATTAATTACACTGAAATTCTGTTTCGTTTTCCCATTTCTGTGACGATTTGGAGAAGAAAATCAAGAAAAAAAAAGAAATAATGAAAATGTGGAAGAGGAAACTGCAATATTGGTTGATTCCATGACTTAAACAATGCTCCTTCTCTTCTTTTTCTTCGTGGACATTTTCTCATTCTCTCCTTTCCCCTCTCACCCATTCTTGCCATCCATTGTTCCTTAGCCCCTGCTATTTCTTACCTCATCCAACAGCAGGTGGGCAGGATAGCTAGTGAGAAGTGTCAAGGAATAAAGAATGTGAATAGTAGGCCTGTAGAACTTGTGTTTGGCAGCAAAGAAAAGAGGGAGGGAGAGACGCAGAAGGAGGGAAAAAAGAAATGAAGAGATGGGAGAAAAAGGAAGAAAGGCCAGGCTAAGAGTCCAGCACCCTGCCACCATTTTTTTCCCTCTTGCTAGTTTCATCTTTGCAGTCTTGAGATCCTTTCTCATCACCGCCTTTCCTTATTAGTCTCTAATCCTCACTGTTTATCTTCTCCACTGCAACCCCAAATTCTGTACACATCCCAGTCCGTGTCTTCTTTTTCACTGTAGAGGGCTTCACTCCCTGCCTTCCCTGGTGGTCATGCTCATATCTATTCTTTCTACATCAGCCCACAGGGATATCCATTAGTGACTTGCAGGTGATGTTGAAAGGATGTCTGATGATGGATGCATCTGCTACTGCTGAGTTGCACACAGAGGGGAGAAGAGTCTTTTTCTTACCCTCTGGGACTCTGGAGAACAGTGTATCCTGGGATCCTAAATTAGGACTGAGTGCATTTCTCCCAGAAACATTGCTATAAGTTAATGTTAAGTTCTATAATTTTTTTAAATTTTGTGTTTTATTTCCCAGTACATTATAAGTTAAATAGTTTTTAACTAGCTAAAATAAATCTGACAGTTATTTGCAATCTAACTCCAAGAAAATGCTTTTGGAGGTCAAAATGAATACTTTTGGAGATCAAATTATTTTAAGTTGGTCAGCTTCCTAAAATAAAGTTCGAAAACCATGATATTAAAGTCTTAAAATAATTTTTTATGGATGAAAGATGAAAGTTTCAGAAAAAGAAAAATTCTGTATACTTTGACATAAGTGACTATAATCGATGTTCTTAATCTTATCACAACTGCAAGTATAGGATTTATTTGAATATTTTTCTTCTTTTTAAAGCTTTGGCCACAGTAGAAGACTTCCAGATTCGTCCACATACTCTCTATGTGCATTCTTACAAAGCGCCTACTTTCTGTGATTACTGTGGTGAGATGCTTTGGGGACTGGTACGCCAGGGACTGAAATGTGAAGGTATGTGTTCTAAATTTTTGATAATTTGAAATAAGTTTTCACATTTGTGTTCTTTAATCATCAATGAAAATATAAGATCATTGGTCAGTGACTAGGTAGTACCTAAGGTTTAGAAGCAGAGCAGTCTGGTTGTTCTGTGTTAGAATTGCCAGGGGGTAGGATGCAGGTGCACATCTGATTAGTCAGTAAACTTGTTCTGTAAAGGACCAGAGGGTACATACTGGTATTTTGAGTTTTGCTGGCCATGTGGTCTCAGTTGCAGTCGCTTAACTTTGCCATTGTATTATGAAAATAGCCATGGGCAGGTGGTAAACTATGAGAATACTGTGTTCCAGTAAAATTATTTATGAGCACTGAAATCTGAATTGCATGTAATTTTCACATGTCATAGTCCACAGTTTGCTGAAGTTATTTAAGCCAGTGGTTCTCAAACTTTAGTATGTATCAAAATCACCTTGAGGACTTGCTGAAACATTACTTTGCAAGTCCCCATCCCCAAAGTTTCTGATTCAATAGGTCTGAGGTGAAGCCCAGTAATTTATTAGATTTCTAACAAATTCTTGGGTGCTGCCTAGGGGAGCACACTTGAAGAAACCACTGCTTTAGTGAACCTAACCTTTCTAAATAAACCTTTCTACACATTTCCTATTCTTCTTAGCTTGTTATCTGGGTTCTTCATTAGGATAGCTACTGCTGCCTGAGAAAATAAAAGAAGCACCTGTTTTTTTTTATTTATGCACTTAGATGGTTAAGTTAAAAAAATTTTTTTTAACTTTTTAAAATATATTTAGGCTGTGGATTAAATTATCATAAACGATGTGCCTTCAAGATTCCAAATAACTGTAGTGGTGTAAGAAAGAGACGTCTCTCAAATGTATCCCTGCCAGGAACTGGCCTCTCAGTTCCAAGACCCCTGCAGACTGACTACGTAGCCCTTCCCACTGAAGAGGTATGTACTCTAAGATAATAGAGGGCATTTTTACCATTTACTCTCTATGTTTCTATAGGATATATGACATCATCCTAAATCATAAGTTATATACTAAAGAACAATAGCATTCCTGCAGTTAAGAAACTTAAAATGTATCACTGTAAACAGGGCTTCCCAGTAGCAATGAATTGCATGTTGTATACTTTGAGATCACCTTATCACTTGAACCACGAGATCAGTCTCCTGACCAGTATCCTGACTCCTGTTCTCCACACTTCACTACAGCTTAATAGTCAACAACCAATTAAATCGCTCCCTTCAAGGAAACCTCTCTATATTCTGCGTTTCCAACAATCTGTAGCATTCAGCATTCCCTGAGCACATCCTTTCTCCCCACCCCCCCACATTTGCTCTTGTTGATATCTATCCTGTATGCTTTTTCTAGACCTAGCTCAACAGCTACCTTACTTGATTCCCCTTACCTGGAAGCTATTTTTCTGAATTCCATACCACTTTTCAAACCTCCTTGATGGTGTGTATAGCATTCTAGTGTAATATCACAGCATTCGTATACTAGATTGTCTTCAAGGAGTTAGTCTATTTAGAGAAGATAGTATTCATGTCTTTCTTTGCCTCACCATGCACAACTCTATATCTTGTACTTTAGTGGGCACTCAGTCATAAATGAATATTTGGGTGACATCACTGATTCTTTACAGTATTCCAGTGAGGTCTGTGTACCATGAGATAGCTGGCACTCAGAATTATCAAGTGACTTGACTGAAGTCACAGAACAAATTAGTAAGCAATATTAGAATTTAACCCAGACCTGCTTATGTGTAAATCAGTTATTTTTCCTCATATATTGTACCCCTCAAGGGTAAATGTAGTAGATTGGGGAAGAAAGAAATAACTGCCTTACTTATTTGGTACTACTTTAAATGACTTCATCTGTAGATTACAGTCTTAATTTAGTTATTTCTGTAAGCCCTTTGGCCTTCTATATATTAATGGCAGAATCAAGCCATTGGACTGCTGTCTTGACAGCTTCATCACAAGATTTCGCTAAATTGAGGAACTAAAATAGAAGCTTCTGAAATTCTTTCACAAAAATCCCACATTTCCATATTGCATAGCCCTACTATGACATTTTTAAAGTACAAGATGAGTGCTATAGCATTAGAACTGAGAATGAGGAGTTATTATAAATATATGCGAAAGTTTAGGGAAAGGTTGATAATAGAAAAATTAATGCATTTTACACACAAGCTACACAGGGAAACTTGGCTCGAATTGGGGACTGTAGGATGAACCTATGTTGTTTTAAGAACCCCACAAATGGTATTGGTTTGTCAGCCATACCCACTGCGTGTTATAAAATTAGTAAATAACAGGACCGAGCAGATGAATAAAGTATTCAGTTTTAATTTATTCATTTATATTTTACCCGGAAGTTGAAAATTCTTTAGAGAAGTATAAGGAGAGTGACGTGTTTGAATTGGATGGATTGTGCAGAGTGTTTTAGAACAAGTAGAAACTGTAGTAAAGAATACAGTCTCAAAAGTGAAGGTGCATACAGTAAGAAGAGCTGAGAGCTCATGGAGGAAAATCAGAGGGAAGGAAGAGTGGTAAAAAAGGACAATCTAAAGGAGTAAAGGAAGCAGTGAAGAGATGGGAGCACCCTGAGTCTGAACCAGGTTTAGAGAAGAACTCGCTCTAAGTGGCTGTGCAGGAAGAGCCTCGTAAGTTGTCAGGTGCCAGTCTTCGTGCTGGGATGCTTTACTTATCTTTTCTTGTGTAATCCTCACCACAGTCCTGGCAGGCATGTAGCTGTTGTCTTGATTTCTTAGATAAAGCATGAGGAAGAAAAGTTTCTAAGGAGTCAAAATATTAAACTTCACTGACTACTGACATAAGAGAAGGCCAGCTGGGAATAGAAATCTTTGAATCTGACCTGGAGTTGTTATGTAAGAAGGCAGTTTCTGTCAGTGTCTGAAATCAGTGTAAAGGGAATCAAGTAGAGGTGGAGAGGCAGAAGAAAATAGACTGTTCATTGAATTTGGTTAAAATGGAACCACCAAGTTTAAAGAAACCAATATTGAGTGATGGCTGTTTGGAGATGAGAGAGATTAATGTTCATCTCAGTGCATTTGGGAGAAAAAATTTTTTTTCCTGCCCCACTGCATGACTTGTAGAATCTTAGTTCCCTGACCAGGGATCAAACCTGCATCCTTGGCTGTTAAAGCATAAAATCTTAAGCACTGGGCCACCAGGGCGTTTCCCATTTGGGAAAATTTCTGCAGGAACAGTACAGAATCAAGGTAGAAAGAAATCCTTGATTCTTAAGTGTGCACATTAAAAGGGGAGATGTTTCTTTCACTGAATAATGTTCCAAAGTCGAATATATGTAATTGGGGAATTGCCCCCTTTAAATTTTTTATATTGCCTTTATTATTTTATATGATTGAGAGTTGGCAATATTGTTATGAAGTTTTTATGAGCAATTCAGCCAGAATTAGTTTAAACACATAATGTGGAAATGATTAGATTACTTTCAGAAAATTTCTGGCTACACATCAGTAAGAAAGAAAGAAGAATTTAAGCTAAGAAGTAATTTGTAAAGAGGGCCATTAAAGCAATGTAAGAAAAGAGCTTCCACTCAATTCTGGTTCCTCTCACTGGTCCTGTTTTAGCCAAGTGCTCTAGGTAATTCTACCAACATTCTTCATCCTCCAAATTCTGATTAAGTCTGTTGTACCTTTCTTGCCCTCGTCACTCAGTAGATGGTAAACCACTGTTATTGGTTAGATTGCAGTCTGCCTAAGGGTGTTGAGATGGGGAAAAGGTTAAGAATCACTGTACTGCTAAGTAGAAGACTCAGGTATAACTCAGGTCAGTCTTTCCATGTGTATGTTTTAAGCTTGAAACACAGACTAAGTGGTTGAAGCAGAGCAAGAGAAATACAGTGTTGAGTCACCACTAGACTAGGGGCCCAGGGATCAGCAAAAGCTGAAGGCATCCGTTTCTGGTTCCTGCTGGCTGCTTTATCAGCTCTGAGGAATCATTCAGTGTTCCTTTTGCTGACGGTGCTCTGTATGTGGAGGAGGGGTGGGCCAGACTAGAGCAGGACACCTTAGACAGCTGAAGTCTGCAAGTTTGGTTTGGGTTTTAACATTCTTTTTGTCCTTTTCTTAAATTGCTTCGTAATTTGCTTTAGAATGTTTCTGGCTACACGTTATTGAAAAACTGTCCAGCAGAGGCTGTATTTGTGTTGTTTTTATAGTGCTTTCCTCCAGTGATCAGTCCTTTTCTTTTTTCCTTCTTCCTCCTTCCTTCAGAAAAAAAGCCCTTTATTTTCTTCTCCTGTCATTTCTCCTGTGCACTTCTGTCTTTTGGCTTCTGTTGGTTGAACATATCAATGTACGTACAGTGAGTCAGTTCTGAGTTACCCACATTACTAATTACAGAAGGCAGTCCTGGCAGTGAAGATGCAAGCAGCTACAGCAAGATCTGTGGTGCATCTCAAAGGCAGTTAGGTGTTTGGATTTTGTCCTTGAGAGTATGGACTGTATTCATTTTCATATTTCCAATACATAGTATAGGACAGTCAATGAATGTTGAATGAATGTGATGAGCTATATTGATCTGACCTGGAATTAAATTGATCGTTTCCTTTGTATACATAAAAAGGGTCATAGTTTAAAAATCCATTTATCCCTCAAATGACACAAAAATCCTTAACCAGCACCTTTTTTAATTTTTTTGCTCAAAAAGGTTTTCTTTTTTTGAAAAAAACGAAATAACTGAAATATACTTAAAATAGCAAGGAACTTCTTAAACCATTATTACTAAGGGTAAAGTTGTTTTAATTTGCATCTGCCATTATTAATGAAAGATTTTTACATACTTATTTTAGTATTTCTCAAAATAGATTTTAAAAACTAAGACTTGTTTTAAAATATTTTCAGACGTTGTGTTCGGTAGCTCAACATGAGCAGCATTAACCCTTCTAAATTTACTTAATTTTCCTATGATTAATTTCTTGGTAAGGAATTTGAGCGTGTTATAAACTAATTTTAAGGTCTTGTTTTTTATTTGTGAAATATCATATGTGCCTAGCAAATAATAGTTAATCAGTGGATACATGTCTGTGAGGATGAAGATACCTTGCATAAATAATAGCAAAAGAATTCTACACTTTTCTTATTCGAGGGTTGGTAAGTTAAGCTTCCAAGGGAAACTGCTGAGATCCACATTTTTTTATTTGTGGCTTTAGTGTTTGAAATAAATGACTTCTGTGGTCAAACCCTGATCTGAATACTTTGTGTTTAATGTTGACTTACACTATGGAAATTACTTATGTTTTAGTCACATGTTCACCAAGAACCTAGTAAGAGAATTCCTTCTTGGAGTGGTCGCCCAATCTGGATGGAAAAGATGGTCATGTGCAGGGTGAAAGTCCCACACACGTTTGCTGTTCACTCATACACCCGCCCCACGATATGTCAGTACTGCAAGCGGTTACTGAAAGGCCTCTTTCGCCAGGGAATGCAGTGTAAAGGTAGGATTGCATGATTTTCTGAAGTAAAATTCATATTTGTTTTTGTTAGCAAATATAACATAAAATACCTTTTACTTCAGAAGGCTTAACCAAATAAATTGGTCTCATAGTTAAAAAAGAAAAAAGAAATACGCATATATGTGTATCTATTGACGATGACTGGTATCTGCAACATGTGTATTCTGTACCAGGAGCTACGCTAAAGAAAAATTAGAGTGTAAACAGAAAAACTAGAATTTGAATCTGTGAGATGTGGCTGCTTAACAGTTGTCAATATGGAACCGTTAGTGAGCATGTAAGCTAATGTTTGAGCTTATGTCTTTCCAATTCCAGGGCCAGACACTACCCAGAATATAAAATAATGCCCTCCTCTTTCCATGAAATGGAATCACCAACTCGATGGACATGCGTGAGCAAGTTCTGGGAGTTGGTGATGGACAGGAGGCCTGGCGTGCTGCAGTCCATGGGGTCGCAAAGAGCCAGACACGACTGAGCGACTGAACTGAACTTTCTATTAAATATTCATACACACACACACACACACAGCAACATGTTACAAGAGTTTTATTGTTGCTTTAATTATGTGCCTGTGAGAGCTGTACCAAAATTGTCATTCTAAACAATCACACTGAAACAGGCAGAAATAGTAGAAGCCACTGCAATTATAATGGGGACCATCTATATTTGGATACTAACCCAAAACACTGTCCGATAATTCCAAAAACATCTCTAATGAACTGGGTTTTTGATAGAGCAGTGGTTTCCTGTAGTTATATCATGTTTTAATGCTTTTAAAAGATGCTTTTATCTTTTTGTTTCGCATCTTCTCAACAGTGCTGCACAATTATGTGAAAACTAAAACAGAGATTTTAAATGTGTTATTAGGCATTGAGCCAAGATAAGATATAAGTAATCTGTCTATAATCTTATGTACATATTTTTCATGTGATTATTGTCAGTATCATTACTTCTTGATACCATACTTTTTATGTAAAAGTATTTGTGAAATTGAATTACCTAGTTTTATCTAGGTAAAACATTGGATTTGAGATCTTTGCAACAGTAAGTCCTGTTTACAGTGTTGAATTAAATAATTTATGTGTAAATTTAATTTATAAGTATATAAGAAAACTTTTCTTAGCAATATATGGCTACATAGGAGAATATCAAATAGAGAATACATTGTATATTTGTTGCCAATATTTAATAACCATCAGGCAAGCTTAATTGTTGAAATTTTATTTCAACAGCTTACTTTTGAATATGAGTTAAAATATAAATTAATACTTTAAATATCAACTGTAAAGTGTACTGGCAAGCAGCCACTAAAGAATGTTTTGGGAAAGAACATTAAGAACAGATGTACAAATTCTAGCCAGCAGATAATCTTAGTAAAGGTAGTAAATATGCCGTTCTGCTGAGTAGAACAGAAACATTCTAAAACCGCATGCAAAAAAGCATGGTACTTTTTAAAGAGTGATTGAATAAAATATGTATGTACATTATGAATTTTGAAATAAAATCAGTCAACTATATGACTGGCTTAGTAGTTTAACTTCTTAGAGCTCTAAAAGAATAATGTTTTATGCTTATATTGGTTCAGAAAGTATCAAAAAGTCATAATATAATTCAGTAAGCCCTGTATTTTTACTTCAAAAGTAAAATAGACATTTTCATTCACTTGTGAAGCTAAGAAAAAAGATAGTTAAAACAAAACAGTTATGTAGGATCATTTGAGAAAAACAGACAATTTTAAGAGCAATTAATTTATTCATTCATCTGTTTTCTGCTTTGTTATATTAAAATTTCAGGGCAGCTTATGTAAGCACATATAGGATAAAAGGAAAAATGAATTAATAAAACATATGGGCATGAATATAGAGAAGTATAAATGACTGTCATCAGAACTACATACTTGCTGCATATGGGCGGTAAATTTGGCTTTACATTTCAGAGGGAAAGGGAAACCTTGTTTTTTTCACAATTTGCAAACCTCATGAGATAAAAAACAAATATTTAAATGTATGCCAGTGATAATACTAGTATCACGTGAATTTTCTTAGGGCCTCACCTTTTTGAAGACGTTATTACATAACGCAGGTTTTCTCATCCACCAAATTATTAATTTCATAGAGCTTTTTCTTATAATGAGCTTTCTGTACTCTATTGGCAAGATACCAAGAGTTTTCTTTAATTATAGAAGTTACAAAATTATTCTAAGTCAAGACTTGAAGTTATTTTTACCCATTTATTGTTCAGTTCAGTTCAGTCGCTCAGTCGTGTCCGACTCTTTGCGACCCCATGAATCACAGCATGCCAGGCCTCCCTGTCCATCACCAACTCCTGGAGTTCACCCAGACTCATGTCCATCTAGTCGGTGATGCCATCCAGCCATCTCACTCTCTGTTGTCCCCTTCTCCTCCTGCCCCCAATCCCTCCCAGCATCAGAGTCTTTTCCAGTGAGTCAACTCGTCGCATGAGGTGGCCAAAGTATTGGAGTTTCAGCTTTAGCATCAGTCCTTCCAATGAACACCCAGTATTAATCTCCTTTAGAATGGACTGGTTGGATCTCCTTGCAGTCCAAGGGACTCTCAAGAGTCTTCTCCAACACCACAGTTCAAAAGCATCAATTCTTCGGCGATCAGCTTTCTTCACAGTCCAACTCTCACATCCATACATGACCACGGGAAAAACCATAGCCTTGAGTAGACGGACCTTTGTTGGCAAAGTAATGTCTCTGCTTTTTAATATGCTATCTAGGTTGGTCATAACTTTCCTTCCAAGGAGTAAGCGTCTTTTAATTTCATGGCTGCAATCAGCATCCGCAGTGATTTTGGAGCCCAAGAAAATAAAATCTGACACTGTTTCCACAGTTTCCCCATCTATTTCCCATGAAGTGATGGGACCAGATGCCATGATCTTCGTTTTCTGAATGTTGAGCTTCAAGCCAACCTTTTCACTCTCCTCTTTCACTTTCATCAAGAGGCTTCTTAGTTCCTCTTCACTTTCTGCCATAAGGGTAGTGTCATCTGCATATCTGAGGTTATTGATATTTTTCCCGGCAATCTTGATTCCAGCTTGTGCTTCATCCAGCCCAGCGTTTCTCATGATGTGCTCTGCATATAAGTTAAATAAGCAGGGTGACAATATACAACCTTGACTTACTCCTTTTCCTATTTGGAACCGGTCTATTGTTCCATGTACAGTTGGTACATGGTATTTATTGTTGGTAGAATTATTTTGAAGGTGGTGTTAGACAGTAGTTACAGCAGTGGGTTTCAGTTTTAATGTTAACTAAAGAAGTCATTAAAGTACCCATTTCTCAACATCACTCCCAGAGCTGCTGACGTAGTAGGTTAGGGGTGGGACCCAACCAAAATTGTGCATCTCAAAAGATGCTGATGCTCCAGGGCTGGTGACCACAATTTGAGAACCATGAGTTACACAGTAGTATTGAACAGCTTGGACCTGACTGACACTAATCTGCAGTGCAATCAGCTCTGAGGTTCTTGCAGGCTGAAGAGAGCCATTATATACTACAGGTGGGGGACCTTGTGCGTGAGAAGCTCAGTCCTTTCTTACAAAGTTGTCTGGGAAAGCTCTTACTAATTCCTGATAAATGGTTGTAGCATTGCAATTTCTTTTCTGCGTATGTACAGTTGAGCTATTTCAAATCTTGAAAGATGATGCTGTGAAAGTGCTGCACTCAATATGCCAGCAAATTTGGAAAACTCAGCAGTGGCCACAGGACTGGAAAAGGTCAGTCTTCATTCCAATCCCAAAGAAAGGCAATGCCAAAGAATGCTCAAACTACCGCACAATTGCACTCATCTCACACGCTAGTAAAGTCATGCTCAAAATTCTCCAAGCCAGGCTTCAGCAATATGTGAACCGTGAACTCCCAGATGTTCAAGCAGGTTTTAGAAAAGGCATAGGCACGAGAGATCAAATTGCCAACATCCGCTGGATCATGGAGAAAGCAAGAGAGTTCCAGAAGAGCATCTATTTCTGCTTCATTGACTATGCCAAAGCCTTTGACTGTGTGGATCACAATAAACTGTGGAACATTCTGAAAGAGATGGGAATCCCAGACCACCTGACCTGTCTCTTGAGAAATCTGTATGCAGGTCAGGAAGCAACTGTCAGAACTGTACATGGAACAACAGACTGGTTCCAAATAGGAAAAGGAGTACGTCAAGGTTGTATATTGTCAACTTGCTTATTTAACTTATATGCAGAGTACATCATGAGGAACGCTGGGCTGGAAGAAGCACAAGCTGGAATCAAGATTGCCGGGAGAAATATCAATAACCTCAGATATGCAGATGACACTACCCTTATGGCAGAAAGTGAAGAGGAACTCAAAAGCCTCCTGATGAAAGTGAAAGAGGAGAGTGAAAAGGTTGGCTTGAAACTCAACATTCAGAAAACAAAGATCATGGCATCTGGTCCCATCACTTCATGGGAAATAGATGGAAAAACAGTGGAAACAGTGTCAGACTTTATTTTTTGGGGCTCCAAAATCACTGCAGATGCTGATTGCAGCCATGAAATTAAAAGACGCTTACTCCTTGGAAGGAAAGTTATGACCAACCTAGATAATATATTAAAAAGCAGAGACATTACTTTGCCAACAAAGGTCCGTCTAGTCAAGGCTATGGTTTTTCCCGTGGTCATGTATGGATGTGAGAGTTGGACTGTGAAGAAAGCTGATCGCCGAAGAATTGATGCTTTTGAACTGTGGTGTTGGAGAAGACTCTTGAGAGTCCCTTGGACTGCAAGGAGATCCAGCCAGTCCATTCTAAAGGAGATCAATCCTGGGTGTTCATTGGAAGGACTGATGCTAAAGTTGAAACTGCAATACTTTGGCCACCTCATGTGACGAGTTGACTCACTGGAAAAGACTCTGATGCTGGGAAAGGTTGGGGGTGGGAGGAGAAGGGGACGACCGAGAATGAGATGGCTGGATGGCATCACCGACTCTGTGGACATGAGTTTGAGTGAACTCCAGGAGTTGGTGATGGACAGGGAGGCCTGACGTGCTGTGATTCATGGGGTCGCGGAGAGTCGGAGACGACTGAGCGACTGAACTGAACTGAACTGAAGCAGGTCCTAATAATTAGGAATTGAAAGTAATTGCCTGATATATGTTGGAAAGGAATTTAATCAGCCTGAGAAACTCTTTAAGGGGGATGAGGAAAGAAGAGTGTAACGTAAGGGAGGGAAGCATGGATGTGCAGCAGCATTTTGGAAAAGTGTTATACAAGTGGTATAAACTTAATTTTACAGATAAAGAGACTGAGCCCTGAGGGATTAACCAACTATTAAGAGGTGGTATCAGAATATGAAACCAGACCTTTAGTTCAAGACCTGAGTTCTTAATAGAGGAAATTTTTATTATTTCTATTATTTCATCATCATTATTAATAATACTATATGTAATACAGTATTAATAATACTATATGTAATACAGTATTAATAATACTATATGTAATGCAGTATTAATAATACTGTATGTAACGTAGTATTAATAGTATTAATAATACTATATGTGTGAGTAAAGAAAGTCTTTAACCATATCTGATACTGCCTGACTTTTTACATAAATTAATAAAATGAATATTTTATTTTAGATTGTAAATTCAACTGCCATAAGCGATGTGCATCTAAAGTACCAAGAGACTGCCTTGGAGAGGTTACTTTCAATGGAGGTAAAAGTCTTTTTCTTAATTTCCAGAAAAGATCACAATTCTTTTGTGTATTATCTTTATATAAGGTTATATTTGCATATTTTGTTTACTCTCTTTGACTTTTTTCCGATTTAATAATCAAGCAAAATACAGATATCGCTAATAGTATACTTTTAATTATGCCTTCCGGTCTCCTTTAACCACCTACCACTCTGTAGTCACATGTGGCAAATGGTGCTGCATGTTCTCGTTTATCTTTAGACATAGCTAAACTTATTTTATAACCCTGCTGTTGTCCCTAGAACTATTTCATATTTCTAGTATTTATTAACTACTTAATGTATGCCAGGCACTATTGTAAACATTTTACATACATTGACATTTAAACCTAAGAACAACCTTTTGAGATAAGGACTTAGAGATGAGTAAACTTAGGCACAAAAACATTAAATAATTTGCCTGAGAGATAACAGCCAGTAGTGATAGAGCTGGGGTTTGAATCTGTGTGGCCTAGCATCTCCGTTCATAGTCTTTAGAAGTCATTGTACTGTCTCACTTTCTCTTTTTCCATGAAATAATCACTTAGCTGAACATTCTTGCTTTTTTACCTTTTTCCCCCTCTTTTCAAGATTATATCACTCAAAGTGATTACCTTTTTTGGAAGAAAGGAGTAGACTTGCAGCATAATTTTTCCTTAATATTATTACATGGCTAGTACAAATTGAATATAAGTAGTTCTATAGGAGAGGCTTCCCTGGTGGCTCAGATGGTAAAGAATCTGCCTGCAGTGTAGGAGCCCTAGGTTTGATCCTTAGGTTTGGAAGATTCCCTGGAGAACGGATATAGGAGGAAAAGCATAAGGAGCGGAAATTAATCTCCTTAAGAGTTTAACATTTTCTCATGTGGTATGTTTTCTGTGGTTGCTGTTTAAGACTGTTGACAGAGCATGATTGGTTTCTTCGTTTCAGTTGCTCAAAATTAATACAGCTTTTCTACATGATTGAAGTCTTTTCTAGATTTAGCTAGTTCGTGTATTTTTGTCCTTATCTACCTTTTGACAAATTGATATGAAATACCATTTATATTTATTTCAATATTCACTTATCTCTTTCAGATATTTACTGTTTAATTAGGAGTTTTTTCTCTTTAAATTACCTGTTCACGTGTTAGATATTCTACTAATTCTTCGTCAGCTTTATCGAGATATGAGTTGTATATCATACAGTTCATACATTTAGTTTATTCTCAGTTATACAACATCACTATAGCCTAATTTTAGAACATTTTCATCATCCTGAGAAGAACTCCATACCAATTAGTTGTCACTTCCCATCCACTTTTCCCTGCTAGCCCCTGGCAACCACTGAGTCAGCTTTTATCTGTATCAGTTTGTCCCTTCTCGACATTTCATATAAACAGAATCATACAGTGTGTAGTCTTTGTGACTAATTTCTTTCACTTAGCATAATGTTTTCAAGGTTCATCCGTGTTGCATTTTTCAATACTTCATTGTTTTTTTATTGATGAGTATAATATTCCTCTGCCTGAATATTCCACACTTGATTCATTCATTCACCAGTCAGCCATAGTCCTTTGAGTTGTATCCATTTTGGAGCTATTATGAACAAGGCAGCTATGAACATTTGAGTACAATTGACCACGTGTGTTTCCATTGCACTTGGGTAGATAGGCAGTAGTGGAACTGTTGAGTTATATGCATATGAGGACTGCCAAACTGTTTACCAAAGCAGCCATACCATTTTGCATTCCCACCAGCAGTGTATGAGGATTCTCATTTCTACGTATCCTTTCCAACACTTGTTAATTGTCTGTCATCTTAATTGTCACCATCCTAGTGAATATGAAGTGATGTCTCATTATGGTTTTGATTTGCATTTCCCAGATGGCTAACTGACATTGTGTATCTTTTTGTATACCTCTTGATCATTTTTACATCTGCTTCAGAGCAATATCTCTTCTGGTCCTTTGCCCATTTAACTAGGTTATTTATTTATCTTTTTATTATTGAGTTATAAGAATTCTTTAGATATTCTGGATACAAGTCCCTTATTTGATACATGATTTGCAGATACTTTCTACAATTCTGTGCGCTGCCTTTTCACTTTGAGGTGTCATTTGTTAGCAGAGAAGTTTTAAATTTTGATGAAGTCCAATATATTTGTTTTTTCTCGTCATTTAGGTTTTTGGTGGTATATCTAAGAAGACTTTGCCTAACTCACGATCCCAAAGTTTACTCCTGTGCTTTCTTCTAAGAATTTTATAGATTAAACTCTTATATTTAGGTCTGTGATCCACTTTAAGTTAATTTTTGTAATTGATTTAAGGAAGGCTTCCAATTTCCTTTTTTCTCTTTTGCATATAAATATCCATTTGTCCTATGACCATATACTGAACAGAATGTTGTTTTTTCATTGTATTGTCTTAGACACTTGTGGAAAATCAGGTGACCAGGTCTATAATAGAGTGGCTACCTTTTACTTTGCTTCTAGTATCTTTTGTCATGTCAAAATTTAAAATTTTGATGCAATCAAGTTAATTTTCTGCCTTATGATTTTTACACTTATATCATCCTAAGAAATACTTCTTTATTTTGAATCCTAAAAATATTTTTCTATAATTTCATTTAAGAATTTTAAAACTTGTTTTCACATTTGATATACTGTCTCTATTTAGGTGTATTGATATTCTGTTAATGTAAAATTCTGAATTCATTTAAAACTTTGCCAGAACCATCTACTTTGGGAACAGATACAGATATACCAATGGATATTGACAGTAGTGACATGAACAGTGATGGTAGTCGGGGCTTAGACGACACAGAAGAACCATCTCCCCCAGAAGATAAAATGTTTTTCTTGGATCCATCTGATCTTGATGTGGAAAGAGACGAAGAAGCTGTTAAAACAATCAGGTAATGCATGGGTATGGACTGCAAGCTATTTCCAAATGCACGGTCAGTCCAGGAGTTCTGTTAAAAAAGAACAAATCATATCTCTTTAAGTGGAACCTAAAAATGTAATTATAAAAAGAAAATTTTTTTTCTTGAAGTGTAGTTGCTTTACAATGTTGTGTTAGTTTCTGCTGTACAGCAAAGTGAATCAATTATACGTACACGTATATCCCCTCTTTTTGTAGATTTCCTTCTCATTTAGATCACTCCAGAGCATTGATTAGAGTTCCTGGTGCTCTCCAGTAGGTTCTCATTAGTTATCTGTTTCACGTACAGTACTATACTCTTGTCAGTCCCAATCTCCCAATTCATTCCACCCTCTAAAATGTAATTTAAAATAAATTCCGCGACAAGTTGACTCACTGGAAAAGACTCTGATGCTGGGAGGGATTGGGGGCGGGAGGAGAAGGGGACGACAGAGAATGAGATGGCTGGATGGCATTACCGACTCGATGGACATGAGTTTGAGTGAACTCCGGGGGTTGGTGATGGACAGAGAGGCCTGGCGTGCTGTGATTCATGGGGTCGCAAAGAGTCACACACAACTGAGCGACTGGACTGAACTGAACTGAACTGAATGCTTTTACGTGTACCACAGTATATTTCCAAAATAAATTATATTCCTCTTGCTGTCCACTCAAGATGGGAAGGTATGAGAATCCCGTTTTCTTAAAAAGAAAAATGCTTCATTTAAATACAGTCTAGATAATGATACCTAGCTGTATAGCAGCAGTCTTTCACAAAGTGCCAGCATTGGACTATCAGATAAAGCAACCAGTTTCTTCACACAAGAATCTCTACCTGAGAATGTTGTACAGAGATGATGGTGATGAATTTGGGGGGAGTTTTCCTATTGCAATTCATCTATTAGCGCTTTGTAAAAATGCTCCTGGATTATGAGACTTATATATCCTCCTGTATTTATAGAAATTCAGTTTTTTTAGATACAGCCTATAAGATATACTACTTTGTGATACAGTGTTAACATTTTAAACTGGTTTTGTTTTTCATTGGCAGCAAGTAGGTATTTAGAGAAAATGGGTCGTTTGTCAGTCTCACGTGGCTGAGTCATTTATTCAGTTTGTCTTATCATTAAATTATAGCTATTATTATCATTATCATTATTAACTAAATGTTTGCCCAAATTGGAGACTTAAGAGAACTAAGCTAGTTTCCTAATCATGGACACTTAACAGTTTAAGAGCAAGTATTTACCTATTTGAGACTCAGTGGAAAACAGTGTGTTTTTCACATGCTTCTGCCAGCGTGCTCTTTCTCTCCAGCTGCACTGTTACTGACCTGTGTTTCAGTATCTGATTCGTTTCATTATTTATTATTTTTACTTTCTTAATAGCTGTAAATCATTTTTCTTCTTGTATCTTCTATAAGTAATTGTTGCTGACAATATGAATAATGGAATTTGATATTTGAATTTTGTCTTGTTATGAATTTATTAATTTGTCATGTTATCTAGGGTACGATTTCTAGCAGCAGTCCCAAATGAGACCCTCTCCCAGGCTTTAGATTTGCCAACTGGAGAGGATTCTTCCTGCTCTGTTCATTGTTTTCTTATGTCCTGTGTCCCTCCAGAAATATTGATGACAAATAATGATGACTTACAAATGATGTTGTAGGAAGGGGGTCTCCAAGAGTGGGCTCTTGTCTAAAACTCGGAAAAGAATTGTCCGAGGAGACATGTACTGACAAAGCAAGAGATTTTATTGGGAAAGGGCACCCGGGCAGAGAGCAGCAGGGTAAGAGAACCCAGGAGAACAGTTCTGTCACATGGCTTGCAGTCTCGGGTTTTATGGTGGTGGGATTAGTTTCCGGGTTGTCTTTGGCCAGTCATTCTGATTCAGTCCTTCCTGGTGGCACACGCATCGCTCAGCAAAGATGGATGCTAATGAGAAGGATTCTGGGAAGTGGGCAGACACGCGGTGTCTCCTTTTGACTTTTCCCGAACTCTTCTGGGTGGTAGTGGCTTATTAGTTCCATATTCCTTACCAGGACCTCCTGCTGTAAAACAGCTCATGCAAATGGTTACTAGAGAGCCTGGCCAGGGTGTGCAGTTTCAGTCAGTGTGCTTCCCCTAACAGTATCATCTTTGTCTTTTATAAATTAACTGTATCATCATAACAGGATTACTTTATCTTTTTCTTCTTAAGCCATTGTTTGCCTTACTAAGATATTTTGAAGAATTTTAGTTTAATTGTCTTTAAAAGGGTTTGATGAGTTTAGTGTATTGATGATCTTTTAAGTTAACATTATAAATATTTGTCATAAATGTAAAATATTTTTCAGTCCATCAACAAGCAATAACATTCCGCTGATGAGGGTCGTCCAGTCCATCAAGCACACAAAGAGGAAGAGCAGCACAATGGTGAAGGAAGGGTGGATGGTCCATTACACCAGCAGGGACACCCTGGTCAGTACTCACAGGCATTTTATTATGGCAGTGAAACTATGTTATGTGCTTTACTTTGTGCGTTTTTAAGTCAAAATGAGAATGAGATATATATTAAGACATCATAGTACACTGGAACCATCTTTAGGGTGTTAGGAATATTTAAAAGGTGGAATATTTAATGTACTATTTTTATAAATTGGTAGAACAGTAGAGATTCAAAGCAAGTCTGATGGTACACCACCAAATGCATAATCTCTGAAAGAAAGAATTGATATTCCCTGGTGGCTTAGATGGTTAAGAATCTGCCTGTAATGCAGGAGACCCAGGTTCAATCTGTGGGTCAGGAAGATCTCCTGGAAAAGGGAATGGCAACCCACTCCAGTATTCTTGCCTGGAGAATCCCATGGACAGAGGAGCCTGATGGGCTACAGTCCATGGGGTCGAAAAGAGTCGAACACAACTAAGCAACTCTCACGTCACTTCACAGACTTCTGCTCTACAAAAGACAGTGTTGAAAGAGTGAGATGACAAGCCACAGACTTGGAAGAAATATTTACAAAAAAGATATCTGTAAAATATCTTCTCCAAAATATACAAAGAACTCTTAAAATTCAACAGTAAGAAAACTTAATAACCTGATTAAACAATGTGCTGAAGACCTTAACACGTACCTCACCAAAGAAGATACCTAGATAGCAGATAAGCATGTGAAATGATGCTCCACATCTTATGTCATAAGGAAAATGCAAATTAAACAGTGAAATACCGCTGCCCATCTGTTAGAATAGCCAAAATCATAAACACTGAGAACACTAAATTCTGACAAGACGTAGAGCAACAGGAGCTTTCTTTGATTGCTGGTAGGAATTCAAAATGATATTGCCAACATTCGAAGACAGTTTAGTAGTTTCATGCAAAACTAGAATGCTTTTACCAAATGATCTAGCGGTCGTACTCTTTGCTGTTTACCCAAAGGAAATAAAAACTTACATTCACATGGAAACCTGCATATTGATATTTATAATGGGTTTATTTATAATTGCTAAAAACCTGAAAATAATAGATCTCCTTCAGTAGGTAAATGGGTAAATAAACTGTTCTAAAGACAATGGAATGTTACTCAGCACTAAAAAGCAATGAGCTGTTAAGCAATGAAAAGACTTGGAGCAATCTTAAGTGTATATTGCTAAGTGAAAGAAACCAATGTAAGAAGATTACATACCCTTTGATTCCAACTATATTATTTTCCAGAAAAGGCAAAACTGTGGAGGGTACAGGGTGGGGACAAGTAGGAATGAATAGGTAAAACACAGAATTTTTAGGGCAGTGAAAATACTCTATGTAATACCATAATGATTGGTACTTGTCCTTAGGCATTTGTCCAAACGCAGAGAATGCACAGCACCAAGAGTGAGCCATATTATATAACCTATGGACTTTATGATTATGATGTGTCAAGTGTAGGTTCATCAGTTGTAACCACTGTACTACTCTGATAAGGGTGTTGATGATGGGGTCTGTGGTTTTATACATGCCTAGGGACAGGAAGTATATATGGGAAATCTCTGCCCCTTCCCCTTAATTTGTGATGAACCTTAAACTGTTCCAAAAAAGTAAAGTATTAATTAAAAAAATAGTTTATAGATACATGTTAAAAAAAAATTGCTGCATGGCAAAGAACAGAAACAAAGACAAATGACAAACTAGAAAAAGTTTTTTTTCAACCCAGAACGCAATAGAAAAATAGGCAATGAATCAGAACAGACAGGTCTCAGACAGGGAGATGCAAATTACTCTTAAACATAACATCTTGATCTCATTTTTAATTAAAAAAATGCAATTTAAAATGTTATTAAAATACTAGCCAAATAGTATACTAACTGAATAACCAATGCAGTCTTGAGAAAGAATGGAGCTGAAGGAATCAAGCTTCCTTACTTTAGACTATACTACAAAGCTGCAGTCATCAAGACAGTATGGTACTGGCACAAAAACAGAAATATAGACCAATGGAAGAAGATAGAAAGCCCAGAAATAAACCCATGCACCTGTGGGTACCTTATTTTTGACAAAGGAGGCAAAAATATACAATTGGGCAAAGACAGCCTCTTCAATAAGTGGTGCTGGGAAAACTGGACAGCTGCATGTAAAAGAATGAAATTAGAACACTTCCTAACCCCATACCCAGTGATAAACTCAAAATGGATTAAAGACCTAAATGTAAGACCAGAAACTATGAAATTCTTAGAGGAAAACATAGGCAGAACACTTGATGACATAAATCAAAGCAAGATCCTCTATGACCCACCTCCTAGAGTAATGGAAATAAAAACAAAAGTAAACAAGTGGGACCTGATTAAATTTAAAAGCTTTTGCACAGCAAAGGAAACTATAAGCAAGGTGAAAAGACAACCCTCAGAATGGGAGAAAATAATAGCAAATGAAACAACTGACAAAGGATTAATTTCCAAAATATACAAGCAGCTCATCCACCTCAGTGCCAGAAAAAAAAACAGCCCAATCAAAAAGTGGGAAAAAGACCCAAACAGACATTTCTCCGAAGAAGACTTACAGGTGGCTAACTAATACATGAAAAGATGCTCAACATCGCTCATTATTAGAGAAATGCAAATCAAAACCAGTTAGAATGGCCATCATCAAAAAGTCTACAAACAATAAATGGTGGAGAGGGTGTGGAGAAAAAGGAATGCACTGTTCTTGCATTGTTGGTGGGAATGTAAATTGATACAGCCACTATGGAAGATGGTATGGAGATTCCTGAAAAAGCTAGGAATAAAACCACCATATGACCCATCAGTCCCACTTCAGGCATATACCCTGAGGAAACCAAAATTGAAAAAGACATGTATCCCATTGTTCATTGCAGCACTATTTACAAATAGCTAGAACATGGAAGCAACCTAGATGTCCTTCAACAGATTAATGGATGAAGAAATTGTGGTACATATACACAATGGAATATTACTCAGTCATAAAAAGGAATGCATTTGAGTCAGTTCTAATGAGGTGGATGAACCTAGAACCTATTATACAGAGTGAAGTAAGTCAGAAAGAGAAATATGAATATCATATACTAACGCATATTTCTCCACTCTTCTCCAGTAACCTACTGGGCACCTACCGACTTGGGGAGTTTATCTTTCAGTGTCATACCTTTTTGCCTGTTCATACTGTTCATGGGATTCTCAGGGAAGGAATACTGAAGTGGTTTGCCATTCCCTTCTCCAGTGGACTATGTTTTGTCAGAACTCTCTGCCGTGACCCATCAGTCGTTGGTGGCCCTACGTGGCATGGCTCATAGTTTCCTTGAGCTAGACAAGGCTGTGTTCCATGTGATCAGTTTAGTTAGTTTTCTGTGATTGTGGTTTTCATTCTGTCTGCCCTATGATGGATACGGGTAAGAGGCTTATGGAAGCTTCCTGATGGGAGAGACTGACTGAGGGGGAAACTGGGTCTTGTTCTGATGGTCTGGGCCATGTTCAGTAAATCTTTAATCCAATTTCTCTGTTGATGGGCAGGGCTGTGTTCCCTCCCTGTTGCTTAATCTGAGGCCAGACTATGGTGGAGGTAGTGAAGACAGTAGCGACCTTCTTCAAAAGGCCCCGTGCATGCACTGCTGTCCTCAGTGCCTCTGACCCTGCAGCAGGCCACTGCTGACCCACGCCTCAGCCAGAGACTCCTGGACACTCATGGACATGTCTGGGTCAGTTTCTTGTGGGGTCACTGCTCTTTTCTCCTGCTCACAAGGTTTTGTTTGTGCCCTCCAAGAGTCTCTTTCCTCAGTCCTGTGTAAGTTCTGGTGGTTCTATGGTGAGGTTAATACTGACCTCCTCCAAGAGGGCTTATGCTGTACCCAGGTCTGCTGCACCCAGAGCCCCTCCAGCAGGCCACTGCTGACCCGTACCTCCACAGGAGACACTGAGACACAGTTCTGGCTCAGTCTTTGTGGGTGGGGCATGCATTTCATGCCCTTTCCAGGTCTGAGCAGCTCAGGTGACCAGTTGCTTGGAGATCTCACTGTCCGAGGTGGGCCATGTGTCTTAATCACCTCCTCGGTCCTGGCCACTCAGTTTCCCAGGTGCACTGCGAGAGCAAAAACAACACCCAGTTGTGGCTGTGACGGGTGATGGAAGTAAAGTCCAATGCTATAGAGAGCAATATTGCATAGGAACCTGGAATTTTAGGACCATGACTTAAGGCAAATTGGAAGTGGTCAAACAGGAGAGGGCAAGAGTGAACATCGACATTTTAGGAATCAGTGACCTAAAATGGACTGGAATGGGTGAATTTAATTCAGATGACCATTATATCTGCTACTGTGGGAATGAATCTCTTAGAAGAAATGGAGTGGCCATCATAGTCAACAAACGAGTCCAAAATGCAGTACTTGGATGCAATCTCAAATGACAGAATGATCTCTGTTCATTTCCAAGGCACCATTCATTATCACGGTAACCCAAGGCTGTGCCCTGACCAATAATGCTGAAGAAGCTGAGCTGAACAATTCTATGAAGGACCTACAAAACCTTCTAGTACTAACACCCAAAAAAGATATCATTTTCATTATACGGGACTGGAATGCAAAAGTAGGAAGTCAGGAGATCCCTGGAGTAACAGGCAAATGTGACCTTGGAGTACAAAATGAAGCGGGGCAAAGGCTAACAGAGTTTGCAAAGAGAATGCAGTGGTCATAGCAAACACCCTCCTCCAACAACACAAGAGAAGAATCTACACATGGACCTCAGCAGATGTCCAACACTGAAATCAGATTGATTATATTCTTTGCAGCCAAAGATGGAGAAGCTCTATACAGTTAGCAAAAACAAGACCAGGAGCTGACTGTGGCTCAGATCATGAACTCCTTATTGCCAAATTCAGACTGAAATTGAAGAAAGTGGGGAAAACCACTAGACCATTCAGGTATGACCTAAATCAAATCCCTTATGGTTATACAGTGGAAGTGACAATTAGATTCAAGGGATTAGATCTGATAGAGTGCCTGAAGAACTATGGATGGAGATTCGTGTGACTTTGTACAGGAGGCAGTGATCAAAACCATCCCCAAGAAAAAGAAATGCAAAAAGGCCAAATGGTTTTTTGATGAGGCCTTACAAATAGCTGAGAAAAGAGACCTTAAAGGCAAAGGAGAAAAGGAAAGATATATCCATTTGAATGCAGAGTTCCAAACAATAGCAAGGAGAGATAAGAAAACCTTCCTCAGTGATCAATGCAAAGAAACAGAGGAAAACAACAGACTAGGAAAAACAAGAGATCTCTTCAAGAAAATTAGAGATACCAAGGGAACATATCATGCAAAGATGGGCTCAATAAAGGACAGAAATGGTATGGATCTAACAGAAGCAGAAGATATTAAGAAGACGTGGCAAGAATACACAGAAGAACTATACAAAATAGATCTTCATGATCCAGATAACCACGGTGGTGTGATCACTCACCTAGAGCCAGACATCCTGGAATACGAAGTCAAGTGGGCCTTAGGAAGCATCACTATGAACAAAGCTAGTGGAGGTGATGGAATTCCAGTTGAGCTACTTCAGATCCTGAAAGATGATGCTGGACTCAATATGCCAGCAAATCTGGAAAACTTAGCAGTGGCCACAGGACTGGAAAAGGTCAGTTTTCATTCCAATACCAAAGAAAGGCAATGCCAAAGAATGTTCAAAATACTGCACAATTGCACTCCTCTCACATGTTAGCAAACTAAAGCTCAAAATTCTCCAGGTGAGGCTTCAACAGTATATGAACCGAGAACTTCCAAATGTTTAAGCTAGATTTAGAAAAGGCAGAGGAATCAGAGATCAAATTGCCAACATCTGTTGGATCATCAAAAAAATAAAGAGTGTTCCATAAAAACAACTACTTCTGCTTTATTGACTACACCAAATCCTTTGACCGTGTGGATCACAACAAACTGGAAAATTCTTCAAAAGATGGGAATACCAGACCACCTTACCTGCCTCCTGAGAAATCTGTATGCAGGACAGCAAGCAACAGTTAGAACTGGACATGGAACAACAGATTGGTTCCAAATCAGGAAAGGAGTATGTCTGGCTCCAAATCGGGAAAGGCTGTATATTGTCGCCCTGCTTATTTAACTTATATGCAGAGTACATCGTGCAAAATGCTGGACTGGATGAAGCACAAGCTGGAATCAAGATTGCCGGGAGAAATATCTATAATCTCAGATATGCAGATGATACCACCCTTTCTGCAGATGGCAGAAAGTGAAGAACTGAAGATCCTTTTGGTGAATGTGAAAGAGGAGAGTGAAAAAGTAGGCTTAAAACTCAACATTCAGAAAACGAAGATCATGGCATCCGGCAAATAGATGGGGAAACAATGGAAAGAGTGAGAGACTTTTATTTTGGGGGGCTCCAAAATCACTGCAGATGGTGACTGTAGCCATACAGTTAAGACGCTTGCTCCTTGGAACAAAAGCTATGACCAAGCTAGACAGCATATTATAAAGGAGAGACATTACTTTGCCAACAAAGGTCTGTCTAGTTAAAGTGATGATTTTTCCAGTAGTCATGTGTGGATGTGAGAGTTGGACTATAAAGAAAGCTGAGTCCCAAAGAATTGATGCTTTTGAACTGTGGTGTTGGAGAAGATTCTTGAGAGTCCCTTGGACTGCAGGGAGATCCAACCAGTCCATCCTAAAGGAAATCAGTCCTGAATATTCATTGGAGGGACTGATGCTGAAGCTGAAACTCCAATACTTCGGCCACCTGATGCGAAGAACCAACTCATTGGTAATGACCCTGATGCTGGGAAAGATTGAAGGCAGTAGGAGAAGGGGACGACAGAAGATGAGATGGTTGAATGGCATCGCTAATGCGATGGACATGAGTTGAGTAGACTCTGGGAGTTGGTGATGGACAGGGAGGTCTGGCATGCTGCAGTCTATGGGATCACAAAGTCAGACACGACTGAGCAACTGAACTATAAACAGAGTCTAGAAAAATGGTACTGAAGAATTTATTTGCAGGGCAGCAGTGGAGAAACCGACATGGAAACAGACTTATGGACATGGGGAGAGGGGAGGAGAGGGTGAGACGTATGGAGAGAGTAACATGGAAACTCACATGACCGTATGTAAAATAGAGAGCCAGTGGGAATTTGCTGTATGTCTCAGGAAACTCAAACAGGGGCTCTGTATCAACCTAGAGGGGTGGGATGGGGAGGAAGATGGGAGGGAGGTTCAGAAGGGAGGGGATATATGTATACCTTTGGAGAAGGCAGTGGCAACCCACTCCAGTGTTCTTGCCTCGAGAATCGCAGGGACAGGGGAGCCTGGTGGGCTGCCGTCTATGGGGTCACACAGAGTCAGACACGACTGAAGCGACTTAGCAGCAGCAGCAGCAACATGGCTGATTCATGTTGAGGTTTCACAGAAAACAACAAAATTCTGTAAAACAATTATCTTTCAATTAAATAAATTTTAGAAAATGTTATGAAAATACTAGTTTTTATTTATCAGTGTAGCACAGGCTCAAAAGGGTTAGTAATATGCTGTGTTAGTGAAGGTTTGAGTAAATAGGCACACTCATGTTGCTGATGAGACTATAAATTGGATTCAGAAATAGAGGAATAACTTAACACTGTGGAGAAAAATTACATATGCATGTATCTTTTGACCCAGTAAGGCATCCTTTAGAAATTTAATCCATGGTTAAATTACATATTTGCGTGTGTCGTACATATGTATTTGTGTGTGCACGCATGAGATTCTTGAAAAGAGACCTCCAAAATCTAATAACATTGTTTGCCTTGAGTAAAGGTGGGAGTGAGATAGGGATGATGATGGAAGTATACTTTTCACTATATTATCTTTTTAATTTTTCAAATTTTGAAGCTCATGAATTTTATACCAGTATAAACTTACAGATAAGAGATAAGAGGGAATGGAGAGTTCAGACACTTTGGAGGAATCATTACTTTTGAACCTTACAGTTTTGTGCTCTTTGTAGAGAAAGAGGCATTATTGGAGACTGGACAGCAAATGTCTTACGCTGTTTCAAAATGAATCTGGATCAAAATATTATAAGGTAAAAATTTCACATTTTTAAAAAATATGTACATTAAAATACTGTGTGTTTTCCAAATATATCCAAGTAATATTTATTAATTGTTATATTGGATTACAGCTATTACAGCTGTGTCTAACATAGTTTCTGGAAGTCACTGTTAAGTTCCTTGTAAAAGCAAGTATCCTCCACCCCTCCATTTCACCCCTTGCAACAGCCTTGCTGCCGAAGTTTTTTGTTTTGTGTGATTCTTTTTTTCTGGCCTGTCAGGTTGCTGCTGTTTGCCTTGTGGGTACCAAGTGGACCTCCTTATCAGTGGATGTCTAGCCATTTTATATAAGGGACTTGACCCTTGCATACGAAAAGACAACTAGACTGTGATTTAGATTAGATTATTAAAAGTCCTGATTATTGCTGATCAGAAGAAGCCATTGTGGTATTTAGCATTTCTCCCATTTTCTATTTTACCTTAGACCCCAGTTCCCAGATGCTTCTTTTGGCTCTTCTTTATATAATTCTCTTTGCTCAACTTGCTCCACATTTTGCCATGTCACCAATTGACATGAAAAAATTGTTAGTATAGCGATTGTATCAGGAAGAAAGGAAATAGAGACTAATGAACTGCTTTGAATTGGCTGGGTTTTTCTAAAGAAGTTTTCTGCTTAGGAAGTAGACTAAACATAAATGATTGTTAAAGTTATGGACAGAACCAGAATAGAGCACTTACACTGACATCCTCCTTTGCTGCTATTATTTCTGCCTCTTTCTCCTTCGGGGCCATATCTTGCAGATAGCAGCCAGTAGAGTAGTTGTTGGGTTGACTTCCTGACACCTGGGAAATGGCAGGTGTCAGTTATAGCAGCAACCGCCCTTCTAAATCCTCTCTTTCTAATGATCTGCTACAGGCCTGAATTGCTAGCTTGGTTATTATACTCCACGCCCTCTGCCTTTGTCATTGCTGGACACGCAGATCGTTCAGAGCAGATACCCTCGTAAGACTTGACTGTGTTCCTGTGCCACATTCACATACTTGTGTTTGTCTTTAATGGTATTCATTAGAAATGCATATCTTTGATTGTTTAGTGTATTTGGAAAAAAAACCACACACATTCATGTTTCCTAACGCTTAGTTCTTTACTTCAGGAAATTCCACTTTCAGAAATTCTCCGCATATCTTCACCACAAGATTTCACAAGCATTTCACAAGGCAGCAACCCACACTGTTTTGAAATCATCACTGATACTATGGTATACTTTGTTGGTGAGAACAATGGGGACAACTCTCACAATCCTGTTCTTGCTGCCACTGGAGTGGGACTGGATGTAGCACAGAGCTGGGAGAAAGCAATTCGCCAAGCTCTCATGCCCGTGACGCCTCAAGCCAGTGTCTGTACTTCTCCAGGCCAAGGGAAAGATCACAGTAAGCAATAAGCTTCTTGATAACTTTTCCCCCTTTGGTTCTTAAGCATTTTGTGGGCGCAGTTGTGTTTCTGTATTTATTTTAAGCTTCATTTTTGTAATAAATACCGTTAGTTAATTGCTTTATAAAATTACGTTTGTCATAGTATGTGCTTGCAGTCTCCAGAGCGAGGCTCCAGAGTCAAGTCTCCCTGCATTTAAATCTTGGCTCTGCTGACCTGTTATGTGATCTTGGCAAGTACTTTCCTTTTCTGTAACAATACCTACTGTATAGAGTTGTCAGCATTAAATGACAGAGAACCAAAAGGGGTTAAGTAAGCTAATAGTATTAGGATTGTGCTTCATGGTGGGACTTTCAGTCAGTGTGTGAAGTCAGAAATGCTGCATTTGTTTTAACTGAACTAAAACATTCAGAAACATTAAAAATATATATTGAAACACATGTTCTTTGCACCAACAAAATTTATAAAATAAAACCTAAATTTGTTTTAAATCTCAAGTAAATACTTAATTAGAAAGCCATAGTAAAATGTCACTTCCCTGCACCCACCCCTCCCCACTGGCATTATGTCATTTGTGGTGAAACAGCTTTCATTCATTAGGCAAATACATTTAAATTGAAAGAGATATCAGCCTCCTTTCTTTTTCAGCTGCACTGTACAGCTTATGGGATCTTAGTTCCCCAACCAGGGATTGAACCCGCAGTGAAGGCACCAAGTCCTAACCCTGGATGGTCAGGGAATTCCTCAACCAGTTTCTGTATGCCTTTTATTTCAGTTCAGCTGCGCTACTTAGCATACCTCATCTTGGCATTACACTAGGCCCTGAGCTAGAATACAGAAGAAATACAGAGAGCTTTAAAGATAGGAAGGGAAATAGGTGCATAAAGCAGTAGAGTGCAGAAAGGAGTAGTGCATTTCTCAAGGAACTCAGATACAGACAGGAAGGTAAGTGGAGGCTTCATGATAGAGGAGCCTGATTTGGACCTTGACCTCTGATCCCGTAAGTTAGGATAGGCAGAGCTGACCCAGGGGTGTGCGTGGAATTAAGGGGACATGTGATCAAAGGCATGCAGGTAATAACCATGAAAATGTTTGGTGTTGAATATTGATTCTGAAAGGGTGAATAAAATGGATAATCACAATGTTTCTTAAATTGGAGGGGATTTTAGAACTGTCTGATATTCTAATTGGACCTTTTCCCCAGAAAATAATGCAGATAACATAACACAAATTTTATATATAATTGGATTTAGGGTCCTTCTCAAGCCCATCCATGGACTCTTCCTTAGGATTATAAGTCCCTACGAACAGACTGCAAAAGGGCTAAGGGAGAGTGAAAGCCCAGTTCTGCCGCTTTACTAGCTTCATGATCTTGGCCTCTTCAGTTCTCTCATCTAAAAGGAGAATGATATAATAATTGCATATGATGCACTTAGCACCATTCCTGACCTAGTAGTGACACTATCACTGTGCTGCTGCTGATGCTGTTGCTGCTGTCCTTGTAACAGCCAGTCTGGAGCAGAGTTCTCCTGGGAAGCGATAGAAATGAAAACTGGATGGAGTTAAGACAGTGGAGGCCTTTGAAACAAAATAAATATTGACTTAAACTAGAAAACTGGAACTACTGAAAAGCAGAGTTTTAGGCTCATTCATTTTGTTGATGCTGCGCTTTTTTGGTCTGTTGCATTAATATTTGATTTTTTGGGTTATTAAAGTATTTTAAAATTGACTTAATATTTTAAAATGGAGTTTCCACAGTCATTTACTTATTTTTTGATGTATAGTTGCTTATATTTTCTTCTTAATGAAGTTTTATGTTTTTATATTGGGGATTATAAAAGAAATTTCGTATCTTTTTCTTTGAATTATCACTGAGATTCTAGATGTTTGAGAACTAGTCTCTTGCTTTACTTTTGATTTCCCATTTTTCTTGTCAGTTACTTCCTTTGCTTACCAAAGTAATATAGATATTTAAACTTCATAGAGGAGAAGGCAATGGCAAGCCACTCCAGTACTCTTGCCTAGAAAATCCCATGGACAGAGGAGCCTGGTGGGCTACAGTCCATGGGGTAGCTACTAGTCGGACAAGACTGAGCGACTTCACTTTCACTTTTCACTTTCACACATTAGAGAAGGAAATGGCAGCTCACTCCAGTGTTCTTGCCTGGAGAATCCCAGGGATGGCGGAGCCTGGTGGGCTGCCATCCATGGGGTCACAGAGTCGGACACGATTAAAGTGACTTAGCAGCAAACTTCATAGAAATATATAATATAAAATGAGAAACTCTTCCCTACATGCATGTGACATGTCCCCCTATTCCCAATTATATATCTCTCCCCTCAGAAAACCATTATTAATAGTTTGGTGTATATTTCTTGATTTGGGGATGGCTTTGGAAGAGGGGAGTCTATTCTATTTGTACGGTCTTGTTAAGTCATTTTTGTTGTAAAAGATGTATGATCTTTTTACAACTTGATTTTATGAACTATTTATCATATATTTCAAAATTATGTTTATATACGTTTAATGTTTTATGACAATAATGCGTACTTTCTATACATTTTTTAAACAGTCTAGAAGTCATATAAAAAAATCTTTGTTCCTCAACCCCATCTCTCTCCCTCACCAGAAATGATCATATTTTGTTTGCTTTGATTCATATGGCACTACCCTGAAACTTACCTTTTTAACCTAATAATATAAATAGCTTTCGGACTCAGTACTACAGCCCTGCATCCTTAAATGTGTAAATAGTATTCTTTTGTATGGATGTGTATTCTGTTTTACCAGTTTCCTGTTGATGGATTAGTATTGTTTATGGATAAATTTTGTTTTAATGTAATGACAGTAACTGTATGTTAGCTAGTTTTTAAAATTTAATATACTGTAAGCATTCACATGCCAGTAAATATTAGTATTACTAAGTTATATACTAACAGTTTTTTTCCCCATACATCATTCATTTTACAGAAGATTTGTCTACCAGTATCTCTGTATCTAATTGTCAGATCCAAGAGAATGTGGTAAGTAAATATCACAGCTAAAATATACAGATTGGTTAATTAAGGAAAGTAAAATGTGAAAGTCTTACTAGAATATAAGTCTATAACCCAGAGTACTGTGCATTTTGCCTGAAGACACCGGACTGAACTGTGTGGGTGATAACTTCCTGGAGGAGTTATGCTTTATGAAGGAAACTGAGGCAGTTTCCTTTTAAATTATGAAAATACAGTTATCTTTTTCATAAGTGACAGTAGAATATGACAGAGTGATAGACTAGTTCAAAGAGAAGAGAGGCTACTTTCTGGGTCAGAGCAGGGAAAACTTCCTAAAGGAAGTAAAACTTGAGATATACTTTAAAAAGTTTTGACACGAGTGCTGAGAGGATGGTGGTGAGAGGACATTTCATGAAAGTACAGAGAAGCAGAAAATGCAGGATTGTAAGGCAGAGTGAGGACTCAGTTTAGCTGGTACATGTAGGGGTTTACAATCGGGGTCAGCATACCCTCTATAAGGGGATGGAAGTAAATGTTTTAGGCTTTGCAGATCATACACAGTTACGAACTCAACTCTGCTGCCATTGTGAGAAAGCCATAGTCAGTACATACAGGAATGAGCCTGTTTTCCAGTACACATTTTTTTGTGAACACTTATATTTAAATTTCATATAATTTCATGTTTTACAAGATGACATTATTTTGATTTTTTTCAACCATTTAGAAATGTAAACTGTTCTTAGTTCAGGAGCCATACAGAAAGAGGCAGCAGGCTGGATTTGGCCCACAAGCCTAGTTTGCCAGCGCCTGGATTAGTTAGTAAGAAGGCTAGAAAAAGAAGTCCAAAAGCTGTATATAAATTTATTTGATTCTTTCTCTTCAACTTGGGGCATCCAGCTGTAACTGTTCAGTAACACATGAACGTTGGGTTTTCTGAGATTGTAGGAGGGACTGGGTGTCCAGTAGTGCTGTGGGAGATGGCGGGTTTCACGGAGATTTGATCTGTGTCTCTTGTCCAGGTAGCATGCGTCCCTGTGTAGTCGTGTCAGTCGCGTCCGACCCTGTGGGCAGTAGCCTACCAGGCTTCTCTGCCCATGGGATTCTCCAGGCAGGAATATTGGAGTGGGTTAGTAGGTAGCACGGAGAAGGCAATGGCAAGCCACTCCAGTACTATTGCCTAGAAAATCCCATGGATGGAGGAGCCTGGTAGGCTGCAGTCCGTGGGGTCGCTAAGGGTCGGACACGACTGAGCGACTTCACTTTCACTTTTCACTTTCCACTTTCACACATTGGAGAAGGAAATGGCAACCCACTCCAGTGTTCTTGCCTGGAGAATCCCAGGGACGGGGGAGCCTGGTGGGCTTCCGTCTGTGGGGTCACACAGAGTCGGACACGACTGAAGTGACTTAGCAGCAGCAGCAGCAGTAGGTAGCACAGGAACCAGATTACTGGGGAGAGAAAGTTTTCTGATTTCATTTTTACAGATGAAAAGACCAAGTCCCAGGGAATTCAGCTTATTTAAAATTACCTAATTTAAATGGAAATTAGGGTTTGTGGAAGTACTGATTTTTATATGCCAGGCACTAGACTTGACACTTTGTATATCTTCATTTAATTCACTTAAAAATCCAGTAAGATAGATGTTATTATATCTGCTTTACTAATGAGGGAATGAGGCCTTGAATAAACTTGGTTTATTCAATCCAGTGACTACCATGAGAAGGCACTGTCTGGGAATGTAACATTGAACAAAATAGGTGTAGTCCCTGGCTTCATGGAGACTAGCACATGCCCAAATGAGACCTTGACCTAGGATCAGTGGAAAGGATTGGAGAGTGCTTTCTAAGAATATTCTGACAGCAGCAGCCACTAATGGGAAAAAAAAGGAAAGGGAAGGAAGAAGATTGAGGAGTGGATATGAGTTACACATACTCTTTTCATCAGTCTTTCCAAATAAGTCTGATCTCAATAATACAAAACTTTTGAGTTTTTCTTTCAAGTCAAAGATAGCAAATCTCTTTAATAGTAAAGTTGGTAAAACTTTCTTCTTAATTATTTATGTTAATTTACTTTTTATAGATCACTACTTAATAAATATATTTTTAAATTCAAATCATTTTCTCCCCAGTGGTGGTCTTACAGAATATATTATAGTTGTACATTAAGAGTCATAGTAAAGTTGGTCTATTTTAGGACAGAGAATGCCTGTATTTCATAAAGTATTTTGTGAAAAAGAAATCCCTCAACCATAAAAACTGAAATGTATTTAAGTATTTGAATGAAAAGAATCAGAGATATTGACATGGTTTCATGGAACTAATAACATTTATTCTTTCCCAAATAGGACATCAGTACCGTTTACCAGATCTTTGCAGATGAGGTGCTTGGTTCAGGGCAGTTTGGTATCGTCTATGGAGGTAAGCAGGTCTGAACACCTAAAATCTTACCTCGCTCTCTGACTTACATTGCCGAAGCCTTTTAATGTCACTGTGCCTCAGTATCTTCATTAGTTTAATGGGGGCTTTACAACCTGGCCTGTATATTCATTAATGTATGTAAAGCTACTTTACAAAGCTATGATGCAAGGTAGAAAAGTAATGTTAAACCCTTTGCATTCCTTCCCATAACTAGTTGGCCTATCTGCTTGAAGATTTACCCTAATATATAGTTAAATCACTCTGCTGATCCAAAGAACCTAGAATTAAATGAATTCCATGGTACAGTGTTTCTATCTTGACAGAATTTCTGAAGACTAAGTCATATAGTTAACTTTCATTTATTTAATAAGGTGGATTATTTTTCAGCAGACAAGTTCATTCAAATTTCCTGCTATTTCAAATAATAAAACAGCCTTTATTAGAGGCAGTTACTATAGGGGAAAATTACGATAATTATAGGTGAGTGATGGAGAGAGAACAAAATGAGCCTGCCCCCTAAAAGAAATACAGAAGTAAATACATGTCAATTTCAGTTTGTGGACAACTTGTGAAACTTCTGTATTGTATGTGACATCAGTTTGCATCTTCTTTCTTACCTGAACTTTTTTGAAAAATAGGAAAACACAGAAAGACTGGAAGGGATGTGGCTATTAAAGTAATTGATAAGATGAGATTCCCCACAAAACAGGAAAGTCAGCTCCGTAATGAAGTGGCTATTTTACAGGTAAAAAGTTGCTTTGTATTGGTTTTAATTTTCGATTTATGAGTTTTTTAAATCCAAGTGTGTCTAGTGAACTGGTAAGATTTGGTTTTTGTTTTCTTGGTTTGCATTTTATAACATTTTGGCTCAGTGAAAGGCCAGTGAGCTTCTGAATTAACCCCCTTTTTTAAAAAAAAGGCAAAATTAGGTTACAATAATCTAGGGTTTAGAAGCACTGACATTTTGGTAGTAGGTTGTTTGGAACACATTTTCATAAGTAAAGTCTTAAAAAAGCTCAAATTTCATTCTTAACTCATCACTCCATGAACTGAAAACACTTTGATACTTCTACCACCGCATTTCATTATAACGGTTTAATCCATCGAGGTGTACTTTTAAAGATATATTGGCAGTGAGTTAAATTCCATAAAATAAATTACTGTGAGTTTTTATTCTCATGTAACATGTTTATCTATTTTGGAAGTCATCTAGAAGATTAAAAATTAGCTTTATTTTTCTGAATACATTTAATTTATAATATGCAAATGTTTATGGCTTCATTGTATAGCTTTTGCATGGTATTTAAGAAAATGTAATAGTTAATGCTGTCAGAGCCCTATTTGCTTGTGGGTGAAGTTCAAGAAGACACAACTTGTTGAACTTGGTGCTTCTTTGGAGAAGAAGGTAAGAAAGTTGTAAACATGTAATTAATTTTACATTTATTACATTACTGGTCACTATTAGTAACACCTGCCTCACTTTTTCCCAGATGATCAAAAGATGGTGGTCTTCAAGATACCTGTGGTCACTTCAAGGCTGCCTCCTCCTGTGAAGCTACCTTTAAAATAGTCTGAATAGTAGCATTCAGACTCTGCATAAGGGTTTGAAAATATTGTTAGAGATCTTTTTTCATATCTAATTTGGACTCTTTCTCAATATCCAGTTTCTATGCAAAAAATAAATATTAAGGATTTATTCATAAGACTTGATTTCTCCTTGTCACTTTTTCAAATTTTATTGTAGTTGATTTACAATGTGTTAATTTCTGCTGTACAACAAAGTGACTCATTTATACATATATATATTCTTCTCCATTATGGTTTATCATGGGATATTGAATATAGTCCCTGGGCCGTACAGTATTCATTTGTTCGTTCCGTCGCTCAGTCGTGTCCGACTCTTTGCGACCGTGTGGACTGTAGCCTAACCAGGCTTCTCCGTCCATGGGATTCTCCAGGCAAGAATACTGGAGTGGGTTACTGTTTCCTTCTCCAGGGGATCTTCCTGACCCAGGGATCGAACCCGGGTGTCCCTCATTGGAGGCAGACGCTTTAACCTCTGAGCCACCAGGGAAGCCAGTATAGGACTTTGTTATTTACCCATCCTTATGTGTACTGGTTTGCATCTGCTAATCCCAAACTCCTAATCCATCCTTCCCCCACCCTTTTCCCCCAATCTGTTCTTTATTTATGTGAGTCTGTGTCTGTTTCATAGAAATGTTCATTTGCATCAAACTTTAGATTCCAGATATAAGTTCTCCTTGTAACTTTGATCACAAATACAGCTCTGAACTAAATACTGAAGCTTACATCTCCCATGTTACCAACTGCAGATGTTAATAACTAAGTTTAGGAATTTGCAGGTAATACACAATGTAAACACTTTATTATTATATCACTCTGGTTCTTTTCATTGATATTGCCTGACTGGGAACAGAATTAAATAATTGTAGAATGGGGGATTTTGTTACTTTCATTTCATAAGGATGGAGTAATGTAAAAATCTTTTGTTGTTTCCTGAAGAGGGTGGTAGAGTAGTGGGAGAAACGATGAAGTGCTCTCCTGGCTCCCTCTGTAAATGGGAAATTCAGTATTTTCCCCTTCTCTTCTCGGAAATCACCCAGAAGCTACAAGAAAAATGACAAACAGAAAAGCATACTCTAATATAGATAGAAGAGAGTTCAGATATACAAAATAGGTAGAAGTTTTTCCAAAAACACTGGAGATGGACCGGGCAAATGTAGGAAGAGGCAGCACAACAAGAACTGGTTTTGCTGGCTCTTTCTGAGGTCTACAGTCATGACAGCCTCTCTAGGTTTCTCTCAGAAGAAAGTGAAGGGGCGTCATGACCTAGTCAGATTTAATTCAAGAGACAACATGAAGTGAATTAAGAACGGCACTCCCAGGGGAAGAGTGCAAATCACACTAAACCAAATGACGTCAGTAACTTTGAAGGAAAACTAGTGACCATACTAGGAACAAATACATAGACGTCCATGACAGATGAAGTAGACAAAGCTAAGTAAGAACAGAAGAGGCCTAAACATTATAAGGTAGATCTAACCAGTTTATATTGAACTCTGTACCCACAAATAAATAAATACTTTATTAGCTAAAAAAAAGTTTTTTATCTTAATGTACTAAAACTCCAAGTAAGTTATAAAATTGGGGGGGGGGGATCTCCCATCACCTGAAAAAAACTTTGTAAAGTCTTAATTGTTGAATCAGAGAGCAAAATCATGACCCAAGTATTTAGAAAATAATTGTGAAAATACTGTTTATCAGAGCTTTTAAACTACTACTCATAGAAATGTCAAATACTTAATGAGGAAGGAATGAAAATAAATGAGTCCAACTCAAGTTAAGGGATGAACAGTCAACCTGAGGAAAACAGAATTAACAAAGATAAAACTGGAAGTTAATAAATTTAGTACAATGAATCCAAAAGCTGGTTAGCTATGTGGGTGGGATAACAACAAAATAAGTGTCCAACTGAATCAAATTATAAGAAAATACAAAAACATTTTGGGAGGATGATCACAAATACTGAAAAAAATTAAGGGAATCTTAAGATACTATCTTGGTGGCTCAGCTGGTAAAGAATCTGCCTGCAATGCGGGCGACCAGGGTTCGATCCCTGTGTTGGGAAGATCCTCTAGAGAAGGGAAAAGCTACCCACTCCAGTATTCTGGCCTGGAGAATTCCGTGAACTGTATAGTCCATGGGGTCACAAAGAGTCTGACATGACTGAATGACTTTCACTCACTAAGATACTATCTTGTGCAACTCTATTAGATAAACTTGAAAGCCTGGAGAAAATGATTAATTCTCTATGAAACTATAATTTACCAGAACAGACTCAAGAGGAAATAAGACATTAAACAAATAGAAGAAGTTGTTAATAAGAATTATGTTACAGCATACTTCTGTTTTTGTGTGTTCATGCATAGGTTCTCAAGGATGGCAGGGGTGGGGTTGGGGGTGAGAAACTTGGGAGGTAATTTGACTGCAGTGTATAGGGGACAGCTGGCCACACTTACAGCTCTAAGTTGATCAGAGTTAGGATGTTTTGAATCTTCTGCTTACTGCTATTTCACTTTATCTACTATAAGATTGTATCACTTTTTATTTTGCCACCTGGAACACCATCATTAAATTGTTTTAAGCTGATTATAAACAATATTTATTTTGTGCTTGCTGTGCATTTTCTAAACACTTTTAAAACACCAACCATGATCACAAGTTAAGCTAAAAATGACTGTGACACAGTCTCTGCTGTCAGTGCTGCACTAGAGAGTAAGAGATGTATACGTGTAATACAGTGCGGTGGGATATGCACTGCCCCATGGAGAGTGCAGGAGAACTGCTGCAGTGTCCAGAAGAGAGGTAGTGTGAGCGAAAATTAGGGCATTACGGTGGGAACTGAGAATGATGGTGAATTCAGAACACATTTTAGACATGGAGCCCAACTTCACACAGGCTGGAGAAAAGTTTGCCCTCTTGGCATAATTGGATACCCATAGTGTGAGAAAAAAAGCATAAGAAAAAACTATTTCTGTTAGTAAGCATTAAAACATTTACTCACTTGGGCCACTATTTAAGAACATATTTAAGTTTGAATAAGAAAAATGAAACCAGGTTATTGAAGATATTAAAATTCATCCAGAAACTTAGATTTATGTCCAGAACTAAAGAACTGAACTGAACTGAAAGAACCATTAAATGTTTTTGAGTATGGCTGGCTTCTCAAATTCACTTTTGAAGCAGTTTTGTTTGTTTTTAATACCAGTAAGATAGTTTGCTTTTTTTAAAAAACAGTACCACATTCAGCTTTGTATTTTTCAACCTGTGAGCCTGAAAGTGAAAGTCACTTAAGTTGTGTCCAACTCTTTGAGACCCCATGGACTGTACAGTCCATGGAATTCTCCAGGCCAGAGTACTGGAGTGGGTAGCCTTTCCCTTCTCCAGGGGATCTTCCCAACCCAGGTCTCCCGCATTGCAGGTGAATTCTTTATGAGCTGAGCCACAAGGGAAGCCCAAGAATACTGGAGTAGGTAGCCTTTCCCTTCTCCAGGGGATCTTCCCAACCCAGGTCTCCTGCATTGCAGGTGGATTCTTTACCCACTGAAATATCAGTGAAGCCCCAACCTGTGAGTCTAGTAGTGCTTAAGAAGAATGGGGTGATGGTGGTAGAGAGGCTGAACCTGAAAGAGGGAAGACCAAATCAAGATATAATATGAGATCAGGACTTAGATAAATAACTACCTTAAAGACAAAGCCACCTATTGAGCTAAGACCTTTACAAACAGCCCTGAAGAACCAAAGCTCTGTGTAATTGGCTAAAACTTTGATTGGCAGTTGGTGCCTATTTGTGGATCGCATAAAGTTAGAGTACCATCAGAAGATTACAAAGATGAGAAGAAAGGAAAAGAAGCAGTAATGGTCAAGGGCAGTTATATAATCAAACTGGGAAGACATTCTTTCCCTTCCCGTGCATCTTCTCTTCAGTACAGAACTTTGAAAATCAAACTCTATGATCCTTCTTATTTTGTTTGCTTTTATTTTTCTGAGCTACCTTTTGTGCCATTATTCCATACAATTAATTGCAGCACATTGTTAGATATTTGCATATTAAAACTTTACTCAAGTTGGTCACGTAATGTCCTGCAACTCTTCAGAATTTGCACCATCCTGGGATTGTAAACCTGGAATGTATGTTTGAAACCCCGGAACGAGTTTTTGTAGTGATGGAAAAGCTACATGGAGATATGTTGGAAATGATTTTATCTAGTGAGAAAAGTCGACTTCCAGAACGAATAACTAAATTCATGGTCACACAGGTATTTTAAACTTTTTTTTTTTGAAACTAGAGAAAAATTAATGACTATGAGAAATAGTGCTTTTCACATATCGGGATATTGTGGGTGTTGTTACTTTGAAGAAGACAATAACACTTTCAGTTAAATCTTGATGAACTGTAATGGACTTTTCAAATTACTATACCATTTGGGGGGGTCCAGTTAGGATTTAGCTGTGACTTTTCCAGAACAAAAAAAAATTCTCTTTTCTTCAATAACAGATACTTGTTGCTTTGAGGAATCTACATTTTAAGAATATTGTGCACTGTGATTTAAAGCCAGAAAATGTGCTGCTCGCATCAGCAGAGCCATTTCCTCAGGTGAGATATTCTCCAGAACCTTTTTAAAGTATGGTTTTAAGTATCTGTGCGACAACATTATTATGAAGCACACATGTAATGAAAGGCAATGCTGTCAATTCAACGTGTAACTATCTACAGAAATAAAGTTTTTAGCTTGTAACTACCAGGGAGGATTTATACCTGAATAATTTGAATTGAGATTTTACTAATTATTGATATATTGTTTGTTTTCATGAAGACTTTTTACACCTAATGACTTTTTAGGCCAGTTCTTAAGGAGTAATTTTTTGTAATTTGTGCACAGTTCACCACTCCCCTGTGGTTTGGGAATGAAGTAGGAAGAGGTAGCCTTGGTTGGTGCTTGGTCCTCAGGACAAATTCCCTATGAAATAAACTGAGGGATAACCCTGAAATGGGAAGACGAGATTTTAGCTGAGGCAGGCAGCCAACTCTTCCTCTTTAGAGTACTATATTTCAAACATACTCAGCAAAACCCATGGAAGAATTACATTTCCCGTCACCACCAGGGCTCACATACCTAGGATGATAATGTGTCTCCTGCATGTGATACACTCATTTTGCTTTTTACTTGGTTAAATTTTATTTCATTAAAACGTGTTCATCTTGATTCAGATTTATCTCATAACCTACAAATGGTTCTTAACCCAAAGTCTGAATCATTTATCCTAAGGACTATACATTAGTGGTGCCTATGAATGTTTCTCATGAATGTCATCAACTAGAATAATTTATTTCCACGTTAGTATTTATGTGCACTTATTTAAAATACAGACAAGAGGCTAGAATAAGGACAACAGATGACTATTCAGTTGGTAAATACAACTCAGATTGTCTTTTAAAGAAAAAGATATTTTAAAAAATTATTCAACTCTTTTACATTTAAGGAAGAAATCATATTCCTCTTAGAATGCAAATGAGAATAAAAGTAATCCCCTGTCTTTATGAGGTCAAAAAGGTGCCGTGAGCATTGATGCTATATTTTAAATAAAGTGCTTCCATATATTATTTCATTTGATCTTCAAAGGAGTATGGGCAAAGGATGCACACCCCTCCAGCTAAGGTTAAAACTCAAACCTTCTGACCTCCATTAGGATCAAAGGGAAAATAATGTCATTTATTTGATACTCTTTTTTTTTTTTTTTAATCAACTGCTATCCATGGCCACTCTTTTTTCAGTTGCCAAACTGCCAGGTCATCTTTATCAAAATGTTAGCTGAAATATGGCATTTAATGAGGGGGAAAAGAGAGTTCACATTTCTTCATGGTTGATAATCCTGTTCTTCAAATAGGATTTGAATTTCAGAGGAAGTAGCCAAATTCAGTAATGACACAAAACAAACATCATAAAAATACATTTGAAGGTCCATCTTTGCTTTCCAGTCATTATGTGTATCACTGGTTTTTAGAGGCCAAATCCTTCATTTCTCAATTCATCTTAGCATTTTTAGTGAAGACATTTTGTGAATCTGGGCATTTCCCTCAGGAAGTACTTGGCATTTGCTGTTCAGCATGGATGTATCCTTAATCACCAGAATTTGAACCTCTGCTAGAGGATAGGCATCAAGCTCATTACATTTCCAGAGCTTTCTTTCCAAAAGAACATAGTAGTGACTGTGGCTGCCCTCAGACATAACTCTTTTCAAATCTAAACATCTAACTAGCAATATTTTGTTCCATAGTCATAGAAAAGCTACTCTTAATTCTTTCAAGCAGTCTCTAGTATTACTCTTTTTACTAGCCACATTAATAGTTATCTTTTAACACACCTGAACTGGTGTGTATATACTTGCCAATATATACCTTGGGAAGAGAGATTCTAAGATTAAGTAAAATAAAGGGTAAGTTTTTAAATATAACTTATTTTTCATTCAGCTAACACTTGAGTACCTTTATACAGGCACTGTGAGGCCACTGAGGATTTATAAATGCAGCAGTTCCTGCTTACAGATGATAGAAAGGGATCTCCTTAAAAGCCAAATGATAAGGGATCAGCACCCTCCATTTCATCAAAAATGATGAGCACTTGTAACACCAGTCTGGTATTTGGCATCCTGGAAGCTAGACCTCAAAAGTGGTTGTTTGAAATGAGCACTTAGCGAAGTTCTTCATACTGTTAGTAATGGACCATAGGGTTATAAATGTATCTTCCTTTTGGGAAAAGGGTATTTTACAATTTCCGTATGTATAATCTTTTGACATTCATAATCAATACAGTCGGCAAATGTGTTTAAATGATTCCGTATCATATTTAGGGACAGGTATGTATAAATAAATTGATATATATATTTTTTATCTGTATATCACTAATATAAAATTAACATCATCCTTTTAATTTCCAGGTGAAGCTGTGTGACTTTGGGTTTGCACGCATCATTGGTGAAAAGTCATTCAGGAGATCTGTGGTAGGAACTCCAGCATACTTAGCCCCTGAAGTTCTCAGGAGCAAAGGTTACAACCGTTCTCTAGATATGTGGTCAGTGGGAGTTATCGTCTATGTCAGTCTCAGTGGCACATTTCCATTTAACGAAGATGAAGATATAAATGACCAAATCCAGAATGCTGCATTTATGTACCCACCAAATCCATGGAGAGAAATTTCTGGTGAAGGTAAAAAAAAAAGAAAATTTAAATTTTAGGTCTGTGCCTCTTAACTTAAAAACCTCTGTGATTCCAAATCACCCTGTTTTGACATCTCTATTTAATATTTCCCATTCACCTTCCAAATATTTAATTTTAATTAGGTCCCTTTTGTTTATTTTTGCTTTTATTTCCAGTATTCTGGGAGGTGGGTCTTGGAGGATCCTGCTGTGATTTATGTCGGAGAGTGTTTTGCCTATGTTCTCTCTAGGAGTTTTATAGTTTCTGGTCTTACATTTAGCTCTCTAATCCATTTTGAGTTTATTTTGGTGTATGGTGTTAGGAAGTGTTCTAGTTTCATTCTTTTACAAGTGGCTGACCAGTTTTCCCAGCACCACTTGTTAAAGAGACTGTCTTTTGTCCATTTTATATTCTTGCCTCCTTTGTCAAAAATAAGGTGTCCATAGGTGTGTGGATTTATCTCTGGGCTTTTTTGTTCCATTGATATGTTTCTGTCTTTGTGCCAGTACCATACTGTCTTGATGACTGTGGCTTTGTAGTAGAGCCTGAAGTCTGGCAGGTTGATTCCCCCAGTTCCATTCTTCTTCCTCAAGATTGCTTTGGCTATTCGAGGTTTTTTGTATTTCCATACAAATTGTGAAATTATTTGTTCTAGCTCTGTGAAAAATACCATTGGTAGATTGATAGGGAAGAATACTTCCTTTTATATATCGTTTCTTTATCTTCCTAATAGTTTCCAGGCAGGGCACTAATCCAGGTCCCAGCTGCCTCATTTTGAAACTACTGAAAGAGCTTCTTAATTGTCCCCCCGTCACCACTGCCAGGTCCATCTGGAAATGCTACTTTCATCTTACTGTGCTCCCAGACACCTCAGCCTCCCTGTAACCGGGCTGCATCTGTAGGTCTCTGTGATGCGGCCCAAGTTCTCACCTTCTGGTCTCATCTGCTACTGCTGCCCTACACAAGCTACTTTCAGCCATTTGCTGCATTTTGCTTTAGACCTTTCCTCTGCCTACTCTTCTCTTTGCTGTCAAAACCCTTCCAGCCCGTCAGAGATCCCTGATCTTATGGCTCAATCTGTGAAGTCTTCCCTGAACTCCTCCAAACTGTGTGATCTACTTAGGTTACTGGTTGGGCGTATTTTTCCTGAAGAAATCTATCTTTTCACAGTCACTTTTCTTATCTTCAGAATTAAATTAGGTTCTTATACACCACTTAAAACATTTTTTAAAATTCTGCCAAGTACGAGACCTAATGATAGGGATTAATAAAACTGGGAAAGGTTTCAGGGACAACATGTAAATAGTAGGCTTACTTGTTAATGAAGAGATCTGATGGAAGAAGTATATATGAGGGTTTGGGGATGTTGCCAAAGTCACCTTCAAGCCCTTGGACAGTGTGGTCTATAGACCTCTTACACCAGAGTCACTTGGTGAGGTTATTAAAAAGACCGTCTGGCTCTGTCCCTGAGACTCAGACTCAGCAGCTGTACTGCTACTTAGGAATGCATTTTAGTAAACACACTGAATGATCTTGATGCACACAGCAGACTGCCATTTAAGGAACAATGGATAAAAGTTCAAAGTATTTAGAATATAGAGAAACTAGTATTTAAAATACTTTGGCGGGGGGAAACAGGGTGAGAAAGATCTGGAAAATTTTGACTGGTATGACGGCATATAGAACTGGAAATAGTACAGGATAAGCCCTTGGTTTGGCTCACCCCTGGATGCAGACCTTAGTAACAACTGCCTTGTTACATAAGGATATTGTTTGTTACATAACGATATTGTCGGTGTGTAGTTTACATGGTTGCTTTAGTTTTGTAGTTGGCCCACTTCTCCAATTAATTGGAAAAATATGCATGCTAAGATCTCACCACATACACTAAAATCAGTTCAGTTCAGTCCAGTTGCTCAGTCGTGTCCAACTCTCCGCGACCCCATGAATCACAGCACGCCAGGCCTCCCTATCCATCACCAACTTCCAGAGCTCACTCAAACTCATGTCCACACTAAAATACCATGAACTTATTTGTTAAAACCTGTTAACTGTGAACTTTTGGTAAGAAGTTATTACCTCACTATAACTACATCTGCAGGAGCAAGGCAATGGCTTTGGCTATTTTCCAGACCAAGCCCAAGACTAGAGAATAGCATAGCATTGTTGTGGAGGGAAAAAAACAAAAAAAAAATCAGACTGTAAAGAGTCTGTTTTGTTCCTTTTTAAAAGTAACGGTTAATTCTTAGCACATAAAAGCATCATTCTGAGCCCTTTGTGTGTATTAAGTTTATTTCATCTTCTCAACCTCATTTTACAGATGAGGAAACTGAGGCACAGTGCAGTTTAGTAACTGACCCCATGTCACACACAGTAACAACTTCAGCTCAAGCAGGCAGGCTCCAGTCTATGCTTTTAACTTGTATTCTGTACTATCTCCTTAATAAACCAGGCACATTGAATTCAATAAATATTTATCAGTCACTAATATGTTAGCTTAAAGGCTATGTCCTTTAAAAAAATCAAAAAAATTTAAAAGCAAAAATCCTCAACCCTATATTTCTATGGATTGAGTTGCCTTCCAGGCAGAGTCACAGGTTTGGGGTGGTCAGTGCTCAGATTCACATATCTAATTTTTTCTTTTCCCTTAGCAATTGATTTGATAAACAACCTACTTCAAGTGAAGATGAGAAAACGTTACAGCGTAGACAAATCTCTTAGTCATCCCTGGCTGCAGGTAAAAACAATGTGTTTCTCTTTGGCAATCTTCATTTGAGCAGTTTATGGTGATTTGTCTTACTTAATGAAACCACTCTTAAAAGATCATCAGATTCTACATGTCTTAGGGCCTTGTGGTGTTTATTTCATCTTTTTGTAAAGTGAGCATAACACATTATATTGTCAAATATATTTTATTTTTAAAATGTCCACCAAAAGATGTATATTTTATATTGAAAAGATCAGATATGCTGTTTTAAATGTTTGGTTTAATTCCCCTAAAAGCCATTGCATAGATTTATCAAAAGATAGCCCCAAACTTCAGACTAGAGAGAAACTTTAGAACAATTACTGTAGAGGGAATGAGGGATATAAGTAACTTTAGAACAAATATAATCGTAATTAATCTCAGCAACTATTAAATTATCCTGACAACACAGTCTCAGCATGTTTCCCGTTTTGAGGAGTAAGGTATAATCAGGTTAATAGTTATTGTTAACCACCTCAGAGGGCTGAGGCAGCATTTTTTTTTTTAAATTTTAGAAGAGTTACTTCCTTCATGAGAGAGACTAAATCTGAAAAAGTATCTTTAACATTGCTAGATGGACAGGGAGGCCTGGTGTGCTGTGATACATGGGGTCGCAAAGAGTCGGACACGACTGAGCGACTGAACTGAACTAAACCTCAAGTATTACAAATGGAACTTACCGCATAGCTAGTATTTGAAATGGCAACCCACTCAAGTATTCTTGCCTGGAGAATTGGGACACGGGAGCCTAGTGGGCTGCCGTCTATGGGGTCACACAGAATTGGACACGACTGAAGTGACTTGGGGTTGTCAATTACATAACTAGGGTGCTAAGCAAAAAAAACAAGTTAACAGTATTTTGTTTCTTTTACTGTTCATAATCTTCATTTTTTTCCCCCTAGGACTATCAGACTTGGCTTGACCTTAGAGAATTTGAAACTCGCATTGGTGAACGTTACATTACACACGAAAGTGACGATGCCCGCTGGGAAATACATGCATACACACACAACCTTGTATACCCAAAGCACTTCATTATGGCTCCCAATCCAGATGACATGGAAGAAGATCCTTAGTTATCAATGAGCTAACTTCAATAAGGAAGCATTTCATGTTATGGACTGGTATTTTGCGGCATACCTGTTGTTCTTTGCTGTCATCTGAAAGGATGCAAAGATATGGAAAATATAAGGAATCAGTGACACCGATACTGTAGTTCATACTGAGTAGGTACAAGAGGGGAAACTGAGTCATAAAAACACATAATGGAATCCAAGATGAAGCTTTTCATAAACTTTTACAACATAAGCAATAACTGGTTTTTTTATTTTTTCCTAATCGTTCATTTTAGTACAGTAGTGGCACTTAATTTATCTTCCCTTTCCTGTTCTTACATTATTTTTTTTTAAAGGTGAAAAAAGGCAAGCTAGAGTCCAGTTATTGCATAGCTTAATCAAATCATACAAGAGTTACACAGTTTATAACTAAACAGATTTGCATTTATGAGATAACTGAGAGGCTACCAGCATGCCATTTCCTATAGACTTTAAACATTTAACTGACCACAGAGGCACTGAGGGGTTTTTCCTAGATGCCTAGAAAGGGAGTGCTGACTTGTTTACCCTTCTCTTTTAGGTCAGTTAAACTTCAAAACAATAGTCTCGCTCTAACTTCTTTGGGGTTGACATTCTGAATATGCTCTTTATAACAAGAAAAGTTGTCACCTTTTGTTTGTATGTTGCAACAGCCCCTAATTTTATTTGGGACAACTGATACACAAAACCAAGAGTAGGAACTGCTGGTCCAAGCGCTGAGTTGTTACTTATGTCTTCCTATAGTTCAACTCAGCTCCTAAATATTCACATTCCATTGATGCTGTTGTGATGCCACCATTAGATTCCAACATTTAATGGGTACAGATCTGAACTCTAATCACACAGTTTCTCTTTACATGGGACTGTATAATTTGAGGAAAAAAAATCAAATACACACCAAAAGTAGGGACAGTGCAGGGTCAGTTAATGCTACAGGAAAGAATAATAAACAGTATTCTTTTTTTCTTCCCTTAGGTTATTGGAAGGCTTTACAGGTATTTGCAATGTTTTTAAATCAACTATTTTAAGCAGTTTAGGGGAGTAGGTGGGGTGGAGCATGAAACGGTTTATAAAGAATAGGGCTGTATTATCAGCTGAGCAAATGAAAGAATGAAATAAGTATTTTTAAAAACACTGCAGCTCCAGCAGTCAGCTAAAGACAGTTTTTGTACCCTAACATCATATTTAAGAGGTTAGACTTTTTCATAGCTTTTAAAAGTTACAAATAGTTTCCCCAAAAAAAGTTAAAGATCTAGGACTATCCACTTATAAAAAATATAGGGGCTTTGTGTTTCTTGATTCCTAAAGTATCACTGTAAATGTTTTTTTCCCCTCCAAAAAGAACAAAAGATGTGAAGCCCAAAAATCTGGCTCCACTCTTAAACTTATGTTGACCTCGGCAGGTGACAACATGGCTGAGCTTTGAGCTCCTCAATCTATAAAGATTATAATTCTTGCCTCTGTCTTCCTCAGTGTTGTTGTGAAGATCAGATATTTATAAGCTAAAAGTTATAAAAGTGTTAACTATCATTGCCTGTGGAATTTGAGATAGCAAAAGAAAAGAATGTTCTTGTGAACAGAATGAGAGGGCCTTCAGAGATCACTGAAGCTTCTCCCTTGTGTAGGGCTAAAAATACCGTTGAGAGAATGGCGTTGAGAGAATGGAAGCAAACACCAGTGCTCCTCTGTTCTGAGCTCTTTACATGTTTTTCCCTCACAGCAGACATGGATAAGTCATTACGAATTTTGTCTCACAGATAAGGAAGTGAAGCACTGGAAAATTAACTAGCTGCCTGAGGTCACACAGTTAGGATGTGGGTTTGAATCCAGGCAGTGTGTCTCCAGAGTCGTCCTAATTGCTAACCGTTCTGCTATACTGCCCACCGTTAGATATTCCCAGAAGATATTCCAGTGTCTCAGTATTTCATTCTCATACAGGAATTTAAAAAACTAAAAGCAAATTAATTATTCAAAACCTTTGGGAAATGTATTTTCCCTGTGATAGGGGGTAACTTCCCCTAATTTCTCTGATCAATCAGTGTGCTCAAATGAAGTAATTTCGGAGTCACTAGGCACCCTATTGTGGTTTTACTGTGTAAGATGAAAATTAACTGGAATGCTGTTTGCTATACTTACATAATAAAACTTTACAAGCCATAAAATTAACTGCACTCTTTGTTTTTGTTATTGAGATGTTTTCTTAGAAAAAACTGTAAAGGCACTGTCAGATAATTTGGAATTGAGTAATTTTCTCCAGTTACTGTATAACCTGCATAACCATTTTTGTCTTGAAGTCATGTTTGTATAAGAAATTGTTGTTAGAAACATTTGATGATGTATACAGTCTATAATGACACTGTTTAGTACATTTTTAATTATATCCCACCTTTTGTAAATATCCTCAAAGAAATTTGATAATAAAATGTATTTCCATATCACTGTACTTTTCCATGTGAAAACCTGAGCTAGTAGAGATATCCAAAGAAAATTGTATTTGGTTGTGTTATTTTCCCAGGCTTTGGTAAGAGAACTGTTTTGGAAATGGTATCTGTAAATGAAACTAATGCTATATTTAAGAACACAGATTTTTATCTGACTAAAATAAAAAGCAACTCATTATTACAATTTCATACAAAATTTGAGGTAATTACCTCAAGGTCTCATTTCTTGACAATTTGGAATAATTAAAAGTTTTTCAGAAACTACCACCAAATATTCAACTATTGCAACTGCCAAAGACTTAAGTAAGTTAATTTACTTTTTTTTCTAGGTTTTAAGAAGCACCACTTAACTCTTTCCCCTTAATCATGAAAACTATTAAATAACCGGGAAGGGCCAACTATGGACATTGAATTCAACACTCTGCCAGTGAACTTCCAATATAGTTAAGCTATAACTTACAGCTATAACGTATAGCTAATATTCTTTTCTTTTAATCTCTCATATTTGTGTGGCTATTAATATAATTCTTCAGAAAGTCCATGTCTGGTTTTATTAAAAAGTTCTGTGAACCAAAAGAATGGGAACTTATGGAAATAAATCTTGACAGTTATCAGAAAATCAGAGAATTAACTACTTGTAGAAAGTTATTCTTCCTAAGTAGTCTGCAGTTCAGTTCAGTTCAATTCAATACAGTCGCTCAGTCATGTCTGACTCTTTGCGACCCCATGAATCACAGCATGACAGGCCTCCCTGTCCATCACCAAATCCTGGAGTTCACTCAAACTCATGTCCATCAAGTCAGTGATGCCATCCAGCTATCTCATTCTCTGTCGTCCCCTTCTCCTCCCGCCCCTAATCCTTCCCAGCATCAGAGTCCTTTCCAGTGAGTCAACTCGTCGCATGAGGTGGCCAAAGTATTGCAGTTTCAGCTTTAGCATCAGTCCTTCCAATGAACACCCAGGATTGATCTCCTTTAGAATGGACTGGTTAGATCTCCTTGCAGTCCAAGGGACTCTCAAGAGTCTTCTCCAGCACCACAGTTCAAAAGCATCAATTCTTCGGCAATCAGCTTTCTTCACAGTCCAACTCACATCCATACATGACCACTGGAAAAACCATAGCCTTGACTAGACGGACCTCTGTTGGCAAAGTAATGTCTCTGCTTTTTAATATGCTATCTAGGTTGGTCATAACTTTCCTTCCAAGGAGTAAGCGTCTTAATTTCATGGCTGCGATCAGCATCCGCAGTGATTTTGGAGCCCCAAAAAATAAAGTCTGACACTGTTTCCACAGTTTCCCCATTTATTTCCCATGAAGTGATGGGGCCAGATGCCACGATCTTTGTTTTCTGAATGTTGAGCTTCAAGCCAGCTTTTTCACTCTCCTCTTTCATCAAGAGGCTTTTGAGTTCCTCTTCACTTTCTGCCATAAGGGTGGTGTCATCTGCATGTCTGAGGTTATTGATATTTCTCCCAGCAATCCTGATTCCAGCTTGTGCTTCTTCCAGCCCAGCGTTCCTCATGATGAAATCTGCATATAAGTTAAATAAGCAGGGTGACATTATACAACCTTGACGTACTCCTTTTCGTATTTAGAACCAGTCTGTTGTTCCATGTCCAGTTCTAACTGTTGCTTCCTGACCTGCATACAGGTTTCTCAAGAGGCAGCTCAGGTGGTCTGGTATTCCTATCTCTTGAAGAATTTTCCAGTTTATTGTGATCCACACAGTCAAAGGCTTTGGCATAGTCAATGAAACAAATAGATGGTTTTCTGGAACTCTAGCTTTTTCCATGATCCAGCAGATGTTGGCAATTTGATCTCTGGTTCCTCTGCCTTTTCTATAACCAGCTTGAACGTCTGAAAGTTCACTGTTCACGTATTGCTTAAGCCTGGCTTGGAGAATTTTGAGCATAACTTGACTAGCGTGTGAGATGAGTGCAACTGTGCAGTAGTTTGAGCATTCTTTGGCATTGCCTTTCTTTGGGATTGGGATGAAGACTGACCTTTTCCAGTCCTGTGGCCACTGCTGAGTTTTCCAAATTTGCTGGCATATTGAGTGCAGCACTTTCACAGCATCATTTTTCAGGATTTGAAATAGCTCCACTGGAATTCCATCACCTCCACTAGCTTTGTTCGTAGTGATGCTTTCTAAGGCCCACTTGACTTCACATTCCAAGATGTCTGGCTCTAGGTGAGTGATCACACCATCATGGTTATCTTGGTCGTGAAGATCTCTTTTGTACAGTTCTGTGTATTCTTGCCATCTCTTCTTAATATCTTCTGCTTCTGTTAGGTCCACACCATTTCTGTCCTTTACCGAGCCCATCTTTGCATGAAATGTTCCCTTGGTATCTCTAATTTTCTTGAAGAGATCTCTTGTCTTTCCTATTCTGTTGTTTTCCTCTATTTCTTTGCACTGATCGCTGAGGAAGGCTTTCTTATCCTCCTTGCTATTCTTTGGAACTCTGCATTCAGATGCTTATATCTTTCCTTTTGCTTTTCGCTTCGCTTCTTTTCTGCATTTACTCTCATTCATATTTTAAGTACATGTCAGGTTGATTGGTTTTACTGTGACTTTAAAATATTTTTAATCTAATTTTGTTTTTAATTATAAAATTCACAGAAGCATATTGTAAAAAATTCAAATACCAAAAAGGAGGACAAATTAAAAAAGAAAGTCTCTTCTCACCCCTCAAACCAGATTGGCAATTCATAGTGATTATTAGGAGTTCATAGCAAATATAAGGCCTACCTCAAGAAAAAAAATTTCAAGTAAAAACCTAATCTACCATCTGAAGGAATTAAAAAAAGAACAAAGCCCAAACTTAGCATATGGAAGGAAACAAGAGAGGAAATATAAAGTCCAGAAAATAGAAAACATCAATGAACCAAGCACTTGTTTTTTGAAAAGATAAAATTGTTACATCTTTAGCCAGGTTCATTGAGAAGAGGACCCAAATAGAATAAATGAAAGAGGAGAAATAATACTAATACCAAAAAAAAAATAAGAGAATACCATGAATAGTTTACATGCCAACAAATCAGACAATCTAGAAGAAATGCACAAATTTTTAGAAACTTATCCCACCAAGACTGAATCAAGACAATCTGAACAGACCAATCATTGGTGGTAAAATTGAACTTGTTATTAATAACCCAGCAAACGAAAACTCCAGGCTTCACAGAGGAATTCTAAACATATAAAGAAAAGCTAATACTTAAACTATTCCAGTAACTGAGAATGGAACTCTCCCAGATTGATTCTACATGGTCACGATTTTCCTTGTACCAAAACCAGATAAAAGACTACAAAAGAAAATTACAGGCCAGTATCTCTGATGAATAAAGACAAAAATCCACATAAAGTAGCAAACTGAATCCAACAATATACTGTGATCAAGTGGGATGTATTCCAGGGACACAAGGATAGTTCACTATTTGCAAATCATTCAGTGTGATCAACATTAATAAAAGGGTTAAAATCACATGGTCATCTCAATAGACAAAAAAGTATTTAACAATATTCAACAGTCATTCATGATAAAACTCAAAAAAGCTGATACAGAAGGAACTTATCTCAACATAATAAAGGCCATTTAACATCATACTCAGCTTTCCCTGGTGGCACAGACAGTAAAGAATCTGCCTGCAATGCAGGAGACCTGGGTCTGATTCCCTGGGTTTGGAAGACTCCCTGGAGAAGGGAACAGGCAAACCCACTCCAGTATTCCTGCCTGGAGAATTCCATGGACAGAATCCTGGAGGGATACAGTCCATGGGATCATAACGTTAGACACAACTGAACAGCTTTCACTTTTCTTTCACTTTTGGACTTCCCTGGTGGCACAGTGGATAAGAATCTGCCTGCCAGTGCAGGGGACATGGGTTCGATTCCTGGTCCAGAAGATTTCCACATTCCACGGAGCAACTCGTTCTATTTAATCAGCCCCCTCTGAATGGCCAGTTGTTTCCAGTTGTTATTAAACCAATCAGTATTCATGTTTACACTTTAAAACTATAACAACCAGCTTTATTAATTAGAGGATACTCAGTAATTTGTTTCATTAAATTGAGAACACACATTTGTACCAAGAATCAAATACAATCTAAGATCAACTTCCAGTGGTACTGTATGGTTTATTTTTATTGGCTATGAAGAGATAAAATACTTTAATACTTATTTTACCTGTGATATATAAAATGTGTTCCTTTTATTCTAGTTTCTTAGGCCAATTTGGGGGTGAAAAGTCCAAACTGAAATATCACCGCCAAGCAAGTTCACCAAACCCAGCTACAGGTGATGGAGAGGGTTTTGACTGACGTGCATTTGTCTGATGATTTCTACCATGAAGTCTCTGATGAGGTACCAAGGCAAGAAAGTTAAATCTTTCTCCCATCTTCATAGGATTCATTAACATATTATATCCCTGAAGTAACTGCTGCCTCAATGATGGCTCATCTGTTTTATCTAAAAGAATCTGAAAAGAAAAAATGTCTTAGTAAAAATAACCAGAAGAAACAATTCCTATGTATATGTAGTAATACAATGACTATTAGCTATTCAATAAAACAGTGCTTAAAAATGTGATTTTGAGCCTCTACCTCAGAATCATGGCCTGTTTATTAAAGACATAGGTTGCTGTGACCCAAACCTATAGATTTGTATGTTTAACAAACATTCTAGGTGATTTGAACTATGCTGAAGGGTTAAGATGTCTTTAAGACAGTTCTAAACTTCATACCCATACAGGCAGTTAAGTTTGCCTAACAAACATTAACACTATTTGGAAGTCTTAAATCTACCTCATACAGAGATGCGTGAAACTTACCAACCTGCTCTACCCTCAAGTGGTCTGGTTACACTGAATCCTAAACTGCTGAAAAGACCACACCACCACGGATCTGACTATGAGAGCACTGAGAGCCAGTGAACTCACTATTTACAGTATGTATTGAAATACTATGAAATTAAACTAGCTAATAATAGTGAAATAAGATAAATCATTACCTTCAGCCGGACGTCAATGCCCATATTTCTTAAAAAAGTTTGCTGTTCTACTGGACCCAGGGAAGCTACTTTCCCCTGCGACATTCTACGCAAGTAACTGAAGTCCACGTCAGCTGTTAGGTCTGCTGTTCCCGGGGCAGTTAGGACATCATGAAGCCTGTGGCCACAAAACCCCTTGAACATAATTTTTAAATGATGAGTTTTTGTACTTTTATGGTTATCATTATCAAGATTAAAGAAATGCTATCATGTAGTCCACTTTACATAACAACTGTTAAAAGGAATATATGGCCTACATCAGGGGTTTACAAACTCTGACAACATAGCACCCTTTCTTCAAACGAGATACTACGTGGAAAACCCACTATGAAGTACTATACTGTACTGCCTGAACATGCTGCCTTTGACATCTGTTGAAAATTTTCATTAATGTCCATGGTGATGAAGAGATAATTCTCCAGATGAACTCAGGTTAACAGAACCTAGACGGTGTTTTACAAAGTGTATCCATCAGCTCTATGCACCATAATCACCTGAGAACATGTTATTGGACTCTTCCCAGACCTAGCAAATCGGAATCCTGGAGGTAAATCTAGAGAAACAGTATTTTAGAAAAAACTCTCCAGGTTTTTCTTTAAAAAAAAAAATAATAACAATAAATTTAAACTTCTTTTTTTTTTTACTGAAGGGAGGAGAAATTTTTAAGAACTTTTAAGAAAATCTTCCCACTTGAATTATTCAGATGTTTACTAGAATCTATGCAAACCTAGGTTCTGCAACTTAAGGAATAATGTAGACAATCTAGACCCTGTTCAAAGCAAAGGTGGACAGTAAAATACCGGGTTAAGGGTAATTGTAACAACATAGATTAATTATAAAATAATGTAATGCAGCAAAGATAGACACGGTAGAAACCAAAATGAGATACATATCTTCAGTGAACTTCAACCCTAACATATGACAATTAAGTAACTATACCAGTTAAATTCTGATAAATCATGTGACTGAATTATACATACTCTGAAGGTGTCTGTCTTAGTCCCGTCATGACCATAATCCGCGATCAGGGCAGCACCTCCAGTTAGTGAAATGCGTTCAGAAAGTTCCTGAATAACAACACCAGCCTCAGGACACACTTCCACATGATCCCTTGTTTCATCATTCTAGTAAGGGAATAGTTGAATCAAAATACATCATTTAAAAAACTTGTTTCCTTAGGGTTTTCCTACAATGAGCACTTCTGTTATAATAAAAACAAATTCCTTCTCAATATGAATATGTTGTCTACGCTAAACGTTTCACATGACACCCTTTTTATTATATAGAACTCCTTGGTTCTCTGATGCCAGCCACTCAGTTTACAAACAAATTTTATTTTGATGCCTTTTATAAAAAGCCATAAGCCCTCCCAACCCTCCAGATGGCTAAGTACATTATCATTTTATTTATGGTGATTTTACTTCTATATCATAATTCATATAAATATATTCCACTGGGCTGAAACCATGGGAAAGGTATTGTTGTCTGCCTGGAACAGTGTCTGGCACATAAGAGATACTAAAAACTTGTGCTGGTAGAACAAATGAAATAAATCCAATATAACAAAACAGAGCCTATTAAGTATATCTGCCTTCTTTGGGGCCAACAGGTACCCCACTGATATACCCTAAACTTAGTTAATACCAGCTTATAAACCAGTGTCAATGTACCTGAAGCCCTTATTTCCCAAGATGTCCAACTATTAAGGGTCTTTGAGAAGTACATATTAGCTTAGAAAGTATATGAACAGTAGATAATAATACTTGCCAACTGGATTAGTATATATTAAATTTCATTAATTCCTGTTACTAAACAAAATTTTTTCTTAATTATGCAAATATACATTAACTTTTGCTCCCTCTTAACACCTACTAGAAAAGACCCTGAGGTGGCAGAGGATGAGATGGTTAGATGGCATCACCAACTCAATGGACATGAATCTGAGCAAACTCTGGGAGATGGTGAAAGACAGGGAAGCCTGGCATGCTGCAGTTCATGGAGTTGCAAATAGTCAGACATGACTTAGTGACTAAACAACAGACACCTGTTGTAAGTGAGATACTGACTTGCCTTGAAGTCTCTGCCTATAATAGCACAGGTCTAACAGGTATAGAGTCAGGCAGACTCAGCTCATCCACTGCTTACTAGAGACAAGTTACTTCACCTTTCACAGTCTAGTTCCTCAGTACATATTCTAGGCTTACTGTGAGGATCAAATGAAATAATAAATCACTAAGCCCCCAGTGTGTGTTAGTCACTCAGTCGTGTCGGACTCTGCGACCTCATGGACTTGCCTGGAATTGTCCAGGCAAGAATACTGGAGTGGGTTGCCATTCCCTTCTCCAGGGGATCTTTCCCACCCAGGGATCAAACCCAGGTCTCCTGCATTGCAGGCAGATTGTTTACCAACTGAGCCACCAGGGAATCCTAACTGAGTTGGCTTTACCAACGAAGCCCCCAGTGCTAGTTGATAAATTCTGCGGTGTGACTACATAAACCACGGGACCAGTCACTTCAAGCATAAGCTGACAGGCCTCAGCGTTCCATGCTGGCATTGTTTACAACCTACACTGCTTGCTCTTCAGGACAACAGATTTCCATTCCCATGTGCTCCATCCAAATGAGAGGGAAAAGTCCTCACTCCTCTCTCCTAAGTGTACAGTGTTCAAGTGAGGCACTAAAAACAACTCTCAGAGGGTTAGCCTCTGGAAGCTTTACGAATTTTGATTCTCATTCAGGTAAAATTAGGTAGCCAGGATATGAAAAAATAGAAATGTTCACAAGCACTTAGGCTGATATTTTAAACTTATGCTTTGCAAAGAAAACTTAATTCATAGGTTTACGTTTAAAAGCTTGTTAGATCAATAACTTCTGAGGCAGAAATCCTTAGTTATGGTCCAGAAAGTAGAAATCTTTTTTTTCTCAGCTCAAAAAAGGGGTGGGTGGGATAAAACAGGCAATCTAAAGTCCAAACATGCCTGGGAAGTAAAGGATTTTTGAATCATTAAACCCAAACCTAAGATCCGCAGCCTCTTGAGATTATTTCTTGAGGACAACAGAGTGCAGCAGTATACCCACCATCTGGGTGGCTAAAATCAGACTAGAATCATGTGCCATACTGCCGAAGCATGCCTTTTTCTTTTTTCACCCAAATTTAGAGCTGAGAAAAAATGCATTCTCCAACAGTAGCCCAAAGAGTGATAATAAAACTGACCTAAGGGTAGTTTTGAGAATTGAATGAGAAAATAGAGTAATACAAAGTATTTAATAAATATTGTTACTTAACTATACACTGTACAACACTCTTTTCACAGACACATAACTTCCTGTCAAGTAGACGCTATTGTCACCATTGGATAGAGAATGGCAGGAGACAAGACAGATCCGGAACTTGTTGAGTAAGCACTTAAATTCTTATTACATGAATCTCACACAGCCAAGGAATGACTTGAACCCATTCTGACAGATCCTATGCATTTCCACCATCAATAAAAAGCTCTTCTCATGTTACAAGGAACTCTAAAATAGGAACTCAGAAAATAAGACTGAAGATTGGGTTGGCAATAAACTTACAAAAAAAAAAAAACTTATTCCTACTTGTATGAACGCTTCTGCTGGGGTGGCACATGGCGCCAAAACAAATCTCAGTTTATCAGAAACCTGTGGATCAATATCAACAAGTACTTCTCGCCATCCATGTGGTGTTTTCTAAACACAAATAACAAAAAACAAATTTCTGCATGTCTGTTCTCAAAACTGCCTTTACCAAAATAGCAAATCTTCTCCTTTTATCATATATAAGCTAGATAAATAACATTTACAGAAGACTTTACCACTTGAAATTATTTAAAGGCATTACTTCCTTTCCTTTGAATAGTATGAGCAGACTAGACTGACAGATGCAAACTATTAATGTTGTTTAGATAAGAAATGGAGGAGAAAGTAAGCAACATGGTAAGTGCCCCCAAAACGGAAAACAGACTTAGGAGGACTAAGCAGAAGCTTTGCCAACAAATTACTACATAATAATATGAATATATACTCTTAGCCCTAGAAGTTACCAGCACATATGCACTGCCACCAAATCGCAAATCTCACAGAAAGAATGAAAAATTTTAATTTTTAGAATTTAAAAATATTTCTTAAAAAAATTATCCTTCACTGTACTATAGTCACTTACCATCTTATATTCCCATAATCTTTATCCCAGAAGAATTAAGAATTCTTAATAAAATTATCCTAAGAGAATTAAGAATCCTTAATATTTTACTTTTGCTTTTTAATTATTTATATTCATCAAACTTCCAAATATAGCTAGCTTCAAATAGTAACAATTAAAAACCATAAATGTTTATTCTTACAACAAAAGGCCCTTTGTTATTCAATTATAAATGTGACTTCTTTCCCATCAGTACCTGAAACTTATGCACAGGAAGAACATCGAAAAATTCATGTGCGAGATAAAAGCTGTACTCTATTTAAAAACAGAAGAAAAAAATTAACACTTCAGCATTTTCAAGGCAATAAATTGGTTCTTTTGGAAATTAGCAAAAAAGAAAAGGCATAGTTCTTCATACTGGAAGTTGTGATGCTTGCGTAATTACCACTTTCACAGAATCATCCACCTCTTCACAGGAAACCTACTGTGCAGAACTTACACAGGAGCAACTATTACTATTCTCATTTTCCACACAGAGGATCCCAATTATCAGTTTAATCTTTAATTCATCACTAGGAATGAAATCAATCAGAACTCAAATCTGTTATCTAGAAGAGGATTTGAATTTCCTAAAATCAAACGAGATGGTGAAGGCCAGGAATGGCTGTGGCACGCTGGCCAGGGTCAGGCTACCACTTTAGGTTTGACCTGGGGCTCGTCAATATAATATTCCTGAGGAATACAGGGATTTCTCCACTATCCTTTACAAGTAAGGATAATCCAAAGACTACAATATTAAACTCATCTATGGGACTTCCGGGTGGTCCAGTGGCTAAGACTCCATGCTCCCAATGCAGGGTGCCTGGGTCACTCCCTGGTTAGGGAACTAGATCCCATATGCTGTAACTATTAATAATAGATTCCACATGCCGCAACAAAGATGGAAGTTCCCATGAGCCACAACTAAGAGCCAGTGTGGCCAAATGAAGAAATAATTTTTAACAAAAAAAGTAAACTCGTCTCCTAACATTGATTGCTTCCTTTAGCCCCACTGCCTTGGGCTGCTTCATCATCAGTACTACCTTAGGGGTAGGGAAAAACTGAAACGTACAACAGAGATCCCTATTTTGGTTTTGTCTGGTTTTTGCAAAACTGCATGAAATTCACTGCTCCTCAATGTTAGGTGATTTTGTTTTTTAACACAATGCTCTTCTCCAGAAAAAAATGTTTGTTAATCTCTATAAGTAAGGGAATTGGCAGCACAAAAACAAGGTTGTCCTCACATATCACTGTGAGGGGCTGTGATCAAAATTCTTTCATTAATCAATCAATGTAAAATAATTACCTTTTGGAACATCTTGCAGATCTCGGTACCAGGAAACTGGAATTCCAGATTTAGTGACACCTTTCATATATACTGGGGATTCAGCATTTCGTTCAAATGGGACCTTCTCTTCAGTCAACGTTAATGCTTGAATCTCACTTAATTTCTGGCTCACCTCTACCAGATGTAGTGAAATGTCACAGTTTTTCAGTAAAGACCCAAGCTGACTAAACACCTAAATATAAAAAGAAGAAATTGGCAAAATTCAGAGTGCTGAAGAGATTTTAGGTTTTCTAGCCATTTATTTCAATAATTTGTCAGTATCACAGTAGAAGTAATAACTGGTTTCAGAGAAATTTCTTCTTCACACAGGTCACTCTCCAGCAATCTATAAGAACAAAAACCTATTGGAGTTATTAAACATAGTCTATATAAGAAATGAACAGTCTATAGTACCATTTGCTTTCCTACTGATAAAAATTACAATTATGACCAACAAATGAAAATAAAAGTTTTAGCATCCAATAAAAACAATGATTCAGATTAGGGAGTCTAAAAAACGACCAAGGAAATAAAATTTATATGGCCTTGATTTTAACTTTGAAAAAAATGGAGATCTATTACTTGTAAGACCTGGGAATTGCATATCACACCTGGTGCCACACAGCATGTTCATGGACAGGGAGTTAGGCTTGATTTTAAAAAGCTGCCCTGTCTACAGAACAATCTTACCTGAGACAATCAGACTGTATCCACAAGAAATCGGATTTGAAAAGCACTAATAACTTCACAGTTTAACTTTGAGATTCTTTCCATTTCAATTTTTCCTCAGCTACACATACTTTTTATATTTTGCCATTATAAACATAAGGAGAAAAAAAACAAATATACTAATGCTTTATCAATATACATTAATGCAAAATATTCAATTAAGTACATCCATTTTTTTTCACTTGAATTTAATATTCACTGGTGATTTTATGCATCCTACTTTTGAGATCTGCATATGCAGGTACAGACTGATAAGGACAAGACGATTTTTTCAGATTCAGTTTTGAGATGCAACTACATATGGAAAACTTCTTCCTAAGAGAAAAATGTGAGAGTTGGACTATAAAGAAAGCTGAGTGACGAAGAATTGATGCTTTTGAACTGTGGTGTTGGAGAAGACTCTTCAGAGTCCCTTGGTCTGCAAGGAGATCCAACAAGTCCATCCTAAAGGAGATCAGTCCTGAGTATTTATTGGTAGGACTGATGCTAAAGCTGAAACTCCAATACTTTGGCCACCTCATGCGATGAGTTGACTCACTGGAAAAGACCCTGATGCTGGGAAGGATTGAGGGCAGGAGGAGAAGGGGAGGTCAGAGGATGAGATGGTTGGATGGCATCACCGACTCAGTGGACATGGGTTTGGGCAGACTCTGGGAGTTGGTGATGGACAGAGAGGCCTGGCGTGCTGCAGTTCATGGGGTCACAAAGAGTCAGACACGACTGAGCAACTGAACTGAAGAGAAAAATCCTTCAGAAATTTGATCAAAAATAAAACATCTATAATTATGCCTTTGGCTATTTTCTTTATATTCTTTGGCTGTTTCAGAGTTCTTAGAACTTGAAATAGGGAAGCATCCTCAAGACATTTTTAAGACCTGTGGGTATAGTTTGGTGTATATAGTTTGGAGCACAGAGTTTAAGGTATGGCAAATGGTTGTGAACATATTGTGTTGGTAGGAGGATAGCTATTGAAGATGTGTAGGTAGGGGATTGATAAAGCCAAACATTTTCTTTCCAAAAAACAAACATAACAGTTGGATTATAGGGAGGCAAGGATTAACATACACACTACCATATATATAAAACAGATGACCAACAAGGACCATAAAACAGACTAACAACAAGAAACTATATTTAGTATCTTGTAATAATCTATAATTGAAAATAATCTGAAAATAAATATATATAATCACTTTGCTATAACCTGAAACACGGTAAATCAACTACAATAAAAAAAAATTCACGAAAAAAACCTGTGGGCTTAATTTTTAAGGTGCTTGAGACAAAATATTGTTTGAGAATTCTATTATTTTATATTCAAATGACTTTGTCAATTTAAAAATATACAAAATTGAGCCCTGAAAATGTAAGTCAGTAGGTCTTTCCCCCCCCCAGCCATACAATATAATGATTCTTCTTCATCAGACAATTGTAAATTTAAAAAAAAATCTTCAATTCCTAATTTCAAGCAGAAATTACATAACATGAGGAAATTTTTAATTTCTTGAAATTGAATTGGTTTTTCTTTTTTACACTGAATTGTCAAGTACATGCAAAATAACTCACAATTTATTTTGGGCCACACAATATAAGTAACTTTGATGTTAACAGATAATGTCCAGTAGCTAATCACAGGAGTTACACCAATTATACTTATAAGCAGTATGTGAGAGTCCCCATGCTCCTCATCCTCACCAAGTCTTTCTAATTTTGAATAGAATGGTTTCTCACTTTAACTTTCATTTCTCTGACTACCAATGAGTCTGAGCATCTTTTTGTATTTGTTGATCATATGGATTTCCTCTTCTATGACAGGTCTGTTTACATCTTTGGCTTGACTTTTCTGTTGAGTTCTCTGTCACTTTCTTACGAATTTAAAGGAGTTTTTTATGTATTCTGTCTGTCAGTTCTTTGTAGGTTGTATGTGTTGCAAATAACTCCTCCCACTTTGTGCTTAGTCTTGTCACTTTATGGTATCTTTGAAGAACAAAAAGGTCCTAGTTTTTTTAAAGAACAAAAAAGTTCTTAATTTTAACATAATGGAAATTATTAATCTTTTTTCTTTGTGGCTTCTGCTTTTTTACATCAATTTTAAAAACTCCCTACTCAAAAGATGAGTACATTCTTCCATAATGTCTTCTAAATGTCTTAATACTTTTTAACTCACATTCTCCCCAAACCCCCACTTTTTAAGATTACAGACAATAATAAGTAATGATTCATTATGTTACTTTGACATTGTATTTTATCTGAGAAATATGACAGACAGAAGTAAGGCTGAAAGCCAAAGAACAAAGTTTTCAAACTCAGTTAAAAGTAACAAGATTCTGGACTTTCTTCGTGATCCGATGGTTAAGAATCCACCTGCCAATGAAGACAACACAGGTTCGACCCCTGGTCCAGGAAGATTCCACATGCTGTGGGGCAACTTAGCCCCTGAGCCACAACTACTCAGCCTGTACTCTAGAGCCTGCACTCTGCAACATACTGAAGCCCATGCACCCTAGAGCTTGTGCTCTGCAACAAGAGAAGTCACTGCAACGAGAAGGCCTCGCACCACGACTAGAGTACCCTCCCATTTGCCATAACTAGAGAAAGCCCATGCAGCAGTGAATACTCAGCACATTAAAAATCAATAAAACTAAATTTTAAAAACAGATAACAAGATTCAGGTACATGAGACTTTATTACTTACCCTCAAAATATCTCCCAAGAGGGTTCCCTTGCCTGGGCCTAGTTCCACCAGTTGGAAAGCTGCGTTTTTTCCAGCGGCTATCCATTCACTGATGAACCATATCCCTAGGAGCTGTGACAAGCAAAAAAACTTTTTGAGCATTATAAAGCATAAAAGGATACCAGGATATAAAACTATGTAAACAAACTTTCTACCAGAAAGCAAAATGTTTGCAAACAACTATACAGGTTATTCAACAAGTTCATATACGTATACACACATAGGAACTTCACAATTCAACACATACCACTTATGATGCTTAGTCTCACAAGAAAACACCTAGTTAAAAGGCAGCCTCCATTATAAAAGGTCTCATGACACATACTGAAAGGTACTAGTATTTGAAAGCAAGCAGACATATGAAATATGATTAAGCCATTTCTTCATATTCATGTAATTTCAATTATTACATGGCTTTAAGTGATAGTTAATATTTTTTAATGCCTAGATTCTTCTTCCTTTTGTGTACTATTTCCTAGTTCTAAATTGATCAAAGATCATATAAGGAAATAAATGAACTAGAATTCCTGAAAAGAATTCAAAGTTTCTAAAGGGAGACTTCGACTATAAATACACCTATATAAGAAATAGGGGCTTTAGCGCACATCTTGATTCCACTGATTCCTCAGTGTTTTTTAAATCTTTTCTCTCTTCCTACCTGGGTACTCCCAAGCTCCTTTAACGGCTCCCCTGTTGTCTCTCTCCACCCTTCCATTCTCATTTTTCATCTGGTTCTCCTCTTTTCCAATCCCTCACCTTCTGTCTCTTTTCTCTTTCCTTTTGTTCCTCATATCGCTACATTTCCTTTCCTACATGAAGTATAAACCTTTTAAATGTCCTCTATATACGCCTATTATTCTCTATTCTTTCAGTATATAAACCACTAAAAAATTAAAACTTCATGAATCACAAAAAAACAAAACTTATAAAACACTACTGTAGAATACTACTACTTGATTTTCTCTCAAATGTTTGTAATAATTAGTTTCTTCTATAGTTTACATTGCGGAGAAGGCAATGGCAAGCCACTCCAGTACTATTGCCTAGAAAATCCCATGGATGGAGGAGCCTGGTGGGCTGCAGTCCGTGGGGTCGCTGGGGGTCGGATGCGACTGAGCGACTTCACTTTCACTTTCACACATTGGAGAAGGAAATGGCAACCCACTCCAGTGTTCTTGCCTGGAGAATCCCAGGGACGGGGAGCCTGGTGGGCTGCCGTCTATGGGGTCGCACAGAGTCGGACACGACTGAAGTGACTTAGCAGCAGCATAGTTTACATTGAATATTACCTCCCCAAACATCTGACTTATTTCAGGTGAAGTAATGAAATCTCCTTCTTCCCCTAGCATGTCACGGTTCATATAATAGCCCTACATAAGAAAAAAAAAAATGGAGAAAACATTAATTTTCAAATAAGCTTTTAAAACACCCCTCCCAAATCTTATATAATGTATACAACTAGAAAAACAAGTATTTCGTAAGAAAGATCTCTCTTCTAAATAAGCAAAATAAACAGTGTCTTTACCTAGACTTTACAAAGTAACAGTCATTTTCCAGAACTGGTAAAAAAACATAACTAAGGAACTTCCACAACCCCTATTCCTACTACACTATCTGCTTTCAATCCCTATCAATCTGGGTTTTGTCTTTTTCACCCTCAGAATTAGTTAAAACAATCCACAGTGATCTTGTGCAATTATTTGCTTCCTTGTTTATGTTTCATTTTCTCACTGAACATAAGTGTGGTGCTCCACTGTCCACTGCAGTATTTCCAGAAGCTGAAACAGTGTGTGGCATAGTTGGCACCTCAACAGATGGATAAATGGAAGAGCAGATCTCAACTCTAACCCAGGTAAATGTGTTTTAAAGTTTCTCCTTACCTGAAATGTTGGTACACTGTAGCACTGCATACAGGCATTAAAGTATCCCTTCTTTACTAAACCTCTGGACCCTGAGTCATTCCACTACATCCAAAAGCAAAAGGCCAAATGAACCCCGGGATTCCACAGATCTCATAATTCAACCCCAAAAAAAGTAAAACACTGTAAAATAAAAGAACCACAGGCTTTCACCAAGTGGCTTTGTACAGCAGAAAGGAAATGAAAGTCAGAAAGCTGTAACAATGCCTAATGCTATAACATAAAGGTCCAGACCTCCCATTTTCAATGGAATATGCTTCCAGTGCCTGCTGATGCCTTCACAACACAGCTTTCCAAACACCAAATTCATATTTCCTGTTGCCTACTGGACATGCCACCCGAGTCCTACAAACACTTCAAATTCATCCACTGAACTCAACTCTGTCCTACCTCTTCCTCCTCCTGTATTCTCTTCTTCCTGAAAAATATCTCAGCAACGACCAGAAACCCCAGTGGGGAAGTCATTCTTCCTCAATCTCATAAATCCAATTGGTTACACTGTCTCCTTAACATCTTTGGAACGTGTCCTCTCTTTAATGCCACTGCCGCTGACTTGACCCAGCCCTGACCAACTGACAGATTTATTTATCTGTCCCAAGGTCTTCAATACTTTGGTCAGCTAATGCAAAGAACTGACTCACTGGAAAGGACCCTGATGCTGTGAAAGACTGAAGACAGGAGGAGATGGGGACGAGAGAGGATGAGATGGTTGGATGGCATCACCAAATCGATGGACATGAGTTTGAGCAAGCTCCAGGAGTTGATGATGGACAGGGAAACCTTGCGTGCTGCAGTCCATGAGGTCGCAAAGAGTCGGACACGACTGAGCGACTGAACTGAACTAAAGATCTTCAAGCCTGACTTGCCCTGGAAGGCTCCTACCAGGGCTGAGGGCCCTCGGGCTCCTCTGCGCACACCCTCCTGGTTCACACCTGACAACGCTGTTCGAGTGGGCCTGGTCCTCTGGTGCCCCGACCCATACCTTGGCTGGGTTCGTCAAGACCTCCTTCATGTACTCGGCCACAGTGATGGGACCAGTAGACTTGATTTTGTACATAAGATGCCTCAGCATGGGGGTCACAGAATTGTTTTCTGCAGGCTCATTCCCAGAGCTGAAGTACTTTCCTCTCCAAAGGCAAGGAAGGACTGCAAAAAAACAAACAAACAAAAGAAAAACATTAAACGGAACCCATTAGAAATCTCAGTGTTGACACAGCATCCTGAGTGATTTCAAGGCGGCTTCGTCAACCTTTCACTTAGCCAAAGCCAGGAAAGCGGACTCGGGCCGCAATCGGCCCAAGACAACACAGCCATTCCATGTCTGAGGCGGGACTCCAGCCTGCAGCCCAGAGCGCCCCAGAGTCCTCTCAACTGAGGAAGGCGCCCCGGGCGGTTTCCAAGGGAACAGGGGTTAGAGCACCGCAATCTCTTACCTGCGCGCACTGCGCACAGCCGCCTAGCGCCGGCTGCCGCCAAGAAGCTCATGCCTAACTTCGCCTGCAGTAAAGCGCCGCCCGGAAACGGGGATTACGCCTGCTTCCTGTGAGGGCCACGCCCCCTACAGGAAGTACGTCACTCGGCCTAGCGGAAGAAAGCTCCGGGCCTTGCGCGCGTGCTTCGCTTGCTATGGCGGCGCCCGAGAAACCTTTGCATTTCGATGCAAAGCGGCCCTGGGGCCCGGAGAAAGGGCTAGAAGATCCGGACGAAGACGAAGAGGATGATAACGATGAAACCGAGGATGCGTTCTCCCTTCAGGAAGTGTTGCGGCTCGGAGGCACCAAGGTAATGGCCTCGGGCTCCCGAAGAAAGGAGACAGGCGCGTGGAGGGGTCGCGAGTGGAATTGCCCCGCGAGGGGCGGGTCAGGTGGCCCAGCAGCCCCCGAGCTGCGGAGCGGGAGGGCGTCGCGGACTCAGACCCCAGCTTCGGAATGTACTCTGCGCGTTTCCTGCACTTTCCCGTAATATTGCAAGAGAAATGTTGTTTAGAATTGAACTTTTTTTTGCCGTGTCTTTTCTTAGAATGTAGGTGATCTTCTCTTTTTATATACCCTGACGTAGTATATAAATGGCACTCCATCAGGTCGGAGAGGACTGACTGTTGTTCCGATCTTCTCTTTTTATATACCCTGACGAAGTGTATAAATGGCACTCCATCAAGTCGGAGAGGACTGACTGACTCTTGTTCCGACCTCTTGACATCCGTGTTTGGGACCCCACTGGTGTTAGAATTTTAACTTAAGTACACATACCTGCTCACTTTACGCTCGAGAATCTTTCTGCGCTCGTGGAATTTACATATTAATGAAACAGTAACCAAACTTTGGAATAAACAGTATATCAAACGCTGAGTAAAGCTATGACGAAAGCTAAAACGAGGGAAGATAATGAGTGGGAAAGGGCGTTACAGTTTTAAACTAGGTGATTGCGGAACCCACCACTGAGGTGTTTGAGCAGAAAACTGGAGGGAAGAAAGGAGTGAGCCCTTTTGGTTTTGTTGTCCCAGGAACAGTAAAATAGTGCAGCTGAGATCAAGTGAGATGAGAGAAGAGCGGTAAGAAATGAGGTCAGAGACATGAGAGGGTGGACTATGCTCTCATTTTATGGGAAACCTTTAGAAGATTTGGAGCAAATATGTGACAGTTTGGCTTTGTATTAATTGTTTTGAGGGTAGACTTTCTGGGCAGTGTGGGAGGGGACGGAGTGGGGTCAGCGATTAGAGGCAGGAGAAATGCGGTTTCCCTGGACAGACTGACAATTTGGTCTGTACTTGGGTTGTGTTTTAAAGGAGGAAGTGCATAATGAAAGGTCTTCTTTCCCACTTTAATCTCCGGCCATGCAGTTTCCCCTTCAGGAAGCAATCATTTTAGTGTCTTTTATATCTTTCAAACAAATACACACACCCCTATATTTATTATTTTTTGCACAAAAGGTATATACTATTTTAGATCTTTGTCTTACTGTTTCAGAGATGCTTCCATATCAGTATATAAAGTTCTGTCATTGGTTTTCTGTCACCATAAATCATTATCTTAATTCATCTAACCAGCCATTTATTGCAGATACTTGTCAATCTTTTGCTATTCTAAATAATGCTTCAGTAATAGCCTTGAATATGTGTATCTTTCCCCACATTAGTAAGTGGATCTATATACACCTAAATTTATAGAAATGGAACTGCTGAGTCAAAGGATGTATGTCAGGTATTTTGATTGATGTAGGCAAATTGCTTTCCATAAAGAACTTCCATCAACTGTATGAGAAAGTGCTTTTTTTCCTTCACCCTCTCCCCAGCACCACCTGTGTTAGTATCATCTATGCTTGTCTGACATGTTTAAAAATGGATATGTCATTGTGATTTTAATTTGGACTTCTTTAAATGTGAGTGAGGTTAGGCATCTTTTCATATTTTTTAAAGAACCTCTTTTTTTATATATATATACTTGCACATCTTTCTGTTGGATTGTCACTTCCTTAACTGATGCATAGGAACTTTTATATTAAATATTAAGCCAGATTGCTTTGATATGAGTTGCCAGTTAGTTTTTTTCCAACTTATCTGTCTTCTGATTTTTGTATGTTTTGTGTGTATGAGAGAATGGTAAATTTATCCATTCTTTTTCATATGGGACCTGAGTTTTATGTCATATTTAGAATTTTTCCCTACCCTGTTTTTTGTTTTTGTTTTTTTTGTGTGTGTGTGCTTTCTCCTGTTACTCTATAGTTTTGTTTTTCACATTAAAAAAATTTTTTTTTGGCTGTGCCACCTGACCTGCAGGGTCTTAGTTACCTGACCAGGGTTTGAACCTTGGCCCAAGGCAGTGAAAGCGCAGAGTCCTAACCACTGGACTGCCAGAGAATTCCCTTTGCATTTAAATCTTTGTTTTATCAAGTACTTTGGGTGTGGAAGGGAGCCCAGGCAATACTATGGTAAATCAATTTCATGGATAATTGATTTCAGCAATATAGACATCATTAACTTTTGAAGTCTTAATTAAACTGTTAGATTTGTAATTTATATTTAACTTTTCATATGTTTCTATGCAGCAAGATTATCTTATGTTGGCTGCTTTGGATGAGAATGAGGAAGTTGTGGATGGAGGCAAAAAAGGAGCAATTGATGATCTTCAGCAAGGTGAACTGGAAGCATTTATTCAGAATCTTAGTTTGGCCAAGTACACAAAAGCTTTCTTAATTGAAGAAGATCAACCAGCTAAAAAAGAAGATGCCAGCAAGAAGGAAGCAAGAGTATCTAAAGTAGATACTAAAAAGCAAAAGGCAGCAGAAATTGAAAGTAAGGTGAAAAATAAGAGGCCAGAACAGCTTTCTGATGAGAACAACAGTGCTGTAACAAAAACAAAGAAAGATAAGCAACAGGACATCTTTGAATTTTTTGAGAGACAGACATTGTTACTTAAGTCTGGCGGCAAATGGTATGATCTGGAGTATAGCAATGAATATTGTTTGGAACCCCAGCCTCGGGATGTTGTGTCTAAGTACAAAGCCTTGGCTCAGAAGTTGTATGAACATGAAATCAATTTATTCAAAAATAAGACGAATAACCAAAAGGGAGCCTCTTCTACCTGGATGAAGGCGATTGTATCCTCAGGGACTCTAGGTGACAGAATGGCAGCCATGATTCTTCTTATTCAGGATGATGCTGTTCACACACTCCAGTTTGTGGAAACTCTCGTGAACCTTGTTAAAAAGAAGGGCAGCAAACAGCAGTGCCTCATGGCTTTGGATACTTTCAAAGAGTTACTCATTACAGACCTTTTGCCAGATAATCGAAAGCTACGGGTTTTCAGCCAGCATCCTTTCAACAAACTAGAGCAGTTGTCCAGTGGCAACAGGGACTCCAGAGACAGAAGACTCATATTATGGTATTTTGAACACCAGCTGAAACACTTAGTGGCTGAATTTGTGCAAGTCTTAGAAACTTTAAGTCATGATTCGTTAGTAACCACCAAAACTCGAGCCCTCATGGTGGCTCATGAGCTTCTTTGTAACAAACCTGAGGAAGAAAAGGCCTTTCTTGTGCAGGTGGTAAATAAACTAGGAGATCCTCAGAACAGAATAGCCACCAAAGCCTCCCACCTGTTGGAGACACTGCTTTGTAAACATCCCAACATGAAAGGAGTTGTGTGTGGTGAAGTAGAGAGACTGCTGTTCCGCTCAAATATCAGCTCCAAAGCCCAGTATTATGCAGTTTGCTTTTTAAATCAAATGGTCCTCTCTCATGAAGAAAGTGAACTAGCTAACAAATTAATAGCTCTTTATTTTTGTTTTTTTCGGACTTGCATCAAGAAAAAAGATATTGAATCAAAAATGCTCAGTGCCCTTTTAACAGGAGTGAATAGGGCATACCCCTATGCCCAGACTGGTGATGACAAAGTGAAGGAGCAGGTTGATACGCTGTTCAAAGTGCTGCATGTTGTGAATTTTAATACCAGCGTGCAGGCTTTAATGTTACTCTTCCAAGTCATGAATTCTCAGCAGACAATATCAGATCGATATTATGCAGCATTATATCGGTAAGTACTTAGCATTGTAATATGTGAATGAGAAATAATGTGGTATGATATACTGCAGTGCCCGTCTTGGGGGCAATAGAATGAAAGTAGGGTTTTTGGCACCCCTTGGTAACTTGCTCTTCACCGGCTTTTGAGTCACTTAATCTTTAGTTCCCTGTTCGGTATCTGTATTAATATGCTTTGAATATGTCATTTATTATTTTTTGTTTTGAGAAGTCCCCATCCTTGATCCTATATTTCTTTCCTCCTATCCTTCACACTGCCATTTAATTGTTCATTCAACAAGAATTTTTTGAATGTCAACTATGTGCTGGATACTATTCAAGAACTCAGGTATAGCACAGTGAACAAATTTCCAACGTCTAAAACACGTTGGGGAAGACAAATAAATGGTAAACAAAGTTTTTACATAGGAAGGTTGAGGAGCATTGCGGTTTTGGAATATTTTTTTTAGTATTAAGATTTTGGTACTAGAATTACTGAATTTGCAACTGTCCTGCAATACACCCATTCAGGGGAGATATTTTGAAGTTTGTATACTTGGAAACTATTGAAGTACAACAAACTATGTATTTCTAATTCATTTTTCTAATTTTTCATACATACAGCTTGCAAGAAACATAGTGGTTAACATTTTAGATCTAAGCCTAGATTTGAGTCCTATAGTTTATCCAAAGGACAAATTGCTTTAATTTTCATTAAAGCCCTATTGGTAAACATGATTGATCCCATTTTACTGTGCTTTTATTTGTCTGTAAAATGAAAAGGAAAGCACCTATCTCATAGGGTTTTTAATGAAGATTATGAAACTTCCCCACAGCTACACAGCTAAACAATGACAGAACTGAGGTTTTAGTAAGATTAATGAGTTAATGTACTTTTTAATTTATTTATTTTTTAATTTAAGGATAATTGCTTTACAGGATAGTGTTGGTTTCTGCCAAATGTCAACATGAATCAGCCATAGTGAGTCAATGTATTTGTAAACCCATTGTCAGTGTATGCTGTGCTTTTAACACAGCCCAGCACATAGTTCAGTGCTCTGTAAATGCTGGCTGCTATCATTATTACTCATTTACATTTTTTCAATTTAATCCTTTTGTGAGCTCTCTGGTCTGTGCGGTGCAATAATTTGTGCAAGGTCACCCAGGCAGCATGAGGTCAACTTAGGTGGGAAATTCAGGCCTAGTGACGTGGAGTTCATGGTGTTGCATGGTACTGATTCGGCTGATACATTAAAGAAGATCTCAGAATTCTTTCCATAATTCTTAAGTATCTAAGTACTCTAGCCCTAATTCCCTGGTGGTCCAATGCTTTGGTCTCAGCACTTTCACTGTTGTGGCCCAAGTTCAACTTCTGGTTGGAGAATTAGGATCCTGTAAGCCATGAGGCACAGCCAGAAATGAAAAATTTAAAAAAAATTTTTAAGTAATAAATGCTTAACTTTTAGTTTGGAAAGACATCCAAGGCTGAAAATGTAGAGGTTTCAGGGTTAGTTTCTTTAGCAACTTTTGAGGGTCATAAGAATTTCTAGTTTTTGGAAAGTTTGAAATCTATTGGAAAACATATTTTTCTAATATCCATTTAACATCTCAGTGTTGAACACAGGGGTCTAACATGTCTGAGGAGTGCATTCTTAAACTCTTCAAATTATTGCTTGCCGAGAGATCTCACAGATGGATTACTTCAAAGGCCTTTTAAGGTTTTTTAAGTATTTATTTTCTCTTGATTTTATTAAAAATACTTTAAAAACTCCTTGCTATTAATTGAGGGATAAATGAAGAAATGGTTTACAAAAACGTAATTTGTCAAAAACTTCAGGAACATACTCTGTGTCAAATGGTGGAGACATATCCCTGTAAATTCTCAAATGTTTCTGTTGATGTGTATTCAGTTCAGTTCAGTCGCTCAGTCGTGTCCGACTCTTTGCGACCTCATGAATCACAGCACGCCAGGCCTCCCTGTCCATCACCAAATCCCGGAGTTCATTCAAACTCATGTCCATTGAGTCAGTGATGCCATCCAGCCATCTCATTCTCTGTCGTCCCCTTCTCCTCCCGCCCCGCAAGCCTTCGCAGCATCAGAGTCTTTTCCAGTGAGTCTACTCTTCGCATGAAGTGGCCAAAGTATTGGAGCCTCAGCCTTAGCATCAGTCCTTCCAATGAACAGCCAGGATTGATCTCCTTTAGAATGGACTGGTTGGATCTCCTTGCAGTCCAAGGGACTCTCAAGAGTCTTCTCCAGCACCACAGTTCAAAAGCATCAATTCTTCGGCGATCAGCTTTCTTCACAGTCCAGCTCTCACATCCATACATGACCACTGGAAAAACCATAGCCTTGAGTAGACGGACCTTTGTTGGCAAAGTAATGTCTCTGCTTTTTAATATACTATCTAGGTTGTATTGGAACTTATTAAAAATGAGTGGCAGAATGGATGGAAGTGTTGAAAATTTTAAACGAGAAAAAAGTGGAATATCAAAGTTTATTTGGGGAATTTTCAGGCAATCCAATGATTAGGACTGTGCACTTCCACTCAGGGTGCCCCAGGTTCCATTCCTGGTCAGGGAATTACCCACATGGCATGTGGTACAGCCAAAAATAAAAAAGTATTTGAATAACATTGACTATCTCAGAATATCACCAATAGGTACTAGAATTGTGGAATTGACAAAATGGGGAAAACTAGATAGGTGAAGAATATGAAAATATGCTTCACAAGGTTAAATATTTTCATTTCTAATGTTAGTAAAAATAAATAAAAGTGCTTAGAACAAAATTGATGATTCCACTTTTGGAGTGGATATCTGGAGGATTGTGTTTATTCTGGGTTTCCTAATATATGGGGGTTCAGACCAATTGGAATATCTCTAGGATTCAGCAAACAGGATAAAAAGAGAATTTAAGTTATATGAGCTAATAGTTCAGCAGCCTACCGAAGAGAGACTGTGGGAGAGAGAAGGACAAATAATAGCTATAGTAAAGGGTCTATTTGAAAGGCTGTAAAAATATAATTGAAACCTCATGTGACGAGTTGACTCACTGGAAAAGACTGATGCTGGGAGGGATTGGGGGTGGGAGGAGACGGGGACGACAGAGAATGAGATGGCTGGATGTCATCACCGACTCGATGGACATGAGTTTGAGTGAACTCCGGGAGTTGGTGATGGACAGGGAGGCCTGACATGCTGTGATTCATGGGGTTGGAAAGAGTGGGACACAACTGAGCGACTGAACTGAAAAATATAATTAGGTTACTTTGTTGTGTAACCACTTTATTGACTCGTAAAATTGTATATGTTTAAAGTCCCTTGGACTACAAGGAGATCCAACCAGTCCATTCTAAAGGAGATCAATCCTGGGTGTTCATTGGAAGGACTGATGCTAAAGCTGAAATTCTAATACTTTGGCCACCCCATGCAACGAGTTGACTCACTGGAAAAGACTCTAATGCTGGGAGGGATTGGGGGCGGGAGGAGACTGGGACGACAGAGAATGAGATGGCTGGATGGCATCACCGACTCGATGGACATGAGTTTGAGTGAACTCCGGGAGTTGGTGATGGACAGGGAGGCCTGGTGTGCTGTGATTCATGGGGTCTCAGAGTCGGACAGGACTGAGGGACTGAACTGAACTGAACTGAAAGTACACAGAGTGAAGATTTGATACATGTATACATTGTGATGTTTACCATCTTCAAGTTCATTAACACCTCCATTACTTCATGTAGTTACATAGTTACTCCTTGGAGGGGTTAGAGTGCTAAAGATCTATGCTCAGCAAATTTCAAGTCTACAGTACGGTATTATTAAATATTCACCATGAAGCTGGAAGTTTGCACCCTAAGCAGCATCTCCCTATTCCCTACTCCCCACACCCTACCCCTGGCAACTACCAGTCTTTTCTCTGTTTTCTATGAATTTGATTTTTTGTTTTTTTAAGATTCTATTTATCCATGAAATCAGAGTAGTCTTTCTGACTTACTTCATTAGGCATAATGTTATCCAGGTTTATACATGTCACAAGTGGGACTTTCTTCTTTCTCATGGCTGAATAATAATCCATTGTGTGTATATAACATATCTTCATCCATTCATCTGCTGACACACACACAGGTGGTTTCCATGCTTCAGCTATGTGAATAATACAGTGAACGTGGGAGTGCAGATATCCCTTGACAGACTGATTTCATTTCCTTTGGTATATGCCCAGAAGTGGAGTTGCTGTGTTATATGGTAATTCTATGTTTAATTTGTTGAGGAGCTGCCTTACGACTTTCCATAATGGTTGTACCAATTTATATTCCTAACACCCTTGTATATAAATTCCATTTTTTCCATGTCCTTTTCATTGTTATCTCTTGCCTTTTTTATAATAGCCATCCTAACGGGTGTGAGTTGGTATCTCAATGGTTTTGATTACCCTGATGGTTAGTAGTGTTGAGCACCTGTTTCATGTACCTTTTGGCCATTTGTATGTCTTCTTTGGAAAAATGTTTATTCAGATCCTTTGCCCATTTTTTAGTTGGATTTTTTGGGAGATTTTTGCTGTTAAATTATGTGAGGTTCCTTATGTGTTTTTTATATTAACCCTTTATCAGAGATTGGATCTTCGTGGTAGCTCAGACGGTAAAGAATCTGCCTGCAATGCAGAGCCCCGGGTTTGATCCCTGGATTGGGAATATCCTCTGGAGAAGGGAATGGCAATCCACTCCAGTTTTCTTGCCTGGAGAATCCCATAGACAGAGGAACCTGGCAGACTGTAGTCCATGGGGTCGCAAAGAGTTGGACACGACTGCGCAACTAGTACTACTACTTTATCAGATACATGGTTTGCAAATATTTCCTCCCATTCCATAGGTTGCCTTTGCAATTTGTTGATGGTTTCGTTTGTTGTGAAGAAGTGTTTGATGTGGTCCCACTAGTTTGTTTTTGCTCTTGTTGCTTGTGTTGCATCAGAAGGCAATGGTAAAATTAATAGAAATTACACATTAGATTTCAGCTGTGGATAAAGAAAGTGTTTGTTTTCTGGCAAAAATGAGTTGTCCAAAATTGGGTTGTATTCCTAGTGAGAGACTGAGCCATCTGTGGCTACAAGATATATTGAACAACCACTTACCATATCATGAACCATTTGTTCATTCAACAAACATTCGAGTGCTTATTAAGTGCAAGGCACGAGGGTTACAGCAGTGAATACCAGGCACAGTCCCTGTTCCACTGGACTTTGAGGGGGAAAAGGAAAGGCAACAAAATGTGTTAAACTATAAAGAACATAAACACAGGACCAATAATAATGAAGAAATCTATGGATGTGCAGACAGTTGGAGAAGAGCATTCTGGGCAGAGAGAATAGTGTGTATAGGAAGGATTTATACAGTTAGTACATTCAAAGAGAGTCTCACAGTTCACTAAATCTCACTAAGCATGTACGGTCTTCACCTGAACCGTGTGGAGGCAGCCTCTGGTCACCCAGCTAGCAGGTAGTGATGCAAGGATAAGAACCCTGGTCTAGTCCACTGCTGTCAAAGGGCAGTTTTCACTGTTTGGTTTTGGGAGCCTTCCATGAACAGTATCTATATGAAAATTACACTGTTAGGGATGTGCCCTGTTGGTCTAGAGAATGGAGAACTATGTGGAAAAGAGAAAAGAAACCCCGAAAAAGTTTCCTGCTCCTGTGGATTTTTTCCCTCTGGTGCCATCGTCATTCTGTTCTGGTTATTCACTTCCATCTTACTTCTTAGGACAGAAATTATCTCTTGTTCTAAAATAAGTAGGAAGATGAGGATATTTATTAGTTGCTGGGTTTGGGGATGTTTCATAAATACACACGTGCTCTTGTTTCTGTTTTGCAGGAAGATGCTGGATCCGGGGTTGATGTTGTGTTCTAAGCAAGCCATGTTCCTTAACCTTGTCTACAAATCTCTGAAAGCTGACATTGTGTTGCGGAGGGTGAAGGCTTTTGTGAAGAGGTTACTTCAAGTCACTTGTGAACAGATGCCACCATTTATATGTGGAGCTTTGTATCTTGTATCTGAGATCCTTAAAGCAAAACCAGGTTTAAGAAGTCAACTGGATGATCATCCGGTATACTTTACAACTGCTTTTTAAATCCAGTGGGTTCTGAACTATATTTGGTATTTTTCTTTGCTTTGATGACAGTAACATACTCAGTTCTCTGGAGCATGTAGAGTGTGAGTCCTGGAATCAGACTGACCTGGATTTTAGTCCCTGGTGTGCAGTTTACTAGCTGGGCATATTGCTGATCCTTTACTGGTAATAAACTACAATAAAGTGGGATTCTGTGATGCTGTGAAAGATTGATGGCAGGAGGAGAAGGGGGCAACAAAGGATAAGATGGTTAGATTGCATTACTGACTCAATGGATATGAGTTTGACCAAACTCGGAGATAATGAAGGACAGGGAAGCTTGGCATGCTGCAGTAAATGGAGTTGCAAAGAGGTGGACAGGACTGAGCCACTGAACAACAACAGCGTAGAGGGTTTAGAACTAGTAGATCTCTTAAACCTGTCTCCTCAGTTGTGAAATGGACATAATATCACCTGCCTTGCAGGTTGTTTATTTATAACAAGTCAGAAATTTATTTGAGGGCTGAATGCTTTCAAAGTCTCATGGATTCTTGATTGAAAACTTTTATTCCATTTAGCAATAAAACTATGGTCTCCTCTCATCTAAATTTCATTTTTGGAACTTTCATGGTTCATCAGAATTGCAATAAGTGAGTCTTCTTCAAAATCACCTCATATAATTGAATATGGACTTCTGGTTGATTAAACCAGATTCATTAAACCATTTTTTTAGGAGTCTGATGAGGAAGAAAATTTTATTGACATAGTAGATGATGAAGCAGCAGGAAAATTCACTGATGCAGATAAAGAAACAGAAACAGATACCGTGAAAAAAGCTGAGATGGAAGAAACTGAGTCTGAAAGTCATGTGGGAGCCAAGAAGGTAGAATCTGCTTCTTGGGTGCACTTTGATAACTTAAAAGGTGAGTTTCTAAAATCTTTAAATGTTTCTCTTGAATCTTTGGATTTCCTTTTGATCTTAATAGAAATTAACATTATGCACTTTAGAAGTTCTCAATATTGTTTTCTTTTAGATGGGAGCTCTCATCACCAGGTATATTTAGGATCTTATAACTAAAATTTTTAACATAATGAATCATTGATTACTTATGAACAGTACTACAGATAATAAGTAGCTTACTCAGTAATGAATCTGCCTGCAATGCAGGAGACCCAGGTTTGATTCCGGGGCGAAGATCCCCTGGAGAAGGAAATGGCAATCCACCCTAGTATTCTTGCCTGGAGAATCCCATAGAAAGAGGAGCCTGGCAGACTATAGTCCATAGGGTTGCAGGAGTCGGACACAACTTAGCATCTAAACCACAGATAAGAAGTACATATTTTTGAATGATTTAAATCTTAGAAATTAAAGCAGATACCTTTTAGAGTTGTGAAGATTTAGTGAGAAAACTGTGGTCAATAGATCTCTCTTCAGCTGTAAATGTAGTCAGTTTATACCTTTGAACGAGTTTAGTTTCTTGATCTTTATCTGTACATGTAAAGGCTTCCTACATGGAACATATATGAAAACAACACATGTGTATACAAAAGTTTGACTTATAAACAAAAGTATTTGTTACATATTATGAAGTATAATAGGAGAAGGAAATGGCAACCCACTCCAGTATTCTTGCCTGGAGAATCCCATGGACAAAGGAGCCTGGCGGGCTACAGTCCATGGAGTTGCAAAGAGTCGGACACGACTGAGCAACTAACACACACATGAAGTATAAAACTTGTGGTTATTTTGTTTGAGCATCATATTTACCCTCAGTAGTTCCTGAAAGTAATGTTTGAGAATTGAAAACTCTTTTTGGTATATTGGGTTGGCCAAAAAGTTCCTTTGAGTTTTTCCATACACTGTTGCAGAAAAAGTGGAAGGAACCTTTTGGCCAACTCCAGTAGAAACTTAGGAGTTCCATACACACATCAACTGAATTGAATCTATTAATAGAATATTAGAGCCAAAAGAAATTGTAGAAATGCAGCCTCTTCATTTAAGGCTAAAAGAAAAACACACTAGCCTTGAGGATCAAGAAAGGTGCCAGCTGTTCACAATAGCTAGGACATGCAAGCAACCTAGACATCCATTGGAAAATGAATGGATAAGGAAGTAATAACAATGGAGTGTTACTCAGCTATAAAAAAGAACACATTTGAGTCAGTTCTAATGAGGTGGATGAAACGAGCCTATTATACAGAGTGACATAAGTCAGAGAAACACCAGTACAGTGTATTAACGCATATATATGGAATTTAGAAAGATACTAATGATGACACTATATGCAAAGCAGCAAAAGAGACACAGATGTGAAGAACAGACTTTTGGACTCTGGGAGAAGGCACGGGTGGGATGATATGAGAGAATAGCATTGAAACATGTATAGTACCGTATGTAAAATAGATGACCAGTGCAAGTTTGATGCATGAAGCAGGGCACTCAAAGCCAGTGCTCTGGGACAGCCCAGAGGGATGGGGTTGGGAGGGAGGAGGAGGGGGCTTCAGCATGTGCATGAACACATGTGCATGGGGATACGTGCACCCATGGCTGATTTGTCGGTGTGTAACAAAAACCACCACAAGATTGTAATTATCCTTCGATTATAATACGTATTTTAAAAAGTTGCCAGACCCATTTCTTCAAACTTGTGGAACTCTTGGTCAGAGTAGTTCTCCTGTCTGAACGTTAGTTAGCCTGTAAAGTATACAAGAAAAGTATGGTAGCCACCAGGAAAGTTGTTTTTTAAAGAATCCATCAGAGGGCTAACCTGGGAACAATCCTTTAGAAGGATGATGAGTATGTACATTGTGAAGCAGACAGTTCCTTCTGTGTTCTAAAGGTTCCTTGTTGTAAATTTTGTAATGCAGAGTTGCTGAAAACATGAAGAAGATAGTATGAAACCTGTTCCAAGTGAGACTTCTCGGCATAATTTAATGACAAATATTCACTGCACTCTAAAGTTCCAAAAGAATTTGGACCTGTTTCATCTTCAAGTCCTTTGTCATCTTAACACTTAGGATCTAATTGACCTAAAAGAGATGGGAAGGGGAGCTTTTAATAGTTGGGATAAACATACTGCCTGGTTTATTCAAAAGCAGATGCTACCTTAGGTACCAGTTCTGGTGGGCTTGGAGTTTTTGATCCAGGTAGGATGCCCAGTTAACTAAGAGTGCTGTCGGTGACAGCATTAATCCTGGTGGGTTAGTGACTTCTTGGGCTAGGACTAGAGCATTTGAGAAATACTCTATTTTTGTTCGCAGGTGGCAAAAAGTTAAACACATATGATCCATTCAGTAGAAACCCTTTGTACTGTGGAGCTGAAAATACAAGTCTTTGGGAACTCAAAAAGGTAAAATAATTCCAAATTGTCTCTTAATTCATCTGTGCCATATGTTTGCCTCCATGGATTTAATAGTTTCTTTTCCATTTTTCCTGTAAGTGATAAATAGAGGAGTTATTTAGAAATTAGCATAAGAAAGCAATTTGAAGTATGTCACCTGGCTATAATGCCTTATAACCCGTATTTCTGTTGCCTGTAATAAACATTAAATTTACACATTTCTGCATTCACGTGTAGAAAATCTTAAATAATGTGCATGCAAAATAAGGATATTATTCACGGCTGTAAAGAAGTTTTGCTTTTCCTGAGTGCTGTTGTGTAATGGCTCTGTAAAATGGGTACATTTTGCTCTATGCATTGGATACCTCAGGGCTTCCCTGGCGGCTCGGTGGTGAACCCACCTGCCAGCGCAAGAGATGTGGGTCCGATTCCTGGGCTGGGAAGATTCCATGGACAGAGGAGGGTGGCGGGCTACAGTTCATGGGATCACAAAGAGTTGGACACAACTTAGCGACCATATTACAGCAGTTGGCTATCTCTGAAAAATTTTGTGGTAGTAGAACCGTTTGCAAGCAAAGTTACCTTGTAAATGTGTAAGAGGAACTCATTTCTAATAACTTTTCTGGGGTTTTGCTAACTCAAGTGTCTTCCTATGCAGACTCCTGTGGGTCCCTGACACCTTGTTAGCGAATCTGCAAGGTCACAACTACTTTGAAAGGGATATCAAGATATTATTTGCCTTTGTCACTGTTGATGGTACACTGGTGGTATTAAAGAAATGATGGCTAAACTGCTGGTGACTTTAGCAGAAATAAACAGTGGTACCAAGCTGTACTGATGGCCATTATATTTTTCATTGCCATATACTTGAAAGGGAGGAGGAAAGCCAGTATCACATAAGTATGATAAAGCAAGGAAAATTGTTGACTTTATCATCTTAACCCCAAAGTACCTAAATATGAGAGTTTTCTCACATCTCAAGGAAAAGTGCCTGTATAGTTGTTGGAAATGCAGCTAGCTACTTTTTTCATGAAAGACTGGCTGACTAACAGACTGGTCATTCACCTTTTGTATTTGGGAGATATTTTCTTGAAAATGAATGAAGTAAATCTTTTACTTCAAATGAAACAGCTAACTGTATCTGTTGTCAATGATGAAATTCAAGCTTTGGTTAAAATTTTAGAACTCCTATAACCAGCATCTTAAGCTTAACAGTTTATTGGTATCTTTTCTAATGAAATCCATGGTGATACTGTGGTTTTTGTGATGTTTAATTAAATATCACCAACATTTTGAAGAATTGCATAATTCACAAAATCTGTATTTTATAAATGACCAGTGCACAATGTTAAAAGTCAAACATGGATAAAAGATTTATTCACTGTAGACTAGTTAATTTTAAGTAGCAAATACCAAAAGTTGATAGGGTTTCAGACTCCATATTGCAGCTCATCTTTGGTATAGTATCAGAGGAAAAAAATCCACATTTATGTGAAAGACTATTGGTTGCTGCTGCTGCTGCTACTACTGCTAAGTCGCTTCAGTCGTGTCCGACTCTGTGCGACCCCACAGACGGCAGCCCACCAGGCTCCGTTGTCCCTGGGATTCTCCAGGCAAGAGTTCTGGAGTGGGTTGCCATTTCCTTCTCCAATGCATGAAAGTGAAAAGTGAAAGTGAAGTCACTCAGTCGTGTCCGACTCTTAGTGACCCCATGGACTGCAGCCTACCAGGCTCCTCCGTCCTGGACTATTGGTTAATCCCCCATTTTTTCCAACTATATATCTGTGTAAGGCCAAATTTCCTAAACACACTTCAACTAAAATAACATGGAATACAGAAGTAGATATGAGAATCTGCTGTCTTCTCTTAAATGAGACATTAGATTTCCAAAGCTGTAAAATAATGGTACTCTTACTACTAATGTTTATTTGTTTGGAAAAAGTTATTTTTCATTCTCCATGTTATTATTTATATTAATATGTAATAGGTTTATTATTAATTTTAAATGAACTGTAAGTGTTCAGATTTTTTTCTGTTGTAATTTCTAATAAGTATCAGTAAATATATCCCACTTAAATCACAGAAACTCTTGAGGTCTTTGATTTTTAAGTATACAAAGTGTTCCTGAGACCAGAATTTTGAGAATCACTCTTCTGATGTATTGGCTTCAGTTTCAATTGGGGGATTTTCTTAAATAACCTATAGTTTTGGTAGGAGTTGACCTTATTTCACATATTTCTTTCCAGCTATCTGAGCATTTCCATCCTTCTGTGGCTCTTTTTGCAAAGACTATTCTTCAGGTAAGTCTCAAATATTCAGAAGACAAGAAATTAAAGAAAATAAGTAATCCTGTTTGAAGTAGTCAATAACTGGTCAGTGTTTTCTCTACTAGATAGAATTGTGTATGTTTTTCTGCTGTTGTAAAGGAGCAATGACTTGTTTGATACAGAGCAACAGATAATTCCTCCCACTGTGAGATGAGTGGAAATACATGGATATTATAGAACCACAAGTTATTTATTACATCCTGATTATTTATTGCTCCTGGAGAAAGGCTGCCCTCCTCTTTCCCTTTTGCCATGTTTGTCACTCAGCATTTGATTCCTGGTTAATGGTTCAATAAACTACAGTATTAATACTGTTTGCCTATTCATAAAATCAGCAATGCACTATAGAATATGTATGAGTGTGTGCTTAATTTCTTCACGGAAAGAATAATGTGCATGAGAGGGATATTTGAAGGGTATTTTATTGCACATTTGTGCCTTTGAAGCAATGTAGTAAATGCTTGTGTTTTTCTTGTTTCGTGTGTGTGTGTATTTCAAGTTAAGTTCTTAATTCCCTCCCCTCATTTTTCAGGGAAATTATATTGAGTATTCAGGGGATCCACTGCAGGATTTCACACTAATGAGGTTTTTGGATCGATTTGTATATCGAAATCCAAAGCCACATAAAGGCAAAGGTATACTTCTATTTGATGAACTTTTCAGTTTTCACTGTTGATATTTACTAAACAACATGAGCATATATAACTAAGTTTTACATTACACTGTCTTGATTTTACATTTCAGAAAACACAGACAGTGTTGTGATGCAGCCAAAAAGAAAACATTTTATGAAGGATATTCGTAGTCTTGCTGGTAAGTATAAAGCCTGGACAGTTGAAACTGACAACAGTGCCAGTTAGTAGCACACAGATTGTGTTATTCTTTGCTCTCCTTATCAGAATAAAACCTAAGCACCAGAGATATTATCCATCTTTGTGTTCAAGAATGTATACATTTTCAAGTTTACTGTGACTGGGCCTTTTTTCTTTTTAATTACAAAACATTTCAAACATATCCAAAGTATATACACAAGTGGTATGATGGACCCACCCAACCTCTGTAACCATCACCCATCTTTTAACAATTTACATTTTGCTATGCTTGTATCATCCATAGGTAAAGCTATAGCTCTATCACTGACACCAACCCCACCCCCGTATATAATTATCTTTTATAGTTCAGACCATCTTAAGCTCTCTAATATGGGCTTGGCAGAATAGCTACAATAGATTTTTGTCACCGAGCGTTATTTTAAACTTATTTCTACAGGTATTTAGTACTTATCTTGTGAATCTAATTCTCTTTGTATTCACAGCAGACATTTACTTACATACTAGATCCCAGTTCCTTTTTGTTCAGAGTCTAAGATTCAGTTACAACTTAAAAATCATTTAATTTTAATTGACTTATCTCACAGAGGTCCAAAGACATAAAAAGACTTGCCCAAAGTTAGGGTTGGAATTAGAGAAGCCAAATATCTTTTTTAATCAAGATAATTCTGAAATTTTTTATGCTGCTGAGGAAACAGTAAAAGTGATTATTAATTTTTTTTCTCTTGAAGTTTGGATCCTGGGTGCAGTTGGAGGACAAGAGAACCCTGCTCTTTCACTGTGATCCACTGTTGGCTACAAATGATTGTAGCCGATAAAATTTCAGATGTTGGGTTTCCTCCACACAGACTTTTCCAGACTGTCCTTCACATTATAAGATGCCTTCTTTCCAACTTCCTTACATTTTGAGACTTTAGATTTATAGGTATTCTGTACTTAGTCTTAAAAGCTTGAAGAACATAAAAAGAATTACTTAAATTTTTTAACTTGTTTTCCTAGTTAACAGTAAGGAGTTCCTTGCAAAAGAAGAAAGCCAAATACCAGTAGATGAAGTGTTTTTCTACAGGTAATATATGTAATATACTGGCTCACTGGTTCATTTGAAGAGCTGTTAAATTTAAAATTTTTAGATTCCATAAATGCTTTGTTAACATAGGCCTGTCTTGGACAAATTGAAGGATATGTCAGTCCATTTTTGTTAGGGGAGTTTAGAAATGTTCAGTTTGCTAAATGTTAAGATATCTAAATGAAACTAAAACAAGTAAATGTGAGGGTTTTGTTCTTTAACAGTTTAGCACACATTTTAAGAATCCTGTGAAATTTAATCTTCAGTTTCTTTTTAGTATAATAGTTTTCTTAGAGGCTTAAATCTGTATCAATCTCATATAATGATAAGTAACTCATAAGTTATTTGTCTAAAACATGGCTCTAAGTAGAATTAGCAAAATTCATTGCACTACTATGGAGATAGGGCTTCCCAGGTGGTGCTAGTGGTAGAGAACCCACCTGCCAATGCCAGAGATGTAGGAGATACAGGTTCTATCCCTGGGTTGGGAAGACCCCTGAAGGAGGGCATGGCAACCCACTCCAGTATTCTTGCCTAGAGAATCCCATGGACAGAGGAGCCTGGAGGGCTACAGTACGTAGGCTCACAAAGAGTCATACACGAATGAGGTGACTTTTGCACTATGGAGATAAGTCCTAAACCTACTATTAAGAGTATTACTACTAATGCCTTGCAATAATAGTAAAGGAACTGTTATCTCATCTGGGTGATTGGTTAATTTGGTTTGATTTGATTTGCTTTTTAAAAACATTTTGTGTAAAGAATTTTGAGGGTATGATCCCATCGGCAGAATGCTGTTTCATTGTACCTGATATAAGAATAGGTTGAACTGATAAAATATTGAGATTAGAGGTCATTTAGAGCCAGTTTCTAACATTAGAATACTTGTACCATTCAGTGTTGATACTGAAACAACCTTTTACTGTGCCATTTAATTAAGATGACATGGCGTTTTTTTGAAGAACCAAGCCTAAACCATTGAAATTTATTATCCTTCACATTTCAAAAGTTTCCAACTGTTTTGGATTTAAAACTTTTTTCTGTAATACAAATTTTAGTCATTTATATGCCAGCTGAATTGACAGCTTTTACATTTGTTTGTGGCATAGACCATAAGTCTTCTGATAATCGTAGAACAGGCCCTTTGATAAAATCATCAAATATCAATGTATAACGTGCATTTTATTTTAGGTATTATAAAAAAGTTACTAGTGTTAAAGTGAAACAAAAACGGAATGAAGATGAAGAAAGTATAGAGGATGTGGACGATGAGGAATTTGAAAAGATGATTGGTAATTTGTTTACCTTTATAATCCACAGAGCTTGAAAATTTTTATTGAAATTTAGACTAAAGCAAAAATTGGGAAATTACAAAAGTTTACATTCAGCTCACTTGTTGCATATTATATCACACCTACTAAAAATAAGCACTTAAAACAGTTCTAATGGAGTAAAAAGGACTGCAGTTGCTAAATACTCTTTTGACATTTTCCCTCATTGCATAAAAGAACTGTAGAAAGAAGCTAAAATTAACCAGAACCCATTTAGTTTAGGGATTTAATTAAGGCCAGCATAGTACATGGATTTGTGTAGATTAATAAAATACCAGCAGTGTCAGATGTATATCATTTTGTTTACTTATCACAACAGTCATATATGTTGATTTTGGTATAAGACATGTCAAGTTTGTTATTTCTTGCTATATCTCACAATTTGTATATTGTTCTCTGGCAGACACATTTGAAGATGATAATTGTTTCACCTCTGGAAAAGATGACCTTGATTTCGCTAGGTAATCCTTTTTTCTTAAATTTTTTTTTAAACTGTTTTTTCCCAGCATTTCTCAAATTACTGTCTTTCAGAACAGTGGAGCACAGGACTATGTGTTATATAGGAGAAAGGTATTGAATTTTGGGAAATAAATATAGTACTTTCATTTTTGGACTTTTATAATGCTTATTAGTATGTTAAATAAAGGCTCTGAGCTGTCTGTAACTCTCCTTTGAAATCTGTTAATAGCCTAACACCCTGCTGGTCACCAAAACATACTGTAGAAAACAGAAACTACATATATAGTATATTAACACATATATATGGAATATAGCAAGAGGATAACGATAACCCTGTATACGAGACAACAGCAGAGACTTGGATGTGTGGAGCAGTCTTTTGGACTCTGTGGGAGAGGGCGAGGGTGGGATAATTTGGAAGAATGGATTAAAACATGTTTATTATCACATGTGAAACGAATCTGACGTGGTTGGGGGCTCCCCACCTCAACACTCTGGATTTAAGAGGCCGTTTCTTCCGGAAGTGTTAAAAAAAAAAAAAAAGATAACCTTATTACTGAATACTAGTAAGAACAGTTCAAATATATTTATGAATATAAACACAAATATCATAAAAATTAGTGAGTTAGATTCAGCAGTGTATTAGAGAGTAATAAACAATAATTAAGTGATTTTTTTTTAGCTTTCAGGGTTGAAAGATAATTTAATATCAGGAAATCTATTAATATAAGACATTACCTTAGCAGATTAGATAAGAAAAACCATTAAAAAAAAGAAAGAAAACAAAGTCCTCATTTACTTTACAAATTGTTATTTTTCTTCAGCAACATGAAGAAGAAAGCAAAAGGAGCTAAGGATGACTCAGAAGATGAAGATTCAGACGATGACGACCTTGATAATTTGGATGATGATGAAGTTTCCTTAGGAAGTATGAATGAAGAATTTGCTGAAATTGAGGAAGATGGAGGAACATTCATGGATGTGTTAGATGATGAGAATGAGGGCATTCCAGGTGAACCTTTAAACAAACTTTCTGCCTCAGCAGAGGCTAGTTTTTCTCTTAAAGGTTTTTTAATATTATCTTGTATTCAGATTTATACTCACATCAGCCAGAAATTTAAAAGATCTTCTTCCCGTCTGACTTGACCCTGAAGTTTCTGGGTTTTTAAGCAGCTGAGTTCTGTTTTGGACTTCTATTTTAATCAGTATTGAGGCTGTCTGCTGTTCCTCTTGACCTGTTATGTTATACTGCCTTTTAAAAATACTGGATTAATAATCTGCAATAATGTTAAAGTTAATCTATTCTCATCATAGTAGTTCTCCAGCAGTTTTTTTAAATTGCTTAATAATAACAGGGTTTTTATGTTTTTGTTTTTGGTAACAGAACTTGATGATAAAGTCACACTCAAAGTCAATAATAAGAAAAACAAGAGAAAGGGTACAAATGATTTTGACTTTGCTGGGTCATTTCAAGGTAAGAAAATGTATTTAGTCTCTTTTAAACCTAGGCACTGTGTGTGAAAGCTATTGTTCATTATCATTTTGGGAAATTAACTGTTCTATTGGGTAATAAGTTTTATGAATTTTTAATATGTAAATACTGTTGTTTTTCACATCCTTCAATTATTTTCTTTCCTGAATTTACTCCTCTCATTTAAATACCTCTGGATCATCTTTTCATGAATGTTTAAACCTTCAATAATATTGTAACCTCAGGATTTTCATAGACACCTGTTGCATTTTTCCTTTTATCAACTCTTACCTTCCTATCTGATCCATCTGTTTAAAAGCCCATGCTCTTTATTAACATCATTTTCTTTTTTTAATGAGAGCTGCCATGACAATGATTCTGATCTCAAAAATATGTAAAATGAGAGTTTTTATTTCTGCTAATTTGTTCTCTAATATTTTTTAAAGTATATCCTAACAGATTATGCCTTTCAGTGTGATACTTCCTCGGTACTAATAAAAGGAAAAAAGCACTGTATATATATCAGGTGATAATATTTGATAAAACTGTAGAAGGCACTATAATAAATATAAATATTTCATTCCTTAATTTGTGGATAAAGTCACACACACTTACCTTTAAAAAAACAAAACAAAAACTTTGATTATAATGCCTCTTTATTTCTGCTTACTAGTACCATGGTACAGTTGACCCTTAAACAGCATGGATTTAAAGTGAATGGTCCGCTGGTACAGGGATTTTTTCCCCCAATAAACACAGACCACAGTGCTACATGGTCCTCAGTTGGTTGAATCTGAGGATGCGGAAGGCTGACTGTAAAGTTATATTCCTGTTTTTGGCTGCACAGAGGTTGGTGCCCCTAACCTACACATTTTTCAAGGGTCAGCTATAAATGCTAATGAATAAAAATAGACCTGCAAAGTTTAAAATGCTTGACAGTATTTTGTTACAATTAAATAATACAAAACTTTTTGACAGTAAATATCAACAATAACTCTGGGTGGGTAATAGTCCCTCAGAGACGTTGATGCCTACAAAGTTTAAATACTGCTAACATCACAGTTCTCTTAGATTTACCTGATGCCTATTTACATCATAATGTGTTACCATTCAAATTTTGTCTTTCATTGAATGATAGAAGGTCACACTTTTAATAGTAGCATATGCCCATAAGGCAGTTTTCCTTAAAATCTCTCAGAAAAGATATGTCGCTTTAAATCCTACTGAGCCTGTTGTATTAAAAGATGCTCTCTCATTGACCTTATTTTTAATAAAGTGCCATTTCAGAAGATATCAGCCTGAAAAGACATCAAATCTCAGTGGATAATAGTTTTGGATACAGATTAAAGGATATGTGACAGAATTGATTTTTTAAAAAAGAAACAAAGGGATTTAAAAAGGATACACATTTCACCTTGGAAGATGAAATGCTCTAGAAACTTTTATCAAAAATAGCTCTGGTATATCCTTACAAAGACATGTACGTGCCTGTTCGTAGCAGCAATATTCATAATAGCCAAAAAGTAGGAACAACCAAATGTCTGTTGAACGTACAAGCAAGAAATAGAAGAAGCCCATATAATATTGTTCAGCAATAAAATGGAATGAAATATTGACACATGTGTTCATTGGAAGGACTGATGCTAAAACTGAAACTCCAGTACTTTGGCCACCTCATGCGACAAGTTGACTCACTGGAAAAGACTCTGATGCTGGGAGGGATTGGGGGCAGGAGGAGACGGGGACGACAGAGAATGAGATGGATGGATGGCATCACCAACTCGATGGACATGAGTTTGAGTAAACTCCGGGAGTTGGTGATGGACAGGCATGCTGTGATTCATGGGGTCGCGAAGAGTTGGACACGACTGAGCAACTGAACTGAACTGAAATAAGGTGAATGAGCCTCAAAAATGTTTTGCTGGGAATTCCCTGGCGGTCCAGTAGTTAGGACTCCAGGCTTTCACTACCAGGGGCCTGAATTCAATCCCTGGTCGGGAAACTACCACAAGCCATGCAGCACAGCCAGGAAGAAACAGAGTTATGCTAAGTAGAAGAGGCCAGTCACTGAAAACCACATACCACATGATCCCATTTATATGAAATAGCCAGAAAAAGCGAAGCCTTCCATGGAAGGGAGCATGTGACTGCAAATGGGCACCAGGGATTTTTAAGTGGCTATTAGTACCAGAAACATTGAAGCGTTTGAATATTGTTTCAGGTAAAGTGAAAATGGGTAAAAGCAATACTTTTAGTTAATATAGTTTTAGATAATTATTTTAAATGTGAGTTAAAATGTAATAAATATTAATGAACTTATTTAAAAAACAGACACACTGACATAGAAAACAAACTTGTGGTTACCAAAAAGGAAAGAAGTGGGGATCTGTACAGCACAGAGTACTGTATATTCAATAACTTGTAACAAACTGTAATGGAAATGAAAAAATGTAACAAATATTAAAAATGTTTTATTATTCTGTTTTGAAAGGTTTATATACTTAGAATTATAGGGGAGGTTTTTTTTTAAGAACCACTTTATTTCAAGTAGTAAACAAAACTCTAGTTATAACACAATAACCAAACCCTCCATCACTTCTTCACAGTCCAAGGAACAAAACCTCTGACTTAGTTAGAATTATAGTTAACCTTAAATATTTAAAATACATCCTTGTCAATTTCAGAATTTTAATCTTGCCTGATACTTTGAAAGAGGGCAAACTTTGATTGATGGTCAAATCTGAAAGACAAGAAGACACTATTGTCACCTGAACAGTTCTATTAGGATATTAACTTAAAAAAACAATACTGTATACTAACTCATATTTTTCTGTCTTTAAATGCCAGCTGCCTAATGATGCTCATAGAAGATAATTATAACTGTGTGTTTTAAGCCAAATAAATATATATTAAGATTACGTTGAAGATCTTATTTCTACAAAATTATTGGATTTACAATTTAATAATCTATTTTTTAGGACCGAGAAAAAAAAAGAAAAGAGACTTTGATGACTCCAACCTATTTGTATCTGCTGAAGAGGTAAGGCTAATGTATCATTTTAAGCACTCAGCTCTTCTACGTTGTTTTTTAAGTTTTCTAATAAATGTATTTCCCCCCCCTTCTTTTTAAGTTTGGCCACCTATTGGATGAAAATATGGGATCCAAGTTTGATAACATTGGCATGAATGCCATGGCTAACAAAGATAATGCAAGTAAGTAACTTGAATTTTTATTGAGGTTTTAAAATAGTCTTAAGTTATAATTTCTGAAGATCTAAATGTTTTTGGAGGACCTTTTAATAGTAAGAAGGGAAAAATGATTCCTTACAACCTGGAAGGGGATGACTTTTTCACTGTCTGCAGAGCATATGGGATTAAAAAGTACACTACAGCAAAAAAAGACTATAGCCTACAAAAACTACTTTTTTTTTAATGGAGGCAGGCTATTTTTATATAGTCGGCTGCCGACTATTTGCTGAGTAACTTTATAAATATTTTATACATCTTTTAATCATTTCTGATATTGATAGTTAACTGGCTGCTCTTCTTTCACCAGTAAGTGTTCAGAGAAAAGAAAATCTTTAGAGCCTTTCCTGTTCTAGTTGTTTATTTGTAAGTAAATCTTTGATAATAAATACAGAAGGCAGGCAACAAACAAGCAGGGGTTTGTGGAGCAGATGGGAAATGACTGTAGGCCATAGCAGACTGGATGCTCCTGTCACTCAGGATGTTCTCTGGAGCCCCCAAGAAGCTACAATGTACTCATCTTCCTTCTCCCCCCTCAAAGGTCTCAAACAGCTTAGATGGGAGGCTGAACGTGATGACTGGTTACACAACAGAGATGTGAAAAGCATCATCAAGAGGAAGAAAAATTTCAGAAAGAGGCCAAAAATCACTCAAAAAATTAAAAGACAAAGAAAATGAGTGTTTTCTCAATAAATTACAAAGTAAAATTCCACTTACTCCTAATTTTTATTGCTCAGCCATTTTTCTTGATCTTGCTCTCTGATTCCATACATTCCAGAGTGTTCAATGGATTTGTAATAAACTATAAATAAAAATAGCTGTCATTTATAAAATCATGTAAAAGTGTTAAAATTAAACTATACTGAGAAGAAAAAAATCCAGCTGTTACCCCTTATTTCTGCACAGTAAAATGACAAAGATGACAGGATACATAATGTTGTGTGTAAGCTCTAGCACTGGAGAAGGCAGTGGCAACACACTCCGGTACTCTTGCCTGGAAAATCCCATGGACGGAGGAGCCTGGTAGGCTGCAGTCCATGGGGTCGCTAAGGGTTGGACACGACTGGGCGACTTCACTTTTACTTTTCACTTTCACACATTGGAGAAGGAAGTGGCAACCTACTCCAGTGTTCTTGCCTGGAGAATCCCAGGGACAGGGGAGCCTGGTGGGCTTCCATCTATGGGGTCACAGAGAGTCGGACACGACTGAAGTGACTTAGCAGCAGCAGCAGGCTCTAGCATCTATGCTGCTGCTAATAAGTCACTTCAGTCGTGTCCGACTCTGTGTGACCCCATAGACGGCTCCGCCGTCCCTGGGATTCTCCAGGCAAGAATACTGGGGTAGGTTGCCATTTCCTTCTCCAATGTGTGAAAGTGAAAGTGAAGTCGCTCAGTCGTGTCCGACCCTTAGCGACCCCATGGACTGCAGCCTACCAGGCTCCTCTGTCCATGCGATTTTCTAGGCAAGAATACTGGAGTGGCTTGCCATTGCCTTCTCCGTTGGCATCTATAATCTCTACTAATCCTTGTAATGCACACTATTAACAAGCATTACTTTATACCAGATACTGTTCGAAGTAATTACAAAATGTTATGTTTTTTAATCCTTATAACAATTCATGAGATGGGCATTATTATCTCTACTTGATGGAGAAAGAAAAAGCTCCAAGAAGGTAGCAAACCAGATATGAGTTTTGAGTTTTAAGCAGTAATTTGATTCCCATCATCCTCAGATAAGTCTCATTCCAAAGTCTACATTCTTAATCCACTGATAGAATTAAGAATCCAGCCCATCACTCACTGGGTAACTGCGATGAGAATTTTCTTTACTGTGTTCTTCAAAAGGAGTGAAAATAGACATGAACAGTATTTTTGGAAACTGATACCAAAAAATTAAAAAGTGATTTAACCCTTAATTGGTCATAAATTATAAAGGTTACCTGAAGAACCTGCTTTGTACACACAAATTTTACTTAAGGAAAAACATACCTTCTAAGATGAAGGGGAATTTTTTGCTCATTGTATGCCTGAAATCTAATGAAAAAAAAAAATCTTAAAATTAGGCATGATTAGAAATTCACTGTATTAACACGTGGAGCCATAATTTAGTGCTAGCCTTAGGGTCTATAAGATAGGAATCCTATAAATTTGAGAAACTGTATCTTTTTAAGATAGGATCAAAACTGCACTTAGGTAGTCTTCCATAGTTATTTTGAAATTTTTAAGACTTGACCTATATATGTGATATAATTTATTCCAAAATGGTATTTTAAAAGCAGATTTTCAGTGTTAATGTGAAATTCCTTTGTGTAATTTTATGAACTGTTTTATGGATGCCGTTTTACCTTGATAGAGAATTAGAAATAAGAGTGTACTACACCCAATTGTTGAAGTTGACCTTAAACCTTAGTTTGCTTTTAAATACCATTTGTATGTTTTCTTTTATACCCTTATATCCTTTAAATGACAAGTTTCAAAGGTGGCCACCACCCCAGGACTACTATTCCCTGCTTTAGAGAAAGGGAAAGTAGCACTTCTTGATTTTTTAAAAGTTGAGGGCGCTAATAGGAAATTTCCCCCACAAAATGTTAAAGCACTTTCCGTGATGGCCAGTGGCATGAGAAAGGCTGTTAGTGCCTAATACTGAAGAAGAGGAAGAACTTTCTAACCCGAGCAACTGGTTACTTGACAATTCAGCTATGCTGCTTGTTTCCTCAGTTTGTCAAACAATGAGGTGTAATGGACAGGCTGGATTTTTTCCATCTTATACTCCCAAACTACGCCAGACCAAGGACACCTACTCTGTGCTTCCCAGTAGGAAAATCCGTTGAAGTATGAAACATTTTCCTTAGTCTACACACATTTAACTTTTCGCAGTGGGGGAGAAGTTAAGTCCTTTATTCTATAATACCAGTAATTAACACCTAGCTTCTTCCCCTTGTACCATAAAATGCCTAATACATTGAATACTAATACCTAATACTCTGAAGAAGCAGTTTCTCCAAAAAAGCCATTTAACCTAAAATGTGTTAGTGAACTGTACATCCCCCCCTAAAAAACACTGTAATTTCTGAATTATGATTACCTTGGCTTGTGTTCATCTTATTAAACAAAAAATATGCTCCAAAAATGCCCATAAGTTCAGCTACTAATACTCCTTTAAAGATCTTCTTTGCCAGTGGATCCATAGAACGGGACATCCTAAGTTTAACAAATAAATGTAAACCTGAATAAACATATTCAAACTTAGTAACACTGAACTTCAATACATCTCAATAGTTTGAGTGATTACATTGGAATAAAACCCCAAAGTTAGTGTATCCAAGTTGTATTAGACATGTCTCACTTTCCTAGTTTTCAGTCTCCATGCTTAAGGTGCACAGTGAACCAGAGACATGATTAGAGAAAGCAGAGAGGAGACAAAATTGAAGGCATTTAACTTAACAATTTATGGAACTAAGATTTTTAAACTGCCTAAGAATATAGAATGGTGGGAGATAGGATAAATCATTTTAGCTGAACAAGGAATTAAGATATGTTCTAATGAGTATGATATGTGGAGTTCATGAAGTAGCCTACAAAAGCAAGATTATTCTGTAAGTGGTTATATAATACATGTTTTATAGCTGGAAGTTTTTATTTATGTAATATAATGAAATATGTGCCGTAGTTCATAGCATTTTATATAAAGATGAGCAATAAACTGGTTCTTGCTCCTAAGGAGTTGCTATTCTAAGTTTTTTCAAACTAATCACATCACCCCAAAGGCTTGTTAAAAATGCATATTCTTTGTTGACTTCCGTGGCAGTCCAGTGGTTAAGACTCCATGCTTCCAGTGCAGGGGAAGTAGGTTCAATAATTGGTTGGGGAACTAAGATACCACGTGCCACAAGGCAAAGCCAAAAAAAAAAAAAAAGCATATTCTTGGGCCTCAAAGGGAAATTCCCCAATCCCCAAATCTGATTCAGCAAGTCTAGCGTTGGCACCCCGTAATCTGCCCTTTTACAGACAACTCCAAGTGACTTTTATACAAGAGGCTCCTGGACCACGTAAGGGGAAACACTGACCATGATCACCCACAAAGTGGCAAGACTAGACTTCAACTCTTGATTCTCTCCCTGTATTATAAAATAAAAGCCCATCAGGAGAAAGTGCTTGAGTCTTTACTCTCTTTCACGAAGGTAAAAGCTAACAAGGAAAGATCTATATAACAAGAAAATAGCATATATGACTCTTACTGAGTAAATGAAATACAGACCCAAGTTTTTACTCTGCCTCAAAGTCAAGAAGGCCAGGAGAACCAGTGATTTTTAAACTTAGTATTTCAGTCCTGTGTATGCTTTCTTTGTCACACTGTGCCATTCTCTGTGTGAAATGTCACAGCCTGTAATACTTTACCCAGCTCTCCTCTCATTCCACTCAATTTTGGCTTCTTTTCAACAGTCTGAGGGTGGGGGTAATTAAATACTTTGGTAGGATTATCCTACTAATATCGTTACCAGGTGTCCCTCCCACCCCACCCCCAAGATCCCTTCTCTCATTTTGATAATGTGATCACCCTGGGGCCTAAAAGATTAAAACTTGGAATTGGTGATGGACAGGGAGGCCTGGTGTGCTGTGATTCATGGGGTCGCAAAGAGTTGGACAGGACTGAGCGACTGAACTGAAGAGAAATGAAGCAGAAACATTTAAAACTTACACATAACTAAGAGGCAGTGAGGGAGTAGGAAGGAAGATTTGTTTTCCTTTGTGTAGTGCTAGGCATTACATTATGGGCTGTACATTATGGGCTTCCCTGGTAGCTCAGCTGGTAAAGAATCCAACTGCGATGTGGGAGATCCCAGTTTGATTCCTGGGTTGGGAAGATCAACTGGAGATGGGATAGACCACCCACTCCAGTATTCTTGGGCTTCCCTGGTGGCTCAGACTGTAAAGAATCTGCCTCCAATGTGGGAGACCTGGTTTGATCCCTGCGTTGGGAAGATCCCCTGGAAGAGAAAGAGCATGGCAACCCACTCCAGTATTCCTGCCTGGAGAATCCCCATGAACAGGAGCCTGGGGCAGGGGGGTACCCTGCAGTCCATGCGATCGCAAAGAGTTGGCCATGACTAAGCACAGGCTGTACATTTACTGCCAGGAAATAAGCCATAACCAGCACAGGAGCTATCTTGGGGTTATTTTTTAATGTTCAAGTGGTGGAAAAAAAAAAAAACAAAGCCAGCCTTGCAGCCAGATGCAAAGAGTAAGGAATTCCAAGTAGAATTGTTTTGTTAGGAAAGCAAGGATAAAGGTTCAAAAAAGTAAAAGTCCATAAATAAATTTTTAAAAGACAAGAAAAAAGTTCAAATAACACTGTAAAGCATTTACCTTTCTTAAAAACATATATGTATATTTCACATTCCAAGTCCCTCAGCTTCAGAAAACGTGTTTAGAACTGATAAAACCAATTTAATGAACACCAAAGGCATACCATTCCACCACAAGTTACTAACTGGTGGAGATGGAATAAGAATAGCAATATTTTTGGATAAAGGTGGAACTCAGGTGACATTTAAAATAAATCAGTCCTGAGAGTTCCCTGGTGGCCTAGTGGTTAGGATTCCTAACTTTCACTGCTGTGGCAGGGGTTTAATCCCTGCAACTGAGATCTGGCAAACAGGGCAAAGCCAAAAATAAATAAATAATAGAGCAGTCCTCTGGTGGGCTGGGAAAAAAGCAGGGCTGTGTGTCATGAGGTTAACATCACACTGGGCTGAGACGCTGACTCAGGATGCACAAGCTTAAGACAAATAAGCATGTTGCCTTCAAAAAGCCTCAGCTGTGCACCATAGCTGGTAGTGGACACCGCTCAGCATCTCCTGGCAACATTTGAAACAGCAAGGTCTTTCCTTCCAATCTAGACAACAAGGCTTCCCAGCTCCGACCCTAAGTTCAATGAACAAAAGCAGTTTTTCCAGGTTTCCAGTGTCAAGAGCCAAGCGTGGTCTAAGGTTGGCTACCAGGGATCCGCAGCCCCTCGCAGCCCCCGCAGCCCCGGTGCCCGGGCTCCTGCCATCTCCCCAGCTCCCGGGTTCTTCCCGACCCGCCGGGACCCCCAGCACACTCCGGCCCGGCCAGGTGCCCACACGCACGCTCAGCGCAAGGACCACTGCCCGGTCGCCGGGCCAAGGTCACCGAGCGACCCGGAAACACTCGGGTCCACTCCTCGTGCAGACGAATACAGTCACCGAATGTCCTCTTTATGATACCAGAACTCTGCCGTGGTCCCTACAAACCTCAGCCCTCTCCTCACTCTGGGGAGACCCTGTCGGGCGCGGAGAGCTACAGCCAAAGGTCTAGCAAGAGGCCTGCACGAACACCTTACCTGAGGCGCGGACTCCAGAGGCTGCGCATGCGCAGTAGGGCAGAGCCCGCCCCTCCCTGGCGTTGGCCCCGCCCCCAGGCCGTAATTACCTGTGCTCTTACTACCCCGGCGGCTCAGCCTCAAAGAATCTGCCTGCAATGCAGGAACTACAGGAAGCATAGGTTCAATCCCTGGGTCAGCAAGATCTCCTGGAGAAGGGCCAACTCTTTGTGACCCCATGGACTGTAGCACGCCAGGCTACTCTGTCCATGGGGATTCTCCAGGCAAGAATACTGGAATGGGTTGCCATGCCCTCCTCCAGGGTCCCAACCCAGGGATCAAAGCCAGGTCTTCCACATTTCAGACTGATTCTTTACCATCTGAACCACCAGGGAAGCCCAACTTATATACATTACTACATATAAAATACATTACCAGCAAGGACCTAACGTTTTAGCACGGGAAATTATAGTCAGTATTTTGTAATAACCTATGAGGGAAATGAATCTGAAAAAAATATAGATAAAATATAGATATATATGTATAAATAATTGAATCACTTTGCTGCACACCTGAAACTAATACACCTAAATAAAAAGGAAGAAACTAGGAGCTTATAAATAAACACTTCAACTAAAAACAAATACTTCAATTAAAGTAAATCCTTCAATTATGTACTTAATAAACAAATACCTCAATTAAAAACAAACAGGGACCTAGTAAGTTTGCTGTCCATTCTCCCACGGGCACCTCAGAGGAAGACCAGCTAGTCAATCTGGTGGAATTCTCAAGTTGAATCCTTTCAACTACCTGACATGAGGCAACAGAGATTAGTCTAGATAATCCACTGCTGCTGGTTGCCAAAGGGCACCTACTGGACAGAAGGGCCAGGATGTTGGTGATGGCCCAGGCTTCCCTTCAGATGACCCAGGACACAGAGCAGTGGGGAGCTGTGACCTCTGGGGTCGGGGGGTACTGTCCCTGAAGCAGAGGCAGCGGGGGCAGAATCTCTGTTCTGCCAGCTGCCGTGCTCTGGAGGGAGTGGCTCTCCCATCACCCTCAGCCTAGGAGACCAAAGTGTTACCAGATACACCATCCTGGATCCCAAATATTTCCAGCATCCACTAACTCATGAACTCCATCCTGACTTCCTGATGGTCAACTTCTGATAAGGGGAGCCAGTTTTCAGTAAACTCTCCAAATACAGAGGTTACTCCCTCTCCCTACATATTGGATTCCAAGGTAAATTTCAATCTTGGACTGCCCTGGAAGTAGAACATCTCTTGCTAAAGAAGAGGGTGCGGGTGGGGGAGGAAACACAACATAATCTGAAGGGGCACCCCAAGGAAGATGGCACAGGAAGGGCTAGTTTCAATTCAGTTCAGTTCAGTCGCTCAGTCGTGTCCGACTCTTTGCGACCCCATGAATCACAGCACGCCAGGCCTCCCTGTCCATCACCAACTCCCGGAGTTCACTCAAACTCATATCCATCGAGTCGGTGATGCCATCCAGCCATCTCATTCTCTGTCGTCCCCTTCTCCTTCTGCCCCCTATCCCTCCCAGCATCAGAGCCTTTTCCAGTGAGTCAACTCTTCGCATGAGGTGGCCAAAGTATTGGAGTTTCAGCTTTAGCATCAGTCCTTCCAATGAACACCCAGGACTGATCTCCTTTAGAATGGACTGGTTGGATCTCCTTGCAGTCCAAGGGACTCTCAAGAGTCTTCTCCAGCACCACAGTTCAAAAGCATCAATTCTTCGGCACTGTTTTCTTCACAGGCCAACTCTCACATCTACACATGACCACGGGAAAAACCATAGCCTTGACTAGACGGACCTTGGTTGGCAAAGTAATGTCTCTGCTTTTTAATATGCTATCTAGGTTGGTCATAAGTTTCCTTCCAAGGAGTAAGCGTCTTTTAATTTCATGGCTGAAATCACCATCTGCAGTGATTTTGGAGCCCAAAAAATAAAGTCTGACACTGTTTCCACTGTTTCCCCATCTATTTCCCATGAAGTGATGGGACCAGATGCCATGATCTTAGTTTTCTGAATGTTGAGTTTTAAGCCAACATTTTCACTCTCCTCTTTCACTGTCATCAAGAGGCTTTTGAGTTCCTCTTCACTTTCTGCCATAAGGGTGGTGTCATCTGCATATCTAAGGTTATTGATATTTCTCCCAGCAATCTTGATTCCAGCTTGTGCTTCTTCCAGCCCAGCGTTCCTCATGATGTATCTGCATATAAGTTAAATAAGCAGGGTGACAATATACAACCTTGATGTACTCCTTTTCCTATTTGGAACCAGTCTGTTGTTCCATGTCCAGTTCTCACTGTTGCTTCCTGACCTGCATATAGGTTTCTCAAGAGGCAGGTCAGGTGGTCTGGTATTCCCATCTCTTTCCGAATTTTCCACAGTTTATTGTGATCCACACAGTCAAAGGCTTTGGTATAGTCAATAAAGCAGAAACAGATGTTTTTCTGGAACTCTCTTGCTTTTTCCATGACCCAGTGGATGTTGGCAATTTGATCTTCGGTTCCTCTGCCTTTTCTAAAACCAGCTTGAACATCTGGAAGTTCACGCTTCACAGTTCAGGGCCAGTTTACCTGCCTCTAAAAAACAGGTAATCGACACTCAGGAGCCCTCTGCTATCTAATCCCTGCTTTGTTCATCAGTCTTGACTTCAATTGCCTTCAGTTCAGTTCAGTCTCTCAGTCGTGTCTGACTCTTTGCGACCCCATGAATCACAGCACTCCAGGCCTCCCTGTCCATCACCAACTCCCGGAGTTCACTCAAACTCATGTCCATCGAGCTGGTGATGCCATCCAGCCATCTCACTCTCTGTCGTCCCCGTCTCCCCCCACCCCCAATCCCTCCCAGCATCAGAGTCTTTTCCTTAGACTTTTACAAAAGTCACCTGTACTCTGGATGGGTGGGAGTGTGTATGTGTGTGTGTAAGTTCATAGCCTGGGAGAAAAAATTAAAGGAAAAGAAGGTAAGAGGGACCAGTCTCTTTAAACTGAAGGAAAGGAGCCTCATATAAACCTCCCAGACTCAGCAGAGGCAAGAGTCTGTACCATCTGAGAGGTCCAGCACCACTTGCCTCAGACCTGGGTGGATCCAGGAGCTGAACAGGAAGCTGGGATTTTGCAGAACCAGAGGTCCACAAGCAAATGCATCATCTAATCCCAGTTATTCTGCAATCATGCACGATGGTTGACAGGTTGCCCTGATCTTAGGGAGACTAACAAAAATCAGACCTCACAGTACCAGTTCTAGACAGCCCCTAAATCTTCCTAATCACAGGCATTAGTATCAGAACAGGATCCAGTCACTTTTTTTTTAATGTCACTGTTTGAATTAATGTCTTAAGTTCTACCTTCCCTAGGGAAACAAAGACTCTTTACAATATAAGAGATAATCCCACTAAGCCACTTGGCAGGGAGTCCAGTCTTACACCTTTTCTTTTTTGGAAGGGAGATTCTGAAATACACAACCTTCCCACCTACACTGAATAACGTCCTATTATTATGTATGGTAATAAGACCTTCAAGGGGTAGTGCTGTATGGAAACAGAAAAACAGGACTTCCCTGATGCTGCTGCTGCTGCTAAGTTGCTTCAGTCATGTCTGACTCTGTGCGACCCCACAGATAGTAGTCCACCAGGCTCCTCCATCCCTAGGATTCTCCAGGCAAGAATACTGGAGTGTGTTGCCACTTCCTTCTCCAGTGCAAGAAAGTGGAAAGTGAAGTCGCTCAGTAGTGTCTGACTCTTCGTGACCCCATGGACTGCAGCCTGCCAGGCTCCTCCGTCCATGGGATTTTCCAGGCAAGAGTACTGGAGTGGGGTGCCATTGCCTTCTCCGCCCTGGTGGTGCAGTGGATAGAAATCCACCTGTCAGTGCAGGGGACATGGGTTGAATCACTAGTCTGAGAAGATCCTAGTCCGGGAGGATCCCACATGCCGTGGAGCAATGAAGCCTGTATGCCACAACTACTGAGCCCATGCTCCAGGGCCGGGGAGCCACAACTAGTGAGCCCCTGTGCCTAGAGCCTGTGCCCCACAAGGGAAGCCACCGCAATGAGAAGCCCGTGCACCGCAGCTAGAGAGTAGCCCCCGGTCTCCGCAACCAGAGAAGGCCTGAGCACAACAAAGGCCCGGCACATTCTAAAATAAAAATAAAGACGAATAAATAAATAAACATTTTAAAAGATATGGAAAAATAGCAAGACTCAAATATTTTAATTTTACAAACTTAAAAAAAAATAATCACAAATATAATGACACCTAGCTACTCATTCTTAACTCTGAAACCTCTTAGGTCAATTCTTTCCCTTCGGTAAAATGGAAATTAAAACTTCCTCTTCCACATCCACCACCTGCCTCACTGAGACACTTTCTGTTGACCAGTATAACTTCCTCAACTCTATGATGTACATGCTTTCCACATTTCTGAAACTGGAATGCACCTCACAATCAATGGATGCATTTAATACTGTGTTTATCCCCAAATGTTGTTATTGAATATAATGTTCTAGAATCCAGGGAATTTATTTCCCTTGTGGTCATAAAAATCCATCTCCTTAGGAGGTAAAATTTTTTTTTCAGTGAAAAGTCCCAGGGCCTTGTTTCTCATGGCAGGTAAAGCAGCACCGGAAATGCATTGGTACAGACAATTACACTGGGGCCTCTAACAGAGATCTTGCTGTAACCATCTGTCTGCCAGGGGATTCAGCTGCACTGCCTACATTCCTGTCCCAGCTCTTCAAATGTCTGACTCTACTTCCCTCCTGTAAAACTCTAATTAACCCACCTGTAAAATGGTAACAACAGCAACACTGATTTCATAGGGCTATTTAGTGAAGCTTCGTGAAATCATCCATGTAATGTTACCAGCTTGGCAGGATGTCTGCTACATGCAGGTGATCAATAATGTGGGTATTATTTTAATTTATATATTGATATGAATGACTGTAGCAGCTAGGTAATGATGCACAACTAGGAGTTAACTTCTTCAGTGTTAGCATGAGTTTAGAGAAAGGCAAATGTGGTTTTTAAAAAACTATGTTCATAGGGCTACAGGAAAAAAAAATGGAGGAAGACTAAGGAGAAAGATTTGGAGAAGAGAATGGGAGAAAGAAGAAAAAAAGCTCACTAGATGTTTACAGAAAGTCGACTTAAGAAGAAGCCAACAAGAATACATTTTGACCCAGAAAGTATACTAGACAAGATGTACGCTACACTGCTGAGACAAAGAGACTGCAAAAATCCAGTGGCTGCCACAAGATAGGCAACTGTATTCTTCCACACACAGTTCAGGAAACTGGTTCTATGTAGGGTGGGTGACGGAATGGTGATCCATCACATGTTGAGTTCCTGTATCTCGTTGGTCTACCATCTCCTAGCGGGCTGTTTTTATCTGAATTAGCAAGTCTGGCTTACCAGCATGTCTGTCCTCCAGGTTTAGGAAAGTGGAGAGAGAAAAATTAGAGAACAATGAACTTTCTGTGTCCAGGTCCTGAACAAAACTTTGCACACACTACTTTCACTCAGCTCCCACGAGCCCCAGGGCCACACCAAGCTGCAAAGGAAGCAGGGATAAGAGTCCAGTTCAATCAAAGAAAAAAGAAGAGAGTGTTGCTGGGGAAAAACTATGTCACAGAGAGTGAGTGTTTCACTTCAGGGACCTTGAACGAGCAGGACATGAACTTAGAGGGCAGGAGACACCATTATATTGTATGCTTCCCTTGACAAAGCATCTCCCTTCTAGGAATCAAACCTATCTGTTGTCAAATAGGTCAGCTATTATTATCCCTATTTTATATATACCTCTGAAGGTATATTATGAGTTCAAAAGAACACAACTAATCATCATCAAAAGGTGTACAAATACAAATGCTGGAGAGGGTGTGGAGAAAAGAAAACCCTCCTACACTGTGGGTGACAATGGTGCAGCAACTACAGAGAACAGTATGGAGTATCTTTAAAGAAACAGAAATAGAGTTTCCATATGAGCCAACAATCTCACTCCTGGGCATATATCTGGAAAAAAGGAAAACTCTAATTTGAAAAGGTAAGTGCACCCCAAAGTTCATAGTAGGACTACTTACAATAGTCAAACTGTGGAAGCAAACTAAGTGTCTATTGACAGGTGAGTGGATGAAGAAGAGGTGGCATGTATATATAATGGAAAACTACTCAGCCATAAAGGAATGAGATATTGCTATCTGCAGCCACATTGATGGACCTAGAGATGATCACATTAAGTGAAGCAAACCAGAGACAAATCTCATATGATATCACTTGTATGTGGAATCTAAGAAAATGATACTTATTTACAACTTATTTGTAAATGAATGAACTTATTTACAAAACAGAAAGAAATTCACAGATATAGAAAAACAAACTTAGGGGGACTTCCCTGGTGGTCCGGTGGCTAAGACTTGGCACTCCCAATGCAGGGGGAGCTGGTTGGATCCCTGGGCACGAAACTAGATCTCACATGCCACAGCTAAGACCAGCACAGTTAAATAAATACATAAATATTTTTAAAAAATGGTTACCAAAGGGAAAAGGGGAGGAGAGAGGGATAAATTAAGAGTTTGGGATTAATATATACACACCACTATACACAAAATAAACAAGGACCCTGTATAGCACAGAGAACTATATTCAGTATCTTGTAATAACCTATGATGGACAAGAATCTGAAAAAAGAACTGAATCACTTTGCTGTATACCTGAAACTAATACAACACTGTAAATCAACAATACTTCAATAAAACAAAATAAACAAATACAAGTAAATGGTAGAGCTGAGATTCAAACTCAGGTCTGCAGTCTTCTAAGCCTACTGAGGCAGGAAATGACAGATTCGAGTTGGGTGCCTCTTTCCGCCCCACTAAATTACTGGGCAATTCCATCACTTCCCTGTCACTGAAGGAGACCAGGTTTTGCCATCTTACAATATGCCACGTTGGCATGAGGATAATTTTGAACTAAAGGCAATTAAAAAACCCAGCCAATTAAGGAAAAGCTCTTTACCTCCCCCTTTAATTACCTAAATTTACATTGGAAAGAAAGGCTCTACCAGGAAGATACCTATTACTAGGGATATATTTTTATCCGAAAAACTCATCTGCAGAACAGGGCAGTTTTCCAAACTGCCCTAGTTTTCCAAACATCTCCCCTGCCTTCCTGTGAGTGGCTTTCTTCCCCTTTGTATCCTCAAACCCCTACCCCTTTCCTAAACCCCGGTTAATAAACAGGATGTTATTTAAACTTCAATTACCTGATGGCCTTTTGAATCTGCGTATTATAATGGAACACCCATTAATGTAATTTTGTTCGTTTTTTTCTCCTATTGATCAGTCTTACATCAATTTAATTATTAGACCAGGCAAAGAACCTAGAAGGGAAAAAGGGAAAATTTTTACACCCTGCATCACACCATGGGGGCTTCCCTGATAGTTCAGTTGGTAAACAATCCACTTGCAATACAGAAGACCCCGGTTGGATTTCTGGGTTGGGAAGATCCACTCGTGAAGGGATAGGCTACTCACACCAGTATTCTGGCCTGGAGAATTTCATGGAGAGTCGGACACGACTGAGCAACTTTCACTTCACTTCACACCATGGACATGTATGTGTGAAACTATCAACCAAGGAGAAAGTTTTTCTCTGTAAATTGTTTTGCTAATATTAAAATTTTATACCTGATTGAATTAAATAACTATGTGTTAGACATTTAATATCTATTATTGTCTATTAAGAAAATCTACTCTTTCTTTGGGAGGGTTGCCTATAATGGTAATACAATACACCCATTAGGTAATATTCTCTGATCCTCAGCCTGTTTTTCACCTGCGCTGTGCCTTTTGTCAGAGGTGGGTACGCAAAAAGCCAGGGGTGGAGGTGGGTGAGAATTAAGTATTTCTTTCTCATGTGAATGGGAGGAGCCCTTTATTCCACCTCCTGAAAACCCCCATTAAAAGCTGCCACTGCCCCAGACAACCACAGAGCAGGTTCTTCAGCAGGGAGCCAGAATGACTGCTAATTCCAAATGTATTGACTACATCAACGAAGCTTTGGAAAAATCAAAAGAAACTGTACTGTCTCACTTGTTTTTCACCTATCAGGGGATTCCTTACCCAGTCACCATGTGCACCTCAGAGACTTTCAAAGCCCTGGACGCCTTTGAAGCCAGAAGCGATGACATAGTTCTAGCATCTTATCCAAAGTGTGGTAACTAACCAAACTTTTCTACAAGGGCACTTTATCAGAATGAGTAGGTGGGGAAGGCGCAAGGAGAAGGTGGGAGGAGGGCAGGTCATCTCAGCTCTACATGAAGCCAGAGATTGGAGAGGAGGGTAGCTATGGTGAATCAGAACAGAGCCTGTAAAATCAGTAACTAGAACTGGTAGATTTAGAAACCCCAGTGTCTGAGGGCTTCCCCGGTGGCCCAGTGTTAAAGAATCCGCCTGTGATGCAGGAGACTCAGGTTCATTCCCTAGGTTGGAAAGATCGCCTGGAGGAGGGCATGGCAGCCCCCTCCTGTATTCTTGCCTGGCGAATCCCATGGACAGAGGAGCCTGCCAGCCTGCAATCCATGGGGTCACAAAGAGTCAGACACGACTGAAACTACTGAGCACGCATGACGCAGTGTCTGGGAGAGGACGTCTGTGTGAAAAGAACAGGATGATGAGTGTAAAAGGAGCTGTATGGTGGGGCCAGCGAACAGAAACAGGGCCCACTTTCCATGGAGTACTCAGAGTAGCCAAGATGTTCATCTTGATTTTTGACTGAAGACAAGCATGGGCTTGTCAATAAACATCTATGCCTTCCATATACTAGGTTGTTTTTCAGGATCAAAGACCAATCCTCCTGTTTCTCAAGTCAGTTTTATAGTGATCCTTCATCAGTGGAGGATAAGATGTTAAGAAACTAAATTACTCTATTTTATACAATCTACTTTTGATTTTCCTTTTTGGCCACACCGGGTGGCATGCAGGATCTTAGTTCCCTGACCAGGAATCATACCTGCACCCCCACGGTGGAAGCGTGGCGTCTCAACCACGAGACCACAGGAAAGTCCTACTTTTGATCATTTTTAACTGTTATTCCATCTCTGTTTGTTAAAACCAACTCCATTTCATATTTTCTTTTTAATTGATGCTATATTTTTATAAAAATCCAAATTACACATTTCTGTAGAAAATATTCATTAATTTAAGGTAAAATATATGATACACAATAAACAACCATTTCCATAGTATAACATTGTTCTGTAAAGAAGATATTTTATATTTTAAAAAAAGCACTGCCTCTTATTAAAGGAGAAATTTAAGAAATAAGATAATCTGATTTTTATACCGAATGGCGCTTTTCCATAAAACTCTGCTGCTTTCCACAGCCCAGGTTATTTTGAATGCAGAAGAACAAGTTGTACATATCAGGGAATTGTTGTAGGTTTTCTTTTCTTTCTTTTTTCTTGGCTGTAAAATGGTTTGCAGGATCTTGGTTCCCAGACCAGCAATCAAACCTGGGCCCCCTGGAGTGGAAGCACAGAATCCTAACCACTGGACTGCCAGGGAATTCTCTCATTGTAGATTTTAATTTTTATGATATGTATGTTTAAGTAACATGCTTTTATTATATCAAGACTCCTTAATGAGCTTCAATTCTCATAGGTTCTAACTGGATTCTCCACATCATTAGTGAATTGATGTTTGCTGATTCTAAACAAAAGTATGAATACCCAGAATTCCCAGTTCTTGAATGTGGGGATCCAGAAAAATATCAGGTTGGTACAAAAGAGCCTTGAAACTTAGAGCAAATTATTCTAGAAAGTAGAATTGTGGGATTTTTTTAGTTTTGAGTTCAGAAAATACAACACTAAATAATTCATTGTGTGATTATCATATAATCCCAGCACTTTTTAGGAATTATCTCATTTTACTACAGAATCACCTTATCACTATCTACAAACGATTAAATCATTAGTGTGTGTGTGAAGGTAGTGACAGGTCATCCTACCTGTTATTAACATTATCTTAACGCATGTTACTACTCACCTTATCAATGTAACTAACTAGGGCCTGGATGTGAGACAGGATGTTTTTCTCCCTGCCAGGAAGGACAAGAAAAAGGAGGAGAAAGGATCTGCCTCAAGATTTTGGTGCTTGGACAGAACAGGGGAGAGAAGGACCATCCACCCCTCCACACACACTTAGACACACCAGAAACACATGTGGGAAGGGAAGACTGTATCCAACTGGAAACCACATTCCCAGCAAAACTTACCAGAAGTGCTCACCAACAAAACTCCCAACAGGCAGACAGAACAGAGTTACTAAAAATAAAGTTACTTAGGGAGTTCAGAAAATTTCTGCAAAGAGATGGAGACACTTGCCAGGATGACAAATACAAACTTAAAAGTTGGATCCCAGTTGGAAGGAAACTTATTTCCATGGACTGGGCCGAAGTAACAGAAAAATATATTGTAAATGAGGTGTTCAGGGATTTGGGTTTTGAAGTCTTTTGATGTCTATAATTTATCAGAAATGTTTATTTTTCTCTTTGGGTATTTTTAAAAGCACTTTTTGCATTTTAATTATCCCTTGTGGCTCAGCTGGTAAAGAATCTGCCTGCAATGTAGAAGACGTGGGTTTGATCCCTGGGTTGGGAAGATCCCCTGGAGAAGGGAAAGGTTATCCCCTGGAGAATTCCATGGACTGTAGTCCATGGAAGAGTTGGACACGACTGAGTGACTTTCACTTTAACTTTTCATATACAAAGAGTTTTCTATGCAATGTGCCTTTTATTTTAAAATGGAAATGAGAGGATAAGCTTCATTTAATGGTTATTCACTTCATACAGAAAACATTTCTAAAATATATACATTTTTTTCTTAAGATGTATCTGTATTTAGACTTTACACTGCTTACAGTTGGCTATATCATGCATTTTCATGAACATATAATTATACATTTACCTAGTTTTGTTACAATTAACCTCCATTTTCCCACTGGATATTTTTCTAACCCTTTTAAGGAACTTTACCATTTCTCACGTGTCTTAAAGAGATTTTTGGCCATGCAGTTTGGTGGAAATGGCACTCTATCACTTAATCTGAAAATTACCATCTGTGTGATTTTGCACAAAGGACTTAAAACCTCAAAATCTCTTGTTAATCCTTAAAATGGGGGTTACAATATCTACCTGAGAGGATTATTGTGAATGAATGTAAAAGTACTTCCAAAACTGGAATCAAGAACGACTACTAATCATCACTTGGGTGCACAGCATTGATTTAAAAAAAATTTAAGTCATTTTTTGCTCCCTTGCTTGAGTTGGGATCTCTAGTTAATTTTTCACAGAACCATTGGCTGTAAATGTCTAAATATAATTTTATTGCTTGAAATGATGACCAGCATGGAAAAAAACACTGAAAGCATTAGCCCACCACAGAACTACACTAAAGGTCTGATTTTGAGCTAAAAGCCTTCACCCTATCCAATTAAACAGAGCTTCATTTTGTAAATTATCAGTAGAAGTAGATCACAAAAACAAAAAGAATCAATCACAGAGTCCTTATATTAACAAGAATTTCTCTCATAAGATATTTCTCAGATATTTAAGTGACTCTGCACTTTCAGGTTCTGTTAGGATATTTGACTGCATGAAGTTTTGCTGGTTTAAGAAAAAAAGATCTAGATGTTAAAAATGAATTTGGAGGAGCTATAGAAAGACTTGAACATTTCTGTTAATGACTTTGAATGTAGAAAAGATCCACATTAAGTGAAAGAGTGGATTGCAGATTTTGAGCTGTCTTGAAGAAAATGATTTTGGGATGGCTGTGGGAAAAGGTAAATTTTTCTTAAAAAAAAAAAAAAATGACCAAAGGAAAAGAAAAGATTGGGCAATGGAAAGCAGGATGGAAGAAGGAAGTTTGAAAGGAAGTTTTAAATTGCATATTTATTTGTGATTCTCCATTCCTCACCCCCACAAAGAAAAGAGAAGTAAAGATAGTCTAGAGGAGGATGTGGAAGAGGAATAACAGTAATGACTGAAACGACTCTCAGGTACTAAACCTGGGAGTGATTCACCACACACACACACACACACACAACACACACACAACACACACACACCACACACACACACACCCCACATAAGCTTTAACCTTATTGTCTATGTTTTCAAGAGGATGAAACAGTTCCCATCACCAAGGATTTTGACAACTCATCTCCATTATGACAAATTACCTGGGTCCATCTTCAAGAACAAAGCCAAGGTGAGTGTCCCTCTACTGGTATTTCAATGTGAAGTTCTTCGTGTATAGATACTGGCTTTGTGAGATATAGGATGAGTGTGCTACTCATCACAGAATTTTAATGAATAAAGTGTGCAGTTTGGTGTTTCTTTTGTTGCTTCTTTCCTCAGATATATTGGCTATCAGTTCAGTTCAGTTCAGTTCAGTCGCTCAGTCGTGTCCGACTCTTTGCGACCCCATGAATCACAGCACGACAGGCCTCCCTGTCCATCACCAACTCCCGGAGGTCACTCAAACTCATGTCCATCGAGTCGGTGATGCCATCCAGCCATCTCATTCTCTGTCATCCCCTTCTCCTCCTGCCCCCAATCCCTCCCAGCATCAGAGTCTTTTCCAGTGAGTCAACTCGACGCACAAGGTGGCCAAAGTATTGGAGTTTCAGCTTCAGCATCAGTCCTTCCAATGAACACCCAGGACTGATCTCCTTTAGAATGGACTGGTTGGATCTCCTTGCAGTCCAAGGGACTCTCAAGAGTCTTCTCCAGCACCACAGTTCAAAAGCATCAATTCTTTGACGATCAGCTTTCTTCACAGTCCAACTCTCACATCCATACATGACCACAGGAAAAACCATAGCCTTGACTAGACGGACCTTTGTTGGCAAAGTAATGTCTCTGCTTTTTAATATACTATCTAGGTTGGTCATAACTTTCCTTCCAAGGAGTAAGCATTTTTTAATTTCATGGCTGCAATCAGCATCTGCAGTGATTTTGGAGCCCAAAAAAATATAAATTGCATTCAAATGAAATGTATTTTCAGCCAGGATGTAAAACTTATACCTAAAGTAGCCCACCAGGCTCCTCTGTCCATGGGATTTTCCAGGCAGGAATACTGGAATGGGTTGCTATTTCCTTCTCCAGGGGATCTTCCCAACCCAGGGATTAAACCCGGGTCTTCTGTATTGCAGAGGAATCATTTACCAACTGAGCCACCAGGGAAGCCCCTAACCCCTGTTAGGTATTTGAATTCCACCAAGTGGCTGTCTGGACTACTCACATCTCCCATTACAAAGGACTCCTCTGTCCCCTCTGCTAGGTGTGGATGGCTCTGTAAAACAGTTTTTCTTTATACTGAGACTCTCCCAAATTGGAAATACCGCTTTAATCCATAGTTTTCCCAGTTTAATGCATTTCAGTAGAATCACAAACCTCAGTGATTCTTTTTTCCCCCCTTAATTATTCCAAAAGACACAGAGCTAAAGTAATGTATAAAGCATTTGGATTTGGAGCAAGCAGCCTTTTGAACAAAGCTTTACTTTCACAAGAAAGCAGGGCAAGAGATGAACGACAGTTAAGGTACGAAGTTGATACTGAGATTTTGTTCATACACTCCAGCCTGCTGGCCTTCACCATGCTAACTTATGTCTTTGCAGAATTATAAATTGCTATGAGCCAGAGAGATTCCTGAGTGGTAATCAGAGCCCCAAATATAAGACCCTAAAGTGACAAGAATCTGCTGTGTTTGGATTGGGGGCAGAGTTTTAGATCTCAACAGAGACACAGACTGCCACATTCATCTGTACTCAGTTGTATCCGACTACCGTTGGTTCATGTCTTTGGATTGATGAGGTGTTCTGGAATCCAGACTCCCTCTCACTTTCATGCCATCTACACATTTAATAAATAGAGCTTCCATATCTTAATCTGAAATCCTCATTAAAATGTTGATGATGGTCTAGTCAGGACAGTTTTATTAAAAATCTCTGGGCAGTTTTACGTTAGTTTTTCAGCCTCCAGTTTTTGCATCAGTTTTACCTGCTTAAACGTTTCTGCTGCCGGCATGCCTTCTTCCATTTGCAGAGGAAGTCATAAGCAACAAATCTACTAATTTAAGAACTATGTCCAAGAAAAATCTGCCATTAGAAATGACTTTATCTTAGAGAACCCGTGTTGCCCCCCTGGTGGTTATTACTTGCTCTTTTATGTGACCACCGGTCATCTATTTAGTCAATTCCAAAAACATCTCAAAAATGGAGGTCATTTTGTACTTTGCAAACCCCACACCTTCCTCTTTCCAAAAGGGAAATGCTACCTGCCTGTTTCCAGTCTTCCAAACCTCCTGTATGCTGTCTCCAATTCCTCCAAGGTCACTAACAGTGCTCAGTAATAATGTATTCCACAACATTCTCAGTTCTTTAAAGGGAAATCTGGCCAGAGGGCCCAAACCCACTTGGGAGTGGCCAAGTGGTTTGCAATTTAGTGGTTTTTCTTGGGTTCCAGTTTGCTCTTGACAACATTTATTTCACACTTTTCATTCAGAAAAACAAATTTGTGCCTCGTCAGAGAAGGCAGACATAACAATGAAATTCAGAGGTTCTGTTTCCTTCACATCACCCATCACACCTCCAACCTGCCCTTCTTTGATCTTCTCCCATGAAACTCTAAACATTATTTTTGTTGTCCACATTATTTTGTTATTTTTACTTTTGGGGTGGTTTAACTTTTCAGACCATGCTCTTGTGAGCCTGCTCTTCATTTCTTTTTACATGGTCTACATATGGCATTTTACTGTCTCAGTTTGTGAGCAAAAATTCAGTGTTACAATATCAATCTTCTTTTTCTTCTTTCTTTCCCCCTTTTCCCCAGGCTTCCTTATCTGCCACCTCCTGTTCCTCAATTTCTGTCTTTCTTTCTACCTCAACAAAATCAGGTAGTATACAATAGGACACAATGCTCATGCTTTCAGTTTCCCAAAGTTCAACGCTTAAACCGAGATAACTTAATTTTCTCTCTCCAGATATTGGTGATATTTCGAAACCCTAAAGACACTGCAGTATCTTTTTTCCATTTCCACAATGATGTTCCTGATATTCCAAGCTATGGCTCTTGGGATGACTTCTTCAGACAGTTCATGAAAGGACAAGGTATGGCTGTTGGTAAAAGAATCCTTCTTACTTCAACAGATGATCACAGAAATACAAAAATTCAAATGTGTTTTAGGATAAAGAAAGAAACAACAAGGTCCTACTGTATAGAACAGGGAACTACATTCAATATATTGTAACAACCTACAACAAAAAAGAATATGAAAAAAGACTACATATTTGTGTATATATATACAACTGAATTACTACACTGTACACCAGAAACTAACACAACATTGTAAATCAACTATACTTCAATTTTAAAAATTAATAAATTTAAAAAAGAAAAAAAAATAAATTAAGGCAGATCCAGGAACCACAATGTTACTTTTAAATAAAGCTTTCTGGGCATCAAACAATACATTACTGTTTTTAAAAATAATTAGGACAATTCATATGTTGAGGATGAATGTTAAATAGCCATAGAACAGACATGGGACAAAAAAGCCTGTAACAGTCATGTATAAAAAGCATTTCAAATTCACTTCCCACAAGTCTCTGTATAGCCCAATAATAAATGCCAAAAAAGAACGAAACCATGACAATGAGCTGCCACACCTAAGATATTTGTTTGCCAAAAAGCAAGTAAGGTTTTGCTAGATCATGTTGATGTTTTTACCTCTGGTTACTGATAACCATAATTTCATAAGTGCCTACAAATGCTCCAGCTACCAAACTAGGTATTATATACACATATCTCATTTAAGACCATAACAACCATGAATAAGGCAGTATTGTTCTTGCCTGGAGAATCCCAGGGACGGGGGAGCCTGGTGGGCTTCCGTCTATGGGGTCACACAGAGTCGGACACGACTGAAATGACTTAGCAGCAGCAGCAGCTATAAAAACGGAGAAGGCAACGGCACCCCTCACCAGTACTCTTGCCTGGAAAACCCCATGGATGGAGGAGCCTGGTAGGGTGCAGTCCATGGGGTCGCTCAGAGTCGGACATTGACTGAGCGACTTCACTTTCACTTTTCACTTTTCTGCATTGGAGAAGGAAATGGCAACCCACTCCAGTGTTCTTGCCTGGAGAATCCCAGGGACGGGGGAGCTTGGTGGGCTGCCCTCTATGGGGTCGCACAGAGTCGGACACGACTGAAGCAGCAGCTATAAAAAATTTAAATCATTTGCCAATGGTCTCAGTGCTTGTAAGTAGCAGCAACTCTACTTCCATTGGTATAGTGGCCAGAGGTGAATAAATGTCTCTTTTTAGTAGTGGCTCTGTTGAGTGCTTACAGTATAGTAGAAGGAAGAATTAATGCCAGATGACCCTAGAGGGGAAGTTGCTACCAGGTCCCTCTAAAAGGACCACTTTTAAAGGGGATCAGCACAGCAATGCAACACTATCCCATATGAATAGACCACTGGGTACAGTACTGAGTCCTTAGCAAAGATTAAGTCTTGGGATTCGGGTGTAGGAGAGAAAAAGAAAGTATAAGAAGGTGCTTATGAAGCACTGGTAGGAAAGATTTGGCTTGTTTAGTAACTACTCACTAAGACCAGATGGAGGCAGTTAAGGCAAGTCTAAAACATTATACTCCACTGATATAACACAAGAGAACATTCAGTGGTGGAGAAACTCATTTTAGGGAATCTTTGTAGCTTATCTATCCTTTTAGTCTAATCATTTGATTGACAATGATAAGAAGGGGCACTGATACTAATAACTTGGGTGGATTTTCTGCCTTGTAAACTTGTTAAGATCAATTTATAGAGAGAGGCAGCTGAATGTACTGAAAACGTACCAGATATAGAATGAGAAGGCCTGGATTGGGCTTTATCACTTCTTATTATGTATTAGTAATTAACACTAGATAGAATAAAATAGCTACCATTTATTGAGCACTTACCACATGCCAGGCACTACATGCTACTCCTAGCACACATTATTTTAATTTTCATAATAACCAAATGAGGATAATACTATTATTATCACCATGTTACAAAGAAGAAAATAGAGGCAGAGAAAGACTCTAAACTTTGATTTCCTTAGTGTAAAGAGACAATAAGAATACCTGACCTATGAGAGGTAATACAGTATTGTATTTTGTTTAGTTGCAATAGCTCTGGGGTCAAACTAACATTAAAAGATGTCAATAACACATAACTTATTGTGCAGCCTTAAAGTGGTTACTTAGCTCCTCTGGGTTTCTAATTCTCCATCAATAAAATGGGTATAAAATTGTACCTATCACATTGGATTGCTTTAAAAAGCTAAAGATGAAATGTATGCATATCAATAAAACATTTGGAAAAGCAGAAAACCCCACCACAATGGCATAAACAGATCAGGTTTTATTTTCTTCACTTAACTAAGAAGTCTGGAGATAGCAACTGACCCAGTAGCCCAGTAATGTTGGGTCAGCAGTTCTGACATTCCCTGGGCCCCTCTGTCATGCTTTTTGCAACATTCTCTCAAGTTGTCCACTGTCCTCCTGAGCATCACCTTCAGATCATGAAGAAGGGTCATCGTGACAGGAATAATTGTTCTAGAAACCTTCCAGCAGACCCCTGATTGTGTCTCACTGGCTAGGACTACTCCATGTGACCAATCAGATTCCACAGGGAGCCAGAAAGTGAGAAACAGAATTCTCTGACTAGCTTAGACCCGAGGCCTGGCGTGCTGTGGTTCACGGGGTCGCAAAGAGTTGGACACGACTGAGCGACTGAACTGAACTGAACTGAATCAGGGTTTGGTTTGCAACAAAGAAGGGAGTGTACTATATTTGGGGCAGGAAATTTACAGTATTTTGCACAACAAATAAAACATGTAGAAACTGCCTGACTCAAATCATGACAATAATTATGACAATATTATTATTACTAATAATATTATTATTGGCTAATATTTGTTGAGTGGGTATTATAAATCACGCACTGTTTTAAGCATTTGACATGTGTTAATTCACTTAAAATTCACAACAACCCCATTTTACAGATGAGGAAACTAAAGTACAAAGAGGTTTAGGGAGTTTCTCAAAGGCACATAGCTGTCTAGATCTGCACTGTCCAATATGGTAGCCACTAGCCACATGTGGTGGAGAAGGCAATGGCAACCCTACTCCAGTACTCTTGCCTGGAAAATCCCATGGACAGAGGAGGCTGGTAGGCTGCAGTCCATGGTGTCGCGAAGAGTCAGACATGACTGAGCGACTTCACTTTCATTTTTCACTTTCATGCACTGGAGAAGGAAATGGCAACCCACTCCAGTGTTCTTGCCTTGAGAATCCCAGGGATGGTGGAGCCTGGTGGGCTGCCGTCTATGGGGTCGCACAGAGTCAGACATGACTGAAGTGATTTAGTAGCAGCAGCAGCCACATGTGGAAATTGAGCGTTTGAAATGTGACTAGTGCAAGTAAAGAGCTAATTTTTAAATTTTATTTTAATTTAAATTTATATTTTAAGACAGTCAATTCAGTTGCTGAAAACTTTTAAGTAAGTTTGGTATGAGTGTGTGAATCTGTTTTTTCAACTATAAGTTTCATGAAGTCTAAATACACATCAAGTATTTTTGGCAAAAAACTTAATCAAATCGATGTTCTTTATAAGTGTAAAACACCCACAAGCTTTTGTAGACTTATAATTTAAAAAAAAATAAGGGCAATGTTTCACTAATAATTATTTATGCTGATTACATGCTGAAATGATAACATTTTGGGATCTGTGGGTTAAATAAATTAAACTATTCAAATTTATTTCACCTGCTTTTTTTTACTTTTTTTAACATGGCTACTAGAAAACTTAAAGATGTGGCTTGCATGACATTTCTATTGGACAATGCTAGTCTAGATAACATGTCTCATCATTTCTTTCTGACATAATATATGTTGGTTTTCATGTATCATTCACTATTTCTGAATTACTTCATTCACCTAAATGTTCATGAAAATTTGTAGTTCTTGTGAAACCATTTTTACAACTTGCTTAGTTGTGCTACTGTTCCTGAAAATAAGAAAAGGAGAAAATCTGACATTAGGACTGATTTATGTCAGTTCTTTTGGAGCAGGGTTTGTAATCTTATAATCTTGTTTGATCATATACACATACATATATTTTAGGGCATACAGTAACCATTTTATCCTTATTCTATCATTCGATCATTTTAACCTCAGTTATTTAAAATTTCTTAAGAAGTTATTTTTTCCCTGTATTTTTAGTTTCCTGGGGAAGCTATTTTGATTTTGCAATTAACTGGAACAAACATCTTGATAATGAAAATGTTATGTTCATATTATATGAAGACCTGAGAGAGGTGAGATTACAATTATTGGTATTCTATAGCAAGATTTACTATAAATGACAACATAGAAAATTTATTCATAATGTCTGATTGCATGAACAAATATTATACTCAATTTTTAAAAATATTCCATACATGTGGTACAGTGCTAGGGGAAAAAAACAATGCATATGTGTTTAGATTGTTTATTTAATAGAAATAAAATAATTCTTAGGAACTTACTACTAACAGTGACTGCTTTTTTTCCCCTCTGTGATAGTCCAAATGAAATGATAGGTCTCTACTGAGGTTTAACTGAATATGCTTTTGGCGGTGAATTAATTTTTCCATAATGTTATTTTTAAAAACTGCTTCTTCACAAATATTTAGTGAGTTCAGCATTGTTTTAGGCCTTTGTAATTTATCAGTGAACAGACTAAAGTTCACTACGTGGGAGAAGCTTACGTTCTAGCTGGATAAGGTGGCGAGACAGAATGATGAACAATAAATACAATGAAAATTTTAAAAGTATATAATATGTGAGAATGAAGAAACAGCACAGCTGGTTAAGGAAAACTAGAAATCCCCAAGGGTGAGGGGGTTGTGATACTGGACAAATCTCAGCAGGAAATAGGATGGTCAGTGGAAACCTCATGGAAGGCATGCGACATGAACCAAGGTCTGAGGGAGATGAGGGGGTGAGCCAAGCAGGTAACCAGAGTAAGAGCTTTCCAGGCAGAGAAGACCAACTGCAGCAAAGGCCCTGAGGTAGGAGTGTTCCTGGAAGGATTAAGGAATGGAAAGGAGCAGATGTGGTTGGTTGTAGGGATGAACCAGAAGAGACTAACCGATGAGGACAGGTGCAAGGGGGTGGAGTGGAGTATGAGAAATGGAGTGGCAGACCACTGAAATACTTTGCTTTTCACTCTGAGTGAAATGGGAAGTCATCATAGGATTTCGAGCAGAAGAGTGGTAGGAACTGATGTGTTTTTAACAGGATCATTCTGTCTGGTGTGTGAGAACATATTAGACAGAAGGAAAGAGACTCCAGGGAAAGCCATGAGGAGGTTATTGCTCTAGGCCAGGCAATGGAAGGAAGATGGTGGCTCAAACCTGAAGGGGCCGTGGAGGGGAAGAAAAGTGGTTGAATTCTGAACTTACATTGAAGGAAAAGCCAATAGGATTTGCTGCTGGACTGCATGAGGGAAAGAGTAGTGAGAAAAAAAGAGAAGTTAAATGAGACCGCAGTATTATTGGTCCAACCAACAGGGAGGATCGAGCTGTCACCATGTGAGGAGGAGAGGGCAGCAGGATTGTGGGGAAGACCAGGGATCTGGTTTTGGACATCAGAAGGCTAAGATGTTTATCAATCATCCAAATGGAGAGGCCAAGTAGGCAGTTAGGTATTCAAGTCTTAAATGCAGAAAGAGTTCTGAGCTACAGATGTAAATTTGGCACACAAATGACATTTAAAGCCATGAGATTACATATCTAATATGTAAGCATATGGACAGAGAAGTTGACCAAGAACTGAGCCTTGCAGCCCTCCAACACGAAAAATTTGAATAAAAAGGGAGGAATCAGCAAAGGCGACTAAGGAGTAGCTAATGACGTAGGAGGGAAACCAGAGTCCAGGGAAGAAAGTATGTTAAAAGAGAAGAGATTCAAATGCTCTCTAACTGAATTGAGTCTTTAACACTAGTTTCTCCTGACATTCTTATTAAAAAAAAAAGTGTAATTGAATTCATCCCTTCTGTTTATGGTATGTATATATATATATATATAACATGAACGAACATACTAATGTAGTCTTTTCCCCTTCTCGTCTAGAATGTTCCTTAAAAAACTTGTGATTCATGGATGTTAGTGTTGTCCCAAATGTTAAATCATTCTTTCTTGCAGTTGGTAGGAGGTTGCCTGTTCAAATAGATTTGGGGACTGCTGTAGTATATAGCCTGCTCCTTTGGGAAATTCACATTGTACACTGGCATATTAAAGATTGACAGATTCCACAAATAAACAAAACCTTACCTTTACTAATCCAAAGCTTCCACACTTATTTGACCGCAACCTTTAACCCTCCTTCCCTGCATGAAACATCTATAAGCACCTTGAAATATATTAATGTTTTGTAGAATACAGTTTAAGAAACTGTTCTAGAAGATTTCTGAATCTCCATTGGTCAATGATACTGTTGAGAAGGTTGATGACACTTACAAAGGTATTAAATGATATATTCCAAGACTCATTCTAGTTTTTATGATTCTAAAAATGAGCCTTTCTTGATAGAATTAAATATTAGCTACAAACAGGATTTAGAAGAAAAGATAATTTGAATGAGCACATACAAATATATTAATTTCCTCAGCTGGTTTAGACTGGTGCTTTTTAACAAAAAGAATGTCATCTTAGATAAAATTCTACCCTACTAATGAATGCTTACTGTCACTAATTATACCCTGAATACTTCAATAAGTCATAAATTGAAACTACAAAGTAAAATCAGTACAGAGTATCTTAAAGGGAAATTTCAAATATTTATACTGAAGTATTAAAGTAAGTCTGAAGAGATAGAAAGGGACAGCTGAATTAGAGTTAGGCTTAAAATGCATTCTAAGAATCCTGTCTTTGCTTGGGGCACAATTCCCATAGAAAGAAGTTTATCCTCTAAAATTTTGTTTTCAGAATCTAGCCACTGGAATAAAACGAATTGCTGAGTTCTTCGGATTCTCTCCATCTGGGGAGCAGATTCAAACTATTTCGGCACAGAGTACCTTCCACGCCATGCGAGCAAAGTCCCAGGAAACACATGGTGCCGTGGGCCCGTTCCTGTTCCGCAAAGGTAAAGCTGCCTTGATTTCTGAGCCATCCATCAGTCTGCACATAACAGGCAATTCAAACAACTTTTTGTCAAAGAAGACAGGCTTTTCTTTGTCTCTTCCTCAGCAAGAAGTCTGACATAGATTAGAGCTGGAACTGCTAATTCCACGCCATCTTTTAGAGTACTAAGCTCCTCCCACCTTTCTCTTGCCACCTGCTGATAAAAGGAGAGCCTTTTATCTGAATTATTCTGAATTACAATAAAGTTAAAGGGTTATTTTATTAAAATAAAAAGGGAGGGGCAAGAAAATCACATGCATTTGCTGAGCGAGCCCCCTTTACAGAACTTTGTGGGAAGCCTCACTCAGCGGCTTACATCTCATTGGTCACTTCTCACTGTGCTGTTGGCCGGAAAATGTAATTTTTTAAAAAGGTGGGTGTGTTATTACTCAATTAAAATCAAAGTTTTATTAATAAAGGAGAAGGAGAAAATGAGTGTTGGATAGGCAACCAGTTATCTCTGGCACTGATGATTTTACTAAATTTTATTAAAATATCCTAATTTATTATGCAAATTTATGATAATATAGCCCAAGGATTGTCAGTTTTCCTTTTTATTGCATTTATAATGAAAGTATAATGTGATTTAGAGGCAGCACATATAACAACTATCACTTATCAGGCATGAATCATGTGTTAGGCCCTTTGCTGGGCTTAAATTTTATAGCAAAAATATAGTAAATCCTTAATTTTATAACATGGGCACTAAGACGCAGAGATATTAATTGATCCTTTGTCACAAAGCTAATTGGGCTTCCTAGGTGCGCTAGCGGTGAAGAACCCAACTGCCAGTGGGTCAGGAAGATCCCCTGGAGGAGGGCATGGCAGCCCACTCTAGTTTTCTTGCCTGGAGAATCCATGGGCAGAGGAGCCTGGCGGGCTATAGTCCATAGGGTTGCACAGAATCAGATATGATTGAAGCAACTTCCCATGCACTCACAAAGCCAATTAATGAAACCGGATCAAATGTAGGTCTACTTGATTCTACTATACTTTGTAAAATGAAGACTGATTTAAAAAAATCCACTGTGAATGCAACGTTGTATATAAATCTGGCTTTGGTTTGAGTTCTGACTTTAACTCTGATTTTTATGCCTTATTTTATTAGCTTTAAGAAGAGGGGAAAACTAAAACCTTTCTATATATTGTTAATCAAATACTCTTCAGAATAGAAAAAAGTCTAAAAGTAGTGATTTAAAAATATTACACTATTCCATGTAGAAAATTCAGAAAGTACAGAAAGATATGAAAAAGTATGAAAAATTACCCACATTTTTCCCACCAGAGGCAGGTTTGACTTTTTGACACATTTCTTCCAGCCTTATTCTGTGATGTTTCATATAGTTGATGACATTTGGAAAGAGTTTTGTTTTTTTTAATCCTTTCATATATGTAAGCATTTCCTCACATCATTAAAACTGCTTTATAAATACACATTTCATTGGCTATGCAACAAGGAGCTTAACAACTTCAACCCAAATCATCAAAAGAGTCTAAGGAAAAAAGTAACTTCTTTACTTTTAAAAGCACATAAGAAAGCTGTGGTACATATACACAATGGAGTATTACTCAGCCATTAAAAAGAATACATTTGAATCAGTTCTAATGAGGTGGATGAAACTGGAACCTATTATACAGAGTGAAGTAAGCCAGAAAGAAAAACACCAATACAGTATACTAACGCATATATATGGAATTTAGAAAGATGATAACGACAACCCTGTATGCAAGACAGCAAAAGAGACACAGATGTATAGAACAGACTTTTGGACTCTGTGGGAGAGGGCGAGGGTGGGATGGTTTGGGAGAATGGCATTGAAACATGTATATTATCATATGTGAAACGAATCACCAGTCCAGGTTCAATGCATGATACAGGATGCTCGGGGCTGGTGCACTGGGATGAACCAGAGGGATGGGATGGGGAGAGAGGTGGGAGGGGGTTTCAGGATGGGGAACACATGTATACCCGGGGCGGATTCATATCAGTGTATGGCAAAACCAATACAATAATGTAAAGTAATTAGCCTCTAATTAAAATAAATAAATTTTAAAAAATTTAAAAAAATAACTGATTCAAATTTTAAAAAAAGCACATAAGAAAAACATATCTCAATCTCAGGCAAAATAATAATTTTTTGCAAAATTTTCAGCACTTGGAGACTTAACCAAAAGCTGCTATAAAATATTAATTTATCTTCTCAATGGGTATTTAAAGTATTAAAAGACTTTAGAGAGAAAAAAATGATTTTAAAAAAGTGGTATTTTGGTCCTAGGTGTTGGGAGAGGGGTGGGGATGGGAGGTCACTGAGGTCAAGGGCCCCCTTAGTGACACTGAAAAAGCACATACCTACCACACCACACCACACCAATGGGGAAGCCCAAGTGTATCTTGCTAACTTTACAAGAAAAATTACATTAGTTTTTAAAGACTAATTTTTTTTACGTGTCCATTTCACATTTCAAAGTGAAACTCTGCACTGAGAAATGGTAAAATCAAGATTGAATATTCTAACAGGTGTCTAAATCTACTGTTTCATTTTTTTTTTCTGTGTTGTAGGTGAAGTTGGTGATTGGAAAAACTTGTTCAGTGAAACTCAGAACCAGGAAATGGATGAAAAATTCAAAGAATGCTTAGCTGGCACTGCCCTGGGAACAAAGTTGAAGTATAACTCATACTGCCAGCCTTGATTCTGGTCAATTCAGCTTATTTTCCTTAATAATAACTGAATTTAAATATCAATAATTACATAATAATCTAATCAATAATGATAATTAGAAACATTTTAGACATAAACAATGTTTAATAATGAAAACAAATGAAAATTTTGAGCACAAACTTAAGTTTGTTCATTTTTTACAGAAAGATAGTTTAACCATCCAAAAGGGATGCTGTATTTAGTGACATATCTTGGGGTTTTAACTTCTTTCATGCTCTGGCTTCACACAAGACCATCAGCCAATACTATCAGAGATATCCCTAAATCTGTTTTAGCATAGATGAGACAGGCCTTTATGATCATGATCTGTGATCATGATCACAATGTTTTGTCCTCTCACAAAAATCCCTCTCTTCCTCACTATGGATCAGAGCCCTTGTGATCTGATCCTTTCTCAACTTACTGCTGTGGGAAATTTAATTCCAATTCTGCCCTGAAGTAAAATGAATAAATCCTATTCTAATTTGATTCAAGAAAAACACATTGCTCATGTACTCTGTGTATGTCATTTCAGAAAGTTCTATGGAGGCCCACTCTCAAGGGACTTTATATTTCTACTTAATACAAGCTTTACTTTAAAGCTAAAGATTAGAGGTTGTGTTATTCTGGCATGAAGGCTTTCCTACCAGAGAGCCTCAAGTAAGCATGTGGAATCTACAAGAGAAAGCAGAAAGTGTTCTGGGAAAACAACAACAACAACAACCTTTCAACAATCTCCTTAATATTTACAGCTAGTTTCACTGTAAAGCTAAGTTCTACACAGTTAAGAATAGGATGAGTCATAAAAAAGTTAAATAAAATTGCTTTGAGAAAGAACAGGACTACTATTTGTAGCAGTATGGTAGATTAAGTAAACTGAAGACTCTTCCCTCAAAACACTGAGAAAGGCTATATAAAAATTCCTTCAGTGGCACTGCTCAGCTTCCAATAAAGTTAGTGGACTTAACAGAGACCAAAACTAAAGAAAGAACTGAAAACTAGAGTGAATAAGAATCAGAGATGACCTTGAGATGTCAATGAGAAATTCGCAGGAACAGAGACTTGGGTTTTAATGCCCAAGCCCATATGACTGGAGCAGGAATAGACAAATAGACCAAACAAAATAAAACAAACAGAACAACATACAGTGGCCAAACTGACCCATGAATGTAAAGAAAGTTCAAATACGACAGAGGTGACATTGCATATCACAGGAACAGATTAAACTCTACAACATTTGATGCTAAGACAACTGCTTATGATATAGAAGAAATAAAATCAGACCTTTACTGCACATCACTCAAAAAAATTCCTTACACATTTAAAGGCTGTATGTCAAAATATGATTTAAAGACTACATTTTTAGAAGCAAATACAAGTTAATATTTTTATGAGTAGGATTTATTAAGCAAGAAACAAAAAAACACAAAAAGGAAACAATTTATATTTTGGGCAACATTAAGATTTAAAATGTAAAACAGCATCATTAAGAAAGTAAAACCAAATGAAACAGCATTTCAGAATTAAGATTCCACACTGTTGTGGAGCCACCCTCCCTGCCCCCGACCAAAGAGAACAAAGTTCAGGTCACTTACTGCCATTGCTACTGCTGACACCAGAGATGGCCTACACCCTTTGAGAACTGACAGGGGAACATGAGTCCAGCTTCTGCCAACTCCCCTGAGCTTGCTTGTCAACTTGTCTGTCACAGAAAAACAGGACTTCCTTCTATATTCCAAGTCTTGCACCACTGTTTATCCATCACTGGCAAGATATGAATTATATTGAGAATTTTAGCTCCATAGTCATCTGGACACTGTGGTTTTAACCTTCCATACATTGTAATCCAGGTGATGTGGAGACATGGAAGAGAGTTGGAATGGAAGCTAAGTCAAACTTAATAACATATAATATACTCCACTCTTTCTACCAGTAATCTTTCAAGCAAACAACAAATCTTTGTTCCCACTTAATGCAGTTGTTCCCTTCTTCAAATGGAAACATGCTTATCCTACCTCCTAAATCTGTATGCCCACTGTGATATTTCTTCCTCATTTTAGTCACAACCCCACTTTAAGACACTCTGTCTAAAGACTATCTTATAAAATTAACCACCATCAGCAAATGTCAAGTAAAAAGGGAAGGGAGAACAATTAAAAGAGGTTCACCCACTGCTGTGTGTACACACCGAGGAAACCAGAGGTGAAAGAGACACGTGTACCCCAGTGTTCATCGCAGCACTGTTTACAATAGCCAGGACTTGGAAGCAACCTAGATGTCCATCGGCAGACAAATGGATAAGAAAGCTATGGTACATATCCACAATGGAATATTACTCAGCTATTAAAAAGAATGCATTTGAATCTGTTCTAATGAGGTGGATGAAACTGGAGCTTATTATACAGAGTGAAGTAAGCCAGAAAAAAAAAAACACCAATATAGTATATTAATGCACATAAATGGAATTTAGAAAGATGGTAATGAGGGTCCTATATGCGAAAAGAGACACAGCAAAAGAGACACAGATGTGAAGAACAGGCTTTTGGACGCTGTGGGAGAAGGCAAGGGTGGGACGATTTGGGAGAATGGCATTGAAACATGTACATAATCATATGTGAAACAGATCGCCAGTCCAGGTTCGATGCATGAGACAGGGTGCTCGGGGCTGGTGCACTGGGATGACCCTGAGGGATGGGATGGGGAGGGAGGTGGGAGGGGGGTTCAGGATGGGGGATACATGTATACCCGGGGCGGATTCATGTCAATGTATGGCAAAAACCACTACAATAGTGTAATTAGCCTCCAATCAAAATAAATAAATAAATTTACCAAAAAAAAAAAGGTCATTTGTACATAACAAAGGCAAAGCTATGGAAAAACATGCATAGCTTCTATGGTTCTTTATTTTGCATCTGGTCATGAGACCATAGCTGGTGTTTCTAACTCCTTGTTCCTTCTTCCCTTTGCCATCAGATGTCTCCCCGGTTAGTAGGGTGATGCAGACCTTCAGTCTTGAAGGATCTGAGTCCTTAACATTCCGACCTGTGTTAGAGACCTCTCACTTTCCATTAATGAAAAAAATCACGTATCGCTGAATGTGGAACTACTGAAAGGAACCCCAGAGAAACCTCTGGGCTGAAGACATACTTACCCCTGGCTGCATCACCATTTCCCCTTGCTAACTGCAGCACTGAACTCTGCACCTAATTTCTGATCCATGAACCTTGAGATGACAGGAAGCAAGAGGTTCTTCTGGGCAGTCATAAAAGCTTGTATCCTCTGACCATGCTTGAGCTTGTCATTTTCTTTCTTTAAGCTCTTTCGGGCAGTTCAGGGCTTCAAAAATTCAGAAAACATGTCACTGCTATTGCTGTTACCTCTGAAACAACCACCTCACACCCACAAAGCTGGTAAATGACTCCGGCAAACAATCACTACAGTTGGAGCTTTCCGTCATCTCAAAGGGCCACAGAAAGAGGGCTCTGACTCCTGTCTACCTTCCAAATCTTCCACTAGTGCTTCATATGTGGGGAAGTTAAATCAAGGAAACTATAGTGTTTCCCATTGATAGGCTGCAATACCGGAGGCTGGAAAAGAGACATGGGAAAGCCAATAGCCAATATGTAACGTTTACCTGAAGTCCACCTTGGAAATGCCTCTTCCTCCTCACCCTAGCTAGGTTGTTGAGGTACAGTCTTCTGGTTCTAATTCTAGCTCCCTTGTTTACCAGCTGTTACCTCGGACCTCGGTTTTCTCATCTGTTAAATGGGCATAGTAATGGCACCTACCTTGTAATACTGCTGTGAGATGGGTACTCAGCACTTCTCAGTCACTCAGTCAAGGCGCCAGTATTACTCTGGGAGTGTGACAGTCCATTAGGTGAGGAGGATGTCTTGTCTTGCTCCTCTGTCCATGGGCAAAAATACTGGAGTGGGTTCCCTTCTCAGGGCATCTTCCCAACTCAGGGAACAAACCGGATCTGCGGCATTGCAAGCAGATTCTTTACCGTCTGAGCCACTAAACCTTGCCTCAGAATGTCTTGCAGGATTTAAAATTTTCTCATTAAAAATCCTACTGGTAAGGACTTTGGTTGTAAACTCCAGTAGACCCCTCAGGAAGCAGATGGCTCTCCTAACTGCTTGCTGGTACCTGGTACAGCAGGTGCAATTACCTGTTGAATAAATTAATGGTTAGATAGAAACAGAGATTATGCCCCCAGGCCTCTGCATCCTTCGTCTGGGTTGCTGTGAGGAGAGGTGCTTCGTTGGTTACGGGCAATGGAATCCTGGCTCTGCCTTGCCAGGGTTGATTTACTCAGTTTCTTCCATTATAAAATGGAGCCAATGATATCCAGCCCCTCCAGTTCAGTCGCTCAGTCGTGTCCAACTCTTTGCGACCCCATGAATCGCAGCACGCCAGGCCTCCCTGTCCATCACCAACTCCCGGAGTCCACCCAAACCCATGTCCATCGAGTCGGTGATGCCATCCAGCCATCTCATCCTCTGTCGTCCCCTTCTCCTCCTGCCCTCAATCTTTCCCAGCATCAGGGTCTTTTCAAATGAGTCAGCTCACCCCACCCCAAATGTTGGCGCTGAAGAGGCAAGGGGAGCGTTTATGGCAGAGAGCCTGCCACGTTGCGGGCCTCGGAGACCTCAATGCCCTCCCCATCTTCCGGAGGACCCTGCCCAGCACCGGGGCCGGTGACAGTCCCAGCAGCCGGGGTGGGGGCTGCAGGGCCCTGGACGCCCGCGCTCGGACTCCGAGGGGAGGCGCGGGTTTCAGGCGATCGCGGGGCCTGTGCGGACCCGTGCGGGCCGGTGCGGGAGGGGCCGGGGCGGCCGGAGGAGGCGGAGTCCGCGGGGAAAACGAAACCGAGAGCGAGCCGCCCAGACTGGCCGAGCTTCCGCCGACTGTAGCTGCGCGGGAGCGGCGAGGGCCGGCAGCCGGAGCCACCGCCGCGCGCGCCCGCCTGTCCGCCTCCCCAGCCCGGGCCTGGACGCCGATCAGAGGCCCCGGAGCCCTGCGCCGCCGCCTCGGTAGCGCTGTCCGAGCCCCGCAGCCGAGTGCGGGCCCTGACCGGACCTGGGTAAGCCTCCTGCAGCGCGGTGGGAGCTGAGAGCCACTTTCTTCCCAAGAAGAATTTTTAAACGAGCAGGTAACCACTAGCCCGGGCCCTGGTTGGTGGGGGGAGGGAAACCCGTGGAAAACGGAAAAGTCCTGTGACTTGATAGACAGTGTGAAATACGGAGGCCTGAATTGCCCAAAAGATTGGCAACAAAAATCTCCTGCCCAGAATGCCTTGAAATTGTTTCCCAATTGCCCATCTTTAGCCTCCCGCCCAAACTCTGCCCCCCAACCCCTCACCCCCCCACTACCCAGCTTCTCGACACCGCAGCAGCCCCAGGACCTCGAAGGCAGAGCAGGGCACCCTCACTCCCCACCCCACCCACCGCACTCTCCTATAACTTTGGATCTCATTAGAACCCTCTAGAAGGTTGCTGGCCTACAGGCATGGCCCCCTGGGCCCTCCTTTCCGACCACACAGGCCTCCTTCCGGTTCTTGGAGCACTGCCAAGCACTGCCGCTGCTCTGGGCCTTTGCACTGCCAGTTTCTTCCTGGAAAGCTCTTCCCAGAGACCTGTATAGGCCAGTCAGTCGCTTGCTTTACCCTGCACTTGTTCCAGTGTAACAGTATGAGAGCAGCCTTCCCTGAAAAACCTCCATGTAAAAGAAACTCGGCCATTCCGTTACAGTCCCCCTACTCTGCTTTAGTTTTCTTACTACTTATCACGTTGTCATATTTGCTATAGGTTTGTCCATGTTTCTGTACTAATAAGTGCACAAGAGTCGGGTTTTGTTGGCCAGGATAACCTAGTACATAATAATCAGTTCAGTTCAGTCCCTCAGTCGTGTCTGACTCTCCGCAACCCCATGAATCACAGCATGCCAGGCCTCCCTGTCCATCACCAACTCCCGGAGTTCACTCAAACTCATGTCCACAGAGTCGGTCATACCATCCAGCCATTTCATTCTCCGTCGTCCCCTTCTCCTCCCGCCCCCAACCTTTCCCAGCATCAGAGTCTTTTCCAGTGAGTCAACTCGTCGCATGAGGTGGCCAAAGTATTGCAGTTTCAGCTTCAGCATCAGTCCTTTCAATGAACACCCAGGACTGATCTCCTTTAGAATGGACTGGTTGGATCTCCTTGCAGTCCAAGGGACTCTCAAGAGTCTTCTCCAACACCACAGTTCAAAAGCATCGATTCTTCGGCGATCAGCTTTCTTCACAGTCCAACTCTCACATCCATACATGACCACGGGAAAAACCATAGCCTTGACTAGACGGACCTTTGTTGGCAAAGTAATGTCTCTGCTTTTTAATATACTATCAAGGTTGGTCATAACTTTCCTTCCAAGGAGTAAGCGTCTTTTAATTTCATGGCTGCAGTCAGCATCTGCAGTGATTTTGGAGCCCAAAAAAATAAAGTCTGACACTGTTTCCACTGTTTTTCCATCTATTTCCCATGAAGTGATGGGACCAGATGCCATGATCTTTGTTTTCTGAATGTTGAGCTTCAAGCCAACCTTTTCACTCTCCTCTTTCACTTTCATCAAGAGGCTCTTTAGTTCTTCTTCACTTTCTGCCATAAGGGTGGTGTCATCTGCATATCTGAGGTTATTTATATTTCTCTCGGCAATCTTGATTCCAGCTTGTGCTTCTTCCAGCCCAGTGTTCCTCATGATGTATTCTGCATGTAAGTTAAATAAGCAGGGTGACAATATACAACGTTGACGCACTCCTTTTCCTATTTGGAACCAGTCTGTTGTTCCATGTCCAGTTCTAACTGTTGCTTCCTGACCTGCATACAGGTTTCTCAAGAGGCAGGTCAGGTGGTCTGGTATTCCCATCTCTTTCAGAATGTTCCACAGTTTATTGTGATCCACACAGTCAAAGGCTTTGGCATAGTCAATGAAGCAGAAATAGATGTTTTTCTGAAACTCTCTTGCTTTCTCCATGATACAGCGGATGTTGGCAATTTGATCTCTGGTGCCTCTGCCTTTTCTAAAACCTGCTTGAACATCTGGGAGTTCACGGTTCACGTATTGCTGAAGCCTGGCTTGGAGAATTTTGAGCATGACTTTACTAGCGTGTGAGATGAGTGCAGTTGTGCGGTAGTCTGAGCATTCTCTGGCACTGCCTTGCTTTGGGAATAATAGGTACTCGTTAACTCTTTGCCTGCTTGCTAAGTCTCTTCAGTCAGTCTCTTCACTCTTTGAGATGCTATGGACTGTAGCCCACCAGGCTGCTCTGTCTGTGGGATTCTCCAGGCAAGAATACTGGAGTAGATTGCCGTGATTTCTTCCAGGAGTGCTTCCCAACCCGGGGATCTAACCTGGGTCTTTTATGTCTCCTACATTGGCAGGCAGGTTCTTTACCACTGGCACCACCTAGGAAGCCCAGCTTTGCTTAATGAATGAAAGTCAAAGTTACTCAGTCATGTTGGACTCTTTGAAACCCTATGGACTGTACAGTCCACGGAATTCTCCAGGCCAGAATACTGGAGTGGGTAGCCTTTCCCTTCTCCAAGGGATCTTCCTAACGCAGGGATCAAACCCAGGTCTCCTGCATTGCAGGCGGATTCTTTACCAATTTAGCTATCAGAGAAGCCTGTTTAATGAATGGTAATTCACAGATTCTCTTTGAATTCCAGAATATGAGACTTCCTGTTGCCTATGATTTCTTTAGCACTAAAAAAATGCCTTGCTAGATGGAAGCTAACAGATTGACTCCGTGCTGTCACTTAGGAACTTAGAATTTTGGGCAGTTTGTGCTCTTGTTCATTTGAATCTGAAGCTCCTTAACACTGGATCTGTAGTTTATCCATTTAATTCATCTGATATCTGTTGAATGTATGTTGTTTGCCAAGCATTGTGCATGACCTTTGAGGGGGCTAGGCTGAGCCCACAAGTGCTCACTGTCTGACACAAGGGTGTCAGTGCACAGCCAAAGTAACTTCTGGGCATGAGTAAAACGGACACATAACATTTGTTAGTGATTCTGGTGGAGATTTCTGTTCAGAAAATGGTACTATAGTACTAAAATAAGATTTATTAAAAGCAATTGAAAAGAAACAGCTGTTTCTTTTTCCCCCAAATTTATAAGTATTTTTTCAAACGTGCCAATTTAACACCTTATTAAAAGTCGCACACGACTTAGTGACCGAACAATAGTATTTCACTTAAATTCAAACTGGCTTGTCATTGTGAAGATCAACAGCTAAAGTTAAAAGTGCTGATGATTCAGGGTGTTTCCATAGGACTTCAGGTTATGAGGACTCTTCCATAACTGCTGTTCTGAGATCTATGCTGTTGTTTGGTCACTGAATCATGTCCGACTCTTTGGCGACCCCATGGACTATAGCCCGCTGGGTTCCTCTGTCCATGGCATTCTCCAGGCAAGAATATTGGAGTGGGTTGCCATTTCCTCCTCCAGGGGATCTTCCTGACCCAGGGATCCAACCGGCATCTCCTGTGTCTCCTGCATTGGCAGACAAGTTCTTTACCACTAGCCACCTGGGGAGCCCTCTGAGATCTATGACCTCATCCAGTTGGATGTATGATTTCATAGTTGTGACTAAATTTAGTGACACTTTGATTCCTGAAAATAATGGTGCAGCTGCAGATCCTTATCTGAAATCCTTGAACCAGGTATGTTCTGGTACTTAAGAAGTTTTTGAATTTTATAAAGTCAAGGCAGCGTAAATCCTGTCTATTATGTAATGTTCTCAGTAGGGTTTTGGGGCAATGCTATCATAATATGCTATCTGCAGTGAAATGTATAAGTAGACAACAGAGTATGGTTAAGACTGTAAGTAGCTTGTGTCAGTTCAGGTCTAGATGGGGGGCTACACACTAAGCAAAAACAAAGCAAATGAAAACAAAGTAAACTTCAGTTTTCAGTGCTTCTCGGATTTTGGAGTTACAGACCAGGAGCACTGTTCCTTGAGGGCCAGGGGTGTGGGAAACCCTCCTGGATCCTTTTTTGTCTGATTTACTCCATACAACAACCTGTGAATCAGGTGTTTTCATCCCTGGTTTCACATCACACATCAAAGGTTCAGAGAGGTAGCTCACCCAGGTCTGTGTGGCTTTAAAGCCTAGCTGTCTCCACAACACTAAGCAGCAATGTGAAGATCATGCCTTTGCTCATATCTAAGCCCTTCCGGCCACCAGCACTACCCACCCAAACCACCATGGCAGTCTTGACTTGGTCTCTCAACTTCTACTTGTGCTCTGCTCATCTTTTCTATCCCCACCACTCATACTCTTTTCTTTCCATAGCATCAGAGTGATCATTAAAAGCGTAAGTCCAGCCACATCACCCCTCTGCTGAGAACCCACCAAGAGCCTCCCATTGCAGCTGGAATAACATCCGTGGTCCTGGCCGGTGTCTTCAAGGTCTCTCTGCTGTGGCACCTGCCTATCTGTCTGACTCACATCCCACCATTTCCCTTCGTTCACTGTGCAGCAGTCTCCTTGACTTTTTCTTAGCCTTCCAAAAGCCATGCTGGTGCCTGCCTCACAATTTCCTCTGCCTAAGATGCTCTTCCCCCTATCTAAGCATGATGGACTTTCTCAGCATCCAGGCTTGATTTCAGGATTGCCTCCTAAGAAGGGTCTTCCCTTGCCACTGTATCTACAACCACCTCCCTCATATCTCTGTCCCCACCTCCTAACGCCCCTCTATCTCATAGCTCTATTTGGCTTCATTGTAGCCCTTCCAGCCGTCTCTTATCCTCTCCTATTTGTTGCTTCTGGACTTTGTTGCTTCTGGTAGCTCTTGGTCTCTTTTGGAAGACAGTCGGTTAAATTAGCAATTGTAATAAAGGAGACAAGGGGAGAAGGCAATGGCACCCCACTCCAGTACTCTTGCCTGGAAAATCCCATGGACGGAGGAGCCTGGTGGGCTGCAGTCCATGGGGTCACGACTGAGCGACTTCACGTTCACTTTCATGCATTGGAGAAGGAAATGGCAACCCACTCCAATGTTCTTGCCTAAAGAATCCCAGGAACGGGGGAGCCTGGTGGGCTGCCGTCTACGGGGTCGCACAGAGTCGGACACGACTGAAGTGACTTAGCAGTAGCAGCTGTAGAGCATCAGACCAGGATCTCTTCCAGGGGGTGTGGGACGTAACACTTGAGCTGAGATCTATAGGAAGCAGGAGTTAAGCAGGCAGAAGCAGCTAAGCGGGTAGAGTCCAGAGCATTTCAGGAGGGAGTTTGCTGGTCAGAAGCAGCTGGGAGCCAGGAAAGACTTGGTAAGGGAGGCGTCCTTTTGAAAACCATCTCTGTATAGGTGGAATTTAAAGCTCCAAGTCTTGAGGGGATTACCAGGGGAGTGAGTGTAAGTAGAGCAGAGAGGAGATATGAGACCTGGACCCCAAGACAATGCAGTATTTAAAAGAAAGGATGATGAAGAGGAACCAGGAAAGGGGACAGAGAAGGAATAGCTTGTGAGAAAGGAGGGAAACTAGGAGAGGGTGGTGTCTTAAATGTCCAAGCAAAGGGATAAAGAGGAAGATAGGAATGAGCGACCTCGTTTTGTGCCGGTGTGTGACAAGAAGAAAAGGGCTGAGAACAGACCACAGACTGCTAGTTTCAGAGATGGGGGAGCCATCGGGAACCTTTACAAAAACAGTTTTGATGGCTTGTGGAGGCTGCATGACTGAAGTGAGGTTTTAAAAGATTATGACACGACTGTTTTAAAAATGGAAAATAACAACTGTTGGTGAGGATTTGGAGAAACCAATCCTCAGGATTGGAACCCTTGTGCATGCTGATGGAAGTGCAAAATGGTACAGCCACTGTGGAAAGTAATTTGACAATTCTTGAAAAAGTTGACTATAAATTACCATATGATTCAGCAAGTCCACCTCTAGGTGTATGCTCAAAAGATTCAAAAGTAGGCATTTGAATAGATTTTTGTACAACAATGTTCATATCATTACTCACAGTAGCCGAAAGATTGAAATAACCCAAGTGTTCATCAAAAGATGAATAGATGAACAAAATGTGGGATATCCATACAGTGGAATAGTATTCAGCCTTAAAAAGGAAGGAAATGCTGATATATGCTTCATACATCATGGATGAACCTTGAAGACATTAGTTAAAACACAAGAGGACAAATATTGTATAATTCCACTAATACTAGATACAAATGTAGGCAAATGTATAGGCATAGAAAATAAAATGGTGGTTACCAGGGGCTGAGAGGGGAGGGAAATGGGAAGTTATTGTTTAGTGGGTACAGACTTTCTATTTGGGGAGATGAAAAGAGTTTTGGAAATAGATGGTGATGGTGGGCTTACAACATTGTGAAAATGCTTTTGCCCATGAATTGTTCACTTAAAAATGGCAAATTTCATGTTATGTATATTTTACAACAATGAGAAAGAAGTTCTACTAAAAAATCATGATGGCTGCAGGTTAGAGAAGAAATTGGAGCAACCGTGAGGAATTGGTTCTGAGGTTCTTGCAGCAGTCCAGGAGTGAGACGGTGATGGCTTGAACCAGGATGGTGGTTATAGACATTACTGAGAAGTCAAAGGATTTGGAGGACAGGGCTTAGGTATAGATCAGAAGACAGGGAAAGGACATGTCAAGGATGCCTCCCGGATTCATGGCTTTCAGACATGGGTGGACAGTGGAGTCATTTTCTGAGGAAGGAAACTCTAAACCGGTTTGAGGGAAGATTATAAATGCAGTTTTGGATTTTTGGAGTTTAAAAGCCATTCAAGATTTCCAAGTGGAGAGGTTGGATAGACAGCTCTGAAACTCAGAAAGAGGTTCATAAATTATGTATAAATTTCAGAGGTAATGACAAATAGATGATCTGTGAAATCATGGCCATGAGAAAAATTACCTTGAGGAGAAAGTATAGAGTGAAGAGAATAGTGTTTTTGGATCAAGTCTTGGGGGAAACTCCAGCATCTAAAGGCTGAGGAGATTAAGGAGTGTCAGAAAGAACTTGTGACCTCGGATGAAGGAAAATCAAAAGAGCTTTCTAACAATAAACGAGAGGTCAACAGGGTCCACTTTCTGTCTGTGGATTTACTTATTCTGGATGTTTCACATAAATGGAATCATATGCTATGATCCTGTTTATGTCTGGCTTCTTTCATTTAGCGTGTTTTGACATTTAACCATGTTATAGCATGTTTCAATATGTTATCATTTTTAGGGCTGAATAAGATTCCCTGTGTAGATGTACAGCACTGTGTTTACCTTTCTTCAGTTGACAAATATTTGATTTGTTTCTACTTTTGGATTATTGTGACTAGTGCTGCTTTGCATATTTCTGTGTAAGTATTTGAAAACCTGTTTTTCACTTCTTTGGATATACACCAAAGGGGCGAAATTGATGGGTGGTATTTGTGGCTCAGCTGGTAAGAGAATTCGCTTGCAATGCGGTAGACTTGGGTTCGATCCCTGGGTTGGAAAGATCTGCTGGAGAAGGGAAAGGTTACCCATTCCAGTATTCTGGCCTGTAGAATTCTATGGACTGTATAGTCCATGGGGTCGTAAAGAGTCAGAAACGACTGAGTGACTTTCACTTTCATGGTAATTCTAAGTTTAACTTTTTGAGGAACCATCAAATTTCATAGAGGCTGCATTACTTTACATTCCATTAGCGACATATGAGGTTTCCAGTTTCTCTATATTCTCACCAACACATTTATTTTCTCTATTATTATTATTACCGGCCTAGTGAGTGTAAAGTAGAATCTAGTTGTGGTTTTGATTTGTATTTGTCTAATAAGTAATGATATTGAACATCTTTTCGTGTGCTTGTTGGCCATTTGTTTGTCTTCTTGGGAGAAATATCTATTCAATCCTTTGCTTATTTTTAAATTTCTTAACTCTTTTTATTGTTGAGTTGTAAAAGTTCTTCATATATTCTGGACACTAGGTCTTTATCAGATATATTATTTATAAAAATCCCTTTCTGAAGACCGTCTTTTCATTTTCCTCATAGTGTCCTTTGATATGCAAACGTTTTTAATTTTGATGAGGTCCAGTTTATTTATGTTTTCTTTTGTTGCTATGCTTTTGCTGTCATAGCTAAGATTCCACTGCCAAATCTAAGATTGTGAAGATTCACCCTTATATTTACTTTTAAAGTTATATAGCTTTGGCTCCTCTTATATTTAGATTCTATATTCTTTAGATTTTATTTGTAATTTGAATCATTGTTGTTATCTTCGTCCAGTGAGAACCATAAACCAGGGCCTAATTTGTCTGCCAAGTAAATTGTCCTAAAGCTGACTTCTGAAGATTTCAAATGGAAGTTTTGTGGGGTTTCGTAGGAGAATCTGTGTCCGTACAGCTAAATCCTTCATGATTTCATTAACTTTATATATACACTCAACCTTTTTATCCTCAACAAAAATAATTCTAATTCTCCTCCTTCAGGCTTTTCTCTTTTTAAGCAGATGAACAGACTTGTACTTGACACTCAGTGGAAGCAGAAAGAGAAGTTAAGGAGAAGGACCTTCATCCTTTTTTGGCCAGTTGAGTTTTGAAAGTAGAAAATCTCAGAGAAATTAACTTGATTTTGTAGTCTACGAGAGGGAAAGAAAGATCTTGTAAGAAAGTTTTCTCTGGATTTATGTGGGGCTGAAGTGAGTCATATAAAGGAGAGTCATCTTACCCTGTTTTATCTCTTAAACTGAACTGGGGAAATTAAATATTTTCTGAGTATATTACTTCTTTCAAACATCTCTCTTTTTTTTTTTTTTTTTGTAGGTTACTAGAGGAAAACAATGGCCGCTGGTCGTTCACCATGTTTCTACATAGAAGAACTTAATAAATACCAACAAAAGAACTGTGTAGAAGTTAAGTATTGTGAACTGGCTAAGACAGGACCTCCACATGATTATACGTAAGTTGCTATAAGAAAGGGTATATCCATATAAAATAAAAACCGGGAGAATAGCAACTTTGGCCCAATTTTGAAGTCAGTTCTTTAGCATGAGAGCAACGCTGCCAGAGGAGACGGTGAGAGTCTTTTCGATGTAAAGTGGTAACTTCAGAGGACTCCAGAGAAAAAAACGGTGCATAAAACCTTCCATGCTTCAAAATGATGTGCTGTTTTGCTTTTTGGGGTGACTGAATTCTGCGTGGTTGTGGTTGTTCAGTCACTCACTCGTGGCCAACTCTTTGCAACACCATGGACTGCAGCACGCTAGGCTTCCCTGTCCTTCACTGTCTCCCAGAGCTTGCTCAAACCCATGTCCATCGAGTTGGTAATACCATCCAACCATCTCATTCTATGTCGTCCCCTTCTCCTTCTGCCTTCAGTCTTTCCCAGCATCGGGGTCTTTGCTAATGAATCAGCTCTTCGCATCAGGTGGCCAAAGTATTGGAGCTTCTGCTTCAGCATCAGTCCCTCCAATGAATATTCAGGACTGATTTCCCTTAGGATTGACTGGTTTGATCTCCTTGCAGTCCAAGGGACTCTCAAGAGTCTTTCCCAACACCACAGTTCAAAAGCATCAATTCTTCAGTGCTTAGCCTTCTTTACGGTCCAACTCTCACATCCATATATGACTACTGGAAAAACCATAGCTTTGACTACATGAACTTTGTCAGGAAAGTAATGTCTGTGCTTTTCAATATGCTGTCTAAGTTGGTCATAGATTTTCTTCCAAGGAGCAAGCGTCTTTTAATTTCATGGCTGCAGTCACCATCTGCAGTGATTTGGGAGCCCAAGAAAATAAAGTCTGTCATTGTTTCCATTGTTTCCCCATCTATTTGCCATTCAGTTCAGTTCAGTTCAGGGCTTCCCTGGTGGCTCAGAGGGTAAAGTGTCTGCCTGCAATGCGAGAGACCTGGGTTCGATCCCTGGGTTGGGAAGATCCCTTGGAGAAGGAAAAGGCAACCCACTCCGGTACTCTTGCCTGGAAAATCCCATGGACAGAGAAGCCTGGTAGGCTACAGTCCATAGGGTCGCAAAGAGTCGGACATGACTGAGCAACTTTAGTTTTCTTTCTTTCAGTTCAGTTCAGTTCTGTTGCTCAGTCGTGTCCGACTCTTTGCGACCGTGTGAATCACAGCACGCCAGGCCTTCCTGTCCATCACCAACTCCCGGAGTTCACTCAAACTCATGTCCATTGAGTCGGTGATGCCATCCAGCCATCTCATTCTCTGTCGTCCCCTTCTCCTCCTGCCCCCAATCCCTCCCAGCATCAGAGTCTTTTCCAGTGAGTCAACTCGTCGCATGAGGTGGCCAAAGTATTGGAGTTTCAGCTTTAGCATCAGTCCTTCCAATGAATACCCAGGACTGATCTTTAGAATGGACTGGTTGGATATCCTCGCCATTAGAATGTTGAATTTTAAGCCAACTTTATCACTCTCCTCTTTCACCTTCATCAACAGGCTCTTTCTTCACTTTCTGCCATAAGGGTGGTATCATCTGTGTATCTTAGGTTATTCATATTTCTCTTGGCAATCTTGATTCCAGCTTGTGCTTCATCCAGCCTGGCATTTCTCATTATGTACTCTGCATATAAGTTAAATAAGCAGGATGACAATATACAGCCTTGACATACTCCTTTCCCAATTTGGAACCAGTTCATTGTTCCATGTCTGGTTCTAACTATTGGTTTGTGACCTGCATATATATTTCTCAGGAGGCAGGTAAGGTGGCCTGGTATTCCCATCTCTTTAAGAATTTTCCACAGTTTGTTGTGATCCACACAGTCAAAGGCTTTAGTTTAGTCAATGAAGCAGAAGTAGATGTTTTTCTGGAATTCAGAAATTGTTGGCAATTTGACATCTCTGGTTTCTCTGCCTTTTCTTAATCTGGCTTGAACATCTGGAATTTCTTGGTTTATGTACTGTTGAAGCCTTGCTTGGAGAATTTTGAGCATTACTTTGCTAGTATGTAAAGAGTCGGACACGACTGAGCAACTGAACTGAACTGAACTGAACATGAGTGCAATTGTGAGGTAATTCGAACATTCTTTGGCATTGCATTTCTTTGGGATTGGAGTGAAAACTGACCTTTTCCAGTCCTGTGGCCACTGCTGAGTTTTCCAAATTTGCTGGCATATTGAGTGCAACACTTTCACAGCATCATCTTTTAGGATTTGAAATAGCTCAGCTGGAATTCCATCACTTTCACTACCTTTGTTCATAGTGATGCTTCCTAAGGCCCACTTGACTTCACACTCCAAGATGTCTGGCTCTAGGTGAGTGATCACACCATCGTGACTATCTGGGTCATGAAGATCTTTTATGTACAGTTCTTCTGTGTGTTCTTGCCACCTCTTCTTTATATCTTCTGCTTCTGTTAGGGCCATACCATTTCTGTCCTTTATTGAACATTTGCATGAAATGTTCCCTTGGTATCTCTAATTTTCTTGAAGAGATCTCTAGTCTTTCCCATTCTATTGTTTTTCTCTGTTTCTTTGCATTGATCACTTAGGAAGGCTTTCTTCTCTCTCCCTGCTAATATTTGGAACTCTGCATTCACATGGGTGTATCGTTCCTTTTCTCCTTTGCCTTTTGCTTCTCTTCTTTTCTCAGCTGTTTGTAAGGCCTCCTCAGACAGCCATTTTGCCTTTTTGCATTTCTTTTTCTTGGGGATGGTATTGATCACTGCGTCCTGTTCAGTGTCATGAACCTCCATCCATAGTTCTTCAGGCACTCTATCTATCAGATCTAATCCCTTGAATCTGTTTGTCACTTCCACTGTATAATCATAAGGGATTTGATTTAGGTCATACCTGAATGGCCTAAATAAAATTCCTTATGATTATTCTATGTGGAACTCAGGTTAAAATTTTCAAAGGTAGTCACAGAAGGCAGTTATGATTAGAATGCCAGTTAAATAATGCATGAATTTTATGATATTCTTTGAATTTTTCTTTGTAATCAGGTTTACATTTCGCGTTATAATAGATGATAAAGAATATCCACAGGCTGAAGGTAGATCAAAGAAGGAAGCCAAAAATGCTGCAGCCAAATTAGCTTTGGAAATAATTAATAAAGACCGTAAGGTGAGTAATTACCTGTTTTTTCCATTGTGATAGGGAACTCACAAATATCTATGATATTTTTCCCTGTCCTGTGAGAAAATACTCACATGCAGAATAAAACCATTCACAAGTTCTGTTGCTTTCAAAGTTTAGTTCAGTCTTTTTCCTGGATTCATTGCTATAGAACCCCGAATGAGAGGTCCACCTCAAAAAGAGTGGGCAAGATGGGGCAATACCTATTTAGAGTGCTAACAGCAGTGACATACTCTAAGGAAACAGTGAGAAATGAGCTAACAGGTTCTGGAAGGATCCCCTCCACCTGATTGAGGGAATGCAGTGGAAAAGGACAGAGATAGAAGGAACCATGAGGAGAATGATATATTAATATGTAGAGGGCAGATGATGCAAAAGTAACATACGTATAATTGGTATTGCTGAAGATGCAAACAGAGTAGTACAGAAAAAGCTGTCTCTGAAACGAGTAGTAGAAAGTGTTTATGAAATAAAGAAAGAGCTACCTGCAGATTGAAGCAACTCAGCGGCTCATAAGATATTGAAAAATATGGAACCGCCAAGAACAGCATTGGTGTTTGTGAAAGGACTGAGCTCCAGGGATGAAGAAAGAATCCTACAAGTATCCAGGCAGAAGAACTTATACAAAATATAAAAATGAAAAAAAAAATCATGCTGCCCATGCCACTGTTAAAAACCAGAAGACACTGGAGCAGCATCTGTAAAATGAGGCAGGAAGTCATTTTACATGTGGGACAAAAATGGGTCATTCTCAAACTTTCAAAATTTTTCAGAATTTCAGTATTCAAGATACTTTCATGAAGAATCTCACACAGTGGGATCTTCCTGATGGTCCAGTGGTTTAAGACTCTAGGCTTCCACCTTAGGGGACACAGGTTTGATCCCTGGTCTGGGAACTAAGATCCCAAGTACCATACAGTACAGCCAAAAAAAAAATGTATTTGTTTAAAATTTTACTTGAATATGTCACCCTTTTAATCAAAATTGAGCAAAATAAATCAGGAAAGCCCACAAACTTATAAATTGTTAATGAGCCAGAAAACCAAGTCATGAAGTCAGAAAAAGAACAATAGAATACCTTTACCCACGAAAAAGCAGAAGAAAGACGGTGATAACAAAAGGGAAGAAATTGATGTGAAAGAAACAAAGATATAATAAAGAAGGTCAATAAAACCAAAACTTCTTTGACAAAGTTAACGAAGTAGAAAAACTTTGGACAAGATTTTGACAGATTGGGAATTTTAAAAGGGGCAGATAATAGTGGAAGGAGTAATGCTATTATATTCATGTTTCCTGTGAAGTTGTGGTCCAGGATATAACTTTACTTCAGTGTGTTATCTTGTCCTTTGAGATTACAAAAGATAAAACAAGTCAGAAAGTCTTATAGTTTTACCTAGATAAACAAAAAAATTAACTATTTTGTTTTCCCTTATGAAACTGTAAAGGGAAAATAGGTAATGTCTTTTCTTGTAAAATTTATCCTTATGTTTTTTTTTCTTTTAGTCAGTTAGTTTTTCATCTCAGCTGACAACAAATATTCCAGAAAAACCACCCATTGAGAATTACATAGGCCGTCTTAATACGATCTCCCAGAAGAAAAAAGTATGTGTAACTTATGAAGAATGTAAATCAAAGGGTGATGGGCCCGAACGGTGAGATGTTTTTCCTTCTGTTTCACTATATCTAAGCAATAGAGCAACCTTATTTTCATGTCTAACTTTCCAAAAATATCTGTCCTTTTTGGTACATTCTGCAGAGAAGGTTTTTTATGATCTTATTGCAGTTTGACATCTTTGTAATGAAAATGTTAAAATGCTTCATTGATGAAGTCTGGGGACCCATATCCCACAGTTAATCAAATCTGGGAAATCCTTTATTTCTGAGATGTCTCTGGATGGTATAGTCTGCAGGAAACCTAAGAGAGGGCAGGTGGTGAAAACCTTCCCATCCCTGAGGTCGCAGTGGCTGTGTGAGGAGAGCCCTGCCACAGGTGTGGAATGAGTGTCTTTCCATCCTTGTCGGAAGAGAGATGTTTGCCCTTCAGATTTTATTGAATAGTGTCACTCTCTAGACAAGTACTGTGTATTAGAAGGAATGAGTTTAGGGAAGTTCCTGGTGGACCATAGGTTTAGGAAACCTGGTCCAGTGGTTAAGACTCTAAGCTTCTAATGAAGGGGGCATCGGTTCGAATCCTGGTTGGGGAGCTAAGATCTCGTATACTGTGTGGCCAAAAGGAAAAAAAAAAACACTTCCCTGGTAGTCCAGCAGTTAAGAATCCACCCGCCAATAATGCAGAAGAGGTGGATTTGATCCCTGGTCCAGGAAGATCCCACATGCCATGAAGCAACTCAGCCCCAGCACCGAAACTACCGAGCCTGCAATCCAGAGCCTGTGCTCCGCGGCAAGAGAAGCCACCACAATGAGAAGCCCACGAAGCAAAAAAAAAAAAAAAACCAATGCAACCAAAAATAAATAAATAAGGACTGGGTTTTCACCCTGGAAGGTGAGGAGACCAGGATTTGAGGGATATGAGGGGGATGGATGCGAAGGTCAGTCAGAGATAATGAGAACGTCTCACCAGTGAGCAAAGACTTTGGAGATGAGGATGAAGAATGAATTTGAACTGGGAAAAGCAGAAAGGAAATGAGTGTGAAGAAGGTTGTTTCTCAGCTACAACCGACCAGTTAAATGAGAGAAAGGATAAAAATTCTAAAAGGCTAATAGTCCAAACACCCACTTTAGGATACTGTTCTATGAATTTTACTGTTCACCCCAATGGCTTTTAGGCCAGTACCAGGAAGACAAAAATGTAATAGGATTCACTGGAATGAAAGAGTCAAAGTGAATTCTGTGAGTCAGTCTCCATAAATTAAGAGCTATTTTCCTGTAGATCACCTGTTTGGTTCCACCTAGTGCTTTAACATTTGATTGTTAAAGAAAACAAGACTGTTCAGGGTATGCTGAAGAAAAACAGGAGCCACAGAAATAATCGAGTCCTTCAGCCCAGCTCCCTAATTTCCCTTCAGAGCCTAGTGGGGAAGACTCACTGGTAGAGTCTGTTTCCATCCACGACGAATAATACTGCCATAATTCTGTAGCACTACATGGTAACTCCATGATATAAATTGCCGTGTCTGTTGCTTTGCCACCTTAAATATAGTTCTTTGATAATTGTCCAAGGCTCCTTGCCTAACTACAAGCATCCTTATAGCTCATATGAAAATTAAGTGACTTCAGCATGGGACTTTTGCATTGTGAGGATTTGCTTAGGTTTTTGTGTACGTGAGTGTTGGGAGGGTGGCATGCAGAAAATGCTACAGTTAGAGCTGAAGTTAGATAAGCTTGGCTCATTGCCTCCAAGCCTCTATGGATTTTATCATACCAGTTGAACATCTCTGAAAAATTCATTAGATCTCTTTTTTCTTTCTCTGCCTCCATGTCTTTTGACTTTTGGGGAATTAAAAAAAATCACCACTTGGTACCTTAATGCCACATCTTTCAACGAAAGCAAAGAGTTAGAAGTTCCTTAGAGAATGGAAGCTGGGCTATTAGCCAATCCTGGTTATTCTGGTAAACTGATTAGCCATCTCATTGAAAAATATATATATATATGTATTTTAACCTTGCTTTTTTAAATATAATTTTTATTTATTTAATTAGTTACTTTTGGCTGTGCTGGGTCTTCATTACTGCGTGGGGTTTCTCTAGTTGCAGCAAGAGGGGGCTACGCTCTAGTTGCCATGCTCGGGCTTCTCATTGCGGTGGCTTCTCCAGTTGCAGAGTATGGACTCTAGGATGTGTGGGCTTCAGTAGCTGTGGCAGATGGGCTTAGTAGTTGCGGCTCCAGGACCCTAGAGAACAGACTCAGTAGCTGTGGCACATGAGCTTAGTGGCTCCACAGCACGTAGGATCTTCCCAGATTAGGGATTGAACCTGTGTTTCTCCTGCATTGACAGGCAGATTCTGTACCACAATGCCACCAGGGAAGCCCTCATTGAAATTTTAAATTAAGTAAGATATGAACTATTAATCTATCTATTAAATTGGTGTTATATTTAGCCCTTTGTTAATGTGTGTTTTTTTCCTGAAAACACATGAATTACGTTTACTGTTTTTTGGTATATCGTTTAATACTCTTTAACATTTCTCCTAGGTTTCGTTATATATGCAAAATTGGACAAAAAGAATATGGTATTGGTGTAGGTTCCACTAAACAGGAGGCAAAACAGTTGGCTGCTAAACTGGCTTATGAAAAGATAGAATCAGAAACAATGGTATGTACTACCTTGGGATTTGATTTTTATATTTTAAAATTCTCTCTGAAGTTGATTTGAAGTTAAATGATATTAAGATGACGCCAAGAAAGCCAGTCACATAGCAAAAGCACTCCTTTATTCTGTGTCCCACCAGTGAGCCCTGGGGCCATGAAGCTTCAGAAGGATCACAGTTCTCATGACAGCTCAATGTTTTTTAAATTCATTTCAAACATCCATAAAAATGTATTAATCCTGTAATTCTTTATGGCTGTGAATTTTGTAAATTGGGGAAATAAATGTGGGAGTTGGTTCACAGAGACTAAGCCACTATAAGAAGTCATTTAGTTGTACTTTTAAATCTTTCAGAGAGCTGACCAATCCTCTGACTGTTTCAATGCTGTGTGTGGTGATGTCGAAAGAAACTCTCCAGCAATGAATACATCGTAAGTATGGATAAGCAAGTGCGACAAACAAATTTAAATTGCAGCCTGAAAGAGCAGATATTTATGAGAATGTTTAATGTCGAAGGAGAATTTAGAAAAAGCAATTACTGATCAACAAAAAATAGGCAGAATTCATAAACTAATAGCTGTCCTTTTTTCTTTTAGTAGTTCTGAATCACCATCTGAAAATGGCTTCTCAACAAATGCATCAGAAAGAAGTGATGATAACAGTGACACATTTAACAGCTCTTCCATGTCTCCAGGGGTATAGTATTAATCTCTAACTTTCCTAGTTAATCTTATTTTCCTTTGTGTTTCCCCATTTAAAAGTGACCTCCAGTACCTTTCATAATTTCTCAATTTTTTTATGGGCTCTTATTAAATCAAAATATTTTGCAGTCTTTTTTCTCTCCTTTCTATTTTAAGCCCTATTCCTCACATGCAAAATTTTTCTGCTCTTCACTCCCATCTTTCTCTCCCTACTCACCTTAGTATTTTTCATGTATTCCTATAATCTGGCTTCTTTTCTTCTATCAATTGGATGGTATTTAGAAGTTTCACTCATAGATTTCTGCTTCTGTTTTAATAAATCAGAGCTAAACTTAAAAACTGAACTTAAAAATCAGATAGTTTTTGCGGTAATGATTAGTGTTACCATAGTATTATATTTATAAAGATCTAGAAAGACATTCCTGGTGGTGCAGTGTTAAGACTCCATGCTCTCAATGCAAGGGTCCCGGTTCCATCCCTGGTCAGGGAATGAGATCCTGCATACTGCAACAAAGACCTGGCATAGTCAGTTAAATACTTTTTTTTTTTAACTACAAACAAATCAATAAGAAAAAGATAAGCAACTCAGTAAAAAAGAAAAAATGTACAAAAGAGCTGAACAGATAGTTTAGAAAAGAGATACCCAAAGGGGCAACAGACATATGAAAAGATGCTTTACTTCATAATAATCAGGAAAATGCAAATGAAAACAACAGCTAGATACCACTTTTAAACCATCCGATTGGCAAAATTTGAGTCTGGCTATTCTAAGTGTCGACACAGCTCTGTTCCTGTTACACCTATTACGTGCTGTTACAGCAGTATTGTATGTTGCTGGCTGATGTATAAATTGGTATTGACTGTCTTAGAGAGCAACTTGGCAACGTGTAGTGGAGTTGAGGGTGTGTCAGCTCTGCTGCCAGTTCTACTCCTGGATAGGTCCTTTAGAGAAACACATGTATGTGTGCACAGAGATACATGTATCAGCATGTTCTTTGCAAAATTGTTTGTAATAGAAGAGATTGGAGAAAATATTTTCCGTTTACAGAATGTCTGAATTAATCATAATGCAGTCACTGTGCAAAACTGAGGCTGGTGGGTGATAGGAACTCAAGAAATCTTAGTCTGATGTTTGCACTCTGTGTCAACATACTAAAATTGTTAAAAAAAAAAAACCCACAACACCTACCAGAATAAAAGTGAATATGCTTGAAGAAGAGCTATATTAATTTTTGAGAGATATGTCAAAGACTCCCCTTTTTTGGCTAAATGTTAAATTATTGATCTGTCCTAGAAATGTTTTAAGCTAGATCCCTGGGCCCTATCTGTTTCCTTTACTAGCACTGTGAGTAATTGTAATGCATAGTTTCTTGCAGAGATCTGCTGGCCAGAGGATCATCTGGGAAGCCATATTCTATACCTGGAGAATCAGCGCTTCTGTAGAACATGCCCTGCACTTCTGTCTTTTTTTGTGTGCTGCACAGCATGTGGGGTCTTAGTTTCCTGACCAGAGATCAAACCCGTTCCCCCTGCTTTGGAATAGAAGTGCAGAGTCTTAGCCACTGAATCTCAGGGCCCCAACAATTTATGTTTTTTGACCTTCTTATCGTATCTGTCTTTGCTGTAATTGATGAGAGCATTGATATAGACAGGTACACTGAAAGCAGGGCTTACTGAGAGCATATACATTGATGAGGTTGTTAATCTTAAGGACAAAGAAATGTGGTCAGAGAACCATCTAGAAGTACAGGAGAAAGGATGGCCAAGAAAAGCAGGATACTTAATCATCTGAAACTATTTTCCATTTTCTTTTATTATAGGACGGTTCCAGAAATAATTCCAGGAAGGTGAAGAGGTGAGTATCATCATGAATTGGACTTAGTTAGAAATGAAGTTTTATTTCAGATCTAGTTTATTCACCTTATTTATGAAGTCCAGTGTTTGTGTTGTATGCCCTTATTTGAGTGGAGTTTCAGGAATCCAAAGCATGATGAAGGCTCACAGAAATCTTGAAATCTACGAACAAATAATTTTAAATACATAGAGAAGTCTTTGAACATACGCACACAATACATTGTAGACATAAAGGCCTGTGGGGCTATTGGTTGAGTAATTGGTTAAGGGCATTGTTTTGGACAAGTCTGACAGAAGTGGGTTTGTAGAGGTATTCTTATGAGAAATGTATTATGTGAATGCCCTGGTGACCAAATGGCTACGACTTGGCACTTTCACTGCTGAGGGCCAGGTCCAGTTTCTGGTTGGGGGAATTAAGATCCCATAAGCCACATGGCACAACCAAAAAAAGAGAGAGAAGTGTATTATTTTGCAGACGAGCAGGTAGGGTAGAAATGTTATCATAACTCAGGGAAGAAATAAACGATCAGATGTTCTGTAAATTAGGGAGACTTGGCTTCTTGAACGGAAGAGAAAAGCAAGGATGTGAATACAGTCAGCAGTGGGAGCAAGGTGGCAGCAGGAGCCACTATGAGGCACCAGTACAGTAGGTAACGCTTGCAGAAAGATGACGCCAGATGCTGGTGTTCAGATGGAGAGAGGAGAGGTCTGTGTGTGAGATGATCAGGCCATCAGACTGATCTGGTGATAGGGAGGAGGAGAATTTGTGGGACAGACTGTGAAAGGAGAGTAGACATGACTTGAGGGAATAGAGTTAAAGAACTGGGTGAAGAAGATGCAAAGGAAAAAGGAAATGAAGATTGTCCCTTGTGAATGAGACGCAGACAAGTGTCATGGCGCTGATGGTGTTCAGGGAGTCGGAGACTTAGAGGGAAGATTGTTGTGTCTAACTCTACAGCCCCGTGGACTGCGGCCCACCAGCCTGCTCTGTCCATGGGAGTTCCCAGGCAAGAACACTGGAGTGGGCTGCCATGCCCTTCTCCAGGGGATCTTCCCAACCCAGGGATCAAACCCTTATCCCCTGGGTCTCCTGCACAGGCAAGTGGATTCTTTACCACTGCGCCACCTGGGAAGCCTGGAGGGAAGGTAACAATCTGTATTTGTTTAGTTTTAGGTGGCATTTGGACTTCCAGTTGTAGGAGGCTTACCACCAGCAAGGAATAAATGACAAAGGAAACACAACCAGGATGAGAATTCAACGAGACATATTTCCTAAGGTTTTGAGTCTAAAGGGAGAAAAAGAGGCTAGCGGCATGCTGGCAATGAATGTGTTAAGGCTGAAAAACACAGGAAAGCAGTGAAAAATTGTTAGAGCACAGAGAACCACATTGTTTGTAAAGAAAAAGGTTAGCCCTTGCCACCCTGTTATCCTAATAGTTGACTCATAATATAAAAAGCCCAGTGCATAGCATAAAATCCACTCTTAATAAGTTATGTTTGATTTTAGTTTTGAATTTATGTGCTTCTCTTAACTTTTAGAACTTTGGCGCCTACATTTGTCTCTCCTGTGAGGACAGAAGAAAACATTCATAGCGTGGACCCCAGGTAAGAGGGAAAACCGTGAAAAAGAAAAAGAATTTGTTTAAGGATACATGTACGAACGTTGACAAAAGTTTCTTAAGGGACAGTTGAACATCAGGCAGGTTAAGTTATCTCTCTCCCTGAACAGTTTGTTTTAGCTCAGTCAGGCCCTCAAAGGATTATTGCCTCATGGAGGAGTACAGTTTAGATGAGTTCAAACGGAGTGTGGTGTCTGTGTGATACTCATGTGGGTTTCTCTGACATCTCTGGGAGGTTTTAATATTGAAAGCCAGTATTTCTGTAAACCAGTAATTTTTTTTTCAACAAAACTACTCCTGCAGGAATCAGAATAGATCCATTTGAATCTGTTTTCCATTTTCCAGCTTCACAGCAGATTTTACTTTGAAAAGTGTTCCTTTGGTGGTCGATCGCATGTTTGGGCTTAAATAAAGTATCTTTTAAAAAGGAGGCCTGTTTGCAACAGAGGAACATCGAATACAAGCTTAAGAAATAATAAAGAATCACCAGATATTTAATAAGTACCTAGTATATATCTGGCACTGTGCTGGGCATCATATTTATAGCAGGAACAGTAGAAACAGCCCCTGTCCTCCTAGAGTTTTTGTGAGTAATTACACACTGTGACCAGAGGTCTGAAGGAAAAGCCATGATGTGGTTAGACACGGCAGCAGGACCCTTGAATTTCGGGTGAGGGATGAGGCAGGGCTTTCTCTGGGTCACATTTGTGGGGAGGCCTGAGGGATGAGTTAGCACAGGGCGGTGGGGAGCCCCTGGCGCTCTGCAAAAGAGGAGCGCGTGGGAAGGCGAAGGTGGGAACGGTGGTGTGAGCATCCGAGGAACTGAGAGAGAGCCGTGTGCTGGGAGGGCAGTGACCAAGGAACCGGGGTCACCAGACAAGCTGGAGAGGGGACAAGGACAAACAAGTGGCCCCTGGTAGCCCATGTCAGGGTTTTCTGGGTTTTGCTGAATGCAGGGGCAGGCTTGGGAAGCATTCGGCCAATAGTTGTGATCAGACGTAGTATTTATCACACTGATTGCTGTGAGGATCGTGGATTGGAGCAGAGGAAGGAGGGGAGGTGGCGTGTCTTGTGAACAGGGTTCGGCGGGAGTCTTATTGGAAGCTTGGGCCAATGGGGGAAAGTGGGCAGACACCCGCAGATGTGTTTTGGAAAGAAAATTGGCAGGTCTTAATGATGGAATGTGGGGCGGGAGAAAGAGGGGAAATCCAGAGCTGCAGACATAAGCTGGCTCATTTCTCGTATAACAGCTTGGTGGTAGCAGGGAACTTGGTGTGGCACTCTTTTCTAAAGTTTTATACTTGGAATAAAAGATTCTTTACCATTCTTTAGTGCAGTCAGGTGGTGACTGACTCCCAGGAGTGATCTGTTATGTTGGGATGGGAAGAGGGAAGCACTATCCTTTGTGATTCAAGAGTTTCTGTGAAATGGATCCTTCCTACTCAGAAGGGGAGAGTCCTGTTTGTTATACAGTCCATTTCACTAGCGCCTTTAAGGGAAAGCAGAAGGGTCGGAGTGGAGGAACAGAGGACGCTGAACCTCAGAATAACAGCAGCATTTATCTCTCAAGGTTGGTCAAGGATTTCACAGAAGTAACGCCAATTGGCTTAGGTGGATTTGGCCGAGTTTTCAAAGCCAAACACAGAATTGATAAGAAGACTTACGTTATTAAATGTGTTAAATATAATAATGAGTAAGTAGTAATATTTTATTTATTTAAATGTGAACCTGCCCTATTCTTTTTGTGTATCTCTCTTCTTCATTAGTATATTTTTTTTCTGGTCCTCCTCGAAAATATCGTTCATGAGGAGAATGATATTTGGCTTACTCTGAAATGACCTCACTTCACCGTGGTTACTTTAACTAAAAAATGGTTATACCATTGATTATCCTTGAGGCTGTCTTGAGAACTACAGTTATAAAATCTTTTAGCTCAAGGTGACCTTTGAGTTTTTCTAGTTTCATCTCCTTATCTTATAGAGGAGGAGAGTGAGATTCAAAGATGTGAACTGATTTGCCAAAGGTAAAAGCTAGTTGATAATTGTGCTGGTTGTCTATTATTGCATAATACACCACACCAAAATGCAGTGGCTTAAACACCAAATTGTTATTATCTCTTATGGTCCTGTGAGTTGACTATGCTCACCCGAGTCATTTATCATGCATTTGCAGCCCGGAGTCATCTGAAAGCTTGGCTTGGCTTGGCTGGACATTGGAGATGGCACTCACATGGCTGGCAGTGATGCTGGCTGTGGCTACAAGTGCAGCTGGAGCTGTTAACCAGAGCGCCTCCACCTGGCCCCTTTATGTGGCCTGGGCGTTTCACAACTTAGTTGTTTCTATGAATTTTACATCATATATAAGTTGCAGAATGTTTGCTTATCCTTTCTTATCCTTGAAATCTCAAATTTATGTACTCCACTTAGCATAGGATTGACATAACTCTTAACTACGAATTCCTGTAACGCTCCCACGTTGTGCAGTGAAATTTCAGTTTCTCTGCATAGATCACCCTCTGTGTGTATTTTTGCCACACACTGAAAATTCTGAATTAGGTTCTTCATGCTGCTTGGTTTACCTACCCTTGCTGCCCAAATGGGGTTTGCTTTTGAAATACAAAGTGATTTTAACACACGTCTAAATAAAACATAATGGATGATTTTTATTTTAGCTCCAAAATTTTTTTGCATCACTGATAGCTCACAAGAGTACTACCTATGACTTATAAATTGTCTGAGGTTTGGAATAATTTTAGTCATTGTTTTTTTTTTCTTATGTTGAGAGTGAAAACAGCTGATTTTTTCTGTGTTCACTCTTTCCTTTTGAGAGCTGCTGGCTTCCATTCTAAACCTCAGTGTGGGAACTGTGGCAGCTGTTTAATAAGGAAATATTGGTGATTGTCTCCTATTGCTCAAGGTGTTTTGTTATTATCAGGGATGGATACTGATGTTTTTATGTTTACTGTTTATTTTAACTAGGAAGGTAGAGCGTGAAGTGAAAGTTTTGGCAACACTTAACCATCCAAATATTGTTCACTACCACAATTGTTGGGATGGGCTTGATTATGATCCTGAGGAAAGCTTAAATTCTTCAAGGTAACTAAAAAGAAACTATCATAGTTTTAATAGGAGGAGTGAAACTTGTTTACTGTGTGTGGGTCAGTGGATAAGGCCACTAATTATTACATTTAATAATCATAACCAGAAACTCTGAGACACCGTTATGCCTCCATTCTGCAAATGAGGAGACAATGAATAATCCTTTCCTTGCTGCAAATTTGCTTTAAAAAACGTTTTTTTAAAATTGTCCTCTGTGGCTTCCCTGGTGACTCAAACGGCAAAGAATCTGCCTGCAATGCGGGAGACCTGGGTTTGATCTCTGGGTTGGGAAGACACCCTAAAGAAGGAAATGGCAGCCCACTCCAGTATTCTTGCCTGGAGACTTTCACTGACAGAGAAACCTGGTGGACTACAGTCCATGGGGGTCGCAAAGAGTCACTCAGCTGAGTGACTAATACTTTCTGTGGTTTTTGAAGTCTCAGGCTTAGTTTTCCTGACTCTGTTGTTTAAAGCACAGGCTTTCTCACTTGCCCTGACTCCAGTCCAGGTGGTAAATGCAGTCTTGTGAAGAAGGTTTGCACGTGTGGACACTGCAACTGGAGGCCGCCCTCCCCCCACTGCTAATGCTCTTCTCCTCCACTCAACTGGTTGGCAGGGTGCAGTCTCGGGATCTCTTCTGTGTGAAATCATACCACTCATGGGGAGGTGATGGGCAGTCTAAATAATTCCAAGACCCTGAGCTGTGATGGGGGTACCCCCTCACCCTTGCTTTACTCATGTTTGTCTCAGGCAAGCCACTGCAAAAGGACTGAAGGGTTATAAAGAGCCTCCCTTGGAAAGTCACCCAGTGTTCCTTGGAGACAGTCCTTTCAGTGCAAACCTGAGGCCATGGTGAGCCTGTTCATTCACCATCTCTTGACTCCAGCCCTGTCTCCATACCATGTAATTTAGAACTGTATCATTAGTTTCAGAAGTACCATCTTCATATGGACTTCTTCAGCTTTTAGAAAATTCCTGGCTACCTTTTTCTATTTTCTAGCCAACATATGCTCAAAGAGTTTAAATTAATATCAAAGCCAACTTAGTTCAGAAAAGAACAACTACAATGATTAGCAAAATCGGTCCTCCTCGCTCTGTGGTGTGTGCTTAGTCACTCAGTCATATCCAGCTCTTTGTGACCCCATGGACTGTAGGCCACCAGGCTCCTCTGTCCATGGGATTTTCTAGACAAGCAAACTGGAGTGGGTTGCCATTTCCTACTCCACGGGATTTTCCCAACCCAGGGCTCAAACTCACATCTCTTGAGTCTCCTGCATTGGCAGGCAGATCCTTTGTCACTCACACCACTTGGGAAGCCCTGCCTGATTGCTATACCTCGTAGCAATTTTTGGCATTTCTCTTGGAGCTCCTGTCCATGTACTACTGCAGCAGTCCCTAACCTTTTTGGTGCCAGGGACTGGTTTCATGGAAGACAGTTTTTCTCTGGGCCAGGGAGAGGGGATGGTTTGGGGATGATGCAAGCATATTACATTCTTTGTGCTCTTTATTTCTATTATTATTATATAACCTCCACTTCAGATCATCAGGCATTAGATCCCAGGGGTTGGGGCCTGCTGTGCTATTGTTTTCTGCCTGTTTTTCCTTTATCACTCTCCCATTAAACTATAATCCTCATGAGAGCAAGGCTAGTGTCTAACTCATTTTCTTATCTTTAGGTGCCTGTTCTGTGTCTTTTGCAAAATAGATGCTCAGCAGAGCAATGGTGAATTAAAATGTTTCAAAATTACAATATATAGTAATGAAATTTGGTTTTCTGCAGTTCCGTCATACTTATGCTTCTCTTCCTATCTATTAGCAAAGATAGTCAAGGACCTTCAGCATTAAAGAATGGGAAGGCTGCTACTTTACAACTTAGCTAAACAAAGCTTTGATATCTGGGAACTTATGACCTAAATAAAGAGTGGTTTATTATGTGTTGACTCACATTTGTTACATTTAGATTTCTGTTTTGAGACATGTTTGGCATTTTTAAGAAGGTGTCATTTTTTTAATCTAATTTTTAAATGTATTTTTTTATAAATTTATTTTTATTGCTACTTATACAGTGAATTTTATCCCAGATCAAAGACTAGGTGCCTTTTCATCCAAATGGAATATTGTGATAAAGGTACGTTGGAGCAATGGATTGACAAAAGAAGAGGCAAGGAGCCAGACAAACATTTGGCTTTGGAGTTCTTTCAACAAATAACAACAGGAGTGCATTATATACATTCAGAACAGTTAATTCATAGAGACCTTAAGGTGAGTGGAAAATGTGCTGTATTGGGAATTGATCAATAGAATTTATTAATGTGGAAGTCTGTCTTCTTTAGTTTTATAATCGATCGACAGTCGTGAGGAAATAACATCTCTGATCCTGTAAGGTTAGAGTGGATATAGCACTTGCCCCAGGTACCAGTCTGTAGAATCAATCAGGAGGTTGCCAGGGCTGTAAACTTACTGAGATGCTGAGCTCTGTAAGAAGCTACTCACTGCTCATTCACTTCTGGTCCTACTTGTCGTCCTGGCTGATACCTTCACCCCAGTTGTAAACACTAACAGCTTTAGAGTGCTGAACATTTCTGTGCACGTAACTCTTGTGGCTGGCACATCCAGTTGAGTGCTCCGTCCCTGCCTCTGCTGCTACCCAGGCTGTCTGAGAGGCAGAAGAGACTCTTGTGACTCTGGCTTTGGGAACACGATTCTCTTAACCTTTTAAGTCATTACTCTTGAGGGCAGTCACAGCCACCAAGTCCAGAGTCTAGAATTTGCTTTGCACTTGGTGAGACATCTCTACTCCATGATTAGAAAACTGCAGCAATGCAAACCTTGGAACATGCAGTATACTTTCGTATTTTCATTTTCTTCTGCTTCTCATGGCCTAGATGAGCAGTTTTTCCATTTCCTCCTCAGAATCAGACAGAAGAGCTTTTCAGTCTTCCCTCGGCCCTCTATTCCCTGTGATCTGCCTGCAGTCATCACAAACCGCCCATGCTAAATCCTGACACCAAAGCTTTGCTCATGTGCTCACATGAGACACTCTTCTACCTGTCCCCTTGGGTCTCAATTTCTTTATGAGCCTTTCCTGGTCATTCTGGATCAGACAGAAGCACCTTGTCTATGTGGACCTTGGGCTTATCCCACATGTCTAAAACAGCCAGGAAGGAGAAACAAAAACGTTCCTTGAGAAAAATAAGCAGCCATGTACATAGTTGTTTGTTGGCCTTGGTAGGAAAAGATGGCCCTTAAGAGGTATTGCATCCTTGGTCTTCTCAGGGGCTGGACTGATGCCTCTGGGGTGCCTCTGGTTCCAATATCTCATTTTGTTAATAACAGTATCAGAAGGTGTTCTTTGAAGTTGGAAGGATAGAAGGACTCTGTTCAAAAGAATAAGTTTAGAATGGCTGTACCTTCACTTTGAAATGAATCATATAGAGTTAAATAAGAAGTTAAGCACAATTATCTCTTTATACAATCATTTGCAAATAAATTACCTACTTACACAGCCATCTCCTCTACTCAGAGGTTTGGGTATTTCCTCCCAGGCCCTCATCAGCATGAGTTAGTGAAAATGCTCAGTGCTCCCTTCTCCCACCACGTGGTTGGCCAGTTCCCTCCTGTATCCTGCACTGCTTGTGCCTCTTGTCGGGCAGTCATCTTTTCTTGTGTCTGTTTGCAGAGAGTGTTTGCTCTATGTCTGCAGGTGTTCAAAGGTCAGACTTTCATACTACAGAGCCTTCTTTCATCTTTTTCAACTTGCTAACTTCGCTGATACAGTTACTGCTTTTTCACATCTGAGAGAAGATGGAAACAAAAGCGTGCATCTTATTTTGTGATGCTTTGCAGAATACCTGCTACTGGTGGCTTTGCGAGATAACGGTCTTTACTCAATAAAGCCCCTGTTCTATAAAGTCAACCAGCATTTACCTTAAGAACTAGACCAAAGATGCTGGTGAGAGACAGAGGTTTCTGGAGAGAGGGCTTATGGTCTGAGGGGATTCAATTTCCCAGTTGCCCCAGGCTCCTCGGTCACCTTATTCTTGGGCCTCCTGCATGAAGTTTGCACCCCTTGTTTGCCACACCTGGTGGGATCTTTGTTCCATAATCAGGGATCAAACCTGGGCCCCCTGCAGGGGAAGCTCAGAGTCCTCATCAACAACCTTCCTGGTTTCATAGTCTTTAGACTATTAGTCAATAGCTTCTACAAAGTTGTGGAATTGTCATTCTGTTCTTCCTTTTTTTTTTTCCCATTGTGCTTAAAGAATTATGCAGAAAAATATATTTCAGTGCTAGGCATCAGCTTCCAGTTAACTTGGTATGCCTTCCAAGACAGAGGGGCTGTGTTTGTTAAGAAGTCAGAAGCCTGGAGAAATGGATATAAAGGAAGCCCCCAGGGAAAATGCTGCACATGGTATTCTGCAGCATTACTGGGAATGGACTCATTCTGAGAATCTCGAAATTGTAGAGGATCCAATCCTCTTTCCAATGTTGGACTCGTGTTTGCAGTGTTTCCACCAAGTGGGTGTCCAGCCCTGTCTTGACTAGTTTGTAGGATGGGGAGTTCTCTAACTCCCATTTGTTGGACCACACGATTACTATATTCAGTTCAGTTCAGTTCAGTTCAGTCGCTCAGTCGTGTCCGACTCTTTGCGACCCCATGAATCACAGCACGCCAGGCCTCCTTGTCCCTCACCAACTCCCGGAGTTCACTCAAACTCATGTCCATCGAGTTGGTGATGCCATCCAGCCATCTCATTCTCTGTCGTCCCCTTCTCCTCCTGCCCCCAATCCTTCTCAGCACCAGAGTCTTTTCCAATGAGTCGATTACTATATTAAGATTTATTAAAAGCAAGTCTTGGGGTCGTTTCCATCCTCTAGTCCTGGATCTATCCCCACAGGGACCAGGCAGGAGTGAATCCATCTTTGACTTATCTTCAGATATCTGAAGGCAGCTATGCCCCAAGCTTTCTCTGCTGTCAGCTAAAATGTCCTGACTTCCTCAGCTAGCATTTTAAAGACCGATATTAATGAGTTTCCTGTTTTGGGCTACCTAGGAGAGGGTAAATTCCTTATAAGTAAATTTAAAAATAGCTGTTATGAAGTATGAATTGGATATGTGATAAAAGTCTGTCAAATTAGTACTTATAACATATATTTTTTCGGCAGCCAAATAACATATTTTTAGTAGCTATGAACCAAATCAAGATTGGAGACTTTGGACTTGTTACATACCTGAAAAATGATGAAATGCGGACAAGTAAAAAGGGAACTTTACGATACATGAGCCCAGAACAGGTGAGGTCCTCTTTCTTTCTGTCTAGATATTTTTTATCTCTTTCATTTTTTAATTATAAAAATAACAGGCACTTATAAAATTGAAACAATACATAAGTTACATAAGTAAATAGAATGAAAATGGAAAATTACCATTACTCTTCATTTTTATTCCTACTCTTCTCACCAGAGTTGATAGTTTATCCTTTTAGGTCATTTTCTTTGAGTTATAAAAGATATCTAGACACATATTTATGGGGACTTTTTTATATAAAAATAATAAATACATTTTATCGGGCTGCTGCTGCTGCTAAGTCACTTCAGTCGTGTCCGATTCTGTGTGACCCCATAGACGGCAGCCCACCAGGTGCCCCCGTCCCTGGGATTCTCCAGGCAAGAACACTGGAGTGGGTTGCCACTTCCTTCTCCAATGTGTGAAAATGAAAAGTGAAAGTGAAGTTGCTCAGTCATGTCTGACTCGTAGCGACCCCATGGACTGCAGCCTACCAGGTTCCTCTGTCCATGGGATTTTCTAGGCAAGAGTACTGGTATAGGGCTACTAAATGTTATTTTGTGACTTAATTTTTTTTTACTCAACAGTGTATCATAATCTTTCCAAATCTGTACAAATAGACCTGACACATTGTTTTTAACAACTGTACTGTATGCCAAAATACAGATATACTACTATCATTTAACTGTTTCCTTATTGATGGGCATTTATTTAGGTTGTTTTCAACTTTATACATTTGTAGATATGTTATGTGTCTTCTTCCTTACCTTTGAGTCTAAAAACAAATATTTCCATGATAATCAATGATAGAGTCTTTGAAGTGAAATTGTTGACTAGAATGACAAGTGCAGTTCATAAAAGCATAACAAATTTTTTTCAAGGTGTGAAAGTAGAAGACAATAGGGGAGTAAAAGCTTCCTTTCAACTCCCATCCTCTTAAATATCTATCCAGTATTGTCATATTTTATTGAGGAAAGATTTATACACCATAAATTCACAGATCTTAAATGTCTATATTGTTTTTTTAGTTCTAACAAAAGCATAGGTTAATGAAGCCTACAAACCTATGAGAAGGTAGAACATTTTCTTCACCTTTAGACCCATTTCTAGTCAGTCATTCCTCTCCACTGCCCAGAGGAAACCAGTTCTCTGATTTCTATCACCATAGATTACTTTCCCCTTATCTTGAGCTTCATATGAATGGGATCACATTATATGTACTCTTCTATATTTGATTATTTCACTCAAAGTAATGTCTGTTGGAGAACCTCTAGTTGTTGCTTATAAATAACAGCAGATTATTCCTTTTAGTGGCTGAATACTATTCCATTGTATGAATATACCACAATTTGTTCATCCATTCTCCTGTTGATGGACATTTGGGTTGCTTCCTGTTGTGGACTATTATGAATGAGTCTGTGATAAACATTTGCATGCAAGTGATTTACTGGGCGCTTCACCTAATGGTCTCACTTAACCCCAGAGTCAAACTCTGAGGTTCAAACTATTGCTATCTCCATTTTAGGGTTTATATTATTCCCACATTGATGGTTAGTGTATACAGGTGATTCAGCTATTTAGTGACAGAGATTTGAACCTGGTCAGTCAGGGCCTACGTATCTTGCTAATAAATGTACATTGTTGTGTGTTATAAGATATTTTGTTAGATAACTTTTTCGGCTTTAGAAGGCATGAATATTTATATCAGGTGAGTCATGAATATAAATGTTTTTTTTTCAGCTTTCTTGTGCGAAAGACTATGGAAATGAAGTGGACATCTATGCTTTGGGGCTGATTCTTGCAGAACTTCTTCATATATGTCCCACTTGTTCAGAAACAGCGAAGGTAAATACAATGTTACAGAAAGAATTAAGCAACAAAAATTATTGACCGTCATATTCAATATGCTGCAGTTATTGACCTCACATGAGGATGGAGTGGAGCATGTTAGTGTTGACTGCAAATTAAATACAAATTTTTCTCTCTTTCAAGTTTGGGCAACCAATACGTTTTATTGAAGACCAAACCTTTGGTCTTCTTTGGAAGGTGTGTGCATCTCTGTCTGTAAAATTGTATTGATAACTTGCTTTGCATAAGACCCTGTGCTGAGCTCTCCAAGGGTTATGAAAATGAATAAGGCTTGTTCTCAAGGAGCTTATATTTTATAAGGAAAGGTAACATACGAGAATGAGAATGCTATGAATGTTTTAGGAGAAGGCAGGAAGTCTAATGGAAACAGCTAGGAGAGGGGCTTTGCCAGCTTCTGGGATTTAGGCTTCATGGAGGTGTTTAAATTGGGCTCTGAAGGATTGGTTGGCTTCCAATACTCCAATTTAGAGAGAAGGTAATGCTAGCATGGAAAAGGATTGGGAAGAATATATTTGGGAATAGTTGGCTGTGTCATTTTTATTGGAGTATATAAGTCAAGGGAGTTGTTGATGGTCAGTGGTACTGGAAAGATACACTGGGATGAAATTAAAGCAAGAATATGGATTTCTTATGGAGACAGTGGGCGGCCACTGAATGCTGCAGACAACTGGATATCCTAGTCTGAAGGTAAGTAAGAGGGACTTGCCTGGAGTTGACAGCCTTCTTCCCTGTAAGGCAGGGGTATTGAAAATACCTTGCAGAGGACTCCAAAAAGGATGTAGGGAGATAATTCATACGACGCTGTTAAAACTTCCACATACTGTAATAATCAGGATGGTTCTTAAAGGGGGTGGTGGGGGAAGAGGATTCCCGCTTGCTTCTTGACTGAAGAGATTTTTCTAAAAATCTAGAAATATCCTAGAATTCTGGTATCCCCAGCCTTTAGTGCTCCCTAAGTTTGTTTTTCTCCAAAGTGAATCATTTCCTAATAAACATATATATGTTTAATTTTTAGTTATTTGAAGATCTAAAGAGTGGCAACTTAGATGTATTTGACGACAAAGAAGTAAGCATTTAAAAATAATTGAATTTTGTTTATTGAAATGTTTTCTTTCCTAGAATTGACTCTTACTGTCATTACAGAGAGATCTTCTAGAGAAATTACTCTCAGTGGACCCCAAGAAACGACCTAACACATCTGAGATACTGAAGACTTTGAAGGTGTGGAATAATATTACAGAAGAAAGGAAACGAAACACATATTAGATAGTTAAAAAAGTATCCTGCTTCTGATAATTCCATTTTCCTGTAACTGTCTAAAATCTGCTTGGGAGTATTGATGGTATTTATCTTCTATTTTCATTTTTTCTCTTAATTTTTTTTTTGCCACATTTGCAGAAAAGTTTACATTTTTTCTTACTTCAGAAACATTCTTACATTTGACTTTCCCATGGATCATCTTATTATGAAAATACCAAAAGAATCCCTCAAATTTTCTTTTTAATACCAATCAGTGAATCAATTAATTAATGAATATTTATTAAATGCCTAATGTTTCTAGGCAAAAATAATATCAGATCTATCTCTGTCTTAAATAGCTAACAATCTAGTTGGAGAATATGGTGACCATGAAAAGATAAGTATAATCACTTCTGAAAGCAATTTGGTATCATCTGGCAAACTTAAATGTATACATTCTTTCCTGAAAAGCTATCAATTCCATTGCTATATACACACCAACAAGAATGTTCATAGAAACCCTGTTCGTAATAGCCAAAAGAATATGAAACAATGCTAATGGGCACCAGGAGAAGAAAGGATACGCAAGTTGTGTTACATTCACACACTAGAATACTGTATGTATAGCGTGAAAATGAAGGGATTTCAGCTGAACATACTAACATGCCAAATCTCTCAGAAACATATGTTAAGGAAACAAAGCAGACTGCAGAAAATATACACAGAATGATTCTATTAATATAAGGTTAAAAGAACATGCTAAGTGGAAGAAGTGTGAAATGAGTGTGTTTAAGTATCCAAATGAATGTGGTAAACAGTACAGGGAAGGAAAGGAGTGAGAACTATTTTTAGATTCTGATAGTGATTTTCTCTGAGGAGGGACAGGAGAAATTTCAGAGTTAACAGGTAATTTTTTTTTCTTAGACTGCATGTTGAGTCCACTAGTGTTTACTGCATAATTATTTTACTTCTCTTAAATACATTTGGTACATGTTATAACAGACATTTTAAAGAGATGATAATTGTGCTGCAAGACAATAGCTGAGCACAGAAAACAGTCAATCTGGAGGGGTGAGATCACACCCCGAGGAACCATGCATGGCACAGGCTTAGAAGTGACACTCCAGTGAGACTTCCAAGTCTGTGAAGGATTGAGATGAATAGAGAGCAGACCACATGAGGAGCCTGGACAAAGGGCCTGGTATGCATCCTGGAAAAGATAGATTTGAGAAATTGGGTATACTAGTTTGGTTCCATGAATTGCTTAGTTGCTCCGTTGTGTCCATCTTTTTGTGACCCCATGGACTGAAGCCTGCCAGGTTCTTCTGTCTGTGGAATCTTCTAGGCCAGAATACTGGAGTGGGTTGCCATTTCCTCACTCCAGGGGATCATCCTGACCCAGGGATCGCACCCACGTCTCCTGCATCTCCTGCCTTGGCAGGCAGATTATTTACTGCATAGCCACCTGGGCCAGACTATAATTAAGGCTGCATGTTGGAAGAACTTGAGGGTTACTTTAAGCTTTGTAGTAACCCACTGCCTTCCCAGGTGGCGCAGTGGTAAAGAATCCACCTGCCAAGGCAGGAGAAGCAGGAGAGGTGGGTGCGATCCCTGGGTGGGGAAGATCCCCTGGAGTGAGGAAATGGCAACCCACTCCAGTCTTCTTGCCTGGAAAATTCCTTGGACAGAGGAGCCTGGCGGGCTACAGTCCATGCAGTCACAGAGTCGGGAGTGACTGAGCACACAGCAGCAACCAGCTATCATTCTAAACTCATTGTGTAATTTTATAATTTTTAAAATGAGCCAAGTTTAAGCTTAGCAGAAAAATCATAGTAATAGAAAATACTTTTGTCAAGATTTATAGCAATTTCTAAAACTTGTAATTGAAAACAATTAATATGGTCTTCAACTCCCAGTACAGTATTTGTTTAAGGCAAGGTTCATCAATGGATGCTAAAACTATTGGTTGAAAAGGTATTGGGAAACAGGAGCCACAAAAGGATGTAAATATAGTCCCACAGATGATATTACAAAGGGGAAGATGTGTCTTTAAAATGAAAAGATTGTCACCACAGTAACCAAGTAATTAAATGTTCAGCATCACCAAAAGTGGAAGCACCTAACATCGCACCCCTGCTGATATGATGTAAGAATTATACACTGTCAGCTGTTTAGTTTTCTTGCCCACAGTGTTTAACTGGAAATCAATCATGAGGAAATGGTTAGCCAAATCCTGAATGAAGTCACTGATAAGGTAATTAACTTGGGTTTCTTAAAAAGTCAGGACAATGAAAAAAAACAAGAAAGTAGAGGAGCTCTTCTAAATACAGGGAGACTAGAGATACCATGACCAAATGCAATCGCTTGAATCAAATGTATTTCTTGTGTTATTCCTATTCACTTGAGTCTTGATTGTATCCTGGTATATACATATAAAAAAACAGAAAAACCCAGGAAATAGCTATAAAAGACATTTTTGAGATAATAGAGAACATTTGAATATAGGCTGCATATTAAATGAATTTATAGAACAATTGTTAATTTTCTTAGGTGTGATGATATTGTCATACCGGAAGATGTCTTACTTATTCTTAGGCAGTGCATACAGAAATATTTAGGGGTGAAGTGGCTTGACATTTGCAGCTTACAAATGTTCAGCGAAAATCAAGGTGAACATAAATATCCGTATGTATGTATACACTTAGTTGTTCAGTAGTATCCGACTCTGTGACCCTTTGAACTGTAGCCTGCCAGGCTCCTCCATCCATGGGATTCTCCAGGCAAGAATACTGGAGTGGGTTGCCATTTCCTCCTCCAGGGAATCTTCTCTATCCAAGGGACCAAACCTGCGTCTCCTATGTCTCTTGCACTGCAGGCAGATTCTTTACCTGCTGAGCCATTGGAGAAAAACCTATGTGTATGTGTGTATGTATATATAGAGAGACAGAGAGAGGGAAGTGCGGCAGAATGTTAACAATTGAAAATTGATAAATCTCGGTGGAGGATATACAGTATTTCTTGTGTTATTCCTAGAGCTTTTCTGCAGATTTGAAATTTTTCTAGGGGGAGAGAAATCTTTTTAAAAAAAAATAATATCTGGATTTGATGAATAAAGACAAACTCAAAAGAAAAGCCAATGAACGTGGCAGATTAGTGTGAATGTGGCTTTATTTTTACCTTCTCTCATTTTTTAAATTCAGGTATAGTTGATTTGCAATATTATATTAGTTTCAAGTGTGCAGCATAGTGATTTGGTTCTTTTATATATCCCTCTCTCACTCAAATATTTCTCGACTGCTGTGAAGTAAATATAGCATCCCTTAAAGGTTTACTTTAGTATTTATTTTCTCAGCCTCCAACTATCTAATAACTAAAAAGTATCTGGTAAATAAAAAGTATCCTTTTAGTCAGAGGAGAAGAGGGGCAAAGACCAGGAACCTTATTTGCTAATTAAAATACATATGTGCAGAGATTTTCAAGACCCATTTTAACCTGATTGCCTCACTAGAAACAGAACTTCTAGGAAATTTTTATTATAAAGAACACATATTTCCTATTAAATTTGCACTATTTAACATAAATATATATAGATGTGTGATACTCAGCACATGTTATTTTTGCTAGTGGTATTTAGTATAAATACACATATATACACGTATGTGTGAGTGTATGCGTGTCTGTGTGTCTGGCCAGCTATATAATATGTGGGATCCAAAGCAAAATGAAAATGTGAGGCCCTTATTCAAAAATTAACATAGGTGCCTTATGCAGCCACACAGACTGCATGTCAGTGAAATCAGACTTGTATGTATATACATTTGTATACACACGTATACGTATTGCACATGTATGTATGAAATGGTTAGAAATCTAAAAACAAGCTTTTTCAAGACTGTTATCCAGTGTACCAACTTGAGAGATAAACTCACAACATCTATTTCACACTTGAGTGTTCAGCATAGATTGAGGTTTTTGGCATGTTAATTTTTCATTATGAATATGGAATAATTTCAATATTATCCATATTTATTTTTATAAGTTTTATGTTAAAACATAAAAGCAGAGACTAGAATAATGAAACTCTGTGTACCCAGCTTCAACAACTATCAGTATCCTGCTTCTCTTGTTCTGTTTACCCCTTTATTTTGCTGGAGAATTTTAAAGTAAATCTCAGGTATTGTATCGTTTCGCTTGTAAGCACTTAAAGATGTATTTAAAATTTTTTTTTCTTTGTTTTTTGGCTGCGCTGGGTCATCTTTGCTGCCTGCAGGCTTTCTGTAGTTGTGGCGTGCACAGGGCTAAACTGCAGTTGTGGTGCATGGGCTTCTCATTGCTGTGGCTTCTCTTGTGGAACTTGGGCTCTAGAGCATGTGGGCTTCCGTAGTTGTGGTGCGTGGGCTCAGTTGTCCCACAGCAGGTGAATCTTGGACCAGGGATTGAGTCTGTTTCCCCCTGTATTGGCAGGCAGATTCTAAACCATTCCCTGCACTACCAGGGAAGTCCTAAAGATGTATTTCTAACATAAAAGATGTTTTAAATTTTAACCAAACCTCGATATCGCTGTTGCTCAACAAAATTAGTAAGATTTCTTTAATAATCAGACTGTATGGAATTTTCCTATCTAAAAATATTTTTCGGCAGGTTTTAAAATCAGGATCCAATATTGCATTTAGTTGGTAAATAAACTTTTACTCTATAACATTACCCTGCTTTTCGTTTCTTTCCTCTTGCCTTTTATTTGAGGAAGGAACTAGGTCATATATTCTATAGAACTTCCTTCATTTAGGATTTGGCTGATGGTATCCGCATGGTGTTTAGTTAGATCTAGAAAATTGATTTGATTATGGTCTGAAAATTTTTTCCAAGAATACTCCCTGGATGATGCTGTAGTGTGTGTGTGTGTATAGAGAGAGGAGTCATCCTTATTTCTATGTAAAAATCAACATACAATGTATTTCTTATACATTGCGTTAGGGTATGATGCTGTATATTTTGCATCACTCCAGGAGGAGCACGATGTCTGACTGTTCCACTTTTGGTGATTTTAAGTTTGATCGGTGGTTTGTGGTGGTGTTTGGGTTGGGAAGATCCCCCTGGAGAAGGGAAAGGCTACCCACTCCAGTATTCTGGCCTAGAGAATTCCATGGACTGCATAGCCCATGGGGTCGCAAAGAGTTGGACACGACTGAGCGACTTTCACTTGTGGTGCTGTCATCCGCTACCGTCCATTTTCCTTATCGGTCTTTCATCTAACAGTGTTAGCAGGCATTGATGACTGTTGCCTGGATCCGTTATGTCATTATGGGTTGCAAAACTGATTTTCAGATTCTATCAAACCTCTTGCATTTATTATCCGTGATTCTTCTTGAAAGAAGAATTTTCTGTAAAGCTGAATGGGTGGCGGTTGTTTAATCGCTAAGTCATGTCTGACTCTTTTGCGATCCCATGGACTGTATCCCGCCAGGCTCCTCTGTCTGTGGAATTTTCCAGGAAGGAATCCTGGAGTGGGTTGCCATTTCCTTCTCCAGGGGCTCTTCCCAACCCTGGGATTGAGTCCGTGTCTCCTGCATTGGCAGACAGATTCTTTACCACCGAGCCACCAGGGAAGCCCAAACACTAATGGAAAAGATGGGATTAATATTTACTAATTTTTAGAATGAGGTGGCGCCCCTGCAACCTCCAAAAGTGACAAAAGAGGGTTTTGGCCTTTTTTTTTTTTTTTTTTTACTTTTTTTTTAGGCAGGGGTGTGATCCAACCTATTCTTTGAAACTCTGTTCAGACTAGGTTGGAGCAGGCAAAGACTATTGAAAGGTCAGAAGTCCGAGAGGCTAAGCGGACCGGAAGAATGGGAGGGGACGGAACCAACAGGAGCTGGCATCTAATCCGATGTGAGGATTTAGGTAATCAGAGATTACCTCCAGGTTGCTCTGATGGTGAGCACCAGAAGTATGATGCTGTTAAAGAAGGTTCAAGTCTCAATCAAATTAACCCCTTCAGTGAGCCACACCCAACTGAGAGAGATTTTGTCGCACACTGTTCCCTATTACACAGCTTTTAGTTAGAATTTAAGCAATAGTGGAGCAGTGGTTCATGTGTCGCCGTGGTGAGGTGCAGCACATTGAGGAGGTAAAATGCTGGATCTCGTTTGGAGATGCCGAGTTTGAGGTGCTGCCGTAATACTCAAGAGCGAATGTAGAGCAGATCTAGGAAATGCAGGGGAGGAACTTGAAGGATGAGCTGGGTCATACACAAAACAGATGTGGGTCTTATCTGGAAATAAACCCTGGTGCTTAACTTTGAATCCAAGAGCTTGCCGAGGGAGAGTGCATAGAGGAAAAGGGTCAGAAACAAAAGTATGCTGGACATCTCCATTTAGATACTTACCCTTTGTATCTAAATGTCAGTCCACTCCCTAACGTCTGCGATTTTAAATCTGTGACCGAGTGAGCTACTCTAGTCCTGACATTTCCTCAGAATGGTCACAGATACAGGGACACCAGTTGACAGGTGTACAGAGGCCCCACTACTGGCTTATACTAAACGCAGGAGAACCCAGGTCTCCCGCATTACAGGTGGATTCTTTACCATCTGAGCCACTGGGGAAGCCCATTACTGGCTTATGCTGCTGCTGCTGAGTCACATCAGTTGTGTTGGACTCTGTGCGACCCCATGGACTATAGCCTACCAGGCTCCTCTGTCCATGGGATTCTCCAGGGAAGAGCACTGGAGTGGGTTGCCATTGCCTTCTCCGTTACTGGCTTATAGTAGGAATAAAATCCATGTAATGGGTAAAACTCAAAACAAATCAGATATCTCTCAAATATGTGTGGCTCTTTAGGGGTCAATATGATTGAGACCTATATTAGTTTCCTAGAGCTGCTGTAACCAAATGACCACAAAATTGGTGGCTGAAAACAGCACATATTTATTTTCTTACAGTTCAGGAGGCCAGAGTTTTCACTGGGCTCAAGTCAGTGTTGGCAGGGCTGTGCTCCTCTGGGCGCTCCCATTTTGCGTCCTGTGTTCAGCGTTACCTGATTAAGTCTCAGCCACACAGGTCTGCTCAGTTCAGTTTAGTTCGGTCGCTCAGTCGTGTCCGACTCTTTGCGACCCCATGAATCACAGCACACCAGGCCTCCCTGTCCATCACAAACTCCCGGAGTTCACTCAAACTCGTATGCATCGAGTCAGTGAGTCACCTAAATAGGCTTTGTGTTCAGTGGCTCTTAGCTATGGTTTCTACCTAAAATTCCCTTCAGTCTTTTTCTTTTTTTGTAAAATAAAAGCTTTATTGAGACATCATTTTGCATACTGTAAAATGTTGTGTTGAAGAAGACTCTTGAGAGTCCCTTGGACTGCAAGGAGATCCAACCAGTCCATTCTAAGGGAGATCGATCCTGGGTGTTCATTGGAAGGACTGATGCTGAAGCTGAAACTGCAATACTTTGGCCACCTCATGCGACGAGTTGACTCACTGGAAAAGACTCTGATGCTGGGAAGGGTTGGGGGCGGGAGGAGAAGGGGACGACCGAGGATGAAATGGCTGGATGGCATCACCGACTCTGTGGATGTGAGTTTGGGTGAACTCTGGGAGTTGGTGATGGACAGGGAGGCCTGGCGTGCGGTGATTCACGGGGTCGCGAAGAGTCGGACACGACTGAGCGACTGAACTGAACTGAACTGAGAATACATCCCATTTAAAGTATACAGTTCAGTGGTATTTAGTATATTCAGAGTTGTGCAGCCATCACCACAGTCAATTTTAAAACACTTTCATCTCCCCAGAAAAGAAACCCTGTACTTGTTGGCAGACTCTCCTCATCTTCCCCTACCTCTCTGCAACCACTCATCCACTTTGTCTCCACAGACTTGGTTGCTTGGGACATTTTTGAATCATACAACACAATCATACAACGTGATCATTTTCACTTCCTATGTTTTCAGGTGCCATCTATGATATAGCTTGGGTGGAAATTCCTTTCCCTTCTGTTGCCAAATAGTATTCAGCTCTATGGATACATTACATTTAATTCACCTATTCATCAGCTGATGGACATTTGGGATTCTGTTTTTTGGCTATTTTGAGTAATACTTCTATGAATATTCATGTGCAAGTTTTATGTGAACATATGTTTCCATATCTCCTGGGTATACACCTAGGAGTCTTACTCTAACTCCTTCCTAGTGACTTTGGATATGAAAATGATGTTCACAGCTCAAATTCAGTGTTGCTACCATAGTGTTTTACCATCTCCCATATAGAATGAAACTTCTCCCTAGGCCTTAGTACTTCAATGTGGTACTTATCAGTTTGCCTTGGCACTCAGTTATTCCTATGTGGGTGTCCCCCTCCTTGTAAATTTCTGGAAAGCAGGGACAGTTGATTTACCTTAAGGCAGCAAGTGTATTACCCTGCATAAAGCAGGAACTCTCTAAGTGCTTTTGAATTAGTAGGGAATAAAAGTGCTAAGAATTTTATATGCCTGATCCTACAAAATGTGTCTGATATGAAATAATGTTCATTGTAAAATTTCAACAATTAAATGTTGGTATATAACACTTGAAGGTGGGTAGGTAAATCAATTTGGTATATTAAAATCTCTTTATTTTGAATTTTAGAAGCTCCAGTATTTTGAGTTTATAATGAGGAAAATCAAACATTTTAGAAATTCTAGATAGGACTTTGAAATAAACATAGTATTAACATAATATGGTCAAAAGTAAATGACAACCTGACCTGTTAAAATTTATGTTTCAAATGTCACATGTTCTAAAGCAAATTTAAAAATTCTTTTCAGTATTTTGCACCACTTGGTTTTCATTATCGTCTGGTTATGAAGTTGTAAAAGGTGTTTATGAATAAAAGTAAGTTTTTACTTATACTGAAAATCTGTAGTTTTCATTGGTGGTGGTAAGAATAGACGGATGTCTCCCACTCTCCAAGGCAGGCTGAGTGCTAGCCTCTGGCCTGGAAATGCAGACCACAACTCTGGTGGACTCATGGGTTCCATCAAGGTTATTCCCATTCTTATGTTAATGAATATATTCACAAACATATTTAAAATACTCTGGGCCACTGGGCAGGTAGCCCCATAGTACAAGGAGAAAAAGAAGCCAGTTCCTAACTCCATTCTGTCTGAAAGAATCCACATGGCTGTGGGTCTGACAGAACGAATGTCAATGTGATGGCTAAAATGACAGGCGAGCATGTGATTATAACTGCAAGAAGAAGATGTACTCCTGTTTTATCTGTTAATACAATGTTATTATTTTTTACATGGAAAAGGTAAATATCAACCAGTATTTTCCAACTATATAAGCTCCAAAATTTTACATATGTATTTATACACAAAAAAATTCAGTTTCTGATGAAGAACTGAGGCCCAGACGCTGACTAGGTTTTCAAGCTCTACTGCATGTTGGTATCAAGGGCAGTGGTGCATAGGCCAGCGTGATCAATTATATAGACTCTATGCAAGTATGGTCATCTTTGTATTATCATTTTTTTAAAGCTCTCCAAGTTAAACTTGAGAACAAGTGAATTAGGTCATATTAGGTCAGAGGTTAATACAACTCTTACTGTTGATAGTCTTAATTTGGGTAAGTGTCGGTTAGCTTCTGCTATGTTCTCAAGTATGCTGTTTATAATAAGAGGCTGATCTCTTGCTCAGTGCTTCAGAAAGGTGAGCTATAAAACTGTACAGGTAAGGTCACAACTTGATCCAAGCAACAGCTGTGCTCTGGTTTAACCTAGAGCACTAGTTCTTATCCACAGGTGATAATCAGACTCAGAACTTTAAAATAAATAGATATCTAGAAACTATCCTAGACTGACTGAAACTAAGTCACTAAGGGTAGTACCTGAGCTTGGGAACTTTAAAAAAAGTTCATGATTTTGATGCCCAAACTTACCTGGAGCTCTCTAGGAATGTGCCACATGGTATGTCTTTAGCTGTATTTGGTTAAGTTATAGGGAAGCAGAATTCAGCTTAAGACAGAAAAATAACTTTAAAAATGACTTCGTGCTACCCAGCTCTTTTAAGGCAGTGAGCTCTCTGCGGCTGGACAAATCAAGGTAGAGGCAGGCTTACCACCGCTGGGAATGTTGTCAAACGATTAAGAATTTGGATCACTTGATGTTTCAGGTTACTCCCAACTATTGTTTCTTTAGCCAAAACTTGAATACACACATTGCCATGAAAACTCATGATTTTATGGAATATCATAATTACTTTGTCTCTAAAACTCATTAGAATTAAGTACTATTCATGGAACCTTGCCTCTGACATTACTCTCATTGGGAATACTTTTCACCTCCTCCTCATGCTTGCATGCAGGCAAGGGAACCTCTTCTTGCTCCTTGGAAGACAGAATTGTGGGAAGAAGTTCTGAGAGCCTGTATTCATTCCTTCTCAACAGAGCTGTATCTCTCCTGATGAGAGGTTTTGGGAAAAGGAACTGAGGGTGTGTGCCTCTCTTCCCTGCCCCGAGGGTTGATTCTCTCACCTTGACAGCAAAGATGGGCTCTATCCTTCCTCCCTCTGAGGCAAGGTCTGCAGTTCTCTCTAAGCAGGGAGACCTCACAGGGAGTGTGACTGGATAACAAGTCAAGTAGCTCTTCATTCCATTATTAATAAAACTGGTATCTTGATCTCAAAGTCCCACATCTTATTTCTCAATTTGTTCCAAAGTGAAGAAGGGAATAAGGGAGCTAGTGTCCTTAAACCCCATAAACGTCATGACAGAGTCATGAATTGTAATCGCTGGTGTCTAGAATACTTGTGCTCTGCAATGGCTTTCCATTATATGTTGAAGTCAGTAAACAATTATATTCTAAAGTACAAAGAACTTCTAATGTACAAAAAGAACAAAACATATGAAGTCCCCTTTCTTTACTGGCATCAAAAGTTTGGGAATTCTAACTGCCCAACTATCTGTCTTTAGGAAACAAGAACATTTGCCAAGCTCCCACTTTATTGAGAATAATCTTAGTCATGATCTGCAGAAGTTGGTCCCGGACAATTTGAAGACAGGTCTTCTTTATCTGTAATTTATGTGAGGAAAAGAAACAATTAATACAAATTGCACAGTAAACTATTTTAGAAAATTGTTTCAGCATAACATGTATTTTGTAGTTGTGTCTGCTTCCTTACTCTGCTAAACAAACCAGGAAATGATACAACAATAACCCCAAATTCTTCACTCTCAAGTACAAAGTCCTTATGTTCAAGTTAACAAAGCTGGCTTGGGCAAGTGCTAGAAAAGAAAGCACTTATGTCCTTAAGACATCTGACATGTTTTAACCATTTCTTTCCTTACAATGAAAAAAAAAAGGAGTGCATTTCAACATTCTGATTTTTATGGTTCACAGACAATATTCTATCTAACTACAAAAAAATTAGTTCTAAAAATGTACTATATCTTTCAGGTAGCTGAAGAATCATGGAAAAATAAAGCATGAAAAAAATTTATCATCTTCAACTGATTAAAAAATTCTTTCTTTTGAAATAGAAGACTGAAAAATTCCCTCCTGCACATTCAGTTTCTGAAAAGTTAAAAGCACCTTTAATTAACCCTCAATTATTTCTCTACCCACTATTTCTTTAAAGCATTCATCCAACATTGTCCTTTGGATGTAATAAAAAATTTCCATTCTTTATGGGAAATATGACTTTCATAAAAAAATCAAAGCAGAAATCAAAGAGCATTTGTATCCAATAGTTTTTAAAAGTATAAAGTATATTCTTACCTTCATAGGCTGTTCCACACCAAATACAATACAGATGTTCTTCTCTTAAATAACTAGTCAGTATTTGTAATTTTTCCAGTACCTAGGTATAGGTAGGATACAAGCACATTAATGGTTCACAATGAACAGGATTTTTGTTTTTAGGTCTCTTAGATTATGCTGAATTACCCCAAGGCCATAAATCTTCCACTACACTCTCAGTCAGTCAGGAGAGGTGTCAAGTGTGGAATATATTAGAACATGTTCCTCTTTACTAGCTGCCCTATTTCACTCTGTCAGACACAACACAGACCACCTGTTAACATTTCAACAATAGATTGTGGCTGGCTCTATTAGAATCAGCATCCTTTAAAGACCCCTCCTATTAATAGTTTCAAAGAATCTGGGTGAAACTGTCTAACTCTGCCACTAGAGTTCTCATCAGTGGTTTCCTAGTTAGGTGGAATATAGATTTTTCAAATTGTGAATGTTTCCAACACACTGTTTTATACAAGTAACCATAGAAATGTGTAGTCTTTTCTTGAAAACTCTCTACTTGCTTTGAATTGTGTTTTTTGACTTTGTTTTGTTTGTGGGTGAGTTGGGGCAAGGAGGTACTCAGAATTACTTCCAGAAGTTCAATAGGAAATAAGGTAGAAATCAACAAAATTCACATTTGCAGCTTATACATCATCCAAACTGAGGTGAGAGGGGTAAACTGAAGCTGAAAGGGCCATTTATATTAACTTTTGATTTGGGGTTAATAAAATAAACCTATAATGTAGTAGTTCTCAACTAGGAGTGGTTTTTTTCCCTCAGGTGAAAATTTAGCAATGTCTGGAGACATAAGAAAGCCTTCCTCAGTGATCAAAGCAAAGAAATAGAGAAAAACAATAGAATGGGTAAGACTAGAGATCTCTTCAAGAAAATTAGAGATAGCAAGGGAACATTTCATGCAAAGATGGGCACAATAAAGGACAGAAACAGTATGGACCTAACAGAAGCAGAAGATATCAAGAAGAGGTGGCAAGAATACACAGAACTATACAAAAAAGATCTTTGTGACCCAGATAACCACAATGGTGTGATCACTCACCTAGAGCCAGACATCCTGGAATGTGAAGTCAAGTGGGCCTTAGGAAGCATCACTACAAACAAAGCCAGTGGAGGTGATAGAATTCCAGTTGAGCTATTTCAAATCCTAAAAGATGATTCTGTAAAAAGTGCTGCACTCAATATGCCAGCAAATTTGGAAAACTTGGCAGTGCCCACAGGACTGGAAAATGTTGATTTTCATTCCAATCCCAAAGAAAGGCAATGCCAAAGAATATTTAAACTACCGCAAATTGCACTCATCTCACACGCTAGCAAAGTAATGCTCAAAATTCTCCAAGCCAGGCTTCAAAAGTACGTGAATGGAGAACTTCCAGATGTTCAAGCCAGATTTAGAAAAGGCAGAGGAACCAGAGATCAAATCGCCAACATCCGTTGGATCATTGAAAAAGCAAGAGAATTCCAGAAAAACATCTACTTCTGCTTTATTGTCTATGCCAAACCCTTTGACTGTGTAGATCATAACAAACTGTGGAAAATTCTTCAACAGATGGGAATACCAGACCACCTTACCTGCCTCCTGAGAAATCTGCATACAGGTTAAGAAGCAACAGTTAGAACTGGACATGGAACAACAGACTGGTTCCAAATTGGGAAAGGTGTACGTCAAGGCTGTATACTGTCACCCTGCTTATTTAACTTATATGCAGAATATATCATGAGAAAGGCTGGGCTGGAAGAAGCACAAGCTGGAACCAAGATTGCCAGGAGAAATATCAATAACCTCAGACACTCAGACGGAGAAGGCAATGGCAAGCCACTCCAGTACTGTTGCCTAGAAAATCCCATGGACAGAGGAGCCTGGTAGGCAGCAGTCCATGGGGTCGCTAAGGGTCAGACACGACTGAGTGACTTCACTTTCACTTTTCACTTTCACACATTGGAGAAGGAAAGGGCAACTCACTCTAGTGTTCTTGCCTGGAGAATCCCAGGGACGGGAGAGCCTGGTGGGCTTCCGTCTATGGGGTCACACAGAGTTGGACACAACTGAAGTGACTTAGCAGCAGCAGCGGTAGCAGCAGATACTCAGATGACACCACCCTATGGCAGAAAGCGAAGAAAAACTAAAGAGCCTGTTGATGAAAGTAAAAGAGGAGAGTGGAAAAGCTGGCTTAAAACTCAACACTCAGAAAACTAAGATCATTGTATCTGGTCCCATTACTTCATGGCAAATAGATGGGGAAACAGTGGAAACAGTGTCAGACTTTATATTTTGGGGCTCCAAAATCACTGCAGATAGTCACTGCAGGCATGAAATTAAAAGACTCTTGCTCCTTGGAAGAAAAGCTATGAACAAACTAGACAGCATATTAAAAAGCAGAGACATTACTTTGCCAACAAAGGTCCATCTAGTCAAGGCTACGGTTTTTCTAGTAGTCATGTATGGATGTGAGAGTTGGACTATAAAGAAAGCTGAGCACCGAAGAATAGGTGCTTTTGAACTGTGGTGTTGGAGAAGACTCTTGAGAGTCCCTTGGACTGCAAGGAGATCTAACCGTTCCATCCTAAAGGAAATCAATCCTGAATATTTATTGGAAGGACTGATGCTGAAGCTGAAACTCCAATACTCTGGCCACATGATGTGAAGAACTGACTCACTGGAAAAGACCCTGATGCTGGGAAAGACTGAAGGCAGAAAGAGAAGGGGACGACAGAGGATGAGATGGTTGGATGGCATCACCGACTCTATGGACATGAGTTTAAGCAAACTCTGAGAGTTAGTGATGGACAGGGAAGCCTGGTGAGCTGCAGTCCATGGGGTCGCAAAGAGTTGGACATGACTGAGGGACTGAGCTGAACTGAATTGGAGACATTTTTGGTTGTCACAAGGGGGAAGTGGAGTGGATGGTGGATGTGCCACAGATGCTCTGAGATAACTTACAATGTACAGAACAGCCCCCCCACAAACAATTACCCCGTTCAACAGTTCAAAATGTTAATTGTGCCAAGGCTGAGACACCCAGCTTAAGGAACTGGTGCTAAAACATACATTTAATGTGGCTGATCCATGTTGGTGTCTGGCAGAGGCTAATACAATATTGGAAAGCAATTATCCTCCCCCCAAAAAAACCCAAACAAACCATACACTTAAATCTTCACTCTTATATTCATCTTCATCTTGTTCTTTTTCTTCCTCTGCCTCTTCTTCAGTTTCCTCTCCCAGCCTCAACCAGTACCATGCCTCCCTGGGAACTTGAATATTCTGAAAATGTAGAATTATTCCCAATTAAACAAAGCTAAACATAAAGATTATCATAAGTTTGTTCATGTCAATATGAATTCACTCTTTCAACTAAATATTTACTGCTTTAAGTTCCACACCATGGAACAGTGCATGTGAGTTCAGTTGTTCAGTTGTGTCTGACTCTGACCCTAGGCTCCTCTGTCCGGGGAATTTTCCAGCTTAGACTACTAGAGTGGGTTGCCATTTCCTTTTCCAGGAGATCTTCCTGACCCACGCATCAAACCTGAGTCTCCTGTGTCTCCTGCATTGTCAGATTCTTTGCCACTGAGCCAACTGGGAAGCCCTGTACTATGGAACTATAGAGATGCAAAGCCCAGTTAGAGTACTGCCTCCCAACTGCTGACAATCTAGCAGGGAAAAGAAGCTATGGGGATAAGTAGCTTAATGGGTATAAAACGATACATGTAGGTAAGAAGTCTTAAGTATCATGACATATATTCAAAATAACGTGCTATGGAAATACTGGAAAGTGAGAGATTGCTTCCAGCGATCTATTTACACATAAGGGAAACCTTAGAAACATTTTTGAGACTTTAAATGAAGTCACTTTATTTTGCTGGTAGGTGAACCATCAAAATAAAAAAATTAAAGAAAAATCAAATCAAAAATTGAATTTTGAGAACTACTGAAATCTGAAATAGCATTCTACATGATTTTACTAGTTACAGACATGGACGTTACTGAATATGGACTGAAAATAGGCTATTCTGATTAGCCAAACATTCAAGTGAACAGAATTTCCACACGTAATAGTTCTGAGCAATCAATATTCAAATAAATGGAGAACAGTTAAGTGAAAAACGGTATTTAATGTTTAAAGATCATTCAGACTATGTTCCTACAGTGAACAAGTCATTATTGTGCATACCAGTTATCACAGATCAACAGTGCATCTGAAAGTTTTAACGGGCAGATACACTAAGCCTGGAGTTCTCTCTCTCTCTTTAAAAATAAAAGTATGGGACATGTCTGGTGGTCCAGTGGTTAAGACTCCACACTTCCAATGCAGAGGGCACATTTCCAATGCAGAGGGCACAAGTTTGATCACACACATGCTGTGTGGCGAGGTAAAAAAAAAAAATACACGGTAAATCATACTGGGTGCCAAAATACTTTACCAAACTGAAAGCAGGTAAAAGGATTACCTTCTGAGTATCCAATTGTTGACAGGCTCTCTGACTTCTTCTAAGATCTCCTTCTAGCTTCATTTCGTCTTGCTTATTTTTAAGTCGAATTCTAATTCAAAGAAAAAAATAGTACACTAGAGGTCTGTGCTCTCTTTATCCGTGTTAAGTGCCCAAATACCAGGAAACATACCACAATAAAGGAACGATGAAACTAAAAACAGCTCAATTACCGAAACTGTTCTGCTGCTTTTTCTTCAGCTTGGCTTTTCATGTGAATCTTTCTTCTGTAGCTCTCCAATCTTTCCTCTGCTTTCCGTTTTAATAATGTCTCATGACCAATGCCACTTTTCCCTGCTCAGACAGGAAACACTGATGAGAAACTTACTGACTCTGTATGTCAAAACGTGACAACTTAAATTTCTTTTTCTGACCATGCCTTGCAGCTGGCAGGATCTCAGTTTCCCAACCAGGAATTTAACCCAGGTCCTTGGCAGTGAAAGCATGCAGTCCTAACCACTGGACTGCCATGGAATTACCTAAATACTTACAAATTAAATGCAATTCTAACTTCAGTACAATCACTCAAAATCATTTGATGAGAAGGACAGGAGAAAACACTGGAGTTTTTTTTTAACCCAAATTCACAATTTGATTTTCACAAAGATTATCAGTCTGATCTAAAAAGATGTCAATACTACACACATTTTTTTCAAATTGAGAAATAAGTATCATCAACAGTCATGCTTTTATATAAATATGATGAACAAATAAAAAATATATATCTTTCTCTTTAATTTGTCCAATTATTAAGAAAAACATTTAGTGGATAAATCAGGATACTTTTAGGACATTCAACAGATAAAAATAGCTTTGTATTTTTGATGGTCACAACAATTTTTCTGTTACTTTTATTATTTAAATTTTATTTTATACTCATTAAAACTTACTTTTATTTTTAGTTTAAAAGGTCTAGGAGTTTAAGAAATATTTTACATGATAAGAGCTGTAACAGTACCACCATAAAAAACTATTTATTACACAAGTATATGTGCTATATTTAAGTATAAGTTGTTATTACCAGCAAACAGCCACAACAGTGATTACACACCTGTTTTGACATTGAGAGGAATTGGTTCAACAATACCATCTCCTAAAACAAAGAGAACAAAACACAAATTACTTTAGAAATTCTTTCTCAAACTACTGGTAGATGCAGTATGCAACTTTATAATATTCTATACATATCCCTTCCAGTTTCAGGGATACTCAAACTTGGAACTGAACATCAATACTCTATAATCAACAACTTTCCTTGGCCTTCAAATACTAAGTCCTCAATAAAGCTGATGGACAGCCTCCAATGCCACCTAAATGTAGGAATTTTCACTGACATATATACAAGAGAGAGCAAAGCCTTGCTAGGGAAGTCAAAGCAATGACAATAAAGGAGAGAAGAAGAGAAAAACAGCTTACAGAAGATACTACGTATATGACCTCTATCTCTTAATAAGCAATCTCATTCCTAAAACAGAGGTGAGAACTGAGCTTCTCCAGCTGAGGGGTCACTCAGGCAGCTGCCACACGTACAGAGCAAGCAGGCCGGAGTCCTGCCATCATCTCGAGTGTTGCTCCCCTGTCCTTTGGGCCACTGAACTTTGCTTTCTTTAGGATATTTTTGATGTGGGTCATTTTCTAAAATCTTTGTTTCGGTGTTTTTGCCACTCAGCATGTGGGATCTCAGCTTTCTGAACAGGGATTGAACCCGCCCCCTCTGCATTGGAAGGTGAAGTCCCAATTACTGGACCACTAGGGAAGCCCTCCTTTCTTTTTTAAAGAAACTTTTATTTATTTGGCTGTGCTAGGTCTTACTGCAGCATGCAGCGATCTAGTTCCCTGAGTGGGGATTGAAGCTGGGCGCCATGCATCGGGAGCAGAGTGTTAGCCACGGAACCACCAGAGAAGGCCCGGGGCCACTGCACTTCTTAACCCTTCTCTTGCCATCATTCTTAGCTGCTGCCTCCATGGCAAGCCTCATCCATCCCACTCCTTCAGGGCCAAGCTGGGCTGCTAAACAGCTCTGGATGGCTTATGTCTGAAGTGGCTATGGGAATATGGAAGTTCTCCATAAGCTTGCCAGCACACAGATCAGGAAGCTTAAGTTGTTTCAATTTCTGTGTAGATGGACAGAGAGGAAAGAGTCATCACTGGTCCCCATCAATAAGTTACCAGTTGGTGGTTAAGAACAGCTGCTCATTTCTGGCTCTGACTCACCGCTCTTGCCGAGGGCCTGACCGCTTTTATACCCCATCTTCTGAAGCAGAGCAAACCCTTTGTTTTCACAGCCGAGTGCGTTCTTCAACCCCATGTCACGTCTCTCTTGTTCTTCTTCTTTTATACTCTTCTGTCTGTTTTTCAGATTCGCTTCCTGTCGCTTTTCTTCTTTTCGACGGGCTTCCCGGATTTGCCTCAGCATTGGCAAGCCTGGTCTGATATCATCTCTGAAGAATGAGGGAAAAGGTTATTTTAGACTCGTACGTGCAAGTTGCTCATAACTGTGCCACTTACTCACTTGACACTACTTAATATTTCAGTGCCACCTTTAGGAGCATCTCTGTTATCACCACTATTAGAACATAACCAATGCCTGTGAGAATGGTAAAAAGGATGAAGGCTGGTATTAGGTGGTAAGAAACAAAATGTAGAGTTTAAAAAATAAGAACTAGTAAGACTAATTTTTCTAGGAGGTTGGCAATAATAAAAGGCAACTCTCAAAAGTAGACACAAGAGGTGAAAAGATGAAAAAAAGGAAAAGAGTACAATGTCCTTGGTAGTGTGGAAGAAAAAGAATTGAGTGCCAAAGTAAAATGCTTAGCATTGGAAGTATCTTTGTATCACAGACAGGTAGGAAATGTTCTCATAAAGCAGTGAGATGAAATTTCCAACCTCACCTTTAAAATCAATGGCATTGCTTAAAAATCTCCAATTCCTTAACGTCTTGCTGCTGCTGCTGCTGCTGCTGAGTCACTTCAGTCGTGTCCGACTCTGTGTGATCCCATAGACGGCAGCCCACCAGGCTCCCCCATCCCTGGGATTCTCCAGGCAAGAACACTGGAGTGGGTTGCCATTTCCTTCTCCAATGTGTAGAAGTGAAAAGTGAAAGTGAAGTCACTCGGTCATGTCTGACTCATAGTGACCCCATGGACTCCTCCGTCCATGGGATTTTCTAGGCAAGAGTCCTTAACGTCTTACACGTCATTATATGGGGTGTGCACATTTACTTACTGGACATTAATGAAGGAATCAGACATATAGTCCTCCTCTTCCACCATGTTCAACTTCATATGCCAAAAGTATCTACAAAGCAAACAGGATGAATGACAATTTTTTTTTAAGAGGCATATTCAAGGTTTTGTTTCAAACCCCAGCATGACCATTTACTGCTGCTGCTGCTGCTAAGTCACTTCAGTCGTGTCCGACTCTGTGTGACTCCATAGACGGAAGCCCACCAGGCTCCCCCATCCCTGGGATTCTCCAGGCAAGAACACTGGAGTGGGTTGCCATTTCCTTCTCCAATGTGTGAAAGTGAAAAGTGAAAGTGAAGTCACTCAGTCGTGTCTGACCCTTAGCGACCCCACGGACTTCAGCCCACCAGGCTCCTCCATCCATGGGATTTTCTAGGCAATAGTACTGGAGTGGCTTGCCATTACTAGATGTGTGCAAACCTGAAAACATTACTGTACGTTCTTCTACCATCAATTCTTAAAATTTATTTGTAATTGAAGGATAACTGCCTTACAATGTTGTGTTGGTTTCTGCCATACGACAACATGAATCAGCCACAAGTATACATATGTCCCCTACTTCTTGAACCTCCCTCCCAACCCACCCCCATCCGACCCTCACGCTATCCCTCCAGCTTGTCAGAGAGCACTGTGTTGTGCTCCCGTGTTATACAGCAGCTTCCTACTAGCTATCTATTTCACATACGGTGTGTGCGCATGCATGCTAAGTCACTTCCATTGTGTCAGACTGTGAACCTATGGATTGTACCCCGCCAGGCTTCTCTGTCCGCGTGATTCTCCAGGCAAGAATACTGGAGTGGGTTGCCATGCCCTCCTCCAGGGAATCTTCCCAACCCAGGGATAGAACCTGCGTCTCTTACATTCCCTGCATTGGCAGGTGGGCTCTTTACCACTAGCACTACCTGGGAAATCCTTTACATGTGGTAACAACTACTAATTTTCAGTTTACCAAAATGGAAATAAACTTGCATGCATCCTCAGCTGTGGCCTTTCTCTGGAACCCTACTCCATATTCAAGTGCTCTTTTGACATCTTTCTGGGTTGAGCCCTCAAACTCAACAATCCAAACAACTCATTCTCTCCCCCACCCCGATTACCTTTATCTCTGTATTTCCAAATTAATGTCGCCACTATCTCTCCCTTCCTGACCTCTTATAAACCTCTGTCTACTCTTCTTCCACATTATCCCTCAAGTTGTGACCACTGCTTTAGTGCAGGCATTTCTTTCTCACCTGAACTGTCACAACTGCTTCCTAATTGGTCTTGTTGCCTTTGGCCTCTCTTCTTCCAATCCACAGAGGTCCTCAATGACCTCTCCAAAGTGTTTTGTTTTCTTAAAAAAATATGTAAGTCAGGGCATGTTACTTGCTGGTTTCAAATCCTTCAGCAAACTTTCCCCTGTGGGCAGTGGAGGAACCATCACGTTCACATGGTAGCAGGAGAGATCCCCCATAATCTCACCTCTGACTCTTTTTCAGGATTCATTACTCATGCCACATGGTCTCCCTGTCCTCTGAACACACTGCAGACAGTTCACTCCTCCTAGGCCTAGGCTACCCGCCTTTACAAAGGCCTGTCTTGACCACTCCAGGCCTCTCTCTACAGCGCTTCATGTTCAAGCTATTCATTGGTAACTAGATACAGTTAACACTTCACTTATATGGAAACACTTTTGATAACAGTTTTAGCCAAAATAGTTAAAATCATGTAATAATTAGCCCTTAAAGGGATAAAATAATTATCCAGAAAAGTGTACTTCAAACTTTCCTGTGTATATGAATTGCCCTGGCATTTTCTCAGGGCTTCCCTGGTAGCTCAGCGGTAAAGAGTCTGCCTGCAATGCAGGAGCTGTGGGGAGACATGGGTTCAATCCCTGGGTTGGAAAGATCCCCTGGAGAAGGGCATGGTAACTCACTCCAGGATTCTTGCCTGGAGAATCCCTATGGAGAGAAGAAAGAGCCTGGTAGGCTACAGTCAGTCCACAGGGTCGCAAACAGTTGGACACAACTGAAGCAACTTTTTAGCATGAGCATGTTTCTCAAAATGCAAAGTCTGATTCTGAGCTCAAGTGCGAGGCTCTGCATTTCCAACAGGCTCCCAGGTGCTGCCAATGCTTCCGGTGCAGTTGCTGGATGCAAAAAGGAGTCACCTGCTGCAGTGCACACATGCTGTTTCGGCCTGCTCATCATCCCTCCTTTTGGAACTCAGCCCTCTGCTTTCCTTGTGGTTCGACTGGAGGGTGGCAATTAGTACTCCCTGCGGCATAAGGTGGCCAGTTACAGTGCCCTATCCTGGTACGAGGGGAGGGGATGACCTAAACAGGGCAAACGAGCATCGCTTTCCCTGCTGTTGTTATTAAGTCGCTCAGTCGTGTCTGATTCTTTGAGACCCCATGGACTGCAGCACAGGCTTCCCTGTCCTTCACCATCTCCTGGAGTTTGCTCAAACTCATGTCCATTGAGTTGGTGATGCCATCCAACCGTTTCGTCCTCTGTCTCCCTCTTCTTCTCCTGTCCTTAATTTTTCCCAGAATCAGGGTCTTTTTCAATGAGTCGGCTCTGCACCATCAGGTGGCTACAGTATTGGAGCTTCAGCTTCAGCATCATTCCTTCTAATGAATATTTAGGGTTGATTTCCTTTAGGATTGACTGGTTGGATCTCCTTGTAGTCCAAGGGACCCTCAAGAGTCTTCTCCAGCACCACAGTTCAAAAGCATCAATTCTTCGGCGATCAGCTTTCTTCACAGTCCAACTCTCACATCTATACGTAACCACTGGAAAAACCATAGCTTTGACTACATGGACCTTTGTTGGTAAAGTAATGTCTCTGCTTTTTAATTTGCTGTCTAGCTTGGTCATAACTTTCCTTTCAAGGAGCAAGCGTCTTTTAATTTCATGGCTGTAGTCACCATCTGCAGTTATTTTGGAGCCCCCAAAAATAAAGGTCTCTCACTGTTTCCACTGTTTCCCCATCTATTTGCCATGAAGTGATAGGACCAGATGCCATGATTTTAGTTTTCCTGAATGTTGAGTTTTAAGCCGACTTTTTCATTCTCCTCTTTCACTGTCATCAAGAGGCTCTTTAGTTTTTCTTTGCTTTCTGCCATAAGGGTGGTGTCATCTGTGTTCAGTTAGTCAAGTCCAACTCTTTGCAACCCAGGCCTCCCTGTCCATCACCAACTCCCGGAGTTCACTCAAACTCATGTCCACAGAGTCGGTGATGCCATCCAGCCATCTCATTCTCTGTCGTCCCCTTCTCCTCCCGCCCCCAACCTTTCCCAGCATCAGAGTCTTTTCCAGTGAGTCAACTCGTCGCATGAGGTGGCCAAAGTATTGCAGTTTCAGCTTTAGCATCAGGCCTTCCAATGAACACCCAGGATCGATCTCCCTTAGAATGGACTGGTTGGATCTCCTTGTAGTCCAAGGGACCCTCAAGAGTCTTCTCCAGCACCACAGTTCAAAAGCATCAATTCTTCGGCGATCAGCTTTCTTCACAGTCCAACTCTCACATCCATACATGACCACGGGAAAAACCATAGCCTTGACTAGACGGACCTTGGTTGGCAAAGTAATGTCTCTGCTTTTTAATATACTATCAAGGTTGGTCATAACTCTCCTTCCAAGGAGTAACCGTCTTTTAATTTCATGGCTGCAATCAGCATCTGCAGTGATTTTGGAGCCCAAAAAAATTAAGTCTGACACTGTTTCCACTGTTTTTCCATCTATTTCCCATGAAGTGATGGGACCAGATGCCATGATCTTTGTTTTCTGAATGTTGAGCTTCAAGCCAACCTTTTCACTCTCCTCTTTCACTTTCATCAAGAGGCTTTTGAGTTCCTCTTCACTTTCTGCCATAAGGGTAGTGTCATCTGCATATCTGAGGTTATTGATATTTCTCCCAGCAATCTTGATTCCAACTTGTGCTTCTTCCAGCCCAGCGTTCCTCATAATGTACTCTGCATATAAGTTAAATAAGCAGGGTAACAATATACAGCCTTGACGCACTCCTTTTCCTATTTGGAACCAGTCTGTTGTTCCATGTCCAGTTCTAACTGTTACTTCCTGACCTGCATACAGGTTTCTCAAGAGGCAGGTCAGGTGGTCTGGTATTTCCATCTCTTTCAGAATTTTCCACAGTTTATTGTGATCCACACAGTCAAAGGCTTTGGCATAGTCAATGAAGCAGAAATAGATGCTCTTCTGGAACTCTCTTGCTTTCTTCATGATCCAGGAGATGTTGGCAATTTGATCTCTGGTGCCTCTGCCTTTTCTAAAACCTGCTTGAACATCTGGGAGTTCACAGTTCACATATTGCTGAAGCCTGGCTTGGAGAATTTTGAGCATGACTTGACTAGCGTGTGAGATGAGTGCAATTGTGCGGTAGTTTGAGCATTCTTTGGCATTGCCTTTCTTTGGGATTGGAATGAAGAATGACCTTTTCCAGTCCTGTGGCCACTGCTGAGTTTTCCAAATTTGCTGGCATGTTGAGTGCAGCACTTTCACAGCATCATCTTTCAAGATTTGAAATAGCTCAACTGGAATTCCATCACCTCCACTAGCTTTGTTCGTAGTGATGCTTTCTAAGGCCCACTTGACTTCACATTCCAAGATGTCTGGCTCGAGGTCAGTGATCACGTTATTGTGACTATCTTGGTTGTGAAGATCTTTTTTGTACAGTTCTTCTGTGTATTCTTGCCACCTCTTCTTAATATCTTCTGCTTCTGTTAGGTCCATACCATTTCTGTCCTTTATCGAGCCCATCTTTGCATGAAATATTCCCTTGGAATCTCTAATTTTCTTGAAGAGATCTCTTGTTTTTCCTATTCTGTTGTTTTCCTCTATTTCTTTGCATTGATCACTGAGGAAGGCTTTCTTATCTCTCCTTGCTATTCTTTGGAACTCTGCATTCAGATGCTTATATCTTTCCTTTTCTCCTTTGCTTTTCGCTTCTCTTCTTTTCACAGCTATTTGTAAGGCCTCCTCAGACAGCCATTTTGCTTTTTTGCATTTCTTTTCCATGGGGATGGTCTTGGTCCCTGTCTCCTGTACAATGTCACGAACCTCCGCCCAGAGTTCATCAGGCACTCTATCTATCAGATCTAGTCCCTTAAATCTATTCCTCACTTCCACTGTATAATCATAAGGGATTTGATTTAGGTCATATCTGAATGGTCTAGTGGTTTTCCCACTTTCTTCAATTTAAGTCTGAATTTGGCAATAAGGAGTTCATGATCTGAGCCATAGTCAGCTCCTGGTCTTGTTTTTGCTAACTGTATACAGCTTCTCCATCTTTGGCTGCAAAGAATATAATCAATCTGATTTCGGTGTTGACCATCTGGTGATGTCCATGTGTAGAGTCTTCTCTTGTGTTGTTGGAAGAGGGTGTTTGCTATGACCAGTGCGTTCTCTATGTATCAGGTTATTAATATTTCTCCCGGCTATCTTGATTCCAGCTGGTGCTTCATCTAGCTAGACATTTGGCATGATGTACTCTGCTTATAAGCAAAATACGCAGGGTGACAATATACAGCCTTGATATACTCCTTTCCCGATTTGGAACCAGTCTGAGTCTGCTCTTCCATGTCCAGTTCTAACTGTTGCTTCTTGACCTGTATACAACTCTCTCAGGAGGCAGGTCAGATGGTCTGGTATTCCCATCTCTTGAAGAATTTTTCACAGTTTGTTGTGACCCACACAGTCAAAGGCTTTGGCGTAGTCAATAAAACACCTACCTAATGTTTCAAACATTTTTATTCTATTTAGTTACCATTAACAACTTCCCTAGTGGTCTAGTGGCTAAGCCTCTGTGCTCCCAATGCAGGGGTATGGGTTAAATCCTTGTCAGGGAACTAGATCCCCCATGCTACAACTAAGTAGTGCAGCCCTACAAATAAATAGATAAAAATAAAAATAAACATTAATTACCATTTACAGCTCTGTAAGATAGGTACAATTGTGCTGTGCTTAGTTGCTCAGTCTTGTCCGACTCTCTATGACCCCATGAACTGTAGCCTGCCAGGTACAGTTAGTCCTGCTTTAATTAAGACTCAGTATAGGTAAATGATTTGCTTAATACCACACACACACACAAAAAAAAGCCCATGTTTCAGAGCTGTTTCTACTGCAAATAGGATGAGATTATTTTTAAGGGACCTATTTAGCTCTAAAGGGCTATGCAGACAAGAATAGGGGTTACAGGTCATTTAAGCCCCCTTTTTATGGGTACAATATATTTCCCAGCATCATCTATTCCCATGAAGCATAAGGATAAACTTCAGAAGGTGATAATCCAGGCAGAATGACAGTGGCTAGACAGCAATGGAAGTGATGAGAAATCATCGGATTCTGGGTATATTCTGAAGATAGGAATAATGGGATTGAAGGTGGTATGTGAAAGATTGATGCCAAGGGTGACCCTAAGGCTTTTGGTTTGAATATCTGGAAGAATGGAGCTACCAGTACCTGCAAATGGTCAGATTGCAGTATGATATATGTAGAACCTGAAATATGACACAAATGAATCTATTTATGAAATAGAGACAGAATTAGGGACATACAGAATAGACTGGTGGTTGCCAAAGGGAGGAGGTAGGAAGAGGAATGGATTGGTAGTTTGGGAGTGGTAAATTCAAAGAGACTGTATAAACAACAACATCTTACTGTATAGCACAGGGAATTACAGTCAATATTTTGTGATAAGCCATAATGGAAAATATGGAAATATATATATGTATGTATAAATGAGCCATTTAGCTGTACAGCAGTGGCTGTACATTACCATACACAACATTGTAATTCAAACATACTTAAAAAATAAAGTGATGCTTCGAATGTACTTAGAGTCTCATTACACATTCAAGTGAAGAGACGGACTAAGTAGCTGGATGCACAGCAGAAAGATGACAAGAAACGCCTCAGTCCCAAACACTCCCTGCGGGGATCGCCGATCCCTTCCCTCCTGGCGCCCCTCCTAGCTGCAAGCGTCCCGTAAACTTGACCACTCACGGGTGGGAACACAGGAGATGGTGTAATGGCTAGTTACAGCCAGTGTGCAGATAACCACCCTTTATCATTCGACAGGCGCCCACAGCCCCTTACCTGGAAGCTCTACTCGCCCCAGGCCAGCTCTAGAGAGCGCTTGCAGCGCACACACACACCAACTTCAGGATCTCCGGACCTCGGCTCGCTGCTGAGTTTCCGAAAACAGGATCAATCGGAAACCTGCGGCAAGCGGGGCTTGGCGGACGCGGTTCAGTGCGCCTGCGCAGGATCACCTTCCGCGCACGCGCTCTCCCTGCGCTTCCTGCCGGCCGGAGTGTGGGAGGCGGGGCATCCGGGTCCCTTGGCGGCCGCTTCGGGCCCTGGAGCTCTGCGGAGCGGCCCCTGCCAGAAATAGGAGGTGAGGCCGCCGAGTCTGCAGCTAGAGCCTGCGAGTTGACACATCCCCTTCCCCAAAGCCCCCCACCGCGTTGTCAGAGGGCTGGCGACGGAATTCCAGTTCGTAATGGGCACTTTCACCTTTCAGGGGTTGACAGCCCGGGTGACCGGCGCCCAGGCCTGCGGCGCCTCCTGCATTTCCCCCAGGCCCGGCGCAGCGCCCCGGTTCTCACCGTAGCCGGGGTTACCCGGAGCGGCTGCGCGCGCGGCCTCTGCCAGCTGCGTTCCTGCCCCCCGCCGGCGTTGCCGCTGACGCTTCGGCCGCGGGGATCTGGCCTCCCGCCGCCACCTCATCCCCCTGAGGAAGACTCTCAGAGACTTCCAAGGTGGCATCTTTCTGCTGGGACGCCTTGAAGTCCTGGGGCAGGCGCAGCAGGGGGAGGGTGCTGTGCATCGAGCAGAAGGAGAGAATAAAGGAGGGTGGGTCGTCATGCTCGGCTGATGTTTGATACTGGTGTTTCGGCTTTCCGTTTATGAAATGGGTGAAGGACATGTGTTTTTCTTCTGGAACCGTGCCTTTTTTGCACTGTTTATTTTAATTTTCCTTTGACTCCACTATCCATTCTTCCTCAACAAGCATGACTTTCATTTGTTTTTGTTTGCACCCTTATCCTTTAAAATCAGTTTCTCAGGTTTTGCCTCAAAGGATTTATGTACGTGTCCTCCAAGTGAGATGAGAAGTAAAGCCTTGTATTTCATTTCTTAGTGATTATATTCATGAAGCTTGACTTTTAACATGAACAAGTCCTGACAAGAATTTTAAAATTGTTTATTTAAGGTGTGAATTTAAAACCTCAGTCATGGAGTTAGCCCACAGTTTATTGCTCAATGAAGAAGCTTTGGCTCAAATCACTGAAGCAAAGAGACCAGTTTTTATCTTTGAATGGTTGCGATTTCTTGATAAAGTCTTGGTTGCTGCCAACAAGGTATGGTATTGCTTTTTATCTAGCTGAGTTAACATATGTAAAGAATATTATGTGAATATGATTTGTAAGAAAGCACAGTATGTTTTGGAGGTTGTGGGTCACTTAAGAATATTACATTGTAGTAAAAATTTCTTGTCTGTCCTTTTTCTATCCTGTGGCAAAACTGAAACCTCATTTAAATCCAGCTTATTGCTTGGATAGAGGCTTCATATTTCTTCCTGAACATCAAAATTTGAGTGGAGAAAAAGATTATGTGACTGCTCTCATCCTAAATTCATTATCTCCAACATCAAGTGGTCCCTTAGTATTGTGTAGCAGTTTCAGTATCTTCACTTGTCTCTCTGAAGAGTTAGCCTTTTTTTTTTTTTTTTGGTCTTTCCTTCACAGTCTTTTCGTCCAAATTACTTTTCAATATTTGTGTGTTTTACTTTCTGTTTTTAAAATTAGATGCTGTGTTTAAAATTAGGAAATCAAACATCTGAGGATCTTTTACTGTCTGCTCAAATTTAAGAGGGAAGAGGATATATGTATACCCATAGCTGATTCATGTTGAGGTTTGACAGAAAACAGCAAAATTCTGTAAAGCAATTATCCTTCAATTAAAAAATAAATTTTAAAAATAAAATTTAAGAGGGAGTAATAAAAGTTTGCTGGGCAGAGTGACATTTGTTAACTGTGCTTTGTCATACTGGTCCAGTTCTTTGAGGAACTCTTTATAGGTTTCTCTTGGCTAGTCGTTCCCCACAAGAGCCTTTTTTACTTTAAAGTGTCCTAAGTCAGACTTTATTTTTTTGGGCTCCAAAATCACTGCAGATGCTGATTGCAGCCAGGAAATTAAAAGGCGCTTACTCCTTGGAAGGAAAGTTATGACCAACCTAGATAGCATATTAAAAAGCAGAGACAGTACTTTGCCAACCAAGGTCCGCCTAGTCAAGGCTATGGTTTTTCCCGTGGTCATGTATGGATATGAGAGTTGGACTGTGAAGAAAGCTGATCACCGAAGAATTGATGCTTCTGAACTGTGGTGTTGGAGAAGACTCTTGAGAGTCCCTTGTACTGCAAGGAGATCCAACCAGTCCATTCTAAAGGAGATCAATCCTGGGTGTTCATTGGAAGGACTGATGCTAAAGCTGAAACTCCAATACTTTGGCCACCTCATGCAACGAGTTGACTCACTGGAAAAGAATCTGATGCTAGGAGGGATTGGGGACGGTAGGAGACGGGGACGACAGAGAATGAGATGGCTGGATGGCATCACCGACTCTGTGGACATGAGTTTGAGTGAACTCCGGGAGTTGGTGATGGACAGGGAGGCCTGGTGTGCTGTGATTCACGGGGTCTCAAAGAGTCGGACACGACTGAGCAACTGAACTGAACTGAACTGAACTGAAGGTATATGACTAGCTGCCTAGATTCTAGGATTTGGTGGAGAAGGCTAGGGGCTTCAACATTCAGTACGTTAACTTTTACTTAGGCCCCCTGTTGTCAGTGTAGTTTTCCCAGCCCACAATTGTGCCTGAGCTTGTGAAGTCCAGAATGAAGGAGAGAGATATGAGAGTCTTACAGCTTCTTGAATAGACTGTCAACCATTCCCTTCACTTCTAGGTACAACTTTACTCTCTCCTTCATGAGAACTTTGATGCCTCCAAACAAAAGCCTTAGCTACATGAGCTTTTAGGGGGTTCTCTGTTGGAAGTTGGGTATCTTCTACCTTTCCCTATTGAGCATAGCTGGCTTCTATATTTTGAATTCATTCTTTGTTTTCCTTGCCCTTGTGTACTTGTGCTTTTTAATTACTTATTTATTTCTTTGATTGCCCTGGAGTATAGTTTCTGTAGAGACAGAATTAACACATGGATTCATTACAGTCTAAATGTAAAAGTTCCTATTTTCTCTTAAACTCACTCCATCTGAGTATGTGTTGCCTCCATTTCACTGAAACAGATATTCTTTTGCCCGAACCAATGGTCAGTATGCTGTCTTAATGGACCCATCAGCAGCTTTTCACTTAGCTGAAATACTAGGTGAAATAGTATTTTCCTCTGTCTTGAAATACTTAAAACATTTTTAATTTTGTTGTGATATTGAAAAATAAAAGGAGTATGTAAAAAGTTAGCCAAATTGTGAAGCATAATAATATGAACATCTGTGCTCCCTTCATTCCCATTACAAAATAAATTGTTAACAATACCGTTGATGCACCATTGGTGTGAAGCTTTTCCTATTTGTGGTTCCTAAGAAACTGTTTGCTTTTAGTTCTCGTCCAGCTTCACTAGTTACTCCTCCTCTTTTGCTGGCTGTTTCTCAGTCCTGGGCACAGTTTTTTTATTTTTTAAATACATCTTACTTATTCCTTCAGTGACACCATCTAATGTCATGACTTTTACTACCATCTACACAATGATTCTCAGATATCTAACTACCTGCTCCACCTCTACCTCTTGGATATCTAAATGGCATCTCAAAGTTAGAACCAAATTCTTGATTTAACCCTCCAAACCTGTCCTTTCCCCAGTACTCTTTATCAGGAAATGACCATTTCATCCTTCTGGTTGCTCAAATCATAAACTGTAGAGTCATTCTTCACTTCCCTCTTTCTCTCAAACTTCACATCATGTTTCTCAGCAATTCATATTGGTTCTATCCCCTGTATATGTCCAGGATTCAATTATTTTTCATTATTTCCATTGTTACCGCCCTCATTTCTCATCGAATTTTTGCCACGACTTTTTAAGTGCTCACCATGCCTCTAACCATGTGTGTTTGTAGAGTATCCTCAGCTCAGTAGGCAGAATGAGCCTGTTAGAACATTTAATCATGTCCGTCCTCTGCTTCAAACTTTCAGAATAAAATAGAGTTCTTACAGTGGTGTCTGAGGCACTGCATGACCTGGTCCCTTCTCCCATTCTGTCTTCGTCCCCTGCTGCTTCCTGTGTCTTACTCTGCTCCAGCCACACTGCCTTCTCTATCCTCAAGCATGCTGAGCAGGGCCTTTGCACTTGTTCCCTGCCAGGAATGTTCTTCTCCCAGATATCTGCATAACTCTCATCGGTTTCTCTTCAGGTTGCCTTTTTGTTACTAGTCTCTATAAAACAGTAAGAACTTACACCGTTCTTGTTTCTTTGTAAACGCTCTTTCTCCCCACTAGGATGTAAACTTCTTGACTGCAGAGGCTTTGTCTGTTGTGGTCACTCTTGCTCCCCAGTGCTTAGGATAGCGCATGGCATGTATGTGCACAATAAATATTCCTTTAGTGAATGGATGAATTCTCAGCACTGATTATGAGTAAACCTGAATATTTTTTCTGTTGCCTAGGGCTCTTCAGAATGTCTTTTGGTCTCCTTTACTGAGCTATATAGCTTTGTGAGCTACTGAGTTTGCTTTTACATGGGGCCCTAGCTGAGTTCTAAGACATTAATTGTCCATACACTCAATATTTCACATCCTTTGATTGTTTTATTTTTTAATAAGCCAGTGTGGAAACTTTTTGGATATAAAGTAGTCACTTTTACTGATAGCTAGCTTTGTGGAATTGGAGAAGAATGAAGGAGAATATTTAATCTCCTTTAAATTTAAACAAAACAACCTTTCGTTGACTAAAAGATAAAATTATGTATAAGAAAAAAACTGATGTTCTTTTTTTTTTTTTAACAGACTGATGTAAAGGAAAAACAGAAAAAACTTGTTGAACAATTAACTGGATTAATAAGTAGTTCACCTGGACCACCTACGCGAAAATTGTTAGCTAAAAACCTTGCAGCCCTTTATAGCATTGGGGATACTTTCACTGTTTTTCAAACACTTGATAAATGTAATGACATTATCAGAAATAAAGATGACACTGCAGCCTACTTACCAACAAAACTGTAAGTACTTACTTTGAAATTAACCCTTGAAACTTGTGTATTTTTTCAGAGTAATTTATCTCAATAAGGGAATGACAACCCACTCCGGTATTGTTGCCTGGAGAATTCTAGGGACAGAGGAACCTGGTGTGCTATACATCATAGGGTTGCAAAAGAGTCAGACATGACTGAGCGACTAATACTTACACATTATCTTAATGAAGGGCTGCTGATCTTAAAGATTCCCAGGTAGATGGAGCCTGGGGCTTGCTGTTCACAGTGAAAGCTCTAAGTAGGTCTGGGGAAGGAGTTCTGTTTCAATGTATGCTCCATTGTCCCTGGGACTTGTAGCAAACTACAGAGAATTGGTTTGATGTCAGTTTGCACAGGGGTTTCTGGTAATTTTGAAGGAGATAATATTCTTGGCTGGGATAGAAAGAAAAGATGTTCTAGGTGATGAAATTGATGCAGGAACAGGCAAACTATAGCCCCCAGGTCAAATCCAGCTTGCCACCTATTTTGTAAATAAAGTTTTATTAGAATACAGACACGCTCATTTAGTAGTGCTTTGATGCCAAAATGGCAGAGTTGAGTACCTGAGACAGAGGCCGCTTCCCTGGGAGCTCAGCTGGTAAAGAATCCACCTGCAATGCAGGAGTGAAAAAGTGAAAGTCAGTTGCAAAATTGTGTCCTACTTTTTGCATTTCCATGGACTGCAGCCTATCCTGCTCCTCTGTCCATGGAATTCTCCAAGAGTACTGGAGTGGATTGCCATTTCCTTCTCCAAGGGATCGTCCCGACCCAGGGATCGAACTTGGGTCTCCTACTTTGCAGGCAGATTCTTTACCAACTGAGCCACTAGGGAATGCAGGAGACCCTTGTTCAATTCCTGGGTTGGGAAGGTCCACTGGAGAAGGGATAGACTACCCACTCCAGTATTCTTGGGCTTCCCTCGTGGCTCAGACAGTAAAGAATCCTCCTGCAATGTGGGAGACCTGGTTTTAATCCCTGGGTCAGGAAGATCCCCTGGAGAAGGGAATGGCTGGCTACCTGCTCCAGTATTCTTGCCTGGAGAATTCCATGGACAGAGGAGCCTGTCAGGCTGCAGTCTATAAGCGACTTTCACTTTATTGACTCCTAAGTTAAGGACTTAACCCAACTCCAAGCACATACTTGTGGTTTGGATCTAGGGCAGATATTTTCAGAGGACGTCTTGAGGATAACGGCCTTAGGGATGCACCTTGTGAAAGAGTCCATTAAGAAAATCAGCAGTTATAGTACAGTAAGGAGTGCTGTGGGAGGGAAAATAACACCTGAATAAACTTAGCTGTGGTGTGAGGGAAGAGCAGTGTCAGTGAAGACTTCTCAATAAAGCATCAGCCAAAGAAGAACCATCAAGTAAGGCCATATGGAAATGAGTCAAGTAAGGGGTTAAGATGGGAAAAGGGGAAGATGGATGTGATGGGTTAGGGACCAGCAAGTATTATGGAAAGGGCCAGGTAGTAAATAGGTTTGGGTTTGTTGAATATCTCTGTTGCAGCCACTCAACTCTGCCATAGACAGTATGTAAATAAATGAGTACAGCTGTATCCCAGTAAAACTATTTACAGCAGCAGGTGGCAGGCTGGATGATGGGCCAGATTTGGCCTGCAGACTGTGTTTCCCAGCCTGTTTTCTGAACAAAGGAAGCTTATAACTGGAAACAGAGCTGGCTTATTTATACCTTATTTCCAGTACAGAATAGTGGAGGGGATAAGTTCAAAAGAAGATGATGAATCCAGTTCTGTACATGCTGAGTTTGAGTCCACGTGACAGTGTGTAGTAGGCAGTTGGAAATCCTGGTCTGGGTTTCAGAGACCTGAGCTGAGAATGTTGTTTTGGTGAGTAGAAAGAGAATGGAGATTTGGGAGTAGGCTGAACCTGTGGTCTGGATAAAGTTACCTAGGAAGAGTGTATTACTGTTTTGAGAGGAGAAGGTGCCAAGGATACACCTTCACAACACCAACATTCAAGGATCCAGGACCAGTATAACAGCTTACAGATGAAATGGGGAGACTATTCTGAACTTGGACACTGGTGTTTAGGTCTGTTTTCAACTACATAGGTATGCTGTGATTAAATTTTGTGTTTTTTGGGATGCATATGGATCTTAAAAGTGCTTTCCAGTTTATTCTGGAGTTTGGAAGTATGTTCATAGTTGTATGATTTAGTTCTCCATTACTTAGCAAATCCACACATGATTTTATAGTTCTGATAAAGCAGAGTTTATTGCATATTACTTATTACTCATATGTATTTCCAGTGGATTCATGGGTTCTATTTAGGAATTCCATAATACATTCTGGCAAATGACCTCAGACATTTTTAGCTTTGTTTTCAGCCTATAAAGTATTGAAAAAAGCATGGAATTTGGAGTCAAAGAGTTGAAGATCGAGTCTCTGATTCTACTGTTTGTTGCTTGTAGGATAGTAAACTAAATTAATTTAATCACTCTCAGCCTCAGAGTAACTTGTTCAGGACACATAGCTTTTGTGTGGCAGGTCCTCGGATTTAGGTGGAGATTTGCCAGACTCCAAAGGATACATGCAGATTCGCCTGCAATGCAGGAGATGCAGGTTCAATCCCTGGGTTGGGACGATCCCCTGGAGAAGGATATGGCAACCTACTTCAGTATTCTTGCCTGGGAAATCCTTAGACAGAGGAGCCTGGCAGGCTATAGTCCATGGGGTTGCAAAAGAGTCAGACAGGACTTAGCAATGAAATAAGAACAACAAAAGGAAAGCTTGGGTTTCTTTCCAAAGGATAGGTATGATTTATTATATGAATATATGTTTATTCTCTTACTTTCTGACAAGAATACAGTTTGATTAACCGTAGTATTTGTTAACAATTATAAAGAATAAACAAGGCATTTATTTCTAAAAAATTTTAAATTGAAATATACTTGGTTTACAATATTGTGTTAGTTTCAGGTATATAGCAAAGTTATTCAGTTTTTATATATATATATTCAGTTTTTATATATATGCAATATATATATATTTTTCAGATTATCTTCCATTATTGGTTATTATAAGATATTGAATATAGTTCCCTTTCAGAGAAGGCAATGGCAACCCACTCCAATACTCGCTTGGAAAATCCCATGGACGGAGGAGCCTGGGAGGCTGCAGTCCATGGGGTCACGAAGAGTCGGACACGACTGAGCGACTTCACATTCACTTTTCACTTTCATGCACTGGAGAAGGAAATGGCAACCCACTCCAGCGTTCTTACCTGGAGAATCCCAGGGACGGCACAGCCTGGTGGGCTGCCATCTATGGGGTCGCACAGAGTCAAACACGACTGAAGTGCCTTAGCAGCAGCAGCATAGTTCCCTTTGTTGAACAGTAAATCCTTATTGCTTATCTATTTTATGTATAGTAGTTTGTATCTACTAATCCCATACTCCTAATTTATCCCTGCCCTCCTCGTCCCCTTCGGTAACCATAAGTTTGTTTTCTATGTCTCTAAGTCTCTTTTTGTTTTGTATTTAGATTAATTTGTATTATCTTTTAGATCACACAAATAGGTGATATCAAATAATATTTGTATTTCTCAGACTGGCTTATTTCACTTGGTATGATATTCTCTGGGTCCTTCCATGTTGCTGAAAATAGCAGTATTTCATTTTTTTTTTTATGGCTAAGTAATATTCAATTGCATATATACATATATATACACCACATTTTCTTAATCTGTCATTTGTTCTCTTGCCATCTGTGCCATCTGTTGATGGGCATTTGGGTTGTTTTCATGTCTTGGCTATTGTGCTACTACGAACATTGGGGTGCATGTGTATTTTTGAATTAAAGAGTTTGTTTTTGGGGGATTTATGCCCAGAAATAGGATTGATGAATAACATGGTGGCTATATTTTCAGTTTTTTGAGGAACCTCCATATCAGTACTGTTTTTCATAGTGGCTACACCAGGTTACGTTCCCACCAACAGTGTAGGAAGGTTCCCTTTTCCCTACACCCTCTCCAGCATTTATTATTTATAGATTTTTTTTTTAATACTAGTCAGTAATCAACAAGGTGTTATTGAAAGTTTAAAATTTGTGGACAAAAATATCCTGTACAAATACAAGTTGATTTCTGAAAATTAAAAAAATGACAAAATTATTAATCTGAACAGTGTCTGATGAGAATGTCACTTCTTACAGGGCTGCAGTGGCCTGTGTTGGAGCATTTTATGAAAAAATGGGGAGAATGTTAGGCAGTGCATTTCCAGAAACAGTGAATAATCTTTTGAAATCTCTGAAGAGTGCAGAGGTAAGTTTTACGACAAGTATTAAATGTTTTGCTTGTGGTGGGAGTTAGGTGTTAGTTAAAACCTATGTTTGCCTTTTTCCTGTTAAGTGTATTACTCATGTGGCTTAGCAAGAGGATAATTTAAAATTATTACTTGCAAAAAATATTACGTGCCCCTTGTTTTAATGCACAGTTCCTCATATTTCAAGGAGAAAGGAAATAATGCTTTTCCTTAACAAAGAAGAGGTTTACATTAATCCCAGGGATATTTTTGTAGTGCCATATTGTTTTTTTGTACTATAGCTAATGTATTAGTTTTCTAGGGCTGCCTTAATAAATTACCACAGGATGGATGGCTTAAAACAACAGAAATTTATTGTGTCCCAATTCTGGAAGTTTAAGTCTGAAATCAAGGTATGAACAGGGCCATTTTTCCTCTGATGACTCTTGGGAATAATCCTTCCTTGCCTTCTTAGTTTCTCGTTGTTACTGGCAGTCCTTGGCATTTGTTGGTATTCCTGGGTTTGCAGATATATCTCTCGTGTCTCTATCTCTGCTGTCATACAGTGTTCTACCTATGCATCTGCTTCTGTGTGCAAATTCTCAATAGTATAAGGGTACCAGTCATTGAATTAGGGTTCACGCTGATCTAGTATGACCTCATCTTTACTTGATTTCATTTCTCTCTCAGTTCAATTCAGTCGCTCAGTCGTTTCTGACTCTTTGCAACCCCATGGACTGCAGCACGCCAGGCCTCCCTGTCCATCACCAACTCCCGGAGTTCACTCAAACTCATGTCCATGGTGTTGGTGATTCCATCCAACCATCTCATCCTCTTTCGTCCCCTTCTCCTCACCTTCAATCTTTCCCAGCATCAGGGTCTTTTCAGATGAGTCAGTTCTTTGCATCAGGTGGCCAAACTATGGGAATTTCAGCTTCAGCATCAGTCCTTCCAGTGAATATTCAGGACTGATTTCCTTTAGGATGGACTGATTGGATCTCCTTGCAGTCCAAGGGACTCTCAAGAGTCTTCTTCAACACCACAATTCAAAAATATAAATTCTTCGGCGCTCAGCTATCTTTATAGTCCAACTCTCACATCCATACATGACTACTGGAAAAACCATAGCTTTGACTACATGAACTTTTGTTGGCAAAGTAATGTCTCTGCTTTTTAATATGCCGTCTAAGTTGGTGATAACTTTCCTTCCAAGAAGTAAGCGTCACCATCTTCTTCCAAGAAGAAGTCACCATCTGCAGTGATTTTGGAGCGCAAAAAGAGTCTGCCACTGTTTCCGTTGTTTCTCCATCTATTTGCCATGAAGTGATAGGACCAGATGCCATGATCTTAGTTTTCTGAATGTTGAGTTTTAAGCCAACTTTTTCACTCTCCTCTTTAATTTTCATCAAGAGGCGCTCTAGTTCATCTTCACTTTCTGCCATAAGGGTGGTGTTATCTGCATATCTGAGGTTATTGATATTTCTCCCAGCAATCTTGATTCCAGCTTGTGCTTCATCCAGTCCAGCATTTCTCATGATGTACTCTGCAGATAAGTTAAATAAGCAGGGTGACAATATACAGCCTTGATGTCTCCTTTTCCTATTTCAAACCAATCTGTTGTTCCATGACCAGTTCTAAGTGTTGCTTCCTGACCTGCATACAGATTTTACAGGAGACAGGTCAGATGGTCTGGTATTCCCATCTCTTTCAGAATTTTCCACACAGTTTGTTGTGATCCACATAGTCAAAGGCTTTGGCATAGTCAATAAAGTAGAAACAGATGTTTTTCTGGAATTCTCTTGCTTTTTCGATGATCCAACAGATGTTGGCAATTTGATCTCTGGTCCCTCTGCCTTTTCTAAATCCAGCTTAAACATCTGGAAGTTCACGGCTCACATACTGTTGAAGCCTGGCTTGGAAAATTTTGAGCATTACTTTGTTAGCGTGTGAGATGAGTGCAATTGTACAGTAGTTTGATCATTCTTTGGTTTTGCCTTTCTTTGGGATTGGAATGAAGACTGACCTTTTCCAGTCCTGTGGCCACTGCTGAGTTTTCTAGATTTGCTGGCATATTGAGTGTAGCACTTCACAGTATCATCTTTTAGGATTTGAAAGAGCTCACTTGAAATCCCAGCACATCCACTAGCTTTGTTTATAGTGATGCTTCCTAAGGTTATCTGGGAACCTAACTTCCAAATAAAATCATGTTTACAGGTAAAAGGGCATAGGACTGATCTTGTCTTTTGGCTGGACAGTATTCAATCCACAGCAGCTAATATGATATAAAGACAGTTCTGTTTTGTCATTTCAATTTGTTATTACTTCTGAAAATTCTTTGCTCAGTTGGGGTTAACTGAAAATAGACCAAGCACTGGTCTCATAGTTTAATTCTTTATCTAGGAAAACTAAAGGTTTCTTGGTCAGCACCTCTTCTGAGAACTCTTTGTCTATTCATTTATTAAATAAGAGTTGAGGGCATATTCTCAGGCATTAGGCTTATAAAGATGGATAAGATCTACCATCGACCTCAAAAAGCTTACTATCTAATGAAAGAGATCTGTATTTAAATCAGTATACTATCAGAAATATGAATCAAACACTGTAACACTACAAAAACAACAGTTCAAATTAGTCCCAATAATTTCATAGTTTGGAATATATCTGAGAAGTTTTAAAACTGTTGGATATTTTATTCCTCTTTTAGATGCTTTATGTTACTTAGGTACTTTTTGTAACTTTTTGCATTCTGAAAGTTGGATCCTTGAGAAATTATTATATTGAAGCTTTTGGATATATCATGTTCTCATTATTTGCATTTCAACAGGTCCTGGAAACATTAGAATATATTTACTTATTGTAACATAATTTCTCAGGTATTATTTTGTTGAAGTCAATAATTATTTTTCCTTTTAGATACATTTTAGAATACTTTTTTATTTTTCATTACTTACTATTTATGTTTAGAATTAAGGCCATTAGGTCCAGAGAAATTTGTGTATTGGTGTGTTCTTATTTAAATGTGGAATTTTCTTTATGTTCATTTGTAGTCTCAGGGGCGAAGTGAAATCTTAATGAGTCTACAGAAAGTTCTGAATGGACTGGGTGGTGCAGCAGCTTCCTGTCATCGTGATATTTACAAGAATGCCAGGTCCCTCTTAACTGACAGGTCAATGGCTGTTCGATGTGCAGTTGCCAAGGTTCGTTCTTAGCTGGTTTATATCATTGCTTCTTAACCTGCTTGCTCTTAAATAATCAATGATTTTTTTTTTCTTTGTTTTAAAATATGGTATGATTTTTGTTCCCATGGATTAGTTTAATTTCATTTTCTAGAGTCATATATAAAAGGGAATAATGTTGTATTTGCTTTTTTTTGGCCTGGCTTCTTTCACTCAGCATAATTATTTTGAGATTTTTCAGTGTTATTACATGTATTGATAGTTCATTCCTTTTTATTGCTGAGTAGTAGTTCATTGTATGTATATACCACAATTGGTGTATTCCTTCACCTATTATAAGTATTCGGGTTGCTTCCAATTTTGGCTATTACCAAAAAAGCTACTGTGAACATCTGTGTACTAGTTTTTGTATAGACACATGCTTTTCTTTCACGTGGATGAATACCTGGGACTGGTATGATTGGATCATTAGAATTCTAGATTTACATTTAATTTTTGGAGAAGTTCCCACCTTTTCCAAAGTATTGTGATATTTCCTCTTTCTCCATGACCCTTATCAACAGTGAGTATTGCCAGTCTTTTAACTTTTAACCATTCTTATGGATATGTACAGGTATCTCATTGTGGCTTTAATTTGCATTTCTAGACTAATGATGATCATATTTTAGGTGCCTATTTGCCATTCATATCTTTGATAGAGAGTCTATTCAAAAATTTTTGCATTGTTACTGAGTTATTTGTTTTCTTATTATTGAGTTTTGCGAGTGCTTTGTAGATTCTTTGTATTTTCCTGTATCACATAGGTTATTTCCAAATATTTTCTCCCACCCCGTGGTCTGTATTTTTAGTCCCTAAATCATTCTTTTCTAAGAAGAGGAGTTTTGAATTTTGTCAAAATCCAATTTATCCATTTTTCTTATGTTAATTATGCTTCTAGTGTTGTATGTAAGGGGCTTCCCACGTAGCTCAGCTGGTTAAAAAAAAAAATCCACCTGCAATGGAGGAAACCCCAGTTTTATTCCTCGGTTGGGAATTTCCCCTGGAGAAGGGATAGGCTACCCACTCCAGTATTCATGGGCTTCTCTGGTGGCTCAGACGGTAGAGAATCCTTCTGCACTTCAGGAGACCTGGGTTTGATCCCTTGGTTGGGAAGATCCCCTGGAGGAGGGCATGGCAACCCATAGCTTGCCTGGAGAATCCCCATGGACAGAGGAGCCTGGTGGGCTACAGTCCAGGGAGTCTGGCAGGCTACAGTCCATGCAGTAGCAAGCAAAGAGTCAGACACGACTGAGCAACTAAGCACAGCACAGCACAGCATAGTATCTGAGACAACTTTCCTAGCCCAAGCTTTCTCCTATTTCTTTCCAAATGAGTTTTATAATTTTACACTTGGGTATGTGATCCACTTTGAGTTACTTTTTGTATATAGTGCAAGGTATGAATCAAAGATTTTTTTGTTTTGTTTTGCACATGAATATTTACTCATTCTAGTGCCATGTTGAAAAGGCTGTCTTTTCTTCTCTAAATTGCCTTTGCACCTTTGTTGAAAATCAGTTGTCCATATACTCGTGGGTCTGTTTTTGGAATCTCTGAATAGTTTCATTGAACTATTTGTCTGTCTTGATGTACCTTTCTTGATTACTGTAACTTTGAAGGTGAAAGTGAAAGTCATTCAGTCCTGTCCAACTCTTTGTGACCCCATGGACTATATGGTCCATGGAATTCTCCAGGCCAGAATACTGGAGTGGGTAGCCTTTCCCTTCACCAGGGGATCTTCCCAACCCAGGGATCGAACCCAGGTCTCCCGCATTGCAGGCGGATTCTTTACCAGCTGAGCCACAGGGAAGCCCAAGAATACTGGAGTGGGTAGTCTATCCTTTCTCCAGAGGATCTTCCCGACCCAGGAATCAAACTGGGGTCTTCTGAATTGCAGGCAGATTCTTTACCAACTGAGCTATGAGGGAAGCTCAGCTTTATAGTGCCTTAAAATCAAGAAGTGTTAGCCCTTCAGCATTTTCTCTTTCAAAATAATTCTGGGTATTTTCAGTCCTTTGCATTCCCATATAAATTTTAGCTTATCAATTTCTACAAAAATAGTATGCTGGAATTTTTATTCAGGTTACACCAAGTCTGTAAATCAGTTTGGAGAGAGTTGACAGTTTATCATTAAGTCCAACTCATAAATATATCTCTATCTCCCATTCATTTAGGTCTTCTTTGATCACTCTTAGCAGAATTTTGTGGTTTTCAGATGCAGAGACCTTGCATATCTTCTGTCAGATTTATTGTTAACTATTTCATATTTTTATGCTAGTTTAAATAGTGTTGATGAAAAATTTTTTTAAATTTCTAATTCTTCATTACTGACATAGAGAAATACAGTTGTTTTGTACATCAATCTTGTATCCACCAACCTTCCTAAATGTTACTAATTCTATGTCAGTTCTTTTTTTTTTAATGTTCTATTTGGCTGTCTCAGATTGTAGTTGTGGCATGGGGGATCTAGTTCCCTGACCAGGGATCAAACCCAGGCCCCCTGCATTGGAAGTACAGAGTCTTAGTCACTGGGCCACCAGGGCAGTCCCTATGTCAGCTTTTTAAATAGATTTCTATCAGGTGTACCATATGGACAATCATGTTGTCTATGAATAGAGACAGTTTTACTTCTTTTCCAATCTGTATGCCTTTTATTTATTTCTCTTTCTTACTGCACTTCCTGACTAGATCCTTCAGTTCTGTGTTGAATAGAAAACATGAGAGCCAACATTCTTTTCTTGTTCTTGATCCTTAAAGGGAAAATATTCAGTCTTTCGCCATTAAGTGTGATGTTAACTGTCAGTTTCTTTGATGACCTTTATCAGGTTGAGGAAATACCCTTATATTCCTATCCTTCCAAGAAGTTTTTGTCAAGAATGTATTTTAGATTTTGTCAAATGCGTTGTTTTTTTAAAATTTGATTTCTAGTGCTGTTTCTGTTTTCTAACTAAGTTTTTTATTTTAGGATAATTGTAAGATAATTGTAGATTTACATACAGGGGCTTCCCAAGTGGCTCAGTGGTAAAGAAACTGTCTGCCAGTGCAGGAGACACAAGTTTGATCCCTGAGTCAAGAAGATACCCTGGAAGAGGAAATGGCAGCCCACTTCAGTATTCTTGGCTGGATAATCCCATGGACAGAGGAGCCTGGTGGCTGTAGTCCATGGGGTCACAAAGAGTCTGACATGACTGAGTAACTAAGCACATAGTATTCAGGTTTTCATGCAGTTGTAAGAAATAATATAGAGAGATCTTTATAAACTTATACCTAGTTCCCCACAATGGTAATATCTTGAAAAAGCATATAGCATTACAAGCAGCATAATACAATAGTGATGTTGACATAGTCCACTGATCTTGTTCAGTTTTCCCCAGTTTTACTTATAATCTGTTAAATGTTTCTTTAGCATTTAATGAGATGAATAATATGAATTTTTTTCCAACTTGCTAATGAATTACACTAATTAGTTTTAGAATTTTAATCGATCTTTCATTCCTAGGATAAATGCTGCTGGGTCATGATATATTATCCATTTTATATGTTGTTGGATTAGAGTTATTAAAAGTTTGTGTACAAGTTTTGCATCTACATACATGAGAGGTATTGGTATGTAGTTTTCTTCCCTTGTAGTGTCTTTGTAAGATTTCAATATCAGGGTCAGAATGTTGAGTTGGGAAGTATACTCTTCTCTTCAATTTGCTGGAAGAGTTTATATAGGATGGTATTATTTCTTACTTAAACATTTGGTTGAATTCATCAGTACAACTCTCTGGGTCTCCAGTTTTCTTTGGGGGAAGATTTTAAACTACAAATTCAGTTTTTAAAATAGATATTGGGCTATTTAGGTTATCTCTTTCTTCTTGACTGAGTTGTCTGTTTCATCTAAGTTTTCAAATATATTGTCCTTTTAATATATATTGAATCTGCAGTTATGTGACTTCCTCATTCCTAATTTTGATAATCTCTGTCTTTTCTTTTTTCTCATCTGTCTGGCTAGAGATTTATCAGATGTGTTGGTTGTTTCAGAGAAGCATCTTTTGGTTTCATTTCTGCTTTTCAGTTTTCTGGTTGATTGATTTCCTCTCTTTAACTGTATTGTTTCCTATTTTCCTGCTTATTTTGTGTTGAATTTGCTCTGTGTCATCTAGTTTCTTAGTTAGAGGCTGAGATTATTGATTTGAGACTCTTCATTCTAACACAGGATTTTAGGGTTATGTATTTCCTCCTAACTGCTGGAAACTCTCTGAAGGGAGTATGCTGGGACAACTGTAGAGTTCAACTTTGTGTTTTTTATCTCTTAAGGATTAGCATTCTTCATTGCCTGATGTCCAGTGTCTTCACAACTGTTGTTTCATGTGTTTTGTCCATGTTTTGCTGCTTGTTATTTCAGAAGAGAGAATAATTCTGGTGTTTGTTACCTTTGTCTCTGGAAGCAGAAGTTCTAATTCATTTATTATTATTATTTTAAAAAATCCAGTGTCTCCTAGAACTACAGAATGAAGCTGTATTCATGTGGACTGCTGAACTGGAAAATATAGCCACTCTCTGCTTTAAGGCTTTGGAAAACTCTAACTATGGGGTACGAGTGGCAGTGTCTAAACTCTTAGGAACAGTCATGGCTACAGCACTGATGCCAAAACAAGCAACAGGTATCATTTTCCAGCCCCCAATCTAGACTGTAACAGGTATTTGAAGACATATGGAATGCTTCCTTTTAGATGACTTACTACTTCTAGGCAAGTCAATTTAAAGAGTTTAAATTGTTAAATATGCTTGTCTACATTTCATAAAATAGAAGTTCCCACATGGCTTTTTCCTTGATATGGTCAGGACGTTTTTTATGATAATACTGAACGAGATCACATGTAGCAAGTCTGTTGGACATTTAAGCAAATAAGATTTATGGAATGGTTTTGTATCCATCCAGATGTACACGGACTAGAATCTGGCAGAGTAGATCTCCTTTCATAGTCAAGTATTATTTTTCTTTTCTTGACCATTATTATAAGGAGAATCGAAGGCAGTGTTGATTTCCCGTTATTTCTTCTGTGCCTCATAGTTCCATAGAGATGCTTCAGGGACAGCTGTGAGTAGATGTTGAGCGAACCCAGCTCTGCTGTTGTCCCCACGCCTACTTCATCTCTGTATTGTAGAAAAAGACTCAGATTGCAGGTTCAAGTCCTAGCTCTTACGTTTATTTGCTGTGAAACCCTTTGAGCTTTGGTCTTTTCATCTTTAATGATAATTATTTCAATCTTTGAATTAGGTAGCAATGATAATGATGATAGGTAACATTCATTAAGTGCTAACTATGTATAAAGCACTGAATTATAGCAGAATTATTTTATTTAATCCTCTCAAAAGCCCTATTAATCCTGAGTACTGCTGTTATTCTCATTTTATAAACAAGGAAATTGAGGCTTAGAGAGATGGTGTCATTTGTGGTGTAATGCGTGTTCTATTAAGTGAAATCAAAACCCAGACATCAAATTCTAAAGTCCGCGTAGCTAATCATGAGCTTTATGCCTCTTTTGCAGAATTTTTGTGAGGATTGTATTTGCTACTCTGTATGAAAGGACTTTATGAAGTAGGACAGCTCTTTACCAGGGGTAGCAAGTTGGTTGCAGTCCAGTGACATTTCAACCCATAGGTTAACTGTTGTACAGAAAGCATGGTCTTGACAAAGTTCCATTGCGTCCATCTCAGTTGGGAGTGAGGGCTGTGATCAGTGAGCATTACCTGCCTTGGGTGTACTTTGTCCCTCTTGTGTTCCTCGTATAAAGTTAGCCTGATTGTTAGACTATTTTGGCGTAGATTTATTGAATTGTTTTTAATTTGTACCGCCTTCCTTTTTTTTTTTTTTTTTAGCGTTTTTTGCTTCAAAATTAAATTTGTTTTTACAAATACTTTGTAAATTGTAAGATTATAAGAAAATAAATGACTTGGTCTTCTTTGTAGTAGTTTAAGTATCCTTAAAAATAATTGCTCGAGTTTTAAAGCTAGATTATTAGAAAACATTTAAATAATAGCAAAATATATTTGCTTTATAAATTTGCTTTTTTTTCCTGAAAGTAATGCGCCAGAATGTAAAGCGAGCAACCTTTGATGAAGTCTTAGAACTCATGGCCACAGGATTTCTGCGTGGAGGGTCAGGTTTCTTAAAGAGTGGTGGAGAAATGTTAAAAGTTGGAGGCTCTGTTAATCGTGAAGTGAGAGTTGGAGTTACACAGGTTTGTAATATATGTGTATGAAAGAATCCTGTTCATATCACTTGTGAAATTTCATCTAAGACTTGTACTAAGTCATAGCACATACAGAGATTTTTAATGCTATCTAAAATTTAATAAATAAAAAATGTCTTTCAAAACATGTCTCTTACTAAATGAATGAATTACATTCAAATTGTAAATTGCATGCCTATATGGAACGTTAGATACTTAACAATGTGTGAATAAACCTGCATCTCCTACATCTATCTATCTGTAACAAAATTTTCCCGAATTTTGCTTGGCAGAAAATCAGATGTAGAATAGTTTAGTTTTAATTGAAATTTTATTCAAGTCTCTTGAGGAATTTAGATTTTAATGTTTTCAACAATGCTTGTAGCTAAAAATATTGGTTGGTACTTTGGATTTATCATCATTGCTTAATCATCAATGTGCTTATGAAGTTAAACCTTACGTGAGATAATTTCAGAATAATAAGTAATACCAAATAAGATATTACAGTTAATAATATAATAATAGTTAACACCTAATACAAAGAGTGGACACAACTGAGCACACACACATTAAAGTGAAATGATTTTTCTGTGATCTTAGTCAAAATCATCCAGTTATACCTTGTTCCAGAAACAAATGTAAAATGGAAGTAAACCATTTCAGTCTAATAGTCATAAGCAAATGTTTTATAGCTCTAGGTCAGCATTTATTTAGCATGTTGGTGCTTATTACTGTATCATCTTCATCAGGGCTTCCCAGGTGGCTCGGTGGTAAAGAATCCACCCGTCAGTGCAGGAGTTGCAACAGACATGGGTTTGATCCCTGGGTCGGGTAGATCCCCTGGAGTAGGAAATGGCAACCCACTGCAGTATTCTTGCTGGGAAAATCCTGTGGACAGAGGAGCCTGATGAGCGACAGTTCATGGGGTCACAGAGAGTTGGCCACGACTGAGTGCACACACGGACACACAGAGCTCACCTCCATCACCTTCATCCCCAGGGTGATTTTACCTTTTCTTCCCACTCACACCACTCTCTCTCTGTTCTTCATGAAGCTATTATCCCAAGAACTGTGTTTAATTAAAGATACTTCAACCAGTAAATTCTGTGCTACAAATACTAAAAAGGTCTCAAGTTTTAAATTTTCTCAATTGTAATCTCAAAGATAAGTTATTTTTCATGCTGTCATCAGTTATTTACGTAGTTGTTTTATCTATAATTTCAGTTCGTGGATATAAATTTACCTGAAGTTGTATCTTAATCTGTTTACAGGCATATGTTGTTTTTGTAACAACATTGGGTGGCCAGTGGTTGGAGCGTAGCTTTGCTACATTCTTGTCTCATGTACTTGATCTGGTTTCCCATCCTCGGGCAACACAAACACATGTGGAGGCTGTGTATTCCAGACGATGTGTCTCCTTTATCCTGAGAGCTACCGTGGGCAGTTTGCTAGGTGAAAAAGCCCAGATTGCAGCTGCCAAAGAAATATGCCAAGCGATTGGAAAACAAATGAAAGCAGTAGGTAAGAACTGATGTCAGGTATGTGTTGTTGATTATTTGTCATTTAGTTCTTTATTGCTATCCTTAATAAATACTGATCTGATTAGTTCATATCTCTTTCTGGTATGTGTTTTTTTTTCTTCTTTTTTTCCACCACACCATGCAGCGTGTGGGATTTTAATTTCCCAATCAGGGATTGAACCTGCACCCCATGCTTTAGAAGCATGGAGTCCTAACCACTGGACCACCAGGGAAGTCCCTGGATTGTGTTTTAATAGTCATTTTTATTGTGTACTCTTATTTGATATTAAAACAACATATAATTACAGTAAATTGGAGTTTTTTAATATTTGGGTAGTGTGTTTGTAAGATTAGGTTTTTTCTGTTTGTTTTCTATCACCTTTACCGATTTTATAGCTCTCCTGGTATGCAGTAGCATATTGAGGAATCTTTGCGGAATAACCTTTTATGGTTTTTCTTCTTGGAGCCTGTTGTTTTATAAATACATGTTGTTTTCCCCACCCTTATTAGGCTTGATAGGAAGACTTAAAAACAGTTTTAACCCATTAGAGAGTGTACTGGGAAGCCTCAGTAATTCATAATTAAAAGAAACCCTCTTCTAGGCAGTATCAATTTTATAACTTTTTCAGATTAACAAATCGTTGTTGAGTATTTGAGATTGCAAAGCAGTAATTCAGGTTTTGAACAGTGAGTTGGATAAAGTTACTGTCTTCATGGTGCTTATAATACAATTAGGGAACTAATGCAAGGTAAAATATAAATTCTGTGAGATAGTTTATCACTGTTGTGAATATACATAAATCAAGAAAATTATATTGCCTAACAGATGTCTTTAGAAATAAGAATTTAATGACTGTATAATATCCAGGACTTTGTAGTTAGAGAATTAGTAATTTCTTATAAAATTAATGAAAGTGAATTTTTTTGTTATAGTTAGTAGCTTACTTAGGCAAACCATATTTTAAATGGACTAACTGAAAGTTAGGAATTAAAAGATGTTCAAATTAATGAGGTATTGTTAGATATGTTAAAGTAGTAATCTGTGCTAGATTCACAACTTTAAAGATACTTGTTTGTTGATTCATTGAAGAAATGTTTGAGTGCCAAAAACACTGCCAAATGGTGGGAGTGAAATGGCAAGCCACACAGATAACTCCTGTTCAGGGAACTTCTAATTTAGTAACCAAAAGAGAGAGTACATGCATTTCCAAGTCCAGAAGTATCTAAGGAGAAAAGAGGTGTTTAATTTTAGTCCATAATGTATTCATCTGTTATTTCCTATTATTCTATATTTTATAGCCTGTTAATTCATAATGAATGTAAATAAGATAAGAAAGTTTGTTACTGTCATTTCAGGGTCTTAAGGTCATAGATTAGTCATTTGATTTTTAAAATGGTAAAAGAATTAAACACAGTGCTATCTGGAATTTATGGGCCAGGATATAGTCTTAATTAGTTATTTGACAAGGAGATTTTAGTTGTTTCATGATTAAATACATATCAATTCTACTGGAAGCTAAAAGATGGGGGAAAGCGTCGACAACATTAATGGAAACTTTGAGGAACATCCCCGTAAGAAATTCTAAAGTCACTGTCTTTACAGATACTCTTTCTGGTCAGTAATTTGACAGTGATGCTACCGACACATTGCAGCTCTTAAAATAGCAGTGATGATGATAGGGTAACAATAATAGCTCCTAATGTTTACTGAATGTGTACTAAATCATTTACTGAATGTGTGCAAAAATCATTGATTTTTTTTATCGTTGTAATTTTGATTTGTGTTTCCCTAATTATTAGACATACAAACAGAGTTCTTAACAGTCAGGCATTCAGCTTGTGTAATTTAATAACATAAAATTGTATAGATCAAAAAATTATTTCACGGTTTAATTCACCCACATTCCGTACCTGATTTTGTGCTTCCAGAAGCAGTAGTGAATGACACTAGTGGGGAGAACAAGTCTGGAGCAGCAGACATTGCGGCAAGCCAGCATGTGATGGTCTGTGCCCTGCAGGAGCTCGGGAGCCTGGTGCAGAGCCTGAATGCCACCGCGTCCCCTCTTATTCAGGAAGCATCTATAGGTGTGCTGTTCACTTATAGGCTGGAATATTTTTTTCAATATTTTTTTAAAAGTCATAGATGTGATTGATAAACTTCCAGTTGGTTGCTTAACATGGTAGTTAGCAGTTTAAATCATCCATTAAAAGTTGGGTTTTATTTAGGATTCACTGTGATAATGAATCTTGAATTAAATATTAAAATAATGCTTTGAGAGACTGAAACAGTCATGGTAGTTTTGTTTCTAAACTTTATTGAATACATCAGCATTTTATAATTCATTAGATATAATTGTACTATGTTCTTTGTAGAAAACTTTCTTTTAAAGTACTTTCCTGTTATGAGTTGAGATGTGTGTGTTTTTTGGCACCAGTTCTGAAAGTATCTGTGTAAAATTGTAACACAGTATTGACGATGGTGTTATACATAGTCTTTAAACTCATTAAATTGTGTGACTTCATTAAAGAGTAATTTTGAGTATTTTTTTTTTAGGTCTTTTGGAGACTGTGACCTCAGTGCTTCTCCATCCAAGCATGGCAGCTCGACTTGCTGCTGCCTGGTGTTTGCGCTGTGTGGCTGTGGCATTACCTTTCCAGTTGACACCATTTCTAGACAGATGTGCGGAACGGCTCAACAGCTTAAAAACTTCGCCAGAAGCTGTTAGTGGATACAGTTTTGCAATGGCTGCTTTGTTAGGTGGAGTTCATCAGTGTCCTTTGGGCATTCCTCATGCCAAGGGAAAGGTATGACAAAGATCCTAAAATTTTAAGTGCTAACCCATGGGCTTTATTTAGTCTTCAAACACCTTCTGTGTTTGATGTTGAGCTGATAATCAAACAAAAACAGTTTTACTGTGATAATAAGTGACATAGTATTCTGTTTATATGGAGTAATGCCGTGCTCTCCTGTGCTCAGTCACTTAGTCGTGTCTGACTCTTTGTGACCCCATGTACTGTAGCCCATCAGGCTCTTCTGTCCATGGGGATTCTCCAGGCAAGAATACTGGAGTGGATTGCCATACCCGCCTCCAGAGGATCTTCCCAACTCAGGAATCGAACCCGGGTCTCTCACACTGCAGGCAGATTCTTTACCGTCTGAGCCACCAAGGAAGCCCGTGAATACTAGAGTGGGTAGCCTATCGCTTCTCTAGGGGATCTTCCCGACCAGGAATTGAACCGGGGCCTCCTGCATTGCTGGCGGATTCTTTACCAGCTGAGCTACCAGGAAAGCCCATATGGAGTTGACAGACCCTAATTAAAATTTGATATTTACTTCTATTATAGGAATAATAGGTTTTGTCTGGGTATGGTATCATTTTGTGGTTTATTTATTTTAGATATTAAAAAAACCTTATACTGATTCTTTGGAAATCAGAGCTTTTCTTTGGAGTTTTAGAAATATAATTCACATTGCTATATTCAAAATGTCAAGAGAATGTGCTGTTGCCATAGGTAGCATTTTGGTAATACTTAATAAAAGTTGAATAGCTGTCATGAATCAGTTACCTTTTTTTCGCCTTTCTTTCTGCTATACCGTGTACTACTATGAAGATTTTCTTCTTAGGAATATAAGTGTTTATATAAGTATTATTTGCAACTTTATATTCTGCTAAATTTTTTATTTTTTCTGGGTTACTCAGCCCATGTCCATTCAGTTTTGTGACTTCGATAGCTACTACTCAAACCTGGGCTTCCATCTCCCTTTGTCATATGCTTGTCTCCTACTGATTTTCCTTCTTTGGAGTCTTTTTCTCCCATCTCTTCCATATTTTATATTTCATATTTTATATGTGCTCAAAGACCCTTTGAGACTACCGAGGATCAGAATAAAATATAATCACCTCTGTATGCTCAACTAGTACCTTCATAATTTGCCTTAATTCTTTCCTTTCATTCTAGTTTCCCATTGCGCTCGTCAGACTAGCCACATTGATTTCTTTCCAAGCTTTTTTTCAGCCTCCGTGTCTTTGCTTATGCTAACATCTTACATTAGAATTTCATCCATCTTCTTGTTCACCTGCACCAAACTTAGCTGCTTTGTTTAGAAGCCCAATTCAACTTCCATCTCTCCCATGAAATACCTTCAAAGCTACTCAGTGTGTGGTAGCCTTTCTCTTTGCTGACCAGTGCATCTTTACTGTTATTCTGTCATTTGATTGTACTTCCCTTTTTTCCTGTGTCTTCTCTAAGACTGTAAGCACCTTAAGGTTAGCTTAATGGCAAACTTATAATAAGAGTTCAACAAATCTTTAAGTGTAGGTTTACAGTGTTACTACTAATAGCATTTATTAAGTGATTACATGGATCAGCACCATTCTGAGTGCTTTCTTGTATTAACTTATTTAATCCGCACGTGAGTGACGTTGGTTTTCCTGTTATTCCTATTTTAGCAATGAGGCATAGAGATGAAGTTATTCTAGGTCAAAAAGCTAGGAAATGACAAGCTGGGATATGAACTCAGGCATCTTGGCTCTGGAAGTCATATTCTTAACCACTGTGCTGTTCTGGGTCTTCTATGAGTCAGCAGTGCAAATGGGATTGATTAGGTGTTGATGTTGCCTCTTTAAAAGCATGTTAATAGCAACAACAATAAAAAAAGGACAAATTATTTTTTAATAAAAGTATACTAGCTCTGTATTTTCTTTTTTGATCTTGTTAACTTGTTTAAATTAAAATGCAGTTCTAAACCTCTCTTGCAGATGGTTGTTAGTATTGCTGAAGATCTCTTACGAACTGCTGCCCAAAACAGCAGGCTGTCTTTACAGCGCACCCAAGCTGGATGGCTCTTACTTGGAGCACTCATGACTTTAGGTACAACTCTAACTGAGTAGGATTTTGTCTTATTCTGTAACTGTCAGTAGACTGTAAAGAAAGTTTAAAAATATTCAACTTCACATTCTAGACTTTGAATGAGGCTGTAAAATGATAATGATGTTTTTCTCATCATTTGGTATGAGATTTTTCGGTAATTTCTGTTTATGTACAATTAATGAGAAAGCAGAAGACACTGTTGTGTCTGACTCTTTGCGACCCCATGGACTGTATATTCCATGGAATTCTCTAGGACATAATACTGAAGTGGGTATCCTTTCTCTTCTCCAGGGGATCTTCCCAACCCAGGGATGGAACCCAGGTCTCCCACATTGCAGGTGGATTCTTTACCAGCTGAGCCAAGTTTCACCTTTCCCATCAGAATAGCCATGGTCTATCTGATTAGCCTATTATTCCATGCCCAAAGTGAAGGCTAGTGACGTGATTTTAGTAGGATGATAAAGTCACACAGTAAACAATATCTCTTGTTGGCGTTACATCCTTGGGGTTATTCTTATGCACTTCACTATCCTAAGTGTTATGACAGATCTGAGATGCAGATAAAGTTTAGCATTCTACATAGAGCAGAAGTACATGTTATCACTGTGATAATATATGGTATCAATATGTTATCATTGTAATAAGATGTGTCCAGTTTTTACTTCATATTTTCGGCTTCTACTATAAAAAGTGTGTGTGTGTGTACTAACTGCAAAGTTACTAACGGCTTGATTTATCTACTTTTTGAAAATTGAACCTTGATCTGGTTTTCTAAAGAAAATAATAAGTGGTAACTTTTTTCCAGAACATTATGTTAAGTATGTTCGGTGGTATATTAAATGAATTCCTTAACAGTATAAATATAGGTTCCTACTTCTAAATATACTACTCCATGAAAATTAACCATATAAATTGCCCTTAAAATGGAGTAGTAAATATTTATATGTATGTGTTTAGGAACGGGTGTATATGTTTGTATACATATATGTTTATAGAAAAGACATCATGAAATATGTCCCAGATAACTTTATTGTTGATAGAATGTAATCTGTCATTCTGAACATATTTGAGTAATTTCTTTTAGATGATGTTTTGTGGATTTATGTTGGGTGTTATAAATATTGTTAGTTTTTAGATGAATTTTGCTGTGCTTCAACAGATATATATTTTACCTACAGAATAAAAAACATTTTGAAAATGTTAGAGATTAAGATAGAGATAAGAATTATTGTTAAAGCTTATTTGGGGCTCTTTTCTATGACTTTTTTTTTTGTAGTGTTATATATAGTATGGTTTTGTATTCCCATTTTCTTGGTTAGGACCGTCTGTTGTTCGTTACCATCTACCCAAGATGTTGTTATTGTGGCGAAACGTTTTCCCTCGTTCTTTAAAAGAATTGGAGGCTGAGAAGGCCCGAGGCGATTCTTTTACCTGGCAGGTAACATTGGAAGGTCGTGCTGGAGCTTTATGTGGTAAGAACTGAAGGGATTGCACTTTCACAATATTATTTTCTCAATAAAGTATTTGTGAAGTGAAGGTAAATCATTGCTTCAGTTTTTTATTTTGCTATATGATGATGAGTTTGTAGACTTTTACATTTAGAAAAATACTTTGTAAATAATCTATACCAGTTTACTAATTTTGTAATAAAAATGAAGTTAAGTCTTTGAAAAGGAGGTTAGAGTTTGTGCTCAAACAGGAGCTAGAACCCAGGCCTCTTAATTCCCAGTTACTGCAGTCTTCCACCTGAAGAAGCACTGAGTCATCATGTAAAAAAGCCCTTATTTAAAGGAAAAAAGAAACTCACGATTACCAAGTTTACTGAGTTTACAGTTAGTCTTTTCATACAAATATCTGTTTTCTCCTATCAGATCTGCAAAAGTTGATACATTTTTTAGATATCAGCATTTTCAAGAAGTGTGAAAGAAAGTTGTTTTTGTTTAGGAGTCAGCAACTTATAGGAAAGGCTCAAGTTTTGTTTTATTTGGGAACTAAAATTACACTGAGTGACTATCCTTTTCTGTTTTTTTACTTTATTTGAAGATGGAAAGTACTTCTTTTTCCGAACTTTGGGAGACGGTTATGCACTTAACCATAAACACGGCAGGGCAGAGTGTCAGTTTTGTTCCCATATTATCTGAGAGATGGTAGCTCTACTGCTAAAGAGCCAGCAGAGATACTTCTGCTCCCTGGGACGTTATGTCCACTCCTGGTTCTCTTCTGCAACAGCTCTCTTCTTCAGTCATCTGAGTTCACATGGGTCACAGACCTCTGAGTTCTCGCTCACGGGAACCTTGGCAGACATCGTCCCTTCCTGTTTCTGTTGTCCACTCTTCTAGCTTTTCTAATGAGTGTTCTCTGTCGTCGCAGTCGGTTCTTCTTTTGCTTTGACCTTGTTTTAGAACCTGATGTCTTGTAATCATTAAAAATTTTAGGAATCTTTATATAACTTTATAAATTGTTCGTCTTCACAAAAGCTGTTTCAAATCAGTCTTTTTAAAATTTTTATCTAGCAATGAGGAGTTTTGTTGCACATTGTCCTGAACTCCTAACTGAAGATGTGATTAGGAAATTGATGACCCCTATTGAATGTGCCATGACTATGATGTCACAGTAAGTAGGCAATTAGAACACATTAACATCCAATTTTATATATTTAAAAATTGCCGTGTTTTGTAATTCCCTATACTGTCATATAGAAAATGTACTAAACTTTATGTAAAGTGACTTTAAAAATTGTAGTGATATAGATTGAAATAAAATTGTGTTTTATAGTGTCTCTTACTAACAGTAAAAGTCACAAAATACACTAAAACAAAAATATAATACTTACAAGTGTACTTTGACGGTACGTTGATATCGTCCGGATATCATCTGGATATCACATTGATTTGACTGGAAAAGAATGTTTGTAAGTACTGCTTATTCTAATAAGCTGATACGAATTATACTTTTGACATTTTAGCATTCCCTCTGTAATTAAAGCCCATGGAGCTCATCTGAAAGCTAGTGCTGCCATGGTCCGTTTAAGGCTTTATGATATCTTGGCGTTGTTACCTCCAAAAACTTATGAAGGTAAGTAAAATTTGTGGATGTTTAATAAAAATTCTTCATTATGCCTTTCCAGTTCTTCACAATATCATAAGAGTTCTGACCCTGGCTACCCCACTGACTCACTATGCAAAGGAAGGCCACCATTTTCCTTTTCATCATACTGAGTAGCTAACACTTGGTGAGCACTGCTGTGTTCCAGGTCCCATCCTAAGCCCTTTATAAGTATTGGCGTCTTTGACTCTAACCACAAACCTTATGAGGCTAAAATATAGCTTTGTTTAAAGGTGAAAAATCTTGGGTACTTAAAGGTTATGTAGCTTGCATAGGTCTGGGAGGTAGTAGCAGAGCTTGGATTCAAACCCAGCTGGTTCATATTCAGAGTCTATGATTTGATGACTATCCTAACTGTTATGATATAGCCAATAATTTAGGAATCTGAAGGGAGAATATTAATGTACTTTTGCAGAAGTTAAATGTCATATAAAATGTTAATATCCCAGTGCAACCATGCCTGAGAATTTTGATATGCTCTGGTTCAGTGTTTGCACATCATCGAGTAATTAATAGTAAATAATAATCATATTTAACATATTTAAAATAAAGAACCTTTCCTGAATTTGAGTTTTTTATTTAAATAATTTGGACTAAAGGCACAATACAATAATGAAGAGGTGCCATTATTGTGTATTAAAACCAGCAATGAAACATTTAATACTGATTTTTCAAAAAAGGAAATGGGGATTTAATTATTTTACTTCTGTTGAACGTATTGCTGCTCTTTGTAGGTAATGATTGTCATCTTCTTAAAAAGTATTATTTTTGATCTCATCTGAAGTTCTGTTTTATAGGCTCTTTCAACGCACTTCTTAGAGAACTGGTAGCAGAATTCACTTTGACTGACAACTCAGCCAACACAACTACTTCCCTCCTCAGATCCCTCTGCCACTATGATGATAGTGTTCTTCTTGGGTCCTGGCTTCAAGAAACTGATCATAAATCAATTGAAGACCAGGTAGTAAACTATGCATTGAAATGATTACTAGCTTGATTGATAAACAATGGTACTAGTATACATTCTCATTTAAAAAGAAAATATTGTAGACGAAGGTTTACTTTTCACTTATCTCTCTTAAGACATTTAAAAATATCTTCTTAGTGGTGGATAAATAAGGAGAAAAGGTAAGCAGCAATAGTTAGAATTAGGTGAATCGTCTTCATTTAATAGTCTGTGTATTTAGGTATCCTGTGGTTGCTTTTGCAAAGATCTAGCTTTTTGGTTGTTGGTGTTCTGTTTTGATTTAGTTTATTTTGTGACAGAGTAGAGAGGAATAAGATTTAGTAGACTGAAGATTTAGAACCTTTTTTGCACACTGAATACATTATTTCTTATGTACTTTTAAAAAACAATTTCTAAAGGTCACTTTAAAAAGCTTCTTTGTGAGTTTAAGTTATTCCTCATGTTGTATTGCTTACACATTTTAAGATGGGTACTGTAAAAATGTTTTAGAATGAACAAGATTTTTTGAAAAATTGTATCAACTGTTGTGACTTTTTTAGATAGCCAAATTGCATCTTTCTCTGTTTAAACATCTCCATAGGTAATCATTCTGATCTTTTATTATTACCTTTTCTTTCTCCTCTGTTTTACTCTTCATGCCCAGGACTTGGTAAGTGAATTTCCTGAAGTAGGTTTCGAATGATTTTTATGTCCTCTCTTTGCAGCTCCAGCCGAACAGTGCATCTGGTAGTGGGGCTCTGGAGCATGACCCATCCTCCATTTACTTACGCATACCTGCTGGAGAAGCTGTGCCTGGGCCGCTTCCCCTGGGAGTTTCGGTCATTGATGCATCCGTGGCTCTTTTTGGTGTAGTGTTTCCTCACGTTTCTTTTAAACACCGGTTAGTACAAAGTCAATCAGGTAATTTTAGTTAACTGTAAATTATTTTTAAGTAGTAGATTTTCCCAGAAATGAGTTTCCTTCTATTTCTCGTTCATTAAGTGTTTTTATTGTGAAAAGATGTGGAATTTTGTCATTCTTTTATTGCATCAGTTGAGATGATTTGGGGTTTTTTTCCTTCATTCTATTAAGGTGACGTATCACATTGATTAATTTTTGTCTGTGGAACCATTCTCAAATTCCAGGAATAAATCCCACTTGGTCATAGTGTATAAACCTTTTAATGTACTGCTTTGGTTTGCTCGTATTTTGTTCAAGATTTCTGTGTCAGTATTCGTATTTGTAATTTTCTTGTAGTGTCTGCCTGTCTTTGGTATCAGTGTAAAAGTTTTCAAAATATATTCTGGATGCAAAAAAAAAAGTTCAAACAATAGTCTCACAAACATAATAACATAAACTGCATGCAGACTCCACATAATTTGAAGCTGTTTTTCAGGTTTGAGCCCATGGCCTGGCATCTAATAGCTATTGTATTGCGGACCAGGTCTTATACAACAAAATTTTCATTGTAATAATTTGCCGGTTTATAAGGCATAGTAGGTTTGCCTGTATCTCTAATTAGGGACAACAATTTTCCAAATCTTTTGATTTTGTTGCTAAGAAAGTAAATGAATGGGAAGTCTGCTCCCTAATATAACATTTGTCAGATGGTTAAAGTCTGGAAATTGAAATACTAAAGTAACTGATTCTTTTTTTAATGGGAGCATTTTAGTTTGCTCTGCTTTATGTCCACAGACACTGTACTTAACTTTTAGGTGCTTTATACTTATAGTGATTTTCCCAGAAGAAGGACTAAAAATGAATTAATGTAAAATCTTCAGAGATAGTTAAGGTTTTAAAAACTATGCCTCAGGAAAATTGTTGTATTTGTTTTCAAAAGGTAGCATGTCTTTAGGTTACTTGGTTAATTGTGTTTTAACTTGAGGGGAAAATTTTAAATATGGAATTTCACTTTATCCAGATATCTTCAAGAACATTTGGTTGCCACATGAATGCTAAAGACTTAAAAGTGAAAGAATCTTACGAAGCATCTATTTTAATGTTCTTGTTTTAAAACTAAAGAAATCTAGGCCTGAGAGCTTGTGGTTTGCCAAAAATTATACAGCTAGTTGTGAAAGCTGTAAATAGAATCCAGGATTATCTTAACTTTATTAAATCACTTGTGAAACAAAATGAAGTAAAAATAGATAATTCTATCAAAAATACAATATATAATATAAATATCCAGGGATGGAGGAATCAGTGAATACATTACAGTAAGTTGATACACTGAAGTATGTTTTACAGAGGCAATGTTTTGATATCAGCAAATGCTCACTATATAATTTTAATTGAAGAAGGTAAAAGACAAGAAGTGATTGCAGTTTCGATTTTAAAATATGTAAAAATGTTCGGTGGTTATTCCTCAGTAGTAACTTTTTGTTGATATTTTTCAAATTAGAAGAAATAAATACTTTATAGAAGGGGAAACTTTTTTTTTTTTGAGTGTGCGTTTGAGATCAGTTTTAGTTAGGCACACAATGTTTGATGGCCATGTTGGAGCACATGTACATCTTCTTAGGTGTGTGCCTGAAAGCAACGTGGACCGTACCCTGCTTCCTCACCATAGATGTGGGTCAGTGGCAGAGGGTGTGCACATGTCAGTCCGAACAGGTGTCCTCTAAGTACCTTTGACTGGGGTACCTCCTGGAGGAGAGAGAGTTTCTTCCTGTTGGGTTTTTGAAGAATGCTTTGACGTGAGACCTGTGGCCTTTTATAACTGAGCTTAAACCCTTCCAGTGAAATTTCCCTAGATTCCTTTGCCCTACTCCCTTTCCTTTTAGAAGAATCTGAAGTGACCTCATTCTCTTTAATCAGAATAGTCTCAAATAGCTGTAATTTGGGGAATAGGGGTAACTGTCTCATTTTTAAAAAATGAAAGAGTGAAACAACCAATTCACCTCTGATTTTTCTCATTTAACAAAAGTAACCAAGCTAAATCTTTAAATAAAATACAAACAAACTCCCAATCAGCTTCCAAAAACAGGGCATGAGGTACTATTTTTTTCTATGTGTGAACATTTTAAAATTTCCAACCTGAAAATCTTCCGCAGAGATGCACAGCTAATGATGGTTATTCTTTTCAAGAAACCTTGAGCATCTACTTTGTTGCACACTGAGGATGACTCAGTTCAGTTTAGTCGCTCAGTCTTGTTCAACTCTTTGCCACCCCATGAACCGCAGCACGCCAGGCCTCCCTGTCCATCACCAACTCCCGGAGTTCACTCAAACTCATGTCCATTGTGTCGGTGATGCCATGACAACCATCTCATCCTCTGTCGTCCCCTTCTCCTCCTGCCCTCAATCTTTCCCAGCATCAGGGTCTTTTCAAATGAGTCAGCTGTCTACATCAGGTGGCCAAAGTATTGTAGTTTCAGCTTCAACATCAGTCCCTCCAATGAACACCCAGGACTAATCTCCTTTAGGATGGACTGGTTGGATCTCCTTGCAGTCCAAGGGACTTTCAAGAGTCTTCTCCAACACCACAGTTCAAAAGCATCAATTCTTCTGCGCTCAGCTTTCTTTATAGTCCAACTCTCACATCCATACAAGACTACTGGAAAAACCACAGCCTTGACTAAACGGACCTTTGTTGACAAAGTAATGTCTCTGCTTTTTAATATGCTATCTAGGTTGGTCATAACTTTCTTTCCAAGGAGCAAGCGTCCTTTAATTTCATGGCTGTAATCACCATCCACAGTGATTTTGGAGCCCAGAAAAATAAAGTCAGCCACTGTTTCCACTGTTTCCCCATCTATTTGCCATGAAGTGATGGGACCAGATGGCATGATCTTAGTTTTCTGAATGTTCTGTTTTAAACCAACTTTTTCACTCTCTTCTTTCACTTTCATCAAGAGGCTCTTTAGTGCTTTACTTTCTGCCATAAGGGTGGTGTCATTTGCCTATCTGAGGTTATTGATATTTCTCCCGGCAATCTTTATTCCAGCTTGTGCTTATGCAACCCAGTGTTTCTCATGATGTACTCTGCATATAAGTTAAATAAGCAGGGTGACAATATAAGCCTTGACATATTCCTTTTCCTATTTGGAACCAGTCTGTTGTTCCATGTCCAATACTAACTGTTGCTTCCTGACCTGTATACAGGTTTCTCAAGAGGCAGGTCAGGCGGTCTGGTATTCCCATCTCTTTCACCTTTTTCCACAGTTTATTGTGATCCACGCGGTCAAAGGCTTTGGCATAGTCAATAAAGCAGAAATAGATGTTTTTCTGAAACTCTCTTGCTTTTTCAATGATAACTCAGATTATGACCTTATTTTCTGATTGAAACTTAATATTAGTCTCTTGTGTTGTGCCGGTTAGTAGTTTCATTTTTGTGTATTAATTCAAAGAAGGGGAGAGCTGTTTTAGACCAGGGAATGAAAATAGAGAAGTGATAGCATGGGGCATTATTTGTTAAACAACTTGTCTTTTCTCTGTTTTTTGAGCCATATTTGAATAAAAAGTATTGCTAATGTAATCTTTATTCTATTATAGATTACAGATGTTGGATCACTTTGCTGAATGTGTTAAACAAGCCAAAGGTGTTCGCCAGCAGGCAGTGCAGCTTAATATCTTTACAGCTGTACTTAGTGCACTAAAGGTATTTACTTTTAAAACATAGTAAATGTTCTAAACTGAGATTTTAACTAATGCCTTTAGTATAGTAATTCAGGCATACCAAGACTATTATATAATCTCTAATATTAAGTTGTTAATCTATAATATGGTAATATTAAGATATTACTGTTTTAAAATAAAAGGGTAACAGGTAAAGAGTTTAAATGGGCATGAGTTAAATCATATTTTGTAAACATCAGGGAAAGGGATGTAGGCATTGGTTATGCAAAAAAGATTTGTGCCATTTATATAATCATTAATATATGTCCTCTTTAGAGACTGTCAGCTACCAACCTCTTGAGTTTCTTAAAAAGGAGTGGGGGGTCATGGTTCCCCTCAGTGACTGGAAGGCTAGCAAACAACTGTAATGTTGCTGTGTAGTATACTTTTATTCACAGGTGTGCTTGCTAATGGCTCTGCTGTAGTTAACACTTTCCCTAGACAGCATGACTTGGATTTTTGGCCTCAAGTAAATAAGTAATTTTAAGTTCCAGGACAGTAAGTATAACTAGAACCAGAGACATTAACCTTTAGTATGATGAAGAAATTTTGTCAGCATTCATGCTTTGTTACTTAGTCATGTCTGACTCTTTTCAACCCCATGGACTGTAGCCTACCAGGCTCCTCTGTCCATGGGATTCTCCAGACATGAATAATGGAGTGGGTTGTCATGCCCTCCTCCAGGGGATCTTCCTGACCCAGGGATAGAACCTGGGTCTCCAGTATTATAGGCAGATTCTTTACCATCTGAGCCACCGACATTTAGTTACTGATTATTCTTACCTCACTTTGTCTTTAAGTATCTATTGGATATATTCGTTGTGACATAATTATCGTCTCTGGCATTTTTATATAAACGTATCAGGATTTCATGTTCATCAGCCCTTTTTCCTTCCTTAAAGTTAGAATGATAAATTTCAATCAGTTAATAACAGTTGTTTTAATAACACAGTGTCCTTTATATATAAAAACAACTTTTAAGTATGCATCTTTGGAAGAGACACTCCTAGGTATTGTTGGTTTTAGGGCTGATTCAGCTGTAACTGTGTTACGTATCATGTTTGGAAATCATGTTTAGGAAAGTAATTGCTGTCAATTTAAAAGGTGTTAATTCTAAGCATATTATATGCATGGGAAAGCTGGCTGAAGAGAGTAATGTATGAAGGTGTTAATTTACAAATATTGCAGTCCTTTTTTTTTTTTTTAATAACCATAGGGCCTCGCTGAAAACAAAAGTACTTTAGGACCAGAGGAAGTTCGTAAATCTGCTCTGACACTGGTTATGGGGGCTCTGGACAATCCAAACCCCATCTTACGATGTGCAGCAGGGGAAGCTCTTGGAAGAATGGCTCAGGTGGTTGGAGAAGCAACTTTTATTGCTAGAATGGCCCAATATAGCTTTGACAAGTGAGTCTCTGTATCAACAAGTAATTTTCTCTTATAGTCAGTGATGTCGTTTAGATAATCCGTAATCATTATTAACCGAACCATGTATTTTCTACAGGGTACATGCTTTCAATGTGGTGTGGGTTTCTTTTTCAGCTCTTGAATGTTATATAATGGAATAAGGAGGTTTGCTAATAAGGCTTTCTCTCAATTATGTGTACTTTGCTCTTAATGAGGTGCTTTGAAGTTCTTTTCTCTCATTTCTGCTCCCCCCCACACCACCATAGCAACTGTTCTTTCTGTTAATATTTCACTTTTTGGACAAGCCATTCATTTTCTAACTACTAAGTTTATCATTACTTAAATTATTTCTGAAATGGGGGATATATTTAGCATTGGCTTTTAAGAATTTTGTGGCATATTGATTTAAAAGAGTGACCTCAGAGATCCAGATAAATGTGATTAAGATGGTAAATACAGTTATTAGTGACTGTTGGTTGTTAATCAAGTACTTAAGTAGAGCAGTTGAAAATCAAGAGTGGGTAGGAATTAACACTTGAGTAATGTAAACTAATCATTCTTAAGTATGGTATATGATGAGTATTAATTATACTAAACTACATCATGATTATTAACAAGAGAGAGTTTGGGAGAAGCAGTGGTTGTGAAGTAGTAATCCTAAAGAAGTGTTTTCTGAACTCTTGTGCATCTGAGAGCTGTCTTCACACACAAGTTTGGTGGGTTGAGGATAATGCCCCAGTGTTATTGCTTGACTCACTAAGGATGATACAAGTGGGCAGAATACAGTCAGAATATTCGCAGACACTTAGTCTTCTGCAGGATGGCTTCATTTTTTTCAAGTATCTCTTATTGATCCTGAAATCAACTTTTGTTAAAGATATTTTAAAAGAACCAGTCTTAACTACCTGTTTCGTGGTTTGTGTTCTGTTATTAATAGTAAAATTGGAATGCATTTCTTTGGAAAACTCTTGAATGGTTAATTTTTCTTTAGTTACCAGGGGTTTTAATTTATATGTCTTCAATACCTATCAGAGTATCTGTTTCATACCTAATCTGGTGAAACACAAGGACATTTCATTCATATTCATACCTGCCCGGTTAATGGTTTGCAGGTATTGTCAATGCTTAGTTTTTATTATGATCTAAAATTAATTATTACATAGATTTTAAGCTACTCATTTTTTTTCGCATTTTAATGTATCTGAAACTGGGATTTGTCTTAAAAATCTCCATGAAGTGTTATAATTATTAGGCAGCATTCTCACTTTGACATCTCTGGGAAATGTATATTCTTATATCTTAGATTATTTACTTTATGGAATAGATAATTTTTACTGACAAAATTGGCTCAACTTTCATTTTAGCTCACTGACATGAACTTTGAAAAGTAACCATGTGAAGGAAGCTTTCTAATCTGTATAATGCTTTAGAATGCACAGATGTCATTCATTCTTCTTTCATTCCTCAAAACAACTGCTATGTAGGAGTAATGATAATGTTTTGTTTTACAGATGGAGAAACTGAGGTATAGAGAGATAAAGACCTCTTATCCAAGGATATAGTATATTAGAAATATTGCTAAAGGATTTCCCTGGTAGTCCAGTGGTTAAGACTCCACAGTCGCAATGCAGAGGGATCAGGTTCAATCTCTGGCCAGGGAAGATCCCACATGCTATGTGGTGTGGTCAAAAAAAGACAGTGCTGCTCTGGATGCACTTAGTTCCCTTCCTTCATCAGTACACTTCCTAATGTCTATTCTATCTTGACAGCATTTGTATTTTTCTTTGCCATAGGCAAACTAACCAACCAGAGGCTTGGGATGGTTTTTCATCCCTTGACTTTATTTCACTTTTACGAATTTAATTATGGATGGTTTATTGAGAGTTATAATACAGTTTGTTTGTTTTTTTTTCTTTTATTAAGTAATATAGTTTGAAAATGTAATCAAAGTTGCTTTCTAGGCTCCTTTGCTATTTTAGGAGCTTTAACTTAGTGGGATTTTCATCTTCTCTAACTATGTTGGTGTGGGATTATGTCATAGTCTTTGTGTCTTATTTGGCTTTTATTAAAAGCACCAGTGGTTAAAATAGATTTCAAATGGCTCTTGTAGTTTCAAGGAATAATTAATATTAAAAACTCTGAAGTTGTAGTTTCTTTTTCATGTTTTCTCTGAAGTGAAAATAGGCTTTTATTCAGTGAAATGTGTGATTTTAGCCATTTTAAATTAAGTCTCTAACGTTTGTTAATGAGTAGGGAAAGAAGTAATCATGATTGTAATCTTTTCTGATTTCCAGAATAGATCCCGTTTATTGTGTGATTCATAAGCTTGTTGTTGTCATAGGGAAAGAGAAGAAACAGTCCCTGAAGCATGACTCTTTTCCAGGTTGAAGTCAGCTCGAGACGTCGTGTCCAGAACCGGCCACTCATTGGCTCTGGGCTGTTTGCATCGTTATGTTGGTGGTATTGGCTCAGGACAACATCTGAAGACCAGTGTCAGCATTTTGTTGGCTCTGGCACAGGATGGAACATCCTCTGAAGTCCAGGTAGGATATCAAGTTTTTTATTATGAACTTTGAAAATATTATTTGTAGGAACATTTGTTTCTAAAATATTGTAATGATTCTGATGAGTTGTTGGGGAAAATGTCGTAGGGTCTTTCTCTGTCATTTTGTTTTATTAGTGTATATCAGGATTTTGTATTTGAACCTAATCCTAACGTCTGTCTTATTCTGGGAATTAAACCCATTCCATACATTCCTTGAAGCATCATTTCTTTTTATTATTTATTATCCTTGGTACATGTTTCCTCTTTGTATTTCCTTACATTTGGTAGATTGATCAAATTTCTTTTAATATCCTTTCTTTCTCTCTTCCTCTAACACCCTAACCCAGGTACAGGGTCATGGGTTGAATCTTCAAGTGTACTCCTTGAATTTCATTTTTTCGTTCTCTTAAAATATTTTTTATAAAAATAGATTTAATTACAGTAAGAGGCAAAAACTTCATGTGTGTGAAGATATCCTAGATTCTTGATTTGCCATTTCACATTGATGCACCGAAAAATATCAAGTATATGAATCCAGTAGCTTTCTACTCGCCAGCTTCATATTGGGACTCACATGATGACAGAAGAGACAAGTTTGATTGCCGTTATTGCCTGTCATTGGTGTGTTTATAGATGGGTTCCTTCGCCATCAGAAAAGGATTCAGAATCCACCAGAGGCTTCTTAGTCTACAGGCTTAGTTTGCTTTGACTTCTTGGAAAATGTTTCCAGCTATAAAGCACAAATGTCCCCAAAGAACTAAAAACACAAATGAAATAATCTTGCCCCTTAAGAGGGTCTGTGCTGTTTTGTTTTTTTTTAACACTGTTTCCACAGTAGTCTGCAAGAAAAGAACAGAACTGTAAAATTATTTTACCTGAGAAGATGCTGCTTTCTTCATTTATGTCAAAGAGTTGGTGCTAGTTTTCTTTACTTTGTCTTCATCTTTTTCTCAGCCCTCTTTTGCTTTAATTTCTTAAAACCACACTCCTGTAAGTGACTGATTCACATGATTCATTCCTATGACATGACATTTTACTGTGATGTAGATCAAAGCTGCTATTTCAGTTCTCTTCTGCACAAGAATAGTATGTTTTCATTCTTCAGTTTTATGTAAGGTCTCTTCTGTGTTAAGAATCCTAACTCAAAAATTATACTTCGCAGTCAAATTATTGTATACATGTATTCAGCCGTAATTACTAGAGATTTATTGTTGAATAGTGGTTTCTTTTTTGTATCCTCAACTCCTGTGTTGAGATCTCTGTTCTTATTTTTACTTGACAGGAAAACTTCCTTTAACAATAATAATCTTGAGAAGGGTTGCTGAGTGGTGTGTTTTTTGATTTCTTGCATAACTGAAATAAAAAAACTATTTAATCTTCAAATTTGAATGATATTTGGTAGGATATACTGTTCCTAGCACACAGTCCTTTTTTTTTCATTATTTATAAATGTTTTGGTATTTTTTGTGTTGCATGTGAGAGTCTCATAGTAGCTTAATTTTTTGAGTTAAATTTCCATAGATATTAACATCTCAGTTTTTTATCAGCTGTCTATAAAAGCTTTCAAATATGTTCTTTAAGATGTAGAAGATAACATATAAGCCAATAATCAAATTAACTGATGTACAAATACTGTAAAGGTTTTCTGCAGTGTGGCTTTGAATATCCAGATATAAAACTTTAGTGATAAATGCATTTTCTTCTTTTATGCTGTGCATGTGTTTTCCACTCCCAAAAGACTCCGGTTTATGTATTGATAATAAATTTCTAACATAATGGAGCTTATAGACATCATAGCTGTCTTTTTCCCTGGCTTTTTATTTCTTTTGCTAAGGAACTTATCTGAAATATGTCTATATGTTTATAACCTTACATTTTGATTTACTAGCATTTTCCCTCTCTCCCTGCAGCTTAGAAATTTCATCAAATTGTGTATAAGTTTATCTTTTCTTTTTCACTTTCTGGTACTTATTTGCATATTGAGCCTCTTGTCTTTTTCCTCATTATTTTAAATTTTTTGTATTTTCACTATGTGTAACAAGATAATCTTCCAGTTGAACTTCCAGTTGAAAAAGTAATGATTTTTGTATTTAATAATTTGTTGTTTAGTTGCTCAGTCATTTCCAACTCTTTTGTGACCCCATGGACTGTAGACCACCAGGCTTCTCTGTTCTTGGGATTTCCCAGGCAAGAATACTGGAGTGGGTTGCCATTTCCTGCTCCAGTATTTAATAATAGTTATTCTTTTTTTCTAGCTTTCTACTGAACATTTAATATAAATCCTGTGTGTGTGTTTTTTTTTTTTTTGAAAAAAAAACACTTCTCCTTTGTACTTTAATTATATTGCCTTAAAAATCCTTGCACTAGTTTTATTAAAATACTTCCTTTTCTTCTTCCATTAATTTTTTTCTCCAAAATGTATATTCTGGTCTTCCTCCCTCAAGCTGCTATATTCCTATTACTTTTCTCAGTAGGTGTAGTTTCTGTATATAATTGTCCAACTCAGGTTGCTTAATTCCCTAGCATTGGAGTAGATTGACAAGTAGTAGAAAGTACGGTATGGATTTTTTTTTCCCACCATGTTGTCAAGTTGGGAAACTTCTCTATTGAGACCTCTGTGTCCTCAGCTCAGGAGTGCAGCTCTCCTTTGGAGATGCCAGTAGCAAAAATAAAGGTACTCGTTTCCCTCTCTGCTGAGAGGAATGAGAAAGTTGGACCAGATGATTTTAACTTATGAAAAGAAAAAGGGAGAAGGCAGTGTCCCTATCTGTTAAGATATACTCTGTGCTTCTTGTGCTGTCTGTGTCCTAAAGACCAAGAGAGAAGAGTTGGAATGGGACCAGAGAAGGGCTGCCGAGGTGGCCTTCACATCCCTTCTGTAAGTGGACTGGCAGCCCACACACCCACTCAGAACCTTCCAGACACTGCAGCCTAGGCTTCCCAGCATAGATGGTGCCTCCCCGCATCCTTCTCCTTGACACAGAGAGGCTTCTAGTAAGACTGCAGTTGAGTTAGGAAAGCCGACCAAAAACACCCCATCTCTCCCGCACTTACCTGGTACGAGCTCCTTCACTGCAGCAAAGCCCAAACCTATTACAGGCAAGGCACTTGAGTTTTAAAACCTACGAAGAGAGTTCTATAAATGAGGTGCTCAGAAACTGGAGAAGGAGGCAGACAGCAGCAGTGGTGACAAAGCACTTCAGTCGGCAGAACGCCTGGGCTGTGGTGGGAGAAGACCTCATGAAAAAGGTGAGGCTTCAGCCCTGGTGAAGAAGGGTGACTTTACTGAGAACAGGAAGGAAATGTGAGCCCAAACCCAGCCAGATCCCCAAGGTGTGAACTGTATGAAGCAGGACCTTTAACTGCTCTTCAGTCAATCCTTGTGGCTTCAAAAATATGTATAGGTAAAATCTCTTAAGAATTGAGAACTGAATGAGGTGTCTGAGAGTGTGTCTTTGGTAATAAAGCAGAGAGTGTTTTTGTTTTAAAAGGTACTTTCTTTAACATGTGGGTGTGGGCAGCTTAAAGGACTTTTCATTTTCTTAAGCCTGTGCTGATTACAGTACATTGCTCCAGGTTAATTCTGCAAATACTATTAACCACTAAGATTATTTGTGCTTAGTAAACATAAATTTCCTGGAGAGGGAAATGGCAACCCACTCCAGTATTCTTGCCTGGAAAATCCCATGAATGGAGAAACCTGGTAGGCTGCAGTCCATGGGGTCGCAAAGAGTCGGACACAACTGAGCGACTTCACTTTCACTTTCAAACATAAATTAGAGCCTGAAAAGATTCAGTGACTTGAAGAGCTGTTATGTGAATGTCATTGCTTGAGAAATAGATCTGAGAACTATAGAACATTGGTGTGGTCATGGTTTTATTTCAGGCTAGTTTCTTAGAAAAACTGTAAAGCCATATCGGATGTCCTTAGCATCCACTAAACTAAACTCTCATTACATAAGTTTCTCTTTTTGGGAATTGTGAAATGCATGTAATTATAATAGAGGAAATGAGTTCATCAGTGAAACTTTTTCCCTGACACTTAAAGTCACACTACAAAGGAACTTTAAACATAGCATTTGTGTATCAGTTGCTTTGGTCATTGGCTCCTAGAAGTTTATGTGTTGACCTTTACTCATTTAAGGAATATATTTTAAAATATTTCTATTCATTAAAAATGAAAGTATTAGTATTATGAAAATTCAAGTTAAAATATCAATTCACTATACTCTACTATTTACAATAAAATACAATTATATTTTATTCCAGACTTGGTCCCTTCACTCGCTTGCTTTGATAGTGGATTCTAGTGGCCCAATGTATCGTGGATATGTAGAGCCAACTTTATCTCTAGTTCTTACCTTGCTGTTGACAGTTCCACCCTCACATACAGAAGTTCATCAGTGTTTGGGTAGATGCTTGGGTGCTATAATAACTACTGTTGGACCTGAATTACAAGGTGAGTAACTTCATCTGAAGCTAAAGGGACTACACAGATAATAACTGTATTTCAGCTTCCTGAACATTACCTTCACATTGCCTAAAGAAATCTTATAACAATAATAATAATTTCTGTGTGTTACGCACTGGCAATTTACTGAATACCCGGAGCTCTCCTTTTTACGTGCACTATTTTATTTACTCCCCTTAAGAAACGTGTGATATGAAGATGCTTTTTGAACTTTTGAGCAGAGAGAACACCTAAGTTAAAATGTTACTTGGAGCCCTATGAAGTCAAAGGTAAAAGTGGAGTTCCTTTGGCCTGGGGTGCCATCCACTTGTCTTCATGGACTCTAGCTTCACTTTTTTGTTTTTTTAACTCTAAGGAATATGTTATTTTCTCTGAGGAATTAGAGAAGTTAAGTAACTTGCCTTGAATCATTCAACTGAGTAGCAGCAGATTTGTGATCCTGAGGCCCAAATTCTTACCATGTACTTCCACGGAAATAATTCTACAGATGGTTGACTTAAACACTCAGGTCAGAAAATTGTGAATTTATGCAAAATATATGAGCTACTTTCAGAGCTTTCTCTTTTCCCCCTACCATTTATTAAATTTTTCAGTGAGTCTAGCTTTTTATATACATTATCTAATTTGATTCTAACAGCAATCCTGATGAAGGTATATCTCTTCATTTTACAGATGAAATACTGAGGCTGAGAAAGGTTAAGAACTTTCCCAAGATTTTATATATATTATATAGCCAGTGAGGGCTTCCCAGGTGGCACAGTGGTAGAGAAACCACCTGCCAATGCAGGAGACACAGGAGACGCAGGTTCAGTCCCTCATTTGGGAAGATCCCCTGGAGAAGGAAGTAGCAACCCACTCCAGTGTTCTTGCTGGGAAAATGTCATAGACAGAGAAGCCTGACAGGCTGTAGTCCATGTGCAACTGAGCACACAGAGAGAGAGAGAGAGAGAGAGACACACACACACACACACACACACACACACACACACACACAGGCTGTAGTCCATGTGCAACTGAGCACACAGAGAGAGAGAGAGACACACACACACACAGACACACACAGACACAGACACACAGACACACACAGACACACACACAGACACACACACAGACACACACACACAGACACACACACACACACACAGACACACACAGACACACACACACACAGACACACACACACACAGACACACACACACACACACACACACACACACACACACACACACACCCCAATGACTGGTTGGAATCACAGGTCAAGCTAACTGAAAAAAGAAAGGATCTTAAGGAGGAATGCTAGGAATTGAAAACTATGTGATTTATACACGTCTCTATCTTGGTCTCTAATGGCAAGCCACTCCAGTACTCTTGCCTAGAAAATCCCATGGATGGAGGAGCCTGGTAGGCTGCAGTCCGTGGAGTCGCTAAGGGTTGGACACAACTGAGCGACTTCACTTTCACACATTGGAGAAGGAAATGGCAACCCACTCCAGTGTTCTTGCCTGGAGAATCCCAGGGACGGGGGTCCCTGGTGGGCTTCTGTCTATGGGGTCACACAGAGTCGGACACGACTGAAGTGACGCAGCAGCATCTTGGTCTCAGTGCCCTCTTTGAGAAGGTCGATATTTCTTTCTTCCAGTGACTATCACAGGTATGTGTAGAGAATAAATACGTGCCCTTGATTAAGTGTAGGTGTCTACCACGTGCTTTCTGATACGATGGTGAGGCCTGTGTATTTCAAACTAGAATATGACTCTTGTGTGACTCTGTGATTTCCTTGTTTGGTCTCTGTGGGTAAGTGTGTGTGCGCGGTCTCTTAAGTCATGTCCACCTCTTTGCGACCCTGTGGATTGTAGTTGTCAGGGTCCTCTGGGATTTCCCAGGCAAGAATACTGGAGTAGGTTGCCATTTCCATCTCCAGGGTATCTTCCTGACCCAGGGATCAAATCCGTATCTCTTGCGTTGGCAGGTGGATTCTTTACCACTGAGCCACTAGGGAAGCCCTGTTTTCGTCTTTATATGTATATAAAAAAAATTTTTTTTGCGTTGGTAAAAATTTTAAATCACTTATATTTGGCAACTAAGACATTTTTATCTAGACAGTGTGTAATACTACACAATTTATTTTTCCTCTCTCTGCTAAAAATTGCCATTAATCTTATTAGGGAAATAGGATTTGACATTATTATATCATAGAAGTGGTACTGTTATTTGAAAAAGAACCAGAGAATAAGGAATGTTCTGGCTTTTCCAAAGGAAACAATGATAGACTTAAAAGACAATATAGTTTATCCAGAGGATAAATATAAAGCTAGGTAAATCTCAGAGAGATGCATTATTGTCATTCATAAACTGTTGTGTTTATATATTTTACAGAATTTTTGTTTACAAAACCATCAGAAAGAGGGTTATTTATCTTAAAAGTGATTCCTTTTTAAATTTTGGTTGAAGCATAGTTGATATACACTATTATATTCATTTCAGGTGTACTACTTGGTATTTCAGCATTTATATATATTATGAATTGATTGCCACGTTATGTCTAGTAATTGTCACCATATAGTTATCACAGTATTGCTAACTGTATTCTCTGTGCTGTACATTACATCCTTTAAGAAGTAACTTCTTTTTTGAGGTTGGCTTTCAAGGAGAGGAATTTAGGGGATAACTTATAACAGGGGACAGGCAGGTTAGGCAAATTAACTATGATCCATGGGCCAAATCTGTCAGATGCCTGGTTGTTTGGTCTTTTGTTTTTAAAAAACAACCCATGAGGTGAGAATTGTTTATGAATGGTTATGTAGGTACTTCCCTCATAGAGTAGTGTGGATTTTGCCTCCTGGCAAGCAAAATAAAAAATATTGGCCCTCTTAAGAAAAGTTTGCTGACTCTTCTTCTGTGGGATTTTATTTGCTTGATAAAATGTAAGCTGTTAAAATGTAAGGGGAAAAAAAGTAAGGGCATTTCTTATAGTGATTTTTAACAGTTGCAGTGTCAAACCTACAATAGAGCAAACGTACTAGTTAATGTTAATTCAACGTAGTTATTCTTTATTTTTTTAATTGAAGTACAGTTGATTTACAATGTGGTGTACATACTAGTTAATGTTAATTCAACATAGTTATTCTTTTTTTTTAGATTGAAGTAGAGTTCATTTACAGTGTGGTGTTAGTTTCAGGTATACTTTTTTGTGTGTTTATTTGGAAAGGGGTTATTTAGAAGATAGTTATTTTCTAGGAATATTTTTGGTGATACTAATAATAAAATCATTGTATTTTACGTTGTCTTTTACTTTGCTTCTAGGGAATGGAGCGACAATTTCCACAATCCGTTCTTCTTGTTTGGTGGGTTGTGCGATAACCCAGGACCATTCAGATTCTCTCGTCCAGGCAGCTGCCATATCTTGCCTTCAGCAGCTTCACATGTTTGCACCACGACATGTCAATTTATCCAGTCTTGTTCCTAGCCTTTGTGTAAGTATAAAGCTGTTTCATTCTTTTATTTGTTTAGGGAACCCAAAATTTGTTTTCCAAAAGATCAGACAAGAGCAAAGCAAAAGAAGTAAGTTTCTTGGATTGTGCATTCTAGAGTTTCAGCTTCAGTAGTCACTTTATGATTATTCATTTTATTCAGTGATTTTCTTTTTCACCTTTTAGGAAATATTTTAATGAACTGTTAAATAAGGTCCAGAGGACTTCTCTGGACCAAATATGCCTCAAACTGGGCAAATATGTTGTACAAAGAATGGAATCTCTTGGATGCCACTTTAAGAATAAAAAGTTTTTTCTTTTTTAAAAAATGTACAAAAATCATTATACATAGCACAAAAGGAAAATATTAAAAAAAAGTGTGGTCAACATGGTCAACAATGATTATTTACAATAAATGCTAGGAAGGACTACAGGCAAGCATATAAACAGGGGATCCATAACCTAGGCATTCAGAAAAGATTTCCTTGAAAAAATGACATATAAGATGCAAACTGTAGGATAAATAGGAGTTCAGTTCAGTTCAGTCACTCAGTCGTGTCCGACTCTCCACGACCCCATGAATCACAGGACGCCAGGCTTCCCTGTCTATCACCAACTCCCGGAGTACACTCAAACTCATGTCCACAGAGTCGGTGATGCCATCCAGCCATCTCATTCTCGGTCGTCCCCTTCTCCTCCCGCCCCCAACCTTTCCCAGCATCAGAGTCTTTTCCAGTGAGTCAACTCGTCGCATGAGGTGGCCAAAGTATTGCAGTTTCAGCTTTAGCATCAGTCCCTCCAATGAACATCCAGGATTGATCTCCTTTAGAATGGACTGGTTGGATCTCCTTGCAGTATAAGGGACTCTCAAGAGTCTTCTCCAACACCACAGTTCAAAAGCATCGATTCTTCGGCAATCAGCCTTCTTCACAGTCCAACTCTCACATCCATACATGACCACGGGAAAAACCATTGCCTTGACTAGACGGACTTTGGTTGGCAAAGTAATGTCTCTGCTTTTTAATATACTACCAAGGTTAGTCATAACTTTCCTTCCAAGGAGCAAGCGTCTTTTAATTTCATGGCTGCAGTCAGCATCTGCAGTGATTTTGGAGCCCAAAAAAATAAAGTCTGACACTGTTTCCACTGTTTTTCCATCTATTTCCCTTGAAGTTGGGGGAAAGTGTGATATTGGAGTAACAGCACTTATTTTTAAGCAGAAAAATATATGAAAGGTCCTGAGATAGGAAGGAGGGAATGCATTTAAAGAATCATTTAGTCAGAGGCTGAGAGGAAAAAGGGGGAGGTGGGTCATATGGGCACAGGATGAAGCTGGACAGTTACTGAGGGGGAATTAGTCCCATACCATCAAGGAGTTTGAATGTGCCAGTGTGGAAACCAGGTGCATGTGAAATGTTTACAAAGAACATTCACAAAGAAAATAGTCAATAATAGTATACACCAGGTTGCATTCTGCAACAAGATATGTGCCATGCTGTCAAAAGCCATGGTGTAGCACCCAAGTTTTGAGGGCACAGATGGCATCTTTTGAGAACGGTGAACTTGTTACATGATATGGCTCTGGTATGTGTGTGTGCTCAGTAGTGTCTGAGTCCTTGCAACCCCAGGGACTGTAGCCTGCCAGGCTCCTCTGTCCATGGAATTTTCTAGGCAAGAATACTGGAGTGGGTTGGCATTTCCTCCTCCAGAGAATCTTCCTGGCCCACGGCTCAAACCCCACATCTCCTGCATTGCGGGCAGATGCTTTACCGCTGAGCCACTTGGGAAGTGCAGCTCTGATAGGCAACTGATAAATGTGATGAAGACTCGGACATACACTCCTCAGTTGTCTGGTTCCTCTGCATTTTTTTCTCCTTAAAGATAATTATACTATGAAAGTTTTCCTTATGAGATGGAACATATTTAAGAGGATCTGGTCAAGTAATAATGTGAATTTCTTTATCTCAATGGAGGTTATCAGTAAGCCACAGGGACACACTGAGTGTCCTGTGTGTTAACAGAAAATAATGTATCCAAAATGATTTTTTTAGCATAGCATCAAGGGTTTTGTTACAAGGCATATTGGAGCACTCTCCTGAACCTTTTCCAAAAATTTGGGAAGGAAATGGCATGGGAGATAAAAAAGAGGGCCACTCGTGTGGCTGTCTTGATTCCACATTACCAAATGCCCTTTGAACTGTCTTCATTACCAAATCTTTAACACTCTCTAAAAAATAGTTCACACATGGATTGATCCAAATTAGTGAAATCAGGGCTGATTTTTGTAAACTTCATCTCTATTCAGCCATTGCCACCAAAAGAGACCATACTATGTGACCATGTGTAATACCTAACACAAATGAGGTGATTTTTTTTTCAGCAAATCTATTAAGAGGTAAGCTTCACCACAGTAATGTTTATGAAATTATATAAAAATATTAAGATGTATATGATAGAACTGTTCAAATATGTTTTTGCAACAACAGCCACCACTCTGGATTACTTTTATTTTCCTCCTGGCAAGTAGGTGCTTTTTATACCATTTGATCAGTCATTCTCCTGTCCAGATCTTTTCTGCACACAGCAAGTACATTACCTGGGATGATTGTAGGAGATGTCAATGAGAAAAAGACTTGAGCTAAATGCTCACCCACGTTGTCAGTGACAGAGCAGGGATATCTCATTGTCCAGGATATCAGTACATGGCAAGCACAAGAAGGGATAGGATAGCAAGATGACGTATAGTTTAAATAACAGGGCTTTCTGGGCTTCCATTGTGGCTCAGCTGGTAAAGAATCCTCCTGCGGTGCGGGAGACCTGGGTTCGATCCATGGGTTTGGAAGATCTCCTGGAGAAGGGAAAGGCTACCTACTCTAGTATTCTAGCTTAGAGAATTCCGTGGACTGTATAGTCCATGGGGTCGCAAAGAGTCAGACAATACTGAGCAACTTTCACTTCACTTCACAGAGGCCTAATGAAGGGAATGGCAACCCTGGAGAATTCCATGGACATAGGAGCCAGACAGGCTACTGTCCATGGGATCACAAAGAGTTGGACATGACTGAGTGACTAACACTAACTAGAGGCCTAATGTAGGAACAGGCAGCACAGTGTTCCCAAGGTTTGCAGAACATAAGGGAGAAAAAAGACGCTTCTTTGGAAAACAGTGAGGCATAATCTACAAAAGTTGAAAGTATGCACACAGTATAATCTAGCAACTCCCCTCTAAAGTAAATACCTGAGAGAAATGCATGCACATGTGTGCCAAAAAAAATCCTCAGGAATTTTCATTCCTGGATTATTTATGCTAGCCAAAAAACAGGAACAGCCAAAATGTGCTCCATTCAGCAGAGTGGATAATGGTGTAATATTACACAACAATAAGAATGAATGAACCCCTATTATATGGAATCACATGGATGAGTCCAACAGACATATTGCTAAAAAGAAACCAAACACAGAAGAGAACAGACTTCATGGTTCCATTTGTATAAAATTCAAGAACAAGGCTATACCAGGCTCTACTGATAGATGTCACAGTAAATTGTGATTATATCTGAGCAGCTAAGAAGTTTGCGTGAAGCCACATATTTTTTTTTTATCAAATTTAATGTTTTTTTCCTGATACTTTGTGGATTTTAACAGAAAGTGTTAAGGGAAAGTTTCCAAACAAATATAGCTTAATTGTTACCTGGTTTACAGTGGCTGCAAAACACCATCAGTGATAATTTGCATCTCTAATATTAGAGATTTTGAAATGGAGGGGTGGGGAAGTGACTTCAGGATCGTTAAAACTGAGTTTTTGAAAACATGTAAACATTAAAATATTTTATTTCTTTCACTTTGACCCAGGATTTGTTGAGTGTATTTTCTTAGCAACAATTCTATTTAATTGTAATTAAATGAAATTGTATGATGTTCTGCTTCATATATGTTTAATCCTTTGATCTTTCCGTAGTTGCGTAAGATAGGTAGGACCTGTCTGTACAGATAAAAAAGCAAAACTCTGAGAGATTTGTTCCTTCTGTGTCATATGACCATGCTTAACCTTACCTATAGGATATTTGAAAGTTTTCAGTTCAGTTTAGTCGCTCAGTCGTGTCCGACTCTTTGCGATCCCATGAATCACAGCACGCCAGGCCTCCCTGTCCATCACCAAATCCCGGAGTTCACTCAAGCTCATGTCCACAGAGTCGGTGATGCCATCCAGCCATCTCATTCTCTGTCGTCCCCTTCTCCTCCTGCCCCCAATCCTTCCCAGCATCAGACTCTTTTCCAGTGAGTCAGCTCGTCGCATGAGTTGGCCAAAGTATTGGAGTTTTAGCTTTAGGATCAGTCCTTCCAATGAACACCCAGGATTGATCTCCTTTAGAATGGACTGGTTGGATCTCCTTGCAGTCCAAGGGACTCTCAAGAGTCTTCTCCAGCACCACAGTTCAAAAGCATCAATTCTTCGGCGCTCAGCTTTCTTCACAGTCCAACTCTCACATCCATACATGACCATGGGAAAAACCATAGCCTTGACTAGACGGACCTTGGTTGGCAAAGTAATGTCTCTGCTTTTTAATATACTGTCTAGGTTGGTCATAACTTTCCTTCCAAGGAGTAATCGTCTTTTAATTTCATGGCTACAATCAGCATCTGCAGTGATTTTGGAGCCCCCAAAAATAAAGTCTGACACTGTTTCCACTGTTACCCCATCTATTTCCCATGAAGTGATTTTAAAATGTTGTTATTTTTAGGAATAGAAAAGAAAACATTATGTTGAAAAAAATCTGATTTGTTAGGTTTTCTCTCATCAGTTATATTTTGTTTTTTTAATACTTGGTATGATTTCAGTGGTTGTGAGCTTTATGCAAAAATAGGAGTTACAAATGCTGTATTAACAGCATAAAAATACATTACTTAGCATGTAAAGGAGTGATGTCTGCCATATAATTATTTTCCCCTCCATCATTTCTGGATGAGATTCTTTCTAAAATGTCTTACTTCCTTGCTTAAAAAGCAACATATGGAGCAGAGTTTAATATTTGCTTGATGAATCAGATTGATAGATTGAGTGATAATATTTATTATTATTATATGATTTACTATGTATCATCTATTATTCTAAATAAAATATTTGTTTTAATTTATTTTATTTTCACTATATTTCTGTGAGAAATTGCTATCCTCATTTCATATTTGAGCAAACAAGGCACAGAGAGGTTAGGTAACTTCCCTAACATTACACAGGAGTAAGTGTGTGATTTAAACCCAGTCTGGCAACTGGAGCCTGAGCTCTTAATTATTATGCAGTGGTATGTCTTATGGTTTATATCATGTATTAGAGTGTACTATATTGATTCTTTCAGGAACTTTTGAAATGAAAAATATTCTGTACCAAAAGAATCTGTTTTGCAGTTCTTTTCAGATATTTATGTTTGCCTTATTTTAATTTTTTATTTTAATATGTACCTTCCTTTACTTTCACTTCTTACTATATGCTCTACTCTAGGACTTTTCATTTAGTACACTTGATCTCTGTGCACTTTTAAAGTTTCAGTGACATGGAAAAGGGAATGGCAACCCACTCCAATATTCTTGCCTAGAAAATTCCATGGACAGAGGAGCCTGGTGGGCTATGTAGTCCATGGGGTCACAAAGAGTCGGACACGACTGAGTGACTTCATAGTCGATTAACAATGTTGTAATAGTTTCAGGTGAACAGTAAAGGGACTCAGCCATACATATGCCTGTATCCATTCTCCCCCAAACCCCTCTGAGGCCCATCCAGGCTAGCACATCACATTGAGCAGAATTCCATGTGCTATACAATAGGTTTTTGTTGGTTATACATTTTAAGTATAGCAGTATGTACATGACCTTGCCAGAGTCCTAACTATCACTTCCTCCTGGCAACCATAAGTTTGTTTTCAACTCTGTGAGTCTCTTTCTGTTTTATAAGTTCATTTGTATTATTTCTTTTTAGACTCCACATGTAAGGGTTTTCATATGATATTTCTCCTTCTGTCTGACTTCACTCAATATGACACTCTCTAGGTCCAAAAAAAAAAAAAAAATTCAGTGACAGAGTTTAATAGGACTGTGTATAAAATGGGCAAAATATCCTTCTGGGTTTTAATCTAACTATATTATATGATCTTTAGCCCAAGACTTGGGGCAGTTCTTTTGTAGCTTATTAAAATACTTTATATATTTTATTGGTATTACTAGTTTTTGAAAAGTCTATTGGAAACAAATAAGGGGATTAAATAAAGAGCCTCTTCAGAAATTAGATGTTACTATATATTTATTAGACAAGTGAGATTACAGCTTTTTTTAAAAAATCTAAAATTGTTATGGTTTACAGGTTCACCTGTGTAGTTCCCATCTATTACTTCGACGAGCCGCTGTGGCCTGTCTCCGGCAACTTGCTCAAAGAGAAGCAGCTGAAGTATGTGAATATGCCATGAGCCTGGCAAAAAATTCAGGGGACAAAGAGAGCAGTGGCACTAGTAAGTCCTGTTATTAGTCAGTATTCTTTTTAAGTATTTTAATTTTTAAAATGAGTATTACTTATTAAATAACATTTTTGCGTGGAAATATGGTCAATTTTCTTACTTTTTAAAATAAAACTTGTTACTTTAAAAATTCCCATATAGTTTTCTTCGTAGTTTTACATTTTTAACTTTTTAAACACCCTTTTCCAACAACACAAGAGAAGACTCTACACATGGACATTACCAGATGGTCAATACCGAAATCAGATTGATTATATTCTTTGCGACCAAAGATGGAGAAGCTGTATACAGTTAGCAAAAACAAGACCAGGAGCTGACTGTGGCTCAGATCATGAACTCCTTATTGCCAAATTGAGACTTAAATTGAAGAAAGTGGAGAAAACCACTAGACCATTCAGGTATGACCTAAATCAAATCCCTTATGATGATACAGTGGGAGTGACAAACAGATTCAAGGGATTCGATCTGATAGACAGAGTGCCTGAAGAACCATGAAAGAAGGTTCGTGACATTGTACAGGAGGTAGTGGTCAAGACCATCCCCAAGAAAAAAGAAATGCAAAAAGGCAAAATGGTTGTCTGAAGAGGACTTACAAATAAATGAGAAAAGAAGAGAAGCTAAAGGCAAAGCAGAAAAGGAAAGCCATACCCATTTGAATGCAGAGTTCCAAAGAATAGAAAGGAGAGATAAAAAAAACCCTTCCTCAGTGATCAAGTGCAAAGAAATAGAGGTAAATAATAGAGTGTGAAACACTGAGATCTCTTCAAGAAAATTAGAGATACCAAGAGAACATTACATGCAAAGATAGGTACAATACAGGACAGACATGGTATGGACCTAACAAAAGCAGAAGATATTAAGAAGAGGTGGCAAGAATACACACAAGAACTATGCAGAAAGATCTTAATAACTCAGATACCCATGATGTTGGATCACTCACCTAGAGCCAGACATCCTGGAATGCGAAGTCAAGTGGGCCTTAGGAAGCATCACTACGAACAAAGGTAGTGGAGGTGATGGAATTCCAGGTGAGCTGTTTCAAATCCTAAAAGATGATGCTGTGAAAGTGCTGCTCTCAATATGCCAGCAAATTTGGAAAACTCAGCAGTGGCCACAGGACTGGAAAAGGTCAGTTTTCATTCCCATCCCAAGAAGGGCAATACCAAAGAATGCTCAAACTACCACAGAATTGCACTCATCTCACACACTAGCAAAGTAATGCTCAAAATTCTCCAAGCCAGGCTTCAACAGTACATGAACTGTGAACTTCCAGATGTTTGAGCTGGATTTAGAAAAGGCAGAGGAGCCAGAGATCAAATTGCCAACATCGAAAAAGCAAGAGAGTTCCCGAAAAACATCTATTTCTACTTTATTGACTATGCCAAAGCCTTTGACTGTGTAGATCACAACAGGCTCTGGAAAATTCTTCAAGAGATGAGAATACCAGACCACCTTACCTGCCTCCTGTGAAATCTGTATGCAGGTCAGGAAGCAACAGTTAGAACTGGATATGGAACAACAGACTGGTTTCACATCAGGAAAGGAGTACGTAAAGGCTATATATTGTCACGCTCCTATTTAACCTACATGCAGAGTACGTCATGCAGAATGCCAGGTTGGATGAAGCACAAGCTGGAGTCAAGATTTCTGGCAGAAATATTAATAACCTCCAATACACAGATGAACCACCCATTTAGCAGAAAGTGAAGAAAAACTTGCATGAAATGTTCCCTTGGAATCTCTAATTTTCTTGAAGAGATCTCTTGTTTTTCCTATTCTGTTGTTTTCCTCTATTTCTTTGCATTGATCGCGAGGAAGGCTTTCTTATCTCTCCTTGCTATTCTTTGGAACTCTGCATTCAGATGCTTATATCTTTCCTTTTCTCCTTTGCTTTTTGCTTCTCTTCTTTTCACAGCTATTTGTAAGGCCTCCTCTGACAACCATTTTGCTTTTTTGCATTTCTTTTCCATGGGGATGGTCTTGGTCCCTGTCTCCTGTACAATGTCACGAACCTCCGTCCAGAGTTCATCAGGCACTCTTATCTATCAGATCTAGTCCCTTAAATCTATTTCTCACTTCCACTGTATAATCATAAGGGATTTGATTTAGGTCATATCTGAATGGTCTAATGGTTTTCCCTACTTCCTTCAATTTAAGTCTGAATTTGGCAAGAAGGAGTTCATGATCTGAGCCACAGTCAGCTCCTGGTCTTGTTTTCGCTAACTGTATAGAGCTTCTCCATCTTTGGCTGCAAAGAATATAATCAGTCTGATTTCGGTGTTGACCATCTGATGATGTCCATGTGTAGAGTCTTCTCTTGTGTTGTTGGAAGAGGGTGTTTGCTATGACCAGTGCATTCTCTTGGCAAAACTCTATTAGCCTTTGCCCTGCTTCATTCCATGCTCCAAGGCCAAATTTGCCTGTTACTCCAGGTGTTTCTTGACTTCCTGCTTTTGCATTCCAGTCCCCTATAATGAAAAGGAATCTTTTTTGGGTGTTAGTTCTAAAAGGTCTTGTAGGTCTTCATAGAACCGTTCAACTTCGGCTTCTTCAGCGTTACTGGTTGGGGCATAGGCCTGGATTACTGTAATATTGAATGGTTTGCCTTAGAAACGAACAGAAATCATTCTGTCGTTTTTAAGATTGCATCCAAGTACTGCATTTCGGACTCTTTTGTTGACCATGATGGCTACTCCATGTCTTCTAAGGGATTCCTGCCCACAGTCATGCAAAGATGGGCTCGATAAAAGACAGAAATGGTATGGACCTAACAGAAGCAGAAGATATTAAGAAGAGGTGGCAAGAATACACAGAAGAACTGTACAAAAAAGATCTTCATGACCAAGATAGTCACGATAACGTGATCACTGACCCAGAGCCAGACATCTTGGAATGTGAAGTCAAGTGGGCCTTAGAAAGCATCACTACGAACAAAGCTAGTGGAGGTGATGGAATTATTCCAGTTGAGCTATTTCAAATCTTGAAAGATGATGCTGTGAAAGTGCTGCACTCAATATGCCAGCAAATTTGGAAAACTCAGCAGTGGCCACAGGACTGGAAAAGGTCAGTCTTCATTCCAATCCCAAAGAAAGGCAATGCCAAAGAATGCTCAAAGTACCACACAATTGCACTCATCTCACACGCTAGTCAAGTCATGCTCAAAATTCTCCAAGCCAGGCTTCAGCAATATGTGAACCGTGAACTCCCAGATGTTCAAGCAGGTTTTAGAAAAGGCAGAGGCACCAGAGATCAAATTGCCAACATCCGCTGGATCATGGAAAAAGCAAGAGAGTTCCAGAAAAACATCTATTTCTGCTTCATTGACTATGCCAAAGCCTTTGATTGTGTGGATCACAATAAACTGTGGAAAATTCTGAAAGAGAGGGGAATACCAGACCACCTGACCTGCCTTTTGAGAAACCTGTATGCAGGTCAGGAAGCAGCAGTCAGAACTGTACATGGAACAACTGACTGGTTTCAAATAGGAAAAGGAGTACATCAAGGTTGTATATTGTCACCCTGCTTATTTAACTTATATGCAGAGTACATCATGAGGAACGCTGGGCTGGAAGAAGCACAAGCTGGAATCCAGATTGCCAGGTGAAATATCAATAACCTCAGATATGCAGATGACACCACCCTTATGACAGAAAGTGAAGAGGAACTCAAAAGCCTCTTGATGAAAGTGAAAGAGGAGAGTGAAAAGGTTGGCTTGAAGCTCAACATTCAGAAAACAAAGATCATGGCATCTGGTCCCATCACTTCATGGGAAGTAGATGGAAAAACAGTGGAAACAGTGTCAGACTTTATTTTTTTGGGCTCCAAAATAACATGCTGATTGCAGCCATGAAATTAAAAGACGCTTACTCCTTGGAAGGAAAGTTATGACCAACCTAGACAGCATATTAAAAAGCAGAGACATTACTTTGCCAACCAAGGTCCGTCTAGTCAAGGCTATGGTTTTCCCCGTGGTCATGTATGGATGTGAGAGTTGGACTGTGAAGAAAGCTGAGGGCCGAAGAATTGATGCTTTTGAACTGTGGTGCTGGAGAAGACTCTTGAGAGTCCCTTGGACTGCAAGGAGATCCAACCAGTCCATTCTAAAGGAGATCAATCCTGGGTGTTCATTGGAAGGACTGATGCTAAAGCTGAAACTCCAATACTTTGGCCACCTCATGCGAAGAGTTGACTCACTGGAAAAGATTTATGCTGGGAAGGATTGGGGGCAGGAGGAGAAGGGGACGACAGAGAATGAGATGGCTGGATGGCATCACCGACTCGATGGACATGAGTTTGAGTGAACTCCGGGAGTTGGTGATGGACAGGGAGGCCTGGTGTGCTGTGATTCATGGGGTCGCAAAGAGTCGAACCTGACTGAGTGACTGAACTGAACTGAATTGAACTGAAGAACTAAAGAGCCTCTTGATGAAAGTGAGAGAATAGAGCAAGAAAACTGGCTTAAAACTCAACATTCAAAAAACAAAGATCATGGCATCCGGTCCCATCACTTAATGGCAAATGGATGGGGAAACAATGTAAACAACGGCAGACTTTATTTTTGGTGGCTCCAAAATCGCTGCAGACGGTGACTGCAGCCATGAAATTAAAAGACGCTTGCTCCTTGGAAGAAAAGCTATGACCAACCTAGACAGCATATTAAAAAGCAGAGACATTACTTTGCCGACAGAGGTCCATCTAGTCAAAGCTATGTTATTTCCAGTAGTCATGTATGGATGTGAGAGTTGTACTCAAAAGAATCTGAGCCCCAAAGAATTAATACTTTTGAACTGTGGTGTAGGAGAATACTCTTGAGAGTCCCTTAGACTGCAAGAAGTTCAAACCCGTCAATCCTAAAGGAAATCAATCCTGAATATTTTTTGGAAAGACTGACGCTGAAACTCCAATACTTTAGCCACCTGTTGCGAAGACCTAACTCTTTGGAAAAGACCCTGGTGCCTGGAAAGATTGAAGCAGGAGGAGAAGGGGACAACAGATGGTTGGATGGCATTACTAACTCGATGGACATGAGTTTGAGAAAGCTCTGGAAGTCGGTGATGGACAGTGAAGTTCTGGCATCTGCAGTCCATAGGGTTGCAGAGTCGGACATGACTGAGAAACTGAACTGACTGACCTTTTAAAAATTTCATAGCTTAAAAATTTGGGTGTAGCTTTTAGTGTCAGAACACTTCTGCCGTCCCTCAAGGATATTTTAACTGTTAAAGGGGTATTGATTTGTATCCATAATAGGCTTCTGAAAAGAGAAATGATCTATTTTGAGGATAGCGGACAGCTTCTGATGTCTGACAGTAGTTAATTTTTTGTGATGTTACTTTTCCTTGAATAAGTTAAGACCACATTAACCAATAAAACTATGAAACGTCAGTAGGTGTTTGGGTGGTGAAAAGTAGATCTTTACTTTCTTCAGTTCTTTTTGCTTTTCCAAGGGCTTTAAGTATAGCTTGCATATGTAATTAGCCCTCTGGGGATTCCCTGATATCTCAGTTGGTAAGGAATCCACCTGCTATGCAGGAGACTCTGGTTCGATCCTTGGGTCGTGAAGATCCCCTGGAGAAGGGGTAGGCTACCCACACCAGTATTCTTGGGCTTCCCTTGTGGTTCAGCTGGTAAAGAATCCGCCTGCAATGGGGGAGACCTGGGTTCTATCCCTGGATTGGGAAGACTCCCTGGAGAAGGAAAAGGCTACCAACTCCAGTATTCTGGACTGGAGAATACCATGGACTGTATAGTCCTGGGGTCACAAAGAGTCAGACACAACTGAGTGGCTTTCACTTTCATTTTTCCTCTGGTTCTAGGGGTAGGTGGTTTGGGAACTTTTCAAGAGCTTAACTAACGACATATTTCCCCTATAGTGAGAGAAAATTTCTACTTTTAAGAGCTTCCTAATTCATAGTAGTTTCTTGGGTACCAAGAAGTAACATACCAAAATAGCTTCCATTTTAGCATAATGTAAATAAGAACTCTGTTAGCAAGCACACACTGTATTGTAGTAGAGTGTATAGGAAGGTTACTATAAAATAATCTAGCAGTAAACATTACTGCTTTTTGGAGAGAAAACGTAGTACCAGTCTTGAATAAAATTTCAAAACTTTTGTGCCAGTCACCATAATCAATATTGAAAGAGATAAACTAAGAGAAAAATATACACAAAATATCCTTTGTTTATTAAAATGTGTACATTTGTATTTTAACATTTTTAAAGCTTTTACAAATGTGTATCAGGGGACCTAAGACACCGCCCCCTTGGTTTGGTGATTCACTAGGACGGAGCATATAGTCACATTTATGGCTATGATTTGTAACAGCAGAAGGATACAAAGCAAAATCAGCAAAGGGAGAAGGTACGTGGAGTGAAGTCCGGAGCAGACCAGGCACAAGCTTCTAAGAGTTCACTCCCCATGGAATCACACAGGATATGCTTAATTCCCCAGCAAGGAGTTGTGACAACACATGTAAAATGTTGTCTTCCAGTGAAGCTTGCTAGACCCTCAGTGCCTAAGGTTTTTAGTTCAGTTCAGTTCAGTCGCTCAGTCGTGTCCAACTCTCCACGACCCCATGAATCACAGCGCGCCAGGCCTCCCTGTCCATCACCAACTCCCGGAGTTCACTCAAACTCATGTCCACAGAGTCGGTGATGCCATCCAGCCATCTCATTCTCTGTCGTCCCCTTCTCCTCCCACCCCCAACCTTTCCCAGCATCAGAGTTTTTTCCAGTGAGTCAACTCGTTGCATGAGGTGGCCAAAGTATTGCAGTTTCAGCTTCAGCATCAGTCCTTCCAACGAACACCCAGGATTGATCTCCTTTAGAATGGACGGGTTGGAAGGGCCGGTCAAATAAGCGTGATTTACCTAGCATATACTGAAAGTTCAGATTTTCTGAAAGTTTGTTGTTCAGCCTAAACACATGTCCAGCATAAACCCTATTGTGTTGGTACAGACGACTTAGGCATCCTCAGCCACTTTTATCAGGAAATGATGGATCTCTCTTGAAACCCAATCCCCAGATGCAAGTCAAGGACTAACTGTGATATCAGACCTTCATAGGGTAGTCTGGGATCTGCTAGGGTAACTCTTCAATGCATCTGTAAATATCACAAGAGTACGCAAAAGAGGTGTTTTATCAAGGAAGCAATACCAACATATGAAATATCTTTAACCTCTAATGATTAAATCAGTTCAGTTCAGTTCAGTCGCTCAGTCGTGTCCGACTCTCCGCGACCCCATGAATCACAGCAGGCCAGGCGTCCCTGTCCATCACCAACTCCTGGAGTACACTCAAACTCATGTCCACAGAGTCGGTGATGCCATCCAGCCATCTCATTCTCGGTCGTCCCCTTCTCCTCCCGCCCCCAACCTTTCCCAGCATCAGAGTCTTTTCCAGTGAGTCAACTCGTCGCATGAGGTGGCCAAAGTATTGGAGTTTCAGCTTTAGCATCAGTCCCTCCAATGAACATCCAGGACTAATACAGTCATAAGATAGCATTTTTCTTCTATTAAACTCATCAAGATTAAAAATTATGATTTTAACCAGTGTTGGGAGAGGTATGAATAAAGGAGAAATTTCTTACACTGCTGGTAGAAATGTAAAGTCACACAAATTTCCTTGGAGGATTTTTTTTGTCAGTATATCCTTCAAGTTGTCAACCCATGCTCATCCTTTGACCTAGCCTCTTTCAGGAATTCCTCCTCAGTGGTTAATCAGTTAATTTACTCCTAAGTCAGTGATTTGCTCTGTTCATGTAAATTCATGTTGTGGAAGTCTGATTCCTGCTACAGGAAAATATTCACGCTATACTGCTAAGTGAAAAATAGACATCTGTGCTTAATCTCTCTAGAATGTTACTTCCTCAGAACCTTCCATTTCCTGCTGTCTTTGAATTCCCCTGACTGTCGCTGTTTTCTGCAAGCCTCTCCTTATTATGTCTTTGGAGTGATTCAGTTTCAATTTGTTCATCCAACATATATAGCAATAATTTTTTCAGATGATTAAATCTATTTAAAAATCACTTCCCACACTTTTCTTGTTAAAATCAAATATATTTATCAAGTATTCCCTGGAGATTTCTTTAAAATACCATAAGATGATCATCAGTCTTAAAGAGCAGGGTTTTTACTTTCATTGTCAGATTAAATTCTAATTCTAAAAATATGTAATTTGGAGACCGTAGTTGAATTGTGTATACAGCTAACTGGTTTTGTTGTTGTTGTGAATTTACATGTAGATCATGGTCTTTGACATAACTATCACTAGTATACAATAAAGTCCTGTACAAGTTCATTTGAAATATTTGCTTTTCAGATGTTAGTCCTTTTGCGCCTGGAGCAAGTTCCCGAAGTGATATCCATTGCCGGCATCAAGGTGTTAATATAACGGAAACTGGTCTTGAGGGACTTCTTTTTGGAATGCTAGACCGGGAGACAGACAGAAAATTATGTTCTGATATCCATGATACTTTGGGACATATGCTGTCATCGCTGGCCGTAGAAAAGCTTTCTCATTGGCTAATGCTTTGTAAAGATGTCCTAGCAGCTTCTAGTGGTATGTATTTAATATATATATTCTTAAAATAGGGAAAATTATTTATTTTTGATACATATCTATAGATATATACCATATATAGATATACATATATATAAATTTGAGCCTACATTTTTAAATACTAATAAGTTACAATTATAAATCCCTGTAAAGGGATTAATTAAGGTTAAATTATATTACAAACTAATGAACTCTGATTATTTTTTGGCAGATAACTAAGTTCAAAGTAATTTTCATATATCCAGAGTACTGTCTTATTCAAAATAAGATGTAGAAGCAGTGAAATATGTAAATATTTTTTTATTCTTTCCCTGGTTTTTCATTTCTATTTTTATTTATTTTTTAAAATTAAATATATTTAAGGAGAAATTTTGCTATCATAAATAGACCAACAAGCATACCTTTCATAAAAATAATTATTGTGAAAGTACATGCAAAGGAGACAAAACTATATTATTGAATTTCAAAGTGATATCTGATAATTACGTTTATTATTTATTTATTTTAATTTTTATACAGTTTTTAAAGGCTACTTTTCATTTACATGTATTACAAAATTATTGCCTGTATTTCTCATAGTGTACATCACATCCTTGAGCCTGTCTTACATGCTTTGTACCCAGTCCCCCTCTTTGGTTTTTTAATTGATTCTCTAAAAAGAACCTTGCCAATTCTGCTGTTTTTAAATTAGATACCTTCAAACAGTGCTATATCTAAAGCATCATTTTTGCTATACATGAGGTTGTTATAATGTGCTTTTACTCTTGTAACAGATATGAGTACTGCAACTCCCTTAAGCAGTGGAAAAGATGAGGAATTTGAGAAGAAAGATGAGATGGATGATGATACCATGTTTACCACACTCGGAGAAGAAGATAAATCAAAGCCCTTCGTGGCACCTCGCTGGGCCACTCGAGTATTTGCTGCTGATTGCCTGTGTCGAATCATCAATCTGTGTGAGAATGCAGACCAGGCTCACTTTGATCTTGCCATGGCACGTTCTGCTAAACTACGAAACCCTACAAGTAAATTTAAAATCAGTACTTCTTTTCCCCAGAGTATTTTTTTAATAGGTTTGAAATATTTTACTGCTTTGTAACCTGCTTTAGACTGTGCTCTTCATTTATTGTAAGTTTCCTTGCTTTTTGCTTTTGTTTTCTTGTCCGCTCTACATATTGTCTCTCTTCTGTTCTCTATTTGGAAGGTAAGTTGAGGAAAGTGGGCCAAAGTTGTATATCTATCTACCTTGAGATGTATTCATCTTAAGTTATCCTAAGAATAATGATGGCCCTAAGCATAATGATGACAGTAACATATGTTTCCTTGGTACCTTATCCTACTTTTAGCAAAAGTTGAAGGTGAATAAATAAAGTGCATTTTGCAGTCCCAGCCATGGAGAGAATGTCAGAGTTTGTGAATGCCATGGCAGATTTTAAACTCAGATTTCAGAAATGCTATTGTGTATTTTTGAAAAGGTGAAATTGTTTATTACTGAAACCTTTTACTTTTTGATCGTTTGTAAGCTTTTATATCATATATCCCCGGATCAGATATTAAATGGAATTTACAGAGATCATCAGGTTTAGTATTTTCACTTACAAATGAAGAAACCCAGAGAAGCTGAGACAGTGGTAATCTTATGCTTTGTTGTCTCTTCATCATCCTGTCATTTTTTAAAATATCTGAAGACATCATATGTATTATCAGTATTGAGGTCTATATGTTGAAATGCCTTCCAGTTTATTTTATTGTGTGTAAGAAGCAGTAAAAGTCACAGATGGATTAAAAAACGAAGTAAAACAGTATTACACTGAGTATAGAGTGTGAATCTGATATAGAATACCAGTAAAGCACAATATGTTGTGAACACAGTGTCTTTAATCATGTCATTCATCAAATAGTCATCAAAACTTGTTCTTTGCTGTCTATTGGGGATCCAGAAGGAAAAAAATAACAGTCTGTGCTTTTGAAGATGTTCTAGTCTAGAAGACAAAGAGACAAATTTGTTGCTCAAATTTCCCAGTAGTGGAAGGATATGCTTTGGGAACATAAAAAATTGCTATTCATTTCCTGAAGAACTAGGGAAAACCTCAAAGAAGAGGTCATTTTGAAGCTGAATTTTATAGGAGGACAGAGGGTTTTCCAAGTAGAAGAGGCTGGTTGTATTAGTTTTCTGTTGTTATTGTAAGAAATGACTGTAACCTTAATGGTTTAAAATAACAGAAATTTATTAAGTTATGTTTCTGTGGGTCAGAAAATCCCAGGATATTATAAACCTCTGTTGTTGTTCAGTCGTCCAGTCGTGTCTGATTCTTTGTGACCACATGGACTGCAGCACTCCAGGCCTCCCTTTCCTCACCATCTCCTAGAGTTTGCCCAAGTTCACGTCCATTTCATCGATAATGCTGTCCAGCCATCTCATCCTCTGATGCCCGCTTCTCCTTCTGCCCTCAATCTTTCCCAGCATCAGGGTCTTTTCAAATGAGTCAGCTCTTCACATCAGGTGGCCAAAATATTTGAGTTTCAGCTTCAGCATCAGTCCTTCCAGTGAATATTCAGGACTGATCTCCTTTAGGATGGACTGGTTGGATCTCCTTGCAGTCCAAGGGGCTCTCAAGAGTCTTCTCCAGCACCGTAGTTCAAAAGCATCAATTCTTCGGCGATCAGCTGTCTTCACAGTCCAACTCTCACATCCATATGTGACTACTGGAAAAACCACAGCCTTGACTAGATGGACCTTTGTTGGCAAAGTAACATCTCTGCTTTTTAATATGCTGTCTAGGTTGGTCATAACTTTTCTCCCAAGGAGTAAGCATCTTTTTATTTCACGGCTGCAGTCACCATCTGCAGTGATTTTGGAACCCGAAAAAATAAAGTCTGTCACTGTTTCCAGTGAAGTGATGGGACCGGATGTCACAATTAGTTTTCTGAATGTTGAACTTTAAGCCAACTTTTTCACTCTCCTCTTTCACTTTCATCAAAGAGACTTTTTAGTTCCTCTTCACTTACTGCCATAAGGGTGGTGTCATTTGCATGTCTGAGGTTATTGATATTTCTCCCAGCAATCTTGATTCCAGCTTGTGCTGCATCCAGCCCAGTGTTTCTCATGATGTACTCTGCATATAATTTAAATAATCAGGGTGACATTATAGAGCCTTGACGTACTCCTTTCCCGATGTGGAACCAATCTGTTGTTCCGTTTCTAGTTTTAACTGTTGCTTCCTGACCTGCATACAGATTTCTCAAGAGGCAGGTCAGGTGATCTGGTATTCCCATCTCTTGAAGAGTATTCCACAGCTTGTTGATCCACACAGTCAAAGGCTTTGGCGTAGTCAATAAAGCAGAAATAGATGTTTTTCTGCAACTCTCTTGCTTTTTCGATGATCCAGCGGATGTTGGCAATTTGCTGTCTGGTGCCTCTGCCTTTTCTAAAACCAGCTTGAACATCTGGAGGTTCACGGTTCACGTACTGTTGAAGCCTGGCTTGGAGAATTTTGACCATTACTTTGCTAGCATGTGAGATGAGTGCAATTGTGTAGTAGTTTGAGCATTCTTTGGCATTGCCTTTCTTAGGGATTGGATGAAAAGTGACCTTTTCCAGTCCTGTGGCCACTGCTGAGTTTTCCAAATTTGCTGGTATATTGAGTATAGCACTTTCTCAGCATCATCTTTTAGTATTTGAAATAACTCAACTGGAATTCCATCACCTCCGCTAGCTTTGTTTGTAATGATGCTTCCTTAGGCCCACTGACTTTACATTCCAGGATGTCTGGCTCTAGGTGAGTGATCACACCATCTAGCTAGCTGGTGCAATTTTAAGTTATTAGTGCTGGATTTTGTTATATTCCTTTCAATAGTTTTGGACTTTAAGATGTAGTTTAATTACTTGGTATCTTTTGAATTCTTTTTTTTACTGGCTTTTATGCTTGAGTCGGACACGACTGAGCGACTGAACTGAACTGAACTGATGCTTGATAGTGTGGATCTAGGGCAGCCTTTATTTGAGGGCTGAAAGGAAAAAGACTTCCCTTTTCTCCATCTAACCTTATAGAAATCTTTTCCAGAGTAGACGCTGGTAAACTACAGCTTGCACTCCAAATCTAGCCTGCAGTCTGTTTTTAGAAATAGTTTTATGGAGCACAGTAGAGCTGTCTGTGTACATATGGTCTGTGTACAGACTGCAACAGCAGAGTTGAATTGTTATGAGAGAAATTACATGGCTGGGAAAGCCAAATGTATTTACTATCTGGTTCTTTATGGGAAAAGTTTGTCAATCCCTCTTGACAAAAGAATTACAGACTCCACTGGGGAAAGTTATGTTAATCAGTTATTTTGCTTCAAATGTCATCATACATCTATACTATCATCCATGTTATTGTATAAAGCTTTACCACAGTTCTTCAGAGATTATGATATGGAAACTTTCTTGAAAGTATATCTTTTTTGCTTTTAAACTTGGTATAATATGTTGATCATAAATGCTTTTTAAAGCAAATTCATTTTGTATTTTTTTATCATTACCCTTAATTTTGGAAATGTTTTCCTTTTTGCCTTCTATTTTTATTTTTAGATGACCTCTTGGTACTTCATCTCTCTGACCTAATTCGCATGGCATTCATGGCTGCAACTGATCATAGTAACCAGCTGCGGATGGCTGGTCTCCAAGCACTCGAAGACATTATCAAGAAGTTTGCCTCTGTGCCTGAGCCAGAATTCCCAGGTCACGTGATTCTGGAGCAGTATCAAGCTAATGTGAGATATTTTATTTGTTTCAAAATTAAAATTGATTGTTTGAGTGAACACTGAAGTGAAACTCCCCTGGGGAAATGTATTTGGACCTGTAACCTATTTATTCATGTACCATGCTTATGTTTTTTCCCATTGTCTGTTGCATAGTTAGGATCAGTTCACAGCTGAAGAAACAATAATATAAAACTTGTCACTATTTTTAAGTCATGAGGTAGTGTCAGTGATAAAACTAGAATAGATGTTCCAGCCTGGCTTTCCATTCTTATGTTTGTTTAGATTTTAGTCATGCCATTTTAAAGATAAAAGAAACATTTAAAGAGTGTTGTGGATTTACTGCCATTATTTTTATATGTCAAGACTTGATAAGCATTTTTAAAAATAGAAAGCAATTGTCTCTTATATGCTGAAGGATAAATTAACTTTTAGTAGCAATGAAAACTATTACCAAAAGAACTGTATATTTCAAAAGTTTTTTTTATACTCTAAACTGATGCTAAAGCTGAAACTCCAATACTTTGGCCACCTCATGAGACGAGTTGACTCACTGGAAAAGACTCTGATGCTGGGAAAGGTTGGGGGCGGGAGGAGAAGGGGACGACGGAGAATGAGATGGCTGGATGGCATCACCGACTCTGTGGACATGAGTTTGAGTGTACTCCGGGAGTTGGTGATGGACAGGGAGGCCTGGCGTGCTGTGATTCATGGGGTCGCGGAGAGTCGGACACGACTGAGCGACTGAACTGAACTGAACTGAACTGAACTGAAACAGAGATATACTTGTTTCTCCTGAAATTTATACCTGTATTTATGTTCTTCAAAGGAGGCACAATAGGGACTTCCCTGGTGACCCAGTGATTAAGATATTACACTTCCACTGCAGAGGGTACAGGTTCCATCCCTGGGCTACATGCAGTGACCCTCCCCCCCAGCCCCATCCCCCCAAATAAAAGGATGCACAATGGATGTAATCCTAGAAATGGTGGATTATGTGAAGGAGAGAGAAACTTGTTAATAAGAAAAGAATAAACTATTTTTTTCCACTGTGATTATAGCAAAATCGTGGCTTCAGTCACATCGTACCTCATCTAACATCTGTGCTGAAACAGACACAAAAAGTGTGGATAATGTATAGTCCATTTTTTTCCATTATAAGTATAGGTAAAGAAGTTATACTTTCTACTCCAAATGGCTGTACGACGCTTTTATAGAATGATTTGCTCCCAAATACCCAATCTATCAGAATGGTCTTTTTTTAAAAAAAATCTGCCTATTTAGAAATAATTAAAACCTACAGAAATAATTGCAAGAATAGTACAAAAAAGACCTTTTCTTATACCCTTCGTCCTTCATTCACATTTGCCAATTGAGAATTTGGCCTCATTTGCTTTAACTTTTTCTCTTTCTCTCTCTGCTCACAACATACACTCAGCTTTTTTTTTTTTTTTTCTGAGTTGTTTAAAAGTAAGTTGTCAAAATCATGTATCTTTTACCCTTGAGCACTTTAGTCTGTGTTTCCAAACGACAAGAAAGTTGTCTTACATAACCACAGAACAGTTACCAACTTTAAGAAATTCAAAATTGATGTACTACTTTTATATAATCTGTCATATTCCAGGTTTATCACTCAACCCAATAATATCTTTTATAATATATTCTCTTTCTCCTTCAGTGTGAGACCTAATAGCACCTCTGAAGTACAATTACTATAGTTGATCATTGAAATGCAAATACTGGTTACTTGCCACGTGTGTTTAGTCACTGAGAGGGATGCTTATTTGATTTCTAAACTCCTATTGATAAGCCTTAGTGACTGAACCTCTAGTGTAAGGGGAGAAATCTTAAACTAGGAGTTGACTATATCTAATTCCTTATTCACATCATACATATTAAATCTAATATAGCCAAGAATCTGTCTGGCTTATTAAAGCAGTAAGCAGAGTGGACCAGATTAGTACTTGGGTGGAAAACTAAAGCTCATATTCTTTCATTTATTACTCTGAGAGCAGTACATAAATCAGTATTTCTTAAGCAACTTTCTTTTAAAACGTCTTGTTTTGAAGTGAAATGATTTTTAAGGTCTTTTAGTGACTATGTGAATTTTTAGTACTACTCAGTTATTTAAGGAAATTGAGCCTTTAACCTCAGTTATATGAGATTTGCCCATGAGGTAAATACTGTTAGAAATATGTTCAAGAATATGTAGACAGGAGAAAAATAGCAATTTTCTCTTATCTGTGGGAACATGTGGCTTTGTCGGAAAATCCCATGTACTATTAAAAATAAATGAAAAAGAAACAAACAAAATTAATTGCTTATTTGGTATAAGATTCATACAGATTAGATAATGATAATCTCCTGGAAAGCAAAAGAAGAATGGTATGATTGAGTTTATTGTTATCAAAAAGAGAGATAAGAGACATGTGATAAAAAGGAAAGGAACAAAGATGTGTTTTGTATTTTCATCTCCAAAGACATAAGAGATTTCCTCAGTTCAGTCCTTCAGTTGTCCGATGTTTTGCGACCCCATGGACTACAGCACGCCAGGCTTCCCTGTCCATCACCAACTCCCGGAGCTTACTCAGACTCATGTCCATCAAGTTGGTGATGCCATCCAACCATCTCATCCTCTACTTACCTTTAAAAATAAAATACTTGTACTCATTTTTCTAGGTGGGAGCTGCTCTAAGACCAGCCTTTTCACAAGATACCCCATCAGACATAATAGCAAAAGCTTGCCAGGTAAGAAGAAAAATAGAATTTTCTATATTCACCTTCTATAAATTTATAGATACCTTAGAACTTCATTTCTAAGAGAGAAAAATCAAATAGTATTAATTTTTATCTCAGAAATACAGCAGTGACGGTTTCCTTTTTTATCCTGATGAAATGATGAAGTAGTAACTACTAAGCACAACGTTTTAAAAAAATTTTTTGCTGTAGCTGAGGTCACAACTTTGGAATACATAGCTCTTATGTTGTCCTATAGTAAATGGAGATGTAAAAGTCATAGAACGGACTAGAGTAAAATCTATAGTAATTAAAGAATATATAGTAATGGTAAATAGGTAGGTAATAAAAAGGTTTTTTTTGACCACAGATTGTAAAAATTCTACAAGTTTCTGTGTATTAAATTATCCTAAAGACAGTTTTGCAATATGGCAATTTCATTGCAAAATTAATCCCAGGGGATTGTTCTCAAACTATTCTATCTGAAGAGAGTTACAAAAGCACATATGTTCCTACCCCTTCAGTAAGTTTGTCTTTTTCGTGCTCCATCCTGAAAAAGGATTTGTGCTCTAAGCTCTAAACTTTCAGAAAATCTGATTCTTTATCTGCTAACCTGTTGCTTCTTGACCCACACAAGGTTATTTTTTTTTGTATATGTTATTTTTGTATATGATGTTAAAGAATATTCTGATTACATTCTTCTACATCTAGCTGTCCAGTTTTCCTAGCACCACTTATCGAAGAAACTGTCTCTTCTCCATTATAATATTCTTTCCTCCTTTATCATCGATTAATGAGCCATACGGAGAAGGCAATGGCAAGCCACTCCAGTACTCTTGCCTAGAAAATCCCATGGATGGAGAAGCCTGGTAGGCTGCAGTCCGTGGGGTTGCTGAGGGTCGGACACGACTGAGCGACTTCACTTTCACTTTTCACTTTCAGACATTGGAGAAGGAGATGGCAACCCACTCCAGTGTTCTTGCCTGGAGAATCCCAGGGACAGGGGAGCCTGGTGGGCTTCCGTCTATGGGGTCACACAGAGTCGGACACGACTGAAGTGACTTAGCAGCAGCAGCAATGAGCCATAAGTGTGGCTTATTTATGGGCTGTCTGTTCTGTTCCATTGATCTCTGTGTCAGTTTTTGTGGCAATACTATACTATTTTGATGACTGTAGTTTTGTAGAATAGTGTGAAGTCAGGGAGCGTGATTCTTCCAGTACTCTTTTTCTTTGTCAAGTTTATTTTAGCTATTCGGGATCTTTTGTGTTTCCATATAAATTTTTAAATTATTTGTTCTAGTTCTGTGAAAAATGTCATTGGTATTTTGATAGGGATTGCATTGAGTTTGTATATTGCTTTGAGTAGTATGGTAATATTAACAATATAAATTCTTCCAAACCAGGAACACAGTATATCATGCCATCTCTGTGTCATCTTCAGTTTCTTTCGTCAGTGTCTTATAGTTTTCCAAGTACAGGTCTTTTACCTCCTTACATCAGCTTATTCTTAAGTGTTTTATTCTTTTTGATGCAGTGGTCAATGAGTTGTTTTCAGTTTCTCTTTCTGATAGTTCTTTGTTAGTGTATAGAAATGCAACAAATTTCTATATATTAATTTTGTATCCTGCAACTTTACTGAATTCATTGATGAGCTGTAGTAGTTTCCTGGTAGCATATTTAGAATCTTCTGTATATAGTATCATGTCATCTGCAAGCAGGGAGAGCTTTACTTCTTGTTTTCCAATTTCAATTCCTTTTATTTCTTTTTCCTCTCTAATTGCTGTGGCTAAGACTTCCAAAACTATGTTGAATAAAAGTGGCAAGAGTAGATATACTTGTCTTGTTCCTAATCTTAGAGGAAATTCTTTCACTTTTCACTGTTGAATATGATGTTAGCTGTAAGTCTGTCGTATATGACTTTTTTGAGTTGAGGTTCCTACTGTGTTGGAACACAGTTGTTCCTACTGTGTTCACTTTTTGGAGAGTTTTTTTTGAAATCACAAATGGATTTTGAACTTGATCGAAAGTTTTTTCTGTTATCTATTGAAATGACCACATAGTTTTTATTCTTCAATTTGTTAATGTGTATCACACTGATTGATTTGTAGATATTGAAGAATCCTTGTTATCTCTGGGATGAATCCCACTTGATCATGGTGCATGACCCTTTTAATGTGTTGTTGGATTTGGTTTGATATTTTGTTGAGGATTTTTGCATTTACATTCATCAGTTACCTTGACCTGTAATTTTCTTTTTTTGTGGTATATTTGTCTGGTTTTGGTTTCAGGGTATGCTGGTCTCATAGAAAGAGTATGGAAATGACAGATTTTTAGTCAAGTTGTTTCCATTGAAAAATACTTATTTGAGTACTTCCTTGGCAGTCTAGTGGTTAAGATTCCACACTTCCATTGCAGGGGGCACAGGGTTGATCCCTGGTCTGGGAACTAAGATCTCATATGGTGTGTGGCATGGCCAAAAAAAAAAGGTACAGATTTTAAAAGCTAATAACTTAGAACTCCTACACAAATGGTAGACAACCTATTGAATGGGAGGAAATATTTGCAAATGCTGCTGCTGTTGCTGCTAAGTTGCTTCAGTCGTGTGCGACTCCGTGTGACCCCATAGACGGCAGCCCACCAGGCTGCACCGTCCCTGGGATTCTCCAGGCAAGAATACGGGAATGGGCTGCCATTTCCTTCTCCAATGCATGCATGCATGCTAAGTCCCTTCAGTCGTGTCTGATTCTGTGAGACCCTATGGACAGCAGCCCACCAGGCTCCTCTGTCCACAGGATTCTCTAGGCAAGAATACTGGAGTGGGTTGCCATTTCCTTTTCCATTTGCAAATGATATGACCAGTAAGAGGTTAATATCCAAAATATATAAATAGTTCATACAACTCAACATCAGAACAAACAACCAGATTAAAAACTGGATGAAAGTACTGACTAGACATTTTTCCAGAGAGAAAATGCAGATGGCCAATAGGCACATAAAAAGATGCTCACCTCACTTATCATCAGAGAAATGAAAATCAAAGCCACAACTAGGTATCACCTGACACCAGTCGGAAAAACTGTCATAAAAAAGAAAAATACAAAAATAGCAAACATTTGTGAAGATGTGGAGAAAAGGGAACCCTCATACACTGTTGGTGGGAATGTAAGTTGGTGCAACCGCTGTGGAAAATGGGTTTCTCAAAAAATTTAAAATAGAGTTACCTTGTGACCCAATTGAGTTTATGTCTGAAAAGAAGAAAAATGCTAATCTGAAAAGAGTCCTGCGTCTCAGTGTTCCTAGCAGCATTATTTACAGTTGCCAAGATTTGGAAGCGGTCTAAGTGTCCATCAGCAGATGAATAGATGGAGACGATGGAATCCTACTCAGCCATAAAAAGCAGTGAGATTTTGCCATTTGCAGCAACATGGGTGGACTTGGAGGGCTTTATGCTAACTGAAAAAATTCAGAGAAAGACGTATACTGTATGCTGTCATTTATATGTGGAATCTAAAAAATACAACAAACTAGTGAATGTAACAAAAAAGAGACAGACTTACAGACGCAGAACAAGCTGGTATTTACCAATCGGGAGAGGGAAGGAAAGGTGGGACAATTTTGGGGTAGGGGCAAAGTGAAAACCCTGGTAATTATGAGATTATGTGAAATCATAGATGAAAATCGTGAAGCACAGTAGAATATACAGACTCTTTCATTTGATTTAAAGAAGTTGGCATTATAGACAACCCCTTCTTTGTTGACATTCCTCCTTTGTTCTCAGCATCACCACACTTGCCTATTTTCCTATTGCTTTTCTGGCATTTTCTTCTCAATTTCTTTCACTGTTTGTTTTTACTCTGTCTCTCCCTTAAGTTTAATTATTTTCCCTGTGTTCTATCCTTATGTATCTCTTCTTACCCTTTTTTAATACCCGTCTTTGAACAAAATTACCTAGCACTTTAGCAACCACTTTGGCTTAGAGTATTCCTGGATCTACCTTTGTCTTTGTTTCTGAAATCCAGACTCAAGTTTCCAACTGCCCACGAACTCAGCATTTCATAATTTAGTTCATAGTCAAAATCATGCTGCTCTGAAACTTCTCGTTTCTACCATACTTCTCTGTATTCCTAAATAGTGGTATCACCTTCCTTCCATTCATCCAGGTTAGAAGCTTTGACAATCAAAATTTGGTAATCGTCACCTCTCACTCTTTACATGTCCCTGCTTTCACCCCCTGAAAGTACACAATTAGTTTTCAAACCTTGTGATTTCTACTTCCAAGTCATTCTCAAATGCCTTCTCTCCCTTGTCATCTGATTCCATATCATCTCTGTCCAGTGGTGTTATAATAGTCATGTAGCTGAACACAGTGCTTACTATCCAAACACATGTTTTCCTGTGTTTATTGATAGTATTTGAGCAGTTTTCCTAAAGCACAATTCTAATAATATTCCCCTGCTCAGAAGCCTTAGAAACTCATGATTGCCTGCAGAAAAAGCCTGCTGAATTCAGTTGACATGGAATTTAAATTGTACTGTAACCTAATCCTAGTTAACTTTCCTAATCTTTTTTCTTCCTCCACCAAATTCCTCTCTATCTGTATACACAAAATTTCCTGATATCTAAACATTCCCATTTCTCCTGCTAGAATTAATCCCTTCTTTCTCTCTTTTTAAGTGTAGTGTGACAGTCATAAAACATTCTTATGTGTTCATTTAATCTGTTTATTTACTTGAGGAGAGGGACTAGATTTTTTTCCCTTTACTTTTTTGTTTCTTTTAAACTTCTCTGTATAACTCAGAGTAACCTTTTGACTATAGTAAACAGAAATGTTGAATTAAATAATTATTTGTGACTGAACTGATTTGGGTGCAGATTTTTTTCTGTTAAAGTTTTTGGGAATTTAGATAGTGGAAACACGGTAAGTAAATATTATTTTGTCTTCTACACAGGAGTATAATAAGTTCCATAATTGCTATTGATTTTTTATTAAAAAAAAAAAAGCATAGCATTGAAGGATTTTGTTTTGTTCATTGGTTTTGTTCTGTATTGGTTCCCTCTACCGCTGCTGCTGCTAAGTCACTTCAGTCGTGTCCGACTCTGTGTGACCCCATAGACGGCAGCCCATCAGGCTCCCCCGTCCCTGGGATTCTCCAGGCAAGAACACTGGAGTGGGTTGCCATTTCCTTCTCCAATGTGTGAAAGTGAAAAGGGAAAGTGAAGTCGCTCAGTCATGTCTAACTCGTAGCGACCCCACGGACTGCAGCCTACCAGGCTGCTCTGTCCATGGGATTTTCTAGGCAAGAGTACTGGAGTGGCTTGCCATTGCCTTCTCCGTGGTTCCCTCTAGGAAAATAATATTAACGCCAGCCTTTAATAAGTTTAATCTTAACTTTTTAATATAAAAATAAGAGTTTTTTTTTTCTGCCCCCTTTGGCTAGGTGTGTAGTACATGGATTGGAAGTGGAGTTGTCAGTGATCTCAATGATCTCCGTCGAGTACACAATTTGCTTGTTTCTTCACTGGACAAGGTTCAGGCCGGAAAAGGATCTTCTAGCCAACTGTACCGAGAGAGTGCTACAACCATGGAAAAACTGGCTGTTCTCAAAGCATGGGCAGAGGTAACAGCAGCCTATTGTTTTTAACTGTTTCTCCATCCATGAGAAAATGTTCCACTACTCCTGTAGGTAAAAAAATTTTGTTTGATTTTTGTTTTTTGTAAGCTGACCTTTGGTATAGAGTGGTTTTAAAAAATTTGCTATTTGCTTTCTCACTGAAATACATATACATTTATGCCTCAAAGGAGCTCATATTGAACCTTTGAAAATTAGTATTTCTAATTAGTGTTTTTTTTTAATTTATTTATTTTAATTGGAGGCTAATTACAATTTTGTGGTGGTTTTAGCCATACATTGACGTGAATCAATTTAAAAACATCTATATTGAAGAAGAGCTCTTCTTACTTACTATGAAAAAATTAAGTGGGGAAAACCTACAAATAATAAAAAAATATAAAAAATTGTGCCAGGAATCTTTTATTTGATTAAATTTCAGGAGACTTGCTGCCACTCATGGATTAGGCTGTAGGAGTTTGTTGTTGTATGTTTTGTTTTTTTTAACAGCTGTTTTTACCTCTTTTTATGCCCACATTATTTTTTAAAATAATGATGCTGTTTTAATTTCGTTTTTCTAAATCCCTTCTAGATACTTTCAAATTCTTACCATCTGCATGCAGTAGTTCAAGTATCTCTTTATTCCTTCCTCTGCCAACCCAGAATCTTATCTCCTTATTTCCATGGTATCAGTGGCCTGTGACCACCCTGCAGGCAATTGCTGGCTCAAAGCATACCACACCCAGATGATACGGTTTAGATAAAGGACCTCTGGGTTTTTGTGGATTTTTTTTGTCACAGAAGAAAATAAAAAGGGAAAATTAGAGCAATAAGATATTGTAGAAATTAGTTTTCTTTCTGTTTTTTAGATCAAGTTGTTTTCATAGCGTATCCTTGGGTGTTCATTTATTTTCACCCTGATGCCATCTTTTGTCTTAGACAAGCAAAATAACATTCGCATTGATAAAATGTTTTTTCTTACTGATAAGATCTTATCAAATTAATGCAAATGTATAATTTTAGATGGAAAGTAGTGTTAGAAAGATACTTTTAATGTGATTGTTTTCTCACTTTGAGATTCACAGAAAGTCTGTTATTTTCACATATCCAATTTTTAACTAAAAGTTACTATTTTTCTTGTCTGTAGAAATTAAATTCCAAATGATTGAATGATTTTTTATTTTTAAAAAATCTTTCAAAATTGTTAATTCTCCAGCCGCATTCATTAATTTCCCAAACATAGAGACAGTTATGTAATTGGATAAGACCAATTGCCAGTTAACTGGTTCTCTGCTGACTTGCATGAATGTGCTTGATTTACCTACTAGGTAGTCTGGCACAGTTCAGTATAAAAAGCATTAAATGTTGAGTCACAGACTCTGCAGCAAGTTCTGTCTCTATAGTTCACCATCTTTTGTACTTTGATCAAGTGAGTTGATCTCTCAGATACTCAGTTTCTTTATCATAACATGGAAGTACAATAATATTTTCTAAAGTGACATGTATTAAAAAATCCAAGCATTGTAACTGGCACTGAATAGAAAATAAATAATTACTTTTAACAAATTAGATGAAAATTTCATATAACTAATTTATTAATGCACACTTTTGTTTGAAACTCTTTTCTTATTTTGGGGTAACTTGGTTCTATAATTAAATAATTTACACTTCAACCCTCAGCCTGTAATGTTGTCAAGTAAATCTCCTTGCTTAACTTCCTTTCGTTCATCTTTTTACCTCAAAGACCCAACATATTCTAGATTTCTCTGTTCAAGATCTATCTTTACTTCTACTTTTTTCTCAGAAAATAGAGGATGTTAGTTTTCTAGCTCCTCTGATTGTTACCTTCAGGTCTTGAGATCTATGTGAGTTGATAACTGTCCTTTTACCTGTGTGACCTTGAGTGAATTATTTACCTGCTTCTCTAAACCTGGTTTCTCAGCCCTAAAGCATGGATAATAATTATGCATATTTCATAAAATTACATTGTGAAGTAAATGAGACTTCATTGTGAAGTAATAAGGACTTTGTTCAATAACCACCTTATTTATATGCTCAATGAATGTTGCCTGCTGTTATTAGTATAATTATTATTATTATTTTAAAGTTTTCCTCTAGGATTCCCTTTTCTCAATTTTCTTTCCTACTCAGATTCATTCAACAAAGTGTTAAATGAACTTTAGCTCTGTGCCAGGGTAGCAGTTGATAATACAGTAGTGCACAAGCCAGATGTTTCTACACTTACTGAGGAAAACAAACTAGTGGACCAGTATGTGCAACAAAAATAATGAGTGTTACAGGAGAAGTACAGATTGTTGTAAACACACAGCAGAGGAACCTGAAATAGTCTGGGGGTTCAGAGGAGGCTTCCTGGAGAGAGCAACACTTAAGCTGGGACCTGGAGCATGAGAGCAGATGTTAGTAAGCATGAGTCTGAGGAGGAGACTATTCCAAGCTGAGTGCATTCCGTTTTCCCCTCACTTCTGTATCTCCCCATCTCCCTCTGCGTGCTCTTCCTCCCTCCTTTCCCTTCGTTGTTCCCCAACTCAGCTTCCTCTTCCGCTTACTGTCCTCTCCTCATCTCAGTTCACTGAAGGAGCTTCAGTATCTTCACGTCCTTGACTGTTGAGTCACCCACTTCTCAATCCCCTGCAATCTAGGTTTACTCTCACCACTCCATTGAAATTGCTAAAGTTACAAGTGACGTGATTCTCCAAATCACTGGACACTTTTCAGTCTCTGTCTGACTTAGCCTTTCTGCAGCTTTTGATATTGTCTCCTTTGGAAACTCTTTGTTTTCCTTGACTTCCTGCCCCTACTCACTTGCTTCTCCTGTTTTCTTTTCAGTGTTCGTTCTTAGCATCCACTGCTGGCTTCTCTTTGCCTGCCTACCCTTTAAATGTTGATATTTTTCTTGTCATTTTTCTCGCTCTTCATACTTTATGGGTAACCACATCTATACCCACACCCTGTAGCTTTTACATGTGTATGAAGTATTCTAAATCTACTTTCCTACTCAGACCTCTCTCCTATATTCCAGTCCCATACTTTTAGCTCTTTATTAGACATGTAGTAAGTACTGTGGTATTTACTATTGAAAAAAATCTGCATGGAAGTGGACCCACACAGTTCAAACCTATGTTGTTCAGGGGTCTACATAGTATAGCAAAACACTTTTCTAAAACCGCACCCATTAGTTTGCCAGTTTATCCTAAGGAATATCAATACATAAACTCTGTTGTGAGGATGTTTGTTGTGATATTTATCATTCTAAAAAAAAGGAAATACATGTATTTCTTGATCCAGGGATGATGGTGTTAAATGAATAGAAAATTGAGTTAAAAATTATATACAAACATATTATTGTTTAAAAGACTGTGAATATGTATATACAACATGTCTAGCATGTTAACAGTATTACAGCTGGGTAGTAGGATTGTGTCTGGCTTTATTTTCTTCATTTTACTTGTGCATCTGATTTTTCTGTTTCTTGTGTACCTTCTTGTAAGAAAAATAAACCCCCAATTTTTTACAAAAACGAGTCAAAAAATATATTTTCATATTGCAGGTAGCAATGTAAAATAAATGCCCCTTTCAGAAAGCATTTGACAGTGTCTGTTCAGAGCCATGGAAGTATTTATAATCACTGACCCAGTCATTCCATTTTTGGGATTTTATCCTAGGGAAGAATATTCAAAATCTGAAAAAGAGAGAAATTGACAAAAATGTTTGTTTGGAACATTCATAATGTGAAGAACTGAACACATTTGTCATTGAAAACTATGCCTCATCTTCTAAGATTCCCAGGGCCGAAAAGAATTTTAAAAAATATAAAATTTCAACTAGAGGAAAACTGTTAAGTGTATAATGTCTTCTGTTACTGCTATTAAAAATAATAGTTATGAAGACTAGTATTTATATGGAAATCCTTTTATAAACAGTTAAGATTAAATACAAAATTCTCTGTACAACAAAATTACAGCTTAGTTGGAATGTGAAAACCTGGAAATTAGGATTATGAGTAATTTTATTAACTCATTTTTAAACTTTTTATGGTGTACTTTTAAATTTTTATTTATTTATTTTATTTATGGCTATGCTGAGTCTTCGTCGCTGCTCGCGCTCTTCTCCCATTGCAGCAAACGGGGCTACTCTCTAGTTGTGGTGCATGGGCATCTCATCACAGGGGCTTCTCTGGTTGTGGCGCACAGGCTCTAGAGTGTGCAGGCTTCAGTAGTTGTGTGCACGGGCTTGGTTGCTCCGTGGCATGTGGAATCTTTCCAGACCAGGAATTGAACCAGTGTCTCCTGCTTTGACAGGTGGATTCTTTACCACTGAGCCACCAGGGAGGCCCACAGTATAATTTTTTAAATAAAAGTTGAGGAAAAATACATACATCTGACTTTAAATCCTTCATTGACTCCACTTCCCCATTACCAACAGAGTAAAATCTTCAGCTCCTTCTGCCTTGTATTCTATGCTCAGTCTAATACCGAACACTGGGAATTTCCTTAGAATGCCTTGCCGTTTCCTGTCTCCTGTGCTCATGCTCTTGATACTCCGTCTGCCTGGCATCCCTACTTCCATCTTTGCCTGTCAACAGGTGAACTTTTGTCTCTGAATTGTGTCTCACCTTTTCATATTCCATTAAGATTCTTTATCTTTGGTGTCCCCTGTGATTCATTCATTACACAAACCATGAGTGTTCGTTCAGTGCCAGGCAGTGGATGTGGTCACAGCTCATAGTGAGATGGGAAGATAGGTCATTTAAAACAAATTTTAAAAAATGTCCCTTCTGTCATCTCTTTTTTCACTCTTCTATCTTTGTATCAGTCTGTGAGTTCATGGCAGTGAAAACCACATGTGATTTGTCTTTGTTGCCTCAGATCCAAGCACAGTAGCAAATGCAAGGCAAGAGTAGGTACCTAAGAAGAATTTGATGAGTGAATGGCTGAATATACTCACAGTATTTATTGAGAGAGACATTTTCTTAAAATATCAACATTATAATAAATCCAAGGGAAGAAAGCAAGCTTAAAACCACTAAAAAATATGAATATGATATGTTTGTAACTTGAAATTCAAAGTCCCTATTCAAAAACTTAGATGGTTTATGCTTCTAAATTGTCAGGTGTTAGTATGGCTGTTCTGTTCTGTTCCATCGCTCAGTCGTGTCCGACTCTTTGCGACCCCGTGGACTGTAGCCTACCAGGCTTCTCCGTCCATGGGATTCTCCAGGCAAGAATACTGGAGTGGGTTACCGTTTCCTTCTCCAGGGGATCTTCCCGACCCAGGGATCGAACCCGGGTCTCCCGCATTGGAGGCAGACGCTTTAACCTCTGAGCCACCTACCGACTATAATTAACTGATATATATAAGACCACCACCGTGTTAAGGAATGCTTCTTCTCAGAAATGAAGATTCATTGTTTCCTGTCATCATTGTCTAAGCTTAGTCAATTACTGTGCCATAGCTGTCTGCTTGTTGTAGGGATAGAGATAAGACCCTACCATCAAGAAGTGTGCCTGGTTCAGATATATAGACTTCCTCTTATGTACAATGAATATAACTGTGTATGGCAAGCATTTTTCTAAAGATGCCTAGTGCAATTTTCTGTCATTCTCTTACTCCCTTGACCGCTCCCCCTCCTTTTTTTTTTTTGCTTTTTCGTGGATGTGTAATTCAGCTAGGGGCCGGTTGCCAAAGCCAAAATGTATGTACAACTACAAAGGAATACAAACAAAAATAACTTCGGCAAAGAATTTTTAAGATTGTATTTTCAGACGTTGTTATTGTATATCCTTTTGATTTACAAAGTGGAGAGAAAAGATACAGGTAATAGATATAGCCAGTAAGTTATATTATTCTTGGCTGAGCTATCTGTTACAAGGACTAGATTGTTAAATATGACTTAAGCACTCTAAAAGAAGGGGTTTTGGAGGATCTTAGTGGAAATCCAGGTTGTAGTTTCTCTTCCCCCACCCCTTAGTATTTTCTTTGAATGCCATCTGATTGTGTCTAATAAGCCTGTGAAAGCAAATGCAGTAAACAGGAAGTTATACCCTATGGCAAAAAAAGAAAGAAAACCACATATAAAGGGGGGCTTTGTAAAGTAGAACAAGAGAAGCCAGAAAAAATTCAGGGAACCCTACTCAAGGAATGTGCTGTGAGAGCAGTAGTCAGAGGTCAGATCTATTAAAAAAAAAAAAGATTGCCTCCAGAATAGGTGGGATTATTCTTTTGAGGATATCAGGAAATTCTGAAGTTGCATGCTTTCTACTAATAGTACTTGGTTACTTGTGATGATTCAACTGTATAATCATAATGGTGGTGTTTTAGTCGCTAAGTCGCTTCTGACTCTTGCCACCCCATGGCTGATTCCTGCCAGGTTTCTCTGTCCATGGGATTTCCCAGGCAAAAATACTGGAGTGGGTTGCCATTTCCTTCTCTGTATAATCATAACAGCTTAGAATATGTCATTTCTTAATGTTATATCTTGTTCTTTTCTCCTTCTGAATATCTTATTAGGTCTATGTGGTTGCTATGAATATTAAAAAAGAAGCAGAGTCAAAACCAAAAAGAGCAGTTAAAAATACTGATGACGATGATGATGACGACAGTACCATAGATGAACTACCACCAGATAGTTTAATAACACTCGTACAGCCTGAACTGCCAATACTCAGTCGCCTGTGGTTGGCAGCATTAAAAGACTACGCACTTTTAACTTTACCAGCTGAATTTGCTAGTCAGCTCCCCCCAGATGGTAAGTACCGTGTTCAGAGTTTTGCTTTTAATGGAGTTCAAAGTAGTAATTAAACAAAATGGAATTGGTGGAGACTGGCCACAATAGTAATAATAACATCTTAAATTTCTGTGGACTTAAACTTGATACTCTGTACTGAATTTATAAATTCAGATACGGCATTAAACTTACTTGTCAGCCCAAGCAAAAACGTTCTCACTGTTACAGTCATAACCATCTGAGCTGGGGTACTCTAAATAACTGTGTAAGGAGTTATTATGCATAACCATGATGAGGTATACCGCGGTGTTGGTCACTGTGTGTGTGTGCCAGGGCAGATGTGAAGTCCTCAGTTTGATAGTGAAAGCAGGAAGAAGGGAAGAATTTGCAGAAGAGGAGAGGGGGTAGAAGAGACAGAGTTCCCTGGCTGTAAGAGAAAAGAAAGGTGATGAGGGTTTTAAGAGTTGCTGGCAACAGTGAAGAGGAAGCTTGTGACCATGGGTGGGGCAAGGTAGAAGGCACTCAGAGGCGTGAGCACTTGTAGAGGAAAGGCTGGAAATGCTGGCATCAATCACAAGGAAGTGATAGGCACTCCAGGTCAGCAGCTGTAGGAATAACGTCAGTTTTGGAGACCCTAGGGAGAAACTCTTTGGCCAGATTCCTCTTTTATGTGTGCTGTGATCTGAATATTTGTATCACCTCAGAATGTATATGTTGAAACCTAATCCCTATTGTGATGGTATTAGGAGGTATGGGTCCTTTGGGAGATGCTTTGGTCGTGAGGGTGGAGCCCCTAGGAGTGGGAGTAGTCCCCTTGTAAAAGAGAACCCACAGAGCCCCCAACCCTTTCCACCTTCCACCTTGTGAAGACAGCAAGAAGGTACTGGCTGTTAGTCAGGAAGAAGACCCTCACCCAACCATGCTGACATGTTGATCTCAGACTTACAGCCTCCAGAACCATGAGAAATAAATTTCTGTTGTGTAGCCACTCAGTCTGTAGTATTTTCTTAAAGCAGCTCAAATGGACTAAGACAGTAGGTAACAGGTATTTTTAAAGGAAGTTGTTCATAAATGAGTGAATACGTATAATAGAAGTAACGTTTTTGATTGATTTGATTGTTTTATAGGTGGGGCATTTTATACTCCTGAGACAATTGATACGGCTAGACTTCACTATCGGAATTCCTGGGCCCCAATTCTCCACGCAGTGGCACTTTGGTTAAATAGCACAGGATTTACATGTTCAGAGTCAGCAGAAGCAGCAGCAATATCAGCTTTACAAAAACGTTCCATACCAGTCAATTTAAGCCAAGCATCAGGAGCAACGCCTAGTCCTAAATCTTTGGCAGAAATTAACAAAGACAGAATGCATCTGATTTTAGGTAGGTGAGCCGTCTTAATGTATCTCAAGATATATTACTTCTGAAAATTTTTATCTGTAAGGGAGAAAAAACTGCTTTCTACCATCTTAAGTTCTGTGACTGGCTTAAGAATTAAACTGACATAAGACACATTAATAGGAGAAAAGCATATAAATTGATTTAAAACTTTTACATGTACATAGGAGGAAAATGAAGACATGAAGAAACTTTTAGGTCTGAAAGATTGTATACAGTTTTACACGAACAAGAATAAACTGTGGGGATCTGACAAGACAAAGGGTTGGGGCCAGGGATGATAACTTTTACAGTAACTAAAAAGTATATGAGGGAAACTAATGGAAAATCGGGGCTTCCTTGATAGCTCAGCAACAAGGAATCTGCTTGCCAGTACAGGAGTTGTGAGTTTGATTCCTGGTCTGGGAAGATCCCCTGGGGAAAGAAATGGCAACCCACACCAGTATTCTTGCCTGGGAAATTCCATGGACAGCGGAACCTGGTGGGCTACAGTCCATGGGGTCACAAGAGTCAGACACAACTTAGCCACTGAACAGCAACAGTAGAAGATCAGGCTTATTTTAGTAGGTTTGTTTGGATAGGTCTATTTCAGCATCGACTCCCGGTCTCAAGGAGTAAAAATATTCTTTCCCTGATACAGGGAGGGCATCTTTCTAATGAGAAATTTTATGACCTGCTTTTGGGTGGAAAGGGGGTCAAAGAGTCCTGCCTGCATCTGCTATTTCTCAAATGTGTTCAGCCAAGAAGGTATATTTTGGTGCAGCATGTTTTGAACTCCTTCATATCTTTCATTTTAATGCTATGGAAAAAAATTTTACAGTACAGATAAGAAATAGTAAAAAGTGTTTTTTTTAGCACATTTTCTAAGTTAATGGAATTTTTAATATAAAAATTTAATTATTAAATTACTCCTTAAAAATTCTCTATCATGTTCACTCACAGAGCAGTACTGAATAATTTTCAAGGAAAAAGTTAAACTTTTTTTTTTATATTTTTTCTTTTTACTTCACACTTAAATTACCCTATGAGGAAATATAAACTTACATTTACATTATAAATGTAATATATACATAAATTGTATATATATATATATAAATTTATATATATATACACATATATAAATGTATGCTGCTGCTGCTAAGTCGCTTCAGTCGTGTCCGACTCTGTGCGACTCCATAGATGGCAGCCCACCAGGCTCCCCTGTCCCTGGGATTCTCCAGGCAAGAATACTGGAGTACGTTACCATTTCCTTCTCCAATGCAGGAAAGTGAAAAGTGAAAGTGAAGTCGCTCAGTCGGGTCCGACTCTTAGCAACCCCATGGTCTGTAGCCCACCAGGTTCCTCCATCCATGGGATCTTCCAGGCAAAAGTACTGGAGTGGGGTGCCATTGCCTTTTCTGATATAAATGTATATATGCATGTAAATATCAATGTAAAGTTAAATCAAATTTGAGTAATTGTTATTTATAATTGCCATGTACATTCTCTTGTAACTTTTAAGAATTTGCAGTCATTTATCATATCTTATAATTTTCATAAATTTATTCTTAATGTATTATTTTTAAATGTCTTTAAGTAGTTTCTTAATCAACCTGATGACCTTGGAACTCCCCCACTTGCTTCCAGTGTGACTATTAGCCTCATTCCAAGGCTACAACCTATGTTAAGTTTGGCTACTTATTTTGATAATCATTTTGAACTCACTTTAAGGCATTAATGAATACATGTTAAAAGGAGTTGTAAAATAAGTAGGTAAAATTAAAAAAAAATGGTGTCAAAGCAACGAAGTGTTTTATATTAAGAAACCTATGTGTTTATTTTGTATATTACAGGTGTGAGTATACAGTTCCTTTGTTCCCCAAGACCTGAGGAGCCTGTTGAACATGTTACAGCTTGTCTACAGGCCTTACACACCTTGCTAGATTCTCCTTATGCCCGAATCCATATTGCAGAAGATCAGGTGCAGTATATTTCTATAATAGATAATTTATGCTTTGTATTCATCATATTTATCTTAAGATAATTTTCTCACATGTGAGATAAATATTATAAGTGTTCAGGATTTTGGCTTCTTCTAAAACCTTATATTGAATGTTGGATCACCAGACATGCTAGACTAGAGATCAACACTATACCTTTGATTGATGAGTTCATCAGCAATCAAATATAACAAAAAATGTAAAGGATCCCCTCAGTCCCAGTTAATGGTTCTGCTAGTAAAGGGCTGAGTTAATTCATAAGGCTATTAAATAAATTTGGGATTTCCTGGTGGCTCAGACGGTTAAGAGTCTGCTGCAATGCGGGAGATCCAGGTTTGATCCCTGGGTTGGAAAGATCCCCTGGAGTAGGAAATGGCAATACTCCAGTATTCTTGCTTGGAAAATCCAAATAAATTATGTCACTTTTAAATATTTGATTAAACTTGATCTCATTTAATAAGGCTTTTTCATTGGCTCAAGTACTCATTTAAGAAGTTTAATGAATTGTGTTTTCTAATTTTTGTATGGAATTTTTAGAGGATTTTATTCATGTTACAGAACCAACTTTCACTGGATTTGTGTTTGTTTTTATTTAATTAGGAAGTTTTTTATTTTCATAATAACCATTTCTTTGGACACCATCACTACCAAATAGTACCTCTTGGGATACTTTTCTATAAAACACAAAAAGATAAAGTTCTTACTATTGTGTTCTCTTTTTTTCTTTCAAAATTTTTAAGAAATTTTAGTCTTGGCATGTAGGATCTAGCTCCCTGACTAGGCTTTTTTTTTTTCTTTTCTTTTTTTTTTAATTTTTATTTAATAAATGGTACAAAGCACAATGCCAAAAACATTAACAGTTAAAATTTCATCAAATGAAAAAATAATATAGAATACACAGTTGTAAAAAGCTACATTAAGTTATTTTACAACTGCCTCAAGCTGCAAAAAGAAAAAAAACCCAATGCCATACCTAAGTTATCACTCTCTCAAAATAATGCCATTTATGTTATAAACCATGAGCACCCCATCAAAAGACGGGAACTGCTTCTGTTAATTCATATATATATATGACTGTATCACTTTGCTATACACCTAAAACAAACACAGCACTGTAAATAAAATATAGTACAATGTAAAATAAAAATAAGTAACAGATCTTTGGGGCTTTACACAGAGTTAGCGTTCCTATCAGAGGGATAACAGCACCACAGCCGCACTGAATCCTCATGAAGGAGGCACACGAATGACTGGGTTACAAGAGTTACAGGAATGAGAGCTGCTCACTTCCCAGAAACCACAGCTCACAGAAAACCAACAAAGGCACAAGATACAGACCATTTACTTATGAATGTGTAAAACTCATGTGTGTTCTCTTAAAATTAGTTTTGTACATGATATTGCTCAATAAAAAAACAAACCCACATGAAACAAGGTAAAGTATGTGCTGTGTGATTATAAGCATCACTTACTGATGAACTCATCTTGTACTCCGGCCTTGTAGCTTAAAGCTGGGCCTCAGCTAGACTGCAGATTACTGCAAGAAACTTGAGGGTTTTCAAATAGTCAAACCAATAAAGTTTAATCTGTGAATGAAGGTGTGTAACATATTATGTTAAAACTGAAATAATTGAGTGTAAATGCAGTAGATTAAATGATATGGCTAAATGTGTATTTCATAAGTACAATAGACATAAATTTGACCTCTCCATCAGTTTTATAGTGGTTGATTTTTAAGACATGAGAAGGGAGAAAGGAGGTCAACTACGAGGCTGTTTTCATAATTCCAGAGAGACAATGAGTTCACTGGCCTCGGAAAACTGAATAAAAGAAGAAGGAACAGGGCCAAGACTGGAACCTTAGGGATAAATAACAAATAAGGGTTGAGATGAGGGAAATTAATCAGCAGTGGAGACTACTGGAGAGGTAGGAGGAGAACCAAAGAGAACAGAGTTATCAAAGACAAGAGAGATTGTCAAGGACAGACAAGTCTCAGAGGAACAGAATCCAGTAAGTTAGTACGGAGTAGAGTCCCAGGAGGTTATTGGTGACCTCAGGCAGAGCATTTTCTCAGGTGAATGGAGCCAGATTAGAGAGGTTTTGAGGAGTGAAGGGGGGGCGGTGAAGGGAGTGGCATCTTTCCATCAGGACAGAGACAGAAAAGATCATGAGGGCAGATGGAAGGATGTGAGGGTTTTCTGAGGCGTGGAGGGAAATTAGATAGGAAAGACTTGAGCAACTACTTACATTGGGGAAGAGAAGCTTAGCTTAGTTTATCTATGATATATGGGGTATGATTGAGGTCCTTGAAGAATCCTTGGGAAGTCAAACAGGATGGCCTGGAAGCATGTGAGATAAAAATTATCAGCCTCGGACAAGGGGCTGATCTTGATCTTAAGGAAAGAGGTAAAGGTGGCTCTGGTTGCAATTTAATTTTTTTTCTCCCTCTTTGAAACTTGAGGCAGGTTCATTGGATGGGTTTGATGTGGAAGATTGTGAGAAGCTTAAGTGAATAGTGAGTGGTTAAAGTTTGTAATAGTTCTGAGATGAATCTTGGAGTAACTCGCCAGCCTGCCTAGAATTTCTGGTGGATTACTATTGAGTACTTGGGTTAGAAATCATAAATTTTAGTGGCACTGAACACTAGCAATGCTGTTTAGTCTAAAAGAGAAAAGAAATATTTTAAATGGAGAAATCATTTAATTATGTAATGAAGTAATTTTTGACTGAAAATATGTTGGGATAAAATATGGCCATTTTTCAAGATTATTATAATTTGGCTGCATATTTTATGTATTAACTTTAGCTACCAAATCTATGTATTTTATATGTATATTTTCCTAGATTTAATAATATAAATATATTCTTTAAATTAATTTAATTTCTCTCTATTAATTTATAATAGCTGATTGGTGTTGAGTTACTGAGTGTTTTACACCGCCTCCTGTTGACCTGGAATCCACCATCTGTCCAGCTGCTGGTGACTGGAGTTGTACAACAGATAGTAAGAGCTGCTCAGGATTATTTGCAAGAAAAAAGAAACACACTAAGTAAGCACAAGAAATTACACTAACTTTAAAGGAGATTTGTTTCTATTCTAATTTTTTGAATATTAATGTCAGGAAGTTTTTAATGAAAAAATTTAACCATACATTTAAAATATTGCAGTTGATTTTACTTTCATTAGAATGACCCAAATGAAATTGCTCATGTTCAACTATTTTTCACCTACAAAAGTGTTAACTTCATGTGTTTCAAGCCTAACATATGTGTTACTCCTATTATGAAATACAGTCCTATTAAAAATACCTAATGCAAATTTTATTTTTAGTAAAGTAAAAAATGAATTGTCTGTTACATTTAAGGAGAGGTCAATAAGCAATTCTAAGGCAGAGAATTATTCTGAGAAAGACATGGCATCAGTTAGACATTTAGTTGTAAATTTTAAATTCTTTTGAAAGAATTTATTAAACATACTGTGTTGTTACCTCTACTGTTTGTGATCCTTTTTCCTGAGAAATTCACCAAATTTTCTTTTACCCAAGATGAGGATGATATGGAAAAAGAGTCCTGTCCTGTATTAGGAGAAGGAGGTGACAGTGGTGGTCTCATTCCTGGAAAATCTCTTGTGTTTGCAACTATGGAGCTGTTGATGTTCATTTTAGTACGTCATATGCCACATCTCAGTACCAAGATGTCGGACTCTCCAAGTCACGTAGCTACTAAAACTCGACTGTCGGAAGAAAGTGCTCGTTTGGTGGCAGCCACAGTTACCATACTCTCTGACTTACCGTCCCTCTGTTCACCTGCTGGTATGGTGTTGCTCACTATTTGGAAATGTATTATACTGTATGAAACAGAGATGAACTTGCTTTTGATTTTAAGTGCTATGATGATTTATTTTCTTCTTAAGTCTTAAAGGAAAAGTAGGACTTATTTTAAGGGTTTGTTTGCTTTAGGAGCCTATGAAGACTTAAGATTTAAAAAACCAAAACCCTCGATGCCCTTTTCAGGTACATTTCAAAGAAACTTTGGCAAAGAGACAGACCCACAGCTTGAGAGAAGACATTGAATGTTAGCAAATAGATGTAAAGTGGAATTACTAAACCCTTTATTTTCTGATCCAGTTGCTATTCTTGAGCCACATTGACAAACATGTCAGAGAAGAGTGACAACCAACTTTAAGGAGCAACTGTTAATTAAAAAATTATAGCTGAAAAATATAATAGCTGTCTGCAGATACTTGAAAAACTAGTGGATAGAAAAGTAGGCACTTGGTACTCCCCTGGTGGTCCAGTGGCTAAGGCTCTGGTTTCAATACAGGGGGCCTGAGTTTGATTCCCTTGCCAGGCAAGTTAGGAAGAGAAAAAAAATATCGACTTCTTTGAAATAGTTTGTGACGTCCTTTTTATCTTTTTCAAACATTAAATTATAGTAATAGCAGTGCAATACATTTTGTGTAAATAGGAGGAAAAGAAGTAATATTAAATCATAGTCAGTTGTAAAAAGATACAAATAGTTGAAACAACTATAATACAGGAACTGAAGTAGTACAAGATAATCTGATTTGTTTTCATTTCAGGATGTATGACAATCTTGCCCACAATTCTGTTTTTAATTGCAAGAATATTGAAAGACACAGCAATAAAGTCTGCAGATAATCAGGTTCCTCCACCCGTCAGTGCAGCTCTTCAAGGGATCAAAAGTATTGTGACACTTTCAATGGCCAAAACTGAGGATACTCAAAAACAGTGGACAGCTCTAATTCGTAGCACTCTGGCATGCATCCTAGAATATTCCCAAACAGGTAATCTAATCCGTTTTACATTTTTAAATTTATTAGGATATTTGTTCCTTAGTGACTAACTGATTGAGTTCATCAGAAAACTGCTATATAACACTGAATCAACTCAGAGAGGTGTTTTAGTCCCATCTTTTAGCTGTGAACTTTTAGATCTACATTTTGAGTATTGACACTAGATGCCCTTGTCTTGGGTTTCCTGGGTAGCTCAAACGGTGAAGAATCTGCCTGCAATGCAGAGGACCTGGGTTCTTCCCTTGTTTTACCACTTACATACATGTTGGGAGTTTCCCCCCCAAAGAAAGAATGTGTATATATAAAACTCTTAGATTGTAAATTGTTCTGAACTCTTCGGTAGTTGTCTATCATTTATATTTATCAGTTGTTGATCGTTACCCTATCAATGGCCATTTTTACTATTATTTTTTTTTCCCAGTTATAAAAATTGTCTCAGTGACCATCCTTATAAATTCCTCATGCACATGTGCCATGAGATTTTCTATAGCATACCCCGAGAAGTGGAATTGATGACACATTTTAATTTTATCAGACATTGCCAGATTGCTCTCCAGAGTAGTTATATGAATTTGCACTTCCACCAACAGTGCATGATTCCCACCAATACATGGTATTTCAGACTTTTAAATTTTATTATCTGGTAAGTAAAACATGCTATTTTATTGTTTTTACTTGCATTTCTCATTTGCCTAGTAAGTATAAGCATTTTTCATGTTTGTCTTTAATTTGGGGGAAAATGCTTATTCACATTTTTGTCCATTTTTCTTCAGTGTTTGACTTTTTCTTTTATGTTACTTCTGTTGTAAATGTGAAAAGATTGAAAACAGATAAATTAAAGATTTTTCCTATTGCCTATTAAAACATTTCCACACTATCTAAAACCATGGAGTAGGTCCAGGAATGAACAGATAGGGCAGTAAAATAGAACTGCGGAAGTTTAAGTCAATGGTAAATATCACAGAAGAAAATATTAATATATTGGACTATAAAATTTAGCATAAGCCTGTGAAAAATGACATGCATTAAAAGTAGGTGATAAATCCTAAAACTTATCAGAAGGAAAATATTTTTTTCTATTTCTTCGATTTTGTATCTATATGAGATGGAGGATGTTTGCCAAACTTATTTTGATAGTCATTTCATAATGTATATGAGTCAAATTATCATGCTGTACATTTTAAATATATATATATATATATAGTACTGTGTGTCAATTAAATCTCAATAAAAGTGGAAGAAAAAATTTTACAAAATGAAAGCTGAAAAAGATCAAAAACTGAAAATAATAATGTCAGTGTTAATATCATTTATGTACATAAAAATCTTATAAACATTTAACACCCAATATAAGAAAGAACAGGATTCTCAGGTGGCTCACTGGTAAAGTATCTGCCTGCCAATGCAGGAGATATGGGTTCGATCCCTGGATTGGGAAGATGCCCTGGAGAAGGAAATGGCGACTCACTCCAGTGTTTTTGCCTGGGAAATCGTATGGACCAAGGAACCTGACAAGCTACAGTCCATTGAGTCACAAAAGAGCTGGACATGATTTGTGACTAAACAACAACAACAAAGAAAGAAGAGAGAATAGGCAATGGTAAGAAAGAAATAGAAATGCCCCCCAAGCATATAAAAAAATTGGCCATATTATTATATAAGCAAAGAAGTAAAAACAAAAACAAAATAGTATAAATTTTTACCTGTAAAACTCATTGAACAAAAAAATGTGAATATGTACAGCTGGAATTGATGCCAGGAAAACGTTTTCATACTTTGCTAAAGGGAATTTAAAACAGTTCAGACTTTCAGGGAATCATTTCTGCAAAATACACGAAGAGCTTTTAAGATCTCATACTCTTACCTTGATCAAAAACTTGTGTTCAAGTTTATTTATTACAGTCTATTTTATAATAAAGAAAATACAAAAGTGATAGATATAACTATCTGGCAGTAGGAAAGATATTAAATATATGTTATATACTCATTTGGATTATATATTCATTATATCTATTAAAAATCATGTTTATAAATAATCATATATAAAAGACTAACCCAGACCAGAAGAAATTAAACAAAAACCTAGAAATTAAACTATCCCTGGATGGTAAAATATTACATTTTTTTTCTTTGCCTTACCCTTGTTAAATTTTAAATAAACCATATCCTACTTTTATTGTCTGAATCTTTTTCAGATTAATATTTGGAGGGGAAAACTTTAATTAGTTTTACTAATGTTACTAAAACTATTCTAACTTTATCATGAGTTAATATTTTGCTTTTTAAGGTAGATTTTTTAACAAGATGAAGAAACATTAAATGCCATAATTATATATGCTTTCATTTATATATGTGCTATGCTTAGTCACTCAGTCATGTCCAACTCTTTGCGACCCCATGGACTGTAGCCCACAAGGCTCCTCTGTCCATGGAATTCTCCAGGCAAGAATACTATACTGGGTTGCCATGCCCTCCTCCAGGGGATCTTTCCAACCCAGGGATCGAACCCAGTTCTCCCGCATTGCAGGTGGGTTATTTACCATCTGAGCCACCAAGGAAGCCCATGAATACTGGGGTAGGTAGCCTATCCCTTCTCCAGGGGATCTTCCCAACTCAGGAATCTAACCGGGGTCACCTGCATTGCAGGTGGATTCTTTATCAGCTGAGCTGCCAGGGAATCCTTCATACACACACACACACATATATATATATATATTTAAATATTTCATTATTCATATATTTCAGAGATTCTTTTTTTTTTAATTTTCTGCTATTTAATTATTTCAGAAGATTCTGTGCCTGTGCCTGATGAAGTAAGCATGCTGACAGCAATTGCACTTTTCCTGTGGTCTGCTGGTAGTGAAATAATAGGAGTTCAGTCACTGCAGAATGGCTGCATTTACAGATTTAAAAATGCATTAAATTCATGTGACCCGTGGGTAAGTTACACTTAAAACATAATAGTAAACCTTCCACTCTATAAGAAAAATTTCAGGTAGATTCATTAAAAATGTGTGATTCATCAAATGAAAAGTATTTGCTATATGAATTTTCCAGAAGAGTGGAAAAGGTCACTGGTTAAAGCTTAGGAGAGACATGTGTATGTTAATTTATATATTCAGAAATTCCCCAGTATCTAAAATACTTGCTCATCCCTGGCCTATACTGGTAGAGACTTTATGTGTTTCTCTTTTTCACTGTTTACTTAATCACACCAAGGACATTAAAAGATAAATATATATAATATTATAATGTGTTTTTACAGGCCTAACGGAAACTCTCATTTTTCTAAAAAATAAATTTTATTGTTTTATAGTGTCAGCATCAAAACTAATGATTCTTAAACCTATAGAACATCAGGAAAAAAAGCAATTTACTAACATCTACCACTGTCTTCCTGAATCAGAGTCTCCAGATGTGTGGTCCACAAATGTGTATTTTTAAAATATTCCCCAGGCATTTTTCTTTTGTCCAGTGATGTTTAGTAGCTTGTCTTCTCCCAAAGCACTGAAACAGTTTTTCCCACTTTGTTCCCTTACATCAATGAGTTGATGCACCTTCCTTTCTTGTTTTTTTGCTTCTTATTAACATGAAGTCTTTCTAATCTAAAGGGGAGCCACTGAAACTACTTTGGAGGCCTAGAACACTCAAATTGGTTTAAGCATTTATTTCAAGAGAATCCAAATGGAGTTGAGGTGTCTAATATATGTTATAGGTTTGTTTGACATCATTCAAATATTAGCCATATAAAATAGGTTAATTTAAGAGGGACAATTGTAAATTAAACAAAGAATTAAAAACAAAAATTAGAATTCCTGATATCTAATTTCTTACACAGTATAGAAATACAAAAATTATATAAAAGCAGTGGTAATTTGGGAGCTAACATATAAGGAATGTTTGATTAATTTCAGTTTTATTTAATTAGCATATTAGAAGTTTTATTATTACTCCAGAAATGGCATTAATTCATCACAGTTCTATTTTCATCCTGCAGTATTGTTTGTTTTCCGTACATATTAAGGTGCAATGTGATGTAGAGCAAATAAGAGCTGTCACACATATAAATTAATAAAATTATTTTCTTGTATAGGTTCAAGCCAAATGTTACCAGCTTCTCCTCTCAGTTTTTCAACATTCCAATCGGGCCCTTTCAACTCCTTATATCCATTCCTTAGCTCCAATAGTAGTTGAAAAGCTAAAAGCTGTTGAAAGAAACAGACCAGGCAGTAGTACAGAACTCTTAGCTGTTCAAGAAGGAATCAAAGTTCTTGAAACATTGGTTGCTCTTGGGGAAGAACAGAACAGTAAGTATTTTTCTCTAAAAAGCCACTAGTCTAAAATGAAGGTTTGTATTACATATTAATCTTATTTGCTATTTGACCAAATAGGCCATTGCAGCAGTAAATTTTCTAAAGGTTGTTACTATGTGAGAGCTTAATGTTTTTGCTTATGCTGCTAACAAAATTGAATTGATTTATATTTAAGAGCAAGAGTTTAAAATAAATTATGGATGCATTTCAATGCATGGATTTTTTTTTTTCTAGGAAGGTACTCTTTAAGAACTAGGGAAAATATGGCTGTTTAATATGTTTTTAAGAATAATACATTTTGGTGTTTATAAGAGATGTATAAAAGCTTTTTAACAAATAGGACCAGATTAGTATTCATGCTAAATATCAGTATTAAAATACTCCAAAATTTAAAATTATTGTTTTTTAATTTGATGAAAAACTACTGTATACATCCATTTAACCAAAGAATTATGCAACTTGATACTTATTCCTGTTTATCCTCTAAGCTTAGATTTCATCACAACCTAAAATTTATCTTTAAGAATATGACTTTCAATCGTTACAGAAAGACTGTACTTTTTAAACTAGTATGATTGAATTGTTAAGCTGTTTCCAATTTTTCAAGATCATCAATAACTGAAATGAGTGTTCTTATACAGATATCTTTGTACACTCCTTTTTTTTTTTAAATTGACGTTTTATTATCTGTGATCATTCTGTGTTATTTTTAATGAAGTAAATTTGCATTAACAGAATAAAATAACAGTAGAAGTAGAATCTAGCAGGATAACGAGAGTCATTTCTCTGGGGTCTTAACAGAACTCCAAAGTGTGGTATCTCATTAGTGGAACCTTCCATTTTTCACAAATGGTGGTAGCAGTGGGACAGATGTTCTCACTGGCCTTGCCAGGTCCATGATCATTTACCCTCATATTCCAAAACAGAGTTTAAAAGATGCAGGGCTGTCTCCTCCTGTGTGTTATTTCTATAAGATAATTTTGTTAAGTGACATGATTGGGTTGAAAGGAAGGCACATTTTTAAGACTTTTAATATATATTGCCTGATTACTCTCTGGGTAAAAATTGCATCAGTTTTTCTATCATAAAATTTTTCCTCTTCTCTTGAAAGAATTTCACAGAAGTTAGAAAGGTAGTAGAGATTTTTAAAAAGCTATTGCTTATAACTTCCCTATAAAATGATAATCCAGAATTACTGCAATGGAAGAGAAGGATACAGAAGTGATTATGGAAAAAAAAAATTGATCTGACTTGATGAGTATAGGTTATAGGGACAAGAGAAAGAGAAGAGCCAAATATTACTGTGTTACTTGGAAGAAGCATGGAAACAGTCTAAAAATTGAAAAGTTCAGGAAGAAGAGCTTTTTGGGAGGAGCTGATAAATTTAGTTGAAACTAGATGTTAACAGATTATTTGGATAGAAATGTTATGACTGACATGATGGTCCATGTTTGGTGACTCAACATAATTTTGTCTTTATTTATATTTTACTCAATGTAAATTCCGTAAACATACAGACTAAAACTTATTCATTTCATAGTGTCAACATTGAGCTTATTGACTTTTGCATAGTTAGTATTAAGTTATGTCTGACTTGAGTTGACCCTTAGGATCAATTCCTGAACAGGTGTTCTAATTTAGGTAGGGAAGAGAGTCTTATACTTTTTCAAATAATTCTCTATTGTTTGAATTCTTTTAACAGCAAGAATATATTCATGTATTATTCATGAAATTAAATATAGTTTAATAGTTAGATTTAACAAGGTTCATTTAATAAATAACCCTTTAATTTTCCATGTAAGAGTCAATTAATTTAAAGTATGAAATAACTGAGGCAATGTAACTTCAATTCTCCAACCAACTTTTAGTATATATTATTAGTGGGCTATATCAACAATAAGCACCATAATGATTTCATTTTTTAAAGGACTGCTTCACTCAGATGTTTTGTACTATAGTAAGACTTCTAAGAGGTAGAAGCAGCGGTTGTCACTTTTTAAAAATTAATACTAAATCTGAGGCCAACTGCCATGCACAAACCAAAGGGAAATGGTTGTCATCACATTAATGTGTACATTCACTCATTCCTTTGATGATTTCTTCCTCCTAATGAATGCTTCAGGTCTCTGTTCCCTATTCCATTAAACTTCCAACCTTCCTATTCTGGAAGACCCTTGAAATTTTCACAGTTTTATTCTCAAAATACATTCTGCCAGTGGCATTTCTAAAATTGTTCATTTTTACCTTTTAGCCAGTAGTTTTTAAAAAAAAAAAAAACAATTAGTATAAATGCAAAATATACAGTCTTAACAGGAAATCAAACCTGATTTCCTACCCTGACGTGGCTTGGAGAATTAGTAAATATTCAATATTAATAATGAATAATTATTGAGGTCTAAAATAGATTGTGCACAATTACTTGTGTTTTATTATAATTCAGACTACTGTGGTAATTGCCCAGTGTTTAAATAAAGGTTTACTGTAATTTTCAGATTCATGAGCATCTTCAGACTTTATCTTTGTTATTTGCAGGAGTCCAGTTACTTGCTCTTTTAGTTCCCACTTTGATCTCTTACCTGCTGGATGAAAATTCTTTTGCCTCAGCAAGCACAGCTTCCAAAGATCTCCATGAGTTTGCACTCCAGAATTTAATGCATATTGGACCTCTATATCCACACGCTTTCAAGACAGTAATGGGAGCAGCTCCTGAGCTGAAAGTACGTCTGGAAACTGCTGTTAGAGCAAGTCAAGCCAGTAAGGCCAAAGTGACCACCAGGCAGCCAGCCCCAACCGTGCACTCTGCACCAACAATTAAGCTAAAAACAAGTTTCTTTTAATGTGCAGTCCCATTCATTTTTGTTTATATTGTCAGTCAGGACCTAATTAGTAGTAACCACTGTATCATTCCAGTCTATATGTTCAACTTTATACACAGGAATTATATGCTTCCGAGGTAGGGTAAGACAAATAATGCTCACACCCGTTTCTAATTTTGAAGGAATGATTTTTTTTTTTATTGTGGTGAATGTGCTTTCATTTTTTTCCCTAATAATGTTTCTCTTTTATTAATTAATTTATTTTTTAAACACTGAGCCATAATCTTTTAAATGCAAAATAATTGTATCATGTAGTTGGGTGGCCTATTGATATTGTCAGGGAAAAAATGGTATATTCACTGGCATCTGTTACCAAAAAAAATTAACTGAAAAGCAAGCAGAATTTAAAATTTGAAGAAACAAAATAATGTGGAGTGTCTGTTTCATGGTGTATATATTAAGAATAAAGTTACATTTTCTTAGCATTTCTTGGAAAGTCCTTATCTTTCTGCTAGATCTTCTTGCTTTCATATTAGATTACTAAATTATGCTTGTGTATATTTTAGTTAACTGAATTAAAACTCTTATTTAAAGATCCATTAAAATGATTCAAATATGGAATAATGTTCTGGTTTTTTTAATGGCTACAATTTGGCCACACTTATGCTTTGTAATTACAGAGCCTTGAGTTCTGGCTCTGATGGTTGGTTTCATTCATCAAATATTAATACTGAGTGCCTACTGTGTGGACAGCATCACGCTAAGTGCTGCAGGGCATGCAGAAATGAATTAGTCATGGTTCCGCCAGTCTCTCCTGCAGTGGGAATTCTACCACATCAAATAGATAAGTGATGAATGAATGTTTGCCACACTGTTTAGCACACTTTTAACACCACGTTTTACCAGATGTGTAATGTAGACTGAACCTTTCTGAACATCCAGATACATACCTACTACCTCCTATTTATTCTCTCTCAGACCCTCACCAGTTGGCAGCTAATGTAGCCTTGCCTTCCTTATGTAGTCTTTAGACCTCAGATAGGTGTGTTCTCTCATTTATTTTCTTACTGACTTTTACTTCTGCAAGGTTTTCTGTTTTTTCATTTTATACCTGCTTTTCCAAAGCTATTCTCTTTGTTTTTTAAATATATAATTGAGTAGTTTTCAGTATGTTCACAGAGTAGTATAACCATCACCACAATCAACTGTAAACATTTTCATTTTCCCAAAAAGAAATCTGACACCATTTAGCTATTGCCCCACAAGCTCTCTGCTTCCCCCAAGCTTACTTTCTGTCCCTTATCAATTCTCATATTAAATATGAGCATTTCACATAAATGAAATCATACACTCTGTGGCCGTTTGTGACTGACTTCTTAACATTTTTAAGGTTCATCCATGTGGTAGCATACATCAGTACTGCATCCTTTTTAATGGTTGAATACTGTTCCTTTCTGTTTATATTTTATTTATCCATTCATTAGTTGATGGGCATTTGGGTTGTTTTCATTTTTTGTGTGTTACAAATATTGCTGCTGTAAACGATTATGGACAAGTATTTGTGTTGCTCTGTTTTTCATTTGGCTTGAGTGTATATCTGGGAGTGGAATTGCTGGCTCAGTGGGACCTCTGTGTTTAACTTTCTAAGAAACTGCCAGACTGTTTTCCAGTCTCCTTGTTTTTTGTGCACATAACCCTTTTCATTCATCTATTTATGAGGTATGTTTATTTCTCCCTTGGCCGTTTTCTGCTGTTCTTTGTACCTCCCAGGCGTTCCCCATCATTTACTGCTTTGGGGAATATACTACATTATGCAGTAGCAATGATTATCTCTCTTTTCCTTCTCTCCTTCCATCTTTCTTTTTCTCCCTTTCCTCTCCCCAGTACATCTTTATACTTTCTCTCAACTCTTCTGAGCCACTGACAACCTCTAGTTTTCTATGATCATATCTGTAAAAGGGAGTTCTATTTGATGAATTATAAATATTAATTTGTTTCACTGCCCAACTTATTTCTTATTATGATATAAGAAAATCTCTCATTTGTGAAACAGAAAAGTGCCTTAATCTTGTCTAGTGAACATAAAAGCAGTCAGAGGTCAAAGGAAAGTCAATTTTATACATTAAAATTTGACTTATTAAATTTTGGGGAAAATTACCACAATTCACCACACAGTCCAAATCATTGTTGATATTTTAATCCATTCTCTTCCACATTTGTAATCACATCCTGCAGGTAGGCTGTTATATCCACTTATTTTATATCATTTTTTTCATAGAATTACTCTAATAATAATATAGGATAGATTTAGTAACCATCTTTTTGATACCTGCTGCTGCTGCTAAGTCATTTCAGTCGTGTGCGACCCCATAGACGGCAACCCACCAGGCTCCCTGTCCCTGGGATTCTCCAGGCAAGAACACTGGAGTGGGTTGCCATTTCCTTCTCCAATGCATGAAAGTGAAAAGTGAAAGTGAAGTCGCTCAGTTGTCTGCAATTCTTAGTGACCCCATGGACTGCAGCCTACCAGGCTTCTCCATTTTGATACTTACTGAATAACAAATGTACTGTACTGACTTAGCCATCATCTTGTGCTATGGTACTTGGGTTCTAGTGTTTATATTAAAATAAGTAATGCTGCATTTGGCTTTTTAAAAATGAAAGTTTGTAGATTATTTCCTTGGTTTAGATTTCTTAAAGGGGTAAAGATATGACAGGTTTGAATTTTGATATTTGCTGAATCTTAGAAAGCTCTGCTTTTTGAAATAAGAGATGTGAAAATAAAACTGGGTTATTGTTTATCAGATACCAAGAAAATGCCTTGGAGTGCACTTAAATCTCCCCAAATATTTTGATATACCTAAATGTTTTTTAAAATGGCATTTTAGTTAGCTGTAAATCATTACAAAGTGAGTAAGAAGGACCTAATGAAGTTGCTGTTTAGTAAAAATATACTTGTTAAAGAAATTGACAGTCCTGCTCTATACACTGTGGGCCCTCTGTGTGTATGGAGGGGGAGGCTGGACTGAGGGGGTTGAAGAATCACCTTCATACGCCACATGTCAAGAGCAGTGACAAAATGGTGTGTATCCAAGCCAAGTGATACAGAGGAACTGGGTAAGAAAGAGCAACATGGTCATTAACCATTAGATAGGAGGGTCAGACCATGGACCACAGCAGTAGGACAGTGTTTCAAATAAGTGGTTTGAAATAGAACTTAAAAGAATTTTCTAAGAGACCTGTTGAGAAATGGTTGCCTTGTGGTAGTGCATTCCTTGACACTGGACACACATGGAGAGAACCTGAATCCCTGTTGAAGATTTTGTGATGAGATTCTGTCATGTTGTCTGTTATTCTTTCATCGCCCCCCTCAGTATTAATGGGACACTACACTGTGCCAGGCATTGGAAATACAATAAAGAACAGCCAGGCAAAGAATCTACCATGATATGTTTACATTCTGCCTGGGGAGGGAGAGAAAATAATCTCAGGTTGTGATCATGAGGAAAGAAAGGTATGAAACAAGGTGTAATAGAAAATAGTAATCAGGGATTCCTTTGTAGGCTTGTCCGTAGCCTAGCCTGGCTTCTACTCTTCAGATTCCATATATGACTACCTGCCACTGGTTCTCAGAAACTCCTCAATTTAAAATTGGACTCTTTACCTCCTTACCTAAAACCTGCTTCTCAGTTCATGATCTCCTTATACTGGACTTATATACCAACACAACTCTTACACAGATAAGTAAGCGGTTCATAAATTTTGGTATCATGTCCCGCTTTCTCCCTCACTATGCACCAAGTTTCCTAAATACCTCCATGTGTCCATATTGCCATTATCACCATCTTAGTCCAATGCCACGGTTGACTGCAGTGTAGCAAAATGGGGGCTGTGGATGGTAGGGTCAGTCTGCCTGGATTGGAACCTGACTCACCTACAACCTGTGTGAACTTGAGCAAGTCACTTGTTTCTACATTTGTAAAATGAGAAAAATAATAATTCCTATTTTATAGAGTAGCTGTGGGTTAAATGAATCAATACTTGCAAAGGGCCTTAAAATAGTGCCTGACCCTTAGAAAACAATTTAGAAATGTCAGCTAATACTGTATTTCTCATGCAGAAACTGAAATGATCTTTATATTTTCAAATCTGATACCTTGCTGAAAACTCTTCAGCTGATTACTATACCATAAAGACCAATTCCATAAAGTACTCTTAAGCCCCTTCATAATCTGACCCCTGCCTACTTCACCCCCCCCCTTTTATTTCATCTGGTCCTATAATCATATGTGGTATGCCTACATGTCAGATGAAGATAATTCTTGTACTTCCACATAGGGACATTATAAGGATCAAGTTAATGCATATAAAATGCATTATTTTTATTAAGTGCTTAGTAAGTACCAGGTATAAAAATAACAATTATTAATTCCTGTTGTTCTTTACATGTCAGCTGTATAAGACTTCTTTCAGAATATCAGAGGCACTATAGTATTTTTTCCTCAGGTGTTTGAAATTTGCCGAAAGCTCCATTTCACCTTCTAACTAGTTTGTACTCTTCGTGTTTTAATCTGGCTACATTCTCATAGAAATGTTGCAGCATTTATTTTGGTATTGTCATCTCCTATACTAAACACTGTATTATTTAAATTGTCCTTTTCTCCTGTAATGAAAATGTACGTATTGGCTCTTTAAGCTTGAATACAGTCAACTCATGGGTAGTAAAGTTTCACGTTATGAGTTCATGTGAAAGTGACTATGAGCTGGTCCAGACCTTGTTACTTCATGTCCTGCAGCTGGGGGGAAATCTGGGCCAGGAGATAACATCGATAATAGTAGAACTTTCCATCACAGAGAACAACTGCAAGTGCTAAAATTAACACGTATTGAACAACAGTAGCATACCGAGGGCCTGCTGAGCAGAGGGAGAGAAATGCACTGCGTGCAATACAAGTTAAAGCTTTTAGCCTTGAAAAACCAAAAATGCACTGAACCTCTTCAGCCTCATTCATCTTTCTTATTTGTCTAGTACAGTGCCCAGGTTTGTACCCCACATCATGTTTATAAGTAAACAATGTACACTTGAATTCTTTTGAGAACTGACTGCATTGATGTTAATGGAATATCAGATGGGAGTTTGGGATCGGAGGTGCTGTCCTGAGCAATTCAAGACTAAATGAAGATTGGGTTTCTGCTGAGAAGAGGCTCCACCTGGGAGACCAGTATGTTGAATAGCCAGTAGGAATAGGGGGACCCTGGTGGGCTTCTGTCTATGGGGTCACACAGAGTCGGACACGACTGAAGTGACGCAGCAGCAGCAGCAAAAATGTTAAAAATGTTCTTCTCTTCCTACCACCCCTCAACCTGGTCTGCCACAGCTCTTTTTATGTAATGAAGATTACATTAATTGTTTGAAATTCAGTTCCTGCCTTAGAAACGGGGGCACTATAGTTATTTAAAAAGAAAAAGATAAAAAAATCTGTTGAGCTGTCATTTACTGGAAATTTTAAAAGAAAAAAAAGGGTAGAGAAGAGAGGGATGAGTTGATGAGAAAGAATAGGAATGTGTTTTTTGAAAGTTTATCTTTGCTTAGAAAAATAGAATCTCAAGTTGATCACCATCTATATTCTAAGAGAAGTTTTACTACAGCTTCAGATCTATAGTATCATTTTATTGCCTTCCTTTGTTAAATACTTAGATTTGTTAAAGCAATCCTGATTTTAGATTTTAAGTGTTTATTTCTCAAAACATCAGCTACTTACAAATTTAAAATCAATTTTAAAAATTAAATTTTGTTCAATTAAATTATTTAAAACTAAATAATATAAAGTTTAAATTTGAAATTGAAATTTAGTAACTATTTTCAGACAAAAGAAAATAATAGTGATAATAATAAAAATAGTAAATAATAGAAGATGTTTCCCCACCTATCAGAAGACTGGGATTTAGATTTAACTTCTGGAGTCCAAGAAAAATTTCAGATAATTCCTTATGACCTAACTTGTGTGATTGGCTGTTTCCCCAACCCTGTCTTGACTAGACTTTAAATCTAGGAAGTAAGGTTTGGAGTCTCAGGAAACGTGGAAGCAGGGATGGGCCACGTGAATCAGACAGGAAAAAGAAGTGAGAGAAATTAGAGCAGGCAGATATTAGGAGAAACTGAAGTACAGTGGACTATTGCACGCTCCTCTCCCCCAAAGTACTCTTCATCCTAGCAAAGCCCTCTCTACAGTCAAGTGGTCTACTCTTTTTTTTTTTTTCTGACCAGAATTCAGAAAGTCACCAAGTTCAGTTTGAAACCTTTTGTTTGAGCAGTTAAAAAGAGATCTGAATAACTGGTTATTTTGGATAGTTTTTAAATTTTAATAGTCACTCATGTAAAAATATATTTTTTTAAACCGATGGATTATTCGTCATTTTGGGGAATCATAATCCTTCAGTTCAGTTGAGTTGCTCAGTCGTGTCCAACTCTGTGATCACATGGAATGCAGCACACCAGGCCTCCCTGTCCATCACCAACTCCCAGAGTTCACTCAAACTCATGTCCATCGAGTCGGTGATGCCATCCAGCCATCTCATTCTCTGTCATCCCCGTCTCCTCCTGCCCTCAACCCTTCCCAGCATGAGGGTCTTTTCAAATGAGTCAGCTCTTTGCATCAGGTGGCCAAAGTATTGGAGTTTCAAATTCAACATCAGTCCTTCCAATGAACACTCAGGTCTGATTTCCTTTAGGATGGACTGGTTGGATCTCCTTGCAGTCCAAGGGACTCTCAAGAGTCTTCTCCAGCACCACAGTTCAAAAGCATCAATTCTTCAGCGCTCAGCTTTCTTTATAGTTCCACTTTCACATGCCTCCACGACCACTGGAAAAATCATAGCCTTGATGAGACGGACCTTTGTTGACAAATTTTGTCTCTGCTTTTTAATATGCTGTCTAGGTTGATCATAACTTTCCTTACAAGGCGTAAGCGTCTTTTAATTTCATGGCTGCAGTCACCATCTGCAGTGATTTTGGGAGCCCCCAAAAGTAAAGTCTGACACTGTTTCCACTGTTTCCCCATCTATTTGACGTGAAGTGATGGGACCGGATGCCATGATCTTAGTTTTCTGAATGTTGAGCTTTAAACCAACTTTTTCACTCTCCTCTTCCAGTTTTATCAGGAGGCTCTTTAGTTCTTCACTTACTGCCTTAAGAGTGATGTCATCTGCGTATCTGAGGTTGTTGATATTTCTCCTGGCAATCTTGATTCCAGCTTGTGCTTATCCGGCCCAGCGTTTTTCATGATGTACTCGGCATGTAAGTTAAATAAGCAGGGTGACAATATACAGCCTTGACGTACTCCTTACCCAATGTGGAACCAGTCTGTTGTTCCATGTCCAGTTCTAACTGTTGCTTCTAGAACTGCATACAGATTTCTCAAGAGGCAGTTCAGGTGGTCTGTTATTCCCATCTCTTTCAGAATTTTCCACAACCTGTTGTGATCTACACAGTCAAAGGCTTTGGCATAGTCGATAAAGCAGAAATAGATGTTTTTCTGGAACTCTCTTGCTTTTTCAATGATCCAGCGAATGTTGGCAATTTAATCTCTGGTTCCTCTGCCTTTTCTAAAACCAACGTGAACATCTGGAAGTTCACAGTTCACATGTCGCTGAAGCCTGGCTTGGAGAGTTTTGAGCATTACTTTACTAGTGTGTGAGATGAGTGCAATTGTGCAGTAGTTTGAGCATTCTTTGGCATTGCCTTTCTTTGGGACTGACCTTTTCCAGTCCTGTGACCACTGCTGAGTTTTCCAAATTTGCTGGCATATTGAGTGCAGCACTTTCACAGCATCATCTTTTAGGATTTGAAATAGCTCAACTGGAACTCCATCATGTCCACTACCTTTGTTCATAGTGATGCTTCCTAAGGCCCACTTGACTTCATTGATTTCAGGATGTCTGGCTCTAGGTGAGTGATCAAACCATCGTGATTATCTGGGGCATAAAGATCTTTTTTGTACAGTCTTCTGTGTATTCTTGCCACCTCTTTAATATCTTCTGCTTCTCTTAGGTTCACACCATTTCTGTCCCTTATTGAGCCCATCTTTGCATGAAATGTTCCCTTTTTATCTCTGATTTTCTTGAAGGGATCTCTAGTATTTCCCATTCTATTGTTTTCCTCTATTTCTTTGTATTGATCACTGAGGAAGGCTTTCTTACATCTTGCTATTCTTTGAACTCTGCATTCAAATGCATATATCTTTCTTTTTCCCCTTTGCTTTTTGCTTCTCTTCTTTTCACAGCTATTTGTAAGCCCTCCTCAGACAGCCATTTTGCTCTTTTGCATCTCTTTTTCTTAGGAATGGCCTTGATCCCTGTCTCCTGTACAATGTCATGAACCTCCGTCCATAGTTCATCAGGCACTCTGTCAGATCTAGTCCCTTAAGTCTATTTCTCACTTCCATTGTATAATCATAAGGGATTTGAATTAGGTCTTACCTGAATGCTCTAGTGGTTTTCCCCACTTTCTTCAATTTAAGTCTGAATTTGGCAGTAAGGAGTTCATGATCTGAGCCACATTCAGCTCCCGGTCTTGTTTTTGCTAACTGTATACAGCTTCTCTATCTTTGGCTGCAAAGACTATAATCAATCTGATTTCGGTATTCACCATCTGGTGATGTCCATGTGTAGAGTCTTTTCTTGTGTTGTTGGAAGAGGGTGTTTGCTATGACCAGTGTGTTCTCTTGGCAAAACTTATTAGCCTTTGCCCTGCTTCATTCCGTGCTCCAAGGCCAAATTTGCCAGTTACCCCAGGTGTTTCTAGACTTCCTACTTTTGCATACCAGTCTTGTATAATGAAAAGGACATCTTTTTTGGGTGCTAGTTCTAAAAGGTCTTGTAGGTCTTCATAGAGCCGTTCAGCTTCAGCTTCTTCAGCATTAGAAGAAGGGCATAGACTTGGATTACCATGGTATTGAATGGTTTGCCTTGAAAACGAACAGACATCATTCTGTCATTTTTGAGATTGCATCCAAGTACTGCATTTCAGACTCTTTTGTTGACTGTGATGGCTACTCCATTCCTTCTACAGGATTCTTGCCCACAGTAGTAGGTATAATGGTCATCTGAATTAAATTCATCCATTCCAGTCCATTTTAGTTCGTGGATTCCTAAAATGTCAATATTCATTCCTGCCATCTCCTGTTTGACCACTTCCAATTTGCTTTGATTCATGGACCTAACATTGCAGGTTCGTATGCAATATTGCTCTTTACAGCATTGGACCTTGCTTCTATCACCAGTCACATCCACAACTGGGTATTGGTTTTGCTTTGGCTCCATGCCTTCATTCCTTCTGGAGTTATTTCTCACTGATCTCCAGTAGCATATTGGGCACCTACCGACCTGGGGAGTTCCATCTTTCAGTGTCCTATCTTTTTGCCTTTTCATACTGTTCATGGGGTTCTCAAGGCAAGAATACTGAAGTGGTTTGCCATTCCCTTCTCCTGTGGACCACATTTTGTCAGAACTCTCCACCATTACCCTTCTGTCTTGAGTGGCCCTACACTGCATGGCTTAGTTTCATTGAGTTAGACAAGACTGTGTGGCCCATGTGATTAGATTGGTTAGTTTTCTAATAATCCTTACCCACCATAAAGCACACACATATAAACTCAGGTGGTGCTAGTGGTAAAGAACCTGGCTGTCAACACAGGAGACATAAAATACATGGGTTTGATATCTGGGTCAGGAAGATCCCCTGAAGGAGAGCATGGCAGCCCACTCCAGCTTTCTTGTCTGAAGAATCCCATGGACAGAGGAGCCTGGAGGGCTACAGTCCGTAGGGTCGCAAAAAATCGGACACAGCTGAAGTGACTTAGCATGTGAGCACATAAACAAAAAAATAAATAACATTCCAATTATCTAAATAACCTTTTAGTATTTCATAATTTCTCTCTTTATACTGATTATACTAAAATATAAATCAACATCTCGGCAGGTGCTCTCTGTGCTTGGAAGGAAAACCCTATTTTTTTGTGTCACAGGCTTTATTAATCACCAAATGAAATGATCGGAAAACCATCAGCAACAACTTGAGATCTGAAGACTTCATGGTTTAACACAGACATAACTTTTTAAAAAAGATTACTTTAACTCTGCTGAATTAAAGTTCTGAGTAGGGGATGAGAAAAGAGTGATTATTGAGCCCCTATAATCATGATTTTTACGTGTGTTATTTCAGTTAGTCTTATGAACTCTAATACAGTAAAAGTATCATTACTCAGTATATATGTCAGGTATTATGGTAAGGGAATTACATTTTTTCTGTTGTTTAATCTTCACAGTTACCTTATAATGTAAATACTATTCTTATATTAAAAATGAGAGAACTGCTAAAAATTAAATCATTTGTCTAAGATTTTCAGATTTACAAAATTGTAAAATGAGAAATAAAATTTAGATTTAATTCACTACAAATACCTTGTCCTTTCGTTATTAATGTTTTTTTTTGAAACTCAAAAACATTTTTGCTGTTGTGTATGAAATGCACATCAAGAGAGGACTCTGGGATGCCTGCCATTTTCAGTTTCACGATGTTCATGGTAGTTGCTAAACATGTAATTGTTCACTTTGTGAAAGTTTCTTTAGGTATTCACTTAGCACTTTTGAGGTTTTCTGTATTTATATTTTATGTGATAAAACATGTACTTAAAAAAATTCATGGAGAATAGAAAATGTGAAAGACATGGGGGAGAACAAATCACTGGTAAGCTCACACTCAAAAATTAACAATTTCAGGAGTTGATTCAGTGCAGGATGGGAAGTGATGAGATTCACGGTCCTTATTTTCTTAAAGCAACATAGGACAAAAAACTCTAAAGGAAGTTCTTTTTAAATTAATGTGGTTGTTGTTGTTGAATTAGAAAAGAAATATTACCAGATATTTTTGGGGAAAGAGAAAAGTAAATTTCTTTGGAATTCCACCTTAATATAACCACTCATAATATTTTGATGTAACATTTTAGACCATAATGTTTTGTAACATTATAGATCATAAATACTATTTTATGTGTAAATAAAGGCCTTTAAAACATTATAATAAGATTAAACTGGGCTTCTCTTGTGGCTCATCTGGTAAAGAATCCGCCTGCAATGTGGGAGACCTGGGTTTGATCCCTGGGTTGGGAAGATCCCCTGGAGAAGGGAAAGGCTACCCACTCCAATATTCTGGTCTGGAGAATTCCGTGGACTGTATAGTCTGTGGGGTCGCAAAGAGTCGGACACGACTGAGCGACTTTCACTTCACTAAGGTTAAACTAAGAATTAAAGCAGTGCTGTTGTATATATATGATAGTTCAAGTTATCTTGAATTCTTTTTCACCTTTTGACCCTTCTCATCCATTTCTCCTACCACTCACTTCTAGCAACCATGGATCTGTTCTTTGTATCTATGAGATTGTTTTTTTTTTGGGGGGGTGGGGTGGGGTGTGTGGGTGTGGGTGTGTGTGTTTTAAATAGATTTCCTGGAGAAGGAAATGGCAACCCACTCTGGTATTCTTGCCTGGGAAATATCATGGAAAGAGGAGCCTGGTGGGCTACAGTCCATGAGGCTGCAACAATTGGACATGACTGAGCAACTAAACCATTATATATATATATATATATGTATATGTATATATGAGAGATCACATCATCATCTTTCTCTGTCTGACTTACTTCACTTAGTATTATGCCCTTGAGGTCTATTCATGTTGTTGCAAATGGCAAGATTTCATTTTTTATGGCTGAATCATACTCCATTGCACTACATATTATTTATCTATTCATCCATTGATGGACAGTTTAGGTTGTTTCCGTGTTGTGGGCATTGTAAGTAATGCTGTAATCAACATGGGAATGCAGATATCTCTTTGAGAAAGTGATTTCATTTCCTTCAGATAAATACCTAGAAGTGGAATTGTATTATATAGTAGTTTTAATGTTTTGAGGAAGCTCCATATTGTTTTCCATAGTGACTGGAGCAATTTATATACCCATCAATAGTTGCTTTTTCTTCACGTCCTTCCCAATACTTATTTCTTGTCCTTATGATTATAGCCATAGGTGTGAGGTGATAATGCATTATGGTTTTTATTTGCATTTCCCTGATGAGTAAGGTTATTGAGCATATTTTCATGTGTCTGTTGGCCATGTATATGTCTTCTTTGGGAAAATGTCTATTCACATCTTCTCACTTTCAAATCTGATTGTTTTTTACTGTTGAGTTGTATAAGTTCTTTGTGTATTTTGGATACTAAGCCCTTATCAGATATACGATTTACAAATATTTCCTTCCATTTAGTACCAGACTTTTAATTTTGTTGATAATTTCCTTTGCTGTGCAGAAGCTTTTTCCTTTGATATAGTCCCACTTGTTGATTTTGCTTTACTTGCTTTTACTTTTGCTGGCAGATTTAAAAAATCATCACCAAGAACTATATTAAGGAACTCATCACCTGTGTTTTCAGGTATTCTGTTCAAGTCTTTAATTGACTTTGAGCTAATTTTTGTAATATATGATATAAATTAGTGGCCCAGTTTCACTCTTCTGCATGTGGCTGTACAGTTTTCCCACCACTATTAATCAAGAGACAAACTTCCCCCATTATGTATTCTTGACTCCTTTGTTATAAGTTAGTTGATCATGTATATATGGGTTTATTTCTAGGCTCTCTATTTTATTGATTGATGTGTGTATTTATGCCAGTACCATACTAGTATAATTACTATAGTTTTGTAATAGAGTTTGAAATCAGGGAGCATAATGCTTCTAGCTTTGTTCTTCTTGGGATTCCTTTGGCTATTTAAGGTCCTTTGTGGCGTCATACAAATTTTAGGAAAATTTGTTCTATTTTTGTGAAAAATGACACTAGAATTTTGATAGGGATTGCCTTGAATCTGTAGATTGCTTTGGATAGTTTTTAACAATATTAGTTCTTCCAATTCATGAGCATGGAATATCTTTCCATTTATTCATGTGATCTTCAGTGTCTTTCCATTATTAATGTCTTATAGTTTTCAATGTACAGGTCTTGCACTTCCTTGGTTAAATTTATTCCTAGTATTTTATTCTTTTTGATGCAAGTGTGAATGGGATTCCTTTCTTAATTTCTCTTTTTGATAGTTCATTGTTGGCATATAGAAATACAACCAATTTTTGTATATTTATTTAACCTGCAACAAAATGAATTTGTTTATTGTTACTGTACTAACTTTTTTGATGAAGTCTTTAGGGTTTTCTGCGACTTAGCAGCAGCAGTGAGTGAATAAGCATAAGCTTGCATCTGCAAATAGTGACAGTTTTCCTTCTTCCTTTACAACTTGGATGAATTTTATTTCTTTTTCTCACCAAACTGCTCTGGCTAGCACCTCCAACACTATGTAAAATAAAAGTAGCAACAGTGATCATCCTTGTCTCGTTCCTGATCTTAGAGGAATGCTTTTAACTTTTCACCATTAGTATGATGTTAGCTGTGGGTTTGTCATAAGTGGCTTTCATTATGTTGAGGTATATTCTCTCAATACCTGCTTTGTTGAGAGCTTTTATTATAAATGGATCATATATTTTATCAAATGCTTTTTCTGCATCTATTGAGATGATCATACAGTTTTTTTCCTTCATTTTGTTAATGTGATGTACTCACTTGAGCACTGTAAATGATTCTTTTTAATGTATTATTAACTTTGATTTGCTAACATTTGTTGAGGAGTATTTGTACCTATGTTCATCAGGGATACTTGCCCATAATTTTCTTTTTTGTGTGTGGCATTCCTGTCTGGGTTTGGCATCAGAATAATGCTAGCCTCATAAAATGAGTTTGGAAGAGTTCCTGCCTCTTCAGTTTTTTGGAAGAGTTTGAGAAGAATTGGTATTAATTATTTTTTGAATATTTGTTAGAATTCACCAGTGAAGTGGGACTTCCAGTGCAGGGGCTACAGGTTCTATCCCTGGTTGGAGAACTAAGATCCCACATGCTGTGTGGCCTGGCAAAAGAAAAAAAACCAAAAACCAAACAAAAAACATCAGGGAAGCTCTCTGGTCCTGGACTTTTATTAGGAGATTTTTTGATTACTGATTCACTGTCCTTACTATTAAGAGTAATCGCTTGTTTCAGATTTTCTGTTTCATCCTGATTCAGTCTTAATACCTTGTATGTTTTAGGAAAGTGTCCATTTCTTCTAGGTTGTACAACTTGTTGACACATAATTGTTTCATTTCTGATTTTATTGAGTCTTCTCTCCTCTCTTTTCTTCTTGGTGAATCTAAAGGTGTTATGGATTCTTAAACAGCTAGCATTAAATGTAATCATGTTTTATAGTATGTTATAAATTTATTTAAAGGAATTGTCAGACATATCTTTTATTAGAGGGGGGGAAAGCTTTTAACATTCAAAATCTGTAAGATTACTTAAATCCTGCAGATGAAAAAATATGCCATTGTTGCGTTACTGTCCCCTTGATAACTCTTGATAGATCTGATAAGGAGGCGACCTGTTAATGGAAGGATTAAAGAACTAGCAATCAAGAATTCTGGTTTCTAGTTCTGACTGTGCCACTCACTCAAAGCCTCACTGTGAACAAGTTCGACTTCTTTGGACTTCAGTTTCCTAAACTGTTAAATGAAAGGATTGGGCAGTATCTCAAAAGACACTTACAGCTAAAACAACTTATGACCCAGGGAATTTGGCCAGGCTTGGATCAAATTTTATTCCAATAAAGGACGAATTCATAATACAGAAACATTCTGTAACTGGAAGAAGACAGCTAGCCATCTATTTGCTACCAGCGCAGATACAATGTGTTTCCTGTCCTTTCCACAAGCAGCAATGGGAAGAGGGGGAGGGGGAGCACAGGAAAAGGATGTCCTTCCCAGACTTGTCACTCACCGGCCTGTATCTTTACTTTTGTCATGGCTTATTATCTCAGAACTCCATCCCACAAAAGAACTACAAATGACTTGCTAAGGGGACAAAATAAGTGTTTCATTTAATCTTCATTTGTTAATATTTTTTTCAGGTGCCTTCCTTTATCATTGTAGTGTGAATTTATAGTGGCATAATTTCAAGGACTTGAGAGAAGGGTAACAATTAGACACACTTGAAACGACTTTGGTGTGTCTTTCATAGGGTAACAATAACGCGAGTTTGCAAGTGAACCATGGAAGAAACCGCGAACCGGACAAGTAAGTGAAAAGGGAGAAGGGTCTGAATACCTAAGATAGCGCTAGGGCGAAGAAAGGGACTTTGTTCTTTCAGGTAGTTTCAGGCACTGCGAGAATTGATTGTACTTGACAGGAATTGTGTCATGTATTCCCAGCGACAGCACTTGAGTCAAACATTGAAATGAGTATAAACTGCTCGGGAATGAGGAAAAAAAGAGATCGAAATGACAGAGCTTTGGATATCCAAAACTTTTTACAGGATTTACTGCAAGATTAACTACAAAGGGAAAAGGACTTCAGCGGAGTAGTGTTTCAAATGAGGTGTCAACCAACCAGAATTTGGAAGCAGCAGGAAGTTGCTGTGCAGAGTTCTGTAGAGATGATCAGTTTCTTCTCCGTGAGAATTGATCAGGCAACAGGTCTGATTGAACCCTAAGCGAAAAAGAAAGGCAGGAACGACAGCCATACGGAAATGGACAGAACTGAGGCGTGTCTAGGGTCAGAGAATCACCGAAGTCAGAGCAGAAGGGTTCTAGAGTGGTGGCTGGAGAACCCCGGTGACGGGGTTGGACTGGCGAAGCTTGCTTTGAGCTTGTTTCTTATCAGAACTCCAGGAAGCTCCAAAAGATGTGCAGCTCGCGCTATCATTTCAACGCGCTAACTTCCGTGTGTGTGCAACAGCGAGCGCCACCCAAGAACTTCCGCGTGTGAGGGAGCCCAGAGTACCGCCCGCGGGCGCCCAGCCCCTCAGGGAGGAAACCCGCGCTCTCCGCAAGGGGGCGGCCCCCACCGCCGCGGGAAGGGGCGGGGCTGTGGGCGGGGCCGCGCTCGCGCCCCGTCCGAACGCAGCCCCACAGGCCGCCCGCGCAGCGCTCGCCGGCGCCCCGCCCCGCGACTACATTTCCCAGCAAGCCCCGGGCCGCCCGCGCGCCGCAGTTGACCCATTTCCCGGCCCGTCCCGGGCTCGGCCGGCCCCCGCGCCCAGGCGGCTGCTCCCTGCTGACTGGGGTGTGGGCGGGGAGCGGCGGAGGGAGGAGGAGGCGCTGCTGGCCGCCGCCGTTGCCTCCGCTCCTGGGCAGCTTCCCCGGTTCCTGCGGCCGCCATGGACGAGCAAGCGGGTCCCGGCGTCTTCTTCAGCAACAACCACCCGGCCGCCGGTGGTGCCAAGGGTCTCGGGCCTCTGGCGGAGGCTGCCGCGGCCGGCGACGGGGCGGCTGCGGCGGGGGCGGCCCGAGCCCAGTACAGCCTCCCGGGGATCCTGCACTTCCTGCAGCATGAGTGGGCCCGCTTCGAGGTCGAGAGAGCCCAGTGGGAAGTGGAGCGGGCGGAGCTGCAGGTAAAGACCCTCCCGGCCTGGCCCTCTTCATCCCGCCTCTTCGCTCCCTTCCGCCCCGCCCCGGACCCTTCCCCCTCCCCTGCTTAGCCGCCGCTCGTCCCCTCCCCCTTTGCTCCCGCCCGTCCCACCCCGAACCTCGTCCCCCTCCTCCCTTCGCCTGTGCCCGTCGCAGACCCCACTTCCTCGCCGCGGGTTCCCTCTCTCGCCCCGGTTTCGTTGTTTACCTTCCTCGCACCTTTTCATCTGCTCCTTTCCACCCTCAACTCTCAGGTTCATTTCAGCTCTCTTGCCATTCCACATCTTAGATGTTCCCTTCAGTTTGGGCTTAGAGTAGTTTTGCGAGATAAGCAAACATCCCCTGTCCTGGTGAGTCCCATCCTGGGTCTAGAGATGGTCCCCGTAAAAGGTGTTGACAGTTGGCGCCTCTCTGTAAGGAAGGTGACCAAAGAAGACAACCAGAAATTGTGTCCGTGAGGCCTTGACTTTAAGCAAGAAGCTGCTGTTGGGCCAGAGTGTTACTAGGAGTATCAGCTCGCTTTTTATAAATGAAAATGTTTCTTCCCTTCCTTCTCCCTCGCCCCCTCCGGCGTTTCTCTTAGGTATTTCAGATTCCTGGATTTTGAATGAAGTACCTAGATGAGCCCTGCCAGATGATGGTTCAGAGATGATTTCCCCTTCCCAGAATCTAAAGCTTCCCACGGGTTAATTTTCTGTTCAGGGTTTTGTGAGATTGACTTGTACTTTAACAGGAAACTAAAAGGAGCTTTAAAGTTGGTTACATTTCCTTGCATAATTTGCAAGATAAAGTGTATCCAGGGAGGAACTACTGTGGGCTCTTAGAAGGCTGAGAGTGAGACTGGTACTTTGCAGGCAGTTCTGAATTGGTAAGTAGGTTTCAGTGGCTGTTCTTAAAACTTCAAGGCATTCACCAGTTTCACAAAGAACTTAGAAAATTCTGAGTGGCTGTGCCTTTCTGTTTACTGGCTAATCTTGTATGCTTGTGAAATCTGAGTATAGGTTGGTGAAATACTTGAAGTTAAAATACTACCCACTATGCCACTGTTTTTGGTAGCATGTATTTTCTTTGGCACTTAAAAAAAAGAAAAGAAATAGAATCGTGTTAAATGGAATCATGTGCTGAAATAGACTGCTTTGGTGGAGTGGAAGTGGTTGTGGAAAGAGCAAGCAGAAAGGGTTATAATACAGGCTGTGTTTGCTGCCAGCTCTGTGACCTTGAGGAAATCCTTTAACAAACTCTCTGAACTTCAGTTTCATCCTATATTCAGCGTCTTTATTAAGTGCTAACACTGTGCCTGTAGGCTTGGGAGTTAACAAAACTGACAAAACCTCTGTTCTCATAGAGCTTATGTTTTAGTTGGGAGGCAGCAAATGCAGCTATATAGTATGCTGATCCATAGTGGCAACTGCTATGGGAAAAGTACACCAGGATACAAGAGTAAAGTGTGATCTCAGTCATGTCTGAGTCTTTGCGACCCCATGGACCGTAGCCCACCAGGCTCCTCTCTGTACATGGGATTTTCCAGACAGGAATACTGAAGTAGATTGCCATTTCCTCCTCCAGGGGATCTTCCCCACCCAGGGATCAAACCCCAGTCTCCTGAGTCTCCTGCATTGGCAGGGAGATGCTTTACCACTTAGCCATCTGGGAAAGCCCCTTAGAGTATGATGGGGCAGCTGTTTTAGATGGAGTGGTCAGGGAAGGCCTCTGAGAAGTTGAATGAAGTGAGGGTGTGATCTATAGTTTCTGAGATTCTGCTTATTTATACAGTTATATGTTTATATTCTTTGGCAACTTTTTCATTGATACCATTTTGTTACTTTAGTATCTAGTCTGTTGATATTTGTAATTTTTCTCATAATGAACCAGCAATGCATTCCATAAATGAGTTTGTGGATTTCAGACTTCAAGGAAGTATTAAAGGCAGGCTTTAACTTTAACCATTGTACAATTGTGGATAATGATTTTTGTATGTAGCTGCTTAAATTTTAACTTCTTATCCAGTTTAGAGAATGTAAGATAAGTCACACTAATTTGTTCAAAAACAAACAAAACAGTTCTTACCTTTCTACCTGGGAAGTCTGAAAATTTCCAACCTATCTTAACTTCTCTCCTTCCACCCCCATATTTATCTTTTAATTTCCCTGTAGCTGTAGTTATTCTTCAGTTGTGCCCTCTCTACCCCTGCCCCCCAGAATACACACACACACACACACACACACACACACTACTTAACTGGGTTATTTGTGGCAAATGTTAAACTTTGGGTAGATTTCCTATTGGTGCTCATCATATTAAGAATACTACATGTTCACTGAATCTTTTGGTTTGAGGTCCACTTAAATTAAACATCCATGGAGAAACGTCAGAAATGTGCCGTGACTTTTAAACAACAAGTATATTCTGTTGGAAGGAGAGAGTTTGTAGGAATCTGTGTCTTTTGATTGTCTTATTAGCGTAATTGAAAATATATTTTAAAAATCCTTTCTTTATATCAGAATCATTAAACTTGATTATATTCCTTTATTTTTCTTTTGCCTTTGAAATTTTTCTAGAAAAACAGTAGGAAATAAGAATTGAATGAATGATGATAATGAAATTTGGATTAGTTGGTATCCTCCTTTTATTTTTATATCTTTGCCTATGTCAGACTAATACCAGACTCAACAAAAATACCTTTAAGATTAGGTCTAATTGTCCCTTGAGGAACCTGTCAGTCCTGCTCTTTCAAGTTGCCAGGGCTGAGTTGTAAAAGGCAATCCAAGTTCTCATCTTCGCGGCCTGCCTGCATCACTTCCTCCCTCCTTCAGATCTGGGGAGTAAGGAACTGGTTAGCTTGTGCCAAAAATTTACTGGTCATTTTTTGCCCCTTTGCCCATGTTGATTAATATAAAATTCTCTTTTTACTTGTGGAAATCCCCCTCTTGCCTCACCACCACCACCATTCATAAGAAAGTATGTAATTCATGGGAAAAGAATGGTCAGGATTACTACTGAGCTTTATATTTGTGAAAGAAATTGGAGATAGAATATGAATCTAATATTTGAGAGAATTTTCTGTGTATGACACATTGTGTTCGATGATCTCAAAGACACATGCAGTCTAGTTGGAGTGATAGAACGAACAAAATGCAGTAGAATCAGAATTTATCATTTTGAGGGTTTAACTTTTCTTAGAATAGTGTAAGAGAGGAGAGGGAGCAGTGGATGAGAAGAGCAGGAAGAAAGGACTAATGAGGTAATGAGAATCTGAGACTCAGTATTTGAAAATTACTGATTTCTGGGAAAGAAGCATATAAGTAAAAAATAGTAATTATTGTGTCTATGTTTTGATGTTGTATGTGATAGGGGAGGTTCTGCTATCTACCTGGAAATGCTGAATTGCATGAAAAAGGTGATATGATTGAGTTTTAGGGCATGTGGTGTGGAGGCTCTGTGTGTGTGTCCTCAGTCACTCAGTCATGTCTGATTCTTTGCGACCCCCTGGACTGTAGCCTGCCAGGCTTCCCTGTCCATCACCAACTCCCGGAGCTTGCTCAAACTCATGTCCGTTGAGTTGGTCATGCCATCCAACCATCTCATCCTCTGTCGTCCCCTTCTCCTCCCACCTTCAATCTTTCCTAGCATCAGGGTCTTTTGAGTGAGTCAGTTCTTTCCATCAGGTGGTCAAATAAATAAATGAATACATTCATAAAATGTTTGATGGTAATAAGTGCCATGATAAAGTAGGGTAAGGAGAATATGGAGTGCTTGAGAGGGTAGAGTGAGGAAGAAAGGCTTTACTGATGAGGTGCTTAAAGCAAAGACCTGAAAGGGTGAAATCTGAGGAAGAATATTCTAATCAGGGGAACAGTAGGGGGAAGGGTAAATAAATGTTCAAGGAGTAATTAGGCAAGTGTGGCTGGAGTAGAGGAGGAGAATGGAAGAAATGATGTCAGAGGTATTGGGCCTTTCTCATTGTAAGCACTATATGTTTATACCAGCATGATGGGCAACTGTTGAAAGGGTCTGAACAGAAGAGTGACACCTTCTTCCAATGGAACCCTTTGCAAGGATCCAGAATAGACTGGGAGGGGAGACAGATCAGAAAGTCTAGTTAGAGTCTATTTTCATCCTCTAAGCCAGAGATGAACTAGAGTGATAGTGACCGGATAACATACTCACATGTGATACATACTTAAAATATAATAGATTCCAATACATTTTTGAAGGTAGGGCTAGCAAGATGTGTCGAAGGATAGGAAGTGAGATTTGAGGAAAAGGGGATTAAAAGTATGACTCAGCTTCATAGACTATTGTGAAGGTTTACTGAGCATTTAAATGGACAAAATAAACTCTTAAAACGACACTTTATTTTTTGTTATTATAACTGTTATTTACAATTACAATGAAAGACAACATGGCACAGACCTGGATTTAAATCTTTGCTTTAAGCTTTCTGTTTTCTTTCATGCTACATATATGTTTGCCATAATTCTGACCTCTCAGAAACTTAGTGTCTTCATGTGTTAAGGTGAGGCTGATAAACTACCTGATGAGAATTAAATGAGATGTTTAAAAATTTCTAGCAGAAGTCTGGTACATAAAGTGCTGAATAAATGAATGGTAGCAAGTATGTGATGTTAAGTTTGTACTTGTATGTATCTCCTTGTCCCCAGAGAAAAGCCGAATCTTCAGTTATAACTCTTCTAAGGCTAGAGCAAGTAAGTGCCATCCTGGGACCATGCAGTTTAGTACTTTGAGTCTGATGATGGTGCTCGGACATTTAAGGAAGAGTGAATTATTGCCTTCAGTGTCAGCCTCAAAATACTGACTGTACACTTGAAATGTACTTGCTTTTCTTAGTAATCCACTGTGTTTTGGAACTTAAATTTTTCTGAATATGTTTGTCTTAACCTTACATGACTTCTTGGATAACAAATTGTATACATTTACCAACCACTCTATAAAACTAATCTTTGATATCATTTGTCCCTTTAAATCACTTCTTTTAAACGTGGACCAGCTGAACCCCATTGTGGTATGGTATAATTTTGTAAACAGGTTCATTTTTCATTCTATTTATATTATTGATAACTTTATAATCTTTATATTTTGGAAAGATTACTGAGGTTTTACTCCTTTAAAACATATCTTACTATTTGTCACTTTAGTTCAGTGTGCTTCAACTTTAGGTGAAATCTTAGAAATTTTAAAAAATACTCATTTCCTGACCTGTAACCACCGCCCCCCCAGACCATTTAAATCAGAATCTTAAGAATCAGGGTCCATGCTATTAGTACTCTTTTGAGTTTCCTAGTTGTTCTAATATGCAGCAAGTATTGAGAACCACTGCTTTCGTTGTCCTTTTCTGTTTTTATGTATGTTATTTTTGTTCAGTCACTAAGTTGTTCAGACTCTATGGACTGCAGCATGCCAGGCCCCCTGTCCCTTACTCTCTCCTGGAGTTTGCCCAAGTTCATGTTTATGTATGTAGTTTGATGATTTCAACACTTGTGTTGATGTTCCAGATACAGATGGCTTTTTATAGAATTTAGGATGTAATTTCTGTTATGTTTCTATTATTCTTTTTGATGACATGTAGCATTTTATTTTTAGGCAGTAGCATATTATAGTTTGAATCACCTCTCTCTGAATAACTGATATAGTAGCTGGTATGGGACTTCCTTCATAGCTCAATTGGTAAAAAGAACTGACTGCAATGCAGGAGACCTGGCTTCAATTCCTGGGTTGGGAAGATCCCCTGGAGAAGGGAATGGCAGCCCACTCCAGTATTCTTGCCTGGAGAATCCCATGAACAGTGGAGTCTGGCAGGCTACTATGATATAGTAATCTTTGAGCTGGCATGAACTTTGGAAGCTGTCACCTACAACCATCTTTTACAGGTAAAGTGAGGCCCAGACAGGGGTACATGACAAGAAATGAAGTAGATTTCAAACAAGCTCCGTCACTTAAATCGCCAGGTACCTTTATGGTTATTTTTAAACTTTTCAAAAACATCTTCCTTGATCTTACACCCTTTGAAGGTAGAGTCACACTAATGTGACTTACTATTTTCCTTTTTATTTTGAAGCAATAGACATGGCAAATAGATGGGGAAACAGTGGTAGACTTTATTTTTTGGGCTCCAAGATCACTGCAGATGGTGACTGAAGCCATGAAATTAAAAGATGCTTACTCCTTGGAAGGAAAGTTATGGCCAACCTAGACAGCATATTAAAAAGCAGAGATATTACTTTGCCAACAAAGGTCCATCTAGTCAAGGGTGTGGTTTTTCCAGTGGTCATGTATGGATGTGAGAGTTGGACTATAAAGAAAGCTGAGCACCAAAGAATTGATGCATTTGAACTGGGGTTTTGGAGAAGACTCTTGAGAGTCCCTTGGACTGCAAGGAAATCCAACCAGTCCATCCTAAAGGAGATCAGTCCTGAGTGTTCATTGGAAGGACTGATGTTGAAGCTGAAACTCCAATAGGTTTGGCCACCTGATGCGACGAAGAGCTGACTCATTTGAAAAGACCCTGATGCTGGGAAAGATTGAAGGCAGGAGGAGAAGGGGACAACAGAGGATGAGATGGTTGGATGGTGTCACCGACTCAGTGGGCATGAATTTGAGTAAACTCTGGGAGTTGGTGGTGGACAGGAAGGCCAGGCATGCTGTGGTCCATGGGGTCACAAAGAGTCAGACACGAGTGAGCAACTGAACTGAACTGAATAGACATGGAGATTTTACTGTGTTCTGTATACTGTTTTCAAGCTTATTTTATTAGCTATATTCAAGATTTCCTGTTTACTTTGGTGTTCTGAAGTTTCATAATGTTGTATCAGAGTATAGATTTCTTTTTATTTTATTTGGGACTTTATTAAGCTTGACATCTTATTGGTTCTGCAGAATTCTCAGTCGTTATCTTTTTAGATTTCTCCTCTGTCTTATCCTCTTTTCCATTTCGGTCTCTGATTATATGTCTCTCAGCCTTCTTTATCTGCTTTAGTTTTTCCATATTTTTTATCACTACATGCATTATTCTGGATAGTTTATTCTGATTTATGAACCAGTCCATTGTGCATACGTGCTAAGTCACTTCAGTCATATCTGACTCTTTGCGACCCTATGTACTGTAGACCAGGCTCCCTCTAAAGTTGAAGCTACTCTTAAGATTATCCAGTGAGTTTGTAATTTTGGTTATTGTTGAAGTTTAGTTTTGGTTCCATTTGTAAGTCTTCTGCAAGAATCTGCCTGCATTTCAGGAGACCCAGGTTCGATCCCTGGGTCAAGAAGATCCCCTGGAGAACAGAATGGCTACCCACTCCAGTATTCTTGCTGGAGAATTCCATGGACAGAGGAGCCTCTGGTGGGCTATAGTCCATGAAGTTGCAAAAAGTCGGACACTACTGAGTGACTAACACATAAATCTGCTGCATCTCTTAGTAGTTTCCTGTTCCCTGCAGATATTTTTGAGGTTGCCTTTTACTCTTTAAACCGAATAAGTACAGTTATTTCAAAGTTGATGTCTCTCTGCTCCATATATGTGAGATTGCTTTTGCCAGTTCCTGCTCATGATGACTTGTTTCTTTGTATGCTTAGATATCTTTTTGCTGCTCACTGTCTTTGAGAAAGTATAAGACTAATCAGGTCTCAGATAAAGGTATCTCCTACAGAAAGTTTTTGCCTTTGTTTCTGGTAGTTTCTGCAGGCATTATATAGACTGAACCACTTTGAAATAAATTCCTTGCTTAAAGTTTTAGACCACCCAAGTAGTTGACACATACTTTGGTTGTGAAGTTTTGAGTGCCAGTGTACTGCTTCAGGCTTCTCTGGTGGCTCAGATGGTAAAGAATCAGCCTGCAGTGCAGGAGATCCAGGTTTGATCCCTGAGTTGGGAAGATCCCCTGGAGAAGGGAATGGTAACCCACTCCAGTAGTCTTGCCTGGAGAATTCCAAGCACAGAGGAGTCTGGCAGGCTGTGGTCCATGGGGTTGCAAAGAGTTGGACACGACTGAGCGACTATCACATCACATACTTCTGTGTCACCTTTGCCTTGAGAGTATAAACCCTTTCAGTTCAGTTCAGTTCAGTCGCTCAGTCGTGTCCGACTCTTTGCGACCCCGTGAATCACAGCACGCCAGGCCTCCCTGTCCATCACCAACTCCCGGAGTTCACTCAAACTCGCCTCCATCGAGTCGGTGATGCCATCCAGCCGTCTCATTCTCTGTCGTAGGATCTTATTAATAATGTGCCTATTATGAAACTGTTTACCTCAGATTGGGACTTGAATCCACGTGGCTGGGACTTGAACCCAGCCAAAACCACATACCTGGTTTCAGGACCTAATGAAGCTCAGGTTTTTGATGTCTCATAGCAGAAAGAATTCAGCGAGAGACAAAGTGATAGGTAAGAAGTGGGTTTATTCTGATTCAGAGAGAAGCACACTCCACAGACAGAGTGTGGGCCCTCGCAGAGGGTGAGTGGGGCTGTGAGATGTGGCATGGTTAGTTTTTATGGACTGGGTAATTTCATATGCTAATGAGTGGGGGAATTATTCCAGCTACTTTGAGGAGGGAGTGGAGATCTCCAGGAATTGGACCACCACCCACTCCTTGGTCTTTTGACAGTGCCTTGGAACTGTCATGTCTTTGCTTTTTAATATGCTGTCTAGATTGGTCATAACTTTCCTTCCAAGGAGTAAGCATCTTTTAATTTCATGGCTGCAATCAGCATCCGCAGTGATTTTGGAGCCCCAAAAAATAAAGTCTGACACTGTTTCCACTGTTTCCCCATCTATTTCCCATGAAGTGATGGGACCAGATGCCGTGATCTTCGTTTTCTGAATGTTGAGCTTCAAGCCAACTTTTTCACTCTCCTCTTTCACTTTCATCAAGAGGCTTTTGAGTTCCTCTTCACTTTCTGCCATAAGGGTGCTGTCATCTGCATATCTGAGGTTATTGATATTTCTCCCGGCAGTCTTGATTCCAGCTTGTGCTTCTTCCAGCCCAGCGCTCCTGATGATGTACTCTGCATATAAGTTAAATAAGCAGGGTGACAATATACAACCTTGACATACTCCTTTTCCTATTTGGAACCAGTCTGTTGTTCCATGTCCAGTTCTAACTGTTGGTCCCTGACCTGCATACAGGTTTCTCAAGAGGCAGGTCAGGTGGTCTGGTATTCCCATCTCTTTCAGAATTTTCCACAGTTTATTGTGATCCACACGGATGTGAGAGTTGGAATGTGAAGCAAGCTGATCACCGAAGAATTGATGCTTTTGAACTGTGGTGCTGGAGAAGACTCTTGAGAGTCCCTTGGACTGCAAGGAGATCCAACCAGTCCATTCTAAAGAAGATCAATCCTGGGTGTTCATTGGAAGGACTGATGCTAAAGCTGAAACTCCAATACTTTGGCCACCTCATGCGACGAGTTGACTCACTGGAAAAGACTCTGATGCTGGGAGGGATTGGGGGCAGGAGGAGAAGGGGACGACAGAGAATGAGATGGCTGGATGGCATCACCGAGTCGATGGACATGAATTTGAGTGAACTCCGGGACTTGGTGATGGAAAGTGAGGCCTGACGTCCTGTGATTCATGGGGTCGCAAAGAGTCGGACACGACTGAGTGACTGAACTGAACTGAACTGGAACTGTCATGGCGCCTTTGGATGTGTCATTTAGCTTGCTGATTGAGGGTCAAGGTCTAATCAGAGTTGACTTGTTTGCCTGTCTTGGACCCCTCTGATTCTAATCGGTTTATGTTGTGTCCCTGGGCTATGTCATTCTTTCAAAAGTTGTGCCCAACCTCTTTCCCTTCTGTTACAATTAAGACTCTCGATGGTTCTGGTCTTTACATTTTGTCTTTTGGATTTACAGAGCTGTCCAAACTATAGCTCAGATTTGTTCTGATTGGTCAGCACCCAGAGGGCAAAATGGCTTTTGTTCCCTTACCTCACTGGGTTTCCATTTTCCCTTCAATTTTGGTCAAATAATTCCTTACTTTCTTACCAGCTTTGCTAATGATGAGTCTGGAAATATTTTATCTAGATGTTTTTGGCTCTTTTCAATAGGAGAGCTGTTTCATGACATCATTACTAGCACTAGTTGTCATATACTACTTTCTAAATTCTCATAAATTACTTTCTAAATTCTCATACATTACTTTCTAAAACTGATAGATAAAAAAATGGCCTTAATAGTTATTTGTAGAGAACTATCACTGATAGTATTTCTTTATCAGGAGTTGTGCCATTTAGCCCTAAATATTACTTATTAACTAAATCAACTTTTCTTTGTATTGTGGGGGAGGATACTTACTTCCACAAACTGGTTATTTAAGCAGAATTTAAAGCAAACCCCTTTTCTAATCAGCCTTTGAAAGGTATTTGAAAACTCCCATAATTGGGACTGATTTCCCTTTGTCAGCCTACTGTGTACTTGATGTCAGCTACACTTTTTTTTTTTTTACACTTTTGATGGAGTTTCTTGATTTGGTCAACATTTTGATAAAGTAGTCTACTGACCATCATAATTTGGCAGTGGGAAATGTGTGCTTTCTAGTCAGACAGCTCCATAACTTCTGATTTTAATTTTTCCAGACCTTCTTTTTATTTTTTTAATTTTATTAAAAAATTTTTTATTTATTTATTTTTTGGCCACATGGCTTTTGGGATCTTAATTACCCAACCAGGGATTGAACCCTGGCCCTCGGCAATGAAAGTGCAGTCTTAACTACTGGACACCAGGGAATTCTTTGGACCTCATTTTTATTTGTGAATTATAGATAATATACTCAACAAGCACCGTAGGTGTGTGGTTTTAAAAAGATAAAATATGCAAAGTATATGACCAATAGGTGTCCAGTAAGCAGTTTGCTCTTCTTGGTTGAAATTTCTGTGGATAGAATGCATTTGTTTGTATTGTTTCAATCATATTTTAGAAGCCAAGAACTAGTTTAAGTGATCCTTTTGGCATAGTAACTGCTTACATTCTCTTTGCCCTGTTAGTAGTGATTGTGAACCAGTGAAGCTGCTCAGTCGTGTCCGACTCTTTGTGAGCCCATGGACTGTAGCCCCCCAAGCTCCTCTGTCCATGGATTTTTCCAGGCCAGAATACTGGAGTGGGTAGCCATTTCCTTCTCCAGGGGATCTTCCCAACCCAGGAATCGAACCCAGGTCTTCTGCACTGCAGGCAGATGCTTTACTGTCTGAGTCACCAGGGAAGCGTAATAGTAGTGATTCAGTCGGACACGACTGAGTGACTGAGCTGAACTGACGGACATTAAATTTATGGTAGATGAAATACGGTGTGGCCAGAGATGGCGGTAATAACTTATAGGCATTGCAGACTAGAGATACAACAGAGAAAACTGGAGTTTGGGAGAGAAACCTGAGGCAAGAAGAAGTTGGGAAGCTCGTAGAAAAGAATAGATAAAGGCTCAGAGGGGTTGAGGTGGGTATAGGCAGATAGGAGTCACAGACTTCACCACACACGTTCACCTGTTTTTAATTCCTAATGGATATATTTTCTGTAGTCTTCATTTTAGCACTTAACTATTGTAGAATTTTAAGGCTGACAAGGATAGACAACTAATAATATTTTAACCTCCAAGGGACCTTAGAACATATATAGTCTCATACTTTGTTCCATCTTTTAGAGCCTGTGAAACTGAAAGTCACTCAGTCATGTTCAACTCTTTGCGACCCTATGGACTGTACAGTCCGTGGAATTCTCCAGGCCAGAATACTGGAGTGGGTAGCCTTTCCCTTCCCTAGGGGATCGTCCCAACCCAGGGATCGAACTTAGGTCTCTCACATTGCAGGTGGATTCTTTACTAGCTGAGCCAGAAGGAAAGCCCTATACAGCCAGAGGGAGGAAGTAAATTGAGATCACTCTGTGAGTTCGTGTATGTTTAATTTAGAACTCAGGAGTCCCAGTACTCAGCCTGAGCCATTGTTCTCCATACCTCATTGTCTCCTTTTTTTGATCCCTCTCCCTGAATAACTGCTTCTGATCTGAAGTAGACAAATGAATTATAATATTTACCTGATTAAGTATTCTTTGAATAGCTGTCATAATTTAAAGAAAATTATCATTTATTTCAGTCTTTTCTTCAGGTAGTGTAATGAAACAGTTATATTGTAAGGGGCTCAGGAAAAGTCTTTAACAATTTGTGTTCCTCAAACGCGTTTAATAATGTATCACTATATTTTCTTTTAATACTTTTATTTATTTTTGTGTAGTGAATGTTGAAATACAGTGTTTATTTCTCTTTAAAAATGCAAATTTGGATATTTTGCAACTTGCTCTGAGAATAGCCTAATTAAGTCCTGTGTATATATATTTAGTAATATAGTTTATGTTTATTGATCATATATCATTTTTTGTGTAGTGCTTTAGTTATTAGGTTATTCTTAGCTCACCTACTTTACATATGCTATATTTGAACAGAATAATATGTCAATCATGTATTTGCTCTTATGCAGTAAAGTATTTGAGGAAATAAAAATCACTTTCTTTGGCAAACTTTAATGCTGCTTAACCTCTATTATAAAAACACCCTATCTGAACAAGATGATGGAATACTAGAAAATACTGATACGTACAAGGGAAAATTTGTCATAGTGTTGGTTAACAGCAGTATGGCAAAAGGAGAAGTGAGTAGGTATTTTGTTTTGGAGATAAGATAGGGAGAAAAATAAGGGAGTAGAAGCCCTAGAATTCAGGTGAGCTTTGGGAAGTACTGAGTAAGGTTGGGTGGAATAGGTATTTTGGGTGTGGTGAATAGATTCTTGGCATAACTCCACTATAGGGATCCAAAAAAAGCGCCAGGGGGAGTGTTTCATTACCTTACACACAGGTTTTATTAACACTCATTTACATGTGAGGGAAGTTGGATCCAATACCAGCATATCTAGTTAGGAGAAATAAACATGATGTCAAATTCCTAAAGGATGATACCAGTTTCACCTGATGGAAAATTACAGCCCAGTCTGGGACTTGTTCTCAATTTTTTTGTTTATACTTTCTAAATGAGAAAATTAAGCAGTGAGCTAAGGAACCTGAATTATAGGCACAACTAAAACCTGCTCCTGAGGAATGTGGATTCATATGCTAAAAGGAGGGAACAGAAGCAGCCTGGGGATCTGGGTCAGCTCACTTACTGAACTTGAAAGAGTAGTCGGTCAGGGAGGATGGTGCCCTGGTCCCAGTAATAGAACCCAGTACTGTATCTGCTGTTTCCTCTCTTTCTTTTCTTCTTTATTCTCCAAAAATAATAATAGTTTTATTTAATGAGCACTTGCCATGTGCCAGGTACAGCGCTAAGCACTTTACATGTATAATTTTTATTAACCTTTGCAAAACTACTTGTGTAGATATTCATAATCATTCCATAATTCATAGATGGTGAATTAATAACCCTGGTGGCTCAGTGGTACAGAATCTGCCTGCCAGTGCAGGAGACCCAGGAAGCACGGTTTGGATCCCTGGGGTGGGAAGATGCCTTGGAGACGGAAATGGCAACCCACTCCAGTATTCTTGCCTGGAAAATCCAACGAACAGAGGGAGCCTGGCTGGCTACATTCCGTAGGATTGCGAGAGTCAGACATGACCTAGTGACTAAACAACAACAGTTCATAGATGAGAAGAGAGGTTAAATAAGGAATAACTTTGCCATAAGGAAAGTTTGAGTGATGAGCCTGGGCATGGTAAGTAGAAAGAAATACAAACATACGGTCATTTGTCAGTGTAAGACCAAGTGCACTGACCGTTCACTATTGTGTTTTAAAATGCTGGTTGGAGTGCTGTGTTGTCAGTCTTGAATAAGCTACAATTATAATATATTAATGATTTCTGATTTTAGGTTTTTTTGACCATTTGGTGTGTGGGATCTTGGTTCCCTGACCAGGAATTGAACCTGTGCCCTGGCAGGGAAAGTGCAGAGTCTTAATCACTGGACTGCCAGGGAAATCCCTGGTTTTCTTTGAGTAAAGCACACTGAGTGCAAAACCATAGATTTTAAATGATTTTTTTCCCCAGTCTTTGACAGTTCATCCAAATCTAATTTTACAAAACCTAATGTTTTTTAGTCGGTTTCCTTTGTCTTGTCTTTCTGAAGCATTCAGTGTAGTCTTTCTCGTCATGCCTATATTTTGTTGGTTTATATAATACTTAATTGAATTACCTGATCAAAGTACCAAGTGGAACCGACATCAGCAGGTTTGGGAGGAAGTCCAGTTGACTCTTGGTTGACCAAAATGTGTGAGTAAACTACAAACAATACCATACTTTAGCTTTGAACGTTTAGTATACCTGATGACACTACCCTTATGGCAGAAAGTGAAGAGGAACTCAAAAGCCTCTTGATGAAAGTGAAAGAGGAGAGTGAAAAGGTTGGCTTGAAGCTCAACATTCAGAAAACAAAGATCATGGCATCTGGTCCCATCACTTCATGGGAAATAGATGGAAAAACAGTGGAAACAGTGTCAGACTTTGTTTTTTTGGGCTCCAAAATCACTGCAGATGCTGATTGCAGCCATGAAATTAAAAGACGCTTGCTCCTTGGAAGGAAAGTTATGACCAACCTTGATAGTATATTAAAAAGCAGAGACATTACTTTGCCGACCAAGGTCCGTCTAGTCAAGGCAATGGTTTTTCCCGTGGTCATGTATGGATGTGAGAGTTGGACTGTGAAGAAAGCTGATCGCCGAAGAATCGATGCTTTTGAACTGTGGTGTTGGAGAAGACTCTTGAGAGTCCCTTATACTGCAAGGAGATCCAACCAGTCCATTCTAAAGGAGATCAATCCTGGATGTTCATTGGAGGGACTGATGCTAAAGCTGAAACTGCAATACTTTGGCCACCTCATGCGACGAGTTGACTCACTGGAAAAGAGTCTGATGCTGGGAAAGGTTGGGGGCGGGAGGAGAAGGGGACGACGGAGAATGAGATGGCTGGATGGCATCACCGACTCTGTGGACATGAGTTTGAGTGTACTCCGGGAGTTGGTGATGGACAGGGAGGCCTGGCGTGCTGTGATTCATGGGGTCGCGGAGAGTCGGACACGACTGAGCGACTGAACTGAACTGAACTGAACTGAGGCTTTGGGCAGTGTTTCACAAAGTTACTGGAGAATACTGCTTAATCCATAGGGTTGGTTGAGAGAGGATTAGTGGCGAAAACTTCTGCTCTATCTTGATTATACCACGTCTCGTACTTTGCATTTGTTTCCTCACTAGATTGTGAGTCACCTTAAAGCTGTTCTTATTTCCCTAAGTTCAGCAGAATGACTTGGACATATCAGTTGCTTAATATATGGTTCTTAAATGAACGACTCATGTATTAGATTGCATTGTTTGAATATGTATTAAATAAATGTATCTGTATATATGTATCTTGTCTCCCAACTAAGTTGTGTCCTTGAGGGCAAGTCTTGTGTCGTACACTTCTTTGATATGTGCAGTGTTTGTCATTGTAATGTACCACGATTATCCTTTACTGGCTGCAAAGCACTGGTTCCAGGACCATTCCCCTTGCCTCCTCCCTGCTCCATGGATACCAAACTCCAACGATGCTCATATAATATTATGGTATAGTATAGCCAGCCCTCTGTATCCACTGGTTCTGCATCTTTATGTTGGTATATAGACTAGGACCAGTGTTTCTGTCTCTTGCTTCTTGCTATGACTTCCACTGGAGAGAGCCTTTTAGAGCAAGTTAGGTCTGTATTCAGAGCATTGCCTGAGCCCTGCCATGTAATTCTGACAGCTTGTTTCAGGGATGTTACTGGCCTCATAATAGCAGCCTGACGTTAGCTGCAACAAATGGTGCTAGAATTTTGGTTGTTTTGCTTATAGGTTTGTTTTCTTCACTGTGTGTTAAGCACTGACTGGCATATACCAAGTGTCTTTGGCATCATGTCCTAAGAAGTCTTTACAATCATCTGGGTAATGTAACAATTTTTGTTTTTTTAAAGCCCATACCTTAACATTTTATGTACACTTCTTATTCCTTCTAAGTAGAGAGCAAATTGAATATTTCTTCTGTGAAGGTAAATCTTATTTTAAGTAAAATATCTAGTCATCTTTACTTTGCATTCTACTTTTTATTTATTGTTGCATTACCAATGTGTTATGATTGCAGACATTTTTGAACTCTACTTCTTTAATAAAATAGAAATACTTCAGTTATCTAGAATGTAGCACAAAAAGTTCTGATTTCCTTATCACTAAACATGTTGCTTTCCTTCAAAAATTAAACGTCTTAAGAGTCTTATAGCTAGCCAGTTAAGTGAGAATGAGCACAAAAAGACTGAAATATGAAATTACCGAGGTTGCCAGTATCTCATAGAAAATTTGTTGTGAATTGAATAAAAAAGTGTGCTTTTGCTTTCAAGACTTTGGGTTGAAACCTTAGGTACTTATTGAATACCTGGCATTCCTCCTAGGCACTGTGGAGAACAGGCAGATATGGGTTCAGTTCAGTCGCTCAGTCGTGTCCGACTCTCCGCGACCCCATGAATCACAGCACGCCAAGCCTCCCTATCCATCACCAACTCCCGGAGTTCACTCAAACTCATGTCCACTGAGTCGGTGATGCCATCCAGCCATTTCATCCTCTGTCATCTCTTTCTCCTCCTGCCCTCCCAGCATCAGGGTCTTTTCAAATGAGTCAGTTCTTTGCATCAGGTGGCCAAAGTATTGACCAAAGTCCTTCCAATGAGTATTCAGGACTGATTGCAGCTCACATGGAGCTTATAAGCAATGATTCTTCATTTCAGGTAGACTTAAGTCCATTACGCGTATGGTAATATTCACCTTGCTAGGGCCATTTCAGTTTTTCCCATTAAAAACCAACCAACCAGTAGTAACAAAAGAAACCCTGCTCTCAGCTCTTATCATTACTATGGTCATCCTACCCCTTACTCACTTTCATGTTTCTGTACAGGCCACATTTCCTCTCTTCAGTTTTATACTAGTCTCAGCGCTCGCTCTCTTTCTTTAGCTTCTTTGTTCTCTTTCTCTTCCTAGGTTATTCCTTTCTCAGTCTCTTGTGATCTTGCTTCTATTCTCTGTTCAGATAGTTGTTGCCCAGATTATACTTTTTTCCCCCCAGTAGTTACACATTAAGTCCTTTAACTCCAGTTGATTCCTTTTATTTAGTTATATCTCTAGTTAGGCTTGGTACTTCTCACAGTTAAAATTCTTCATGTCTAATTTCTTGCTTATCTCTTTACCTGGGTGACCTATCACTTGAAACTCAGTCATCCTTCTCCTCCCAGACTGAGTCAATCTTCCTCTCTGTATCCAAACTCTCCTTTACCTTGTCTAAAAATCTAGATTCACCTTTCATTGAATGTTTCACTCTTGTCTTCACTTTCCTAGCACACATCTGATTTCATAAATCCTGTGTAATGTTTTAAATCCATGTAAAATCATGCAATTCCTAATACTGTACGTTGTTACCCTGGTTCAGACCTCTATCACCTCACCGCCTCTTGTCTGGGTGACTGCAGTAAGGGACCTTCCTAATAAACATTATACCTCTGGTCTCTCCTTTGACCAAGGCATTCTACATAGTGTTGCTTCTAGCTTCTAAAAATATTGATTTGTTCAAGACATTCTCTTTTATTTTTCATTTTTGTGTGTAGTAGATTTCAGATCTCTCCATTAGGCTATTTATATTTCCTATTTGATCTTTTTCAACCAAAATAGTGTACTCTTGCTTTGCACATAAGCTATATCTCTTTTTTTCTTTGTCTCTCTTTTAAAAATCATTACTCAAAAAGGTTTGCATCCTGGAATGTCTTTCCACCACCTCATGGTTTGTGTTACTCTTTCAGATTTATGTGTTCTTTATTCAGATTTAGCTTAAGTCCCATTTCCAATGTGAAGAGTGTTTAGAGAATATTTTTAGTACAGCTAATCCTTGAACAACACGAATTTGAACTGTGCAGGTCTACTTAAAAGCAGATATTTTTCTTTAGTCAATACTACAGTACTTTACCATTGAAGGTTCGCTGAATCCGCTGCTGTGGAACCATGGATATGCAGGAACTACCAGTGTGGAGGGCCAGCTATACAAGGATTTTTGACTGCCCAAAGGGTAGATGCCCCTAACCTCCTGTTGTTTCAGGGTCAGCTGTAGTTGCTTTGTCATTTGGCACATAAGCTGTGTTACCTCATACTCTACTTTTTATGAACCCGTTTACTTTATTGAATAGGTAATTATTAGATATCTGCTACATGCAAGTGACCATTCTGGACCTTGGGGATATAGAAACCAGTAGCAGAGCCAGTCCTTTCCATCTTGGAGCTTCAGCAACTGCCTCTGTACCCTATTAAAAAAAATTGTTTTTTTCCTAGCACCTGTTCACAGTACATGTTAATAATGATGATGTTAAAATTGAGTTCAAATTTGCAAGGAGCCCCTGGCCTAATAATGCAGATCCCTCTTTCCTTCCTGCTACCTCTACCTTACTGCTGACCAAGATACACTGGTAACTTCAGAGAAGAGGATGATTGGTCTGTAGGATGAGGATGTCTATTGGAAGGTGGCTATTGTCATGGATTCAGTAATAAATTAAAAAAATTAGCCAAAGTAATACTGCCTAGGGAGATATTAACTCAACTGTATACTGTCAGTCTCCCATGAAAAAGAAAATAATAAGTAGAATGCAAGCAAAAAGAAAAGCTTTTTAAAAAATATTAGTCTTGGGATCAGTACTTATTCAGTTGTGTTTTTCATTCACATCATCTTTGGTTCTGTAGAATCACAGAATGTTAAACTCTTTCATTTTACAGTTGAGGGTACTGAGGCTCAGAGAAGTTCAATAACTTTAATAAGATCATACAGGTTAGTGAGAGAACCAGGAGTAGGAATTTCCCAAATGACATCAGAGAACACTGAATTTTTGTATAATACAATTCAGTAGTTGATGTATATAGTTATGGCCCTGAGTTATCAGGAAGAATTAAGTGATGTTCACTGACTTTTTTGAAAAGTGAAAGCAGGAATTCATGGATGAATATACTTCAAGGCTTAAATGATTCAATTTATATCAATTATTTTTTATATATGTTTTATGGATCTTTATTGTTTTTCCTACTTTGTGTTCCCTTTGTTTTCTTTTTAGACTGAGTAAAAATTGTTATTTTTGACATTTTGACCTAATTTTTTATATTAAGTTTTTTTTAAAAATCAGGAAGTGAATGTGTTATGATGATTGAAAGTCAGGTAGTTACTGATAAAAGTTTTTTAAAATAAAACTTGACTTTCCTAATTAAGGAATCTATTAATATTGACTTTTTTGACAGTGTTTTTGTAAATTTGCTATAACATAAATTAGAGATTTAGAGCATAAAATTACTAGAAACCCCTGATTTTTCTACAAAAAGAAGCAACTTTCGTCCTTGTTTAGAATTCAGAATTAAGTTTAGAGTTTCTTTTTAGAAACTCTAAATTCTATATTTATCAGTTTTAAAGAAAACCAGAGCTGGACGGTGGTTAAAATGGTAAAAGCAGGTTTTAATCAGGAACCATTACAGTAGAAGGAAAGAGAGCTTTTAATATGAAACTGGGCTCAATCCCAAATACAACAAGGTGAGGTTGGACTAGAAAGCCAGTGAGGAGGGTTTGTGCGTGTGTGGCAGGTGGAGGGGGTTGATGGAGACAAAGCATCAAGGATAAGGGGGTGGTTGTTGTTCAGTTGCTAATTTGTGTCCAACTCCAGGACCCCATGGACTGCAGCACTCCAGGCTTCCCTGTCCTTCACTATCTCCCAGAGTTTGCTCAAACTCATGTCCATTGAGTCGATGATGCCATCCAACCATCTCATCCTATGTCACCCCCTTCTCCTCCTGCCCTCAATCTTTCCCAGCATCAGGGTCTTTTCTGATGAGTCGGCTTTTCATATCCGGTGACCACAGTATTGGATTTTCATCATCCTTCCTTCCAATGAATATTCAATGTTGATTTCCTTTAGGATTGACTGGTTGGATTTCCTTGCAGTCCACGGGATTCTCAAGAGTCTTCTCTTGCACCACAATTTGAACGCATCAGTTCTTTGGTGCTCAGCTTTCTTTATGGTCCAACTCTGACATCCATACACGACTACTGGAAAAACCATAGCTTTCACTAGATAGACCTTTGTTGGCAAAGTAATGTCTCTGCTTTTTAATATGCTGTCTAGGTTTGTCATAGCTTTTCTTCCAAGGAGCAAGTGTCTTTTAATTTCATTGCTACAGTCATTGTCCACAGTGATTTTGAAGCCCAGGAAAATAAAATCTGTCACTGCTTCCATTTTTTCCCCCTTCCATTTTCCATGAATTAATGGGACCAGATGGCATGATCTTTGTTTTTTGAATGTTGAGTTTTAAGCCAGTGTTGTCACTCTCCTCTTTAGTTCCTCTTCACTTTCTGCCATTAGGGTGATATCATCTGCATATTTGAGGTTGTTGATATTTCTCCTGACAATCTTAATTCCAGCTTGATTCATCCAGCCCAGCATTTCGCATGACGTACTCTACATATGTTAAATAAACAGGGTGACGGTGTACAGCCTTTTTGTACTCCTTTCCCAATTTTGAACCAGTCAGTTGTTCCGTGTAAGGTTCTAACTGTTGCTTCTTGACCCAAACATCATGGATAAGGCAGGATTCTTACTAAACTGACCTGACAGGATTCTTGCTGAGGGCAGGCTAGGGTGATTAGATATCACCCAAGGGATAGTGGGGATGAGGAATTTGATCGATATTGAGGATGATCAGATATTGAAGGTGGCTGGAGAAGAAAATGGCAACCTGCTGCAATATTTTTGCCTAGAAAGTCCCATGGACAGAGGAGCTCGGTGGGATTCGGTCCATGAGGTCTTAAAGAGTTGGACATGACTAAGTGACTAAGCATGCACACACACACAAATTTTCAGATAATGAAGGTAGAAGATTCTTGCTAAACTGCCTTAGTAAAATTCTTGCTAAAATTGAATGATATAAAGATGGTCATGGAAATCCAAAGATTGGGTCTTAAAGAAGAGAGAGCTCAGAGAAGGCTGACTAAAGTTTTGTCAAGAAGAGAATCTTTGTTGGAAGAAATGATTTATATAGAATAAGAATAATTGTATATACAAACCATAGTTCAGTTCAGTCGCTCAGTTGTGTCCGACTCTTTGCGACCCCATGAATCACAGCACGCCAGGCCTCCCTGTCCATCACCAAATCCCGGAGTTCACTCAAATTCACCTCCATTGAGTCGGTGATGCCATCCAGCCATCTCATCCTCTGTCGTCCCCTTTTCCTCCTGCCCCCAATCCCTCCCATTATCAGAGTCTTTTCCAGTGAGTCAACTCTTCGCATGAGGTGGCCAAAGTATTAGAGCTTCAGCTTTAGCATCAGTCCTTCCAACGAACACCCAGGACTGATCTCCTTTAGAATGGACTGGTTGGATCTCCTTGCAGTCCAAGGGACTCTCAAGAGTCTTCTCCAACACCGTAGTTCAAAAGCATCAATTCTTCAGTGATCAGCTGTCTTCACAGTCCAACTCTCACATCCATACATGACCACGGGAAAAACCATAGCCTTAACTAGATGGACCTTTGTTGGCAAAGTAACGTCTCTGCTTTTTAATATGCTATCGAGGTTGGTCATAACTTTCCTTCCAAGGAGTAAGCGTCTTTTAATTTCATGGCTGCAATCAGCATCCGCAGTGATTTTGGAGCCCCCAAAAATAAAGTCTGACACTGTTTCCACTGTTTCCCCATCTATTTCCCATGAAGTGATGGGACCAGATGCCATGATCTTTGTTTTCTGAATGTTGAGCTTTAAGCCAACTTCTTCACTCTCCTCTTTCACTTTCATCAAGAGGCTTTTGAGTTCCTCTTCACTTTCTGCCATAAGGGTGGTGTCATCTGCATATCTGAGGTTATTGATATTTCTCCCGGGAATCTTGATTCCAGCCTGTACTTCTTCCAGCCCAGTGTTCCTTATGATGTACTCTGCATATAAGTTAAATAAGCAGGGTGACAATATACAACCTTGACGTACTCCTTTTCCTATTTGGAACCAGTCTGTTGTTCCATATCCAGTTCTAACTGTTGCTTCCTGACCTGCATACAGGTTTCTCAAGAGGCAGGTCAGGTGGTCTGGTATTCCCATCTCTTTCAGAATTTTCCACAGTTTATTGTGATCCACACAGTCAAAGGCTTTGGTATAGTCAGTGAAGCAGAAATAGATGTTTTTCTGGAACTCTCTTGCTTTTTCCATGATCCAGCGGATGTTGGCAATTTGATCTCTGGTGCCTCTGCCTTTTCTAAAACCAGCTTGAACATCTGGAAGTTCATGGTTCACATATTGCTGAAGCCTGGCTTGGAGAATTTTGAGCATGACTTTACTAGCGTGTGAGATGAGTGCAATTGTGTGGTAGTTTGAGCATTCTCTGGCATTGCCTTTCTTTGGGATTGGGATGAAGACTGACCTTTTCCAGTCCTCTGGCCACTGGTGAGTTTTCCATATTTGCTGGCATATTGAGTGCATCACTTTGACAGCATCATCTTTCAGGTTTTGAAATAGCTTAACTGGAATTCCATCACCTCCACTAGCTTTGTTCGTAGTGATGCTTTCTAAGGCCCACTTGACTTCACATTCCAAGATGTCTGGCTCTAGGTGAGTGATCACACCATCGTGATTATCTTGGTGAAGATCTTTTTTGTACAAACCACAAGATGTATGCAAAAAATAGATTTGCAATTTTTTTATAACTCGCTGTCCCCAGTTCTTGGTCACAATCTGTTTAGACATAAATTCTGTATCAATTTAGTGAGTATCCTCCCCGAATTTTAGTGTATACACATATGAACATACACTTTTTTTTTTTTTATTGAACTTGTATTTGCCTTGACAATAACTGCATCTTTGCATTTTAAGTTTTTCCAGTTAAGATTTCTCTCTTTCCATAAGTAGAGACATCTTAAATACTTAGGAATAAATTTAAGAATTTATAGGTTTTATTACTTTTGTGAGTGGGATTTTTCCACATTACCCTCCAACCTTTTATTTCCAATATTTGGGAAAGCTGTACTTGTGTGTGCAAAGTCATCCAGCTACCTTGCAGAAATACTTTATTCTTTCTAATGTTTACTTCGGTAGAAAAGCCAAGTGTAAATATTTCCAGTGTTTATTCCTTCTTTGTTTAGAATTGGCTATCAATCCCACAACTTAGTATTATGATAGTCATACTTACTGGAGGGTCTCCTTTTGTTCTTTTTTTTTTTTTTTAAGTTATATGGAAATTGTGTAACTATTAAGTGTGATATTTCAGTTCAGTTCAGTTCAGTCGCCCAGTCGTGTCCGACTCCCTATGACCCCATGAATCACAGCATGCCAGGCCTCCCTGTCCATCACCAACTCCCGGAGTTCACTCAAACTCATGTCCACAGAGTCGGTGATGTCATCCAGCCATCTCATTCTCCGTCGTCCCCTTCTCCTCCCGCCCCCAACCTTTCCCAGCATCAGAGTCTTTTCCAGTGAGTCAACTCGTCGCATGAGGTGATATTTGTTAGTGGTTTCTAAAAACTACTATCTAGCACGTTAAGGAAGTTTCTTCTTAGTTTTCCAGGAGTTATTAACAGAAATAGATAATGAATTTTGTTAATTTTTTTTGATCTCCTAAAATAATACGTTATTTTTTCCCCTCATTTATCTTACTAATGGCATAAATGTGGTTGTGGAGCGATTTTCTTTTGATACACTGATGTATTTGATTTGATTATATTTAGAGTTTAGGATTTTTGCTTCAGTGTTCTTAAAGTCATTATTTTTGTTAATCTTGTTTTGAAGTCCGGTGAGAGGGTTAAAATCTCCTGTTTTTCAGTCTGTGGCACATTATCATCACTGGTCTGCACACAGCCCCTCTCTTCTTTAATTTACTTATCCATTTTTGTCTCGATTTCTCTCATATTCTCCTTTCAGATTTTTATGTATCTTTGTAAAATATTTTTGTTTTTCCTATGCATGTATTTTTTTATTTACAAAAACCAAATTGTATAAGTTTCTCTTTTTAACAAGGCTCATCTGTGGTATTTTCTGAATATTAAGACCATTACTTTTAGCTAAGTGATAGAGAAATTGCTGGTTTGTAGGGTATATGTAAACTTAAGTAATTTGCTGATCGGTTTCTAGAGTGATTGCTTTTGTCTTCCTTTCCACTAGCAGTGCATGATTGCACATTGCTGTTTACATTTGGCATATTCTAGAGTTCTAATTTTTGCTAGTCTGATAAATGTGAAGTTGAATCTCCTATTTAAATTAATTTGAATTTTTCTGGTTATCACTGAGATGAAGCCTCTCTTCCTAAATTTATTAGCCTTTGGGTTTCCTCTACTCTGATGTGCTGGTTTATATCCTTTGTAAGAGCATGGAGTGTTGGTCTCTGCATTTATTGAGATCGTCTCCTATCTATATTCATAGATAGAAGTAGGATTAGTTTTCTTTTTCCTATAATTTATTTTTGGTAATTTTTCAGGTTAGTGTTGCAGTTTTAATAGGAAATAGAAAGATAGTTTTATTTATTAAAGCTAAAAAAATCTAATACTTGTAAAGTAGGTTAAGATGAAGTCATTGGATTTGTATTTATATTAGGAACATTACTTTAAATAACGGATATCATTTTATGTAATGGATTTAATTTTAAAAAGGCATATTTTCCGAATCTTATTTTTAAAAATTAATAAAAGGAAAAAATATGAAAATACACGTGCAAACACACACTTGTAGCTACTTTAATTGTTTTAGAAATGTTAGAGGTTTGTGTATATATGAAAACCAAGATTACCAAATGTATTTCTAGTCTGAAAACTCTAGCTTTGTGTTCCCTGCCTTGTAGATGGAATGCCCACCTTTATAGTAAAATCAGTTACATATAAACTTATAATTTCAGTCTTATCCTCCCTCCTTATGAGCTCTTTTCATTATATCCTTATTGCCTTTATATATTATTTACATGTAAGGCAGCTTATCTTTATAAAAGTCTGACGGTAGCATCTTAGTTTTCTTCAGATCTCTGTTAGTGTACACATCTATGATTTAAATATGATGTTTGTACATAGTTATTTTAACAATTTTATTTTTCTTTTTGTTTGACAAGGATATGAGTTAATAAAACACTTATTCAAAGCAGTGTAACATAGGAAGAGCTCAATAAAAGTTAACTTTATTAATTTTGTATATTTTCATTGTGCATGTGTGCTCAGTCGTGTCTGACTCTTTGTGGCCCCATTGACTGTAGCCCACCTGGCTCCTCTGTCCATATAACTTTCTAGGCAAGAATGCTTTTGCCATTTCCTACTCCAGGGGATCTTTCAGACCCAGGGATCAAACTTGCATTTCTTGTGTCTCTGGCATTGGCAGGCAGATTCTTCACCACTGTGCCACCTGGAAAGCCAGGACTTATACGTATAAGTCCTTGTACTTATTTTTAGTAATTATGTAACCAAAGCAGATGTTAGTTTAGCTTTTTTTCCTGTCTGTTTCTACATATAGGAAAGTTCAGAAGGGACTTCAGCAAAGTGTTCACATTGGTAACTTCTCAGTAATGGAATGGGGGTAAAGGAATGGATCTGTTGGTTCTTCCTTTATATCTTTACATAAAGTTTGGATTTTTTCCCGTTTTTCAGCATTTCTAGTGAGGAAGGAGAATATTTTTAAAAGCAACCAAGATATAGCTTATTGAACTCTTTATGAGCATTTGGATGGCTTTGTTATAAGACAATGGTCAACATATGGCAAAATAGTTCATATTAGTAATTATCATCAAAGAAATGCACATTAACACAATGAGGTGCCCTTTTCTGTCTGTGAATTTTTTAAATCAATGAAAACACTTAATGCTAGGGAAGATGATTAAACATTACTCTCATACATTGCTGTTTGTATTGCCAATTGATCAGTACCTATAAGGAAACTGTTATACTTTGACCTAGTAATTCTACTTGTCATAGTCTATCCCAGAGAAATAAACAAAATTGCTCAAAGTGTGTATGCATGAAGATCATCATTGGCAGTTTATTTTGTACTAGTGAAAAATTATGATATAAATGTTAAACTATAGTGAAACTAGTGTCATTTAGGAATGCTTTTGGCTGCAGGTAAACCCTAGTAACAGAGACATAACATATAAAGTTTGTATTTTGCGTAAGTCTGGTGGTGGGTAGTCTCTTTTCTGACATAGCTGGCACAGTTGCTCAGTGAGGACATAAGGAGACTTTCTATTTTCCTCTCCCACCTTTCACCCTTGGTGTGCTGGCTTATTGTCTTTTCTCTTGTTACATTATGATTCCAAGGTTACTGTGGTTAGAGACATCAGGACCGCAGTAAAAAGCAGCAAAAAAGTTTGTCTGAGGTTTTCTGTTTGTTTTGAAGTGAATCTCCTTTACCAGTGAATGATCAGCTTTCTCCAGAAGTATCTTCTCTCCATCATCAGCAGATGTCTCATTGGATACTTGGTTATATGTAACTGTAAGAGAATCTAACCAGAAAAGCATTTAGCTTTCCAGATTCTATAGTGGGAAGTTTCAGGGTTGGTAAAAGTGGGTTGGGAATGTACCATTTGTAAATAGATGACCAGTGCAAGTTGGATGCATGATGAAGGAGGGCATCCAAAGCCAGTGCTCTGGGATAACGCAGAGGGAGGGAGTTGGTGGGAGGGTTTCAGGATGGGAGGGGCACACATGTATACCTGTGGCTGATTCATGTTGATGTATGGCAAAAACCATCACAATATTGTAATTATTCTCCAATTAAAATAAATAAAAAGAAAGAACCATGTTGAAAATACATTTACTACATCTAACCTACTGAACATGATACCTTTAGCCTGGCCTACCTTAAATGTGTTCGGAACACTTAATATTATCCTGCAAGTTGGGCACAATCATCCAACACAAAGCCTATTTTATCATAAAATGTTGAATACTTCATTAATTTATTGAGTACTGAAAGGAATAAACAGTGGTTGTCTTGAGTTTCGAATGGTTGTAAGTGTGTTCGTTGTTTCCCCTTGTGATCGCATGACTTACTGAGAGCTTTGCTCTTGCTGTCCAGTATCATGAGAGTATTGCTAGTCTGGAGAAAGATCAGAATTCACAATGTGAAGTGCGGTTTCTACTAAATGTGTATTGCTTCCCACCATTGTAAAGCTGAACCCTCATAAGTCAGGGACTGTCTGTAGTACTAATGGGAAAACCAGTTGTTCCTGATGTGGCATTCTCTCCCTCCAAGTATAACTCTGCAGAATCAACCCTTTAAAAAACTCTTTAACTGTCCTTTTTGTTATTTATTCATGTTTTAAAACAACGTTCTTAAACTACTCCCTCTTTGTCTGTTTTAAATAATATCTATAGACTTCATGTATGGTAAATTAAAAGTTAGCTATATCCACTATATTTCCCTTATCCACTCCACTTTCACTCTACTTTCTTCAGTATGTCACAGTATTTATGGTTAATGTTTATATTATTATGTGAATGTACACATGATATCCACTTCTGAACCAGCCAGATTGTGTACTGTGATTGTTTCTTTTCCTATGAAGGTTTTTGGCTTTCTTGGAGTTAATGATTAACTCGTTTCCCACCATGGTTTAATTTTCTTTGGGTGTTGCTCTATTCACATTCTTCAGTATCTTTTAGATACAAATTTACATGTGATCATACTTACCAGATAATTTCTCTGGCCCACTCCCTCCTTTTTTAATATTTTTGTTTGGTTGTGCTGAGTCTTCGTTGCTGCACAGGCTTTTCTCTAGTTATGGGGAGCAGGAGCTACTCTCTAGTTGGGGTGCATGGGCTTCTCATTGTCACACCTTCTCTTGTTGTAGAGCACAGGCTCTAGAGTGTTCAGGCTTCAGTAGATGCGATTTGTGGGTTCAGTAGTTGTGGCTCTCAGGCTCTAGAGCACGGGCTCAGTAGTTGTGTTGTGAACATGGGCTTAGTTGTCCGGCAGCATGTGGGATCTTCCCAGACCAAGGATCGAGCCTGGTCTCCTGCATTGACACTTGGATTCTTTATCATTGAGCCACCAGGGGAGCCTCCTGTCCCCCCCTTTTTAAAAAAAAAACTCTTGACCTTATTCCTAGAGTTTCCTGTCTTGCTCTATCTAATGTGGGCTACGTGCTCTTTAGGCCTGTGAATCAGCTCTTACCCTGGAACTCATTGCTTCCCTCCATTGTTAGAACTCCTCTGTTTCTGAAGTCTTTGTCTTCTTTTTAGTTCATCCTTTCATTTTAATGGTATCATTAGTCTCCTGAGGAAGGATGTATGGGAAGGAACTGTTTAGAAAATTTATATGTCTGAAAATGATTGACTGATGGTTGAAAAGAATGTGAATATATTGTTTCATTTCACCGTAGCTTCAATATTATTCTGATTCTTTTCTGTTTATATTTGTCCTATTTTTTTGTCTTGGAAGATTATCCCTGGTTGTGTGAAGTTTTATGATAGGTTTTGGTAAAGGTGGTGAATTTGCATTCATTGTGTTAGTGGTAGGTTTGTTTCTGTCCTTCAGTTCTAGAAGTTTTTTTTGAATGATTTGCTTGATATCCTTTTCTGAATTTTCTCTAGTCTCTCATCTGTTCTTTTCTGTTCAGTCGCTCAGTTGTGTCCGACTCTTTGCGACCCCGTGGACTGTAGCCTACCAGGCTTCTCCGTCCATGGGATTCTCCAGGCAAGAATACTGGAGTGGGTTACCGTTTCCTTCTCCAGGGGATCTTCCCGACCCAGGGATCGAACCCGGGTCTCCCGCATTGGAGGCAGGTTATAGGAACTGTTTATTAGAGTGTTAGGCCTTTTGATTGATCTTTTTACTTTCTTATCTTTGTCTATCTGTTTTCCATTTCTTTGCCTTTTTTGTTTTGTGACAGATTCCTTCACTGTATCTCTTGATATTTTATTTTCCTGTTTTGACTTTCAACTTTTCCGTTTCAAAGAGTTTTGTTTTCCAAAAGGTACTTACAGTTATAAGATAAATGAGCACTAGGGATGTAATGTACAACATGTTAAATATAATTTACATGACTATATGTTACATAAAAGAGAGCAAATCTTAAGTGTTCTCATTATAAGGAAGAATTTTTCCTTCTTTAATTTTATATCTGTATGAGATGATAGATATTCACGAGACTTATTGTGAAATCATTTTGTGATGTATATAAATCAAATCATTATGCCACACACCTTAAACTTATACAGTGCTCAATGTCAATTTTATCTGAATAAAACTGGAAGAAGAAAAAAACCGAACTGTTCAAGTAATCTATTAGATAAGATTGGGGCCCATTCAATGAGACAGCATTACTGAGGATTACTCATTTTTGTCCATCTAACCCCAAAATAGCATATTAAAAAGCAGAGACATTACTTTGCCAACCAAGGTCCGTCTAGTCAAGGCTATGGTTTTTCCCGTGGTCATGTATGGATGTGAGAGTTGGACTGTGAAGACAGCTGAGCGCCGAAGAATTGATGCTTTTGAACTGTGGTGCTGGAGAAGACTCTTGAGAGTCCCTTGGACTGCAAGGAGATCCAACCAGTCCATTCTAAAGGAGATCAATCCTGGGTGTTCATTGGAAGGACTGATGCTAAAGCTGAAACTGCAATACTTTGGCCACCTCATGCGACGAGTTGACTCACTGGAAAAGAGTCTGATGTTAGGAGGGATTGGTGGTGGGAGGAGACGGGGACGACAGAGAATGAGATGGCTGGATGGCATCACCGACTCTGTGGACATGAGTTTGAGTGAACTCCGGGAGTTGGTAATGGACAGGGAAGTCTGGCGTGCTGTGGTTCATGGGGTCGCAAAGAGTCGGTTACGACTGAGCGACTGAACTGAACTGAACCCCAAAATATTTATCAAAAAATCTAACTAGAGGCCAAATATAATTTACTATACAAATAAAGTAAAATTGTCTTAACTGCAAAGAAAAAAAAACTTCTGCTCTCTAAACATTTTGATAGCATCCTGTTATTTTGTGGAGGCAATATCGTCTCTTGTTTCAGCAAAGCATTGTATATTTGTTAAGAATTTTAGCTCTGGAGCCAGGTCTGAATCCTGTTTATGCTTATTAACCCTGGACAAACTAACCTGTCATATTGTTCTCTATCGGTTAAACAGGGATAATAATAACACTTCATGGGAGTCTATGAAAATTAAGTGCGATAATTACCTATAAACTGAAGTACCCAGTCAGTGTTAGCTGTTATTTCTCTGAGACCACTGGAGATCTTTTGAAAACTTGTTTCGTGTCTATATTGTCTTATTTTCTTTGTGTTCCTTTTAATCTTTTTGTTTTTGTGTATATTGTATTGGATAGACTTTTCTCAAATGTCAGGATGGACCATTTTTAAGAATGTAGCCCTCATAAACTGGTGGGAAGTCCTCTGTTTCTAGACTTGGTGTCTAACGTGGAGCCTTCAGTACAGTATGATCAGGCCTTCACTGAAGGATAATCTGATTCAGGTGAAATGGCTTTTTTGTTGTTTTTGAAAGACCCCTGAATGCCATACTTAAATGACAGTGATTTTTTTTCTTCTGAGTTGTATTCTGTTTTTTAGCAAATGGTAGTCTAATCACTTGCCTTGGATAGAGAGCCTAACTGCAGAAGTATATGGAACCTGGATAGGAAGTAGATTATAGGTTTTACCTTTAAAGCTTTCACTTAGTCATCTTGATTTTTTTTTTTTTTTGGTCACTGCCCCATTCTTGCCCTCTCTTGTACCTGGTATTCTGAGTCAGGACCTCTGTGTTTACATTTCTTCAGAGACTAAATATCTAGTATCTTGGGGTGGTGGGCTAGAAATAGTTGCTTTCTTGCATGGAATAGGGATGGACTCCAATAGGATTGACTGCATTTCATATACTTTTAACTACCTTTTTTAAGCCCTGTAACATACCTGTTCATCTGTGTATCTCATACCTCTTAATTTCTGAACTGTTTAAGGTATTTTGGGGGAAATCTACTAGCTTCTCATTGAATTCCCTCTGTAGGTGATTAGGTTTCTGAGCTGCTAAGTAAGTACACTTTCTTCATCTGTTTTCTGTCATCCCTTGATGCCTGTGTCCTCTTTATATTCTTTGTGATCTTGTGGGTTTATATCTTTAAAAAAATTATTTAATTCTCCTTGGAAAGGAGCTATTCTTTCTGTCTTGTGTTTTAAAATTTAGTGTGTGTTTGCCTCATGACTGTGCTGAAATATATGGAGGTTTTTTCCTTCTATTTTTAATTTCCTTTATTATACCTATTTTCACATTCCTGAGAATTTTGCCATATGTCTATCAAGTTCTGTGAATTTTCCCAAGGGGGTTTTTAATACTTTACTGTGTTTTTAAATCTATACAGTTACTTAGATATTAGTGCTATCTTAGTTAAATTATTTCTCCAGTCAGGAACATGAGTAGTGCTTTTATTTATTAATCTTTCTAGAACCTCATTGTATCAGACAGACAGCACTGAGATAGAAATTTCCATCTCTTCAGAAAGTTCAGGTGGGCAGCTCTGTTCGTGAGTGCTTTATAGTTTTCTGTAAATATGTATTTTTTTCTGTAAGTATATATTTATTTTTATTTAACTGAATACACTGTATTATTAGTCATTTGTTATTGTTGCTGTTACTAATACTATCTTTTAAGTGTGTGCTGTTAATGCATAGTGTTCCATGACAGAGAGACACCATAGTGTAGCATGGACAGGGTGCACGTGTGAGCAGGGTAGCCATTGTCTTAGCGCTTGGTCTTCTGCTTTCTGAGGTTCAAACTCTTTATTGTTTCATCACAAGCACTTCAGATTCTTGGGAAATTGAGACCTAGTAACTAGGTACACAAGAGATGAAATTCTACTTTAAATTTCAGTGGTTATTGCCCTTCTGGTGACCAGAAGACTTATAACCTCTATCCAGGCACTGCTGTGGAGAACCTGGGGACTCAAATTAGTATTCAAAAAATTGTTTCTGGTGAGCTTGAATTGGAGCAAAGGAAGCAAAGGCTTGAGTCCATCTAGAAAACTTCATATGGAAAAGCCTGGTGAACTATCTTTTGATTTTATTGTTGTTACGTTTGGAGGGTAACTATTTATTGTCCTCTGTTTGTAAAAGGAAATAATGGAGTGCTGCTGGTTTTATGGATTTATTTTATATACTGTCACTTAGCTAAATTCATCTGTGATCTTTTAATTTTTCTAGTTTCCTTGGGTGTTCTAGGTATACATCATTCCCTTTGGGAAAAAACCCAGTACTTTTTCCTTTCCTTTAATTATTTCTTTTTTTCTTCTTGAGTAGTTCAAATACATCTTTGTCCAAGCAATTTTTTTTTATTACTATATTAATGGCATTGATAGTGGGGCCATCTTGAATCATCTTTGCTTCTTTTTTACATGTAGTTCTCTTTTTTTGACTTGGTTTTTGGTAGGAAATAAATAAGCCCTTTGAAAGGTACCAAAATGTGCTAGACCCTTTCATAAACATTATGTAGTTTAAACTTTACAGTAACATTCTGAGTTTGGGGATATTATCCCCATTTTTACTAATGAGGAAATAAAAACTTAGGTTAAATGATTTGCCATTATTAAGTGACACATGAACTTTAGAAACACTAGATAATGAATGCTTTTTTTGGAATCTTTGATTCCTGTATCATATTAAACCTGTGAATAACTATAATAAGATACATAATACTAAGATAGGTATGTGAAAGTGCTTTGTAAGCCATAGTGGAAAAGCTGAATATTATCATTGCCTCTCCTTAGCTTATCAGGGATAAGGTATGGGATATGATATGTTAGGTATTTGATCTACAAAAGCACCAGGAGGTCCCTAAGTGGCTACAGAAAAGGAATGTGTTCCTGTGTGATACTTATATTATTTAAAAAAAGACAGCAACAGCTCTGGTATACTTAGAAAATAAAAAATTTTGCTGTTTCCTTTTTATTTTAGAAAAATGAAGTATTTTTTTCATTTGAATGTTTCCTGCAAGAGCAAAATAAATTAAATTTAATAGATATTCAGCATTGTCTTCGGGAATTAAATTTGAATCAGCAGACATGGAGGTTAATAAACTTGATAAGCAATAGATAAAGGAAGATTATGCGAAAAAGAGTTAAGGTAGCAATGAGTCCATAAAAACCAGTAATAGAGGATACCAGACTTTCTCAAATATATTTTTTATAGTTATCTGTTTTTTACTGGTTTCATCAGCATATTGGAAAATTGCTTATTAGTCACTCACAAATGCATAGTTTTCTAAGTCCTATTCAATGTATATAAGCATTTTATCTGTGTGTGTAATATCAATTGTTTATAGGATGGTTCTATTAATAGTTAGACCAAATTGCTAGTTCAATCACTTAGTCACTATTAATGTTTCACCAACTATGTGTTTCATGACCGTGAATTTCTCCTTTATTCTCACATAATTTTCTTGCAATTATGTGCTATTTGTCATTATAAAAAATTATATGTAATTTATTGTTGTTGTAGGAAAAATCAATCAATCCATAAATTTGGGTTCTGTTATTACTAGAATAATGATAGCATATTTTTACTATCAGAAGACAGTAAAAGATAAAAGACTGTCTTGGACAACTGGTTGCTTATATTCTTTTCAGAGGTAAAACAGTAATGTAAGTAAACAGGAAGATTCTGCCTACATGTGAAACATAAGAGAAAGGCTTAAATGTGTTCAATCAAGAGATTAGGCATCCTAAGTTGTTTTTTTTTTTTAAGAAATTGATTCTATTTTCTGTCTGCCTTGGTCATTTTGCTTTTGCCTGAATATTTAATATTTATAATTTTCATATATTAATATCAAAACCTTTTGTTTTAATGATAGTTGCAGTTCACATTTCATAGTGACAGTGTGGTAGATGAAAGAACAAAGAATTGAAAATTTTTTCAAATCTATGTGGAAAACAATTTGTTGCTTATAGTAATTTTTTATACTTCTAATTTACTACTATCTTTGTCATTTACTATGACTAAAATTTTATCTTTTTAATCAGATAACATTTAATCACTAAGGTACTTCGGGACAGGACAGTTTTTTCTATTTGTTTAGCCACCTCATGCGACAAGTTGACTCAATGGAAAAGAGTCTGATGCTCGGAGGGATTGGGGGTAGGAGGAGACGGGGACGACAGAGAATGAGATGGCTGGATGGCATCACTGACTCGATAGACTTGAGTTTGAGTGAACTCCGGGAGTCGGTGATGGACAGGGAGGCCTGGCGTGCTGTGATTCATGGGGTCGCAAAGAGTTGGACACGACTGAGCGACTGAACTGAACTGAACTGACCTGTACTCAGTAGAGTTATAATTTAGCAGAATGCAGGAATCCTGCCTTTACATCCTAATACAAGTCAAGTGGGAGGCATATAGAAGGCATTAAGTGAGTAACTGTTGAATGCATGAATGGGGACTTCTGTCTTCAAGGGGATTATAATCTGGTTGGAAATGAGATAAATCATAAACACTTAAAAATTTAATGATAAAAGAAAATATTTTAATTGTGTGATAGTCCCAGTTAAATGAGATTAGCTACATACTGTGTTTAGCAGAGTGGTGAAAAAAAATCCACCCCATCTTTCTTGAAATGTTAGGTAAATAAAAATAATGGCACAGAAACTTTGTGAGGAAAATTTCAAAGAACTCACAGTTTGTTAAAAGATAAAGCTAGCTGTAGAGTTAATACCAGGTTAAAATACAGTTTTTGAGTTATACATCAGTTTTGTACTTGACTCCAGAATTAATAGGCATCTCACTGTATTTTGTGTTTATTTTTTATATTTATTGCTTTTACTTGTAAGAGTTTCTGATTCTATTTGCATACAACATATGCTATTCAGCATACATATTTCAGCCACTGAACTGTGAGCTTTATTTCTTTTGTCACTACCTTAGCCCTAGTGCCAGTAACTGTCCTGGTACAAATAAAACTGGTTAGATAGCATCACTGGCTCAATGAACATTAGTATGAGCAAACTCTGGGAGATAGTGAAGGACAGGGAAACCTGGTGTGCTGCAGTTTATGGGGTCACAAAGAGTCAGAGATGTCTTAGCAACTGAACAACAACAACAATAAAGTAAATGCTCAGTTAATATTGTCAGATGAATAAATATGAATATTTGAGTCAAATCCCCAATTGTTAGTAGCCTCCAATGTTTCATCTTATGGATATATGTGTGTGTGTATTATATGTATATTTGTTTGTTTGTTTGTTTATATGTCTGTGTTCTGGTATTGTACCCAAACTGAATTGAAAGTGCACTGTGAGTAGCAACTTGGTTTATTTGTCTTTCCTATATTCTCCTTTACGGCAGTTTGAACTGTGATGGGTAGTAAGTAACTTTCCCCCATAATGTTATTAAACTGAATGGAAATGGTTGATTTTATTTTCTTATAAGGAGACTGCTAGAAATACAGTCATACACAAGGAATTTGGAAGAGAATCAAAAAGCTAATGTGTACCTGTTTGTCAGCCTGAGGACATTTATAAGACTTCATCATTCTCTGTAAAGAGCTGGGGTTCTGGGACAGCTCAGTTATTTGCTCTTCAGCAGCCTATTTGCTTTATTTTTGGCCTTCTAACTATGTCACAGATGGTGTAGGTCAGTGGTTCTCCAAGTATTGTCCCAGAATAGCAGCATCAGCATCACCTGGTAATGTGTGGTGCTTAATAATAATGCATGTTCTCAGGCCCCACTCCAGACCTGTTGAATCAGAAATGAGGAAGGGGCCAGCCCAAGCAATGTGTGTTTCAGCATGTCCTCTAGGTGATTCTGATGCTAAAGTTTGATGCTGCCAAGTGACGACACTGTCTTTAGGAGAGAGGGCCAGCTAGAGATGATTGTATGCCTAGAGAAAAACAACTAGCAGCCTAGATACACGAGAATAATGTAGTCCAAAGCGTCTCAGAGGAAATAGGTATAATTTATAGGAGACATTAAGATGTCAATATAGATCAGATTATTGAAACTTCACTGTGTGCTCTTTTTTAGCTTAAGTAAACTATTTTATTGACTTTTACTTTTCATATATTTTTCTTGTTATTTGTGAGTTTGTGCTCTGTTGACAGAAACTTGTATTAGTTGTCTTTTGGCACTTTATTTTAGATTTTTGTAAAAGTGAATGTTCTTTCTCTCCCATAGCATATGACAGAAAAACAATTGAAAAATACCCAACCCAAGCTAATTTTTGTGTACATTTCTTTTTGAATATACTTTTCAGTGATTTCAGTTTTAAATTTTAACCCTGTAGAATTTTAGAGTACACGGTAGTTTAAATGGTCTCAAAAACTATTTAAAATAATTTAGTTATTAGATACTCCCATGTGTACAGATAAACCTACTTAGATATAGCAGATTTATATTCCTTATATGTATCCTTTTGACAAATTAGAATTGAAAATAATAAAAACAAGTTTCCTGTTTATCATATAGACTTAAGTTGTAAAATATCTAGTTAGTGTTTGTTTCTTTCTAACAGTTAGGAAATTAGAGGTCTGTTTTTAGGTATACAGTATTAAAATCTTATGGAATTTTTTAATATTTATTTTCCTTGAAGATAATTCCAAAATTTTCTTTTGAAAAATATGTGCCATTGCTATTAGTTTTACTTGTACTACAGATATTTTGTTTGTAACACTTAAAAGCTGTATTCATACCTTATCTACTTGTTCAGATTGTCTACAGTAGTGGTGAAACTGATTTAACACTATCTCAATCAACATACCGGAGAAGGCAATGGCAGTCCACTCCAGTACTCTTGCCTGGAAAATCCCATGGACGGAGGAGCCTGGTAGGCTGCAGTCCAAGGGGTCACTAAGAGTCGAACACAACTGAGCGACTTCACTTTCACTTTTCACTTTCATGCATTGGAGAAGGAAATGGCAACCTACTCCAGTGTTCTTGCCTGGAGAATCCCAGGGGCGGCGCAGCCTGGTGGGCTGCCATCTATGGAGTCGCATAGAGTCGGACACGACTGAAGCGACGTAGCAGCAGCAGCAGTCAACATACAGTTGCATTTTTCCCAACATATTATCTAATTATTGAACTTTATTAAGCCGATGAAAAGGAGAAATGTAATTATAACTTTAATTGGCATTTCTCTTGTGAGAGTGAACATCTTTTTAATATGTTTGAGCTTTTGTATTTCCTTTCTATCAACATGTTCTTTGTGTTTTTTCCTGTTCTTGATCTTTTTCTTATTAATTTGTAGGTGCTCTTTATATGTAGGGAAAAACAAACTCTTGTGATTTGTGGCATTACTCCTTCTCTGATTTTGTTTTGACATTTGTCAAAAAGAAATGGTTTTATTTGTTATAGTTTTTCAGCAACTTTTAAATTACCATATATAAATTTTGTTTTTGAGGTGAAATTTATTAGTTTCTTATGACTTTGGGTTTTATCTTATTTTCAAAAAGACATTCCATGAGATTATTAGAACAAAACAAACTCTACCTTTTCTTTTAATACTTTTGGGTTCCTTTAAGTTTTTGATCCTTTTGGCAGTTTGTTTTGATATGAGAAATAATTTCCAGATAGCTGCCATCAACATTTATTGAATAATTTACATTTTCCCTAATGATGTGCAGTGTCACCTTTAATTTATACTAAATTCCTGTATATATTTGGGTTTGGTTTTAGATTGTCTGTACCATAGGTATGTCTTTTTGTGCATCATTACCACTTTTTAAGTGACTGTAAGTGATGATACGTTTTAAAATATTTCAGAGCTTTGGAATTTTTTTTATTCTTGATTATTTATTTTTCCATATGTACTTTAGGCTCATCATGTGTGATGTTTTTAAAAACATTGTATTTTAATTGGGCTTGCATAATTTTATAAGATTAATTTAGGGAAAAATAAAATTGTAATACAGAGTCTTCTTGTTTAAGAACATGATTTTGCTTCTCATTTGTTCATTTTTTTTATGCTCTTCAGTAGCATTTAAAGTAATCTTTGTATACCTCTTATTTTTTTCTTGTAAGGTTTATTCTAATCTTATCACTTTGTTATTATAAATGGAATTGTTTTCATTCATTATATCATCTAACTGGTTGTTTTTATAGAAGTCCATGGGTTTCAATTTATTATTTTTATATGTAGTTACTTTACTGAAATTCCCATATTTTTATAATAGTTTATAGTCTATTTTTTCTTGGATTTTCCGGATATCCAGTCAAATCATTTTCAAATAATATGATTTTATTTCCTTTTTTAATTTATAAACTCATTTTTTATCAATTGAAGTATAGTTGATTTACAGTATTATATTATTTTTAGATGCACAACATAGTGGTTCAGTATTAGATTTTACTCCATTTACATTATTATAAGATAATGACTGTAATTCCTGTACTATACAATATAGTCTTGTTTATCTATTTTATACATAGTTTGTATCTGTTAATCCGATTCTCCTAATTTGTCCCTCCCCACTTACCTCTCTCTCCCCTTTGGTGACCACAAGTTTGTTTTCTATGTCTGTGAGTCTGTTTCTGTTTTGCGTATACATTCATTTGTATTATTTTTTACTTTTCACATACAAGTGATATCATACAGTACTTGTCATTCTCTGACTTATTTTCCTAAGCATACTGTTTTCCAGGTTCATCCATATTACTGCAAATGGCAGAATGTCATTCTTATGGCAAGGTAGTATTCCAGTGTATCATACGTATATAATACTGCTCTCTCTGTAGATACATGTATATATATATATACCACATCTTCTTTATCCATTTATTTGTTGATGGGCACTGAGTTCTTTCCATGTCTTGACTGTTGTGAGCAGTGTTGTTATGAACATCGGGGTGCATGCATCTTTTTAAATTAATTTTCATTTTTTCCAAACTTCTTTCTGGACTAATGACAGTGGCCACCACCAGAGCAATGTTAAATATTTGTGGTAAGAAATGGACATCCTTGTTTTGTTCCTGATGGTCATTATGTCTTAGGTTTCTCTATTACGCATTGTACTGGCTTTTAAATTTAATTGTTTGTGTCTTATTATATTAAGGAAGTTGTCATAGTGTTTGTTTCAAAAACAAAAATCTCCTGTTGACAGAAAAGCTCGAGGGCAGTACAAATAAGTTTTTTTTCTGAACCATTTGAGGGCAAGGTGCCAGGCAACCTGACGACCTTTTGCCACCCACCAAATACTTCAGTGTTTGTTTCCTGTAGACAAGTACTATCCTGTGTAACCACACATAGCCATCAAAATGTAGAAATTAACACTGATGTATTATGACTGTTTGATCCTCAGATCCCATTCATATTTTGCCAGTTTTCCCAATAATGTCCTTTTTTTAAAAAATTTATTTATTTTAATTGGAGGTTAATTACTTTACCTTATTGTATTGGTTTTGCCATATGTTGACATGAATCCGCCCCGGGTGTACATGTGTTCCCCATCCTGAACCCCCCTCCCACCTCCTTCCCCATCCCATCCCTCTGGTTCATCCCAGTGCACCAGCCCTGAGCATCCTGTATCCACATCGAACCTGGACTGGCGATTCGTTTCACATATGATAATATACATGTTTCAATGCCAAATTCTCCCAAATCATCCCACCCTTGCCCTCTCCCACAGAGTCCAAAAGTCTGTTCTATACATCTGTGTCTCTTTTGCTGTCTCGTATACAGGGTTATCGTTATCATCTTTCTAAATTCCATATATATGCGTTACTATACTGTATTGGTGTTTTTCTTTCTGGCTTACTTCACTCTGTATAATAGGCTTCAATTTCATCCACTACATTAGAACTGATTCAAAAGTATTGTTTTTAATGGCTGAGTAATACTCCATTGTGTAAATATACTACAGCTTTCTTATCCATTCGTCTGCAGATGGACATCTAGGTTGCTTCTGTGTCCTGGCTATTATAAACAGTGCTGCGATGAACATTGGAGTACATGTGTCTCTTTCAATTCTGGTTTCCTTGGTGTGTATGCCCAGGAGTGCGATTGCTGGGTCATATGGCAGTTCTGTTTCCAGTTTTTTAAGGAATCTCCACACTGTTCTCCATAGTGGTTGTACTAGTTTGCATTCCCACCAACAATGTAAGAGGGTTCCCTTTTCTCTACACCCTCTCCAGCATTTATTGCTTGTAGACTTTTGGATAGCAGTCATTCTGACTTGCGTGAAATGGTATCTCCAATAATGTCCTTATATAGCCAAATCTAGAACAGAATCATGGATTACATTTGATTTTTCAGGTCTTTTTAATCTCCTTCAATCTGAAACAGTTTTTCTTTGACTTTTATGACCTGATGCATTTGAAGATTAAAAGAATGTTAACATAAAATGCCCCTCAACTTGAGTTTGCTTGATGTTTCCATTGATTTCAGGTTTTGCATCTGTGGCAGGAATGTCAGAGATATTCTTTGATCACTGGGAACTATCACAGATATTCCTATTATTCTGGTTTGTTTTGCCTTTTCCAGGCACCTCCATCTTCTTTGTAATCTTTCTTTTCAACAATTCTGGGTCTTTGAGTATTAAATATTTAAGTATTTTAAGTCCAGTATGTGAATTGATAGGAGGATGGGGAAGCAAGTGTCCTGGAAATATAAGAAGTAGTTGGTGGATTAGGGTATGAGTCATAGTAAAGATTTTTGACTATTAGAGGCTGCAGTGTCAGAATGTAGAAATACAGAATGGTGGCAGAAATACAGAACTAGTCAAACGGGATAGAAAGGAAGAAATTAGTAATTTTTAAAAATTATTTTGGTTATTTGATTATACTGGTTAAATTATTTTTTTTTATTAAAGCCACTTTGAAGACTGTCTTCTAGGCCAAAGCACTGTTTGACCAAATAAGTTGGACTGTCATACCCTTTTGAAGGACATTCATTTTTGTCACTTTTTAATGCATGTATTATTACTCTGCTTATATAAAATAATCTCATTGTAGAACAAATAATTTCAAAAAGTTTTATGATTGTTTATAGATTTTACAGATATTTGATACATTTTTCTCTTTGTGTATAATTGAATCATCTTTAGCCTATTTTTATGTATTTCAATAAGGTAAAAATAATCCTTCTAGTAACTGCAATGTAAATTTTAAGAGTTTGTTGAAATGACACCAAAAACATGACAGTACCTACATTCTCAAAGTTATAAGAAGCTCAGTGAGTTGGATTTTATGTTTATTATGGTACTGAAAAAAGAGAAATGGATGTCGTTTAAACTAAGAAGTTTAATGGTCATTCACTAAACCTTTAGTTGGATCATCCAAAATTTCTTAGTAAGGTCCATCATTAAATGTAATTTCTTGCTTACTTAAATGGAAAGCACTGTGGATATATAAATAACATTATCTGAGTTAATATAATAGAAATGAGAGGGGAAAGAATGTGAGAATAGTGAAACTGATATCTGTCTTTGAGGGCCTTTAAATAGATCTCCTGCCACAGTCCTAGTGTGAGTTACCTTAACAGGTTAGTACTTGCAGCATAGTTTTTAATTCCTTAAGTAGAAGGTATTATTTCAGTTCTAAATGTATTTTTTAGTTATTCTGAATGACTTTCCTATCCCCTTTTGTCTGACTGAAGATGAGAGTGTTACAATTTATTCGTGTTAAAATGTAGGGTTTTTTTTTTTTCTTTCTTTCTTTAGTAATACTTGGGAGGGGACAGGAAACTATGGAGGGCCACTGGCTCTGATTTTCCTTTTCCCACCTTTCACTTTCTTTACCCCTGCATATCGAATCTAAATGGGGGTGAGGTTAAAGGTGGGGATTGAGAAAAGGCAGTTATTCCTTATTTGTAGATGTCCAGGATAAAGTCTCTGGAGACAAGGAATCCATCATAAAATTTAAGTAGATGGTGAAGCTCTGAGAACTCTTACTTTACAGGGCTTATTATAAGAACTCATGATTTTGCTTTACCTACTTTCCTCATCTTCACTCTGAAAATAAATTGTGTAAGTTTCAGGTGTACAGCATTATAGTTCAGTATCTGTAAATGCTGCAAAATGATCACTGGCACAAGTCCAGTTACCATCCATCACCGTTCAGTTGACACCTTATACTCATCTTGCTTGTCCCCCAACCCTTTTTGCCTCTGGTAACCACAGATCACGTTTGTATTTGTTTTATGTATTTGTTTTTGTTTTGTTTGTTCATCTTTATTTTTGTAAGATTCCACATGTGAGTGAAATCATAGTTTCTACCTGACTTACTTTGCTTAGCATAATATCCTTGCAGTTCATCTATATTATTGCAAATGACAGGATTTTGTTTGTTTATGGCTGAATAATATTCAGTTGTGTGTGTTATACATATACATACATATGTATACATACGTATACATATCTTCAGTAGCCATCTGTCAGTGGACACTTAGTTTCCATATCTTGGCTATTTGTTATAAAGAATGCTGCAGTGAACATGGGGATGCTTATTAGTGTTTTGAATTAGTATTTTTATTTTCTTCAGATAGATACCTAAAAGCAGAATAGTACGACTTGTGGTAGCTCTCCGTCTTCATTTTTTATAAAGGAGAACACCGCTCAGTGCCTTAAAAGACAGACTCTTGAGCAAACTATGCTGTAGTTTGTATATGTCTGCACTTACGTTGATTGTCTTAGCATCTGTAGTCTGAAGTAAAATGCACATAGATGTCCTTTAAAGAAAAAATGTTAAGCATTCCACCCCTTGCAGACAGTGCCTTTCTGTTTACTTTGTAACAGATATGTAAAAAGAAATGTTTTTATATTTAATTGTTTTATCTTCCAAAGGTTCGTCAGCTGCATTTTAAAAAGTTTATTTCATTTAAACTGCATTTTGTCTTTCTTTTCCTTACTCAGGCTCAGATTGCCTTTCTTCAGGGGGAAAGGAAAGGTCAAGAAAACTTGAAGAAGGATCTTGTGAGAAGAATCAAAATGCTGGAATATGCTCTTAAACAGGAAAGGTAATTCAGTAAAATGGAAGGTAGTGTTCTCTTAAAATACTGGAATAATTTTTCTGTTACTCCTAAAACAGGTTCAAATTTTAATGTGTTCTGTTTGAATTCAGGAACTAGTATTTGTAATAAGCATTTAGAAATGGTTGCTATGTGTTAATTTGGTAATGAATGTTTAGTAATAATGACCAAAAACTGATGTATAGGGTTTTTAACATTTTAACAACTTTTTTCTCTACTCTGTCCTTTCTGAAGAAATGTGTGTACTTCCTGAACTGTCAATATCCATTTCTTTATAGAATTAAAGTAGTTTTTGAGTTGTAAAGGAAATTTCTGTAATACTTATTCCCTTTTCCTATCATCTAGTATTATTCAGTTTGATGTATTTTCCATGGAAAAAACCTGCTCTGGCAGACTGTGTTGAGAATCTTTCTTTTTGATATTTTGAGCCTTTGCTGTCACCTATTCATCTCTCTCCAGAAGTGAATTTTACCTTTCTATTTTGCTAAGTGTCTAAAATACTCAAGAACTAAACTTGGCTTGCAAGTAAAGGACAATAGGTCATGGATGAAAATTTTGGAAGTTTTCATATGAATTAAGTATTTACTTTAGCAGATGGTCTTTAGAATTTTTTGTCAGCCGTATGAGACAGTTCTTTGTTTTAGATTATTGAGTACTTGAAAGGTGATGCAGAAATTCTCTATTTTGCTTTGTTTTTGATCACATGGTCTTTTCATTTTTTTTGAAATTGATGAATGACTTGTTTGAAAAACTACCATGAAATAACATTTAACTGATGATACTTATGAATATCAAGAGATATAAAGCTTTAAGAGTTGTGTTTATCTTTATGTGGGATTTTAAATGGCACAAGAGACTGAAAACAGATTGACCTCTTAGAGAAAAATTGGTGGTTCTTTTCATTCCTTGAGAGGTTGATTGAAAGCTGTTTGGGAGAGGTAGGGGGAGAACACTTTTAAAAAAGTGTGTAATTTGGGAATATCTGAGATTTTAAGCAATCTAAATGATAGGCATAATCAAAGAGAGCGTAATAACAGTAATAATAACTATTAACTACTATGTATTAGACCTTGAGGCTTAAAAACTAAATAACTTAGGTAGAGTTGCAGAGTTACAGTAGAGCTATGATTTGGATCCCACTGGTTTGTCTGCTTCTGAAGCTTGTACTCTACCAGTACATTGTACTGTCTTATAAGTCAGAAAAATTAAAATATACAAATACTAAACTAATCAAGGACACGGATATGGTGTGTATGTGTGCGTGTGTGTGTGTTTCCCTTCTCAATAACACATTCATTAATCTATCCATCCAGTTTAAGTACTGTGCTAGAATTGGGAACAAGCAAGTCACAGTTCTTGTCCTTCACAGCTTAGAGTAGCAGGAAGCAGACTCATAAATCACAAAAGTGCAGTGCAGTGGGAGAGATGCTATGGGCGAAGTCAGCGTACAAAGAAGGGAGTGGTTATTTGCATCTGCAGTCTGTGGAAGTAGAAAGGAGGGTGTAATTAGAGGAGGTGAGACATGAACAGCATCATAAAAAATAAGCTGTTTGCCAAGGTTCAGGACGTGGAGATGGTATGTTTGACATGGGACAAAGCAGTATGGTGTGTTCAGAAATTTGTGATTACTGTGTATGGAAGGTAGGTGTGTCAGTTGTAATTTATAAGCTGTAATGGTAGAGGTGGGCAAAAGCCCGATCATGAAGAGCCTAACTAAGGAGTTCAAAGTTCTGTCTTACATTGGAAGTTTTTAAAAAACATTTTCTTCTAAAATAATCTCAAACTAATTGAAGTTGAACAAACTATATACTCTTTACCCAGATTTCACCAGTTGACAACATTTTGCTGTATTTACTTGTATCATGGTCTCTGTATACTCATGGTCTTGCCCTTCCCCCACCCCTCCCCCGGAGTCATTTGCTACTTGTTTGCAGACTTATGCCCCTTTGCCCCTAAATACTTCGGAGAAGGCAATGGCAAGCCACTTCAGTACTGTTGCCTAGAAAATCCCATGGACAGAGGAGCCTGGTTGGGCTACAGTCCATGGGGTCGCTACTAGTCGACAAGACTGAGTGACTTCACTTTCACTTTTCACTTTCACACATTGGAGAAGGAAATGGCAACCCACTCCAGTGTTCTTGCCTGGAGAATCCCAGGGATGGCAGAGCCTGGTGGGCTGCCGTCTTTGGGGTCACACAGAGTCAGACACGACTGTAGCGACTTAGCAGCAGCAGCAGCAGCCCCTAAATATTTAAGAGAGTATCTTCTAAGAACAAGGACTTTGCCTTAAATAACGACAGTTCATTATTAAGGAAATTTAATGTTAACATAGTTCTGTTATGTAATATAGCCCATATTCATATGTTCCAATGATGATCTTACTATACTCTTGATCTTAGTCAGAAGGCCCAGAAGCGATCCAGTGATGATCTTTATAGCATTTTTTCCTGCCAAATGTGCCGGTAATAATCTTTGTAGTGTTTTTTTTTTTCCTGATACAGGGTCTAATCTAGGAATATATATTGCATTTATTTGTTGTACAGTTGAAAAGTTTAAGCATAGAATAGTGTTAAATAGATTTTAGAAAATCACTCTGACCTTAGTTTGGGGGATGAACTGAAAAGATCTGTTAATAGAGGCCGGAAAATTGTAATAGTTTAGGATGAGAAATGATATCATATTAACTGCTGGAATAGAGGAGTCATCAACTATGAAACATTTTTTTTTTACTTCTAATATTATATTTTTTGGCTGCACCAGTAGTTTGCAGAATCTTGGTTCCCTGATCAGGGGTCGAACCTGGGCCCCTGGCAGTAAAAGCCCAAATCCTAACCACTGAATCACCAAGGAATTCCCTATGAAACATTTTAGCTAGAAAGAATCCATAAAATTTGGTGGTGATTTGGTATTGGGGATGAAGAAGAAAGATAATTCAAGAATGATTCCCAGGTTTCTGGCTTGAGAGAGAAGTTTGAAAATTATAAAGTGAGTTAGAAATAAAGAGGGTAGTAAAGCAGATATAGAAGAGGATTCATGAATAGAGATATGTACTTGAGAATCATCAACATTGTGGGTAAAATTATAAGAACTTTGAAACAAACAGAACTAGCGTGGAACAGGAAGTAGCAGGAGCCAGTTGCAGGAGTGGTTTGAGGAAAAGACAGAGAAAGAAGCACTAACCAAAGAGTGGTGGGGAAGGAAGGAGAAAGCAGTGAATGGGAAACAAGCTGGAGAAGGTGGGAGTTTGACAGCTGCAGATGCCAAACAAATCACAAGTTGTATACTGAAAATAGTTCCACACTTGCCAGTTAGGTGCTTGTTGGTATCGTTGCCAGAACAGCTTTAGTGAGGTAACAGGAACATAAACCAGATCACATGGGATTGAGAGGTGAGAAGGATGGATAGAGTGGAGACAGATAGAGTTGTTTACTTTTTCAAGTAGTTTGACTTTGGAGAACAGAAAAGATAAATAGCTAGTGGCTGAGTCTAAGGAAGATTGTTCTTTGTTTTTTAATTTAAAGGGATTCTCCTGGAAAAGTATCCCTGATTTCATATCTTTTGAAGTTCATGGAACTTCATGAACTTCATGCCATTACATCGGGAATAATCTCCTAATGTATGGCACCATTGAAGTGTGTACTAAATTAAGGAATTTAAAAAATTCTTTGTGAATTAGAGCTCTTAAACATTTAAGTTCTCTTCACTGTGAAATTATTTTTGTAATGCCTAGTAATTTTTTTTAAAAATTAGGCTAGAAAGCATTTTAGTTCTTTTCACTTTGAAATTTTTTCTGATGCCTTAAGCCAGTTTTTTTAAGTTTTTTTAACTGCAGAAAATTTGAAACACAGACATACAGAGACTAATATCTTTTATATACACCTCCAAACCTCAACAGTTAACATTTTTGTCGGTCTTGCTTTATCTCAATCTATTTTAGAGCAAATTCTAGGCATCTTGTCATTTAACCTGTAAAAACCCAACTAAAGATCATGGTTTTGAGTTGCTGGTTATAGATTTTCTAACTAGTCCCACTTAAAAAGGTCCACAGTTAAGTAAAACTGAATCTTTAACATTACAGAAGGATTACTCACCTAGTGTGGGTTTAACAAAGCATTCCTTAAAGGGTGATAAAATTTACAAAATGAGAAAATTGCATATAATTTTCCAAGAACACACGGGGTGTAACCTCAGGTTTTTTCAGGAAGTTCTATACTGAAGAATCTCAAGCACTATATAAAATATAATTCTGAAACATTTCTTCCATTTGCTCCGCATCTCTCTTGTGTCTGCTCTAATGTAAAAACCTAGCTATCATCCTTGCCTCTAATACATTTTCTCATTCTAATCTTTATTTTCCACATCCATGGGATTCATTTTCTACATCACAAACGTTATATCCTTGGTTAAAAATATCTAGCTAATTTCAGAATTCTTAGTAAAACCTTTTACATCCAGGCCTCTTTCTAGTCCCGTGCAAACAAACATACACACAAACACACTGTGGTTTTCCACCCCCATCCCCCCACCCAAGATGTTCCTTCTGACCAAAATACCTTCTTCATCAATCCATTTGTCTGATTGTAAAACTGATTGCAGGGTTTGAGATTTAGCTAAAATCACATGTGTTACCTTCTTTTTGGTAGCTGTCCTTGACTACTGTCAGGACCTGTGACAGAGTTAGATAATCCCTTATCTGAATTTGTATAACATTTGATATAACTCAGTTCTTATCCACAGTGTTATTTATTTACATTTCTGTCTCTTCTTCATCTCCTTACCTCTACCCTTAAGCAACTATAAGCTGCACCATTATTCCCAGCAGCCAGTAAGTGCAGTATCTGTCATAATAATTTAATGACGGTTTGTTGGATTTAATCAAATTATTTTTAAGTGCCAACATTTAAAGTGTGATTGGAATGATGTGTTATATTCCAAGCATATCCTATGTAATAATTGACTTTGAAACAAAACCGTAAGGGGATGTCATTAATATCTTTAATATATTATAATTATATGATTTTCATGCAGTTTTATCCAGTAAAGGGCAGCTGGGAGGTGTAGCTGTGTATCAAATGTAGACTTCTTAGGCATGAGGTTTACTGTTTAATGTGGAGTCAGATATAGATAGAAAAAGATTAGGGAACAAGAAAATTGTTAACAGTGAGATGAAGGGTTAAAACAATGGGAAATAATATAAGTGGAAAGGTATTTTAGCATATTGACTTCAAAAGAAATGTTACTAAGTTGAGTTCTGTGAGTAAATTGTTTTTCAGTGAATTTAATGATTCAGTAAGGAGACCCTGATTTATGGGAACACGGCTTGTAGCAAACACAGCAGTTCTTTATTTTGTCTTTATCTAATGTTTTTGGAAATGTTATTCATAGTATTTTGTTACATACATTGTATAGAATATTTTCTATTCCCTTTTCTGTAAGCTCTGTTGTAGTTTTTCCCAAGACCACTAGGATGCACTATAGTGCAGCATTTTGGGTTTGAAATTTTTTTTCATGTATCTATGTGTTTATATATGTATCTCTGTGTATATAAATATATATATATATAACAAAAATATGTAAGTTAACTCCATAAAACGTCATTACTGCCTTTATTCTGTCTTCAGGCCAATTACTTTCAATTGCTAGTTTGACTTATGGGAGGTATTGTTACTTCATCCTATGGTAGATGAAGTACATTTCTGAAAAATCTGAAGATTGACTATTACATTTAAAAACTGTAACACACACATATAAAACACACAGAAATGTACACACACAGACAGTATTTTGTGTCTTATGTTGTTGTTTTTTTTTTTTACTTAAGTCTCAATCCCATATTTGCACACAGAGATGTTCTTTTTTCTTTTTAGTGGGTATATATTATCACAAAACTTTTCATATATATGTAAAACATATAAAGATTAATATAAGAAATACTAATTACCCACCACCTACCTTAAGAAATAGAACATCAGTTATCTGTAATTTTCAGAGATTTTCTTAACACTCTCCTCTGTATAAAATTTTAATTTTTTTTCTACTATGACTGGAAAATAATTAATTAAAAATAGGATGAAGAATTCCAATATTTTATACATTTGAGCAAATGATTTTCATTTTATTTATCCTTTTCTTGAAATATAAAAATTTTAAAGTAAGTGCTTAGTTAGTCTTCTATAAAGAAAAAAATAACTTATAAATTTGGCTATTTGGTTGCCCTTCTGCGCATGAGTGCATGCTAACTCTGTTCCATTGTGTAGGCTAAGTCTCTTCCAACTCTCTGCGACCTTATGGACTGTAGCCCACCAGTCTCCTCTGTCCATAGGATTCTCCAGACAAGGATACTAGAAATGGGTTGTCATGCCCTCCTTCAGGGGATCTTCTTGACCCAGGGATCAAACCCAATTCTGTTATGTCTCTTGCATTGGCAGGCGTGTTCTTTACTTTTAGCAACACATGGGAAGCCCTTATTTCTTCTTTATTATTTGGTTTTTCAAATTATTATTGTTGTTGCTTTTATCCCAGTCTTATTATATTGAATATTATAATAGCCTCAGTATTTGGGGGAAGCAAGCAAGTAAAAATACAACCTTAAGTATGGTTCATTTTTAGTTTACCTTTTCATTTTGTACCTTATTTGGATTATTTTTCTTATCTTAGATGGTTTAATCTGAGATGGTTAAATCAGATGAATCAGAGATGATAACATCTGGTTAACTTTTAAAAGAAAATATTCCTGTTCACAGTTCTTCCTGACTTCATCTTAAAAAGGCAAAAGATACCTTGACTATTAAAAATTATGTTTATTTCTTCTAGAATGTCTTATTCAACACTGATAATTCGAGCTGATTCCTCCTCCCTCTTTTGGATTGTTCACTCTAATGCGTACTTGGCAAAGCATAATTGCCTGACAATGCAGAGTATTATGGGTGACCTTTTTTCTTAAAGAAAAAAAAAGCTCAATTTTGAGAAAGATTAGTCTTTTTCAAGTTTATTTCACAATCCAGACTTATCTATTGCTTTTGATAGAATTGTACTCTGGCAGTCCTCAAGAAAATTTGAATACTGCAGAAACTAGAATGTTAAATGGTTCATTCATAATTACAGAAACAAGGTTTATCATTCTCAGTGTTATGACTTTGTTGTTGTAACAGAACTTGATGGTATAACAGCAAAATGATAATGGGAAGCACTTTTATATTAAGACTTTGATACTGTGGAAGGCTTTGAACAGTTAAAAGTTAGTCAGGACTACTGCATACTGATGACTACTCCTATTACATATCTTAAGGTTCATTTAACTGTATTTTAAGATGGTTTGTATTTTCTTATTTCTTTGTTAGAGCCAAATACCACAAGTTGAAATATGGGACAGAATTGAATCAGGGAGATATGAAGCCTCCAAGCTATGATTCTGGTAAGCTAATTTTAAAGGAAGTTTAAGTAATTAAAAAGAAATTAATATCTAGTATTTTGTAGCAACAGTATTTATAACTGCAAGTTAATTTCTAATTATTTGCATATTAGTTATTTTTTCTGACCTGCTTATCTTTGGGCACTAATCTCTTAGTGTCATTTAGATCATTTTCCACCACCTGCCTTCCTTTCCCCTCGTCCCCTTTCTTGCAGTTCCCCATTTTCTGCTTATGTTCTGCACTTACTGGAAGGATCAGAATTCATGGGGTAACATGCACCAACCTAACTGTGTCTTGCTGGGTCCCCACAATTTTAATGGGAACTTTGAGATGTGTAATACAAAGTACATCATGCCCTTGAAATCCTGAGAGAAAGAGTATAAGCCATGGAGGTAAGAGATTTCTTCTTTCAGTACAAGAGAATTACTTATCCTTTAAGTCTAATCCCTCAATTTCAGGTACAAAATTGTTTTGGACTTTTTTACCTACAGGACGTTCTGTAACCAGAACAGTGTTTTTTAACAGCTAAAGCATTTATTATCTTTTTGTGTTATTTCTTCCTTTTTCTTTCTCCTGTCTTCCTCATCACCCCATCAAACAATACAACAGTAGTACTTGTAAAGATATTAAGGAATATAATTGACTAATATATTAGTGGGTGTTAGGGAAAAATAAGAAAAATTGTTGAAAAGCCATCACCGCGTTTCAGATGAGTATGTTTTTGACATGATGTCAGGTTAAATTCCTGGATCAAACGTCTGATATAACTATCACATGCTTGGCTTTATATACATTAACTTTAATTCTTAATGTAATTATTCAATAAAAGTAATATTATTTTAATTTTACTTGTATGAAATTTAAACTCAGAGAAGTGGAGAAATTTCCCCAGTGGTTACATAGCTATTAATGGGAATATGGATCTGAATGGGAATATGATCTTCTGACTCCAAAATTCAAATTCTCCCCATTTGACCACACTATTTCTATGTTTGACAGTGTCTGAAGGAACAGAATAATTCCTAATGCACTGCCAATTTTGTAGTTCACTTTAATGTAGTAAAGTTATTAACATGTTTCCACAGCTGAATATTGAATCCTTGAGATTTAGAGCAATACCAATTGATCACTGACATTTTTTTGTTGTTGTTTTTTAGTGATCAGATTTTCTCTTAGATCATACTGTCAGCAGTATGGAAAGATGGGTTCAGTTCAGTTCAGTCGCTCAGTCATGTCCGACTCTTTGCGATCCCATGGACTGCAGCACACCAGGCTTCCTCGTCCGTCACCAACTCCCGGATTTACTCAAACTCATGTCCATTGAGTCAGTGATGCCATCCAACCATCTCATCTTCTGTCATTCCCTTCTCCTCCTGCCTTCAATCTTTCCTAGCATCAGGGTCTTTTCCAGTGAGTCAGTTCTTCGCATCAGGTGGCCAAAGTATTGGAGTTTCAGCTTCAGCATCAGTCCTTTCGGTGAACACTCAGAACTGATTTCCTTTAGGATGGACTGGTTGGATCTCCTTGCAGTCCAAGGGACTCTTACGAGTCTTCTCCAACACAACAGGTCAGAAGCACCAATTCTTTGGTGCTCAGCTTTCTTTACAGTCCAACTCTCACATCCATACATGACCACTGGAAAGATGGGTTAGAGAGGAGAAAAATGGAGATGGGGAGACTGGTTAGAGGACTTTACAACCTCCTGGGCAAATGAGGAAGGTTACCTTGACAAATGTACCAACAATGGAGTTGAAGAGAAGTGGGTGTGTTCAGGTTAGGAATTAAAATCTGCAGGATATTAGTTCTTGTTTAGATGGAGGGTTTTTTTTAAAAAGGGAGATGCAAAGATGACTCCCACACTTCTACTATAAAAAACTAGACCAAAACTGTGTTTGGAAGATGCTGGGTGCACGTTTGGATTTATTTGTTAGGCTATCAAATGAAAATAGCTGGTATACAGTTAGGCAGGTGAGTCTGGAGCTCCAGCCAAAGGGGTTTAATATGCAGATTTCAGAGCATAAAGCAGTACTGATGACACTCAACACCAGTGGGATGGAAGAAGTCAGCCAGGGATCTTACGCAGAGTAAGAAGAGGACCTAAATGGAGCCTTAAAGAATGGTGGCATTTGGAAAACTGGTAGAACAGTAGAAACTTGAAAAGGAAACTGATGAGGATTATTTTACTAGGATGTGGAAAATCAGGAGAGTGGAAATCAAGAGAAGAGAGGATTTCTGGAAGGAAGCATCCTTCAGTATTACAGATTAATGCCTTGGGGTCTGAAGAGTATCTCTGGGATTTAGTGACACACAGGTCACTGGAAACTTTACTGTGAACAGCCTTAGGAAAGAGTTGAGGGCAGAAATGGAGACTATGTATGGAAAGCGAAGACTAAGTGTGGTAAACTTTTAGGAAGCTGATGTTGTAGAGATGAAGGCAAGGTATAAGGGCAAATGGCTAAAGGGACCAGTGGGGTCAATGAAGAGACAGTGTGTGTTTGTTTGTATCTGTGTGTGTGTGTGTGTGTGTGAGTGAGTGATATGTTTCTTAGAGGAGGAACTAATAAAAGGGAGAGAGAATAGCGATACTTAAAATATGAAAGTATCTGAAGAAATAATAGTGATTGGATTCTGATCATAGCTGGAGAATAGCAGGAGAAGCATGCATGTCTTTTATTGTTACCAAGAGAATGTAGGAAGTTAGGTGATGGGTCTTTAGGTTTGGGTTTTGGTCTATAGGTTTGGGTTTGGGTATTTAATTTAATAATAGCTTTATGTATGAGACAGGATTACCTGCTAAAAATGCATTAAAGGTTTAAGAAAACTGGAGAAGGTTTAAAATAATAATGAACAGGAGGACAGATTTACTAAGGAATAGTAGGATTGAGAAAAGCTAAGGGTTCAATTGAGTTGTATAATCAGAGTTTATATAGAAGTGCTGCTCTGCACAATTGGCAGCCTAGGTAAAAGATAATAGCATGAAAATAGTGAACAGTTGGATTCAGGGAGAGATAAAGGAACAAGAAAATTGGAGACATTATCAAAAGAATGATTGAATTGATAGACCCTGAACTAAGATTGGTGAGGAAAGAAAGTGAAGACAGAAGGAAGCTAATGGATCAAAGCAAGTGGATAGGCTACAATCTAGGGCAGGTCAGCAAACTCTTTTGTAAAGGATCAGATAGTAATATGTAGGCCATTTGTTCCCTGTTGCAACTACTCATCTTGGCTGTTGTAACTTGAAAGCAGCCACAACACATATATGAATAAGTGTGGCAGGCTGGGTTTGAAAAATGAAAGTGAAGTAGCTCAGTCATGTCCAGCTCTTTGCGACCCCATGGACTGTAACTTACCACGCTCCTCCGTCCATGGGATTTTCCAGGCAAGAGTACTGAAGTGGGGTGCCATTTCCTTCTCTGGGGATCTTCCCAACCCAGGGATCGAACCCTGGTCTCCCGCACTGCAGACAGACGCTTTACCGTCTGAGCCACAAGGGAACCTCAAACAGGTTGGGTTTGATCTGCAGGCTAATGTTTGCTGACCCCTGATCTAAGGTCTCACCTACAGTCAAAGTGCCTAGTGAATTGGAAGTATTGAGCCTGAAGGATATGCTCAGAAAGTGAGTTTGCATCAGTGACAGTTCTTCATAATGACAAGGTCTAAGGCATGACAGCTAAGAGAAGGGTGGTGGTTGTGCAGAAGCTGAAGTGAACCACCCACGTGAATATTAACTTCACTCAAGATGATGTAAAAGTTCGGTTGCAGAGGAAGCCTGTGAGCCAGACTTAGAGCATTACCAAGGAGTTTGTAAATTCAGTGATAAGGACAGTGACTAGGAGAGGGTATAAAGGTGGGGTATAAAAATTAAAAGAAGCAGGGATTTTTCCTTCTTCATTATTTTTTCCATTTATTGTATTTTCCTGAAATTGACAATCCAGATGTTTTCTGAAATATTCTTCACAAAAAATTAGTTTCCTTTTATTTTGTTCCACTTGCAAACCCTTAACGTTTCTATTTCATAACTTACGTTGTTAAAATCTATCACATGTCAGTTTCTTCTACTTAATATTAAAAGCCAGATACTTATTAAAAATAGAATGTCTTTATCCAAAGTAACAAATTCTGCCTTCTAACAGAGATGTTCAGACCTTTCACTGGCTTCCCAGGTTGCTCGGTGTAAAGAATCCACTTGCCAATGTAGGAGATAACGGGTTCAATCCAGGGTTGACCCAGGTTGACCCTACATTATTATTTTTGTTTCAGCAATTCTCTTTCAAAGAGATTTAAATAACGTAAAAAACGTAGACATCCAGTGCTCATCTTTCCTTTGTGTTCATCCATATCTTCCGGTATCATTTTCCTTCTGTCTTGAGGACTTTACCACATGTGCTGCTGATAATGCCTTCTCTCAGCTTTTGTGTGTCTGAAAGTCTTTATGTTGTTGCATTTGTTGTTGCTGATGTGCTATCTTCTGTCATCCATACATTTCTCTGTATAGTTGTTGTTCTTCAGTCCCTCAGTCACGTCTGACTCTTTGTGACCCCATGGACTGCAGCACACCAGGCTTCCCTGTCCTTCACCGTCACCCAGAATTTGCTCAAACTTATGGCCATTGAGTTGGTGATGCCATCCAACCATCTCATCCTCTGTCGCCCCTTCTCCTCTGTATATGTGACCTTTTTCTCGGACTGCTTTTAAGGTTTATCTCTTTCTCATTGGTTTTAAGTGATTTTATCATGGTGTGCCTTGGTATAGTTACCTCCTCTCCTCTCCCCAGTGTTTCTTGTGCTTGGGATCTGTTGGGTTTCTTGGATCTATGGGTTTATAGTTTTCATGAAATTTGGAACTTCTCAGCCATTATATCTTCATTTTTCTTCTGGTTCCTCCTCCCTATGCTACGATCAGAAAACTCTGTCAGGCAGTAAACTGGAACAACCGTAGGGCTCACTTGTTTGCTTCCTTTTTCTCAGAATTGCTATCCTCCGTTGTCTGATGTTCAGTGTCTTAACCATCATATGCTCTATTTTGTTTTATAATTGCTTCAGGCAGGAGGGTAACTTGGGTCCCTGTTACTCCAACTTGACTGGAAATGCCAGTCAAATACTTTTAATATTACCCAGAAATTGAATTCCTACCCACTTTAAAATCCTCGCTTTTATATAATGTCACTTTTTGAACTTGATAAGGTAAGAATGAATCTGATAGTTGATGAGTACTTACTAACCCTTGAGAGAACTAAATGTTTAGCCTGGATAACTAAGTGTCAGGAAAATCAAGTCCACATATGACCCAGAGAGTCAGGTGTTTGTTTTTTTTTATAGAGAAAGGAAAATTCACTTCTGAGAAATTTATGCAAAATCAGTATTTCTGTCTTCATAATTATTTGCAGGTATTGAAACTTGTTGCTCTATAGACAGCTATACCATTGATTATTTCTCTGTGTCAGTTTAAGATAGATTTGGTAATGTTGAGTAAAGAGCCTGTCTTATGTTTGTTTGGTTAAGGTCTTAATCACAGACATGGTCTTAGATCATTAATTCATACATTAATCTAATAAAAGAACTAAGGTAAGCAGTTTCCTCAAATCCATTGCCAAGGAGATAAGGACTCCTCAAGCTCTGTAGGTCTTTGACACTTTTCATTCCTACTGAGTGTTGTGACTGGTTGTATTATATACTGGTGATTATATATATAAGGTTTCATTTGTTCCCTTGCAGTCATCTGGAGCCTAGTCATGATCCAGTGTGGAATGATATAATAAGCAGCAGTTCATAACCTTGCTGTTTTTGTCATGGAGCTGGGTTAACTGAGACAAGTTAGTCCTTTCTTTTTTTCTTTAAAGTGTACTAGTCTCAGGTATACAACATAGTGGTTTGATATTTTAATATATTATAACCACTCAGGGATCAGATTTTATTGCAATACAAGAATACAGTTTTTAAAAGAGGGTAAGAATGCATTCTTATTTGATTTGGCTTTATTTTTTGTTAAGGTATAATTTATTTACAGTAAAATTCACCTTTCTAGCCATGACTTCACTTTCACTTTTCACTTTCATGCATTGGAGAAGGAAATGGCAACCCACTCCAGTGTTCTTGCCTGGAGAATCCCAGGGACAGAGGAGCCTGGTGGGCTTATGTCTATGGGGTCACACAGAGTTGGACACGACTGAAGTGACTTAGCAGCAGCAGCAGCTACCAAAGTAGACAAAGGCAGTTGAGTGTATCTGAGGATGGTATAGAAAGGATTTAGGCATATTTTGATGGGAAATTAGATGATCTCAAAAATTCTTTCACATCTGAAATTTTTGGTCTTTTGAAATGCCAGTATAGATATTCTTACTTGGCAAGTACAGGCTACTCACTTGACCTAAGAAGTGGATATATTAGAACATATTATGTTATATACACAGTTCCTGAATGTGTGGGTCAGTGGAAACAATGTATTATTTTCCCTTACTATTTAGACATTGTTTTTCTTTCTTTTTTTCTTTTTCAAGTAAAGGCTCTTTGAAGTCATCCCAAAGTAATCTTCCTTTGTGAGTTAATCTCCACCCCACACACTTTCCTGCTGTCTCTTTGGTATGTCACAGAACTTGGTCTAGTTATTTTAAGAGAATAATGAAAATGCAAGATCTAATTCTTACTTTCATTTACATGTTTCTCTAATTTCTTACCATTGTAATGATAGCATGTGGAGAAAAACATGTGAGCTCTGGAGTCATGCAGTCATGATTTCAACACTCACAGCTGTATTGCTTACTTAGAAACCTTACAGTTAATCTGCAAAACATCTCTCTCATCTTTAAAATGGGGATAGTAATAATAGCTGTCTTTGGAGGTTGTGAAGATTAAAAGAATAGTGTATATGTTTTTAACAGAGCATCTGGAACACATTAAATGTTTTATAGCAGATATCATAAAAGAAAAGTTACCAATCTCTCTTATAGCTCCATTTGAATAAAAATCTTATGAAGACCACAGTTTCTTATAGTTTGATCGAGGGCTAATGGAGGGTGTGAACTTTTTTATGTTTTTAAAGTTGAGCTATCCTGTAGTTTGGAAATTCTTTAGTCCAGACTTACCAAGGAGAAGGCTCTTTTTATTTTATCATCTTCTTGAAAGATTTGGCTTCTACCATATGATGAATTTTAAGCTCTATGGGACCTACGAAGTTTCCATCTAAAGAATGTCTTAAGAAAAGAATGCTTGAGGTTTTCATTTAATAACTAGTGAAATAAATAGGTTTGGTTTGGGATTATTTTTTATCTATCTGTTCTTTACCAGACAAGCTTTTTTTCCCCTTCCTTCTAAACAGTCATTCCTGGGCATTTAGTTCTCATTCTGCTGTGGTGCTTCATAATACTTTAATTCTTGTGTGACTTCATTTGTCCTAGAGGAAAATTCTCAGGTTACCTAAAAATTTGGGGAAAGGCCTTTATTTTTAGTTCTGAAACTCTCAGGGAAATCTAGTAGCAATAATGAATTTATTTTAGAGTTTCCTTATAGAAATTAAGGGGTTTCCCAGGTGGCACCAGTGGTAAAAAAAAAAAAAAAGCACCAAAAAACCCACCTGCCAGTGCAGGAGACAGAAGAGACACAGGTTCAATCCCTGGGTCAGGAAGATCCCTGGAGGAGGGCATGGCAATTCATTCCAGTATTCTTGCCTGGAGAATCTCATGGACAGAGGAGCCTGGCAGTCTGCGGTTCATAGGGTTGCAGAGAGTCAGACATGAATGAAGCAACTTAGCACACCTGCATATGGAAATTAAACTTAAAACTTAAATTGTCCTAAAATGTACCTGGAAAATAGCATGGACAGAGGAGTCTGGCAGGCTACAGTTCATGGGATTGGAAAGAGTTGGAATGACTGAGCACAGCATGCACGCAAAACATACTTTACAGTGCAGTTGTTCTTAGTCATATAAATTTTTATTGGATATTTGTAATGAATTGAGATGCCCTCTAATGTATATTACATCAGTTTTTTTATGTTTTAATGTTTTCCAGATGAAGGTAATGAAACAGAGGTACAGCCACAACAAAACAGCCAGTTAATGTGGAAGCAAGGTCGGCAACTACTCAGACAGTAAGTATCTCGTGAAATTATCTGCTATGAAAAAAATTTATTGAATTACTATTCCTTTTTCATATTAAAACATGTTTTCCCCTATGGAGGAATTTATTTTTCAATAACTATTAACTAGGATTATCAAGAATAGATTTGCTTTCCATAGCAAATAATACATAGATTAGCTTTATGAAAAAGTACAGTTTAGAACTTCTAATTTATTATGTGCTTAAATGTATAGTCTGAAGAATTCTGTACCCTTAAAGTTACTTTTTTCTTTCCAGTTTTTATTCATGAATATACATATGCTTTAATATAAATCCACTCATGATATCTTTATGTTATGTTTTTAAACTTTATTTTAAATAGATGGAAGAACTTACTGGATTTCCCAAATTTGTATATATTATGCTAACATATAGTCTCTCCTATAGAATGTGAATTTGAGAGTATAAAGAGGGACCAAAGCTGGGTTAAGATTCAGATGTCAAGCAGTGGGGCTAGACCCGCTCATCAGCTCAGTGCCTAACCCTTGCATATTACATTTGAAATTGGTATTTTGATTTGTGTCTCAGTAAAATGAGATTTGCTACCTGGTTTATTCTTTTGGGTTTGCTTGTGAATAGTCTAAACCTGTTGTTTCCAAAGTGGATTGCATGCCAGTCATTTCTTTTGATAATGGGGAGAGTATATTAAAGTTTCTCCTTACATCTATTTTTTTATCTCCTCAAAGTTAGAAGAAAATGAGACTTCATTAGTATTTAATAAGTGGTCTTTCACTTTGGTCTTAAAAGTAGTTTGTGCGTTTTCCTTTTATAAATAAATAAGTGTTCTTAAAGTGCTGATTTTGTTCTTTTTTCTCTTTAATGACAAGTGGTTATGATAGCAATCCAAGAAGTATTTTTTAAAAGACTCACCTGCCTCTCAGAGGTGACATTTTATTAGGTTTGTGCAGATCTAATTGTGGTCTCAGATCATGAATTTTAACTCGTTATAACTAGACTGAAACATATCTTCATTAATAAAAATAGGGACCATTAAAAGCAACACATTTTTACCAATGAAAAATAAGACTTTATTCCTGTAGCATAAAAATCCATGCCTCAAGATTTGATGAACTCTTAGAAAGCATTTTCTGTCTCCTGCTGGCTGAGGAAGCATTTCACCTGGAAAAAGTTGTTGAGTTGCTTGAAGAAGTGGTAGTTGGTTGGCGAGAGGTCAGATGAATATGGCCAGTTGTCCTGTAAAATCCACTTTTCATCGCACATCACAATCCGATCAAGCAATGGTTTGTTGTTGTTTCATAGAATAAGAGATGATGACACTTCAAAATGACAATTTTTTTTTTTTCTTTTTCTGTTCTGAGGCACCCATTTATCAAGCTTTTTCACCTTTCCAATTTGCTTCAAATGTCAAATGACCATAGAATGGTTGACGTTGAGTTCTTTGGCAACTTCACCTGTAGTTGTAAGAGGATCAGCTTTGATGGTTGCTCTCAGTTGGTGTTAACTTCTGATGGCTGGCCACTATGCTCCTCATCTTCAAGGCTCTCCTCTCCTTTGCAAAACTTCTTGAACCACCATTGCACTGTGCATTTGTTAGCAGTTTCCTGGGCCAAATGCGTTATTGATGTTGTGAGTTGTCTCTGCTGCTTTACAACCCATTTTGAACTTAAAAAAATTGCTTGAATTTGCTTTTTGTCTAACATTATGTCCATAGTTTAAAATACATATAAAATAAGCAGCAGGTACTAAGTCATTAAAGCAAAAAAACATAAAGTGAGAAATGCACATTAAAACGATGTATAACATAGCCACATTTATTTAAGAATGTATTCCAGTATCAAATGGCAAAGTTCAACAATGCAAAACCACAGTTACTTTTGCACCAACCTAAATATTAATGAATGAGGAAGTAGCTATTTAGTAAAACCAGTTTATTTATGGAATGAGCAGTTTTTGAAACAGGACTTGTAATGTGATTTTGTTCCTAAAGTGAGTTATGTATCAAACATTACTTGTTAAAAATAGAAAACATAATTCTTTTGTATTTGTTTGTAAGAGTCAACTGATTACTAATGTTAATCAAAACCTTTCTATAGATACTGGATAGGATTGACAATGAGTACATTGACTTGATAGGATAACTTATTCCATTTTGGTCATATGTCTTTTTGTGAAATATCTCTTTGAGCAATAATAACTCTTAATACCAGATCTTAAACTGATCTTAGACTGCTTATCTTTTTGATCTTTGTTTTATCTTTCATTTCGTAGACTTGATATTTACATAAAACTTAATGTCTGATATTGTCTGTTACATTTATTAATGACTTTATTATTAACATTTGCCTTGTTCATGTTCCTACCACTACCACCTTTGGTCGTTTTTGGTGATCTTTTGTTGTTACTAGATGCTGAGCACCTTTTGTATGCCAGGCACTGCACTGGATATGTTTCTTTAAGAGAAAGAAAGCTAAAGTTTAGAAGAATTAATGCTACACAGGAAAAAAGTGGAAGAAATGGGCTTTGAACCCTTGTTTAACTCTCCATATAAAACCTATTCTTTCTTTTCTGTGCTGCTTCTTTCTGCAGCACACACACCCCTGTACACCCACTCATCCCACATCCTACAATTGAACTGTGGTTTATTTTTGTTGCAGAGTTGTCTCAGGATAAGAGCTTCCCTTCTGTAGAAGTGACTTGTTTGGAATATCCCGTGGTTTTATATGTCACGTAGGAAGATATATATGCTAGAAATATTCTAGATCTCAGTTGATCCAGTGATACTGTAACATCAAAAGTGTAAAAAGACTACTGGTTATTCTCATTACTGTTATAAAATAGTAATTCAGTAGCATCTGAGAGTGAGCTTACTCCAGCCCTGCCTAGAAGAAAGAATGTGCTATTAGATATATTAAGGAATAGCTTCTTCTTACGATAAATGAATGGTGTATTGTATAGTTCTTTGGTTTTTCTCAGTGACCATAGAGGCTGGTACTGCAAGAGACAGCTCCATCTGCAGCTGGAAGATTATTTATTAGTGAGTCTTACTAGCATAGTACTGTGCTGTCCAGTCTTATGCAGACAGTAAATTTAAAGAAATGTTTTTATTTAGATATCCAGTAGTAGAGTACTGATTCCAATATGTCTGAATTGTAAAGATCCTCTTCACACGCAGGTATCTACAGGAGGTGGGTTACACAGATACTATTCTAGACGTGAAATCCAAACGAGTGCGAGCTTTGTTGGGCTTTTCAAGTGATGTCACTGACAGGGAAGATGACAAAAATCAGGACTCAGTTATAAATGGCACAGAAGCTGAAGTTAGAGAGACAGCAATGATTGGGTAAGTATTTTGTCTGGAAAGTGGCTTGGCTGTAGTTTTAGTTCTTATTAATATTTTTGGCTTATGGGTGACACGTGTGATACTTGCACTTCTAGGTACTGCTGCAGAAGTAATTTAATGATAAAGTTTAATAAAAAGTTTAAAATCTTATTTGGTAGAAGATATACACAGGGATTAGAGTTATCATTTATGACTTTTAAGAATATTTTTATTCAGGGTATTTTTATTTGCTTAATTTATGAATTTAATATAAATTTTAATACATTGAAGCTCAGTCACCTCTTACTATTATAACTTCATAAAAAATCTTATTTGGAAATTCATTTCACGTCTATATGAGTGAACTTTCATTCTTGGTGACCCAGAAATCATACTTAATTCTTTTGATGTAAACCTTTTCTTAGCCATTTTCATTTATCTAATAATGCTGTAACTCCTCTTCATTTTGAAAAATATCTATATCAAGTATATATATATATTTTCTCCTTGATAGAATAAGTGAAAATTTCAGTAGCGGGAACATTTCATTTTGCTTTTTGGATCGGAATTTTCTCAACCCAGGGATTAAACCCAGGTCTTCTGCATTGCAGGCAGATTCTTTACTATCTGAGCCACCTGGGAAGCCCGTATACCATACAATTATATTGAATTCTGCTTAAAATGAAGGAGAACAGTTTAATAAGGAGATTCTTCTTTATTGAAAAAAATTTGGCATAATTCTGAAAAACTCAAAGATTATTTGAAATTTAAATAGGTTACTTTATTTTAACTCATGTTTAGCCTGGAAGAATGGTTTTAGTTGAGCTCTTTGCATTTTCTAGTAAGAACATAGTTTCTGTTATTTGGGACATAAACTAAAATTATGGGGTTCAGGTAAAGGTTTAAATATATGTCTTATAAACAAATGTCATTGGAGCATTCTTAAATGTGCTCATTAATAGTTAAGATTGCATAACTTGTTTTCATAAATGTAAGATGTAGCTTGTTCTGTGTAGAGATAGACAGTGTGGGCATTAATCCTGGTTATCTTTTCACCTATTGAATTAGTTTAAATTATTATAAAGATGCTTAAGAAAGGCCACTCTAGTCTTATGTTTTGGCCTTGACCCGTTGTTTGAAACTGATAAAGGTATTATCCTGAATCTTAATTCTGTAGGGATGGAGAATATGTTAGAAAGGAACAAAAACATAGCTCTCAGCAGATTTGAAATTTAAGATTTATCTGTTTTGAGAATTTTGTTCATAGTTATGGCTTAACGCTTTTCAGGAAAATGTCTTGTTATCTAAAACATTTCCTAATGAACTGGAGAGCAGTCATTCTATTCTGGTCGTTAGAAAACTGATGAATTTCTTTAGGGAGAGCTAAATTAAAATCTCACATATTTGAAAAGTTAATCATTTCCAAAGATTAAGGGTTTATTCATCAATAGGATCGTTTTGTAGTAGTATATTAGTTTAAAATATGGTTTTTAGTAAGCTTCATATACACATTTGCTTTTTTCAACTCTTTAGCTGTTCAGAAATATGACATTGCATCAGAGAAAATTCTGTATTTACTAGTTATTTTCTTAGTTATGGAAGAGGAAGAGTTGAAGAAAGAAAAAAGGATAAAGGAAAACAGAGGCAGAGATAATAAAAAAATTTCAAAAAGAAATGCATTGTTTGGCTTAAGAATCAAAATAATACTAAATCAGAAGGAGGAGTTCTTTGTATTAGATTGCCATTAATCTAAGTAGTAGTTATGATTGAAAAGTACTTTTAAAAGAGTAACCAGTTTCTTCCTTTATTGCTTTTCCAGTTAAAATCCATGGAAGTATAATAGATAAGAATCAGTGCAGATCCTAGTGTGATTTGGGGGGCGTTATAATTCAATATAAACAGAAGTCAGTGCAGTATAACATGGATTAATTCTTACACTGAGTTTAAAAAATTAACTGAGCAAGATGTATATGTCTTAAACCAGAAAATCCGAGTTAACAGATTCTGCCTCCGTGCTGGATAATTTTAAATTCCTTGAAAGTGCAGCTGCAGATTTCAGTGATGAAGATGAAGATGATGACATTGATGGAAGAGAGAAAAGCATCATTGATACTTCAACGGTGAGTTGAATAACTCAGATATAAATATTTTTAGGGGCTATTACACATACTTTAAAAATCCGTATCCTTCAACTTAAACCCTTAACTTTTATTTTTCCATAAATTTGGGGAAATTTAATCTGAAAGTTTTTGTTTTGACTTCAAGAATATTTTTAGTATAGCAGTTTTTTTCCTCAAGGCCCCCATTCTTTAGCTTTTTGTTAATTCATTAAAGATTTCAACATTTTTATAGGGTTAGTGAATATGGTAAATGGTGTTATAACAATGCATTGTTCTTGGTGCTATAAGACAGTAGAATTGACGGACCCATTATGGTGCCTGATGGTGACTGGCATCAGCTCTAAATGGTGCAGTTTTTGTCATGTCAGGGTTTCTTTGGTAGGCAAGGACTCCACATTTTCAGAACTCTCCCATTAGATTTCTCCAAACATGTTTAGGGTTCTTTTTGGTTTTGTTCAGATTTTTGTAAGTTTATTGACTTTCCCATGGTAGAGTCCTAGAATAAGACGTACATCTAAATTGTTGCTTCTCCCTTCTCGTCCCTTCTTTAGTCTGTCCCCTTCTTTTTAACCTCTCTCCTCCCCCCTTTTTAAAAAAAATTATTTATTTTTTATTGAAGGATAATTGCTTTACAGAATTTTGCTGTTTTCTGTCAAACCTCAGCATGAATCAGCCATAGGTATACATATGTCCCCTCCCTTTTGAAACTCCCGCCCATCTCCCTCCCCATCCCACCCCTCTAGGTTGATCCAGAGCCCCTGTTTGAGCTTCGTGAGCCATACAGCAAATTCCTGTTGGCTCTCTATTTTACATATGATCACGTGAGTTTCCATGTTACTCTCTCCACACATCTCACCCTCTCCTCCCCTCTCCCCATGTCTGTGAGTCTAGTCTCTATGTCTGTTTCTCCACTGCTGCCCTGTAAATAAGTTCTTCAGTACCATTTTTCTAGATTCCATATACATGTATTAGAATACAGTATTTGAGTTTCTGACTCACTTCACTCTGTATAATAGGTTCTGGGTTCATCCACCTCTTTAGAACTGACTTAAATGCTTTTCTTTTTATGGCTGAGTAATATTCCATTGCGTGTATATTCCATAACTTCTTTAATAACATTCATCAGTTGATGGACATCTAGGTTGCTTCCATGTTCTAGCTACTGTAAATAGTGTTGCAATGAACAATGGGATACATGTGTCTCTTTCAGTTTTAGTTTCCTCAGGCTATATGCCTAAGAGTGGGATTGCTGGATCATATGGTGGTTTTATTCCTAGCTTTTTAAGGAATCTCCATACCGTCTTCCATAGTGACTGTATCGCTTTACATTCCCACCAACAGTGCAAGAGTGTTCCTTTTTCTCCACACCCTCTCCAGCATTTATTGTTTGTAGACTTTTTGATGATGGCCATTCTGACCGGTGTGAGGTGATATCTCATTGTAGTTTTGATTTGCATTTCTCTAGTAATGAGCGATGTTGAGCATCTTTTCATGTGTTTGTTAGCCATCTCTATGTCTTCTTTGGAGAAATGTCTGTTTACATCTTTTTCCCACTTTTCGATTGGGTTGTTTGTTTTTCTGGCATTGAGTCATATGAGCTACTTGTATATTTTGGAAATTAATCCTTGGTCAGTTGTTTTCATTTGCTGTTATTTTCTCCCATTCTGAGGGTTGTCTTTTCATCTTGCTTATAGTTTCCTTTGCTGTGCCAAAGCTTTTACGTTTAATCAGGTCCCACTTCTTTACTTTTGTTTTTATTTCCGTTACTCTAGGAGGTGGGTCATACAGGGTCTTGCTTTGATTTATGTCATTGAGTGTTCTGCCTGTGTTTTCCCCTAAGAGTTTTATAGTTTCTGGTCTTACATTTAGGTCTTTAATCCATTTTGAGTCTATCTTTGTGTATAGTGTTAGGAGTGTTCTGATTTCATTCTTTTACATGTATCTGTCCAGTTTTCCCAGCACCATGTATTGAAGAGGCTGTCTTTTCCCCATTGTATATTCTTGCCTCCTTTGTCAAAAATAAGGTATCCATAGGTGCATGGGTTTATTTCTGGACTTTCTGTCTTCTTCCATTGGTCTATATTTCTGTTTTCGTGCCAGTCTCTCTCCCCTTTTTAACCTCTCTCCTCTCTTCTCTCTCTTTCCCTATTCTCTTTCTTCTTCCTCCTCTTCTTCTTTATTTAAAGTAGGAGACAAGGGCATGCCTTGCTTTTAGGAGAGTGTTCACATTTCCTCCTTCACATTTATTTAAGAAGAGGGAGGAGGAAAGGAAGGAAGGATAAATAAAGCAGACTGGACCTAGACTCTAGGCCTGGAGCTAATGTCTCAGTTCTGTCACTAATTGTCTGTGCTTTTTAATCCTTCAGGCTTAGTTTTTTAGTTTGTAAAATTGGGCTTATAACAAGTACCCATCTTATCCCCAGAGAATTTTGTGATGAATAAATGAGACACTACGTTTGAAAATGGTATGTTTAATTGTAACGTGCTTTCTTTCTAAGTGTAACTTCTCTTTTCTATTTAAGTCCTCTGCTTCCATCAGAGACTCTCAACTTACTATTTCCAGATTAATGTTTCCCCAGGCCACTATTCGGTAGTATCGTACTTGCTAATACAGCCCTGCCATGAGTGTTATTTGAGCTTGAAGAAATTACTCCCTCTTTTTATTATTCAAACAAGTAGTAATCACATGCGTTTAAACTGACTGTAGTAAAATAAAATGCTGAAACTTGTATGATAACTTTTCTCTGTCCTAATCATTTGGAAATTTTATGCTGAGTTGTGATTTCTATGGGATGATTGCACTGAGATATTATTTTTCTGTCAAAGTACTTTACTTGTAGCTCAGTGGTTAAATAATAACTGTGATGCTTTAAGTTTTGTTGTTAGTCATTATGTTAGTTAAATATTAAAAAATCTATAAGCTGTTTATTATTCCTATTAAAGTATGGTCTTAATAGAAATTCCTAACTGTAAACTGATTTCTTTTTAAATAATCAATTTCATAAATATCCTGACTTCCAGTTAGTGCTGATTATAGCAATTCTGTGACCAAGCCATGAAGGCATAGCTAATGTAAACATATTTAATTCTATTTAAATTCTGGACCCAAAGATTCTTCTAGTTTTCTTTTAGAAAAATATTTCTAAATAAATAATTGGTTTCTTTATAATAGTTTTGTATTAGTTTTGCTAATTTTTATGATGCATTAATTTTCACAGCTGCAGTTTAATAACTCCATGCCAAAAGACTTAAAAAATCTAACTCTGTGTAGCAATGTGTAAGCAGGACTTAAAAGATTGATTGCAGTGCTATATATAGAGAGAGAATGGCTGAAAATTATCCTATTAAAATGTTTAGTAGAACAAACAGGTTTTTTAAATGTCACTTTATTCCCTTAATTAAAAATAGTTAAATAGATTCAACTAAGAAAATAACAGAAGCACAAAGCTCTTAATAGCTGATGGTTGTGTTCAGGCTATTAATAGTGCATTTTGTTAGAAAAGACACATATGTTCATTGTCCTTTCTGGCTCTTTGTCCTGTATTGAAGTTTGATTGTTCTTTGCATTACAGTCTGGATAATTTTCTTCATTTCTATCTCCTTCTCTTTTCTCATGATAAACTTTTTCACCTTATGATTCCAGAGATATTTCTAAATATATAAAAATGAAACATAAGGGTCCTTGTTAGATTTGTTATTAAATCTTAAGTTTTGTATATCTCTGAAAGATCAATATTTTAAGAAAATTTTGAATATATAGACAGTTATTAAAGGACATTGATGGAAGCCTGGGATGGTGGAAATAATAATGGGAAGAATTCTCCCTCCCCCACTCCCTCCAATGGAATACCTTCTTAATGTTGTGGCATGCATTTCTGAGTTTGTGGTTTTTGTAATTTTAGATTTTGTGACGGAATGATGTACTAGACTTAAAATTTATCATGATTATATTCTGAAAAATTCTTGCAATGTTTTATGAAGTTTTTCTTTCTTTGGTTAGATTAGAATATCTGCACACTGTACAGATTGCATCCAAGAAATGTAAGATTTGATTGTGGTTCTCATAATACAGTATGTCAAGGATATTTTTCATCTGCTGTAATATAAATTCATGTGTTATATTCCAATGTTTTCAATATGTGATTCCATTTGTTTATTTAAAAGAAGCCATCATTGAACAAAGTTTAAATTGCTGCTTTAAAATGTTTAATATATATAAAATCTTAAAATGATATCTGTTTTCTACTGAATTGTATAGGTATCACAGTTACTTGACACAGCAAAGATGTATTTTCTGAAGAAAATAATAATTGGGTTTTCTCATTCAGGGTAATGGGATATTGTCTTCTTTATTTAAATTAATTCCATAATATATTCCAATATTTTAATGGAGCATGCTTTTTATCATTAGATTGTTAGGAAGAAAGTATTGCCCGATAGCAGCGAAGATCGAGATACAAAAGAAGCTCTAAAGGAGTTTGACTTCTTGGTTACATCAGAAGAAGGAGACAATGACTCCAGAAGTGCAGGCGATGGGACAGACTGGGGTAAGGAGGAATGCTGGATCCAACCAGAGATGTTATTAAATGAACAAAACTAATATTTTACTAGGAAAACAGCATCTTGAAGAACACTTGAAATCTTGAACACTTGAAATATTGAAATCTTGGACATTCTATGGACTTTTTACTATCATGACCTAGGGTTGTACAGCTATTTACCTTCCTCATCTTTTTTTTTTTTTAACATAAGTGGTATAGTATGAAAATAATTTTAATTTATAGAATGTTTCTGCCTAAACAGTAGAACTTGCAAATCTAGATTTTGTGGAAATTGAGTATGAGAACATAGTAGAAGATCTCATTATTTTTTCTTATCTTTCTTAGTTTTTTTTGGCCATGCCGCATGGCATGTGGGATTTTAGTTCCCTGACCAGGTATCAAACCTGTGTTCCTTGCAGTAGAAGTACAAAGTCGCAGCACTGGCCTGCCGGGGAAGTCCTTGTAGAGGGCTTGGGAATCTCATCTCTGGCATCTTCTGGTTTACGGCGGCTCTCCTGTGATCTCCTGTTACTGTTTATCAGTTTGGTGTTAAGAGTGTGGTATAGCTAAATTTTTACTTTAAAAAGCTGAAGGTATTCTAGGATCTAAAATCTAACTCAGTTTAATTTATTATTAAGATGTAATTGATGAAAATCTACATTTTTGATTGTTAGATCTTTCTGAAAAAAGTAGACCTTCTCCTGTTGATAGTAGAATAAAAGTGTTGAGTTTTTATGTTCAGAGACCCAGTGATCTGTTTTTTAAACTGTGAACTGAAACTTGTTAAAAATAGATTTCTGATTATTCTGGTTCATTTTGGCTTATTTCAGTCATTCAGCAAATACTGATTATGTGACTTCTTTGTGCGAAGTCTTCTAGATGAAGATCCCTACCGCTGTGGGCCTACATTCTACTAAGAGGATGTAGGCAGTAAGAGATAAGCATGATAAATGATGTTTACCATGTAAGTCAGGATGTGATGAATGCAATGGGAAATAGAGAAAGTAGAACAGTGTGAGTAGGATGGAGAGTGCTGGGGACAGGGTGGGGTGGAGTGGATAGGTTACAATATAAGATAGATTGATCATGGAAGGTGCATTGAGAGGGTAACATTTGAGGGAGAGACAGCATGGATGAGAGAGTTAGCCACATGGTATCCAGGGAAAGCGTGTTCAAGAAGAAGGAAACTAGAACATATGCCCTGAGATAGTTGTAATCCAGGTATGTTTGAAGAACTCAAGGAAGCTAGGGTGGCTGGAGCAGAATGACAATGAGGGGAATGTAGTAGGAAGTGACCGAATCAAGTGGAGCTGTGTAGACCATTGATGAGATGGAGAACCATGGAACGGTTGAGCCAGGAAGGTGACATGATCCAGCTTTTGTTTGAAAACCTCACTTTAGCTGCTGTGTTGAGAAAAGACTAGCCAGGGCAATTAGTGTTGGCAGGAGACTTGAAGTAAAGAGGGGAAAACATTTGCTGTAAATCTAGCAAGAAACAGAGGTCAGAGAAGTAGTGAGGAGTGGTCAGATTCTGGATGTGTTTTAAAGGTCGAGAGACAATATTTCATGAAATAGTTGTTGTGGGGTTTGGAAAAAAGGGAGGTTTTTGGTCTGATCAAATGAAAATATAGTTCAGTTCAGTTCAGTCGCTCAGTCATATCCAACTCATTGCGACCCCATGAAGCGCAGCACGCCAGGCTTCCCTGTCCATCGCCAACTCCTGGAGTTTACCCAAACTTATGTCCATTGAGTCGGTGTTGCCATCTAATTATCTCATCCTCTGTCATCCCCTTCTCCTCCAGCCTTCAATCTTTCCCAACATTAGGGTCTTTTCGAATGAGTCAGCTCTTCGCAACAGGTGGCCAAAGTATTGGAGTTTCAGCTTCAACATCAGTCCTCGCAAAGAACACCCAGGACTGATTTCCTTTAGGATGGACTGGCTGAATATCCTTGCAGTCCAAGGGACTCTCAAGAGTCTTCTCCAACACCACAGTTCAAAAGCATCAATTCTTCAGTGCTCAGCTTTCTTTATAGTCCAACTCTCACATCCATACATGACTACTGGAAAAACCATAGCCTTGACTAGACGGACCTTTGTTGACTCTGCTTTTTAATATGCTCTCTTGGTTGGTCATAACTTTCCTTTCAAGGAGTAAGCGTTTTTTCATTTTGTGGCTGCAGTTACCATCTGCAGTGATTTTGGAGCCCCGCAAAATAACGTCAGTCACTGTTTCCACTCTTTCCCTATCTATTTGCCATGAAGTGATGGGACCGGATGCCATGATCATAATTTTCTGAATGTTGAGCTTTAAGCCAACTTTTTCACTCTCCTCTTTCACTTTCATCAAGAGACTCTTTAGTTCCTCTTCACTTTCTGCCGTAAGGGTGGTGTCATCTGCATATCTGAGGTTATTGATAGGGCCTTCAAATAAGAAGGGGAACGCTGTAGATGGAAGAGATTGGATGGGAAAAATTGGGAGTTTGGTTTTGTGTGTTTGGTTTTAATTAGAGTTCCTAATGAAAATATAGAGTAAGCAAGTGGATATATGTCTTGAGTTCAGGTGAGAGTTCTGAGCTAACACTTACATAATGTTATGTGTATATAGTAATTTATTTTATAGTAAGTATAAAATACGTAACATATTTGCTTTTTAAATTCTCTCACTCCTGAAATAGTGAAAAGTAGTGGTGGCATTTCTTTTTTCTTAGAAGCTCAGTTTCCAGCTTTAACTATTTATAAATTAACAGGTCACCTAAATCATTTTAAGTATTGAATGCCAGGTTGATTAATAAGTTTGCAAAATGCTATTTATAAAGCCTATAAAATAAAAATGATCATTTGCTGATAAACACATGCCAGAAGTATAGTTTTTGAAATGAAAAGATCATTGAAGACTATTTTGTACAAATGCTTAATAATCTTCTTTCTTTACATAAATTAGTAAGAGATGTTTTTTGTGAGACAATCCTAATCACAGTCTGAAAATGAGGGTTTCTTGATTGTAGACTTTTGAGGCTTAATTTACTATAAGTCAATCAAATGTTGCAGGTTTTTTTTTTTCTATGTCTGTTTCAAGGGAAATTTAATATTAATACCAAGGAATTAGAATTGACTACTGTTTCTTGGATATTATATTTCTTGTGACATGTATCTGATTAATAATAACTTTAAAATTCATAATACCATGAAGAAGATGGTTGTTATGTCATTCATTGACATAACAGTGAATTGACTTTGAATGTTCAATATCTTATTGAAAAAGGCTGTTTCATTTGTTTCACTCTGTTTAGAAAAGGAAGACCAGTGTCTCATGCCTGAAGCTTGGAATGTGGACCAGGGAGTAATTACCAAACTCAAGGAACAGTACAAAAAGGAGAGAAAGGGGAAAAAGGGGGTGAAGAGTAAGTGGAAAACATTGTATCTGTAAATCATAACTCTGACCTCTTTCATATCCCCCGATATTTTTTTCCAATGTTTTCCTAAAATTTACTTACTCTTTTTTTTTTTCTTCTCCTGACCTCTTTCCTTTTCACTTGCTCTTCAGGGGTGGAAATTAAATGGTTAGATATTTGATCATGAACTTTGAAAAAGAAAAAAGCTGTGAATTATAATTATGGAACCGTAATGTATCCCAGTGATAAATCTAGAGCATCATGAGGGTATGGGACTGTGTTTTCAAACATAACAATAATTTGATTTTTCAAATAGTATGTGCTTAATTACAGTAGTGACTTTTTACTGTTGATAATTTAAATCTCATCTAGTGTGACCCTCTGGCAAGCCACCAAAATAATTGCTTACAATTTTAGGTCTTGGTCACAGAAAGAAGGTTAATTTCTACCCCTGAATATCCTATGTGTTCATAACACAGAGTTCATTTGTTCTCATCACTATATGTTATACAGGTCACAGAGTCAGACACAGCTTTTTTAAAGTACTTATTTTTCTAATTTAAAATTTTGGCCAATGTCATTTATAATATTACCAATTAGGTTTTTTCTTTTCCCAGCAAGATGTGTTCCACATCAAAAATGGAAACTAAAATGAAATTTCTAGCCCTGTGCATCATATATATATATTATCTTATTCAAGTTATTAGTAAAGTTTTACAATAGATCTAGTTAGGTATATAAAATAGAACAAAAGCTTTCACACATCCCTGAAAACCATCTCAACCACCTTTTTAGGAGAGAAAGGTTAAATTACCTCCTTGTGCTGCCGCTCTCGTTGACAGTATGGACATGGGTGTCCTTTTTATGGCAATAGGAATTTCATCCTTCGGGATATTAGCGTACAGTGGGATTAAAATCCAACTTGAGTGAGGCATGTATTTAAAATTGCAAAAGACTGGAGGGATATGTTTTTTCTTTTTCTCTTTTTTGTAGTGATGCTAAGGATTATCAAAAATCAGTCATTCATTTATAACCTAGTAGTTACTCATAAATATTTAAATCTTTATATAAAATATCTTAGAACTTGCGAGTATTTCACTTCAATGGATAAAAAGTCAGTGGCCTTTATTGATATTAGTATTGTACCAACTATTACATAACAGAGAGAGAACATTATTTAATGCCTTCTCAATATTGATTAATCACAATGAGAGAGGTTAGTATTAAAACATAAGAACATTTTCTACTTTTTATTAAAAATACTGATACAATTTAATTTTAACAAGCAATAGTGAGACATGGTTTGTTATGACTTTTCATAGCCATGATAAAACCATTTAAGGTGAAATTTTAAGGAATATTTGTCATACACAAGAAACAAGGAGAATGTTTTATTTATCAGATTGACTTAAAGTTAATATGTTTGTCATTATGCTATAATAATAAATGTCTTTAAATGTAAAAGACCTTTTAATTGAAAACATATCAAGGACTTATGTAGAATTCATCTATTATTTATTATTTGGTTCTTATCAAATATCAAGACTTCGCTGTAGTTGGAGTTTAGCATTTAAGGTCTCAAGCTGCACCATTTGACTGAAATAGTATTCCTGCTACAAGAAGGTAGTGGATTTCCTGAGCCTGAAGATTGTGATCACTGTTTCAGGCATATTGTATATAGCTTTTTAGTATGGTGAGAAAAAATGATTCTTTAGTAGGAGAAAGGCTAATGTTTTTCACTGAAGAGAGAAGGACTGCTGACTGAAGTTCAGCACATTTTATCATCATCAGTTTAGGTTATCTTGATAAAATGATAGTCTGGGAATAAGAGAAGACATGATAAAAACAGAACTGAAAGGTATAAAATGAAAATAGAATTGAAGGAAAGCTTTGAATTGACATATGAAGCATTAATTTATAAAGCATCATAGGTATCTTTTTAAATTGAGCTGTTTCTCATTGGAAGAGGCTGTGTCTTTATAATATGGGCTAGTAGAAATATTTTCAGTCAAATTGTGTTCTCTAATCACACTATCTTAGAATATATTTCTAGGCAATAGTTAAAATTGCTTAAAAATAGGAAAAAGCCATAATGGACTATGGGTAAGATTTTCCCATTCTTAATTAAACTTATAACAGGAAAAACAACCGAAGATCTGTTTCAGCCTCTATCCTATATAAAACAGTCAAAACAGGGATGTGGGAGAATGAAGCATCGAAGTACAGGTAAGTAATTGGTAGGGTGTGAGACTTAACCTTGGGTACCATATTTTCAGGATGTAAAGCAGTGAATGCAGCTTAATTTAAACAGGAAAGAATATGATTGTTTAATTTAGTAAACATTAGCTTCACAGTCTGTGGTATCTGTGTTTAGAGTTGTATACAAGGATTCTAGAATAACAATATTTTTCATAATCCAAATTGCAAAGGAACATTTTTTCATGCAAATAATGACATTATTCCATTAGCTTAATTAAAAAAATATATGTAAAGCATAATTTTTCAAGAGTAGTATACCTTTTTAAAAGTCTTGAAAGCTTAGAAAATAAATTACTTTATAATATAATATAGTATGGTAGTTTTAAAGGTGAATATTGGCAGATGTAAATAAGTTTATGGCACTATTTTGATGCAGTTGGATAATTCTGTTTTCTCTTTTTTGTTTTCTCCCTTCCTTTTCGGGGCTAGGGCCCAATAGGTCAAAACTACAAGATATGCTTGCTAATTTGAGAGATGTTGATGAACTTCCCTCCTTGCAGCCAACTGTGGGTTCACCTTCCAGACCCAGCAGCTCCAGGCTTCCTGAACATGAAATAAATAGGGCAGATGAAGGCAAGTACTTGTGACACACTAGAGCACAAAAAGCACTTGGATGTACTTATCTAAATTCAGTTATTAGAGAAGGCTCTCTAAGAGAAGAATTTTATCTTACAAATGTTTAAACTATGTATGTAGTACTCCACATTGTAGGCTTTCTTATATTTAAGGGGGTTTGATTATAACTGTAGTCTTTAAGACTTGAAAAAGGATGCATAAACTTAAAACCAAGTCTAAATTGTAGTTTAGAACATTCCCCCGCAGCTTCACAGAAGTCATGTAGTTGATGTGCATACATGTTAGTTCTAATACCATTCCAGCAATGAGAAAACTGAGTATATATTCCTTCTCCAATATACATAGTTAGTAAATGTTTACTTTGAGACTCACATAAATGTTTTCATATGTTTAAGCAATTTATCATTGACAAAAAGAGAAAAAAGGCACCTGAAAGTCTAGTCACATTTCCTTGTTCTCTTTCAGTCCTTGTCTATTTGCATATACTTTTTACTGAGTTATAAACACCATGTAGAAGAATTCAGTTGTATTTATATATATAAAATCATAAATTCATGATTATAATTTTAAGATTTAAAATTTTAAATTAAATATTCTATTTTAGACTTGATACTTAACCATTCCCCTTTTGGATATTTAGATTATTCCCAGTTTTTTATAGTATAATCTTGTGTTATATAAATGCAGTTTTCCATCTTTTAGATAGAAGTTCTGATATTCCTATTTATAAATGTATAAAATGCTTATATGTGGAAATTGATTTTAAAATATATATTTATATTAGCTGAAAGTCATGAGTGACATAAAATTAATCTTTGTGATTAATGAATATATTTTGAAATTTATTTTTTAAAATTGCCTTGAATTTAAATATTATGTTCATTTGCAGTAGATATGTCTCTTCAAATTATTATTTATTGAATAAAACCACCAAAGTCACAGAGGAAACATGTATTATTATTCTTTCTTCATTTTAAATTTGGTTGTGTTTTAGAGAAATGTGAATTGACAGGACCTCGATGGATAGATTTTTGTGTTTGGAATACTTTTTCAATAAACTGTTTGATCATTGCATGGCTAATTTATTAGTATTAATTATAGTATACTGGGAATTCATTTTCCGTACATTAAATAATGAAGAACCACATATGATACCTTTCCATTCTAGATGAACAATTTATTTGATGTAGATACATATCTTTTAAATTAAGATGTGAATCATGGGGCCTCAACAGGTATGTTTGTTACTCACTGGGAGATTCATTCAGCTGATACTATAGATGTGAGAATTTTAATCAACTTCCTATATTCTAAGATCAGGTCTGGATAAGAAGGAAAGTTAGTTTTTCTCTTATTCTAATAATCTCGAAAGACTTTTATTAGAAATTTCATCTTACAGAATACTTTTTTCTTAATTGAAAGATAATTGGTTTACAATGTTATGTTGGTTTCTTCCATGTAACCCAATTATAATAATAGAGGCAGAATATGTTCTAAATGACAAATATGCAGAAAAGGATATATAAGCCACAGAAAATGCCCCTAATTAAAAAAAAAATTTTTTTAGAACGGAAGTGTTGAATGTCTAACTTATGATTTGTTGTATTGGTCCTATGCCTGCTCCCACAGTACAGAATTTTCACAAGTAGAAAAGGCACTTAAGAAATATGTTGTAGGTTTAATTGCCTGTGACTGATGCTTTTCAGTGTCCAGTCCAGTTTCAGAAGAAGTTTCCATAGTTTGTGTGTGCTATGTAAGTTTATTACTATATTTTTATTATAATTATTCAGAAGACAGTGCTGCACTTGAGGCATATATAAATTATTTTGTAAAAGCTGATTAGAGCCTGTAATATTTAGTTACTAATAGAAATGTGACCTAATTGAAAGTTCTAAGGACTCTTAGAGAGCAGTCAGTTAATGGTTTGCCCATTGGAGCTCTCTGTCTTTGGCCCTTAGGTCTGCTGGCTTAGCCACTGTTATGTGTGGAAGCAGTGGTTGGTTGCCTTCCTTTGTTTTCAGATTTTACTTGGCCATTCCTAGAACAGTTAGTTAAATTAGCCCACGCAATGTGAATGACCAAATCACAAATCTTAGTTTATTTGGGGGGTGGGGGAGAGCCATTTTTACTTCATATCTGAACCGAGTTTTCTGGCAATGTTAGACATGAAAACAAAACAAAAGAACACCTGGCTGAAGATCTAACCTCCTAGTCTCATGTGAATCATTTGGTTGAAATTTTGGCATGAAAATTGCTCTTCTAAATGAAGCAATTCTTGCTCTTTATTAGCAAATGTTTAGAGTTCTTCAAACCCCTTATAAGATATGTGGTATGTTTGTGTAAAACCCATTTTTATTATTGCAGCTTTATTGTATGGTGGTTTGAAAATGTCTTATCAATTTATACTCTATTTTATTCTTTAACAATATTGAGTAGAGTTCCTGCCACTAGTATTTTTAAAAGTTCATAGCTGTTCTTTTCATTTCTTCAGTATTTATGATTGAATCTAAAATTATATGATTGAATGTGAAACTGAAAAGCATCTCATAAATCTATTCTATGCATACATTGATTAGTACAGTTGACTTGTTTCTTAAAAAAAAAGTTAACTACCTTCTTTAGCAGCCAAAGTTAAACTACTAAATTCGTCTAATCAACTCATAAATGTTTGTCATCAATAAAATCACTACCTTGAGAAAACTACTTAAAGAACGATCTCTGATGGCTTGTCAGAATGATTTGCAGTTATAAAAAGTGTTCCAGTGGACACTTTAATAAAAAACTTCTTTGAAATAAATATTTTTAAATGAAATATAATATACCTACAGTAAACTGCTAAGTCATAGGGATGAGCTCAGTGAGATATCTCAAAGCAAAACCAGTCGTGTCACCACTGCCTAGGTCAGGAAGCAGAACATCACCAGGGTCTAGAAGTCCTGATGGTGCTGTCTTCAAACACTGCCCCTTCCCTCTTCTCCAGAGGTAGTCTTGAGTTCTGCCAACACATATTAGCTTTGCCTTATATAGGCGCTTTTTACTAATACAATTATGACCCATTTTCATTTGAGATTTCTCCATATTATTTAGGTTATAGTTAAATTAACCAATTTTATTTTGAATGCAGCCATCAATGTTCAAAATCACTATATATGTTTTAGTGTACATTACCATATGTAAAATAGTTGACCAATTCATGTTCAATGCATGAAGCAGGGCACCCAAAGCCAGTGCTCTGGGACAACCCAGAGGGATGGGGTGGGGAGGGAGTTGGGAGGGGGGTTCAGGATGGGGGGATACATGTGTACCCATGGCTGATTCATGTCTATGTATGGCAAAAATCATCACAATATTGTAAAGTAATTATCCTCCAATTAAAATAAATTAATTAAAAAGATTAATAAATCACTTACTATACATATTTTAATAATTGATAGAAATCACTTGGGTAATTAGCATGAAATATCAAATGAGGAAAATCTGCTTTCTTTTATACATTTATGAATTTTTTTCTATAGTGAAAAAGAAAGGATTTGTTTCATGTTGTACTTTTCTAATTAGATGATACCTTTAAATGGTTAAATATATGGAAAAAAGCAAGCATTTCTTCAGGATTTTCTGCATACTGAATTTTACTGTGTTTGAAAGCATTTATAAATAATCAAATGTAGATATGCCCTTATGAAATTAATTGTTGGCTATTTAGAAGTTGTTTCTTTTAAAGTTTCTTTTGTCTTCTCCCTTCAGTGGAAGCACTGACGTTTCCTCCTTCTTCTGGGAAGTCATTCATCATGGGAGCAGATGAAGCACTTGAAAGTGAACTGGGACTTGGAGAATTGGCAGGCCTTACAGTGGCCAATGAAGCAGATTCATTAACTTATGATGTGAGTAGTAGTTTTATTTTTGTTGTTTTAATTTATTTTTTAAAAAATAGTTCATTTTATAGAAAAAGATTTGTAAAAGGCTTTACAAATAGCTGAGCAAAGAAGAGAAGAAAAAGGCAAGGGAGAAAGGGAAGGATATATCCAACTGAATCCAGAATTTGCATGAAGTGATGAGACTGGATGCCACGATCTTCATTTTTTGAATGTTGAGTGTTAAGCCAGCTTTTTCCCTCTCCTCTTTCACCCTCATCAAGGTCAAGAGACACTTCAGTTCCTCTTCATTTTCTGCCATAGTTTGTATCATCATACCTGAGGCTTGAGTAGGCATCTTTTACTGTGTACTCAATATGCTCTTGTAAATTTTGAAGTTCATACAATGTGAATGGATCACCAAATGAAATGTTATATGATTTTATTGAAGAGAAAATGGCCAAAAGGAAGGAGTATGAGGGAGAAGCATATAGAAATGTACATGAGTTGTACTTTTAATTTGGGAGATGACAAAGTATTTCACAACCAGAAACCCCTGGTAATCTACCAGTGGATTATAGGGCCAGACAGAGGGAAAAGGGAAACTGAATGTGGGAAACTAGAGTAGTCTTCCCGGTGGCTGCAAGTTGAGCATCAGTCAGCCCTACCACCGGCTGCACACTGACCGTGATGGACAGAGATGTCCAAAGTCAAAGCACTGCAGGTCAACCATAAACTCAGAACAAATTATTCTCCTTTTATTCTAGGCACCTCAGGTGAAAAACTGGCATGTTTCATCTTTAGGGAACTTCGAGATAATTTAATATGATTTCCTCATTTGAAGAACCAAAACCAGCAGAGATTAAGGGATCTGCCCAAGTTCATAGAGCTGATTAATAGAAAGGCTGAGATAGGTCCCACTGGGCCAAATAAATACATTTGGGATGGCCTAATGAACAAATGAATGACCATTTCAACACCAGCATGAAACCAATTCCAGATCTGACCTGCTGAGCATTCAGATGCTCCATACATTTCCTCAGTCATACAATAAGGAACTGATTGTCCACAGTAAATATTCACTCAGAAGTGCCCCACTTTATAGGACATGCAAGGCTATTTTACATATAGATTTGACTAGATTTCAAATATATAAGAACAAATCTTCTTTAAGAAAAAAAAGTAAATTTTCCAAAAAAAAGTATAATCCAATTTATCTGCTATACCACTCCAAATTTTCATACATAAAATTTGCTCGCATGGGTCTTCAGAAAAAAAAGAAAAAGATGACAATAGTGAGACTTCTTCACAAGTCTGGAATTTGTTTCGGTTTTAATCACAAACTTTGAAAATATGAGCGTGTTATAAAAATAAACAATACTTTTCATATCATGCAGACTAAAATTATAGGTTTTACCCAAATCTGTAAGTCAGTAGAGCTTATTCATTGGTTTTAGATAAGGGAAAGAACTCCTTTTTCTATCACCAAGATTGGGTTTGTCCTATGTTTTAAGGTACCAGTGATTGGTTGAAATTCATGCCTGCCTAATGGCAACATTTGTCTTGCTTATTTAATACATTGTCAATAAGACAACAGCTGAGAACTAGTTTTAGCTGTTGTTAGACAAGGTATATGCAAGATATTTTCCAGATGCTAAGGTTGACCTATCAGTGATTTGGGCCAAAATTGGAATCTTTATACCTTTATGCACACATCCGTTTAGTTAATCTTAAACACAGTTCTTTTATAATTGTTCATTGTCATCAAGTATCAGAAAAACAGTTGCTTATTTCATAAAGTATTTACAGCCTATCTTATCTCTTCATTAAAATCCTTTCAGTTTTATACTTCATCGTCTTCGTTGGGGAATACAGTGTAGCTGCAGCCACATAGAGGATATAGCATGGATCCCTAAGTGAACCTTGAAAGTATTCCAAAGAGGAACCTCACCACTCACTCCTCTTCCTGTAGATCAAAAACTCTCTCCCTCTATGCTAAGCCCTTTAGTAAGTCTTTTGGGTTCTATCTCCAACAACTGAAATCCATATAGTACATCTTTTTTCTTCCCCTCCTAGTCCATTTTTCTTCACCTGGATCTACCACAATAAACTAATCTAAACAGGCTCCTTGTACTCCATTCTCCACATATGTGATACAGATTTTGAAAAAAAAAAATTGTTTTCAGTGTTTTTATATTCTTATAACTTACGTCTTTTAAAAACACCATTTAGCTGGCTTTTATTTTTAAACCTTTGACAGCCTTTTAAAATTAGAAAGCGTTTAGTCCATTTCTTTTTAAAATAATTAATAATATTTGTACTTAATCCTGCCATCTTTTGTGCTGCCTATTCTGTGTTTTTCTATTTTTGCCTAAATTGGGATTGATTATTTTTTATCATTCACCCCTCTCCATTATTTGAAGCTTATGCACTCTTTCGTTACTTTTTAAATTACAGATTACTACACACATTCTTATCAAAACTTTATATACAAGGATCTTTAGAAAATTTTGTTTAAAAAACTCCCACCCAATGTATATATCATTCTTGTTATATATTTTATTTCTGTGTACATTAATCTTCTACCAGCTTCTGTATTGTACACTCAGTAGTCAGAATTATCTGTTTTACATTAACTGTCTTGTCTTTTTCCATTCTCCCCTGCATATCTGACTGCCCATCTAGGTTCATTTTTCTTTTACTCTAAGAATACAATATATCTGTTTAATGAAGATCTATTGGTGCCTAACTCTCTTAGTTTCTGATTTTCTTGAATTGTCTTTGTCATTTTTTTTTGCCTGAGTAGACTGTTATCTCTGATTTCGAATTTCACTTTGCAAAAAATTTTTAGTGCTTTTTTTTCCTTTTATTTATTTTTAATTGAAGGATATTTACAAAAATTGTATTGGTTTCTGTCATACTTCTTTTTAGTGCTTTAAATATATTTCCTTTTTTTGTTGTTTTCTCTTAAAATCAACTGTCATTTCTGTTCTTGGTTATTCAGTAGTGGACAGTTTTTCCTGTGACTGATATTTCTCTATGTCTTGATTGTCGTAAAAGATTTAGTTGTTTTTTTTTTTAATTTAACTTTATGAAATTCTTAGACCTTCTTGGCTTAATATGTTTCCTTGAGTTCTATAATGTTCTCAGCCATTCTCTTTAGATACTGCTTTTACACCCTCTCCCTCCCTCTTTTCTTCTTCTTCTAGAACTGTCGTTATATTGTTAGATCCTCTTTCTATATTCTCTGTTTCTGATCCCCTTTCTTCTATGTTTTCCATCTTTTGTTTTTCTGTATTTCAGTCTAGATTTTTTAATGACTCATCTTCCAGTTAGCTAATTCTCTCTTCAGTTATATGTAATCTGTAGTTAAACTCATCTAATGAGATCTTATATCTTTGCTTCTAGGGTTACTTTTTAAAAATTATTTACAGATTTCTTCCAGAATTTTCATTCTTTTATCTTCTTGAAGGTAGTCAAGAAGTACTTTAAACTTTGAATCAGAGACTCAGTAGTATTTCTGTTACTAATTATGTGTTGTTTCTGTTTGTTTTTATTTATGCTGTTGTATCTCATACGGGTATGGTTATTTTGTACTATGTCCAAATAGCTATATTTGAAAAATTGTCTCTAGAAATAATTTCAGGCCTAAGTTTATATCTTTCCACAAAGAGTATATTTTCATTTTCTTCTCTCAGATGTCTGCAACCACTAGAAATCTGGACCACCTGCTTCATTTTTAGTTTTTGAGATGATCTAAAAGAGAAGGCAATGGCAAGCCACTCCAGTACTCTTGCCTAGAAAATCCCATGGATGGAGGAGCCTGGTAGGCTGCAGTCCGTGGGGTCGCTAAGGGTCGGACACGACTGAGCGACTTCACTTTCACTTTTGACTTTCACACATTGGAGAAGGAAATGGCAACCCACTCCAGTGTTCTTGCCTGGAGAATCCCAGGGACGGGGGAGCCTGGTGGGCTTCCGTCTATGGGGTCACACAGAGTCGGACACGACTGAAGTGACTTAGCAGCAGTAGCAGCAAAGCTGATCTACAATCTTTTAAGGGCTTTTGTTCTTTTAGTTCACTCTTACGTGTAGGATACAGCCTTCTGAAATCAAAACCTAAAGCCAGATAGTCTGCTAAGCCCTACTTTCTTGGCGGGCCCTGGGCATCAATCTATATCTCTCTGCATTGCAAAGTCATCAGAAACACAGCTCAACCTCTCAGCCATCTCTTCTGCAATCAGTAAACACTCGCTGGGGAAAATAGTTCCAGATATAAGGTTCACTTCCCTAGGCCTCTGTCTTCACCGGATCCTAGGTTTTTCCCCACCATTTTGTTAGTTCTAGATTTTTTATTCTTAGCTTTGCTATTCTGCTTGTCCTCAGTACACAGTTGGTCCTAATGATCTAGTCCATCATGACCAGAAGCAGAAATTCCCATTAGATGCTTTTGTTCCTGCAAAGAGTTTGTTTAATACATAAAGGAATTTAGTCCTCTCTCTGGAGAAAGCTCATCCTTTTTTCATAACTCTTAATTGTTAGAAAACTTAGTGTTTGTCTCAGTTTCTAAAAGTAGTCCCTAGTTTTATTAAGCATATTAGCAATCTATTGCTGCATAACAACTTGTACCACATTTAACAGCTTAAAGGAACAAACATTTATATCTCACAGCTTCTGTGGGTCAGCAGTCTGGGGACAGCTTAATTATGTGACTCTGGCTGTTTGTATAGTTGTAATCAAGATATTGACAAGGGCTGCAGTCTTACCTAGACTTGACTTGGGGAAAATCTGCTTCCAGGCTTACTCATGTAGTTGTTTGAAGGTCTTGGTTTCTTGCTGACTGTTGTCTGGGGACCAGTTCCTTACCACATGGACCTCTCTGTGGGCTCCTCAACAGAGCAGCTGGCTTTTCCCAACGTGAGTGCACCTGAAAAGATAGAGAGCAGAAACACTCAAGGTGGAAGCTTTTATAACCTAATTTTGGAAGTAATTTGTTCCAGCTTCTTCTATATGCTGTTGGTCACAGAGCATCCCTATAACGTGGAAGTGTGAAAGTGTTAGTTGTTCAGTTGTAGCCAACTCTTTGTGACCACATGGACTGTAGCCTGCCAGGCTTCTCTGTCCATGGGATGCTCTGGGCAAGTATACTGGAGTGGGTAGCTATTTCCTTCTCCAGGGGATGGACCTGCGTCTCCCACAATCTAGGGAGGTTTTTTACCATCGGAGCCACCAGGGAAGGGGACTACCCAAAGGTAAAAATAGGTGGGGCCAATTGAGAACTTAGTGGCTGCCTAGCACATCAAGATAATCAAAGGAATTTAAGTACTCTTACACATGAAAACCTTTTAGCTCTTTAATAAGAATAACAGAGGTCAGCTCAGTTGGCCCTTGTCATCTTAACCTTCCTGCCAGCCCTGCCTGTCCCCAAAATAATCAGCCCCACTCTTAGAGTAGATCCTTGCATAATGTGTTTTGTCTTCACTTATTGCTTCCCAGGTGGTGCTAGTGGTAAAGAACCCGCAGGAGACAAAAGAGACGTGGGTTTGATCCCTGGGTCCGGAAGATCCCCTGGAGGAGGGCATGGCAACCCACTCAAGTATTCTTGCCTGGAGAACCCCATGGACAGAGAACGTAATGGGCTATGGTTCATAGGGTCGCAAATAATCAGACACGACTGTAGCAACTTAGCACACATGCATTGCCCCAATTGTGACATGTCCAGTCCAAATTTCTCTGCAGATTTTTAAATTTCTGGGTTCTAAATTATAGATTAATAGTATAGCCTCTGAAACCAGACTGCTTGATTTTGAATCCTGACTCCTCCGTTTACTAGATGGCAAGTCACTTAACTTCTCTTTCCCTAAAATGCCTAGTCTATAAAGTGGGGATAGTGTTAATTCCTACATCATAGAGTTGTGAGGATTAAGTGAGTTAATGCTTTTTAAGTCTTTTGAATAATGTAGAAAATAATGAATGCTGCTTAGAATATCAGTTGTTGTATCATATCATTGATAACGTTTGTAACTGTGAGTATGGTAACTTTTCTCCAGTATACTACAAATACTTGCTTAACTCTACCATGATTGTTAGCCTTGGAGTGTGAAGTTCATCCATGGTGCTTTTGTAAAGTCAAACACTATCCTCTTTAGCTTTTCTATTAGTTGGAATGAAAAAACAGTGCATTATTTTTTCAGTTGTTGAAATTGAGATTCTGTGGAGAAAGTGAAAGTCACTCAGTTGTGTCTGATTCTTTGTGACCCCATGGACCATAGCCTACCAGGCTCCTCTGTCCATGGGGATTTTCCAGGCAAGAATACTGGAGTAGGTTGCTGTTCCCTTCTCCAGGGAATCTTCCCAACCCAGGGATCGAACCCAGATCTCCCATGTTGCAGGTAGATTCTTTACCATCTGAGCTACCAGGGAAGCCTTCTGTGGAGAAAAGGAACATAATAAATTTATTATTATGTTTGTAATATCTGATTGTCTCTTCCAGTTTTAACATTTTGTTGCCAGTGTATAAACTCCATTACCAATTTGAAGAAAATTTAGCTCTTGTCTGAAACCACTGGAAATTTTTGAAAGTATCATCATATTCTGTAATGTTAACATGTTTAAAGATAATTTAGTTTTTCAACTCTTACCCAAAATTGCTTTCTATTCTGTAATTCAGGTTGAAATCACTTGTCTTTTTAAAAAGCATCCTAGTGAAATTTTGTATTTTGTTACTAAATTATTTGATCCTCCTTCTGTACTGAATTATGCTATGTGTTTTCTTATTATACATTCATATTTCTTCAAAGAAAACCATTGTTGACGTATTGCTAATTTTGCCTATTGATTTGGTTATCTGTTTAAAAATTTTTTTGAAAGTTGCAAAATAATGATAGTTTAATGATGAAACAGTAAGAATTAATGCTGAAATACAGTTTTTTTCCCCCCATTCTGAGCTGAGTATATTGGTATCTTTTGTTTCTTTAATAGATAGCAAACAATAAAGATGCATTGAGGAAGACATGGAACCCCAAGTTTACATTAAGAAGTCACTTTGATGGCATTAGAGCCCTTGCTTTCCACCCCACTGAGCCTGTTTTGATAACAGCATCAGAGGATCACACGTTAAAAATGTGGAATTTGCAGAAAACAGCCCCAGCCAAAAAGTGAGAATATTCTACTTTAACTGTATTTGAATAATTTAATTAATATTTTTCCAGCAGAGAAAGGCTTACTTTATTATTTGCTGTTAAATTCCCCACATATCTCTTCTAATTTTTTTCCTTTACCATGTCATGTAATTTAGGGTGTTTTTGCCTTCATACTCATAAGCTACTTTAGGTTGAAAAACTAACCCTAAGGGAGAAATGGTTTGTGAATGCTGATTATAATCTTTATTTGGTGTTTTAGATAACTTACGTTTCGGGAACCCTTTGTACTGGAGGTTTCTGTTGTTGTTGTAAGTAGGCATAGTCATATTTAAAATCGTCAAACCACAACCCGTCCCCATTGTTTACTAGGTTTGGACTTACAGAGCAGAAGGGAGAGAAGTGATAGGGGATGCTGGAGTGGGTGGGGGCAAGAGACCTCTCTTTGGTCTTTTCTTTTGATCTTGACCAAAATATCTAGACTGAAGGGCACTGTTGCTGCTCTCACTTATCTGGCCCCTTGGTTCCTCTATAAGCGTGGACAGACATGAGTTGGTATAAACCCCTTTTATCAGTCACCAAGCTAGTCCTGATCCCACTTGGTGCTTTCTCTTTCTTCCTTGGATTACATGGTCCAGAACCCAGCATCTACCAGCAAGGGCCCTTCTACAGTGATAGATACCTCTTTTTATTAAAGAGTAGAAATGAACATCAAATGGAGGAGAGGATGGAAGTTTTACTACTGACAGAGAATATCTCCTGCCCAATTTGAAAGCAATCAGTGACATTCCCGCTGTCACACGTAGACTTTCATCAGACAGCTCAACTGGATCTTGCTAAAACCAAGTGAATCTTAATGTAGATCAGGTGTCTTTAGCAGAGAAAAGGTATTTCCTGGTTATAAACTGTGCCTTTTGTTCTTCAAGTTCTTTAGTTCACAGTGGGCATCATATTAGATGAGAGAATATCTCATCATATATTCTTTTTTTTTTTTAATTTTTATTGGAGGCTAATTATTTTACAATATTATATTGGTTGATTTTGCCATACGTTGACATGAATCCGCCCCGGGTGTACATGAGTTCCCCCTCCCGAACCCCCCTCCCACCTCCCTGTCATCATATATTCTTGACTATAACTTTGAAATATATTGAAATTTCTTGCTGATGGTAGTTTAGTAATAACACCTTCACAAACAAGTAACAGTAGCCTTTGTTTACCTTTGAACTTAAAACTTTGGAAATGAGGAGAGCTATCATATTCCTATTTAAAAAATCTATAATACAATCCAATTTTAAATCCAGTTTCTGTTCTCAGTTATGGCCAGTATTAGCTGTGTAGAGTACTCATAAACTCAGTGTTCTGAGTAATGAATTATCTATTTTGACAGTTAATCTATAACTGTCCAAATCTAATGTGGACAGTTTCTGCAGGTATGAAGGACAGACACCTTAATCTTTATGGAAATGCAAGGAAATTAAAGTACCTTTGATTAAAATTCTGTTCTGTATGGTTCTGTCCTAGGCTGTTTTACCTTGCAGAATCTCATTTAATATTGTAAATATTTGCTGTTATCCCTATTTTTCTATTTTCTATTAAACATAGAGGAATGTAAAGTTTCAAAAGATTAAATTATTTGCCTAAAGTTAGCCAATTAGATACAGAACTGGAAATTAAATCCAGAAATTTATCTCTTCAAAACCCATGTGTTTTCTCCCCGAGTGAGGCTCTCTCTCCCTTTAATCAAATAGATTAGGACAGTGCTAAAAGTTCTGTAACAGGGTATTGTTACTAAAGAAGAATTTTGTTTCTTGAAGTCACAAACATATGTGATTGGCGTTAAGTAAGCTTTATTGTGTCCTGGGGCTGAGACTGGTATATTACCATAGTGTTGATATTTCTAGGGGCGTTTTTATGACATACATTCAGTCATCCTGTTTACTGCTGACTGTGAGAATGATAAAAAATCCTCCTTTCTCTCTGATTTAGGAGCACGTCTCTTGATGTGGAGCCTATCTATACATTCAGAGCTCATAAGTAAGTGTGTGCTTTTTCTTTGTGTTAAATCAACATCATTGCAAATCTGCCTGATTAGTATATTTTATTTTCTTTCATGTATGTTTTTGTTGTATGTGGTTTCTTTTGTATTTGGTAGCATTTTTTTTTGTAAATATAAAAGAAAGTGGCAGATAATGTAATGTTAGCGACAAGTATATCACTACCAAATAGGGATCCTTGCTGAAATTAGGTATTATTTGCATGATGTTTAGATGATGTATATATCTCTCTCTTAAAATGAAGTTGAAGCAGTTAAGTTTAACTATTAGAAATCCTGATCTTTTTTTCCTTAAAGATAACCTAGGTAAAAATACCTGAGACATTTAAAAAATTATGGTCACATTTCATGCTTTTCCTGTTTCCATTTAAGTTTAAGAAATGTACCTGTTCAGAGGTTGCATACATTTTATATATAAAAAGGGTCAGATAGCAGATGCTTTTTAGGCTACATATTTAATGTTGTATATTCTTACTTTTAGTTTTGTATTACAACATTTTAAAAAGGTAAAAACTGTTTAAGTGCTTTAGGATTGTACAAAAACAGTTCACCGGTTTGATTTGATCCATAAGCCATAGATCACTAACCACTGGTTTAGCAGAGGAAGAAAAATGAATAGTGCTTTGATAATTTTTTTTTTATTTGCTGTAAAAAATAGAAAAAGAGAAAGCCATTTGAAAACCTAAGCATTCTTATTTCTAACTCATTCTAATATCAAATAGATTTTTTGAGGATGGAAATTGGTTTTTTCTCCCAGAGGTCCAGTGCTTTGTGTGGTGATGAGCAGCAATGGTGAGCAGTGCTACAGTGGTGGTACTGATGGACTGATCCAGAGCTGGAACACCACCAACCCCAACATCGATCCCTATGACTCCTATGGTATGTGACTCCCCATAAATATGAAGGAATAAAATATTTTCTTTTTATGCATTTTATATTGCATATAGATGGATAAAATGAGATGTTCTTGAGAATAAATTTATTTTGTTAAAAAGGGGGTCTGTATTTGGGAATCAATTTGATATATATATAATGCTAAAAAAAAAGAGGGAAAATAATGTATTTTTCCTGAGAAAAGAGTTCCCATCCCCAAGTCTTACTGATTGAAAATGCTGACTTGATTGACAGTTGTTTTCTTCATTTGTAGGCATGTGTACAGTACTTAATGCATTATTATTAATCTATAGTTGTATTTTGTCATTATTCTTGACAGATAATTTTGAAGGAAAATGAATGTTGGCATCATCTTCTTGATCAGTTATTACAGAGTGTAGAGGCTAATGATTTTCAAAATGTATAACACCAAAATATTTAAAAGACTTTTGAAAATTAAGAAGTACTCTTTAGATTTGGAAACAGCACCATGAATCAAAAAACTGTATAATCTATCACTAGATACTATCATAAATTCTCTTTCAACTATTTTGATTTTCTCTTTAAATTCTCCACAAATTCTAGAATGGCATGAAGTGTCATATTTGTCATAAAACCATAGTTTATTTTTATTATCATTTTAGATTAATTTTACCACTAAACCTAAGTAAAGATAAGAAATTCAGTAACCGAAATATTCTCCCAACGTTTATTTAGTAATCATTTAACATATATTTTGTGAAAGATAGCACCCTCTCTCCTGCTGCAGTTCTTTTCTGGATTTATATGTTTCATACTTTTTGTCACTTCCTTTATCCCTCTTTCAGAGATCAGTTGACCTCATTCTGCCCCATGCCAACCCTTTCCCTTTCACTGTTGACCTCATTCTCTTGTTTCCTTTGAGACTGCACTCTCTTTTTTGCTGCCTCTCTCTCTCGTGCTCATCTGAAGCCTTACCCTTTTTGCTCTCTTTCTGTCACCTGAGCGTGTAGTAAGTTCAGGTTTCTCCCATCCTGGGCAAGAAGGCTTTTGTACTCCATTTCCCTCTCTAGTTCTTTTTTTTTTTTTTAATTTTAATTGGAGGCTAATTACTTTATACTATTGTAGTGGTTTTGTCATACATTGACATGAATCTACCCCGGGTGTACACGTGTTTCCCATCCTGAACCCTCCTTCTACCTCCCTTCCCGTCCCATCCCTCAGGGTCATCCCAGTGCACCAGCCTTGAGTACCCTGTCTCATGCATTGAACCTGGACTGGCAATCTGTTTCACGTATGATAATAAACATGTTTCAATGCCATTCTCCCAAATCATCCCACCCTTGCCCTCTCCCACAGAGTCCAAAAGACTGTTCTATACATCTGTGTCTCTTTTGCTGTCTCGTCACCATCTTTCTAGCCTCTCTTCCTTCATGTGTCTCTTTGGTCTAGAAAACACAATTATTAGTTACTGATTCCATGTTCTTTCACTGTACATCATCCCTCTTCATTCTGTCTTGTGGCTGTGCCACTTAAATCCAAAAAAGTATCAGTAACTATCTAACTGGCTGATCCAAGGGATATTTTACAGTTCTTATTTTACTTGATATACTGGCTATCTGAAACTGTGGACCGCTCTATCCTTTTTGAAATCTTTTCAAAAAGATTTTTTTTTTGACACAACTCTATGACAGTTTCTATTCCCTATCCATCATAAACTCCTTTTATTTTTGTCACCTAAAAATATTGACATTTATCGAGGCTAGACCCTAAGTCATTTTTTGCATTGTACACATATTCTTTGGTAGACTGAATCCACTTTGTGATTTTATATGCTGTTGAGTCATCAGTCTCTTTTTAAAGCCTGAGACTACCTACACAGCATTTCATAATGGCTGCCTCATTGTCCATTAATCCCTATAAGCCCTGTTTCTTCTTTCACATATTCTTAATTTTTTTTGGCCACAGCATGTAGCTTGGAGGAATCTTACTTAGTTCCATAACCAGGGATCAAACCCGTGGCCCTGGCAGTGAGAGCACCAAGCCCTAACCACTAGACTATTAGGGAAGTCTGTTTTCAAATATTCTTTGTATATTCTTTGTTAGGTGGTGGCACTACCAAACTTATCCAAACCAGAAACCCAAGAGTTATCCTTTATTCCTTGTACTATTTTACTGTCTATCACTTATTAATTACTATACCTTTTTGTTAATACCCCCTAAATATTTCTTGAATTTACTTCTTTTCTGCCCCTTTTATCACTGTCCTCGCTTTGATTTTCATCTTCAATCTCCCAGTCTTCTGAAACAGTCCACTTGCCTTCATCTTGTTTCTTTCCAATCTCTTCTACACTGTAATCAGAGTTACCATATTAAATACTTGTTTCACACTGCTGCTTCTGGGAAACCTTTCAGTGTCTCTCTGTTGCTTTTAGGGTAATTTCCTGTGTATGTCATAGGCATCCCACCATAAACTGGCCACTCTTATCCACTTCTTGCCTCAAATTTCACAGTCCACTAATACTGAATTTCTTATAAATGTCCTGACATAGTATTCTATTTTTCCTTCTGTAAGTTTGTAGGAGCTGCCTCCTTTGCCAGGAATGCCTTCCCTCTGCCCTTTGACAGGCCAACATGTATCCACTCCAGGTGTCATTCTTTCCAAGAAGCATCCAGTCACTCTCTTTAGTAACTGGTACCTGCCACTGTTATTGTACTTAAACCACATTACTTTTTGAAGACAGGGCTGGTATTGTGTCTAATCATCTGCATGACCGCTGCATTTGGCATAGTGCCAAATACACAGTGTATCTTCAATAAATATTTTATGGTGTAACTAAAGAGGATATAGAACAAATAACACCAGTGACATTTTAAACTTAACATCCCTGGACTATCTTGAAAGTACAACTTCTAGAGTCATTGTGAGGGTTAATAAGTAAAATTTCCAATTTGGCTTTTATCATGAAATGCTCTTTCCTAGCTCCTCCCTCTGTCCCCCGCCACATGCATATCATTTGTATGTCCTGTTTGAGAATTTGGGGATTTCTGTAGGTCTCAGTTCATGTCTATTAAGAATGTCAGAGGCCTGTTGCTCCCAAGAGGTATGATGGTAGTCATACCATCATAGCACAAGTGACCTGAAGGGTGTGCCAGGTGCTGAAGGACATCAGAGGAGGGAAAGGGTCTCTGTTCACTTCTTCAGGGAATGTGAGTTGTTGTTTCTCTGAAAGTAGATTAAATCCTAATGGTTTGCGTTAAAATGCTTTTAAAAAAAAAATCAAAACAAATGGGAAGAAAAAAAGGGAGGAAGAAAGAAATGGCTGATTTTTTAAAGAGAAAAATATGTAGTTTAAATTTTTAATTTAGACACTTTAAACCCTATATTTGCATTGTTTCCAGGCCTGTTCTTGCTATATTTCAAAAGAATAATAGAAACTAGAAAGTATATTTTATACTTTGTTTGTATCTTCTACTTTCCATTGGACTCTCTCAGTACCTTTATGATTTGTGTTTTTCCCCTGCATTCTTGCTGTTCTCGTAGATCCTTCTGTCTTAAGAGGCCCTCTCTTGGGCCACACGGATGCGGTCTGGGGCTTGGCCTACAGTGCAGCACACCAGCGTTTGTTGTCCTGTTCAGCAGATGGCACTCTCCGGTTGTGGAATACAACTGAGGTTGCTCCAGCCCTGAGTGTGTTTAATGATAATCAAGGTACATACCTTTTTTTCCTTTTTGTTACAGAGTCTTTTGTAAAATGTCTATTCTAAAAGAAACAGATGATTCTACAGACTCTTACTGGTCTAAATTTAATTTGAAGAGTTTTTTTTTTTTAAGCAGTGAAAATATATTTGCTTGAATTTCCAACTTTGTATAATGTTAAAAAGCATACTATTTGGTGAAGTAGCAGGCATTTGTTTTGAATTTTTAAAAATTGAAATAATTTATATACAGTCAAAAACAGATATTAAGGATACATTTGCATGAGTTTGACAAACACATGAAACTTTTGCTTCTATCAAGATAGAGAACATTTCCTTCAGTGCCTGAAAGTTTCTGTGTTATTCACATTCATCTCCTCCCCTCATTCCCAACCAGAGGTACCCACTGTTGTGGTTTCTTTCGTTATAAATTAGTTTTGTCTATTCTAAAACTTCATATAAAGCAAGTCGTACAATGTATACTCTTTTTATATCTGACATTTTACTCTTACTGTAATGTTCTTGTTGCTTATCCATGTGGTAATAAATGTTAATAATTTAATTTTATTGTTTGTAATATTTCTTTAAACAACTGTGTTTATAATTTACCTTTTGATGAATATTTGGCTTGTTTCTAGATTTTTCCTATTATGAACAAAACTCCTATGAACATTTGTTGGTTTTTTTTTTAATCACAGGCAGGTAAAGACCTGTAAATAGAATTTTGGGGCTTTAGAAGTAGATTTATGTATTTAACTATTTAATTTTATGTGGCATTGCCAGACTTTCTTTGTTGTCCCATGATGTACCACTTTTTTCAATGTGTGAGAATTCCAGGCGCCCTACATCCTTAATTACAAACATTTGTTGTTGATAGTGTAATTAATTTTAGCCATTTTGATGGATGTGTGCAATAGTATTTCATTATCTTTTTAAGTTGTATTTCTTTGGTGGCTATTTTGAGCACTTTTTTTGTATGTTCATTGTCCATTATTTTATCTTCTTCTGGAAGATACACGTTTTTGAACTGTTAGTTTACTTAACTTAGATTTTGAACCAGATTTTAAAAATCAGATTATGATCACATATACATAGAATTTCATTTTTAATATTTATCAATAAGTTACAGATTTTAACCAAGTTACCCTATTCTAAATGATAAATAAAATTGTCTTCTTTATTCGTGAGCTGCCATAACTTGTCCTAGATTTTGATGAGTTGCCTGCATTTGATATTTGCATGACTACCAATAAATAGAAATTTGAAATTTTACTTCTTGAATTCCATATTTTTAGTGAATTAGAATTCCTAGTAACTCACTAAAGTTAGATGGGCTTTTAAATTAAAGAATTCCCGTGATGCCTCTCTAAACCTCAGGTTGATTTGAGATGGAAGTAGAAAAGCTTGTAGTCCATATGTTTTCCATTTATTCCTAAACAAAGGCTTGGATTCAATAAATACGGTAGCTGAGTGACTGGTAGAAGATGTGGTAAACAAGTAAGGGTGGTAAACAAACTAGGACTGAAAGAGCTAATTCTTACTCTCACATTGAGCTCCGTTTTCTTCTCACACTGCTGCTTGTTTTGCTGTATTTGAAACATATTGTAAAGTATACCCTAACTGACATTCTCTTCTGATATGTTTTGGCTTATAGAATTGGGAGTCCCTGCCTCTGTGGATCTGGTAAGCAGTGACCCAAGCCATATGGTAGCATCATTCAGCAAAGGATACACAAGCATCTTTAACATGGAAACACAACAACGCATTCTCACTTTAGAATCCAATCTAGATTCAAGTATGTATACCAATTTTAAGTAGTTATGTGTTTGGATCAATTTTTTAGTGTTATCAAAATTAGAATTACTAGAGTCAACAATGAAAAATATTTGTCATTATAAAGTGTTCTGCCTCAAGATCATATAACGCAGTTATATGTGAAGGATATAATGATTTACAGTTGATTTTAAGTCTTTAGGTTAAGTTTATTCACATTTATAACTTTACTGGTTGAAGTAGCATTTGATCTATTCTAAAGAGAAGTCAAGTTTAATTTTATACCAAATGTTTAGTTTTCAATTCTATTTGAAGAAAATAACATTTATTCTAAGTACAGGCATATCTTGGAGTTATTGCAGGTTCAGTTTCAGACCTGCAAAATAAAGCACATACATATCACAATAGAGTTAGTCACACGAAGCTTTTGTTTTTTCAGTGCATATTAAAGTTAAGTTTACACTGTACTAGAGACTGTTAAGTGTGCACATACCTTAATTTAAAAATATTTTGTTGCTGAAAAATGCTAACTATCATCTGAGCCTTCAGTGAGTCACAATCTTTTTGCCTGGGGGAGGGTCTCACCACGATGCTCATGGCTGGATGATCAGAGTGGTGATTGCTGAAGGTTGGGATTACTGTGGCAGTTTCTTAAATAAGACAACAGTGAAGTTTGCTGCGTCAATTAACTTCCTTTCGTGAACAACTTGTCTATAGCATGCCAAGGATGTTTGATAGCATTCTACTCATAGTAGAACTCCTTTCAAAATGGGAGTCAGTCTTCTCAAACCCTGCCACTGCTTGATCAACAGGATTTATATAATTATGTGACCTTTGTGGTCATTTCAGCAATCTTCACACCTTCGTCCCCAAGAGTACATTCCTTCTCAAGAAACCACTTTCTTTGCTCATGCATAAGAAGCATTTCCTCATCCATCATGGGTTTTCTTATGAGATTGCAGCAATTCAGGCACATCATCAGGCTTCACTTCTAATTCTAGTTCTCTTGCTATTTCCACCATACCCAAAACTTCCTTCATTGAAGTCTTGAACCCTTCATAGTCATCCATGAGGGCTGGAACTAACATTTTCCAAACTCCTGTTCGTGTTGACATTTTAACTGCTTCTCATGAATCACAAATATTTTTAATGGCATCTAGAATGGTAAATCCTTTCCAGAAGGTTTTCGATTGACTTTGCTCGGATCCATCAGAGAAATCGCTATCTATGGCAGCTGTAGCCTCAAGAAGTGTATTCCTTAAATAATAAGACTTGAAGGTCAAAATCACTCCCTGATCCATGGGCTGTAGGATGAAGATTTTGTTAGGAGACATGAAAAAGCATGACTCTTCTACATCTCTAGCAGAGCTCTTGGGTGACATTGTCAGTGAACAATAATATTTTGAAAGGAATCTTCTTTTCTGAGCAGTAGTTCTCAAGAGTAGGCTTAAAATATTAGTAAACCATGTTGTAAGCATATATGCTGTCATCCAGGCTTTGTTGTTCCCTTTATAAAGCAAAGGCAGAGTAGATTATTATAATTCTTAAGGATCATAGAATTTTCAGAATGTTAAATAAGCACTGGCTTCACTGTTAAGTCACCAGCTACGTTAACTCCTAACAAGAGAGTCAGCCTGTTGAGGCTTTAAAGCCAAGTATTGATTTCTCTCTAACTATGAAAGTCCTAGGTAGCAATTTCTTCCAATAGAAGGCTGTTTTGTCTACATTAATCTGTTAGTTAGTGTAGCCACCTTTATTCATTATCTCAGCTAGGTCTGGATAAATTGCTGCAGCTTCCACATCAGCACTTGCTACTTCACTTTGCACTTTTATGTGATAGAGACAGCTTCTTTCCTTAAACTTCATGAACCCACTTCTGCTAGCTTCAGACTTTTCTTCTGCAGCTTTCTCACCTCTTTCCGCCTTTGTAGAATTAAAGAGAGTTAGGACCTTGCTCTAGATTAGGCTTTGGCTTAAGGGAATGTTGTGGCTGGTTTGGTATTTTATCCAGACCACTAAAACTTTCCCCACATTGTTTTGCATTCTTATCATCTATGTTTTTACTGGAGTAGCATTTTCAGTTTTCTTTGAGAACTTTTTCCTTTGCAGAAACAACTTGGCTGACTGTTTGGAGCAAGAGACCTAGTTTTCGGCCTATCTTTTTGACATGTCTTCCTCACTAAGCTTAACCATTTCTGGCTTTTGACTTAAAGTGAGAAGTGTGTATAAGTCTTCCTTCATTTGAACACTTGGTCATTGTAGGGTTATTGATTGGCCTAATTTCAATATTTTTGTGCCTCAGAGACTTAGGAAGGCTCCCCCGAGAGGAAGAGAGATGGGGTTTTACAGCTGGTCAGTGGAGCCGACCAGTGTTTATCAAGTTCACCATCTTATATGGGTGCAGTTCATAGCACCCCACAACAATTATATTAATAATATCAAGGATTAGAAACCACAGATCACCATAACAAATAATAAAAATTAATTAATATTATTGTTAATAATAATCGATATAAAAGTTTGAAATATTGCAGGAATTACCAAAATGACGTAGACACCAAGTGAACAAATTTCTATTGAAAAAAATGGAGCCAACAGACTGCTAAGTACAGGGTTGCCACAGGCTTTGAATTTGTAAAAAAAAAAAAACACAATATTTGCAAAGCACAACAAAATATTTTATACAGTGCCTGTATAAAATCTATTTTTCATAATGTTATATTTTTATAATTCTATACAATATTATATGTTACAGGTATACAGTATAGTGATTCACAATTTTTAAGTTATTCTCCATTTATAATTATTATAAAATATTTGTTGTATTCCTCGTGTTGTACAGTATATCCTTGTAGCTTATTTTATACCTAATAGTTTGTACTTCCCTACCCCTATATTGCCCTTCCCCCTCTCATAATTTTATCTTTAAAATGAGCTTCTTTTCATAAATGACACAGTTCAGTACTGATTAGAAAAGAGATCAAGTTGTGCCTCTCAGAATCCCAAATCTGAATCTTCTTATTGGGTACAGGAAACCAGGAAATACTGACTCAGATTGTGAAGAAGATAATACAGAATCCTTTGGAGTTTTGCCTTTTATAACCATTACTTTCTGCCTTTAGGCTTCAAACAAACAGTAAGTTTAGGCTGCAGTTGATAAAGCTACATACATGTACAGTGTTGTTTTAATCTGAGAACTAGCTTTAAAAATGATTACCATGATGAGTGTGCTCGTGTGTGTGAATATGTATGACTCTGTCTCCTCCCTTTTATCTTTTTCTCTCAAAAAATTCCTTCATTCCATTTTGGCTTTCTTCATTTTCTCTTTCCAATCTGTTGTTCCTTGTTTTCTCCTGGTATCCTGTAAGAATTATTTAGGGAGGTAGGTTTGAATGGAGCTTTGAACTATTTGGATGTAAAAGAGACAAAAAAGTAAAAACTGAGATTATGGAATAGGAAAATAAATTTTTTTCTTTTTGCCAAGAAATGCATTTTAGACTTTCAGTAAATTTAAAATAGTGCTGAGATATATGACCTAGAGCTACTATAGTAAGATGAAAAACCAGTATGAAATTAAGAAGGATGTAAACATTTTAAAAATTTCCTCAGAGATTATCATCAATTCTTTGAATGTTCTCAGCATAAATGCTGATTTTAATGACTGCTACAAATTAATAAGATTTCAAGTCTAGGGTTTCCCTGGTGGCTCAGATGAAGAATCTTCCTGCAGTGCAGGAGACAAGGTTTGATCCCTGAGCTGGGAAGATCTCCTGGAGAAGGAAATGGCAACCCACTCTCTTATTCTTGCCTGGAGAATTCCATGGACACAGTAGCCTGACAGGTTATAGTCCATGACGTCAAAAAGAGTAGGACAGGACTGAGAGACCTAACACTTTCACTTTTTTTTCACTTTCAAGTCCAGTGAGTGAGATGAATAAACTGAGCTAGGAAATTCCATTTTCTCCCAAGATGTTTAACTGTAAAGTTATATGACTTTTTTTCCTGATCAGTTCAGTTCAGTCACTCAGTCATATCTGATTCTTTTCAAGCCAATGGACTGCAGCACGCCAGGCTTCCCTGTCCATCACCACTTGCTCAAACTAATGTCCATCAGGTCGGTGATGCCATCCAACCGTCTCATCCTTTGTTGTCCCCTTCTCCTCCTCCATCAATCTTTCCCAGCATCAGGGTATTTTCCAGTGAGTCAGTTCTTCCCATCAGGTGGCCAGAGTATCGGAGCTTCAGCTTCAGTATCAGTCCTTCCAGTGAAGATTCAGGACTGATTTCCTTTAGGATTGACTGTTTTGATATCCTTGCGGTTCAGGGGACTTAAAAGAGCCTTCTCCAACACCACAATTCAAAAGCATTGATTCTTTGGCACTCAGCTTTCTTTAAGGTCCAACTCTCACACCCATACATGATTACTGGAAAAACCATAGCTTTGACTAGATGGACCTTTGTCGGCAAAGTAATGTCTCTGCTTTTTAATATGCTGCCTAGGTTGGTCATAGCTTTTCTTCCAAGGAGCAAGCATCTTTTAATTTCGTGGCTGCAGTCACCATCTCCAGTGATTTTGGAGCCCAAGAAAATAAAGTCGCTTACTGTTTCCATTGTTTCCCCATTTATTTGCCATGAAGTGATGTGATCGGATGCCATGATCTTAGTTTTCTGAATGTTGAGTTTTAAGCCAGCTTTTTCACTCTCCTCTTTCACTTTCATCAAGGGACTCTTTAGTTCCTCTTCGCTTTCTTCCCTGAGGGTGGTGTCATCTGCATCTCTGTGGTTATTGTTATTTTTCCCAGCAGTCTTGATTCCAGCTTGTGCTTTATCCAGCCCAGCATTTTGCACGACATACTCTGCATATAAGTTAAATAAGCAGGGTGACAATATACAGCCTTGACATATTCCTTTCCTAATTTTCAACCAGTCCATTGTTCCATGTCCAGTTCTAACTGTTGTTTCTTGATCTGCATTCAGATTTCTTACCTGTATGTCCATCAAGGTGGTGGACTGGTAATCCCAGTAAGGAGGTCTGGTATTCCCATCTCTTTAAAAATTTTCTACAGTTTGTTGTGATCCACACAGTCAAAGCCTTTAGCGTAGGTAATAAAGCAGAAGTAGATGTTTCTCTGGAATTCTCTTGCTTTTTCTATGATTCAGCAGATATTAGCAATTTGATCTCTGGTTCCTCTGCCTTTTCTAAATCCACCTTGAACATCTGGAAGTTCTTGGTTCACGTACATTTGAAGCCTAGGTTGGAGAATTTTGAGCATTACTTTGCTAGTTTGTGAGATGAGTGCAATTGTGTGATAGTTTGAACATTCTTTGGCATTGCCTTTCTTTGGAATTGGAATGAAACTGGAAACATTTTTCAGAAGAAGACTCCCAAGAATGTTTTGAAAAAAGGCAGCATTAATGGAATAAGTGGTAATTCTTTTAGATCATGATCATAGGTCCTGACATTTCCTAAATTAACAGTTTGATTACTTTAGAGTTATATGAAACAAACTTATTGCTCTCTGCTGTGACTTCTGTAGTCCCTTAGCTGTTTATGTTTGACTGTGTTATTGTATTATGGAATTCAGTAGGTGTTTTTTAAATTGAAGTTCAGACCAAACATGTTTTAAGCTAAAAGTGAATTTTGTATAATTTAAAAGGATGAAAGATGTTTGTTCTTAGAATCGGAATAAATTATCTGCCTTCTTGCCAGTGGTGATTGGGCTTGATTAAGTTGAAGGTAGTTGAAAGAGGTAATTGAGTATTTGTGAATCCATTTCTAAGTCGCAAGCTGAATATAAATAAATATTTGGAGGGTTGTTTTAGGTTCATTGTTAAAATAATGGCTGGTAGGTCTTTATTTCTAGTGTTCTTTGTATTTGCTGGCTTTTACTTATCTGACTTACCATCAAGTGGAGAAACTTCCATAAAAAAATATTACTAAATAAGAACTTTCTTTTGCCTGATATCTGTCATGCTCATTTTCTAGATCTCAAAGTAATTGACGCTCTTCTCAGAAACCTCTCTTTCAAAATATATGGGATATTTTACTTAAAGTATTTTTGTTGTTGTTATTCTCCTGATAGACCTTGCAGAGGATATTTCTCAATGTTGTGTTATTTCTGATGGAAAAAGCATCCATAGAATGAATTTTGAATCTAAATTCTTTGTTTGGGACCATTTAAAATGAGTGTAACCAACCCAGAGTTCATTCTACATGGTCAGGTGACATTTATTGTCACATAGATAACAGACTGGGTGGCCACCTGCTGTCAGCATTGGAAAAAAGACTCTTTTCAGCTTTCAAGAGGTCATGTTTCTAGGTACCATATGGAAATCCAGTAGAGTAGACTAATATTGGAGCTATTTTTAACTGTACATAGTTGTATTTTCTGTTGAAGTATAACTTCATGATACTTATCTGAGATTTAAAAAATTTTAAGAACACTTTATAAGTTTTAAGTTTAAAGAAAAGTTTAAAAAATAGTATAAGAACTTCTGGCTACACTTCACCCAAATTCACTAGTTTTTAACCTTTTGCCATATTAGTCACATTTACTTTGTCATTCTCTGTATGTGTGTGTACTTTAAAATTCTGAGCCACTTAAGAGACAATATATCCCTATACCCTTAGGTCCTTTAGTATGTAATTCCTAAGAACAAGGGCATTCTCTGACAGCATATTCAATCAGTTCAGTTCAGTTCAGTCGCTCAGTCGTGTCCGACTCTCCGCAACCCCATGAATCACAGCACGCCAGGCCTCCCTGTCCATCACCAACTCCCGGAGTACACTCAAACCCATGTCCACAGAGTCGGTGATGCCATCCAGCCATCTCATTCTCCGTCATCCCCTTCTCCTCCTGCCCCCAACCTTTCCCAGCATCAGTCTTTTCCAGTGAGTCAACCCGTCGCATGAGGTGGCCAAATTATTGCAGTTTCAGCTTTAGCATCAGTCCTTCCAATGAACATCCAGGATTGATCTCCTTTAGAATGGACTGGTTGGATCTCCTTGCAGTCTAAGGGACTCTCAAGAGTCTTCTCCAACACCACAGTTCAAAAGCATCGATTCTTCGGCTATCAGCCTTCTTCACAGTCCAACTACATTATCAAAATTAAGGAATTTACAATGACACAATGCTATTGTATGAGTTATTGTTTACACTCAGATTTGCTGGTTGCCCCAATATATACTCTGTAAGGACATCCCTTCTTCCAAGACCCTGATATTAATATAATAATTATTTTAACTTTGATACATCTTAGTGTTATCTTTATGTAGATTTTTCCTTATCAAAAATATGGTAACAAAAATCACTAAACATAAGTTCTTCGTAATTGATTTCCATTTGATTAAAGACTTTCAGGAGGAACTTGTAATAGTTTAGGTATCTGTTTTGACAGTTGCCTGATTTGCATGAGTCATCTAGTTTGGGTAGAGTAGGCATTGGAATAGGTACTGGCTTTGTTACCATGATTTTGGGGGCCATAACCACTGTTTTCTGGACCTCAGTTCATTCACTAGGTTAAGGACCTAATGACAATTGGCCCGCTCATCTCAGTGTGCATGTATAATTAAGGTCTCTTTGAAAACTATTAAATAGCGTACAAAAAGTACTGTTAGGATGCTATTTTCAGATTCCATACGTGGTAAATTATCGATTGATGACCATTTCTATTTTGATGAGAAGGAGAAGACTAAAGAGTTAAGAAGCTCCCTTTGTCAGGTTAATCTTTAGATAATGACCATGTGATAAAGAGCTCTGTGTCTAGACAAAGCTGAGATTTAAATTTGGAAATTATCCACATGAAATAATGATGGAATTTTATGAAAGTGGCAGAAGTATCATAGACCACTGTCAAATGAGAGATGCCCATGGCTCTGGGCTAATTTCTCGATGGCATCCCTACAGATCAGGTGGTGGAAAGGAAATTCTAATTCCCAAGTACTTCTAGATTTGTCAGTAGAGTGTTTCTCAGACGAGTCTCATTTTCTAACATCACAGTTACGAACATGGTTGCAGAATAAATGAACTAAAGACAAATTAAAAGCCCATCATCTACTTTTCCAGGCTCTTATGTGAATGTTCAGTTCTTTTTTGTGTGAAGAAATGGTAGCTTTGACAAATTTGTGTTGCTCTTTAATTTTTTCTTTTTAGCAGCCAACTCTTCCTGCCAAATAAATAGAGTCATCAGTCACCCCACTCTTCCCATCAGCATCACTGCTCATGAAGATAGGCACATCAAATTCTATGATAACAATACAGGTAAGAATGTATTTAAATTGATTATTATTGAAAAAAAATCACAACTCTAATTTTGGTGTCTTTCGGTGGCTTTATGGTCAGGGAGTAGGCACTGAAACTCAGATTCCTTCCCAGATCATTTGTTTTTACTTCATCTAACTCTGCAAAGAATCAGTGTTCATGATAGCATATGGGAACATCTTGGTTTATTTAATAGTAAATAGGTGCTATATTTTGGCCCTAGACTAAGATTATTACTCAGAACACAATGAAAAATTCATTCAGATACCAATAAAATGTTAATATATTGTGGAAAAGTAGAAACATGTTGGAAGTACGGGCATATATATGATCATCATATTTTCTTTAAAATTGTTTAATTTTTTAAGATTCTTAGTGTTACAGATGGAAAACCCCTGAGTCATTTGATTTGTTTTTCCATGGACTATTTTTTTTTTTATTCTGTAATACTGATTATTTGGTCCTGATGGATTTGCATTGGGGTATGGAAGCTTTCCCAATTTTTATTAGGTTATTTTTCACTAGTCTAAAGGAAACATGAAGAGCTGGTTGGGAGAAAAACTCACTGTATTAGTAGCCATATTTACTTGAGAATCTGCTATCGACTTTTGTTAAGTTTGTTTAGCTGAGATTGATGAATAACTTAGTATTTTTAATATCTTTCCATATACTCTTTCCACTAAAATTGTGGCCAGATTTTCTGTTCCTTTGTCGCAGTCTCTTCTTCTCTCTCCACACCCTATAATTTGCTTTTAGCTAAAGGATGCAAAGTTAGTGATTAATAATGTCTGAGTTTTAGTTAATGAACACAGCTTGAAGGAATATTTGTGTACAAATTACTGACTTCCATATTGTGAAAGACAAAAATATAATCTGAGAGTTGATCTTTTGTTTCTCATCATGACCATGGCTAGAGCAAGGAGGGAGACATGCATTGTTTTAGCAGTTGGGAAAGTCTCTGATGTAGAGACTACACAGAGGGGGGTGGCTGGTGAAGCCAGTACAGCGTGGTAGCTGGCTGGTATTCAGGATGAGAAAAACTATTACTAAAGAGTAACAATCTCTTTTTCCAAAGGCAAACTGATCCACTCGATGGTAGCCCACCTAGAAGCTGTTACAAGTTTAGCAGTTGATCCAAATGGCCTGTACTTAATGTCTGGCAGTAAGTATAGCTTTGAATTATTTATTTATCCTTACTGTTTTCACATTTAATGTAATTTTTCTCTTAATTTCTTTTTTTTTAATATAGGTCATGACTGTTCAATACGTTTATGGAACCTAGAAAGTAAGACGTGTATTCAAGAGTTCACAGCTCATCGGAAAAAGTTTGAAGAATCAATTCATGATGTAGCTTTCCACCCATCCAAATGCTATATAGCCAGTGCTGGGGCGGATGCACTGGCTAAAGTCTTTGTATGACACAATGCATCATCTTCACCTTCTAGCTCTTTATAAGTAATCAACTGCACAAAAGAGATACAGAAGACCAGGGCAAGAGTCAACCCATCCAGCCCTTTTGTTCTGCTGAAGGAGCACAGAGAACATTTGTTAAAGTATAGTTTTGCAATTCGTACACTGTTTTCTAAAACTAAGGTTTGTTCAGGTTGCTGCAAGCTCAGCTGAATCTGTGAGCCTGAAAACTTTAAAATTTTTCCCAAAACAGGAGCTTTTATTTCTGAGGTTGTTCTAATTCGCTAGGCAGGCCTGAGCGAAGAACAAACATAGGTTTAGCTTGTCCCTATTGAGTAAATAGGGCATATTATAAGGGATAATTAAAAAGCTTGGTTACTGGGAATGAGTAGAGGAAGAATGGCAATTTAGACCTAGTTCTCCCCTGAGAAATCTTGTTAAACATATTAGATAGTTAAAACGGTAATCTTTATCACATCTACTGTACTAACCCTTATGTGCATAATGACCAAACAGTGTTAAAATGAGTTTTTAATTTAGCTCTCCTTTCAACTGTTCTCATAAAGCACCTGGCAAAACATTTTACTTAGAGGGGAAAAAAAAATGCAATAATATGTTAAATATATTATTATTCAGAAATGCTAAAACAAATATTTAGTTTGTAAGCAGATTTCTATATTGTATTAACATTTTTGAAAATAGATTTGGTACCATTCTAAAGTTTAGCTGTCAAAAATACTCACCATTATGAAGAATAGTTGATACGAGTCTGCTTTTACTAAAGAATTTAACTTATTCAGGTTTAAGATTCTGTTTATTTTTAATGGCAAGCAGGGCATATCTTTATAATGATTTCTGTTAATTTTAAATTTCACTTTATTCGTGTGATATTTATAGTATCAGTGATTATTTCATATTGATGAAATCGTACCTTTTAGTGATTGAAAAGCTGGAAGTTACTTGCAAGTACTCAGCAGAACCCACATAACCATGCTTCACATGATCTCTTTCTTCTTTGTCTCCGATATTAAAATTATCTGACACCTACCAAAAATAGTTCATAATTATTATGTTTTAATAGTCCAAAGGGTATGGTTAACCTCAGGCAGCTGCCTTTGCAGAATTACTAAATAAAGCAAATGTTTGTGCCCCAGAAGTTCCGTTATTAATATCTCCAAGAAGTAAAACCTCTTGGAAATCTGGATGGAATAGTTTGGTGTATAATATTGGCTAGAGGGTTCTCTCTTTCTTTCCCTTGCCCTACCCCACCTCCAGTGTTTCATTGGAATACATAGCATGTGTTAATGGGCAGTGAGTCAATATTGTTTCTGGGGAAAACCATGTCTTGAAGGCCCAGGATTCTCTGAGCTCACCTTACCAATGACCCACATATGGTTAGCTCTTGGGATTTACGTGACCCCACTGTCTGGACATGGTATGTAGACCTTATCCCTGCAGCTGTCTCCCCTCTTCCTCATGCACTTTCTTATTTGCCCAATATGGCAGAGACCAATCTGGAAATCAGAAATATTACTAATTCCCAAATTTTGAGCAAAATGTACTTTTAATAGGCTCTCAGATGTAATTTCTACATTCCTATGCCCACATACTCCATTATCATAGCAGTGGCACTTCTAATATGTACATCTACTCCCTGAAGAAGTGTTAACACGATAGTGTGGATATTAATTGACAATTTTTCTTTAAAATTTCTGCTTATCTGCCTTGAGAATCCACAGTATACAGGCAGATTTTCATTAAGACCTTTGTTAAATTTTCCTGGTTGATACACAGATACGCTTTATTTTGACATGGCTACCTTGTCATTTTATATGTGCTTAACAGTGGGCTCAAGGGACTGCTTTGTATATTCATATGAATTGACCTGGACATAAGCTACCAGGTAAATGTTTATATTCCTGTGCGGGTATAGAATTCCATGTTGTGTTCGGTGAATTCCTTTTTGGCTTCTTCACAAAGTAAATAAATGATGTCACTGACCTAACATTTGTAGAAGGATACTGGAAATTTTCAGTCAGGTGCTCTTAATTGGCGTATTTGTGATGGATGATTACAAACTATTGTTCTACCAATTATTGCTTTAATTACCTTCCAGGGTGTTCAGTGCCTGCTTTACTTCTGTCAACTGGAATTCTCAAAACTAAGACACTCTCTTCACCTGCATTTTAGGTCTCATGGTTGAAATTTTTCTATTAGTAAGTGGAAAATAACCATGAGATATGTAGACTGTAGTGCAAATGATGGAACTGTTGAAAGTTCCTTAGAAAGCCAATGCTGTGCTCTTGGAGGTTGTACCCAGAAACAGGGATTTCTTCTCCACTAGCACTGTTACGATCTCAGCCTAGAAATGAGCCAAAGCTGTCTTCCAACCAGATAGAAGCATATATATGTGTATGTGTTTGTCTGACTTTTCCCTCAGCCTATCAAAAAAAACCAATGAAAATTGACAAAATGAACAAATCCCAGATTTGACAATGATTGAAATGCTTTCATAGTGCTTTATTTGTAAATATTTTGAAAGAAATATATTGGAAGAGTATGAAAATCAGCAGATGATGTGGGTCCCTGCCTTATTTTCATATGCTATGGGTACATCCCTGGGAGCTTGCAGCACCCTTGTCGAAACTCAGCTGTCATATGGAGCTCATTTGCTACTCAAACCATAGACAGATATTTAACATAAGTGATATAATGACCTTCAGTATTTTTCTATTGAACACGTTTAGCAATTTTTGCCATTAAACAGATTAATTAGTTATGCAAAGTATTTAGCTTTTATAATCATTTTAGTTATGACTTAAAGGGGGGAAATTGAGCTGTATCACTGATAATGAACTTTGTGAGAAATTTTTTGTTTATCTGAGTTTCATTCCTTCAGTGTTCTTACTATAAGTTTCTTTTGGAGATAATGATGAAGATTTATTTGAAAATGTCTAAAATGTATGTATATTTTATAAATATATATTATATATATTGTAGGGATATATATAATATATATAGACTATATATATTATATATATATATATAAAACCATAGGTGCATTTTACTGTTTTGTATTTTCATTTTTGGAGGTAGTGTCCACAGCAGGTAATGACGAGTATGATGAGTGTTGTGCTGTTTGCTTTTGCAGTATAATATATAGTTCTAAATGTTTAAATTACTGTATATACGATATTCATTATAGGCTAGCATGCTTGTTTTAAAGACTGTCGTTCTAGTTTATTAAAATCTGAATGTAAGAAAACCTGGCTATTCAAATGTGAATTGAAAAATGTTCCATTCTCAGTACTGAACTATTTCCATTGAGCATTCAGGATTTTTGACAAAACCGATATCATCAAGAAGGCAATAGCTAGAGAAAGAGAGGTGCCTTTAAAAAAAAAAATTCAGCCTTACAGTGAGGATGAGGATTGAGTTGTTTTATGGGGAAGAGGTGTGAGAGAGTGTGTGAGTGAGTGTGTGTGTGTGTTGTGTTGAGTGTTTGCCCATCTGTGAAGGTCCTGATTTGTGACCATCAGTGTCTTTTTAATGTGTCTGTAAAACTTCTAGGACTTCAGGGGACATTTCATGCTCTGTCTTCATGCTCTTCTGAGCACCATAAGTACTTTCCAAGAATTCTGAATGTGAACTCCTAGAAATTTCAGTAGAGAAGAAAATAACTATTATTTCTTTATAAATCAAGTTCAGGTAAAAGGAGAAATTACTGATTCATGAAAATTACAGGATCTCATTAATGTTAGCTAAGTAAATGTAATTTTTAAAGGCTTATTTTTTTTTTAGTACTTCATGTATTTCCCCTTTACACAAGAGCATGTCATGGAATTCTTATATGATGAAGATTTAACTAGTAAAATTTGTTTTTAAATTAAACACCTGAACTAGTTAAAATTCCACCTATGAATAGTATTTAAATGGCATCTTTCATATCTACCTCTTTATCACTGCTGCCATTTTTGACTCAAGCAAATATGACATTGAAAATAATGGTTGGATGCAATTTAAAAAATCTGTGTTGGTGCTTTTCTCAGGCTATGTCATTTAAGTTATATTGAACAAAGGTGTCACAAATCAGATTGAAAGGCTTTGAATTAATTTTGATTTTCTTTTGAAAGAACTGCTTAAAATTTGTCATCCGTGTTGATAGTGAGCTGGAGATAATCTCTGGTTAGTATGTCTAGATGTGATGTTTTCAACAAGGAGCCAAGTTGTTATTGATTTACATGGGAAAGAGCTCTAAGTATAATTTCCTTCAGCTTACTTTATTCTTTGAAAGCTGTTTCAAGGCTATTCAGTACATAATCATTCATTTGTTCAGAAGTTGTCTCTGTTACTGTGTTACTTGTTTAGTTGTTTTGTTTAACACTGGGATTCAGGTTGTACAAAAGTAGTAGCTGACAGAAATTGTATGTATATTTTTCTGAAATGTATCAATTCCTTAAATTCATTTTAGAGGAAGGTCCAGAAAACTAATATATCTGTGTTTAAAAACAAAGGTCAGGTCCTTTGTAGATGATTTGAATCATTTGACTTTTGCTCCTGAATGTTTTTTAATTGGCCATATATCCATCATCCAGCTGGATCTCAGTGTCATTCCTAGGGACACAGGTTCACAAAGTCTGTTCACAAACAGACTGCATCTTTTTTTTTTTTAATCCAAAAAAAAAAAAAAAAGCAAATATAAAGCCAAACAGAGATCTCTAGATCCCACTTACTTATTGTAGCAGTATTCCTGAAGTGGTGCTTAAGGGTCAGAATTTTCTGGAAATTTGCTAGTCAGGCTTTAGATTTGATTTAACTGGGTCCACATGCCTGTCATCCCTCTGATGCAAATTAGAAAGTTCATTTTATTTCAGATTAACTCCAGTGTCTGCCTGGGTTTTTAGCAGGCCGTGAACCGGTGAGTGCCTTGTTAATGTGGAATGAGTTTTCCCTGGTTGTGTGTTAGCTTCTCTCTGAAAATTTCTCAGAGGATGGTATTTTAGCTGGCTTGTAGAGAGCTGCTAGATTTGGTATTATCAGCAATCAGAAAGCCTTCAGTCTACCGCACTCAACCCTCCCTACTTTCTTCTCATTGTTTGGCTGAAATTTACCTCTTGTGAGAAACAAATGCAACCCCCTTCTCATAACTTTTTTCCAATCCAGATTAAGAGATATCCTTTATACCTATCCCAACTATATAATCTAATACCTGTTTTTTGTTTTGAGGAAGAACCACTTCTTTGTAATCCTATAATCCACTGCTTGTTTTATGTTTCTCAAGTTCAGTTTACTAGAGCTGACCTCAGGGCATCAGTTCATATTCCTAAACAGCTCCTTTTCTCCACACCCCTTCACCCCTCTAACTGGTGAGCCCTGAGCCAGATTGTTTGATCTTCAGGTATTTTAAAATTTAAGTATAATATCAATTAATGTAAATTAATCCAAATGCTAATTTTTGTGGTGCAAGATGTTTCTCTTGTAAATTCAGGATATGGATAAGCTAATTAAGATATCCTTTTTTGGTGGCTCTAAGTGTATTATTTGTTTTTAAATAAAGTGTACAAATATAGATAAGGTGTCTCATGAATTGAAATATTTGTCAGATTTGGAATCTAGTGGATTTGCAGTTAAAATACTTTAATACAACTTGATTTTGTTTGGGGGGAGGTCATAAAGGGGTGCAGAGAAATAAAAGTGTATTAGGTAAAGTATATGTGAATCCACAGAGATGAACCGATCTTAATTATTGATTGTAAGGAAGGTGGAGAAATTTATTGTTGTAGAAACTTTGGACCTTTGGAAAGCCAGTAAAATTAAAATACCCCACACGATTGGATCATGATATTTTTAGGGACACACATATATATTTTTCCTAAAGTATTCAGTTACATAATTTAAAAAATCCTATACACATATAAATTTAATGTGCTTTTACTTATTTTTTTGTTTGGCTACTTAACAAACATAAGCCTTCTGCCCCTTGCTCCTTCAAATCAACAGTATTTTTCAAGGGCTTCCCATGCCCAGAGCTCGACAATCTCTTTGTTCCAATCTGGAGTCACAATACTATACAGAATCTAAAAAGTACCTCTTCTGGTGTCCTTGAAACTATCCACTGTTCTGTGATGTTTCGTATGCTGCTGTAGTGTTCTGTCCTCTGGTATACATGTTTCAGTATTATCAGAAGTGTCTTTTTTGTCCCTTGTATTGAGAACTGAGACATGGTTTGCTGGAGTTGTAGAGTGGTCTAGCTCAGAAGGTCAGGATGGCCCCAGAAGTTTTTCATGGATTGATGGACCCACTGGGAAGCCCAGGTTCACAGTGGTATTTTAACCTGCGTTGGGTTTTCCAAAGGCACCACGAAGATTTTAAGGGATCCTCGGTTGTCCTGGCACCGGAGTATTCCCCCAGGAACACCTGGAAGTCTAGTAGCACCTTTACCTCAAACTCTATAACCATAATGCATCACTTCATTTGTTACTTCTCAGTTATAACTATTGCCTATGATGATGGGGACGCTTGAATTCTATGGAGAAGCACTGGCGTGCAACTCTTAAAGTTAGATTCCATATTTTTTGAAACACAAACTTTAGTATATTTTGTATAATTTTCAAAACAAAACAACCCAAAACCTGTCTAACAGAAAATTACGTACTTTAAGTTTCACTTAGATCTTACAGAACCCTAAGCCCTTTCTTATTCCTTAGTTGATAACTATATTAAAGGTAATGGTGGTTTTGGTCAGACTTGGAGGAATAAAATCTGCAATATCTTTCCCATCAGAAGGGTATATTTCATAGAAAATTCTCTTGTCCCTGGTTTTTTAGCCAGTCACTTTACTGGAAGACTGGTCTAGATGCTTACTCGATGTTGACTTTTCCTTGTGCCTCTTTAAAGAAATAATTAATCCAGTGGGCTAGCCTGGTGGCTCAGACGGTGAAGAATCTGCCTGCAATGCAGGCGATCTAGGTTTGATCCCTAGGGAGGGAAGATGCCCTGGAGAAGGGAATGGCAACCCACTCCAGTATTCTTGCCTGCAGAATTCCATGGACAGAGGAATCTGGTGGGCTATAGTCCATGGGGTTGCAAAGGGTCAGACACGACTGAGCAGCTCACACACACACATGCACTGAGCAAAACATCTGTTAAATAGCACTTAGAGTACTAGAGTTAGTATTGTTAATTCATGTGCCAAAGTTTTTCATGCCCTCATAAGATCCAGGGTGTGTATCAGGTTCCCAATCTATAAATCTCAAACCAAAGATATTTTTTAATTACCTCATATAATAGCACCATCAAATTAAGGGTAATGGTAGGGAAACCCATCATTCACAGATGAGAATTCCCAAACTGAAGAACTTTGATTTAAAAAAAAAAAATGCATTCATGGAAAGCAAAATTCAGTGTCAGGCATAAGCATGTGTTAAGAAAATAAGCAACTTGTGGTTTATATAAAGTGTTGAAACATTAATGTATACTGACATCCACCTACTATTTCCTTATAGAAGGGAATCAACGCAGTTGTTCAGTTGCTAAGTCGTATCCGACTCTGCGACTGCATGGACTGCAGCATGCCAGATTTCCCTGTCCTTCACCGTCTTCTGGAATTTGCTCAGGCTCATGTCCGTTGAGTCGGTGATGCCATCCAACCATCTCAGCCCTCTGTCACCCTTTTCTCCTTTTGCCCCCCAGCCTTTCCAAGCATTGGAAGCTCATTGGGTTTTTTCCAATGAATCAGTTCTTTGTATCAGGTGGCCAGAGTATTGGAGCTTCAGCTTCAGCATCAGTCCTTCCAATGAATATTCAGGAATCAAGGCAGTAGTTTTTCATAAATAAATAAGGTTAACTTACGTTAGAGCATAAGAAATTCATCAGAAAGTTTGTTCTGGGTCTTGGATAACTTCGGTGAGAGCATAGGGGAAGATGAACCTCTGATCTGAACCCATCACCTATTGTTTTCCTTTCTCTCTAAATGGCCTGGAAAGATGACCTCTCAGGTCCTTTTGGCCTCTCAAAGTGAATGGTTCCAGTTCTGGTTTGTTTATCATTGATTCCTGTTATATAAATTAACGATTTTTAGGAAATACATCAAAATATCCTGGAGTTCCCTGGTTAAACAAACTGTCAGATGACATAACTTTTTATTGCAGGAAGCTATATTAAGAGAGGCCCAGATACACTGTGTCATCTGCATAAGTCAGAAGGAAGACCAGACATGTAAAAAATGTCCTAATTTGACCAAGTAGTAATCTCATGAAAAGATAGAATCATTTTAATAGGATGAGTTCTATTTTGAATGATTCTGACTGTGCTTTTAGAATCATTTAAAAAATTTTTTTCATCTTTTTCTATAGACTTTGAGCCCACATGTTTCAGAATATCCTATTGAGGGAGTTCTTTCACTCAGTATATATTTTAGAAAAAGAACAGAGTGGTCTCATGTGTCTTTCTAACAGTCATTTATGGGTAACACTCCTGACCCCCACTCCCCACCAATACCCAAGTGCCATGTAGGAATTCTTCTATATGTTGTAAATATCTCAGCATTTTGCTGACTTGAAAAGCAGTATTTTTATACATAGCTTGCAGGTAAACCATGGAGACTTGTGAATTTGATGCATGTTAAAATGTATGGAGCATTAAGATAGAGCATGTGTAGCACATAAATAATGTTAATCGTGTCCCTTCAGAGTGAACAAGGTCAAGATTAGATCCTGCCATTCACAGATTTTGAAAATATGCATGTTTAGCCAAAATCAGTTCGTTTAAGTGGACACTTTGTTTTTCAGTGAAATAGTACCTGTTTAATTTCCTTGTGTGTCTCAGAGTCAGAAGAAATGAGGCTTTCTCTCAGCTCTAGAACATTGAGACTTCCTTTTATTCCTTTGATCAGCCTTTTATTCCTTTATTCCTTTTATTCCTTTGATCAGCAGGACAATAGGTTACTTAGTTCTCATTGTTGTGAGATACTTTGGGATATATATGTATTGGCTGCAATTTAAGAAAATAAAGCTTGTAAGCGGACCATTTTTCTCTTTAGAAACACCATTGTTTTCTGGAGGCAGAAATAATTTTACTTTTGAACTTAAAGATTATAGATCCAGGCAGTTTTATACCCTCAATGTATGCAAGTTACATATAGCTTGCCTCTACAGATAATCATGTTCTATTTTTGTGTGAATTTTAGAAATTGTTTTCAGGGTACAAAGATTGCTAAGGAAGATACAGTAAGTCTGATTTACGTATATTATCTTTCAAAATCTTGTGGATTTTTTTGAGGCATGGAGAACAGGTAGTGATGAGTTTTATTCTGAATGCCTTGATTCTAAACTCATTCTCAACTCAGATTTTACCTATTAGTTATTGCTCATTTGTCACCTAAAAATAAGAGGTAATGATTCTTTGTTTGCTGATGTCTCTGTAAGCTCCTTGAGGCAGGGACCATGTTTGTTTTTCTTATATTCCCTTTAACACCTCTCCTGGTGCCTCACCATATAGAAAGTACCCAATAAATATTTATTGGTTGAGTGATTGGAGAACACTTCTTAAAACTCTAAATCTATCCAGAACATCAAAGACGAGGGTAAGGTGGGGGGAAGTTTCCCTGCCAGTCCCTAGGTGATCTCAGGTGTATTTAGGTATGTGGAGCTGATGCTGAGATTAGGTCTCCACCTTCCTTGGGAGGAATTTGGACCTCACCTGGAAGGTGACAACAGACTGCCCAAGGCAGCTCCCTCTTCTGCTGTCCATTTCCAATTTTGCCTTCTTTGAACCTGAGCAAACCATGTAGGGGAGTAGGTGGTCTCTATAAGCCCTGTTGTGTCCCTTCTGTCCCCCTATCCTCATGAGCACTAACCCACTGGCCTCTGATGCCTTGTTAGGGGACTCTCCAATCTGGAAGCTGACCCTGCCTTGACCAGCTTGGGCCCAGACTGTATGCACTACTCTTCCCCAGTGACCCTCAGATAGCCCTGCTCTCCCTGTCTTTTTTTTCTCTCCAAAGAGGTAGGAAGCTTCCTCTAGTAGAACATTGTCAGGAAAGGCATTCCTCTGGGGAGTGTAATAGAAAATCCTTCAGGATGCTCTTAGGGCTGTTTTTGTCTTGAAAATTTGATGGCAATTATCTAAATGTTTATTCCAACTTCTAGGAATAGTTGTGTTGTCTTGATTTGTAGCTGCCACTCCATCAGGGCCCAGGAGGCTTGAGGTGTTGAGCTGAACAGCTTAATTGCTTTAGGAGTAGAAGAGTCAACTAATTAGACATAGGGTAGGGTATTTGTATTTAACAATCAAATGACTTTCAAATCATTAATAAAATTATCAAAGAGTAGTAAATTATGTGACTGAATTTATTCAACTAAATAAGTCTCAAAATGATATTAAACCTACATATTAGGTGAAAACTGTTATGTCCTTTTTAATTATTAAAACATGATTCCTTTACGATCAGTACAGCAAAGAGGAAAGAACGGGATTTTTTCCTGGACACAGGACATTTGTTGTCCGTGAAACTGTAGATAAGCTAATCTGAGTTGGTTTGTCATCTGTGAAATGGGTATCATAGATCTGCCTACTTAGATAACACCTGATAAAATGTCAGACAGTAATAAGCAACCAAGAAATAACTATTATTCAATGCTTGATTTCAGTCTTCTTACCATGTAATTCGGGCTTCCCTGGTGGCTCAGAGTATTAATCGTCTGACTGTAATGTGGGAGACCTGGGTTCAGTCCCTGAGTTGGGAAGATCCCCTGGAGCAGGAAATGGCAACCCACTCCAGTACACTTGCCTGGAAAATTTCATGGACAGAAGAGCCCGGTAGGCTACCATGTGATCCTGTCACACTCCTGATAACTTCTGAAATACCAGGTTTTTAGGAGAAATAAGGTTAAAATGAATGTCAGGAGGAGCCCTAAAGAAGTTATACGTAAAATATTACTTTCCTCAGTAATTTGAGCACCTGCTTTGTGCCAGACAGTTCTAGGTGCTGACATTCAGCAATAAACAGACAAAACTCTTTACCTGGTGCAGCTGACGTTACAGCTGGGGGAAACAATACAAGTAAAATACATAGAATATTAGTGATAACTACTGAGGAAAAACAGAGGAAGGGTAATGATTTGATGTTTTTCAGATTAAAAGAGTGATACAGATTAATGGTACTATGCATGTGCTAAGTCGCTTCAGTCGTGTCTATTGTGTGACCCTGTGAACTGTAGCCCACCAGCTTCCTCTGTCTATGAGATTCTCCATGCAATAGTACTATAAAATATTACCATTAAAAGAACATCACAAATGAGCAATAGATGAACTAATAAAGATGCGTAGTGACAAAACTAATCATATTCCACCATATCATTTCACTCCCTCCTCCCTTGTAGCAGCCTGATATATCTGTCTTTATTCTTTATTCACACAGATATGTGTAACCAAATATTACAGGGTTTTGTCTTTTTCTGCAGTTACTCTGCACCTTTCTAAAATGTGATGTGTATTGTGAGCCCCTTACAAGTATGGACATAAATACGTCTCTTTTAAATTCCTTAATATACATACACAGTTTTATATAAATGAGATTTTTTAGTATGTCAGTTTGCTTTAAACGGGATCATGTATATCCTCAGCATCTTTTCTCATACAATAATGGATGATGAAAATCCCTCCAGGTCTGTCTTAACAGCTCGTATTCTTTTTAATGCTGGGTAATACTGTATGATGATGAAGACATTACTAAACCTCTTCCACGTTGATGGGCATTTACTTTGTTAGCAGATTTTAGCTGTTACGGTCATTGTGCCTGCCTGCATATTCATGACCGTGATATTTCACTTCTATGGAATAGATTCCCTGGAGTAGGATTGCTGGGCCAAGGGAATATGTAGATTTAAAATTTTTAAATAAATATTGACAGGTTGTTTCCCAAAATGCCTGGACAATTTATATTACATTTACATCAGTAAATGTATGAAAATACTCTTACCCTTTATACCCATTAGCAATTTTTTAGAAAGGAAAGGAAAAATAAAAGCCTGATGGTGGGTATAGTGATTTTTCAGTGTTATTTTATTTGCGTTTTCAATACTACTGTAAATCTGGACAATTTTCCATATTTTCTTTGGTCATTTCGATTTCACTCGTAATTAAATGACCTATTATATTAGTTTTCTGTTGCTGTATAACAAGTTACCACAAATATAACGGCTTAAAACAGCACCCACTGATTATCTCACATTTCTGTGGGTTCAGACTTCTTTCAAAGCAGGTTTTGATTGGGCTCTCTGTTTAGTTCTCAGTAAGGCTTAAATAAAGGTTTGTGCCAGGCTGGGCTTTTAACTAAAGGCTCTGGGGGAGAATACATTTCCAAGCTCATTCATGGTGGCTTAATTCCACTCTTTGGAGTTGTAGTGTGGTGTAGGATGGAGGTCAAGTGTTGTTATCAGCTCCTAGAAGGTTCCCTCCAGCCCTTGCACATGGTCCCCTCCATCTTCAAAGCTAGCAAGCATTCATCAAATCCTTCTGCTTTGACTCATTTTGTTTTCTGCTACCAGTCATAGAAGACTCTTCTTTTAAAGGACTCATGTGACTAAGTTAGGTCCACCCAGATAATGTATATTAAAAATATATATATAAAATATATATTTAGAATCTATGTTAAAATGACCTTTCTGTATGTTAAGGTCAACTTGTTAGTATCCTTAGTTATGTCTGCAAAGTCTCTTTGCCCTATAAATGTAGCATTATCATAGGAGTAACACCAGGGGCAGAGATCATGGGGACCAGCTAAGAATCCTGCCTACCATAAGGATGTATATGTATATTTTATTTATAACTTATATTCATTTTAATTTTTATTCATATTTTTGCTTATGTTTCTATTGTGTTTATTTTTATTTAACTAGTTTGTAGAAGCTTTTCATATAGTAAACCTTCCTATTCTTGGTTGCAAACATTTTTTCCTAACTCTTATTTGCTGTCTGTTAACCACTTTAAAAAGTACTTTTTCCATAGAAAATTTAGCCATTTGGATTTCATTCTCAAGGTGAATTGTGTATTTGTATTTTTAAATTCACCTTTAAAATTTTAATTCATTTTTATTCATTTTTAGCATTTTGCCCATATTTTCATTGTCTTTTTTAGAAAAATTGTAAGTGCTCTTTGTTTATTATATATAAACTCTCTTATTTGCAGATTTTCTCCAGATCTATGATTTTTCTGTTGACCATATTTGTAATATTTTTCCCATTCAAAATTTTATATATATCCAAAATATTATTTTAGTTTTCAGAATACAAGTGCTTGTGAATATATTTATAAACATTTTGAAGTATTCTGTATTGTTTAAGGTCTTCACCCCTGGGTGGGTTGTGTAGTCTCCTGGAGTGACTTCTGCATTTTATTTTTGGTTTTGTTGTTAATGTTTTTTGTGTTTGTCTTTGCTCCATTTGGAATTTGTTTTTGTATAGAATGCAAGCTATTGGTACAACTTTCTTCCAAGTGAGTTGCCAGTTGTCCCAGCACCTGTTACTAAATAAACGATCTTTTCCCAATGAATTGAAACACCAATTTTGTCGTATATTAAATTTTCACATATGATGAGATTTATTTCTCAATATATTATTCTGTTTCACTTCTAGTTCTCTTTACATATAGAAATATATGGATTCAATTACAGTGGCTTCTATTCTATTTGTGAAGAATGTTTTTATAAAATGATCAGGCAGAGCATTCTCCCACCCCATACTCTGCCTACTATTCTTTGTCTACTTTCCTTGGCCATTTGAAGTTTGTGATCATTTTAAACGATTAGGAGTTGAAATAACATTAAATTTTCAGATTAATTTTGGGAAATTTGACATGATACTGTCATCCAAGAACTAATCATTTTCTGTTTGCTCAGATCTTGTCTATATCTGTAGTAAGATTTGAAGTTCTCTTCATTTAAATCTTGTGTCATTTTTATTAAATATTCTTGTTTCTTAGCCTTTTGGTCATTACTGTGAATGGTCATGTAAATGGATTTTTTTCTCCATTTCCTTTTCTAAAGGATCATTATAAATAAAGAAGAAGCTTTTTTTTTTTTCTGTGTACTTATCTGGTATATAACAAATTTATTATATATACTTAGGAAATTTTCTTGTTAATTTCAGCAATTTTCACTAGAGTCTGTTGGATTTTTAGAAATATAATGACACTCACAAAAATAATACAACTTGTTTTTTGTGATGTTTGACAGATTATTTTCTGGAATCTTTATTGTCTAGAAATCCCATCATAATGTTGAGTGATACTGGTGATAGGCAGACATCTCTGTCATTGATTTTAGTTGAAATAGTTTGAGTATTTAATTATTTAGCATATTTGTGTTGCTACTTATAAAAAATAATCTTTATCTTATTTAAATATATTCTTTCCTGTTTTATCAAGAGATTTTCTTAGGTATGACTGCTAAGTTTATCCAATGCCTTTTTAGCATCTTTTGATGTGATCATGTGTTACTTTCTTTCAGTCTGTTGACTAGATGGATTATGCGTGGAGTTGCTGACATTAAACCACTCTTGTCTCCTTGTAATAAAACCTGCTTGGTCATAATGTGGTATTCTTTTTTTATAAATCAGTATTCTAGTTGCTAATCTTTTATTTTAGAACTTTAGCATGAATATTCATAAGTGTGATTGTCTATAGATTTCTTTAGTGGATTATTTTATTAGATGTAAAAAATTATGCAGATTGACAAAATATGGGAGTAATCAGAAGGTTTACCCACTGCTGGTAAGAATTCAAATTTATTCAAATACAGCTTCCAATTTATTAGAAAACCATTTGGCAGAATCTACTAAAGTGGAAATATTCCTACCATGGGATCTAGTAATTCTGTTTCTAGGCATATACCCAATAAAATGCATACATGCAAAGGTATGTTTTAGAATGTTTATAGCAACACTATTAGTAATAGCCTCAAACCTGAAACTACCTAAAAGATCATCCACCTATAGAATGGGTAAATGCATTTTTGTGTATTCATACAATGGTATATGAGACAGAACAGTTTGTAACTATGTGCAATGTATGGATGAATCTCAGAAGCCTCATGATCAGCCTAAAAGGCCAGATATAAAAGAATGCTATATGCTTTCCTTCATATAAAGTTCAAAAACAGGCAAAACTAATCTGTGCTGTTAGAAGTCAGGAAAGTGGTTATCCTCAGTGGGAGGGAGGTAGGAGAGGAGACACTGTCTGGAAGGAAGTCTGAGGGCGACTTTTAGCATGCCAGTAATATTTTGTTTCTGTTTCTGGATGCCTGTTTATGGTGGATTGTTTAGTTAATTAAAATTCATCTAACACACATGTACAGTTTTCTGTTTGTGTGTGTTTCTTATATATATACTTTAGAATAATACTGTTTCATAAAATGAATTGGGGAGTTTTCACCTTTTTCTATAGTTTAGAATTGTTTAATTAAGAGGTCACTAAAATTGCCTGTTAAAGATCAGATGGAACTTGGACAGAAATCTTTGGGTCCCAAGGCCATTTTTTATTGTGTAGGACTGTCTCATGTCTTTTGCCTCCCTAGCCCTTGGCTGTGTACACACATATTAAGGTTTATTGTTCACCCCTATTTCCTTCAGCTTTCTTTATTTCCCTTTAGATTGAAGTCTCTGTCCTAATTAGTATCTTGTTTAGTTTTTACTATTTTAGGTGGGGTAATTTAATCTCTGAACGTCTGATAAGCCACAAATCTTTTTTCATCCAAATAGGTAAGTGATGTCTTGATTAGGTGTAGTACTTGGGATTGTAGGTCTGTTTGTCCAGTAGCCTAAAAAACATCGTATTCTTAGTGTTGCAGTTGAGACGTTTGATGCTAGCCAGGATCTTTTTGCTTCATATGTCACTTGCTCCTTTTGTCTGGAAGTAATTTTTTTTAAAGTTCTGGTTAAGGAATTATTTTTGACCTATGACTTGAGATATTTTTCCACTTTCAGGCCTCTAATTCCCATCTCACACATGCCCTTTCCCTTTCCTTTTGTTTCTTAAGTTTTAAGTACTATCCTGTGTGTGTTTGCTGTCATTAAATCTACTTACATGGACCTCATTATTTTCTCAAGTTGTCCACAGTCCTATTTCATGGAACTTTCTCTGATTGTTCTGTTGGTTTTCTCACCATCTTTGATAATCTGGCTTCTTGTTCATAGGGCCCAGCTGCTAAAAATTGTGTGTTCCAGAATTGGTGGGATACATGGCAATCTCTGGTCTAAGGACTGGTTGTTTGGAAGTAGATGGGCTGTCAGTGTTCTATGAAAGCTGTGGGAGGAAGTCTCTGTGCCTGAGTCTCCCCAGAGCTTTTTGTGCTTTGGAGACATATAGAGGACTCAGTTCATCTCTTAGCTTTTTCCGAGCTCTTTGGGGATTAGGATGATTAGTTATGCTTGGGCATAACTGGGCAATGTCAGTTGCCATGTAAATCACAAATTGTTAAGCTGCCCTATATATGTGTATATATATATGTATATATATATGTATGTGTATATATATATATATATATATATATGAAAGGCTGAGTTTCAAATCAAGCAGAAGTTACAACAAAGATGATAGCTGCTTGCTGTTAGGCTCTATGATTGTAAATGGTGAACAGGTCAAACAAAAGAAGTACTCATTTTTCATACTGAATTCCCCATAGCAAGTTGAAGGACGAGGAAGAGAAAATTAAGGTGGATCAAGAATTTTCTTACACTCTCGTCTGAAGACTCCTGAATCAGTAATTGAGGAGGCGTGTTACTCTGTTTCTCCATTTCCCCTACTTTTGAAAAGTAAGGACACCAATTCTTTTTCCCCCGCTTTCCTTGATTCTTATTGCCTTACCCAAACCTCTCATTTCCATGCTGTGTGGAAGAGTTTGCAAAGTATCGATACTTTGGTTTCTGATACTATAGTCAGTGGACAAGTTCTGAAGAAACCTTATCAAGAATTTGAAAACTCTTCTTAGGTACAGATATTTAAAACAAATGGCAAAGAATAATCTGGAATGGGTCATGGATACTAGCCACCTTGTCTGTCTTATTCCAAGAGTGTTTGGTCATTATTACTGAACCATTTGTTTTCAGTATTCAGACAAAGTGCATTTGTTTATTTACTTTCAGTTTTGGCAAAGACTGGAATTAGCCTTGTCAACTAAAACAGATGCACAACTTAAGAGTTGCAAGTTGAGTTTTATTTGGGGCAAAATGAGGACTGCAGCCCAGGAGACAGAACCTCAGATAGCTCTGAGAGACTGCTCCAAAGAGGCAGTCAGGGAAGATCAATATATAAGAGTTTGATGAAGGGGGAGTTCCATGCAATCAAGTGTTTACAAAAGGTTTTCTGCTAGTTATGAGGAGCTGATGTCAACAAGAAGGGATTTAGTGACTTTTCTAAAAGAGATGCAAGGATTGGGATCTTGAAATCAGTGTCTGAAAATAACTAAAGACCAGGTCCACCAGATTCCCTGAAGCACAGAATGCCTCATTCCAACCTGAACTCCTTCAGAGGGTGTTGAAGGTCAACAGCTGCAGTAACATAGGATTTAGTCTTTGGAATGGGTTGCCATTCCACCTCCAAAGGATCTTCCTGACTCAGGGATTGAACCTGTGTCTCCTGCATTGCACATGGATTCTTTGCCACTGAACCACCTGGGAAGCCCAACCTCACAGAGGCAAATGCCCCTTTTCTTGTTGCTGTTCAGTTGCTAGTGGATGCTCTTGGCAAGTGCCAGTTTGTAGATGACAACCTTCGTGTTTAAGAAAAGCAAATAAATAATCGACTAAAAATTAGAGGTTATTCCTCCCCTATAATAAGTGCAGAGTAAGGAGGTTATTGGCATTGGTTATACCTGTTCACAATGTCGAGGAAGACCCAGGCTCTTTTTAGGTCTTTACTGTCATTCCTAGAGTTGTAGTAGTTCAGTTGCTCAGTTGTGTCTGACTGTTTGCAACCCCATGGACTGCAGCACACCAGCCTCCCCTATTCTTCACTATTGCTGGAGTTTGTTCAAACTCAGGTCCATTGAGTCGATGATGCCATCCAAACATCTCATCCTCTGTCACCCCCTTCTGCCTCAGTCTTTCTCAGCATCAGGGTCTTTTTCCAGTGTGTCAGTTCTTCACATCATGTGGCCAAAGTACTGGAGCTTCAGCTTCAGCATCAGTCCTTCCAATGAATATTCAGCGTTGATTTCCTTTAGGATTTACTGTTTTTGTTTTGTTTTGTTTTTTAGGATTGACCGGTTTTATCTTCTTGCAGTCCAAGGGACTCTCAAGAGTCTTCTTCAGCACCACAATTCGAAAGCATCAATTCTTCAACACTCAGCCTTCTTTATGGTTCAGCTCTCACATCCTTAAACAATTCTTAAAGTAATTTCATCTATTGTTTGGCTTCAGGCTCTCACAATACCAGTCATGTTATCCAAGTTCAAGACAAGAAGAAGTTTTCTAAAAGGGGGAAAGGCAGTACTAATTGGGATTTTGCTTATGATAGTAAAGGAAATCTTCCTAGAGGCAACCCCATTTAGCAGACTTCTCCCATGTATCCACTGGCGAGAACATTGTCTCCCTACATCAGCTTTGCTGATAGGAGATGGCAACTGAGAAGTCAATTTCAAATAGCTGTTAGATTAAACAACAAACCTTTGCCTGGAAGATTAGATAACCTTAGAAGGAAATTTCCTTGGTCACTCATTTCTGTTTTGAATTTTCCTTTATCTTTCCTCACTTATGCTGATTATGAAAGGTGATGTATGTAATTTGTAGACACTGAGTCCTCATTTTCTGACTCTTGAAAACAGTGCTTCAAATCACTTCCCAGATTGGACATCTGTTCCTCCAGGGGATGTCACAGAATGACATCCTATGACAGAATGATCTCTGTTCGTTTCCAAGGCAAACCATTCAATATCACAGTAATCTAAGTCCATGCCCCAACCAATAATGCTGAAGAAGCTGAAGTTGAATGGTTCTATGAAGACCTATAAGAACTAACACAGAAAAAATGTCCTTTTCATCATAGGGGACTGGGATGTGAAAATAGGAAGTCAAGAGATACCTAGAACTAACACAGAAAAAATGTCCTTTTCATCATAGGGGACTGGGATGTGAAAATAGGAAGTCAAGAGATACCTAGAGTATATTTTACCAAGGCAAATTTGGCGTTGGAGTACAAAATTAAGCAGGGCAAAGGCTAACAGAATTTTCCTAGAGAACACACTGGTCATAGCAAACACCCTATTTCAACAACACAAGAGAAGACTCTACACACGGACATTACCAGATGGTCAATATTGAAATCAGATTGATTATATTCTTTGCAGCCAAAGATGGAGAAGCTCTATACAGTCAGCAAAAACAAGACTGGGAGTGGACTGTGACTCAGATCATGAACTCCTTATTGCCAAATTCAGACTGAAATTGAAGAAAGTAGGGAAAACCACTAGACTATCCAGGTATGACCTAAATAAAATTCCTTAACAATTATACAGTGGAAGTGACAAACAGATTAAATGGGTTAGATCTCATAGAGTGCCTGAAGAACTATGGACAGAGGTTTGTGACATTGTATAGAAGGCAGTGATCAAGACCACCCCCCAGGAAAAATAAATGGGAAAAGGCAAAATGGTTGTCCAATGAGGCCTTACAAATAGCTGAGAAGAGAAGCGACAAGCAAAGGAGAAAAGGAGAGATATACCCATTTGAATGCAGAGTTCCAAAGAATAGCAAGGAGAGATAAGAAAGCCTTCCTCAGTGATCAATGCAAAGAAATAGAGGAAAACAATAGAATGGGAAAGACTAGAGATCTCGTCAAGAAAATTAGAGATACCAAGGGATCATTTCATGCAAAGATGGGCACAATAAAGGACAGAAATGGTATGGACCTAACAGAAGCAGAAGATATTAAAAAGAGGTGGCAAGAATACACACAAGAACTATACAAAAAGATCTTCACGACCCAGATAATCATGATGGTGTGATCACTCACCTAGAGCCAGACATCCTAGAATGTGAAGTCAAGTGGGCTTAGGAAGCATCACTATGAACAAAGCTAGTGGAGGTGATGGAATCCCAGCTGAGCTATTTCAAATCCTAAAAGATGATGCTGTGAAAGTGCTGCACTCAATATGCCATCAAGTTTGGAAAACTCAGCAGTGGCCACAGGACTGGAAAAGGTTAGTTTTCATTCCAATCCGAAATAAGGGCAATGCCAAAGAATGTTCAAAGTTACCACACAATTACATTCATCTCACATGGTAGCAAAGTCATGCTCAAAATTCTCCAAACCAGGCTTCAACAGTATGTGAACCGTGAACTTCCAGATGTTCAAGCTGGATTTAAAGAGGAACCAGAGATCAAATTGCCAGCATCTGTTGGATCGTCGAAAAAGCAAGAGAATTCCAGAAAAACATTGCTTCATTGACTACATTAAAGCCTTTGTGTAGATCAAAACAAACTGTGGAAAATTCTTCAAGAGATGGGAATACCAGGCTACCTTACCTGCCTCCTGAGAAATCTATATGCAGGTTATTAAGCAACAGTTAGAAGTGGACATGGAACAACAGACTGGTTCCAAATAGGGAAAGGAGTACATCACAGCTGTATTAATTTATATGCAGAGTACATCATGTGAAATGCCAGACTTGGATGAAGCACAAGCTGGAATCAAGATTGCTGGGAGAAATATCAATAAACTCAGATATACAGATGACATCACCCTCATGATAGAAAGTTAGGAGGGGCTGAAGAGCCCCTTGATGAAAGTGAAAGAGGATAGTGAAAAAGCTGGCTTAAAACTCAACATTCAGAAAACTAAGATCATGGCATCTGGTCCCATCACTTCATAGCAGATAGATGGGGAAACAGTGGAAACAGAGACATTTTGGTCGGGGGGGCCTCCAACTCACTGCAGATGGTGACTGCAGCCATGAAATTAAAAGACGTTTGCTCCTTGGAAGAAAAGTTATGACCAACCTAGAAAGCATATTAAAAAGCAGAGACATTACTTTGCCAACAAAGGCCTGTCTGGTCAAAACTGGTTTTTCCAGGAGTCATGTTTGGATATGAGAGTTGGACCATAAAGAAAGCTGAGCACCAAAGAATTGATGCTTTTGTATTGTGGTGTTGGAGAAGACTCTTGAGAGTCCCTTGGACAGCACGGAGCTCAACCCAGTCAATCCTAAAGGAAATCAAACCTGAATATTCATTGGAAGGACTGAACTTGAAGCTGAAACCCCAGTACTTTGGTCACCTGATGAGAAGACCTGACTCATTGGAAAAAAACCCTGATGCTGGGAAGGATTGAAGGCAGGAGGAGAAGGGGACAACAGAGGATGAGATGGTTGGATGGCATCACCGACTCGATGACGTGAGTTTGAGCAACATCTGGGAGTTGGTGATGGACAGGGAAGCCTGGTGTACTACAGTCCAAGGGGTCACAAAGAGTTGGACACAACTGAGCGACTGAACTGAGCTAGGATGTCCCAATCATTCTCATCTTCCCTCCTTTGTCCATTTCCTGCTTTGAATTCACTCACTCCATGAAGAGTGATCAAGCATCAAAGCCTGGTAAGTAGGCTTCCTTTCACACAAATCCTGAAAAAAATCTATCATCTTAGATATAGCCTTGAGGTTGTCCCTAAGGTTATGTTTAAGTTTGATATGTGACTCTTCCATTCTTTCTATCCCAAAGGATTGTCTTTTATCCTTTAGAAGAGGTTTTCCTGAAGATGCTAAAAACAAACAAACAAACAAACAAACCGTAAGAAATGCCTTAGAAAATAAACATTTTTACTTATAAATAATTTGAGCCAACCAATTTGAAAAATACCTAAAACTTTATAACCTTCTGATATAAAAAGTGGACTTCCTTTGCTTTTTAAAATTAGACCAAATCATGCTTCTGGCTAAGATAGAGTAACGGGAGACCAGATTTTCACAACTTTTAAAAATAGAGAAAACAACAAAACAGTCTTCAGGTATTGAACAATAGCACAAGGCAGCAATCCTTGAGAGAGAGGAAAACAGATCGTTGCCCCAGCTTACTGCCTAGACAGGGTGTCCATGAGGCAGTTGGGCAGTCTAGGTAGAGCCTAGACATCTCTGAGTTGAAAAGACAGAGCTGAGAGTTCTGCAAGTCCAAGGCAGCTAGAGTTTGCAAGGTGAAGTACTATAGGAGGGCACTAGGAGATCTCAACTGGGTCCTCCCCAAGTCTTCAGCCAAGTACTGGTAAGTACAAGCATGTGAGGAACATATCAGAGGCTGAGGAGTCACCCAAAAGATATAGACAGAATAATCCTTTTATGAGTTATTATCTGATGTTGGGAATAAGGTCAGGAATAGCTCATGTTTCCACCCGGCATAGTGGAAATATATCATAAAATTTGAGGCAGTAGGACTCTGAAGGTTATTGTTGTTTCATTACTGTGGAGAAACAGCCCTAGGCTTAAAGTTGTTTTGTTTCTGCCTTAAAGCTCAAAAGTAAGACATGAAAGGATCAAATCATTTTCAAGTAACTTGACTCAGAACAAAGTTCATACGTGTACATAAGTAGATGTGTGTATATATATATATATGTCTGTGTACCTATTAACATTTAAATATATAAGAATATCTGACACTCAACAAGGTAATATAATATTTGGGATCCAGTGATCAGGTATGCAAAGTAATAGGAAAACACAACCCAAAATGAAGAGAAAATTTAATATATTGAAAATGACCCAGAATTAACACATAAGATAGAATTAGTAAACAAGGACAATTAAATGTTCTAACTATACTGATACATAAGAACACAGTGGAACATCTTTAAAATACTGAAAAGAAAAAGATCCTGTCAACTTGAAATTCTATACCCAGTAAAATTATATTTCAAAAACAGACTTACAAGAGCCAAAAGTATTCATGACTATTTGGATATATTAAAGCAAGTTCTCAGGCAGAAGGAAATTGATAGCAGATGATAATAGAAAAAAATCACTTCTTTTTAAATAATAATTTCAGTTTAAAACAAAAATTAATATACAGGGGGTTGTAAAATAAATGCATAAGTAAAATTTATGAGAACAATAACAAACTGGAAGAGGGTGAATACAAGTATACTGGCTTAAGGTTATGGCACCGCATGTGAAGTAACAATATTACTTGAAGATAGGCTGTGATAAATTACAGATGTATACTGTTGAACCTGAAGCAACCACTTAAAAAAGACATGGCTAATAAACCGATAAAGGAGACAATAGACAATAAATATCCAATTAATCCAAAATAAGAAGGAGGAAAAGGGGTACAAAGGACAGATATGACACAGAAAACAAGTAACCAGATGGTAGATTTAATCTCACCTGTAGAAGTTATCACTTTAAATGTAGACCATTAAATGTAAATGGTCTAAATGCCATAATTAAAGACAAGATTGACAGATACAAGATATCTGTCACAGATATCTGTCATCTGCTGCATACAAGATATCCACTTTAAATAAAAAGACTCAAATAGGTTAAAAGTAGTATAAAAGGATAGAAAAAGATATGCAATGCCAAAAGAAAACTTCAGTGACTAGATCAGACGAAATAGATTTCAAGGAAAAGAATATTATCAGGGAGAAAAAGTTCATTTCAAAATGATTAAGAGGTCATTCATCAAGAGAACACAATTCCTGAAAATTTATGTCCCTAGTAAAAAAGCTTCAAAGTAAATGGAGCAAAATCTGATAGAGAAAAGGGAAGAATAGACAAATCTGTAAGTTTGGTTGGTGATTTCAACACTCCTCTCTCAGTAATTGATAGAACAGGAGATAGAAAATTAATCAAGATATAGAGGATGGGTAGCACTACCAACCACCTTGACCTAGTTGATACTTATAGAACATTCCATCCAACAAGAGCAGAATATACTTTTTCTCCCAGGGCCAAGAGAATTTACCAAGATAGATCGTATTCTGGACCATAAAACAAGCCTCAATAAATTTTAAAGGATTCATATCACACAAAGTATGTTCATAGACCACAGTGAAATTAAATTAGCAGCCAATAAAAGAAACATGTCTGGAAAATTCCCAAGTATTTGGAAACTGAATAACACATCTAAATAACCAAAGGGTAAAAGGAAAATTGATAAGTATTTAGACTGGCAAGGATGTGGAACAACAGGAACATTCATTTATTGCTAGTGAGAATGTGAATGGTACAGCCACTTTGGAAGACAGTTTGGCAGTTTCTTACAAAACTGAACTTACTCTTAGCATATGATCCAGCAGTCATGCTCCTTTTTATTTACCCAACTGAGTTGAAAGCTTATAATCACACAAAAACCTACACAAGGATGTTTATAGAAACTTTATTCATAATTGCCAAAAACGTGGAAGCAACCAACCTATGTGTTTCAGTAGGTAGATGGATTAAAAAAAACTGTGGTACATCCAGACAATGGAATATTATTCAGCACTAAAAAAGAAATGAGCTGTCAAGTCATGAAAAGACCTAGCAAAAACTTAAATTCGTATTACTAAGTCAAAGAAGCCAATCTGAAAATACTGTATACTGTATGCTTTCAGAAACTCTAGAGACAGTAACAAGATCAGTGGTTTCTAGGCACTGGGGTGAAGGGAGGGATGAATAAGCACAGCACAGAGGATTTTCAGGACAGTGAAACTATTTGTATGATATTGTAATGGTAGAAGCCTGTCATACATTTGTCAAAACCCACAGAATGTAGAATACCAAGAGTGAACCTTAATGTAAACTATGAGCTTTGGGTAATAAGGATGTGTTAATGTAGGCGCATCTATTTTAATAAATGTACCACTGTGGTGGGGGATGTTGGTGGGGGAGTCTGTGTTTGTGGAGGGGAGACTAGGAATATATAGGAAATCTTTGTATTTTTTGTTCAATTTTGTTGTGAACCTGAAACTTCTCTAAAAAATAAAGTCTATTTTAAAATATTGGAGAAAAAATATTTTGAACTGAATGAAAATGAAAACCTACCAAAATTTGTAGGAGGCAGCTAAAGAGTGCTTGAAGGGAAGTTTTTATAGCACTGAACTCCTGTATGGGAAAAGAAAGCTCTCAATTCGATGAGCTCAGCTTTCACATTAAGAAACAAGACAAAGAAAGTAAAGTAAACCCAAAGAAGAATAAAGGGAAAGATAAAAATAAGAGCAGAAATCAATAAACTATAAAGCAGAAAAACACAAGAGAAAGCCCATGGTGGAAACAGCTGATTTTCTTGAAAAGACAAATAAAAGGAAAGCTCTTCTGGCTGATTCTCCAGACAAACTCCTGCCCAAATGGATCAAGGAGGGGACTTGGAACACCACCTCACACCCAGGAAAAATGACAAGAGAGATCTCTGGGTAATGAGAAAATATCTGTATTCCTAAGTGCTAATAATCAGTTTCCAAAATCAAGTAAGACCCAATGTGTTCTTCCATGAGGAAAAAGAGGATTTCTTTGTTTTCCAGGAAAGGTGTTTTGAACTAGTCATTTGAAAAGTTTACATATATACTGTATTTGAAGATTCTAAAACAGTACTGCTTTAACTAATTCTATACTTGCAGCTTCACAATTTACATATCCTTCTTCCATTTTCAACCCCCGTTATTCAGAATTTATAAATTTGAATCTTCTTCATAGGTTCACTTTTTTGGGGGGTGGGGGGAGAAATAGACCATTTACTATGTTTATTCTTGCTTGAACAGAGAATCTAAATTGATCATCAGTGAATAGGATAAACATTCAGGAACAAATATGTCTATTCTCTTAATCCTGACATTTGAAGAAACTTTATGAAGAACATTTATATAAAATAAGTTTCAGATGTTCAATAAAGGCAGTATAATTCAGGAATCTAAGGTCATGATGAATATCCCAAACCAATGAAGTAATGTTTTTTAGTCAAATCAATATTTAATCATTTAGCTTCTAAAAGCAGATGATCAAAATTGTCACTGGAGAGTACTAGGAATGTAAAAAGATGAGTAAGTCATGGCCTCTGTTCCATACAGTTTTCTCTTTTTTTCCATACTCTTCTTTCCTTACATGAAAGGTAGCACGGTTTATTCTCTTTTGCACTTTGCTTGCTTCTTTAATTCATAGCTTCACTTAAATTTATTCCCTGGCTTATTGCTGTTTTCTTCTATGAGGAGCAAACCTTAAATGATTTGTTGTTTCCCCCAAAATATTGCCGCATAATTTTATTGCATTTACTGAAATCATACTCTGTTTTCTTAAATCATTTTTTTTTTTCCTGAGAAAACTTGGATTTAAACCTGCCATTTATCCAGATGTGTGACTCAGGGACAAGTCACATCTCTGAGTCTCTATTTTTCCCTCTGAAAATGGTGCCTTTACATCTATTATTCCAATTAAGTCCCTCAGAGATAGTGCCAGGCATATGAAAGACCCTCAGGAAAGCCAGCTTCTCCACTCCCTTCCTCCTAACTCCCACCCTGCCAGCCTCGGGCAGCTGCAAATAGGGCCTGGCCCACAGAGAGAAACTTCACTGTGGAGAGTTGTGGACCTGGTAACCAAAAGCAACACATTACAAAGACCTCTTGTTTTTAGAAACCTTCATAATCTGAATGTTTCCAGGTGATTTATTTAGAAACCTCCTTAGAAAAGGAGTCAAACTAAAGTAAAACTAATTTTCTCCATTCCTAATTTTTTCCAGAAAATAGATTTACTGAAGAGAATTTATAGGCAGAGCTGTATTCAGGAGGAAAAGTTAAGCACGCTCCCTTTCAGTTCCCCAAGCGTGCTTTGTCACGGTGCAGCCTTCCTTGCTCCTTCAGCCACAGAGAGGGGTGAACCCCAGCTGCTAGCCATCGCTGCCCCATTTCTCTCCCATGACACAGCAGGAATCCATTTTAGTATTGCTTTCTCTAATGGCCTTGACCTCAGACTTTTTCTGCATAGGGTTCTTCAGGCAGTGACTCCTATCTGATCTGCCCAGGCAACACCTATGCACTACCCCAGCCCAAAGGCTGCCAGGGCACCAGTGCAGGTGTGGCATAGGTCCAAAGAGGAAATTCTTTGTTCTGCTCTTTGCTCCTTAATAAAGAGTTCCCCAATCACTGGCAGGTCATCGCAGCTGGGACAGGTGACAGGGTTAGGACTTGGCATTTCTATGGATGTGTGGGATGAGGGGCATTCAGAAATCTCGTGGGGGTCAGTGCTATGGTAGGGGATGCTTCCCAGGGCATTGGGGAAAGGCAGATGCTGTAAAGTGGCCAGGCAGTCCCCAAGCAACAGGGGTCACTGCCATGACCAGGGGGTAATAGGTTTTTCAGGTAAAGACACAAAGGACCCAAGTAGATTAGGTTGGTTTACTCCACAGTCAGCCCCCTTGTCTCACGGACAGCATCAGAGCAAAAGGGCCCAGATGACAGGCAACGTGAGTTGTTGCGGGGGAACTCCTGGTGGCTCAGTGGTAAAGAAACCACCTGCAGTGCAGGAGACGTGGATTTGATTCCTGGATCAGGAAGATTCACTAGAGAAGGGAATGGCAACCCACTCCAGTATTCTTGCCTGGGAAATTCCATGGGCAGAGGAGCCCGGCAGGCCACAGTCCACAGAGTCGGGTCGCAAGAGTCGGTCGTGACTTAGCAATTAAACCACCACCACCAATTCCAGGGGGCAGTGAATTCACTTTATAGGCTGCAGCTGCACCCTAAGGTGGAAAGTCCTTGACTGAAAAGAATGTTTTGTGAACACCTCCTACATGATAGAGAGGTGGACAGAGTGGCTGTGACAGCTCCTCACAAAATACCCACCTTGCTATATTCCTGAGGTGATCTCAGGGCATTTCAACCAGACATGGGGCAGCCTGACCTGAGCCTGGCCCACGGTGCCTGTGTGGAGGTGTGCAAGGTCGCCAGGGTGCCCGGCACAGCCCTTTTTCCTACTGCCTTTCACCTAAGGAGATTATCCCCAGATACAGAGTTTGGTTAGAGAAAATTTCTTAGAGCCACTTAGTTTTAATAAATGTACAGAATCCCTTGAAATCAAAACAGTTCATTAACCAAATACCTTCTCTTTAAAAGGAAAAGTTTGAGGGAGGCTCCACACTGCCCACTCAGCTGCCTGGGACATATATAGTCCCTGCCACTTAATCTGTGTTTAAGAACCTGTGAGCAGATGGACTAACATCGTCTGAGCCTACATAATAATCAGAGAAATACGAAAATGGACATGAAGGCAAAAGGCAACTTAGGACTTCAAGTCACAGTCCAGTCTCCCAAGATCTTGGATTTGAGGCTGCAGAGTAGAAAATAGAGTTTTGTGTGTTTTCAGTGACACACAGAACTTCTAGTACCTTTCATGGAACACTGGGACTGCATAACTGATGTCTAGGATTGATTTTAACCTCGTCACTGAATTTCTCTAGGCCTCCTCAGCCTGAGTGCAAACGAAGCCCTGTCACGATAATTCCCCAGGGGTGTTGGCTGGTCCTCCCTGATAAACTGCAGGACCAAGTACCTGAGCGGAGGGGGGAAGGGTCTCTGTCGGATGCCCCAGGTCTGCTCACGAACAAGCCTGTGGCCTTGCCAACATCTTGCCAGCTCCCCTGTGGGCAGCTCTCCACTGAGGCTGCCATGGCTCCACTGGTATTTTGTCTCCAGAGATGTCTGCTAACTGTCCAGGATTAGAGTGACTCCAGGATGAAAGGGTTGGTTTTCCACTTCGGGAGAATGCCTTCTCTCTGTAGGTAAGAGCCGGCATGTGGGTGTTCCAGGCCTTGCATTTAGGTCAGAGGAGCTGGAAAGATCCCCTGGAGTTTCCACACTGCCTTGTCCCCTGTTCAATGAGGGTATTCTCTTAGGAGAAAACCAAATTACACTGCCACTTTGCCATTTAGAAAACTGCGTCTGCTCATTTATTTTGCTTGGTGCGTATCTTAGACAGTCATTTCCACAGCGGTTTGTAACCTTCAACTTGTCCCTGTTCCCTCTTTGGCTTTAAAATGCCACACAACTCCCCTACTGAGATTGAAAAGAAACTCCCTTTCACTATGATTTCAAGGAGAACTTGTAGAGTATTAGGATAATTGAAAAAAAAATCGATATCATAATATCAAGATACAGGTTTACAGATGCCTTGGGGATGTCAGACCAACAACAATTAAATTGATTTCGGGTCTTGTTTTGATGTTTGCACAGTTTCCATGGCTTCCAGAGCCTTGCAGTTTCTGTGCCCTGGGCAGTCATGTAAAGGCTCTTTGTTGAGAACCCAGATTCTGATTTGCCATTAACCTGAATACACCCTGCTCACCTCAACCAAGTGTGAAACTAGAGGAGTCTCAGAAAGGAGCTATTCAGCTGGAATTGTATTTTTTATATGAAAGTCTCAGCTGCCAAGCCAAGTATAGTATTTGCTTACTTGGGCAGCTTATTGCCTGTGGGCCCAGTTAGTGTAAGAGGAATGGCAGGGATAAAGTTAAGCTCAGTATTTTTCAATTACAGAACATTAAAAAAAAAGAAAAAAAGCAAAAGCCTTCATCAAAATTGAAATCTTTCAATCTTATTTGCTTGCCACGTAGATGGTTATTTAAAGAGTACTTTTCTCCTCAATTACATCTTCGTAAGAGTAGAGGTGGATCCCAGAGGCAGCAGTTCGGCTTCCCCTGATGATCTGAACAGTTTTCAATGGCTAATGGCCTATAAACAAGTAATATCTTGTAGCCATTGAGGCCAAGAGACGTGAAAAGGAGTCTTTGACAGTTATGGGTTTTCTTGGATAAAACTTCTAAGCAAAACAGAGGGAGATTGCAGAACTGGAAGACTATTACTCAGCCTGCATTTGGTTTTCCACACTCAGGAACTCATGGGCATCCATTTGTCAGCATTCAAGACAATCAAGGAGCCTCGAAAGTTTACTAACTGTAAGGTGATTGGACAGAATGATGTGAATGCTCCTCCCCAGCTTGCTGTGTCAGCTTGGGGTGCTGGGTGGCCCTGCTGAAGGAGGCTGCATTGAGAGGTCAGTCCTTAATGTGTGGACAGCGTCACTCAGTTCCCAACCTGCAGGGCTGTTCAGCAATTTCCAGATGAAGCTCATCCTAGAGGAGAGGAGAGTGAAAGGGCCCCCTGATTTTCTAGTCCTGTTCTTGTCCTCCCTTTCCTTTCTGAGACTGCTGTCTGCCTGACCTTGGAGTTCATGAGTTCTTCCATTTTCCTTCCCCAGATCCCCTCTTTGCTTGGGCTACTGTGAGTTGAGTTTCTGTTACTTGCACCTGAGAGAACTTGAACCAACACAGCCCCCTGGCTCTGACCTGGCCTCTGCCTCTCCCTACAGCCTTTTTCCTGACACGCCTCTCTCAACCTCAAGTTTCATGTTGTCATTCTGTATTTCACACTGTTCCGAGCCTCCTTGCCTCCCTAAGCATCTCAGGCAGGGACCAGGTCTTATTTATCTTTGTATTCCAGTGGCTGTTACAATGCCTGACACATAATAGGTGCTTAAAACACATTTACTGAATGAAACTCAGGAAGGTAAACAGAAAGTGGGATTTTCATTTCTGTGGGAAAAATAAGAGTGTAAGGTGAGGAATAGTTTCCCTGTGAGTAGATACCCTAGAAAGGCAGTGATTGTAACAGACAGTAATGAACTTAAGAAGGATTCAAAAGAGTGCTGACCTGAAAATTCTCTGTCTCCCATTCTACCAATGTTATTGTATTAGGGGCTAGAACTCTCAGGTGACTTAGATTCAGAGTTCTCATCCCCTGTATTCCATGTCCTTGATGATGTATGTGTGAATTGTGTCCCCTAAGGAAAAAGGACAAGGAGGTCACTGGAAAATAGGCTGATTGGGACTGTATATCCAGAGAGCCCAAGTCTACCTGGGCAAGTCAGGGAAGGCTCCAAAGAGGAGATGGCATTTGGACTGAGACTTGAAGGATGATTAGGAGTTTATCAAAGGATGGGGAGCCCAGTGTGTTCAGGGAGCTACAGGAACTATGGACTGTATATTATAATCACCCAGCTTAAATGAAGGCAGGTGGCTATCCACAGAAGCAGGAGGAATGATGGGGGGAAGTACAGTTTGCACTGGATGTTTAACAGAATCCTCACTTTGTACATTTAAGAGATCCTGAGCACACAACAGAATTATACATAAATTTTAAATTGTCAGGCTTACTAGAGAACCCCCTATGCAGTCACTTGGGTTTAATTCCCGGATGTGCCTCTCCCAGCCCTATGACCTTGGGCAAGTTACTTGACATCTTCATACTTCAGCTACATGATCTGTAAAGTGAGAATAGTAATAGTACTTCTTGCTATAAATCATAGGGGTGGGTGAGTTAATACAAGTGAAGTCCTTAGAACAGTGCCTGGCATGCAGCAAACACTAATTATTAAACACTTCACGATTATTTCTCTCATGAGGTTGTTTGCAGTCACCAGTCATGTACTTTGTGCATAATCCCATGATATTGATTTTGCCATTTTAATTGTTCATTTGCGTGGGGTTTCTCACTGGACTGTGAATTCTTCAAAACCATTAGTTGAATAAATATCTCTTTCTAAAGTAATTGAATTCATTTCAAGCATATTTCCTACTTACTACATTTACATATTGGTAACCCAGGGGACAACTTTTCTTAGGATTGTGACTGAAAAAATAACATTATTTTCTGGAAATTCCTCTTTCAGGCTGGAAAATCCTTGACCACAGAAACATCATCTTCTTTATAAAACCATGAAAGTCCCCCTGAGATTATGCTGGGAAACTTGCTTCATGGAGGTTTTGTCCTGATCAAAAGGATTAAAGAGCCCAGAGAAACAAAAAATATCTGAACCCAGTCAGTTTGTTTGAAAATTTTTAGCAGAGCCTTGTTGCAAAACGTATGATCAAGAAACCTCAAAGACCCTTAACTCCCAAGAGGTGGGCCAGTTGAGTGGAGTTTAGGTATCACTACATTCAGAGAGGCTGGCTGGACACTTCCACTTGTTTTAGTTGATTTGGAGGAGAAAGGGCACAGAAGAAGTTCTCTGCTGAGACCTCAGAATGAATGAGTTGACTTAGGAGATTGGCTCGTGTCTGCAGGACCCAGAGCGCTCCACAAAGGCTGGACCAGAGGCCCCAAGTGTGCAGAAGCAAGTGTGTTTGTGGGATGGGCATGGGGGAGGGGGTGGGGTTTTGAGCCCTGAGAAGGCAGTCAAGTGAATCAGGAATTTGGAAGACAAGAGAAGTCCTTTTATATCTGCACAGTCCTCTTAAGGCCTAGGTTTCCTTCTTTGTTTTTTTTTATGTCATTGAAGGGTTTGATGTAGATTGTCTCCAAAGTTCTGTTTCTGGTGTTAAGATTTCAGTGCTGGCCCGGTGGGGTCGGGCACAGTTTAGGTTGAGTAAAGAGGCTTTTAAATGCAAGTCTCCCATGACATCCATCACTACCAGGACGCTTGTCTCCACCTGATCTGTGCAAACCCAGACCTGACCCAGCCCCAACCACACCACAGCCTCCCCACTCCTCTTGGCTGCCAAGAAGCCCCCAGCCCTTCTTGCCTGCTCTTACCTGAAGTCTGGTTCTCTTCCTCCACCTCCTGAGACAAGGCTGCTTGTGCTGTCTCACCCCTCATGTCTCAGGCCTGGAGTCAGGACAGGTCTGCTCCCAGCCCCCTTGATCTGGCCCTGGCCCTCCTGCCTTGTCACTGTGGTCCTCTCCCAACCTCCTGGGCTCCTCTGTCCTCCCTGGGCACACATGAGCTTGGCTCACTGCTTCTCTCTCCACCCTGACACCGTCACCATCTCTCGAGACTTGAACATCCACATGGGCAATTCTAACAACCCTGTGGCCTCTGAGGGCCTCAACAACCTCACTTCTGGTGGTCCACACAGCATTTACTCAAGTTTGTGACGACATATCGACAATGGACATGTCTGAAGAGGTTTCATTTATCTTCAGAATTATGATACCTATAGCTAGGGTGACCATATAACTTATTTTCCAAACTGGTACAGTAAATGAAAGAGAACACCAAAATAATTAAGTTATATCATTTTTGGAAATATTTACTTATTGATGACAAATTGGTTTTCATATCAAAGCCTCTGTAAAATAATTACATTCCAAAGCTGTTTTCCAAAATAAGACACTTCTTTTAAAAAATTAACTTGTGTACATTGAAGCAACATTGAAAAAAACTTTATATCAATTACCTGCACATTCAAAATAATAGGCAGAATAATTGCCCCTAGTATTTATGTCTTGTAATTAGTTTCCTAGATAAATCTGTCACTGGTATCTTAATGAAGAATTTCCTTTTTGAAGCCAGTTGTCATATTTTGAAGTTTTTGAACAAATCTGTTTGCAATTGCCTTTGAAGTAAAATTTATGGTTAATAAATTTGAAATCATTGACACCTTGGTAGACCACAACATTTTTAATTGCCGATAACCCCTCAGGTATTGAGAAATTGGTAAATTCTACACAAATTCTAAATGTATACTATTTTGATTCAAAATTTCTTACATAAATATTTAAACCCAAGTATTAATATAGGTACTATCTTTTGGCCTATATTCAAAGTACCATTCTCCAAAATACATTTTTACAGAATATAACTTGTCAAGTAGAGTATAGCTATTTAGAATGCTTCCGAATGCTCCCTATCGCGTATGTAATTTCATATCCTAATGAATAAGTCTTGGAAGTAAAAAGTGGGGTTCAATCAAACCCAGGTCAGCTTATTTGAATGGAACTATTAATAGTAGTATCTAGTTAACAAATGAAATATCCAAGACGGATGTTAATCTAAATGGGACCCAGAACAGCAGGCATATAAACGGGGACTCTCCCAGGTAACAGCTCTATCACTGACCCTCCGAGGCAGCTCGTAGTTCTCCATCCTGGCAGCACATCATCAGTATCATCACAGAGCTCGTCAGACCTGCCGATGATCCGGCTTTCGTCCCAAAGACTCAGCTTTCATAGATTGGGATGGGACCTGGGAATGAGCATTTTACTCTAAAACTCTAACAAACAGCTTGGGCTGAGAGCGGCTGTACCAGCCTGATGCACTGCTTCTAAAGCCAGGTCGCTGGAAGGGTGGGAGGCTCAAGATGGAAGGGATTTATGTGTACATATAGCAGATTCACTTTGTTGTACAGCAGAAACCAACACATCATTGTAAAGCAATTATACTCCAATAAAAAAAAGAATATGGGGAAAAAAAGAAGCCAGGTCAGTGTGGTCCTCTAGGGCCATTCCCCAACTACTCCATATACTGCAGGAACACAGTGATTCCCATAACAGAGAAGACAGAGGTAAACCAGGAGCAGCCGTGCTGCTGCCACGTTGTCCCTGCACCCATGTGCGTGTGCTGTCACCTTGAGCCAGGAGAGGGAGCACAGCAGGTGCTCTGGGGCATGAATAGAGGGTGGCCCTGCCACAGCTCTGTGACCACTCTCAGGAACACAGAGTGATTGCATGAAATCTTTTCAAACATTTAATTAACCAACTCCTATATTGTCTTGACAAAAATGAAACTTGTGGAGAGTTAACAGATTTCTGCCTGGAGATAAAGATGTTAAAAATCTTACAAAAGCTCTAGGTAAGCCTGTTGTAAGTGCTTTGTTCTGTTTTCAATATTTATTTTAAAAACAATTCTGAAAGTGTAAAATCCCCAGCATTCCCAAAGCAAGGTATCTTTTTGGTTTATCCTACAAATTAATGATCATCTTTCTAACTCCAAGTATGAAAAACCACCCTGGCAAGGAAAAATAACAAGATGTGGTTTGCAAGCCCTGCCTTCCTGGCTGTCCCACGTGTGCCCCGTAAAGTGTTGGGGGTCATCCCAGAGCCAGTCGGGAGAGCAGCTTTTGCTGGTGCTCAGCCTGCTCTGAACTCAGTTCCGAGGCTGTGAGTTGAACTCTGTGCAGATGTTCTGAATGACCTTGGGGACGACTTTGTAGAGGTTGTCAAACTCGTCCACGAAGAAGGCGTGGTCCCTGGCAGGGTGAGTGGCGATGACATCCAGCTCATCCTGGGCAGCCCACGCCACGCCTATGGCATAGGTGATCACGCCTGTAGGGACAAAGGGTGGATGAAGTGAATGTCCCCAAGGAAAAGTGCGGACATCCACCTTGGCCTTCCTGCCACTCTGTTGGCCATTGTGCTTGAACGCAACCAAATCCAAAATCAGAAATGTGCCCAAAGCATGAACATGTGCTGCATTCAGCAGCAGCGAAATTGATACAGTTGTTCTCTCATAGGGGTTTACCATCGTTTGGAGAAAAAAACAACAAAACAGAAAAATGGAGTCAATCCATGATAAGAATTTCATGAGGAGCAGCGGGGGCATGATATCTGGGACGAGCAAAACTTGGGTGCCCTGCAGATTATACCCCATGGCACACACCTGCTCTGTGTGTAAAGTCACGCAAAACTGAGTCTTAACTGCCTCAAAAACCAGTTCAAGATCTTTTAAATGTAAGTGAAATGATGGGTAGTCAAATCTACCTGCCTTCACTAATCAAGATTGTTTTAAGACTTGCATGTCCTGCAAGTGGCTCGTAGCCTCAACAATAAGATGTTTGCCTGAGTTATTCTCCAGAAACTTGGAGTCAGCTGAGCTGAGACTCAGCTGTGTCTAGTTCAGCTGAGCTGGTTAAGACTGGATAGGACCACTGACCCCCCAACCTGGCATGCGTGAATGCCCACTTAGTGGCCGTTAGAACATGTGCAGAGGCCTGTAGCTTAGTTACGCCTGAGCAGAACAATTCCATATCTTCTTCCTACAACTCAGATGCCCCACTCCTTTGTTTGCCATCCTGTAAAGCCCTGAGCCCCTTGCCTTTGGGGAGGTAGACTTGTGACTAGTTCTCCTGTATGCCTTGTGGATAAGCCCTCTCTTTGCTGCAAACCTTGGCCAAAAACAAAACCAGTGGAGCTGAATCACTTTTGGCTTGAGGGTGACTTTATAAGCTATAGGCTCCAACCGCAAGGATTTCTGGAGCAGGAAAACTTGCACAAGGACCTGGAGAGCTGGTGACCCAGCATCTGCCCCACAGAAAAGTAAGTGTTTCCAGATAAGGAACAGCGCTGACTGCTGCAGGGGGATCATTGGAGATGAAAGGGAAAAGGTATTCATTGTAAACAAGATGCCGGTGCTTGGAGGGAGAAGTGTCCAGGGAGTCAAAGCCAAAGGAACCAAGTGAATTGCTGTGAGTTGAGGTCGAAAGAGAAATGAAGATATGGGGCAATAGGCCTGTGGCTGTGAAGAGGAGGCAGGTGGTAACTGGAGCCAGAACATGGGGTCAAAGGGAATTATTTGCCCCTTTAGGAAGGGAGGGACTGGAGCTTATCTAGATACAAAGGGGAATGAATATAGTAGGATTAAAGGGTTTGGGCTGTAACCCTAGACTGAGATGCCTCAGAGAGAAGAGGAATTCAGAGAGCAGGCATCTGTCCTTAGTGGGGCAGCAGACTGCCCAGAGTGTGGTTCTTGTCTGGGGCAACTGGTGGGCAGGTGCTGACCTATTCCCATGCACCCTCCAGGCTGACCAGGGTGAGATAAACAAGATGGCCGTGAGATGTCGGGCAGATCCTGGCGGGGGGGGGGCTTTTGCCCAGGCTCCATTCCCCCGCCACCCGCAGGGCCATAGCTTTCTCTAGCATCTTCCGGGTTCCCTTTCCTGCTGATGGGAGCGCCGTCCACACCATTGGTGCTTCTGGGCTAAGCTGTTCTCCTATTGTGGCTCATTAAGATGCTAGGTCCTTTTCTCACCTTTCCACTGTCTTTTCTCTGAACATTATCTACATTGGCAAAAGTCAGGGTTGTGCTTTAAAAATGCTGCCAAGTGGTCACAGGAAGAGTTTAACTGCAGAACAGGGCTTAGACCCACTAAGATCTCGTTTCTTTTCAAAGATGGAAGGGCTGCCCTCTCCCACCCCCCGGCCCAGGTAAAGACAACAAGACCAATATTAGAGATTTAGCTTTTCACATCCTGCAATCCAACCTTACTGTAGAGAACTTTCTACTGGCAGTTCTGATAGACGGTGTCCCAGCCTTGGCTTGGACACCCCCAGGGACACCGCAGTGCTCATGGCTTTCATGTCACTTGCATCTGTTGGTCCTTGTTTAAAGATACCCAGAACATGATAGCCCTCACAGTGCCTGGGACATCATCCTAGGTCTTCACTTTCTCCTGACCAGTGGGTCAAGGATACCCTCTGGGTGAGGCTCAAGGAGAGGCATTGAGAAAAATGAATAAGAGAAGCTGAACACAAGCTGGGGATGGACGATCTTGGGCTTGTCATCAAGAGTTGCCCCACCTGGCTCTGCCCACTCACTTTGGAACTTTGAGCAGTTTGCTTCTGAACCATAAACCATCTTCACCCTGCTGACAGGAGCCCAAGGGGCTTGTGACTGCTGGCACATGGGCCACCTGCCATCCCACCATTGAGTGCTCCCTATGGGGTAAATCACTGGTAAGATGGTCTGAACCTGGTGTCTGGTTACTTTTCCAGAAGCCAGAAATATTGGTTCCTGAAGGCTTATTTTTATATCCCTCCTTGTTGCAGGAAGGATTAAAAGCAGCTTTAAAGAATATGGGAAATCCTGCAAACAAACCCAAATTAAATGGAGGCAGAGACTTAGTGCACGCACACGCACACGAAAACTTCCCCCACAATAGGTAAGTCTTGTTCACTAGTACTTACTACAGGTTTTTGGTTCACTGATGACTCTGTTTACTTTTATTGTCAATACTAGTATTACTGTCACTAGGGGTTTTCTCCAGGTTGTATTTTCCTTGTATTTTATGGCACTTTTCAAAACAAGGATTATACATAGATTTTGTCCAAAAGGCATTATATATGACTGATTTTTTGAACATTTACAAAAAAATGTTTTGCTCATTTTTCATGGTTTTAAACTTTCTGTTGTCCTCTTCCAAATTTCATATGGAAATATCTCTTTAAATATTTTGAATGAAAATTTCTTTGAGGTCTCCCCCCAAACCTCCAATATCTGGTTAGCAGTTGCTTATATGATACTATTATACTTCTGTTTTAAAACATCCATTTTCTTCACGTTTCTAACACAGTTTTGTGGTCTTCAACGGAGATGAGAGTGAGGAGTCAAATTTCTCTGTAATGCATCAGATGGTGGTGTGTGCAGCCTCAGAGTGCGGGATGCAAAGAAGGGTAGCGTCCACAGGCCTGATGCTGTGGAAACTACCCTCGTGTCCTTGCCTGACCCTTCTTCACTACCCAGAGGGCCCTGTGGTGTTGAACTACACCCTAATGCCCTAGGGTTGGGAACATTTTATTAGGTACTAGACAAAACCAGTGCCCAGAGAGACAACCCATCAAGCCCCAGAGATCTGCTCAGCCCCAGACTGGTCAGCAAGACCAGCTCACTCACCCTTGTGATGGGCAAGCATGGCCGGTATCCGGATGTCGTCATAGGACCTCCCGTCGGTGATGAGTATCATTAGCTTCCTCTTGTTGGGCTTGGACTTCTTGAAGAGCAGTTCCAGGGCATAGTTGATGGCAGCGCCCGTGCTGGTCCCTCCACTCCAGTATCCCACCCTCTTGATGGCATTGAGGACATCAGATTTGGTGCTGTACTCATCGAACCCAAACTCCAGCCGCTGCTCGTAGGTGTATTGAATGGCCCCGATCCGCGTGTCCGTGTCTGAAATCTCAAACTCCCTGCTGATGTTGGCCACAAACTGGAGGACCGTGCGGAAGTTGCTGGTCCCCACACTGCTGGAGCCGTCGATGACGAAGCCGATGTCGGCCGAGTTTAAGCAGGTCTTGCTGCAGGCCAGTCGGTCGGTGTCACAGACCCGCTTCACCAGGGGCTGCACGGTCTTGTGGAGGCTGAACCAGTTCTGCACGGTGAGCGAGTAGAAGCCGTTGGTTCTGCACACAGCCTGGAAGACAGGGGCAGGCCACCTGCCAGGTCAGGTGTCTCACTCTCCAATGGATCTCCGTGACCGGCCACCTAAGGCCTCCGTCCATCTCGGTTCACCCAGTCAGGTGCTCACAGGGCAGAAGCCCCTCAGGTTATCTCTGACCCATCCCCCCACCCTCAAGCCAGGTCTCTGCTTTCATGGAGAACCATCAGTCAGGCAAATCTACAGGGAGAGGGGAATTGCTGGTTTCAGCTTCATATTTATGCCTCTCCAGGCCCCTTGGTTTGTACTGGCAGCTAGCCATAAGGCTGGCATTGGTGGGCACCAACCCACGAGGATGAAAGAAAGCTTTTGTTTGACTGGGAAAACAAAAGGCACACAGGAGATGAAGCTTAAGAACTGGTTAGAGAGCAGACCTGCATCCAGCAAGAAGGGGGTTCCACACCTGTGCCCAGCACCCAACTAGATGTTCTTAACATCATTTCACTACCCACCCCCTGCCCACCTTAACCTTATAGGTTGGAATTCTAACCCACTTGTCATGAAGGAACAAACTGAGGACCAGTTGTGAACTGACATCCTTGAGGTCACAACTCAAATCTCTCTGCCCTCAGAACGCCAGCTCTGTCCCCTGGACAACCCTGCCTCCAGGCAAATGAATGTTTACTTGTGCCCAAGCATGTTCCAGAAAAAACTCAAGGTGCCTGCAAGTAAACATTGAGCAACCTGGTTGGTGTGCTCCTGGAAGTGACCATTTCCCTTGCCACTACCTCTCCAGAGGTCACAGAGAGAATCACAGACCTGCTGGCTATGGATGAAGGTGTATAATTAAAACATTATTTGAAAAAAAGAAATGACTTTTAAATGTCCTGGGAAATGTACTTTAATTGGTTTGTAAAAACCTAATGGGGTTCACAAAACTTTCCATGACTTAGGCACCATATGAGATGGGTGTTGAGGCTGAGTTGAATTCTAGCCAATGGATGGGGGGCGGGGACCCCCACCAGGCAGTCTTAGTGAGTCAAGCAGGAGAGAGCATGGGCAGGACACCAGGTGGCTGCAGCTAGGAAGCTGGGTTAAGACCACCCTCCAGAAGACCTCAGGAGTAACAGTGAATGGAGAAGGATTTGGAGCAAGGACCCTGTGGGACTGGGAAAAAGCATGAGATGCACTGTGAAATCTAAACTAAACTGGGGAGATCCAGAAGGGAGAAAGAAGAGATGTAAAGTACCAGTACGCGCTTGAACTGGGGAGGTGGCACTGGGCATGGGAAAGACTGGGCAGATGTGAGCTACATGACACGGGAACTGACAAGTTGTTCTGGGGTGACTCCGGGTGTCTGGGACAGCTGTGGGGTCAATGCACAGTCCAGAGGAAGAAGGAATTTGAGTGGGAAAGATGATGCACTTGGCATGTTGATGTAGGATTTAAGGTTCTTCAGGTCATCGGGTGGAGACTAGTTAATCAGCTAGAAACTGATGGCTACTGAGCTCCAGAGAAAGCAGGGCGGGAGACACAGAAGTGTGTCACTGCTTGTGAGTGAAGCCTGAAGCTGTGGCCCTGGGAGAGATTCTGGAGGGAGTAAAACTAGTGAACAGAGGAGAGAGCCAAGGAAGTCTACGCTTCGGGTACAAGACGGAGAAGAGGAGGGAGCAAGTGAAGTAAGAACCACACTGTGTCCCAGAGGTTAAGGGAGACGAGAATGATGAAGTGCAGGATCTGTGCAGGGAGCTGAGCCCCAGTGGATCTGGAGACAGGATGCTAACACTGGGGAGCATGCCCCCTCCTGTCCTCCTCCTTTCCTTTTTAAACCCGGGGTCCTGTCTTTGGAGAAAGGTTTATGTGGGGTCTACTGTATAAAGCATACACAAAGTGAGCTGCATTGGGGGAATAGGCCTAGATTCCCATCTGTTCTGCCTCCATGTCCTGTTGGGCATCTCCGCAGAACTCAGGGGCAGTTGGTTTGAAAGCCTGCGCTCCCTGATGTGGTTTAGTTCCTTTCCTTTTCTTGTTTATCAGATTAATTGACTTGTGGCGCATGTGTGCCCACGGGTGTGCTCGTGTGAAGACTTGCTGGGCTGCCCAGTTGAGGTCCCCTGGGGCTATGAGAGGCACTCAGGGGAGCCTCTGATGTGAGGCTTTGGGGACCCTGCTCCTCCCAAGGTGCTGATGCCAGGCCTCAGTTCACCAGGTGTGTGGTGGGTTGTTGGGCGTTGCTTTGAGAGGGTAACTCCAGGTTCCAGACTCACCAGTCTCTCACTGGAGACCCTCCTGCCTAGAAACGAGCTTAACATCCGTTTGAAAAACACAAGAGACACAGCCTGGATGGCCACTACAGCTGTGCAAAGTCTAGGGCATTCTTATATTGGGTGGGTTTCCCACTTACATACCTTACATAGAAGGCATACCTTGTTTGCAAACATACCTTGTTTGCAAAGTTGGGCTCCAGCACGTACTGCTTCTCATTTTCAGAGGCACCTTCAATGGTGATGAAGAAAATGTTGATTCCTGACTCTCTTGCAAACCTTGAGGCCTCCTCCACCTTGTCCGTGGGCCAGCCGTCCACCATCACCACGGCCACGTTGGGAGCACCACCTCTGTTTCCATTAAATTTGGAAAAGAAGTTCTTGGTCACAAAGGAGATGGCCCGGCCTGGAAGAAAAATAAAACTCATGCTTGGAGGGATTATGGAACAGATCAGAGCAGCATAAAGAGGTGCAGAAAAATATTCATTCCTTCCCTTGTTGGCTTGTTTTCTTTTTTTAATCATGTTAACTAGTTTTGGGTGTACAGTTCAGTGGTATTAAGTACATTCACAATATTATGGAACCTATAGCGCTAGCCATTTCCTTCCCCAGCTTCATTTTGAGCTTCATTTTCTCATTTTCTCTTGTTTTAAAAGGTTTTACACCATTTGCAGCAACATGGATGGACTTAGAAATTACCATACTAAGTGAAGTAAGTCTGACAGAGAAAGACAAATATTCTATGATAACACTTATGTGGAATCTGAAAATTAATATAAATGACCTTATATACAAAATAGAAACAGACTCACATAGAAAACAAACACATGGTTACCAAGGAGGAAATGGGGGGGGGGCAATAAATTAGGAGTATTGGATTAACAGATGCAAATTACTATACATAAAACGGATAACACTAAAGATTTACTGTGAAGTGGACCAACCAATATATTAATGTAAGGTAATTTGCCTCCTATAAAACAAATTAAAAAAAAAAATAGTAGTTACCATAAAAAAAAAAAAGATTTACTGTAAAACACAGGGAACAATATTCAATATTTTGTAATAACCCGTAATGGAAAATAATCTGAAAAAAAAAAAGAATCACTTTGCTGTACACCTGAACCTAACACAATACTGTAAATAAACAATACTTCAATTTTAAAAATTAATTAATTAATTAAATTAAATTAAAAATTCAATCAGCAGACGAATGGATAAGAAAGTTCTGCTGCTGCTGCTGCTGCTAAGTCGCTTCAATCGTGTCCGACTCTGTGCGATCCCATAGACAGCAGCCCTCCAGGCTCCCCCTTCCCTGGGATTCTCCAGGCAAGAACACTGGAGTGGGTTGCCATTTCCTTCTCCAATGCGTGAAAGTGAAAAGTGAAAGTGAGGTCGCTCAGTCGTGTCCGACTGAGTGACCCCATGGACTGCAGCCTACCAGGCTTCTCCATCCATGGGATTTTCCAGGCAAGAGTACTGGAGTGGCTTGCCATTGCCTTCTCCGAATGAAGTACTACTCAGCAATTAAAAAGAATACATTTGAATTAGTTCTAATGAGGTGGAAGAAACTGGAGCCTATTATACAGAGTGAAGTAAGCCAGAAAGAAAAACACCAATGCAGTATATGAACACATATATATGGAATATAGCAAGAGGATAACGATAACCCTGTATACGAGACAACAGCAGAGACTCGGATGTGTGAAGCAGTCTTTCGGACTCTGGGAGAGGGCGAGGGTGGGATAATTTGGGAGAATGGATTGAAACATGTATATTATCATATGTGAAATGAATCTGACATGGTTGGGGGCTCCCCATCTCAACACTCTGTGGATTTAAGAGGCCGTTCCTTCTGGAAGTGTATAAATTAGCCTGAGATAGAACCTGCACACTGAATTTACTAATTAAGAAATGAGAAACCAGAACTATAGAGGTGGCATGGAAATATAAGAAACTATTCTTAAGTAATCTTTTAAAACTTTGAACAGTTACAGATTTTACCATTTGTTATAAATTGGTATATGTAATTTAACCAGAACCATAAGAAAATTAGTATTGTGTGAATTCTGAAGCACTTTCAACATGTTGTGGGAATAATGTGGACTTTCTTGAGTTTTACACATTCATAAGTAAATGGTCTGTATCTCGTGCCTTTGTTGGTTTTCTGTGAGCTGTAGTTTCTGGGAAGTGAGCAGCTTTCATTCCTGTAACTCTTGTAATCCAGTCATTCGTGTGCCTCCTTCATGAGGATTCAGTACGGCTGTGGTGCTGTTATCCCTCTGATAGGAACTCTAACTCGGTGTAAAGCCCCAAAGGTCTGTTACTTATTTTTATTTTATATTGTACTATATTTTATTTACAGTGTTGTGTTTGTTTCAGGTGTATAGCAAAGTGATACAGTCATATATATATGAATTAACAAAAGCAGTTCTCGTCTTTTGATGGGGTGTGCATGGTTTATAACATAAATGGCATTACTTTGAGAAAGGGATAACGTAGGTATGGTATTGGGTATTTTTTCTTTTTGCAGCTTGAGGCAGTTGTAAAATAATGTAGCTTTTTACAACTGTGTATTCTATAGTATTTTTTCATTTGGTGAAATAATGTTTTTGACATTGTGCTTTGTACCATTTATTAAATAAAAATTTAAAAAAAATAATAAAAAGTTTTTGAGATCTGCACGCAGGTGAGAAAAGCTTTTCATGGAAACAATAGTGTCCATTCTCTGCCTGGGTGCTGAAGTTGACCTCATTAAGCTCCTGAGCCGTTTCCAAAAGTGTGGGATAGCCTTCTCCTTGGGCTTTGAGCACTTGCGGTGAGTCTGATGCTCCAGGTGTGGAAGGGTGTATTCTGGATTCAGTGGAATCTTGTGTCATTTCCACTAGAGACACAGGCTGGCCTGGAAGGCACCACACCACTAAGCACTGAGAGATGTGTTCTACCCTGGCTGTGCTTTCTACTGGCCGTGTGGGCCTGGATAGGTCACTCCAGACTGCTGGGCCTAGGTTTCCGTGATGACAGCTGACTCAACTGAGAGCAGCAGTTGTGAGGGATGACGCAGCTTCCCAGCATGCCTTTCTCAAGCATATACTTAACACTTGTCTAGGGCCTCAGGAGATTTTTGGAATCAAGGAGGGTGAGAAACTGTACCAGTTTTGTGGGACTTTCCCAGGTTTAGTACTGAAAGTCCCATATGCCCTTGGGCAAACTGGGATGACTGATCACCCCAAAAGCAGGGCTCTTAACCTGGCCTCTGTGGACCCTTGGGCACTGGGGGTGAGTATCCACAAATCCCTGGAATTTATACACAGTATTTTGTGTATAAAGCCAAAGCAAAAATAATACCCAGTTGTGGATGTGATTGATGATAGAAGCTAGGTCCGGTGCTATAAAGAGCAATATTGCATAGGAACCTGGAATGTTAGGTCCATGAATCAAGGCAAATTGGAAGTGGTCAAACAGGAGATGACAAGAGTGAATGTCGACATTCTAGGAATCAATGAACTAAGATGGACTGGAATGGGGGAATTTAACTCATGACCATTATATCTACTACTGTGGGCAGGAATCCCTTAGAAGAAATGGAGTAGCCATCATAGTCAACAAGAGTCTGAAATGCAGTACTTGGATGCAATCTCAAAAATGACAGAATGATCTCTGTTCGTTTCCAAGGCAAACCATTCAATATCACAGTAATCCAAGCCTATGCCCCAACCAGTAATGCTGAAGAACCTGAAGTTGAACAGTTCTATGAAGACCTACAAGACCTTTTAGAACTAACACCCAAAACAGATGTCCTTTTCATTATAGGGGAATGGAATGCAAAAGTAGGAAGTCAAGAAACACCTGGAGTAACAGGCAAATTTGGCCTTGGAGCACGGAATGAAGCAGGGCAAAGGCTAATAGAGTTTTGCCAAGGGAACGCCCTGGTCATAGCAAACACCCTCTTCCAACAACACAGGAGAAGACTCTATACATGGACATCACCAGATGGCCAACACTAAAATCAGATTGATTATATTCTTTGCAGCCAGAAATGGAGAAGCTCTATCAGCAAAAACAAGACTGGGAGCTGACTGTGGCTCAGATCATGAACTCCTTATTGCCAAATTCAGACTGAAATTGAAGAAAGTGGGAAAAACAACTAGAGCATTCAGGTATGACCTAAATCAAATCCTATATGATTATACAGTGGAAGTGAGAAATAGATTTAAGGGACTTGATCTGATAGAGTGCCTGATGAACTATGGAGGGAGGTTCGTGACATTGTACAGGAGATAAGGATCAAGACCATCCCCAAGAAAAAGAAATGAAAAAAAACAAAATGGCTGTCTGAAGAAGCCTTACAAATAGCTGTGAAAAGAAGGGAAGCAAAAAGCAAAGGAGAAAAGGAAAGATATATCCGTTTGAATGCAGAGTTCCAAAGAATAGCAAGGAGAGATAAGAAAGCCTTCCTCAGTGATCAGTGCAAAGAAATGGAGGAAAACAGTAGAATGGGAAAGACTAGAGATTTATTCAAGAAAATTAGAGATACCAAGGGAACATTTCATGCAAAGATGGGCTCAATAAAAGACAGAAATGGTATGGACCTAACAGAAGCAGAAGATATTAAGAAGAGGTGGCAAGAATACACAGAAGAACTGTACAAAAATGGTCTTCATGACCCAGATAACCACGATGGTGTGATCACTCACCTAGAGCCAGACATCCAAGAATGTGAAGTCAAGTGGGCCTTAGGAAGCATCACTATGAACAAAGCTAGTGGAGGTGATGGAATTCCAGTTGAGCTCTTTCAAATCTTAAAAGATGATGCTGTGAAAGTGCTGCACTCAGTATGCCAGCAAGTTTGGAAAACTCAGCAGTGGCCACAGGACTGGAAAAGGTCAGTTTTCATTCTAATCCCAAAGAAGGGCAATGCCAAAGAATGTTCAAACTACCGCACAGTTGTACTCATCTCACATGCTAGTAAAGTAATGCTCAAAATTTTCCTAGCCAGGCTTCAGCAATACGTGAACCAAGAACTTCCAGATGTTCAAGCTGGTTTTAGGAAAGGCAGAGGAACCAGAGATCAAATTGCCAACATCCGCTGGATCATCAAAAAAGCAAGAGAGTTCCAGAAAAACATCTATTTCTGCTTTATTGACTATGCCAAAGCCTTTGTGTGGTTCATAATAAGCTGGAGAATTCTGAAAGAGATGGGAATACCAGACCATCTGACCTGCCTCTTGAGAAAGCTGTATGCAGGTCAGGAAGGAACAGTTAGAACTGTACATGGAACAACAGACTGGTTCCAAATAGGAAAAGGAGTCCGTCAAGGCTATACATTGTCACCCTGCTTTTTTAACTTATATGCAGAGTACATCATGAGAAATGCTGGGCTGGAAGAAGCACAAGCTGGAATCAAGATTGCCAGGAGAAATATCAATAACCTCAGATATGCAGATGACCCCACCTTTATGGCAGAAAGTGAAGAACTAATGAGCCTCTTGATGAAAGTGAAAGAGGAGAGTGAAAAAGTTGGCTTAAGACTCACCCTTCAGAAAACTAAGATCGTCCCATCACTTCATGGCAAATAGATGGGGAAACAGTGGCTGACTTTATTTTCTTGGGCTCCAAAATCAGTGCAGATGGTGATTACAGCCATGAAATTAAAAGACGCTTAATCCTTGGAAGGAAAGTTATGACCAACCTAGACAGCATATTAAAAAGCAGAGACATTACTTTATTAACAAAGTTCCATCTAGTCAAGGCTATGGTTTTTCCAGTGGTCATGTATGGATGTAAGAGTTGGACTATAAAGAAAGCTGAGCACTGAAAAATTGATGCTTTTGAACTGTGGTGTTGGAGAAGACTCTTGAGAGTCCCTTGGACTGCAAGGAGATCAGACCTGGGTGTTCACTGGGAGGACTGATGTTGAAGCTGAAACTCCAATACTTTGGCCACCTGATGTCAAGAGCTGACTCATTTGAAAAGATCCTGGTGCTAGGAAAGATTGAGGGCAGGAGGAGAAGGAGACGACAGAGGATGAGATGGCTGGAGTATTTATAAGTGTTTATTTAGGCACAAAGGCCATAGCTTTCAAAGGGATCCTCAATCTAAATAAGAGTTAAGAGCTACCTTCTTAAGACGTTAGGGTTATAACGATATACTCAAGGCTTCTTTGGTTCTGGCATCACTGACTAGTACAATCTTATCTGTCAAATGAAAGGATCAAATGGTTACATACTCAGTTGCTAGAGAAGTGTCTTGGAGAACTCATGTGAGCTGGCTGCGTGGAAACCTCAGAGAACTGCATTCACAGCCAAAGCTGATTTCTTTCAAGGCCCGAGGGACCCGGCAGTCCCCTCTGGTTTACTGTCAGCTGCCTGTAGACAAAGCGCAGGGAGCCCTCAGAAGATCACCTTGACCTCACCCAGTCTTAAATCTGGAGGCCATAGTCAATTTGCACTCAATACATGTTCCATTAGCCTTCTAGCGTGTCTTGAAAGCAGAGGCTAGAAATCTGAAAATTGCATTGTTGAGATTTCCTTGCAGCTAGAGTTCTGGATGTGTTTTAGTCTCATGAAATGATACGCACATGAGGTTTAGAAGATGAACATAGGGTAGAGGTGGTACTTTTGATTCTGCTATTTCTGTAGCCATGTCTGTAGAGTGACTTTTCCAGGGTAGAGTTAGCAGAGGTGCCCATGATTGGTGACCAGCTTCCTTGGTGTTGAGAAGGTAGGGTGCAAAGCATGTATTTTGTGGCTGTGAATGGAGCAGGGAAGGCATGTTTTTGGAGCTGGCAGCTGTAGCAGAAGTTTCCCGATCAGCATGGCTTCCTGGCTGAAGCAGATTCCTAAAGAGGCTGCAGTGGTAGAATCGAGAAAGTAATTTTCTGGTCTTGAAAGAGGCATGGCTCCTCAGAGGTCCTGGATCTGCAGGAAGCCTTTGGAAGCCATCTTTGAAAACTCAGCCTAGAGTATGTTTCTTCAGTAATTCTCAAAACCATTTCATACCCTGAAATAAATCCCTTTCTGCTTAAATCAGCTGGAATGGGTTCTGTTCTCTAAACTCAAACCCCCATCAATACAGGGCAGATATAGAACATATTACCTACTGAAAAAACATATACTGATTTTATTAAGACACCTCTCTAATCCCATCAAGGACATAGGATGTCTTCTGAAGTTTTAGAGTTTTACTCATGATACCTTACTGGAATTTCATTGATCTAAGTATTAAACTGAAAACAAATCAGACATCAACTCTATCATGTTTGTGATGAGGCAATATCCGATTTGATGTCTCGGATCCAAGTGACTTGGATGGTGTTATTTAGAATTGTTCAGAGATCAAAGGCTCTTCATTTGCTATATGCTAATGTACTGGTCTAAACAGATGTATATTGAAGTGGGGAGGGAAGTAATAAATCAGATGTACTGTAATTTTGAAGATGCTCCTTCAAAGATAGCTGTATTCCCTGTGCACATTCCATCCCAAGCAACATGGCTCACATCTCCATTTCTCTGGATTGTGATGGTCCAGACAGGGTCCCCGAGGAGTGGGCAGTCCTCCCAGTGCCCCAAAGTCAGACTGTAGCCCACCAGGCTCCAGGCAAGAATACTGGAGTGGTTAGTCATTCCTTTCTCCAGGGGATTTTCCTCACCCAGGAATCGAACCTAGGTCTCCCTCATTGCCTCTGTGCCACCAGGGAAGCCCAAAGTCAGACTACCATTTTTAAATTGGTATACTGCATGGGCTCATTAGTGACCTTTGAACTTGGTTAGTGTGAAACTAGTCCTAATTCCTGCTCACCTCTGGGGAACTGATAAAATGGAGTTTTTGCACTTGCCCCACTGAAGACTAGATTTGACCTTGGAATTTTGGTGCCCCACTCCCACTCCACCCCATCACCACCAGGAAGGCTCAGATATCACAGGAGACACAGCTTGAAACAAAGACCATGTCTCTGCACAGTTATCTCTGTAACAGGAGCTGATTAGAGAAAGATTCCCAGGGAGCACTGTGAAGCTTCCTGAATGCAGCCAGTTACAGATTTTATTTATTTTTAAATTTTATTTATTTATTATTTGGCTGTGCTGAGTCTTGGTTGCTGCATAGGCTTTTCTCTAGTCGTGGAAAGTGGGGGCTACTCTCTAGTTGTGGTGCTTGGGCTTCTCATTGTAGTGGGTTCTCTTGATGCAGAGCATGGGCTCTAGGGCACAGGCTCCATAGTTGTGGCACACAGGCTCAGCTGTTCCACAGCATGTGGATTCCACCCGTGCCTACTGCATTGGACGGCACAGTCTTTACTACTGAGTCACCAGGGAAGCCCAAATTTAATTTTTATTAAAAATTTCTATTTTACAAAATACAAAGAAAAATAGTTGATGACTTATAGACCTGTCATGGTAGTCGTAACAGTAGTCCTGCTTGTCCTAAAGAAAACTGATATCCTGAGAAAACAGGCCTGCTAAGAACCCTCCAGCATGTGTGCAATAATGATTTTTGCCCCCAATCCACGGTAATACTTTAGGAAAGATACAGACATTCTGTGAGTCATTTCTTAATGGATTATTTGATTTTTCCTTTTTCTATCTAGGATGCTAGCAGACGACCACATAGAAGGAGAAACCATAGTAGCAAGAATATCTGAATCCAGATTAGACAGTAGACAGACATTAGACATATACCTGCATTAGACAACCCTCCTCTCTGAGAAATCTTCTCTATGGCTGCCTTCACGTCCTGGGAATTCATGTGAGTCTTGAGATTAAATTGGGTAGCAGGATTGTCTCTGAAGATTCAGAACAAGAAGTAAAAATTAGTGGGAAAATTATTACCCTTGGAGCAAAGCAGAAATCAGAGTTGTTTTATATACAAATAGAATGGAAGCTACTTCCAAACCTTAAGCTGGTGTTATACAATGCCCCAAAGAACTGTTGGTGAGACGGGAGGACTGGGTCCTCGGCAGGGTGTGTAGAAAAAACCGGTTGGTTTCAGGGCTTACGAGGTGTGGGTTCTGGTTTTGACTGTGCTGTTTCCTAGCTTCGTGACCTTGGGAAGTCATCTGACTTCTCTGGGCCTCAGTTTCCTCATCGAGATAAAAGTAAAGACCATCACGTTCATGTTGCTAAAGAGCAGGACTGTTGTCAAGTGGGATTTTGCAAATGTCGGGATGTCCCCAGGCTGCCCCAGACCCTCCTCTCCAGGAAGAGAGTCTCAATTGATAGCCCCTCCCTCACCCCACCCCGGTACCCCAGCACTGGAACTGCATCTTAACAGTCGTGTCAAGGAGAACCCATGGTTTTGTCTTTTTCATTTTGCGACTCCTGTGACTCGGTGAGAATATTCAAATCTTACCCGGAAGGTCAACACATATTTCACTAAAGCCTGAAAAAGGTTAGCTGGAGAGGAGTTAGAGTGATTTCAGTGGAGAAACAGGATGAGAGCCCTTCTCTAGAAAGGAGTCTTTTTCCTTAGGTAACAGGCTTGGGAGCAGCTGAGCAGGGAGGGAGTGTGGAATCTTTCATGATCACGTAGACGGTGTGCCGGCAGGGACGAGGGCTCTGTGGGATGGATGTGTGTGGTCACACCCAGGATGAAGTGGGGATGCATGGTGAAATCACATGTCCCGAAGCACGGACAGTCAGTCACTGGCAGGACCTCATGCAGGCGCGACCTTTAAGGTCACACGGGGCCCTGAACTCCAAAAGAGCCTGCACTTGCTTCGATGCTCTTCCATACCTGCTCCATCAAACCACCCACATCCTCTTCTGCAGTCCTTCTTCTGACTCATCAAGTCATCCCCACAGTATGCATTCTTGATACCCTCTCCGCATCAAATACCAGGTCCTGTCAGATCAGCCTCGCAAATATCGCTTGTGACTCTCGCATCCTTTCCCCTCTGCCCGCCTGCTCAAGTTTGGACTTTGATCTTCTTTTTCCTGAACTATTCCTGCAGCCTCCTACTTGGTCTTCCTGTGCCACAGTGGACTGTCCAGAGGATGTCTTACCCCATAGGTGCTAAGAGCCTGTCAGAGGTGGATTAACCTACATGCTAATGATACCTCTTCATATTTGTAATTTTGGATTCTTTTTCCAAAAAGAACTCCCAAACTATATAAGCTTCAGAGTCCCCAAAGACTGGATCTACCCTTGATAACCAAAGAATATGAACTTTTCAGGGGCTGAAAAAAAATAATAAAACAACAGCAAAGTATTATTAGCTACAAAACAGAAAACTGCAAAATTAATATTGACAATAATAACTATGTATTTGTCTATCAAACATGTTCTAGACACCTTATTAACTATAAAATTTTTAACTCATAGAACTCTAATTACATTTGAAAATGATTGGGGGACTAGATTTTTCTCATTTTGAAAGTTTTCCTGAGTGTGTCTGACAAATGTGAAGAAATTATAGCTGACCATAAATTGTGTTGCTCATAGACTAATAATTTCAAAAGCAAAAATATAGATTTTTCTTAAGTTTTTACAGAAAAAAGATAAAATGTGGAAGCTAGTCACCTAGTCATATCTATGCTGATCCCCCAGAACCCTGTTCACAAGGCCGTCTGAATGTTGATAATTGTGTAGAGTGATTGATCACCCATTTCCCATACTACGTCTACTGTCAAGCCTTGTCTGCAGTAGGTATGTTCTATAAAGCTGTTGCAAACATCACATTAGCAGGTCTCTGAGCCATTGTTCCTAGGGAAAATAGGGGGTTGGATTCCTGTGGGCCTCTGGCCATATTTTCATCAATAGGTCAGCATATAAACTTGTTTTATGTATGTTTCTGTTTCAAGGTGCCCAATTTAATATATGTTTCTTACAATAATTAATTATATGCACATTTTCTATATCATCAAACACTAGCTGAAAGGGTTTAACATTTTCCTGACCATGGGTCATGCTGTGTAGATTTGTTTTGGCTCTCAGCTTCATAATGGCTATCCACCATACTTAAAAAAAGTAGTCATCATTTCATGAAGTCGTAAGTTCAGCCACTTTTCCATTAGTTATTTTAGCAGTTTCTGGAGCAGATTCACATACAGATAAATGAATTTCCTTTTTCTTTTTTTGCTGAATATATTGGATCATCAATTCATTAACACTGAACTCATGACCAACAGCATAGGTTGCTGAAGGAAATTTATCTAACATTTGCGGTTTCTCTTTAAGCACGTCACAGCCTTCTTGTGCTTAGAACACTGGATAGCACTTTGGTGCTACACTTGGGGCCATTAAAATTGTGAAATCATCAATGAATAGCTGGAAAATGCAGTGCTAAGTAGACTGTGAAAAGGACACTTGTTTACAGCACGAGTGGAAACAGGGCAGAGCATTGCCTTGTTTGACCTCAGCTGGGGACGCTGTATGTCTCCTTCCTTCTCAGTGTGCATCCACAAACGACTGTGAAAGTACCAGGAGGATTGATTTTGGAGATCCAGGTACATTTCAGCAAGTAGGTGAATTTGCAGATATGGAACACACAGATCATGAAGGTTGGGTATAACCTATTTGAGAACAAGCGCTATGTTCCAGCATTTCCTCTCCCTGATGCTTAGCATACAGGGGCTAATAGGGAATTATGGGAAGAAGGGAGGAATCTCAAATGTCCTTTCCTCTCTTAGACCATCCTGGGTAGAAGTGAACACCCTGCTCTGAGCCCCACACTCATCACTCTCTCGCCCTGTTACATCATGGAGGTAGATGAATCTATCTTCAGAAGCAGACAGATGAGCTATTCATATACCCAATGAATAGATGCTTTTCATTTTATTCAATGTTGTTTCTGTTAAAAATATCACCTCCCTCACTAGCTGGTAAAGTCCCAAAGAACAGAATCTCTATCACAGTTATTTATTTATTTTTAATGAATTGAAAGGTTGGATCAGAGGACTGCTGAAACTCTTTCCAATTGCTAAAATTACCATTAGGAGCAAAACCGCAAAGCTCATCCACCAAGGGACTAACAGGCAAATGTAATCAAACCACTTAGATGAATTTTACATTAGTATCCCCTGCAAATGGCATAGTGCTTAGAGTGTGGTAAACACTCAATAAATCTTTGTTAAAATGTAATGTAATTAAATTATAGGAATGAATGATAAGTCTCTAACCTAGACTCTGACCACTCTCGGTATCAGAGTGCATGGGTGTATATGTCCTTTTTGGGGACTGGTGGCCCTACCCCTTTACCTGGTTCCTTTTTCAGAGCTGAAGTTTATTTAAAAAGTTCAAAGAGATATGCCACTATATTTTTATGTAAACAATCTTTTAATTTGTAATTTTGTTAGAAGATCTCATCAAGGGAAAACACATTTGTTTCCCTCAGTGGGTATTAAAGATTTCCTTTGAAAGTAAGAGAAGGAAATAAACAAAGAGGTTTATAGCTCAAGAAGAAAACATCAAATTGTTTTATGTTTGAAAGAGGAGTTAAGACTAATAAAGAGAGATGACAGGGAGCCAGCATTTGACTGTTCATAGAAAGGACTAATTCATGCAATAGAAAAAGGACTATTTTGCAAGCGTGTGAGAAGAATGAATGCCTGTTGGAGGTGGGTACAAGTGATTCTAAGGGAGGCTGCAGCCTGGGGGCAGAGCGCTGGATGGTGCATCAGTGTCCCCAGACCTCCCTGATGACAAGCCTTACTTGAGGCGCCCTGTTAAACTCCACAGGTTTAACCAGGTCTCCCTGAGGCAGAAACTCAGTATGTCTGGGCTGGGGAGTTTTTTTAAACAAGCTGATCCAAGCTCATCCTTGAGAAAGTTTGGGGAGCCCTGGATTTTAGAGGAGTTCTGAGGCCCTTTCATTCCTAAGAATCCCATTGGTTAAAGTCCTAAAGTCTGTTGATTCACCCCAGTCACATGGAGTGAGCCTCTCAAATGAATTTTGATGTAGTAGAAACACATTAACTAATCATATTCCCTTTAGAAAGTATCTTTCAAAACTGTTTCCTCCAAGGCATCATCACTTTAAGGTTACAATAGAATAACCTGATTATCCTTCAGTTCAATCGCTCAGTCATGTCTGACTCCTTGCAACCCCATGGACTGCAGAACGCCAGGCTTACCTGTCCATCACCAACTCCCAGAGCTTGCTCAAACTCATGTCCATTGAGTCAGTGATGCCATCCAGCCATCTCATCCTCTGTCATCCCCTTCTCTTGCCTTCAATCTTTCCCAGCATCAGGGTCTTTTCTAATGAGTCAGTTCTTCACATCAGGTGGCCAAAGTATTGGAGCTTCAGCATCAGTCCTGCCAATGAATATTCAGGACTGATTTCCTTTAGGATTGACTGGTTTGATTTCCTTGCAGTCCAAGGGACTCTCAAGAGTCTTCTCCAACACCCCAGTTCAAAAGCATCAATTCTTTGGCGCTCAGCTTTCTTTATGGTCCATCTCTCACATCCATGCATGACCACTGGAAAAACCATAGCTTTGACTAGATGGACCTTTGTCAGCAAAGTAATGTCTCTACTTTTTAATATGTTGTCTAGGTTAGTCATAGCTTTTCTTCCAAGGAGCAAGCGTCTTTTAATTTCATAGTTGCAGTCACCATCTGAAGTGATTTTTGGAGCCCTCCCAAAAATAAAGTCTCTTATTGTTTCCATTGTTTCCCCATCTATTTGCCATGAAGTGTTGGGACTGGATGCCATAGTCTTCGTTCTCTGAATGTTGAGTTTTAAGTCAGCTTTTTCACTCTCCTCTTTCAATTTCATCAAGAGGCTCTTTAGTTCCTCTTCACTTTCTGCCATAAGGGTGGTGCCATCTGCATATCTGAGGTTATTGATATTTCTCCTGGCAATCTTGATTTCAGGTTGTGCTTCATCCAGCCTGGCATTTCGCATGATGTATTCTGCATATAAGTTAAATAAGCAGGGTGATAATATATAGCCTTGATGTACTCCTTTTCCTATTTGGAATCAGTCTGTTGTTCCATGTCTGGTTCTAAATGTTGCTTCTTGACCTGCATACAGATTTCTCAGGAGGCAGGTAAGGTGGTCTGGTATTCCCATCACTTTAAGATTTTTGACAGTTGGTTGTGATCTACACAGTCAAAGGCTTTCGTGTAGACAGTGAAGCAGAAGTAGATGTTTTCCTGGAATTCTCTTGCTTTTACGATGATCCAGCAGATGTTGGCAATTTGATCTCTGGTTCCTCTGCCTTTTCTAAATTCAGCTTGAACATCTGGAATTTCTCAGTTCATGTACTGTTGGAGCCTAGCTCATTCTATTGACTATCCGTAGCCTTTTAATTTTCATAATGCTAAAGTGTGATGATTTATGGAGTTAGTCACTGAGTTGAACCATGCCTGTGAACTCAGGAGGATGTTCTGGGGTAACCTGGTTGCCTAAATTGGCAGCAGGTTGGGTGATGGACTTGTCCCTTGAGGGCATTACCCAGCTTAGAATGAAATGATTCTGTCCCTCCCCTTAAAGGACTGAGCAGCTATGGTCAATGCAGGGGCCCAGGTCAACCCCCTGAGGGACTTAGCACAACTAGCCCCTTTTGAAAGGACAGTGGCCTTTCTCACATTTCCTAGGATCAGAGATTTGGAGCAGAGTCTTATGATAAAATTTTGTGTTTAGAGGAGTATTTTTTTGGGTAATTAGCAATGGCAAGCCACTCCAGTACTCTTGCCTAGAAAATCCCATGGATGGAGGAGCCTGGTAGGCTGCAGTCCATGGGATCGCTATGAGTCGGACATGACTGAGCGACTTCACTTTCACTTTTCACTTTCACACATTGGAGAAGGAAATGGCAACCCACTCCAGTGTCCTTGCCTGGAGAATCCCAGGGACAGGGGAGTCTGGTAGGCTGCCGTCTATGGGGTCGCACAGAGTCGGACACGACTGAAGTGACTTAGCAGCAGTAGCAGCAGCAACAATAATTCCACCCGCCACCAAAAAAAATAGAAAGTTAACCTGCAAGCATCTTCTTGCTGGAGGAAATATGGGCATGTATTCTGCTGATCTGAGAATTACTCTGGAGCCAGGGGGCTCTCCAGCTTGCTGTCTGTTTACTGCAGGGCTTGATAAGTGCAGGGACATAGAAACTCTTGACAACAGACAGTGTTTGGTGCTTCCCAAACTCAGTTGTGCATCCGGTCACCTGGGATTTTTTAAAAATATAGATTCTGTGGGTTGGATGTGAGGTCTGAGGTTCTGCCTTTCTCATAGCCTCATGAGAGGCTATGTCTCATACACATGACACTATGTATCATGTTTGAGTGGCAGTGTCTTTGAAGGGGGAGAATGGCTTTGAGATGATTCAAGCACATTACTTTATTGTGTACTTTATTTCTAATCTGATGCCACCGCTGATCTGACAGGAAGTACCAGTCCATGGCCCGGAGGTTGGGGACCTCTGTCTTAGAGAATGCTGTAAGAATCAAGAACATAAGCAGTGGGGCTGCAAGTGATATGGGGAAGCGGGGAGAATAAGTCTGCAGAAGGTGTGAGAAAGACAGAGAGGAAGAAGAATGGGGCTCCTGAAGCCCTAGGCTGGTGACCTTGGGGGGAGACGGGAGATGGGAGATGGAAGGGTCCCAGGGCACAGGGGTCACCAGATAACAGCACAGCCCAGTTTGGTTTGGGCGTTGGGGTTTTCAAATGATCCCCAAGTAGTTCTAATGTGCACAAGAGTGGCTGTCTGCTTCTCTAGCAGGATGGTCCAGGGATCTAGGGAGAATAATCTCAGCATGGCACGGATGGGGGCCCCCAGAGGAGCCCTGGTGACGTGCAATGCAGGGTCAAGGAGAACCCATCCAAGTAGAAAGGGCATGAGACAAGTGCAGCCTTTGTTTCCTCTGTCCCCCTGGGAGAACTGTGTCAGGGAACAGAAAAGCATCAGATCCTTGTGTAAACTGTATTCCCAGCTCACTCGGCCTTGAGTCTGTGTCCCTGAGGCATGTGGCTCAAGGGTTCACCTGCCTTGAAAGAAGAGGGACCGAGAGGTCTTTGCAAGTGCCCCTAGGCCCTGGAGAGCCCTTCCAGGGAGATAGGCAGCTGTTCTGGGTCCTCTTACTTCCTCTCTAGGCAGTGTAGATGGAGGGCTTAAGGAGTGGACGGGGCAGGGGTTGGAGAGACCCGAGCTCTGCCGGGTGCCGCCCTCTTTCCAGGGAATCCACGCTGTCCCTTCCCCTCTCTGGGGGTTAGTGATTCTCACGTTGGCTACAGATTAACATACTAGCTTCTGGGTATTTGCCAAATTCCGGGTTAATAGGTCTGGGATATCGCCCAGGCATTAACATTTCTAAAAGCTCCCCAGGCAGCCCCTTCCTGCTCTGGGGTCCTGTGGTGCCAAGCATCTCCCAAGCCCCTTCCCGTGGGGGCTTGTGCCCCAAACCCTCTCACCCCTTCGTGTGCTGCAAACTCAAGAAAACGTGACAGAAGGGTCCTCCTTGCCAGGTGTACCAGTTGCCTATTTCTATTGCAAACTTAGTGGCCGAACCAACACACTTACAGTTTACAGCTCTGGAGGTCAGCAGCCCACAGGGTCTCTCCCCAGCAGAGCCACGCTTCCTTTCAAAGGCTCTCGGAGACCATCATTGCCTGGTCTTTTCCAGCACGTGTTTCTTGGTTAGGGTCCCTCTCCACCTTCAGGGCCAGCCGTCGCATCTTTCTGAGCCTCTTCCACAGTCACATCTCCCTCAACGGATAATAGCTGGGAAGGGTTCTCTGCTTTTAAGCACCTAAGTGATTAGACTGGGACACCTGGGCATCCAGGACAGTCTCCCATCTCAGGGTCCTTGACTTTAATCACAGCTCCAAGCCCCTCTGGCTCTGATGGAATATCTTGGTGGGGGCTTTGCACTGGACCTAATAAGTGTAACATCGGGTTTTGAACATGCAGCAGTCGTCTGCTCAGTTGGACTTGGTTGTGAGGATCATTCTGTTTACATTTCTGTTTCCCTCTTAAGTTGCATCATGAAAGGGCCAAAATGTTTCTTATAATAGGGATTCTGCTTCTGATACATTGCTGGAAATGATAGATCTCCTTATAAAGCTAGTTTTTACTGTTTCATGGGAAACCAGTGAATTGGTTCCACACAGCCAGGAAGGTTGTTGCCTCAGTGAGTTATCATAGCCATGGATTCCAGGGAATCAGACACGGGCAGCTTCGCAGCCATTGTTCTGCCCAGCGCACAACACCTGGTTTCTTCCCCCGACTCTGGCTGCCCCACACTGGACGGCTCAGCTGGTCCATGGGAGCCTCGGAGCATCCTTCCTGCTTTGGGGGGCAGGAAGGGAGACTCAACTGAATGTGACGGAGGGTGTTCAGTCCGGGCTGAGCTGGGTGGGCTGAGAAGTAAAGTAAGGAAATGCAGCCCAATTTTGAGCTAAAACGCAGGGCACCTGTCAGACAACCATGAGCAAAGAAAAGGATTTCATTTTGAAATGAAGATCAACCAATATTTTGCTTTATTCTATAGCTTGTTTTCCAGTGTTGGTACCCTTGGGTTGATTACAAAGTTCAGAAGAACATGTACAATTCTGTTCCATTTGTACTGAGACTGGGGATGAAGACAACATTATATTGAAGCTCCAGAGGGTATTCAGCACCCGTGGATCCAGGCAGCAGCAAAATGTAACCTGCTTGGCTTCACTGTTCTGTTTGCTACACTTCACCGAACAGCTACTTGTCTGGCCATTCTTTCATCTAGACTCTTAGTGTTCCCACTGGTCTGAAGCGCAACTACAAGCCTGTTGGCTGCTTAATTCTAAAGTGAGGTCACGTGTGCAAAATCCTTGGCCTTTTCTTCAACAGGGTCTCAGTTCTCAGTTTGGTGGAAAACTTCAATCATCAGGAGCTTTCTTGTCAGAGAAGCAAAATCTTTGAAGTCAGTTTGGTTTCACATTTTAGAGATTAACCCAAGATTTAATATCTATCCTGTCCCGAGTGGTCAAGCATTAGCTGTGTATTCTTAGGGAAGTCACTCAGCCTCTCTGGGTCTGTATCAAACGTGGATTCCCTTACTGGAGGTGGTGACAACCGTGGAAGGAATGCTGTGGTTGCTGAAAGGTTAACCCGACCTTGGGTTCCAAGCCTCTGTGTGTGCAGAGAGGGGGTGTGGGAGACAGGGAAGGTGGGCACCACCCAGGCTGAAGGCCTCCCCCTGGCCTGGACCAGAAGTAGGAAGCCAGCCAGTGAAAGGAGACGTGACAGAAAGGGGCGGAAGCCGTGAGCCTGGCAGGGGGTGATGCTGGGCCACTGGGGGGAAGGTCAGAGAGGACAAGCAGGGAGCCGAGGAGATGCAGGAAAGGAGGAGGGAGGGGACCAGCGACCCGCCAGTCCTGTGACACCACTCCCCTTTCCCCTGCCTGCCTGGGCTGGCTTTCTGTCCCCTGTACCCAAAGTATCTCTGTGTAGGATGCTTAGGGACCAGCAGGCGGAACAAGCTCTGCATTTTGTCCATCAGGCCATTGTTCTGCTTCTCACATTTTTATTTATTTGCCTTCTGTTTCCTGTTCATAGTATGAGGCTTCTAAATCCCAAATTCAAAAGTCTAAGTTCTGCCTCAGCTCTACGGAAAGCCAAGCGAAAGAATGTTCCGGGGGCATCTTTCACGTGGACCTGGGCAGCACTGATGGGGGTGAGAGGCCCAAGAGGAGGAATAGGGGCTCCGAGTCCTCCCACCTCTGCCAGCTCCTTCCCAGCCTACGCCTCGCCTTGGGAGCTTGTTCTTGGCGGGGTGGGCATTTCTTTTAGAGCCTGTTTCCTTACTGTTACATGAGGAGGTGGAAGCATGAGCTCTCTAGGGCCCCCACTGCACTGTGATTCTGAGAGAAGGGGGCTGATCCCCAGTGATGGGTCATGACCTGGGTACTAGAATCCAGTGAGAACCCAAAGGGCCAGAAAGGGGACCAGTTTCCCAGCCAGCCAAACACTGGCGAGCCCTCTTCCAGAAACACTGACCTCAGATCTGCGTCGACCTCTGCCCCTCACCATTCCCTGCCCCACATGCTCCCCCTCTGCACACGAAGACCGTTTGCTGGAGGAAGAATGGATGGGAGAGGCGGGGCAGATATAAAAGCATTTTCAGCTTTTACTTCTGGGTGCATGGATTTCCCCTTCAGCCTCATTACACCCTCCTAGTGCTTTTCTCCAACTGATTTTGTTCCCCTGACGGACGAATAACCTCTGTGCCGCCATTGTTTCATTGCTATCACTCACCCACCTATTCAGAAGCCGAGGCTGGAAGGGAGAGGAAGCGCTTCCAGTGGGTTCACCCAATGTTCATTGATTGGCTGTCTTCTTAGTACAGAGCCAGTCACTGCATTACAGAACATCTGGGCTGGCAGAGCCCTAATAAATCATCTGCTCTGCCTGCCCCAGACTTCACCGATGGCAGCTTTTACATGGAGAGGCTAAGTGACTTGCCTAAGGTCACCCAGTGGAGCAAAGGCTAGAATTCAAGATGTCCTGTCACCAGTTCCTTGTGCTTTCCACCCCACCCTGAGGCCAAAGATGATCGATTGGCTTGTGTGAGCAGAAAGTGAAGGAAAACAGACACATTTCCCTTAAGGGCTTTAAATTAATAAGGACCCTGGATGGAAAAAGGGACAAACAGCAAAGGTATTTTTAGAAAGTGACATTGGAAAGCATGGAGGTAAACTCTTCCCTGTAAGTGGTGATGATGTTAAGAACACAGTGGGAGAAAATGTTATTTTGAGAGGAAGAAGCCTTTATTGAATTGTTTTTCAACCTTGCTACATTTATTCTTTAATCCGTGTTTCCATCAGCACACCAAACAGTCTGCCTGCCATTTTTCTTTTCCTTGACATATTTATCGCCTTATTTTCATATTATCCTATAAACTTTGGTATACACAGCTTTTAAAGCAGCTATTTTTAATGCAAGATGACACACCAGGCTTTAAATCCCTCAATAAACTGACCAGGGACATCTGCACTAAAACACTTACACTTCCTCCCCAGAGAAGCCTGCTATTCATTTGCCGTCTTTAAAAAGAAAAACAGGAATGAAAACAGGTTGACGTGTTGAAATACAAGAAAACAATGGCCAAAACCACGTATTTTCCTACTTCAAGATAAAATGCTCCAGAACATCTGACACTGAGAATTAACATTTGTAGCAAGTGTTTATTTTTATATATTTGACTCAGATTGTATACAAGTGCCACTTAGCGATTTTTCTTCACAGAAATAGAAGGTGGTGCTATATATGTTATTGAAATTTAATTCTAAAAATACAAATGTTATAGGTTCTTATGAAAGCAAAGCATTTTTATTCCTTTGGAGATCTCAAAACTAAATAAACTAGTGTCTTTGACATAACAACGTTGGTTAAAATGCCATTCTAAATGTTTGAAGGGTCTGGAGACCTCCTGGCTGTTGTCAGGTTTTTTTTTTTAACTTGTCACGAAGCACAAATAAGCTGTGACTGCAGCTTCTGAGCAAGAGGTAGCAAGGCCTATGTTAGTTTCCAAGGCCAAGGCTGAGCTGCAGATCTGGGGGATGAAGGGGGAAGGCTGTGTCCGAGATCCTTTGTGGAAAGTGAGACAGTTATCCTGCCCTTAATGGTTCTTGACCAAAAGGCCACCTATTATTTGAGATTTGAGCTTGTTTGCTATTTTGATTACTTATTTCCAGTTGATATCTGTAAATCTGCTTTACAGAGAAATCTATTGCATGTGAAATAAGATTGATTTGTTATCCCCAATAAGAGAAAAGTTGGGGTGGACATCAGTATGAGCCCTCAATTTCTATCCTATGTAGCAGAGTAGAATGAATTGGCGATAGTCAGCTAGGTGACTGCTGGGGGCCATCGCACCCCCCCAACCTCCTGCAGTGCTCCGCATTGCCAGGTGAGCTTTCCCACCACCAGTGCAGAGGCATCAGGTTATCGGGAGAAAGTTCAACCCAGAGGACCACGTTTTCTGGTCATCTCACCTATAAGTGAGACCTCTGCTACAAGGTTTTTGGTCTTCCCAGCTAGTGGTAAAGAACCCACGAAGGAGATATAAGAGACCTGGATTCAATCTCTGGGTTGGGAAGATCCCCTGGAGGAGGGCATGGCTATCCACTCCAGTTTCCTTGCCTGGAGAATCCAATGGACTATAGCCCACCAGGGCTATAGTTCATGGAGTCACAGAGAGTTGGACACGACTGAAATGACTTAGTGCACACACCTATAAGGTAGCACAGGAGCCCCTCAAACTAATACTCGAGGAGTCAGGCTTGAAAGGGAAACTGCCTGAGAGAGGTGAAGGCCTCAGCCCAAGGCTACACAGCCTGCTACTGGCGAAGCAAAAACTTGAACCCAGCTCTCCTGATCCCCAAACAAATATTTTCTCTACCAACCAGGAGTGCAAATGCCATTTACTTTCAAGTGCTGAGTAACCTGTCCCTCCTTCTGGAGGCCTCAGATTTCTTCTTTGGCATCTGGGTTGCTTCCGTCTCTCTCATTTGCGTCTGTATCAGGGGAGAGAGTGAATCTGCTGTGCTCTAGATGTATGGATATTTTTCTTTTCTGGCACAAAATGAAACGAGGGTCGTGCCCTGGCTCCGGGTTCAGAGCCACACTTACCCATACTGAACAACACCCATCAGTGGACCGGCGGGGCCGACGTCAAGAGTCTGGGCGACGTCGGTCAGAAACTGCTTCTGGATTCGGAATCGACGTTTGCCGATGCTCGAGCTCCCATCAATTAAAAACGACAAGTCAACTTTGCAGCCTGAGAAGCGGAAAAGGACTCTGTTATTCTGCTCCTCTCTCATTGTGTTCACTGCCCACTCCCCTCTTCCTCAACCAGAGCTGCCTGAGAGTGCAACGAAAAGAAAGTTTAAAAAAAGTAGCGAGATGGAAGATGTACTTATTTATTTATATTCACAGCAGATTTTCACTGGGCACCAAGATCACAGATACTTGGGCTGGTACTTATTTCCATGGCTGTTGTAGAATTCTCTGTATTAGCCACGGTTACAGACTTCAAAAGCCAGACCTCCAAGTCAAGTCTAAGAAGGCCCTCAGAATGGTTTCCTAGCTCAGACCATGTCAGCTGTGTTCAGTTGCTAAGTTGTATTGATCACTTTGCAACCCCTTTGGAGCCCGCCAGGCTCCTCTGTCCATGGGATTCTCCAGGCAAGTATACTAGAGTGGGTTGTCACTTCCTACCACTAGCGCCACCTGCAAGCCCTAACATATGTATGTATGTATATGAGAACGTGTGGGCTCAGACTGTAAAGAATCTGCCTGAAATGCAGGACACCCAGGTTTGATCCCTGGGTCAAGAAGATTCCTTGGAGAAGGAAATGGCTACCCACTCCGGTATTCCTGCCTGGAGAATCCCATGGGCAGAGGAGCTTTGCGGGCTACAGTCTGTGGGATTTCAAAAGAGTTGGACACAACTGAGCGACTGAGCACTTAGAACATATATACATTAATGAAAGCAAGAAATGGTCATGAGTTGATACAGTTTTAAACAGAATTGTTGAGGAATACTTAGTAAAGAGTGATACTGCAGAATTGGACATGAAGGGAAAATGTTCTGAGAAAACGCCTTGTTTTCTTGCTGTGGTGCATGGCAATCAACACCAGAGGAGAAGTAGGCAATGACAGGGACTTCTCTGGGCCTGGCTGGCTTCTCTCCATCTGGAATCAGTGCCTGGGCTCACTGGAGACCTCGTAAGCTTTTAGACCCTGCCTGCCTGGACAGAGAAGGAAATGGCAACCCACTCCAGTGTTCTTGCCTAGAGAATTCTGTGGACAGAGGAGCCTGGTGGGCTGCTGTTCACAGGGTCGCACAAAGTCAGACATGACTGAAGTGACTTAACATAACATGCCTGGACGTTTGGGCCTGCCAACTCTTCTCATTCAGCTGGCTACCCCTGTCCTTTGCTGCCCCCAAACTGCCTATGCCCAAGCATGATCCTTGAGATGAAGATTGGCAGAAGCAAATGAAATCAAGAAGTGAAGTTTAAAGATGCCACTAAAGTCAAGAACCCTTGGTATCTAATTTTCTTGAAGAGATCTCTAGTCTTTCCCATTTTATTGTTTTTCTCTATTTCTTTGCATTGATCACCGAGGAAGGCTTTCTTGTCTCTCCATGGTATTCTTTGGAACCCTGCATTCAAATGGGTATGGCTTTCCTTCTCCTTTGCCTTTCACTTCTCTTCTTTTCTCAGCTATTTGTAAGGCTCAGAAACCATTTTCCCTTTTTGCATTTCTTTTTCTTGGGGATGGTCTTGATCACTGCCTCCTGTACAATGTCATGAACCTCCATCCACAGTTCTTCAGGCACTCTGTCTATCAGATCTAATCCCTTGAATCTGTTTGTCACTTTCACTATATAATCATAAGGTATTTGTTTTAGGTCATACCTGAATGGTCTAATGGTTTTCCCTAGTTTCTTCAATTTAAGTCTGAATTTGGCAATAAGGAGTTTATGATCTGAGCCACAGTCAGCTCCCAGTCTTATTTTTGCTGACTGTATAGAGCTTCTCTGTCTTTGGCTGCAAAGAATACAATCAACCTGATTTCGGTATTGACCATCTGGTGATGTCCACGTGTAGAGTCTTCTCTTGTGTTGTTGGAAGAGGGTATTTGCTATGACCATATGACTTATAACATGACTTACAGTAGAAGCAGAAGATACTAAGAAAAGGTGGCAACAATACACAGAAGAACTATACAGAAAAGATCCTCATGACCCAGATAACCACAACAGTGTGATCACTCACCTAGAGCCAGACATCCTGGAATGAGAAGTCAAGTGGACCTTCAGGAAGCATCACCATGAACAAAGCTAGTGGAGGTGATGGAATTCCAGTTGAGCTATTTCAAATCCTAAAGGATGATGCTGTGAAAGTGCTGCACTCAATATGCCAGCAAATTTGGAAAACTCAGCAGTGGCCACAGGACTGGAAAAGGTCAGTTTTCATTCCAATCCCAAAGAAAGGCAATGTCAAAGAATGTTCAAACTACCGCAAAATTGCACTCATCTCATATGCTAGCAAAGTAATGCTCAAAATCCTTCAAGCAAGGCTTCAACAGTATGCAAACCAAGAACTTCCAGATGTTCAAGCTGGATTTAGAAAAGGCAGAGGAACCAGAGATCAAATTGCCAACATCTCTTGGATCATTGAAAAAGGAAGAGTTCCAGAAAAATATCTTCTTCTTCTTTACTGACTATGCCAAAGCCTTTGACTGTGTGGATCACAACAAACTATGGAAAATTCTTAAAGAGATGGGAATACCAGACCACCTGAGCTGCCTCTTGAGAAATCTGTATGCGGGTCAAGAAGCAACAGTTAGAACTGGACATGGAACAACAGACTGGTTCCAAATCGGGAAAGGAGTACGTCAAAGCTGTATATTGTCACCTTGCTTATTTAACTTATATTCAGAGTACATCATGCGAAATGTTGGGCTGGATGAAGCACAAGCTGGAATCAAGACTGCCAGGAGAAATATCAACAACGTCAGATATGCAAATGACACTACCCTTATGGCAGAAAGTAAAGAAATAAAGAGCCTCTTGATGAAAGTGAAAGAGGAGAGTGAAAAAGTTGGCTTAAAGCTCAATATTCAGAAAACTAAGATCATGGCATCTGGTCCCATCACTTCATGGCAAATAGATGGGGAAACAGTGGAAAAAGTGAGAGACTTTATTTTCTTGGGCTCCAAAATCACTGCAGATGTTGACTGCAGCCATGAAATTAAAAGTTGCTCCTTGGAAGAAAAGCTATGACCAACCTAGGCAGCATATTAAAAAACAGACATTGCCGACAAAGGTCTGTCTAGTCAAAGCTATGGTTTTTCCAGTAGTCATGTATGGATGTGAGAGTTGGACTATAAAGAAAGCTGAGCACTGAAGAATTGATGCTTTTGAACTGTGGTTTGGAGAAGACTCTTGAGAGTCCCTTGGACTGCAAGGAGATCCAACCAGTCCATCCTAAAGGAGATCAGTCCTGATTATTCATTGGAAGGACTGATCCTGAAGCTGAAGCTCTAATACTTTGGCCACCTGAAGTGAAGAATTGACTCACTGGAAAAGACTCTGGTGCTTGGAAAGATGGAAGGCAGGAGGAGAAGGGGACGACAGAGGATGAGATGGTTGGATGGCATCACTGACTCGGTGGACAGTAATTTCAGTAAGCTCCAGGAGTTGGTGATGGATAGGAAATCCTGGCATGCTTCAGTCCATGGGGTCGCAATGAGTCGGACATGACTTAGCGACTGAACTGAACTGACTGAAAGTCAAGAATCAAGCAGAAGAACAGCAGAACTACTCTATGGCTTGTCATGTTTCCCAAACAGGGCTATTCCCACTCTTTCCTAGGTCCAGGCTTGTGATGTGAATTGCTGCCAGCAGGTGGCAGTGGTGCTCTTTAGGGCTTGCCGCCTGCCAGCACCAATAATTTGCTGGAAATGTGGATGCCCAGGCTCCTCCTGGACGTATAGAATCAGATTCCAGTTTAGCAAGATCCCCAGGTGATTGACATGCACATTAAAGTTTGAGAAGCACTCCTGAAGAGAAGTTTTTCTTTCAGATGTCAGCAGCATAGTTCAATATGCCTTTTTAAATGAAAATCCTTTATTTTTTTATTTAGAGAATAGAATAACTTAATTAGAGTAAGGGCCAAACAAGAGTACATGGATTTTGTAGCATCTATTTTGGTTCTTGCTAGACCATTTTTTTTCTCCTTATTTCTTACATCTTGAGCTATGTTCAGGATTGAAACATTGCTTTCATAGGTTTAAAGAAGCGAAGTGTTTATTTACTTCATTCTCTTCACTCAGCCTAATGGCTGAAACTGGGGTTAACTTTGCTCCTCTTTTCCAATAATTTTTTAAAATTCACTTTTATTGGAGTACAGTTGCTTTACAATGTTGTGTTAGTTTCTGCTGTACAGCAAAGTGAATCAGCAATATAGTTGCATATATCCCCTCTTTTTTTGGATTTCCTTTCCATTTAGGTCACCACAAAACAGTGAATTCCCTGCACTATACAGCAGATTCTCATTAGTTATCAATTTAATACATAGTATCAATGGCAAGCCACTCCAGTACTCTTGCCTAGAAAATCCCATGGATGGAGGAGCCTGGTAGGCTGCAGTCCGTGGGGTCGCTAAGGGTCAGACACAACTGAGCGACTTCACTTTCACTTTTCACTTTCACACATTGGAGAAGGAAATGGCAACCCACTCCAGTGTTCTTGCCTGGAGAGTCCCAGGGACGGGGGAGCCTGGTGGGCTTCCGTCTATGGGGTCGCACAGAGTTGGACACGACTGAAGTTACTTAGCAGCAGCAGCAGCAGCATCAATAATCTGTATATGTCAATTCCAAACTCACAATTCATCCAACCCCCAGCTTTCCTCCTTGATATCTCCATGTTTTTTCCCTATGTCTGTGTCTCTATTTCTGCTTTGCAAATCAGATGATCTATACTATTTTTCTAGATTCCATGTATATGCATTAATATACAATATTTGTTTTTCTGACTTCACTCTGTGAGTCTCTGTGTCCATCCATGTCTCTGCAAATGGCAGAGTTTCATTCCTTTTTATGGCTGAGTAATATTCCATTGCATATAGGTACTATATCTTCATTCCTTTTTATGGCTGAGTAATATTCCATTGCATATAGGTACTATATCTTCATTCCTTTTTATGGCTGAGTAATATTCCACTGCATATATGTACTATACCTTCATTCCTTTTTATGGCTGAGTAATATTCCTCTGCATATAGGTACTATATCTTCTTTATCTGTTCCTTTCTTGATGGAGGTTTAGGCTATTGTAAATAGCCCTGCAATGGACACTGGGGTGCATGTATCTGTTTCAGTTATGGTTTTCTCTGGATATATGCCCAGGAGTGGGATTTCTTGGTCATATGGTAATCCTATGTTTAGTTTTTTAAGGCGCCTCCATACTGTTTTCCGTAGTGGCTGTATCAATTTACGTTTCCACCAGTGCAGGAGGATTCCCTTTTTTCTACACCCTCTCCACATTTATTGCTTGTAGATTTTTTGATGATGGCCATTTTGATGAGTGTAAGATGATACCTCATTGTAGTTTTGATTTGCATCCAAGAATGTTTGAATGACAGTGGCTCACGCTCAGGGCATGTGCTCACTGAGACCCAGTGGCTTTCTCACATTAAGATGAAAACATGCTGATGTGAAGATGACAGTGTCAATACAAAGGGACAGAACTGGGTTATGAAGTGTTCAGCACGAGCAATTTATTATGCTCACTGAGGATGGAAGAGGAGGAAGGAAAGGTAAGACAAAGTGTCTGCAGGAATCAATCTACCTATTTTCTTAATTGCTTTGGTATTCTTCAACATGGTACAATTTTATAGATGAATAATTTGTGTTGACCAATATATTGGGCCAGTGTTTTTTAACCCTGGATAAATATCCGAGTTCCTTAAGCAGCTTCAACAAATAAAGATGCCTGGGAATCAGTCTAGGCAGTGCTTCTCCAGGGTTAATGTGCAAAGGAATTGCTTGATTCAGGTCTGGGGTGGACCCTGAGAGTGTGCATCTCTAACAAGCTCCCAGGTGATGCCTGATGCTGCTGGTCCTCAGACCACACTCTGAGTGGCAAAATTAAGGGAGACTCAGGTTCAGTAGGTATGAGGCAAGAATTGGCATCTTTCATTTTTTAAAATGTCTGCAGGTGATTCTCACATATAGGTGAGTTGAGACTCGCAGCCCATTGGCGGTTGGCTCGTCACAGCTTTCTGGGGGAATTTGCAGATGCTTGCAACACTCAGCTCCCTCCTGGTTCCCCTCTCTCTCTGCTCTCTCTCTTGTATCCTTGGGTGGCTTCTCTTCCACCCAGTCAGTATCAAAGATCTTCAGGTTTAAGTCCCCTGTTTCTTCTTACTGTAACCTGTCTCCCTGGGTCACACTTTCGGTTCTCAAAACCTTGGTTTTGCCCTCATCATCTTCCAACTCTAAATTTCCAGCTGGACTGTTGTTTCTAAATGTCAGGGTAGCCAACTCTCTGCCAGACTGAATGTCTTACAGAAGACGATGGGTATAAACGCTTTCCTGCCCCAACCTGTTCCAACTCCAGTGGTCCTCATGGCAGCTCCAGTTGTTCGAATCATCTTTATTTGCTCGCTGCCTTCCCCTCCAGCGCTCCAGCTTCTTCTTTCTCTGTCTCTTGGATTTGCCGGTTTCTCTCCATTTACGCTCCCCACCCTGAGCTCTGTGTACCGTCATCTCCGCAGACCTCCATCCTCACGGGCAAGCCAGTCCCTCCTTTCATCCACTCTTATCTCCCCACTCCACCCCACCCTGTTGCCATAGTGACATTTTAAACATCTGATCCTCTCCCCCTCTTGCACACAGATAGTTTAAATCCTTCAGAAGCTTCCCGTTTCCTTTAGAACAAAGTGACAGAAGAGAGATAAATAGATCCAGGGTAGGAGAGAGGCGGGTGTGGGTGGGAATGAGTGGGCAGAGGGGAGCGAGAGCAGATCAGATGTCAAAGCCACTGGGGGTTTCTAGTTGTCAATTAACTTACTTGGATCTCCCTGGGATGCTGGCTCCAAAGACTGTGTGCTTAATTCTTCTTTTGGAACAAATCCTGGAAAGAGCAGTAAAACTTTTGGTGACTTACAAGAACAGGAAGCATCTGGCCTCACCCCAGGGATGGGGACAGAATGGATATTCACACTCAGCTCCAGGGGCTGGGCTCACTGCTAACTGTGCTCTTCTCCGTACCACCCCCATCCGAGGCGGTAAGAATGAATGAACAGTGCAATAGAGACACAGCACTCGTCTGGGTGCTTACGGGCATTTGAAGTCAGGTGAGTTCAGATCTGTCCCCTACAGCCCCTTAGCTTAATCTATCTGAGCCTGAGCCTTCTTATCTGAAAGCACTGAGCACTTTGCCAGCGTAAATTATCCCTCCGTACAGTTCTGAAAATCTTGAGGTCAGGGATGAGTCTCACCCATTGCATAAACCTTCCCTGTGGTCCTCAGTCAATATTCAGTGACTGAGTTGATGAGCAAAGATGCGTGAGACCGAGGACGGGGTCGGGTGTAGCCTGGAGAAGAGAGAGATACTAGCAGCTCAAACAAAGAGGGTCTACGCTGCCTCCTGTCCCCTCCTGCACCCTGAGACCAGACGCAGATACAGAAGGATTTAGTGCTTTGAGAGGGTGTGTGTGTACGTGAACTGAATTTCAGCTTCAGGGTTTTCTTTAGAGCTGTTTACCTGGGAGACACATTCACAAATATTTCATATAAGGAAATAAAGACAATAGTCTTTCAAGGCTTAGAAAGGCCAATGAGTTTCTCAGCAGAGTGCAATTGCAGCACCGGAAGTGAGTCTCCTGTTTCTGGGATGCTGGGGAATGCCTGCCAAGAGCCCCCACCTCCACGGAGGAAGGTGCTCAGGGCTCCACTCTTGGCTGGGGTGAGCTTTCTCCTGGCTTTGTTAGTTTTTCCAATTTGCAAAGCACATGATTTCATCTTCCCATTAAAGGTCAGCTTGCTCATCCCACTTCCTCAAATCATTTAAAAAATTCACTAATGGCATTTCTCAGCCAGGAGTCCTAGGAGGGGAAGAAATACACGTCCAGAGGCCCGAGTCCTTTCCTCCATATCCCCCCGCCCCCAAACCAGCAAAATCTGCCCTTGCACCAAGAGTCTGAAGACTGTGTTTGCTGTTGGAGTTTTAAACACTTAATGTAGTAAATAGGGAACAACATTCATTCATGTGAAGAAAAAACCTGAATCCCATTTGCAAAGAAGGAAGAAGAAATGGAAGGAAATTAAGATGTGTGTCCAGATGGAGTGAGGGTCCTACCCATTTTGGGGGCTGGGAACTCACTGCCTTCTGTCTTCACATTTCCTTCCCTCTCTGTGAATCCAGTCTTGCCCCTGACCCAGTCCTCCCTGTGGGGGTTTCAGTGGGCCCTTTGCCTGGCCACCAGACACCTAACGTTGGAGGTGACCCCGGCGGAGTCTTCTGTAGCAGAGCTTGACCTCTGTGCCGTCTGCTGTAATCCTAAGAATCTTGATCTAGTCATGGTCAGAAGGATGGGCTGTATAATTACCTGCATCGAGAAGGACCGATTCAGGTTTCCACAAGGTAGGTTCCCCTGATTTTCAGGATTAAAGAAAAAAACAAACTCATTAGTTAGATGAAACCAGCAGAAGCCCTCAAGTGAACTGCAAGGCTGATAACATTTTCTAATTATGGCAGAAAGCTCAGTAAAGAAACCCAAGACCAGACTTTGGGATGAAGCAACCTGAAATCTGTGTGACTTTCTTATTTAAAGTTCTTAAAGTCAGAGAAAGAAACATCTTTGCTCTTTTATTCCTTTCACTCTGCACCAATGACCATGGAATAATAGCAGTCCTGAAATTCAAGGGGAGCTAAACGCTCACGCGATTTGAAGAGACCCCCATGGTTGTTGTCGTTCAGTCGCTCAGTCGTGTCCGACGCTTTGTGACCCCATGGGCTGCAGCACGCCAGGATTCCCTGTCCTTCACCATCTCCTGGAGCTTGCTCAAACTCATGTCCATTGAGTCAATGAGGCCATTCAACCATCTTATCCTTTGTCATCCCCTTCTCCTCCTGCCATCGATCTTTTCCAGCATCAGAGTCTTTTTCCAATAGGTCGGCTCTTCGCATGAGGTGACCAAAGTTTTGGAGCTTCAGCATCAGCCCCGCCAATGAATATTCAGGACTGATTTCCTTTAGAATTGACTGGTTTGATCTCCTTGCAGTCCAAGGGACTCTCAAGAGTCTTCTCCAACACCACAGTTCAAAAGCATCAATTCTTCGGCTCTCAGCCTTCTTTATGGTCCAACTCTCACATCCATACGTGACCACTGGAAAAACCATAGCTTTGACTATATGGACTTTTGTTGGCAAAGTTAGTCTCTGCTTCTTAATAAGCTGTCCAGGTTTGTTATAGCTTTTCTTCCAAGGAGCAAGCATCTTTTAATTTCATGGCTACAGTCACCATCTGAAATGATTTTGGAGCCCAAGAAAATAAAGTCTGTCACAGTTTCCATCGTTTCCCCATCTATTTGTCATGAAGCAATGGGACCAGATGCCATGACCTTTGTTTTTTGAATGTTGAGTTTGAAGCCAGCTTTTTCACTGTCCTCTTTCACCTTCATTGACAGGCTCTTTATTTCCTCTTTGCTTTCTGCCATAAGGGTGGGGTCACCTGCATATCCGAGGTTGTTGATATTTCTCCTGGCAATCTTGATTCCAGCTTGTGCTTGATCCAGCCTGGCATTTCTCATGATGTACTCTGCATATAAGTTAAATAAGCAGGGTGACAATATACAGCTTTGATGTACTCCTTTCCCAACTTTGAACCAGTCCATTCTTCCAATGCAACCCACTAACCTGCTTCAATAGCATCTCTACCGAGTGAGTGGCTGGCGGGTGCTTGAATACCTCCCAAGACAGGGAACTCATTACTTTAGAAACAACAAAAATAGAGCATTTCTTCTTGGACTAATGAGACTTTGAGAAAACTTTTCTTTATGCCAGTTTGAAACCTTTATCCACCATCCATCCGTCCTTCATCACACTTAATCATGTGTGTGCACTCAGTCGTGTCCAATTCTTTGTGACCCTATGGACTATAGATTGCTAGGATCCTCTGTCCATGGAATTTTCCAGGCAAGAATACTGGAGTGGGTTGCATTTCCTCCTGCAGGGATCTTCCTGACTCAGGGATCGAACTCACATCTCCTGCATTGCAGACAGTTTCTTTACTTCTGAGCCATCAGGATGGCTCAAGCAGTATCACAAGCAGTATCAAGCCCCATCACAATATGCATCCAAAATATGCCCATTATCATTCCGGGTACATTTGCCTCATCCATCTATTTGTGTTTCTTTCCTTGAAACCACAAAGAACAAATCTGGTGGGAGTAGACAGTCCCCTCATTTCCTGAGGCTCTGCTTCTCCCCGCGTGCCTGAAGCAGAATGGATCAAAGCAGCAAATGCCCTTCACCACGCACCAGTGCTGATGCAGTGGGGGGGTGGGGGGTGGGGTGGTGGTGGTCAGGAAGTGAACATTCTTATTCAATAGTCCCTGATCTTTTGGGGGGAGTGTGTCTGGAAGGGACTTAGGGGCAGCAAAACATGTTGGGAAGCCTCATAAGGACACCCACATGGCTATTTTTCTCCCCTTTCCCTCCCCTCCCCCCTCCTTCAGCTCACAAGGCTGAGAGCGTAAACAACTGTTTCATTTCTTAAAGGCCATCAGCGTTCCAGCACACTTCAATTAGCACACTCAGATGAAGTGATATTCTCCTTTACATGATTCAGTGATGCCAGGCTATTGTGAAAGGCAAGTCTGTGCTCTTGTAGATTCTGGGTTCGTGGTGAGAAGTGAGTTTAATTTGACTCAGCCATTAACCAGGTGTAGGACCTTGAGCAAGTCACATACCCTCCATGAACTGCAATTTCTTTTTGAGTCATATTAGCAGTTTGGGTGGGATGATCTCCAGGTTCAAAATATGATTTGTATATGTTTACGTATTCAGCTTCTTTAGCCTCATTACTCTATCGCCACCTACCGGCAAAACTATGCACTGTGCCCTTTTCCTTAGAAAAAACGTACTGGTGACACCTCAGTTTCTGTCTAAGGCTTTCAGCGCCCTTGGGTGTGAGGAAAGAATGGAATGGTGGGTGCTCTATTACTTTAGTGGGAGATGAACAATTTTCTGACATGAAGTAATGAAGCGATGGGACCGGATGCTATGATCTTTGTTTTTTGAATGTTTAGTTTTAAGTCAGCTTTTTCGCTCTCCTCTTTCACCTGAAATGAAGGATTTCCAAGTCTCTTACTCTGTCCTGGAGGCCTGTCCTCTATCTGTGTCACTGTAATTTGTTTGGGAAAAGACTGAACCAAATCACTCTCACCCAAAAGCTGAGGGCTGAAAAAATATTTGGACAGCTCAGACTTGGTGCTTTGAGCTTGGTGGCAATGAGAAGCAGATTTGTGAGAACGTTTGTGTTCTGGTGTCGAGGTCAAGGGCATGGTGTGGGGCAAACAGAAGACTACGCCGAGTCTACCAAAGACTAGCTGGGGGCCTGAGGGGCTTGACTACCTTCTCTGACCTTCAGTTTTCTCCTGTGTAAAACTGAGTGCACAAGGGCTTGTTCTGCCCTGCCTCACATGAAGATTGTTGTTGTTTAGTTGCTAGGTCGTGTCCAACTATTTGTGACCCCATGGACTGTAGCCTGCTAGGCTCCTCTGTTCATGAAATTTCCCAGGCAAGAATACTGGAATGGGTTGCCATTTCCTCCTCCAGGGGATCTTCTTGTGTCTTCTGATTGACAGTTGGATTCTCTGCCACTGACCCACCTGGGAAGCCCTCATATGAAGGTAAATGTATATAAACACTCTAAAAAGGGTAAAAGGCACTTGTAAAGAAACAGCTGATTATTTTTGTGACAGCCCTGGCTCCATCATCTTATAGATACAGTCAGTATCTATGGGAGGTATTGGTCTTGAACACTCACTGACCAAGCCCCGTGTGAGCATTACATCAGAATAACCCTGCGGGTCAGGGACAGCCATGATCCCACTTTACAGGTGAGAAAACTGACACACAGGGAATGGCAGAGCAGAGTATTAAACCCAGGCAGGTAGGCTCTACCTGTGATATTCACTACCTGTTTATGACGGGAGGCATCATTGTTGCTTCTGAATCTCAGGGTTCTGGGGGTGGGGGTTCTTCTTTTCTCACCACAGAGAAGCCAGGCCTGGAATATCACATGAAGAACGAGGGCCCAGAACATCCCTGGTTTAAAATCCATGGCAACCTTTGCACTGGTTATGGCTCCTACTGTTCCCTGAACATCTGGAGTTTACCAGCCTGGGATCCAATGGGAGTCATGACAATGGCCCTTAGGGCTCTCAAGTTTTATGGGACAGACCCACAGGTGGCCCCTCAGCTCCCGGCTTCTCCCCAGGGACTTCTGCTGCAGTTTTTAGCAGGAGGCGTCAGTCTGAGGGGCAGCAGCCTCTGGAGCCAGGGGACCCCGCACACCTCCCTTCCAGGGCCTGGCCTTATGCCAGCAGCTCCACTTTTGAGGGTGATTGGAGAAGGCTGGGGACAGTCAGAGGTCCTGGGCATGGGCCTCAGGCCAGCAAAACATCCGCAGCCCTGCGTTTACAGATGGGTTCCTCTCCAAAGCTCTGCGTGGGACATTTGTTTGGGAGCTGGCAACCTCTTCTCATGGAAACGACATCAACTCTGCGGTTAGGTTTCCAGGCCAGTGAAGCTTATCTGATCAAACAGAGCTCAGGGTACCGTGAAGCTACCTCAGATGGTTCCAAGGAAAAGTCCCTGAGTTCTAGCCTCAATCTTCCTGAGTGTTCCACCCCTCCCTCCCCTGGGGGCACAGCAGGAGCAGCCAGGCCAGCCAGAGTGGACTTAGAGGGTCCTGGTCAGGGGGAAAGGGTATGCCTGTGGGGGTGGCGGGAGGCGGTGGCATCACTGATGAGTCTGGAGGTGGGGAGCATGGGACCTGCCAAGGCAGAAGTTCCAGCCCCAGAATATTAGAATCTGAAAACATTTGAGTCATCTTTTAGTTCTAACACATAGCACCGTGTCTCAGTACGTTTTTTTTTTTTTTTTTTTTTTAATTAACAGTTCCCCTGATATGGAGGTGGTGGCTTAAACTGGGGACGTGTCAAGTTACATCTGTGAGCAGAAGGCATAGTGTGAGGAGGAACAGGACTCCCTCAGGGTCCTAAGTTCGGGGTCCCGTGCAGGAGAGGGGGAAATATTAAGGCCGATGGCCATACTGTTAGGTCTGTACATAGCTGCCCTCAACACGGTTCGGGTATTTAGTGGGGCTCAGGAGATTCCATCCCATGTGATATAATTTTATCAGTGACTGGAGAGGAGATGGGTGGCGTATTAATCAATTTGGTGGATGACAGAGAAGGAAGGCCAGCCGCTGCTGATGGAAGGCTGGTTAATACATTCAGTGACAGAATTAAGCTTCAGGAACACTGCAGCGCACTAAACTAAGGGAGGGTTTAACAGAGTTAAGTGGAATATTCTAAGCGGGGCAAACACTCAGCTGCGCCAGGACAGCGTTGGGGTGACCTGCTTCTCTAGAAATACGTGAGAAAAAGCCCTGGGAACCTGAGCAATTGCCAGTTCAGTAGGAGATGAGCTGATGAGGAGACAAAGCCTCCCCCACATGGAACTTGGGATGTTTTCAAGGAACCAGAGTATCTGGGGCGAGAGAGGCAGCTCCCTGGCACAGCCCTCAAGGCAGCGTGTCCTGCTCCAAGTGCCTGCTCTGAGTCACCACCAACAGACCGAGGTTTAGCCGGAGGGTATGCTGCCGAGTCACGTAAGGATCTGCCGGAGGTTTGAGAGAAATCCGTCCCAGAAAAGACGAGATGAAAAGGAGGACATGAAGGCTACTTTCATATACTTGAAAGACTCTCAAATTTATTCTCTTAACAAATACCGAAGATCCCCATAGAGCCTTTGTGTTGGTTACATCTATTATTGCTTTTTCTCATATTAGAAATTAAAACTGTGTATCCTCTCATTTAAAACAGACTATCCATTTATTTCACTATTCATTCACTTCATGTCAATGTATGGCAAAACCACCAATTTAATATTGTAAAGTAATTAGCCTCCAATTAAAAAAATTAAAAAAAATAAAAAAACCCAGTAAACCTATTTATTCTAACATTTTATAATGGAAATAACTGCTTCCTAAAACAAAAGAATTCAGTGAGAAGAGTGGCAGACTTCTCCAGTGTCTGATCTAACAGAAGACAGCTCAAATCTGATGTCAGTTCCTTCAGCCCATCTGTGGTCATATGTCATTTTTGTTGAAGAGTTTGAAGAAAATCTGGCCTCACTTATACAGGGAGAGAACAGAAGGCCTCATAGAAGTCCTTCCTGAAAGCAAAGTTCTTGGACCACATTATGAGAAGTAGTAGTTTAGACACGTTAGGAGCCACTAGGCTCAAGTTCTACATAGTACATCCAACAATGGGCCTGGGAAGCCCTGGGCCCCTGACATACAGTTATCCTACACAGGGCAAAGGCTTCCCTGGTGGCTCAGTGGTAAAGAATTTGCCTGCCAGTGTGGGAGACGTGGGTTTGATTCTCAGATGGGGAAGATCCCCTGGAGAAGGAAATGGGAACTCACTCCAGTATTCTTGCCTGGGAAATCCCACGAACAGACAAGACTGGTGGGCCATGGGGTCAAAAAGAGTCAGACACGATTGAGTGACTAAACAACAAAAAAACACAGGGCAAGGCCTTTGTCTGCCACATCACAAGGGATTCATTTGTTTGGTGGGAAATCAGATCAGATCCACTTTGTTTTATTTTTTCAATGTGGCATTAAGTAAATATTTTAATGGGCTGTGATTACAGGACAGAAATCACTAAAGTACATAGAAGGTTAAAAATAAGACTTCTGAACTAATCTGAAACATCAACACATAAAAGACTGAAAATGGGTAGGATGGGAAAACGAGCGAGTTACAGTCCCTGATCTGGCTACCTTGCACTTCAAAACAGAGTCAATGCTGTGCTGTTCATTACAAACATACAGACCCAGAAGCACTTTATACAGTTCTTCCCAATTCTATGATCTGATGATTTTCTAGCTGAGAAGTTGGCTGACTATCTAATATGCATGAATTTTTCTGAAGTGAGAGCCAGGTGAAGATCCTGTGTGCCAGTGGCTCCCCTATCTGCAGGAGCTAGCTCTGGGCTTTGAGATTTGTGCAGGCCTGAGCACCAGAGCCTCTTGATGAAAGTGAAAGAGGAGAGTGAAAAAGTTGGCTTAAAACTGAACATTCAGAAAACTAAGATCATGGCATCTGGTCCCATCACTTCATGGCAAATAGATGGGGAAACAGTGGAAACAGTGACAGATTTTATCCTCTTGGGCTCCAAAATCACTGCAGATGGTGACTGCAGCCATGAAATTAAAAGACACTCACTCCTTGAAAGAAAAGCTATGACCAACCTAGACAGCATATTAAAAAGCAGAGACATTACTTTGCCAACAAAGGTCCATCTAGTCAAAGCTATGGTTTTTCCAGTGGTCATATATGGATGTGAGAGTTGGACTATAAAGAAAGCTGAGCAGCGAAGAATTGATGCTTTTGAACTGTGGTGTTGGAGAAGACTCTTGAGAGTCCCTTGGACTGCAAGGAGATCAAACCAGTCCATCCTAAAGGAAATCAGTCTGAATATTCATTCGAAGGTCTGATGTTGAAGCTGAAACTCCAATACTTTGGCCACCTGATGCAAAGAACTGACTCATTGGAAAAGACCCTGATGGTGGGAAAGATTGAAGGTGGGAGGAGAACGCGATAACAGAGGATGAGATGGTTGGATGGCATCACCGACTCAATGGACATGAGTTTGAGTAAATTCTGGGAGTTGGTGATGGACAAGGAGGCCTGGCGTGCTGCAATCCATGGGGTCGCAAAGAGCTGGACACGACCGAGCAACTGAACTGAACTGAGTATCTTGGGCGAGCAGAAGCCCCATGAGCACCCTGCCTTGGGGAGGGTCTGAGTGCTCAGAGCCAAGTTGCAGAGGTGATAGTGGAGCGGGAAGAGCAGCAGAAAAGAGTAGGATCCGAGGGAGAAAGGAGCTGGGACCATCAGTGTGGTCAGTGAGGTGGAGTCTTAGTTACTAGGAGCACAAAGAGAGTGGGTGAGAAAGGGAGACTCGGGGCTGAAGACCCAGGCAGTAAGGCTATAACGGTTATGAAAAGGGAATGGGAGCAAATGCTAAAAAACAGTCTTGGGTTGTTGGGCAGGAAGAAACAGGAGCCAGAGGTCAAATAAGTACCTTGTTGCCATCACCCCCCAAGCCAAGTCTGATTCTCATGGTGTGTCTGGGCATTTGCACTTTGTCCCAGAAGCAGGTCCTGGGATGGCAGAATGGGGCCTAGGCTGCCCAAATGAGGGACCTCTCCAGCAGTCCCAAGCCTCTGGGAGCCCCAGGGCATCTTGACTGGTAGAGACATACCTCTGACACTGAGAAGGGACACTGAGATCAGACAGAGCAAAGAGATGGTTATTAGAGGTTAAAAGCGGGGCATGACCTGGAGGTGAGCTGCAGGGGCCAGCACTGCATGGGAGACGGTGTTTGTAGGTGCAGCAGAGCAAGGGCAGTAAGCAGCCCTCAGCCTTGCCAGGTTTCTGGTTTCAGAGACTCCTGCCGTTGGATACCCCAGGGGGTGGTATTAGACAGGATCAGCTGATTATCATGCAATAAGCAGTCTGTTTTCTTCTCTTATTTTGCCCCTGATGAAAGTGTCCCTCATTCAGATTTTCCTTGGAAGTCAGCCTTCCTCTCTGTGGTTGACTCTGCTTTGGGGGTTGCAGAGAAGGCCAACAGCACTAAAGGATACTGTGCCCATGCTTGACTGCTGGAATGACTAGTCCCCCGGGCCTGTTAAGGTCTAAAGTGGCCTTGGAGTCCTTGGCCTGCCCAGAGATCTGATTCTTAAGCCTTTTGTCCTGAATATCAGTATGTATGTTGGCAAAGAGGCAATTGGGGAGCCATAGAACCTCTCACTCCTGTCCAGGGGACTCCTTGGAGCCCCTGCTCCCATTTGGCATCAAAGAAAAATAGAATCTGCAGTCTCAAGGATCTTTTAACATGTGGAGGACAGGTACCACTAGCAAGAGAAAGGCCTGGACTCTTCTCCTTCCTTGTGTGCCGAGGCTATAAAGAAAACTGTTAAGTCTGTCAGGTCATGGCCCAGGCCCCAGGCAGAGTTTGTAGAAAGCATCTAACTAGGCTAGATTCTCCTTTCTCATCTCTGCAGGCCTCAACAGCCTCTCAGAGAAAAGAACTTGTTTCATGTGTCTGCATCCCCAGTTCCTGGGCCAAATCTTGAAGGGATACACACAGAAGTGAAAAAAAGGGAGCCAGGGAGTATCATGATTCATATGAGAATTGCTAGAGGAGAAAGGATGATTCTGTTCCCCGTGTCACAGAAGTACTCGAGCAAAATTGCCTCTGCCCTTTCCTGGGAAATGATAAAGGCTTCTTTGACCCAAATTCCTCAAGGATAAACCCCAGAGAATATCCCTTTTCAAGTTTATAAGAGCCTAGTCACTGAATCCTTAGGAATTTCTATTACAACCTCCAAAAAATTGCCTCAAAGGAATGGCGCTTTGCTTATTTAATAGCTTCCTACAAGTTGGGCCCTTGAGCAGTATCTTTTGATGACATATCTGGTTTAATTATTTCTGTTCAAATCTGAGTTAAATGACAAGGATTTGGAAAGACAACCTCCATGTAAACAAACTTAACTTCCTCAGGTAGCTAGAAAGGTGAGTTCAGGTTCTCACCTGGATTAGCTTGGGGGCTATTCTGGCTGTTAATATAGGTAGTGGCTCAGATGGTAGAGTCTGCCTGCAATGCAGGAGACCCGGGTTTGATCCCTGGCTTGGGAGGATCCCTGGGAGAAGGAAATGGCAACCCACTCCAGTATTTTTGCCTAGAGAATTCCAGGGACAGAGAGCCTGACGGGCTACAATCCATGGGATCGAAAAGAGTCAGACATGACTGAGTGAAAAGATTTTTTGATTTGTAGGTGGTGGTGGACCAGAGATCTGTAATAACATTTGACTGGCCAGAGCATGAATTTTAATTTAACTCTTTTCATTCTTTCCATGATTCATCCTAGCAAGATATTACCAAGGTCAGAACCAAGGTAAAGCTTTGTCCTTGGGTGGCCTGAATCTGCTCTGGAGGAGGCATTGAAATTGGGGGAAAAACGATTTAACTCAAAACACTGACTGAAAATTCCAGGTAACAGTAGCCCTTGCACTCCACAACTGTCAAAGCATCTTTTACTGAAGTGCTATATTTCTTTATACTTCATTGCTGCTGCTGTGTCGCTTCAGTCGTGTCCAACTCTGTGCGACCCCATAGATGGCAGCCCACCAGGCTCTCCCGTCCCTGGGATTCTCCAGGCAAGAACACTGGAGTGGGTTGCCATTTCCTTCTCCGATGCATGAAAGTGAAAAGTGAAAGTGAAGTCGCTCAGTCGTGTCCGACTCTTAGTGACCCCATGGACTGGATGTGCTATATACTATTCTAGTATGTCACATGCATTAATTCATTTAATTCTCACAGATCCTGGGGGGTTAGGTGCTATTATAATCACCATTTAACAAATGAGGAAATTGAGATAAGAGTTTTTAAAATTAATCTATTTTAATTGGAGGCTAATTACTTTACAATATTGTGGTGGTTTTTGCCATGTATTGAAATGAATCAGCCAAGGGTGCATGTGTTCCCCTCTTCCTGAATCCCCCTCCTACCTCCCTCCCTACCCCATCCCTCTGGGTTGTCCTAGAGCACTGGTTTTGAGTGCCCTGCTTCATGCATCGAACTTGCACTGGTCATCTATTTTACATATGGCAATATACAAGTTTCAATGCTATTTTAAAATAGAGATTTAAATAACTTGTCCATAGTTATCCAGCTATTAAAAGGTAGAGTCAGGATTCTAATACCAGCAAATCTGCACTGGAAATCCTGCTTTTTGCATTACTTTCATTCCTGAGAAAATTTATTCTTATAATAATTCAGCTGTGCCTCTCCTGAGGGGGTTACAGTAATTCCTCAATAGAAATGTCACTTAACATTTAGCAGTTTGCTTAAACTGCATTAATGTGGTATTGATGCAAATAGCATTAGCTTTCAGTCATTTTTAAGGGTACACAATGGGTTATCCTTAATTACTCTGTGGGAGAATTGAATACATTTCAGCATTCATTATTCACTGGGCAATTTTTCTGAAGCAAGGTTTTAAAAGGGCAGAGGGAGATGGGAGATTCTGTGAAGAGAGCTGCAAAGTCTGTTTTGGGGGAAAAGGGACCACATAAAAACCGGCTAAGGGAAAGAACCAAGTTTCACGGAAGGGGAGAGATAAGAGGTCATGGGAAAACATCAGTTTTTCTTAGAATCAAATTTATCCACCATAACTTTTTTGTTCCAACTGTTGTTGTTATTGTTCAGTCGCTAAGTTGTGTCTGACACTTTATGATCCCCATGGACTGCAGCACGTCAGTCTTCCCTGTCCTTCACCATCTCCCAGAGCTTGCTCAAACTCATATCCATTGAGTCAGTGATGCCATCCAACCATCTCATCCTCTGTCACCCCCTTCTCCTCTTACCCTCAATCTTTCGCAGCATCAGGGTCTTTTCCAATGAGTCAGTTCTTCGCATCAGGTGGCCGAAGTATTGGAGTTTCAGCTTCAGCATCAGTCCTTCCAATGAATATTCAGGACTGATTTCCTTTAGGATTGATTGGTTTGATCTCCTTGCAGTCCAAGGGACTCTCGAGAGTCTTCTGCAGCACCACAGTTCAAAAGCATCAATTCTTCAGCGATCAGCCTTCTTTATGGTCCAACTCTCACATCCATACATGACTACTGCTGCTGCTGCTGCTAAGTCTCTTCAGTCGTGTCCGACTCTGTGCGACCCCATAGACGGCAGCCCACCAGGCTCCCCCCTCCCTGGGACTCTCCAGGCAAGAACACTGGAGTGGGTTGCCATTTCCTTCTCCAATGCATGGAAGTGAAAAGTGAAAGTGAAGTCTATCAGTCATGTCCGACTCTTCGCGACCCCATGGACTGCAGTCCACCCGGCTCCTCTGTCCATGGGATATTCCAGGCAAGAGTACTGGAGTGGGGTGCCATTGCCTTCTCCACATGGCTAGTAGAAAAACCATAGCTTGGGCTATATGACCTTTGTTGGCAAAGTGATGTCTCTGCTTTCTTGTTCCAATTATTTGGACACAAACTCAAAATAGCTCTGTTTTCTAATTATAAAGTGAACACGTGCTCACTACCAACATGTCCACTGTGGGTAGTAAAGAATCATCTGCAGTCCCTCTATCCAGCAGTGGCTGGTTTACAATTTTGGTATACAGTGTTCTATTCCTTTTTCTATACACATATTCTCATGTGCAAAACATAATTACAACACATGAGATCGGTAGCCATCCTGTTTTGTAGCCTGCTTCTTTGACTTAACAACCTGTCACCGACCAATCTTCTCTTGTCAGGAAGTATGCATATTTTAATAGCTGCATAGTGACTTTTTAACCATTCTGACAATGGACAATTAAATTGTCTCCACTTATTTTTCTATCAAGAACAACATCTATGTCCAGGCTTCTTTTGACTTTGGCTGATAATTACCTTAGGATATATTCCTGTGAGTGCAAGCGCTGGGTCATTTCTCCACACTGTTGTCCAAACGGTGTTTTATCAATTTCCAAAGTGAATTGGTGAAAACTGACACCTTACTGTTTACTTTGAGTGTATTTGATTCCTGGTGAACATCTGTTATATTTATTGGCTATTTGTGGTTCTTCCTCCATGGCCTGCCTGGTCATAACCTTCACCCATTTTTCTTTTGGAATGTTTGACTTACTGTTTTATAAGACTGGATTTTAAGAAAAATCTTCCCCTGATACTTTAAGGAAGATAAACATTCAGAGATGAGATACATATTGGTGAGAAGGGAAATTGCACGTGGAAGGGTTGGGCTTTTTATAGATACTGGTTCCTTCCTGTCCCAGGTTTCACCACTTCTTAGCGGACCTTGGTCAGGGGGTGGCATGGAGTAGAAAGGTGTGTCACCAGCCCTTCCACCAGGTGGCGCTCTGCTCCTCTCTGGGGTTTACCCTTTAGTGTGGACACATCTCATGATGTGTTAGATGAGATGAGGCATCCCGGGCACTTCTTGAGATAAACCTGACCAGAAAACAATGCCGGACAAAGCCACACTCTACCTTCCAAGCTGCAGTAGATTCAGAGGACCCTGCAGCTGGACCTAAGGCATCGTCCATTGTTTCCAGAGCCCTTAGCATAACGCTGGACCTGGTTCTCCAGGCTGCCCGCTCTGGTCCTGGGAAGCAGCGCTCTGACTGCCTGGCTCCACTAGGTGCCGACATTCCTACCCCACCGGCCTCTCGCATGAACAGTCTCGCCTCTGGACTGAGTCACTGTCACTCCAGGTCTTGGCCCCCCAAGAAGCCCCAGCCTTCTCTTGTTCTGTACTCTACTCTGTCTTGTTAAGTTTGCACAATTGCGGGTCAGTTAAGAGGCTGAGATGAGACCTTGGTGTCCAGCCCCGTCTTCCTGGGAGTCCTACTACCTGCATCAGCTTCTCTTCATGAGCTGAGAGAGCCCTTTCTTTTCTTGCTGCAAAGTTGTGACTCTCCTGGACTCCCTCCCATGCCTGTGTCTGGTCTGAAAGGCAGCTCTTGAGCTCATCGGAGAGCAAAGATGACTCCGAGAACCCCCAAAGCAAGCTGTCCTGTTCTGCCGCACGCTTCTTAGGTGTCCTGCTGCAGGGGTCTTGGGGGGTCTTGGGAGGATATATTCACCGACATAGCCCAAGACCCTGGAATGGCGCCTGACACACAATGGGCACTCAAGAAATGCTTTTGAATGAATTTGTGAATTAGGTTTTGCCTCAGTGCCACCTACAATCAATTCTAGAATCTTTTGACTACAGTCACATATATGAAAGGAAAAAAAAATAACTTAAATGCATCAATAGCGACTTACTTGTCCATCAGCAGGAGAGTTGCTCTCATAATTTAATAAAATATTATCAGCTATTTGAAGAAACAAGTTATCTATGTATTAAATATTATTTAGTACAGTTGGGCTAAAATATCACAGTGAATATCTACAGCCAAGCATTAGGATAGGCATTCATGAGAGTAGATTGGTGGTTATCTAGGGCCAGTGGGGGAGGCCTTTAGGGGGACGTGGTGAGTGACCGTGAGTGTGGGGTTTCTTTTTGAGGTGATGAAAATGTTTTAGAACTGACTGTGGTGATGGTCACACTACTTTGAGTACACTGAAAATCACTGAACTGAATATTTTAAATGAGTGAATTGTACGGTAGGCAAAAAGTATCTCAAGAAGGCTGTTATTAAAAAAAAAAAAAGACATAGACATTCAAACATGAATCTTCACTCTTCATTCCTACAGAAAATCCTTTGAGTAAACCATTCACGTTTTAAAAAGTCCTCTCTTCCTGCCTCCCTCCCCAGTTTGGCTCCTCTCGTAGCAATTAGGGCGCAGGCTGCACAGAGTGCTTGCCCTGGATATTTGTCCAGGAGTCTGTGGGGCAGCACGGACGTGGGCGCTGGACCGGGATGAAGAGCAAACACTGACGAGCTGCGAGGCCGCTGCCCAAAGCGTGTGTCCCCAAGCCAGGAATAAGGAAGCTTTGCCAGGCTGGGAGCCACTGCTTCAAGCTGCTTGAGGTTTTCCACAAGCAAAGGCCCAACTTGTAACAGGATTTCCAAGCTCCCAGTGTAGCAAAGTAAATATGCCCCAGGCTTAATTATATGTGTTGTGTAAAAATTGCCATCCTCTAAGGAGACACCAGAAGCAAGCAACTCACTCAGCTACTCACAAGTCTTTAAAAGAATCAAGATGATGGGGTAGTGTGTTAATATATTTCAGAAATTATTTTTGTGGTATTTTTATTTGGGGACTTTATGTTATAGCTTCTTCCGTGAGCCATGCATCAGATGGAATAAATAATTCCTATTTTATAGAACTGTTGGGAAGATTAAAATAATGTGTGCAGGGTGCCTGGCACAGGGAGAGAATGGACTGTGCGTTCTGTAATTGTCTGTTACTAAGCAGAGCAGGAGTTGGCTGTGTCTAGACCCTCTAGTCTTGTCACCCTGTCCACGTCCAGGCAGGTCAGGCCTCAGCTTCTGGGCCGCATTGTTAGCGCCTTGGGTGTTTGCTCATGGTGGAGATGCCTCCTGTCGCCGGGGCGGCGGGGGGTGGGGGGGGAGTGTCACGGGAGAGCTGGCTGCTGGTCTTGGAGCCCGGCTCTGCTGCTTCCCATCAGTGTGACTAGGGGCCAGTTTCCTCCTCAATACGATGAATTAATCAAATCAGAAGCACTGTATCTGCTTTATAGGGTTGTTTTGAGGATTTAATAGGCTAATGTTTGTCAGGGGCTTAGAAAAGTGTCTAGCATACTGAAAGTGTTTGGACTTGTTGAATAGAAAGATGACTAGAGAGCTGGGCTCTGCCAGGGAAGAGGGAAGGGCCATGCTATGTGGCAGTGATGTTTGGAAGCTGGAGGTGAGGCTGAAAAGACCCAGTCCTGGGCACTTCCTCCTAGAAGCGAAAAGTGATACCAGGTGGGAGATATTGAGAAGTAGCCGAGACACAGCGACACCCACTCTGTGGAACTTCTACCCTCTTGCCAGAGGACCTCTAGAAATGAGGTAGATGCTCACTGCCCAGGGTGCCTGACATAGAAGACTGTGTAAAGCTGTTGTTTGGATTATCCAATGGGCTCCTAAGGTCATGTTCGATGTAATACCAAGATTAATTCCATAAACTGGACTTGGGTAAAACCTAAAACATGGCTTGAGAAATGGATACAAATAGTAAGACAAAAAGCAGTCAGAAAAGAAATAAAAACTTGAGCTATCTGACTTTTCCTAAAGGGATTCTTTTTTTTTGTTGCTTGCTTCTAATATTTGAAGACTTCCAGGAGTATTCAGTTTGTCCCTTAAAACCCAACAGTGTTTACACAGGAATCTATTAGCCCTCCAACTGAGCTTTTGGAGAAATGGAGATTTTACAGTGGGAAAGTTTCACATAATATCCTACCTTCCAAAGTATGATTAACAGCAGTCCTATTTTCAAATCTGTATTAAGTCCTTCTACATAGTTTGCTTAGCTTTTAGTTCAGTTTTGAATTATCATGAGCTCAATTTACCCCTTCAGTATGGGAAGACATGGCATACAGCCCCGGCCCAGGTCTCAGGAGTTCTTCCCTTACCCAGCTCAAAACTCCATACACAGGCATTCAGACAGGCTGTTGACCCTAAAAACCCAGTCTCCCACTTTTCTAGCACACGGCAACACACAGTCTACCTACTCACCCAGATCCTTGCTTCTCTGGCCCACGGGCTGTGGTCGGAGGCTGCTGGTGGTAGAGCCTGCAGATGGGAAGGGCTTTGGCAAGGTGGTGTGGGTGGCCTCAATGGCAGTGGTCCCTGGTACCTGCGTCACAGAAACTGGCTGTGCTGCTGTCCCTGGAACTGATGGGCTCTGATCTGCTTTTGCGGTCTCACCTGTAAGAAAGTGGAATTACACTGGGGCTTACAGAATAGCTGGTAAGCTCTTCTGGAGAGAAATAAGTAGTTCTTGAACACTAGCTATGAGCAAAGTCCTGTGCTAGATGCTGTGGAGGAATGTACAATCTGGATGAAGGAAGAAGTCGATAAATGAACCAAAGATGAAATAATGATAAAATATTTAAAAGGCAGCTCAAACAATAGCCACATAAACAAGGCTGAGCATGATTAATCATCAAATTAATTTGCCATACACCAGAAACAATGGTTCACGGATATATATGATGTTTCAGTTAGTGTTGGCCTAGAGGTAAGGGGTGCTTTCAGGGTTTCATTGTTTTACAGAATGTATCTTAGATGTTTTGGTTGTGGTTCATGAATAGACAACTAACTCTTCTAGGTCCCAGTTTCCTCATCTATAAAATGGGGTAACAGAACTAATCAGATGGTAAAGACCATCTCGTTTCTTCTTCTAAACGTTACTCCTCATCCACATGTGATGATTTAGATTGCTTCCACAATTTTAAATGCTCTAAATTTATTATGAATTATTTCTGAATTTATTATGAATTATAATTTATTATGAATTATTTATTATGAGCTATTTATCTGAATTATTTATGTTGAGGGCATGGGGGGCAAGTGGCCCACTGGACCTTGGGGTTGTATAGAGAACCATGGGTCTGCATCAGAAGGAAACACCACATGGTCTCCAAAGTGAACAGCACCCCAGTCCTGGGAGGGAACAGCAGCCACCCTCACCTATGCCGGTTGGACCCCATGGCAGGTGTGCCATTCTGCATTTGTTCATCTGTATTAGTTTCCTGGGGATGCTATAACTAATTACCTTAAACTCAGTGGCCCTAAACAACAGGAATATAGTCCCTCAGAGTTCTGGAGGCAGAAAGCTGGAATCAGTATCACTGGGCTGACCTCCCTCCAGAAGCTCTAAGGTAGACTCTGCTTCTTGCCTCTTCTGTTTCCTGGTGGCAGTGGCATTCCTTGACTTGACACCCTGCCAGTCTTCAAGGCCAGCATCCTCAGTTCTCACTCTGCTCTACTTTCATTCGGCCTACTCTTCTGTGTGTGTTAAATCTCCCCCTCCCTCCTCTTAGGAGGATATGTGTGATTGCATTGCGTCTCCCTGACAACCCTGCTCTCAGACAGTCTAGGATCACCACCACACCCTGCCCCAGCCATCTAAAGATCCTTAACGTAATCACATCAGCACAGCCTCCCAACCTTTTTGCCCCTACCCCTTTCTTGCTGTGTAAGAAGACATCTGCAGATTCCAGGATTAGGATACAGATTTCTTTTCAGGGGTTTTTTCTTCAGCCTATGATAGCATCCTAGCTCTAGCAGTAACTCTGCTTAAGGATGAAGCATCTTTGGTACACAGATCAGCAGGCCAAAGTGGGTAGCATCTCATATAGAAAGCTCTACACTCTGTGGGAGGCACCCAGCCTCCTCTTGGACATGGAACTGCGTGCTGGGCCATGTCAGACTGCAGCCCTGTCCAGACATGCAGCCAAACATGAGGTGGGGTAGGGTGTCCAGACCCACTTCCCAGCACTGGGACTTGCCAGTTTCCCCACCTTGACACTGTCACCTCCTGTGGGAGTCAGAGCATTGACCTGGAAGCACAGGTCAGCACAGAACACCCTGGAACTGGGCTGGAGTTTGGCCATCCTGTCTGCTCTTGCAGGGCTAGCCTGGCAGGGCAGGAAGCGGATCCCGCATTTACCCTGATGCTTGCTAGTGGTTGGTCGTCTTTAAATCCGCATGGAGACTGTGCCAGACTAATTGCTAAAGAGCTGGCAGCAGCCTCAGGGGTTCAGCCAGTCTTCACACCATCCTTGGGCAAAACTAAACCTGAGTGATTTATGACGTTTCCATTACTCTAAAGGAACTGAACTTTCATAACAAGTCCTAGGGAAGTTTCTAATTTCTCCAAAGTACTCCTCTGTTATACCCTCTGGTAAATGCTACCAGGCATTAATGCCTCTTTAGGGAGACACAGGCTCAGGTTCATACAGGGAAAAGCCATTTAACAGAATCACTCATATATTTTATGAAATAAGATATATTACTAATTTGGAGAGAAATCTATAAATAAACTGACAGTTCATTGTACTTGCAAATTATTAATTAAAGCACAATTAATTAAATTAAAAGAAAAACTTACTTGAAAATAGTGAATATTTTTTGCCACTTTAAACTCATTAGATACTAAGGATCTGGATTATCTTTTTCTCCTACCATTGGCTAATTCTGAGGTTGCCAACCTGCTTCCCTGCCAGTCTGCCTTTGCTGATATTGATTTGCTAGATAGCAAATGAAATATCCTGTGGGCAGCCATTTCTGTTATTTGCTTAGAACACAGATATTTTCAAGCATAAATAAATTCAACCAACAGAACCATCTCCTTGGTCTTCCACACTCTTCCATGGAAGACCTAGTCATTTTTTCCCGCTCTCCTTCAAGGAATAGAACTATCTCTAAGAGAGAGATAGAGAAAATACCCCAAATGATTCCAGTTCCTTATTGAATATAATGCCTGGTGTGATACCAAGTGAATTCTTCATGAGACCAGGTTCCTTTTGAGCAATTTGAAATAAAACTACTAAAAAATAGTTTCTTTGTACAACTTCAGGTATATGGAAGCTTAGGCTTTTTTCAAAGATTTTCATGGGAAAACATTTCAAAACTTCCCGCAGACTCTTGACATATTATTCTTTGGATAAGGTCAAGAATAGCTCCAGACTCAACCGCACCAAGGGATCCCCCAGCTGCCTACACCTGGACATCATTAGGATTGCAATGGGGGTGATCCAGGGCTCTATTCACAGAGATTCTGATCCCCTGATCTAGGGTGGGCCCAGGAAATCTGATTGGAGAAGCTCCAGGAGACTGGACTTTTGGCCCCAGCCCTCACCAGCCTGGCCATGAGGCTTTCTCCAGTCTTCTGAGCCTGGCTCCCTTTGCTGTAAAGTGGAGATGGTCAGACCTACTTGGGGGGCTGTTGTCACAGTTAGAGATCATGTCTATAAGGGGGCTGCACAGTGCTTGTCACATGGTAGACTTTTGATAAATGACAGCAGCTGACATCATCATGATACACCTGCCTCTCCCCCAGGGGAGGGTTGCGATGCTTGAGGGGATTATCCTAACCTGATTTATCTGTTCACTCACATTCTAGGAGAGATCAGGAAGCATCTTGTTAGAGGGATGTTGGGACCTGAGCACCTACTGGCCTGCATATCTCCAGTTCTCCCTCTTCCTTTAGTTTCTAAAGGAATTTTATCACTAAAGAAAGAGTGGCAACCAAGGGGGCCACCCTTTTTACTGTTCTCACTGGATTTTTTATTTGAATTGTTGAGACTCACTGCATGGTGGGACTGTCACTTGAAAGAGAGGTTCCATTAATTTTGAGGCTGGATAAGACCCCAGTATCTCTTTTATGCTGGAATCCTTACAGCTGAGCTCAGAGTCTGCAACCAAATGTGCTCAACACATGGTTACTGAATGACTGAATTTAATTTTTCAGACTCAGACAACTCTGGATGGTCTCGTGATAAGAGGCTGATAGTGAGAAATAGAGATGATGTCATGGGAGATATGGTCGTGGGAGATATGGCTTTTGCTAGTTTTAAATGTGCATAGCAGCATTGGAATTCCCTGCTTGTCCAGTGGTTAGGACTTGGTGCTTTTACTGCCAAGGATCCAGGTTCAATCCCTACTTGGGGAACTAAGATCCCACAAGCAGGATGGTATGGCCAAAAAATATACGTACGTAGCAGCACAGTGTGAGAAGGTGCCAGCTCCATCACATTCCTCCTGGTGGTCAGTGAGTCAGGCCTGCTGGGTGGGCGGTGCTAAGCTGGGCCGTGGTGCAGGGGCAGATAGAGAAGTTTTGGAACTAGTCTCTGCTATGGAGGACCTAGAAACCAACTGATCTGGTCATCTCACCATTGCTTACGCTTGGTTTCTCTCCCCTCCATTGCCTCTCCCCTCACCCTGACCCACTTCAGGGGGGTGCCAGTAGAGTTCTGGTGTCGTCGAGGCCCATTAGAGTGGCACCGTTGGGGAAGGTGCTGAAACATATCTGAAATGGGGCTGTCCTGGTGCTCTGCCTCAGGGGTGGGACAGGTGTCTGGCACAGTCACAGGACGGGGTGTGGAAATCTGTCCAGATTCTGGCCATGGCCCAGTGCAGAAGCCAGAAGGCCCCGGTCCCCGCTTTCTGTGCCCACTTTCTGCATGAGGAGAAGTCACTGAACTTCCCATGGGTGGGGCCATGCTGGCAGAACTGTGCTGTCTGTGGCCCCACCTGACCCAGGCCCCTCAGCAAAAGGACTCGAAGAAGTGGAGGGGTCCAAGGCCACCTCCGGGGGAGAGCGGTGTACAGGGTAAGAGGATGCTCCCTCCCTCCCTTCATGCTTTGTCCTCTCCCCGGCCCACGGCAGAAGGGGACAGGGCGCAGGGGGCGCCACCCTCTGCTTGTGGGAGGCATTAAGGAACAGTTGATTCTGTGCAGTTAAGCAAACAAAGACAGGTCTAGATTACTGGAATAATTAAGAAGTCATTAAAGATATTATTGGAGAGTAACTGGGGCAGGGAATGAAAAACATCCTCTATTTGAATGCTAAGTGCCTCAAGTCATGATTCTTTATATACACTGTAACTGGCAGAAAAAAATACAGGATAACAGAGTAGGGAGGGTTTTTGGAGCCAGACTGACTGGATGTGATTCTCAGCTCTGCTGCTTACTTGCTGTGTGGCAAAGGGCAAGTTACTAAACTTCTCTGGTGCTGCGATTTCCTCAAACTCTTAAGTTAGGGCTAAGAACAGAATTAATACATATCCGTGGTGTTGCTGGGGTGATCAAATACAAAGATCAGTAAACGTTCCAGTGATCTTGGAACAATGCCTGGCACACAGCAAAAGCTCAATAAATGCTAGCTAGCTTGTACTGCCTGTTTTAAAACCATATTCACTTTATGGATATGAACAAAGTCAGCTATCCTGTCAAGTTTCTGGTTGTTGTTCAGTTGCTCAGTGGTATCCCACTGCTGCAGCACACCAGGCTTTCCAATTCTTCACTATTTGTTTCTTCATTATTTCAAGTTTCTGGAAGTAATGTTAAATCCCACCATAAAACAACTCACAGCTTCTCTTTGATGAGAAATCAAATTATTACCCCACCCCTGGCGAAAGGACAGGAACGCATAGCATGGTTATTGCTTTTACACAGAAACCCAGAAAAAGGTATTTTCCTAGCCTGAGTTCTCTCTGTACCCGCTTAGTGGTTCACAGGAAGCTGGGTTGGCACAACCTCACAGACAGTTTTGTTTTGGCTGGTGTCGTTGAGATTAGCGGCTTGCTATTGTCAAAGAAGCCACATCACCTTCTTTGCTTCCCTTCATTTCATACCTAAGTAGAGACAGTCTTTTCCCTTTCAGCCACCAGGGAACATTTCCACACAGAATGTCATGTCATCTTCTAAAGTAGCAATACAATAAAATTCAAGGCAACAGTCATTCTGAACAAAAATGACACAAACACAGAGATAATCTCGGAATTGCATAAACAAAAAATAAAGCCTCACTCTTCAGCCCATTGATTTCTGTGCCTGCATTCCTGGCATCTGTTAAAATATTACTGGAGTCAGTGGAGCTTGACTGGTTAAGATGCTAATTTCCACCCTATCTTCTAAAACACAGTATTGCCTGATTATAAAATCAGATTTAGATGAAATCACACGTGGACACTTGCCTGCTTTGGCAGCTGGGCTTTTAGATGATGAATATGTAAGAGACGATGGGTAGGTTACACCCTTTTGGGGTTTACCTTCTGCAAAAAAAGGAAAAAAAAACTATTTATTTCTGGAGCTAGAGATTTTAGATGGTTGCATCCTGATAAGTTGATTCCCTCCTTCTGATTTGTTTCTCTTGAGTTTAATGAAATCAGAAAGTCTCCACCCCCTCCCATCCTTTGCTGAATTGTTGATTACAGTGAGAAAGTCAAGTGGCATTGTGTTTTTCTGTATTGCCTGTGTTTTATTAATATTAGAAAGGAAGCCATAACATCTTCATGACCCAGAATTAACATGAGCAACCCTTATTTGCTTGTGAAGATGTGACCTGGAGGTGAAGTTTTCATTCGTGTGACTCTGAATGTTGAACCAGGTCAGTAGATGAAAATCCTCCCTACACTCTCCTGGACAAGAGAGCTCCGGTGGCCGACTGGCTGTGCTTGAACAACTACCTTTCACGTTCATGGACCCTGTGGGACCCATTTGAATTCCACAGCACTCGAGAAACTTGAAAGTAGGTAAACAGAGATCAGCCTTGGAAATAGCCATTTGTTGCCCACCCAGGGAGTGCAAGTTTAGATAAGGAATGCTAATGTGTATCAGGGAAATGGTGGAGGCATAAACAAGAAAAAGGCCTGGGGCTGGGTAGGCAAGTCTCAGGCCTGGTGTGACTGAACAAGCCTGTGAGGACTGCTGCCTACGGTGGTCCTCTGCCAGGGAGTCAGCCTGAAGTTCCACCAGGGAGCCTCATTCTAAGGAAATGGAAACTGTCAGTAGAACACAAGCCCCCCTGAGGCAGGTAATTGGTCTCACTAGGTGACTGTTAAGTCCCCAGGGCCTGGGGGTAGTGTCTGGAAGGTAGTAGATGCTCAGTAAGTATAACTGAGGAATTACCTTAGTGCTTAGATCTCTGTTCCCTGGTAGCTCAGACAGTAAAAATTCTGTCCTGAATGCAGGAGACCCAGGTTTAACCCTTGGGTTGAGAAGATCCCCTGGAGAAGGGAATGGCAACCCACTCCAGTATTCTTGCCTGGAGAATTCCAAGGACAGAGGAGCCTGGTAGGCTGCAGTTCATGGGGGTCACAAAGAGTTGGACATGATTGAGTGACTAACAGTTTCAGTTAGATCTCTGTTAAAATTTAAATACACTCGGAAGGGGTCTCACCTGTTATGTGATATTTCCACCTGATCATGAAAGCATTTTTAACTATCAACCCAAGGGAATATTTTTATAGGATGGGCTTGAAGAGGAGACGGTGTAGAGTGTCAAATAAGAGATGGTCAGTGGAAAAGAATCTAGTGCCTGAGTTCACCAAAGGTCCTTCTGGCACAAGGAACAGCAAGAGTCATGAGGTAGAATGGGTAACAGGGTCTCAGGAAGGGTTTGGGATTGAGAGCCAGAAAATCTAGGTTTCTGTTTCTATTTTACCAATGATTAACTGCCTCAATCTCTAAGACTCTTGGTGTTTTTTTTTTTAATTCAGAAAATATGGATAATGATATGGACCAACTTACTATACAATGTTGTAGGGATCTGAAGGAAAAAAACAGTTAAGATGTTTTGGAACCATATATCACCATAGAGATGCAAAGAAGTTATTCTGGTGTTAGCTATGAATGTCACTCAAGGTGAGAAAGAGCCAAATGTTTGGGCTCATGGGAGTTACTTCATCTCATGAAAGCCCACCTAGAGCAGGGCTGGGCACCCTGGTTTGGCCCTGCTCCAGGTGGACAGTGTGTGCTGTTCGAAGTCATTGTCTTGTCTGACTCTTTGCGACCCCATGACCTGTAGCCCACCAGGCTCCTCTATCCATGGGGTTCTAGGGGCAAGAATACTGGAGTGGGTTGCCATGCTCTCCTCCAGGGGATCTTTCTGACCCAGGGATCAAACCTGTGTCTCTTGCATCTCTTACTTTTTCCATATTGGCAGGCGGGTTCTTTACCACTAGCGCCAACTGTGAAGCCCAGGTGGACAGTGAGTGGGGCTATTTCAGACCCAAGGAGGGTGCCTTGGTGAGGCCTCACTTTATCCACAGCAAACGCCAGAGGGACACCGGCTCCTCAGTTTCCTATTCTTCCCACATCTAAAACCCTGTGGTTCTCTCTGTTTCTATTCAGAAGAAAAAGGAGCCTGAGCTCAGCTTTCTGAAATGTGGATCAGAGGAGAAACAGGCAGCGTTAGGAAGTTCCTCTCTGACCTTTCCCATCTCTGAACTGTGGAAAGACTGTGCTGAACAAAAAGACACAGCCCCTCTCCTGCCCCTCCCAGCCTGCCAAAGTGAATTAATTAAAGACGCATAGCAACATGTGACAATTGGAAATAAAAGCCTAGAGAAACATCACGAAGGCATCTGAACCTTCAGAAGAGGACTCTGACATGATCCAGCAAAACTCGCTGGCCGTGAGCCACTGGACAGTGAATGAGCAAGCTCTGGCCGCTGTCAGCTGAGACCCTTATGTGGCATTGTGCTCTCCACGCTCATTCGCTGGTGGTCTTTGCAGAGCACATATGCTTATTATCAATGGCAAAAAGTGTTTCTGGTTAAATGTCACCAGGTGGAATGAGATGACACAGCAGTTGAGACTTATAGGGAATAACACAGCAGACTGATTTTCATTAAAAAAATCCAAAACATCTCTACTCTCATGGCATTAATTTTTCTTTTAAACCTCTATTAGGATTCTTGGATTGCAGGCTAAGCACCGAAGACCGAAACCCTCTTATTCCCCCAGGAGCTACTTGGTAAACACCAATGTGGAGATTATCCTTCTAAGATTGGCAAATTTGTATTCTAGACCTTAGTATTTTCATATGGCCTCTGTTTTGTTATGAGGTAAAGCTCACAGTACTATGATTAATGACCTCCCACTACCTGACATAGAAACTGGTATAGTTTGAGCCCTGGGTGTGCAGAATTCCATATTTAAGAGGAAACAGAGGTTGCTCAAGTTAAAAGATCTGATTGTAGTCCTACTAAAATTATGAGAAAAGGATAGTAGAGGTTGGGACACAGGGCATCTAAAGGTGCAAAAATCCCACCCAGATTGGAAGGCCTGCTATATTATGAGACATTTCTCTCTTCCTTGCTATATCTGGCCTTCCACAGGTGGTGCCTTCTCAGGAGAGTCACATGGCTCCTGATTTTGTGGGGAATGCCAGAAAAGTTTGCTAGAATGTATTTAAAATCCTGCAGTGCCTCTTAGGAGAAAATGAGAGATTCAATGTCCAGAGCAGAGTAAAAAGTACAAGGTGAAGACAGAATACTGTCTTGTGCTCAAACATTGATGGGGCGTGTCAAAAGCTGGAAGGGCTCCCAGCAGCCAAACCTGGAAAATTTGAGCATCAAGAAGAATAATGGTGACAATAGTCTATAGCATGTTGTATTTTAAAAAACAGTCTGTATGTCCATCATGGTACTTGGAAAAATAGTTGTGTGTGGGGAGGAGGGCTCATTTATGTAAGAACACTAGCTATTAAATGTATTAGAATAAGGATAATTTTTTAATTTCTGACTTTACTCTTGCTACGGCAAGGATCACTGATGGATGTTAAAACCATTGGGTGAATTTTGGGTGGGGGGACAAGCTATTCATGCTGTTTTCAAGTATCACCCTACAGATCACTAATTAATTACAATTGCTATCTTTACCATGGAGAGAGATTATAAAGTATCCAAGTTATCAAATTAAGCATCACCAACAAATGGACAAAATGACATTATGTGTCTCCTTATGACCATTTATGATACTACACAATGGATGTGCTATGTTACTATCTATGTAGTATCGTTCTAAAATATTTAACTTGAATCCAAGCATGAGGCAATAACCAGACCTATTTACGGTCCAGATTGTGGAACATAGTCCTAGATGACTGGCTGAGACTTCAAACATATCATCGCAGGACTTCCCTGGTGGTCCAGTGGTCAAGAATCAGCCCGCCAATACAGGGCACAGGGGTTCGATCCCTGGTCGGGGAGATTCCACATGCCACAGACCAACCAGGCCCACGTGTCACAACTATTGAGCCCACATGCCCTAGAGCCTGTGCTCCTCCAAGAGAAGCAACCACAAGGAGAATCCCATGCACTGCAACGAAGACCCAGCACAGCCAAAAATAAATAAAATTAAAAAAAAATGTCATTGCTACTCATGACCAAAAATGGAAGTGTGGTGGTGGACAGGTCTAGATTAAAGGAAACCAAATAGACATGACAAGTAAATACAATGGGTGATCTTTGATTGTAGATCCACCCCCTAACAGAAGAAGAAATTGTTGTGAAGAATATTTGGGGTATAGTTGGATATACCCCAAACTGAATAAGACTATCTCTTATTTTTCGTATTTATTAATATTCATTAACATTATTGTAGCAATGCAAATTCTTTTAGGCATTGTACTGTGGTTATTTGGGAAAATGCTTTTGTCCTTGCCAGATGTGTGCTGAAGCAGTAAGGGATGATTGTCACCATGCCAGCGGCTTACTGTCACACAGTTCAAGCAAAATATAAACAGATAAAGCAAGTGCAGGAAAATATTACCAGTTGGTGTATCTGGCTGAAGGGAATATGGGCATTCATTGTACTATCTTTTCACTTTTCCATATACTTAAAAGTTTTCAAAATAAAAGGTTAGGTTGGGGAAATTCACAAAAATAAAAAGCGGGGAACAGGCAGGTCATGATAATACAGAGATACTTGGTTATCTTTTTACTGTGAAGGCACACTAGCCATTAGGTCATTGACGTTACCTCTTTGGAAGAGGGCAAAAAAAAAAAAAGTGAAAATGATTATCTATAAAATCCTATGAAGCCAGATAGTGAGAACTGATTAACAGTGAAATAATTAGTCTTAAAAAAGAAATCTCAAATACAGTTGTAGCTCAGTTCTCTAAAAGCCTGTCCTTATCTATTCATTTACCAGACTTCTCAAGGAATAAGCTGGATATGAGGAACATTTGGCATAACTAAAGGAGTAACTCAAAAACCCAAGTTATTAAATGTAATTCACTTAATTAAAAGTTTGATTGGACTTACTGATAGCTGCTGTGTGTTTAAAATGAGTAATTGGAGTCTTTTTGTATTTCCAGACTTGGTAGTGATTTATCACTGTAATTAGAATTCATTGTTTCATGATCCTAATTATCAGAAGAACTAATGCTTCAGATTTTTATGTAAGGAGGTGGGCCATAAAATAAAGCTAACGGCACACTGAAAAGAGCACATTTCGTCCCCTGAGGTCACTTAACCCAGGAGTCAGTTGTAGGGCAGCACTTCTCCGGGGCCTAGACGTACCTGAGACGACAAAGGATTCTCTCCATCGTGGAAGGGATAATGACCAGACACCGTTGGAGTAACTCCCTTTATAGCCAGACTGTCCAGCCACTTTCCGAACAAGTATTTTCCCTCCTGAATTATCAAGCACGCCACTGTGAAGAGAGAAAAAACTGTTTTTGAAGAAAGAGGAGAAGAATATTGTTTGACATATAATAGACTATGAAACCAGTCACCATCTTAATGTTTTTCTTATTCTACATGTTATACATTAAAATTTTTTTTAAATTGCAGTATTGTTGATTTACAATGTTGTGGTAGTTCCAGCTGTGTAGCATAGTCATTCAGTTATTCATGTACATGCACTTATTCTTTTTCACATTCTTTTCCTGTACAGGTTATTACAGAGTATAGACTTCCCTGTGCCATACAGGGGGCTTCCCTGGTGGTGGCTCAGATGGTAAAGAATTCGCCTGCAATATGGGAGGCCTGGGTTTGATCCCTGGGTTGGGAAGATCCCCTGGAGGAGGGCATGGCAACCCCCTCCAGTATTCTTGCCTGGAGGATCCCCAAAGACAGAGGAACTTGGTGGGCTGCAGTCCATGGGGTCACAAGGAGTCAGACACAACTAAGTGACCGTGCGTACCTGAGTGCTTATCGCTTCAGTTGTGCCCAACTCTTTGCAACCCGCTGGACTACAGCCCACCGGGCTTTTCTGACCATGGGATTTTCCAGGCAAAAATACTGGAGTGGGTGGCTCTGCCCTCCTCCAGGGGATTTTCCTGACCCAGGGATGAACCCATGACTCTTACATCTTCTGCATTGGCAGGCAGGATCTTTACCACTAGCACCACCTGGGAAGCCCACAGAAGGGTCTTGCTGGTTATCTATTTTATATATAGTAGTGTGTATATTAATCCCAAGTTCCTAATTTATACACCCCCCCACCCATGTTTTCCCCTTGATAACCCTAAGTTTGTTTTTGAAATCTGTGACTTGTTTCTGTGAGGTGTTTTTTTTTTTTTTGTAAATAAGTTCATTTGTATAATTTCTTTTTAGATTTTGCATATAAGGGATATCTTACAACATTTCTTTTTCTGACTTCACTCAATATAAGTCCTGTAAGTCTAATATTGCTCCTTGGAAGGAAAGTTATGACCAACCTTGATAGTATATTAAAAAGCAGAGACATTACTTTGCCAACCAAGGTCCGTCTAGTCAAGGCAATGGTTTTTCCCATGGTCATGTATGGATGTGAGAGTTGGACTGTGAAGAAAGCTGATCGCCGAAGAATCGATGCTTTTGAACTGTGGTGTTGGAGAAGACTCTTGAGGGTCCCTTATACTGCAAGGAGATCCAACCAGTCCATTCTAAAGGAGATCAATCCTGGATGTTCATTGGAGGGACTGATGCTAAAGCTGAAACTGCAATACTTTGGCCACCTCATGCGACGAGTTGACTCACTGGAAAAGACTCTGATGCTGGGAAGGATTGGGGGCGGGAGGAGAAGGGGACGACGGAGAATGAGATGGCTGGATGGCATCACCGACTCTGTGGACATGAGTTTGAGTGAACTCCGGGAGTTGGTGATGGACAGGGAGGCCTGGCGTGCTGTGATTCATGGGGTCGCGGAGAGTCGGACACGACTGAGCGACTGAACTGAACTGAAGTCTAATATAAGTGAATATATGTCCATTCACTCTAAGTCCATCCATGTTGCTGCAAATGGTATTATTTCATTCTTTTTCATGGCTCATATTCATTGTATATAGATACCATATCTTCTTTATCCATTCTTCTGTCTGGATATTTAGGTTGCTTCCATATCCTGGCTATAGTTCATAGTGGTGCAATGAACACGGGTGCATGTGTCTTTTTGAATTATGGTTTTCTCCAGATACATGCCCAGGAGTGAGATTGCTGGATCACATTACAGTTCATTTTTACTTTTTTAAGGAACCTCCAAACTGTTCTCCATACTGGTGGTATCAATTTACATCAGCAGTGTGGGAGTGTTTCCTTTTCTCCACACCCTCTCCAGTGTTAATGGTTTGTAGACTTTTTGATGACGGCCATTCTGATCAGGGTGAGGTGATACCTCAGTATTGTTTTGATTTGCATTTTTCTGATAATTAGTGATTTAAATATCTTTTCAGGTACCTTTTGGCTATCTGCATGTCTTCTTTGGAGAAATGTCTATTTAGATCTTCTACTCATTTTTGGATTGAGTTGTTTGTTTCTTTGACATAGAGATACATGAGTCATTTTTATATTTTGGAGATTAATACCTTGTCAGTAGCTTTGTTTGCAAATATTTTCTCCCATTCTATTGGTTGTCTTTTCATTTTGTTTATGGTTTCCTTTGCTGTGTAAAAGCTTTCAAATTTAGTTTGCCCCATATGTTTATTTTTGTTTTTGTAACTCTAGGAGGTAGATCCAAAAAAGATATTACTGCAACTTATGTCAAAGAGTGTTCTGTCTATGGTTTCCTTTAAGAATTTTATAGTGTCTAGCCTTACTTTTAGCTCTTTGAACCACTTTGAGTTTACTTTTGTGTTAAAGACTATTTGTTCTAACTTCATTCTTTTATACATGGCTATTTAGTTTTCCCAGCTCTTATTGAAGTCGGAGAAGGCAATGGCAAGCCACTCCAGTACTCTTGCCTAGAAAATTCCATGGATGGAGGAGCCTGGTAGGCTGCAGTCCATGGGGTCGCTAAGGGTCGGACACGACTGAGCGACTTCACTTTCACTTTTCACTTTCACACATTGGAGAAGGAAATGGCAACCCACTCCAGTGTTCTTGCCTGGAGAATCCCAGGGACGGGGGACCCTGGTGGGCTTCCGTCTATGGGGTCACACTGAGTCGGACACGACTGAAGTGACACAGCAGCAGCAGCAGCTCTTATTGAAGAGACTGTCTTTTCCCCACTGTATATTCTTGCCTTCTAAATTAATTGACCATAAATGCATGGGTTTATTTCTGGGTTTTCTATCCTATTCCATTGATCTATATTTCTGTTTTTGCTCCAGTACCATACTGTTTTGATTACTGTAGTTTTGTAGTATAGTCAGAACTTGGGGAGCCTAATCCCTCCAGCTGTTTCTCTTTTTCTCTATAAGGTTGGTTCTTAACTTTATTTTCACATGCTATTCTTTTAGGTTTATAAATCTTTAACCATTTTTTCCCATTGACTTTTAAAAAAAGTTTAATCAGAAGATAATTACTTTAAATATTTTGTTGGTTTCTGCCGTCATCAACATGAATCAGGTACAAATTTATTTTTTTAAAGTCTTTATTGATTTTGTTATATTATTATTTCTGATTTATTATGTTTTGATCTTTTGGCCACAAGGCATTTGGTATCCCAGCTCCCTGACCATGAATCGAGCCTGCATCCCTTGCATTGGAAGGTGAAGTCTTAACCACTGGACCACCAGGGAAGTCTCCAATTTTTTTTTTTAATTGGAGGAAAATTGCTTTATAATGTTGTATTGGTTTCTGCCATACAAAATGCAAATCAGTCATAATTATATATGTGTATATGTATATCTATATATGTGTGTGTGTGTATATACCTTCCCTCTTGAGCCTCCCTTCCCACCTCTCCCCCCATCACACCCCTCTAGGACATCACAGAGCACCAGGCTTGGCTTCCTGTGCTATAAAGCAACTCCCCACCAGCTATCTTACAGATGATAGTGTATGTATATATATCAGCGCTACTTTTTCAATTCATCCCACCCTTCCACTGCTGCTGTTTTTCTTTCTCTTTGTGGCCCTATGAACTATATCAGTTCAGTTCAGTTCAGTCGCTCAGTCATGTCCGACTCTTTGCGACCCCATGAATCACAGCACGCCAGACCTCCTTGTCCATCACCAACTCCCAGAGTTCACTCCCGGAGTTCATGTTCATTGAGTCACTGATGCCATCCAGCCATCTCATTCCCTGTCATCCCCATCTCCTCCCACCCCCAATGCCTCCCAGCATCAGAGTCTTTTCCAATGAGTCAACTCTTCGCATGAGGTGGCCAAAGTCTTGGAGTTTCAGCTTTAGCATCAGTCCTTCCAATGAACACCCAGGACTGATCTCCTCTAGAATGGACTGGTTGGATCTCCTTGCAGTCCAAGGGACTTTCAAGAGTCTTCTCCAGCACCACAGTTCAAAAGCATCGATTCTTTGGCAATCAGCTTTCTTCACAGTCCAACTCTCACATCCATACATGAACACTGGAAATGGAATTCTCCAGGCCAGAATACTGGAGTGGGTAGCCTTTCCCTTCTCCACGGGATCTTCCCAACCCAGGGATCAAACCCAGGTCTCCCTCATTGCAGGCAGACTGAACCAGAAATGTTGAGGTAAGCTCCTTCTTTGCGCATTCTCTGGAGAGTTTTTTATCATGAATGTGTGTTGAATGTTGTCAAAAGCTTTTTTTGCATCTATTGAGATAATCATGTTGGCTTTTATTATTTAGTTTGTTACTATGGTGCATCGTACCAGTTGATTTGTGAACACTGAAGACTCTGCACCCCTGGCATAAATCCCACTTGATCATGGTGGATGATCTTTTTAATGTATTATTTGATTCAGTTTGCTAGTGTTTTGTTGAGTATTTTTGCATCTATGTTCATTAGTGATATTCAGCCACCATCTTTATTTAGAGATATGAAAGCAGGGAGAGCAAGAGGACCTTCACGTTGCAGTCCAACCCCATGCATGGTGCTTCCATCACATGGCCTGGCAGCTGACCTCCCAGGTCTGATGTCCTTCTCTTTCATATGACAGGACCTGATCATGCTTTAAATTTCTTCTTTTTGGTTTCTTATATATAAGTACATATATATGTATGCATATGTATGTGTGTATATATATATATATATATATATAAAAATGATGATTTAATTTAATCCTCTTTTTTATTTATTTCTTTTTCTTTCACAAGTTTCTCTTTGATGTCTTAATTCCTACTGGTTCTCCCTGAAGTAAAACCTCTTTCCTGACAAATTTCCAGTTTGGTTTTGTGACATCACAGAATGATCTCAACTATTTCAAAGGGTGGTACAATATTTTTAGAAGCACATTATTCCTCTTATTTTGGGCCAGGGAAGGTGTGTAAGCTAAACTAAACTCATTTAAAAGAGTCCCCAAAGGTTGGACATTGTTTCTTTAATTTCTAGGATTTTGGAGGTTTTAGATCCTGATATGGCAGTAACTGACATATCTATCTCTTTGCTTCCATTGAAGCAGGGGCTCCAGTAAGTCATTTCCTTGCCCCAGAGCCTAACATGGCTCCCTTGGGCATCTGTAATTTACAGAATGGGGGAACTGAAAAAGTCCTTAGATTTGTTCCCATCAACACCCTTCCTTCTCTACAGGAGTGAGCGCTGCAATTTCCTTCCCTCCCACCTCCATGGTGAGTCAACAACTTTCAACACTCAACTTCCTAACAGCTCAAAAGGAAAGAAGGTGATAATAATACTTGACATATAAAACCCTTAATTGCTTTTGAATCATTCCCACTCCTGGTATCTCACTGAGTTCTCCCAGCAAACCTACCAGCTGTGGAGCAAAGGGAATGCTGTCGTTCCCACTTCACAGAGATAGGCTTGGGCAGGTCGAGGGAGCCTGTGACTCCAGACTTCATAACTTCTAAATTACAAGGGAGGGATGTGAACCCAGGTCTCAGCGACCTGGAATCCTGGGTTTGCCCCACATGGTCACAGTTGTCTCTCAGAGTTCAAAAGCTGCAGGCATCTCCCCACATCAAGTCCCCATCTCTCCCTCACAGCATTGCAACCCTGCCTGCCCTTCTCCGGGGAGCTCTCAGTCAGGGCCCCTCACTCTCCCAGCCACAGCAAGGCCAGTCCCAGCTTTGCTGACAAACGACAAGAGTCTCACTACCATGTTTCTGTTCATGCTGTTCTCTTCTCTGGAGAACCTGGCAGTCTCCCCAATACCTCCTTCTCCATGGCGTTGCTACACCACTTCCATGGCTCAGATGGTGAAGAATCTGCCTGCAATTCAGGAGACGCCAGAGATATGGGTTTGATCACTGGTTTTGGGAAGATCCCCTGGAGGAGGGCATGGCAACCCACTCCAGTTTTCTTGCCTAGAGAATTCCATAGACAGAGGACGCGTGCGGGTTACAGTTCAAGGGGTAGCAGAGAGTCAGACAATACTGAGTGACTTTCACTCACTTCACTTTCTAACAATGCCTTTGAATCTTGTCTTTCCACGATGACTCTGATTTTATTTTGTAAAAATTCCTTGAGTTAACTTTGTCTCTCAGCTGGAACGGAAATCTTCTCCTGGGACGACACTAGTTTTGCTTCTGTGTTCGAAGGCCCATCTCTGTGTGGATGCGCCTCACGCTGACTTGTGAAAGCTGGTTGTTAGGTTCAGGATGGTGCCACGGGGTTCATTTCACAATGGCAGCTTGAAATCAGCCACAGTGGGAGTATTTATACTATGGACGTTGATAAATCAGCATCTACCCCCCCTCCTCCTTTTAAGAGGGTTAACTGGTAAACACTGACCAGCACACCACTGGCATGGGCTGACAATTCAAATTATTTTTTAAAAAATTATCCCAATTATCCCATGGTCCCTTATTCATAACTAGTAAATAGAAATAGCTCTTATCTTTTTATATTCTTCTGGGGGAAATTTTTCTGTCCCTGGATTTATATTCCGTTGTACTGAGGAAATGTGCAGGCAGTCATTTTTGTGTTAAAAGTCAGAAGCATTGTAGCTGCCTCTCAGCGTGAGGAAGAGGTGCTGAGTCTCGCTTTGCTCAGGCTTTTAAAAAGGGAATGGGGTACTATCAGCAATTATATGGCAATAAAATGAATAACCTGGAAGAAATGGACAAATTCCTAGAAAAGTACAACTTTCCAAAACTGAACCAGGAAGAAATAGAAAATCTGAACAAACCCATCACAAGCACGGAAATTGAAACTGTAATCAAAAATCCCAGCAAACAAAAGCCCAGGTCCAGACGGCTTCACAGCTGAATTCTACCAAAAATTTAGAGAAGAGCTAACACCTATTCTACTCAAACTCTTCCAGAAAATAGCTGAGGAAGGGAAACTTCCAAACTCATTCTATGAGGCCACCATCACCCTAATCCCAAAACCTGGTAAAGACCCCACAAAAAAAGAAAACTATAGGCCAATATCACTGATGAACATAGATGCAAAAATCCTTAACAAAATTCTAGCAATCAGAATCCAACAACACATTAAGAAGATCATACATCATGACCAAGTGGGCTTTATCCCAGGAATGCAAGGATTCTTCAATATCCGCAAATCAATCAACGTAATACACCACATTAACAAACTGAAAAATAAAAATCATATGATTATCTCAATAGATGCAGAGAAAGCCTTCGACAAAATTCAACATCCATTTTTGATAAAAACCCTCCAGAAAGTGGGAATTGAAGGGACATACCTCAACATAATAAAAGCTATATATGACAAACCCACAGCAAACATTATCCTCAATGGTGAAAAACTGAAAGCATTTCCCCTAAAGTCAGGAACAAGACAAGGGTGCCCACTCTCACCACTACTATTCAACATAGTTCTGGAAGTTTTGGCCACAGCAATCAGAGCAGAAAAAGACATAAAAGGAATACAAATTGGAAAAGAAGAAGTAAAGCTTTCACTGTTCGCTGATGACATGATCCTCTACACAGAAAACCCTAAAGACTCTACCAGAAAACTACTAGAGCTAATCAATGATTACAGTAAAGTTGCAGGATATAAAATCAACACACAGAAATCCCTTGCATTCCTATACACTAATAATGAGAAAATAGAAAGAGAAATTAAGGAAACTATTCCATTCACTGTTGCAACAAAAACAATTAAATACTTAGGAATATATCTACCTAAGGAAACAAAAGACTTGTACATAGAAAACTATAAAACACTAGTGAAAGTAATCAAAGAGGACACTAATAGATGGAGAAATATACCATGTTCGTGGATTGGAAGAATAAATATTGTAAAAATGAGTATACTACCCAAAGTAATTTATACATTCAATGCAATCCCTATCAAGCTACCAACAATATTTTTCACAGAACTAGAACAAATAATCTCACAATTTGTATGGAAATACAAAAAACCTCGAATAGCTAAAGCAATTTTGAGGAAGAAGAATGGAACTGGGGGAATTAACCTGCCAGACTTCAGGCTCTATTACAAAGCCACAGTCATCAAGACAGTATGGTACTGGCATAAAGACAGAAATATAGATCGATGGAACAAAATAGAAAGCCCAGAGATAAACCCATGCTCCTATGGACACCTTATCTTCGACAAAGGAGGCAAGAATATAAAATGGAGAAAAGACAGTCTCTTTAACAAGTGGTGCTGGGAAAACTGGTCAGCCACTTGTAAAAGAATGAAACTAGAACACTTCCTAACACCATACACCAAAATAAACTCAAAATGGATCAAAGATCTAAATGTAAGACCAGAAACTAGAAAACTCCTAGAGGAGAACGTAGGCAAAACACTCTCCGACATAAATCACAGCAGGATCCTCCATGACCCACCTCCCAGAATATTGGAAATAAAAGCAAAAATAAACAAATGGGACCTAATTAAAATCAAAAGCTTCTGCACAGCAAAGGAAACTCTAAGCAAGGTGAAAAGACAGCCTTCAGAATGGGAGAAAATAATAGCAAATGAAGCAACTGATAAAGGATTAATCTCCAAATTATACAAGCAGCTCCTGCAGCTTAATTCCAGAAAACTAAGTGACCCAATCAAAAAATGGGCCAAAGAACTAAACAGACATTTCTCCAAAGAAGACATAAAGATGGCTAACAAACACATGAAAAAATGCTCAACATCCCTCATCATCAGAGAAATGCAAATCAAAACCACAATGAGATACCATTTCACACCAGTCAGAATGGCTGCTATCCAAAAGTCTACATGCAATAAATGCTGGAGAGGGTGTGGAGAGAAGGGAACCCTCTTACACTGTTGGTGGGAATGCAAACTAGTACAGCCACTATGGAGAACAGTGTGGAGATTCCTCAGAAAACTGGAAATAGAACTGCCATATGATCCAGCGATCGCACTCCTGGGCATACACACCGAGGAAACCAGAATTGAAAGAGACACATGTACTCCAATGTTCATTGCAGCACTGTTTATAATAGCCAGGACATGGAAGCAACCTAGATGTCCATCTGCAGACGAATGGATAAGAAAGCTTTGGTACATATACACAATGGAGTATTTCTCAGCCATCAAAAAGAATGCATTTGAATCAGTTTTAATGAGGTGGATGAAATTGGAGCCAATTATACAGAGTGAAGTAAGCCAGAAAGAAGAACATCAATACTGTATATTAACGCATATATATGGAATTTAGAAAAATGGTAACCTGAACCCTGTATAAGAGACTGCAAAAGAGACATAGGCATTTAGAACAGTCTTTGGGACTCTGTGGGAGAGGGTGAAGGTGGAATGATTGGGGAGAATGGAATTGTAGCATGTATATTATCATAAGTGACCAGTCCAGGTTCGACGCATAAATTTTCCTCTGTTCATTTCTTTGCATTTGTGCTTTTTTAATAAAAATACTTTTAACTGTAAAGAAAAAAAAATTATTAAAAAAAATAAATAAATAAATAAAAATAAAAAGGGAATGGGGGAGGCCTAGGGGTTCTCAGGCTGAACTGGGGGGTGGAGATCCCTTGTGACGGTTTTAGAGGACTCCAAACCCAGACTTTGGGAAAGGCATGGACATAGAACTCTCGTCTTCTCCTGAGTTTTTCCTGTTGCCTTAAGAGAGAGATCTTGTGAGTGGATTTCACTGCAGGACGTGCGTATTTTCCAGATATACTTCTGGAGGAGGCACGGGATAGGGAATGGTCTGTCAACTCGAGGAGGTGACAGCTGTCCCAGGGGAGGAATGCACGGATGCTCGACCACCACAGGAGATACCAGAGGATGGAGAGAGCCTGGAGGCCTGTGGTTGCACTTAGGACACACTTAGGGGCTCAGAACTAAGGTAGTTTGGAGGATTTATGTAAATAAAACCTCACCTATATCCTCACTGAGGCGGAAACGCTTCATACACATTCTCTGAAAGAGCAAAACCAGTTCCACTCCTTGGCATTCCTCAGACATCCTGCATGATGCTGAACACGGCCTTGAGGTTCACCTCCTCCCTGACCCTCAGGACACTAGGATAAGCTGAGGGTCAGCATCGTGGCTTGGACGAAAGGGGCTGTCCACCACGAGGCCAGGTTTTGCTGGCTGCCATTCTCAAAATGGGCATCTGGTCAGAAATCCATGCTCAGCAGGAAGATGGCCTCTTTATTGTCCCATCTCAGAGCTCTTCCCCTCTCCCAGACTTTGGTCCCACTTTAAACACAGAAGTTAGTTCAGGCCAAGACTGAGCCTGAATATGATGCCTCAAATACGTTCATTATCTCTTTGGTTTGAAAGATCAAGGGATCATTCATAATAAGGCATCTGATTATCATACTTTATATGAAAATTAAACCCTTTAAGCTAAATCTAAATTTCTAAACCAAAGTATGCTCTCTGCAGTTTCCCAGTTCTGACTGCATGGGCCTCTGGCAGGACAGTGATGGATGGTCCCTTATGTATTTCCCACTCTTATCCACTGTCTTCAGTCCTGCCTTCTGAAAAGAGACTTGTTCTGTTTGTAAAAAATGGAACTGATATAATCCAAAGTTCCTATCTCTTTTCCCTTAATACTTCTATACATCCTCCTCATGGGTAGTGATTCCTTCTTTCTGGTCTCCTACTATATCAGCCATTGGTCAAAGAAGTCACGAGGCATTCAGTTGCTCTAGCAGCAAACCTTTTTTGAAACGGTCAAGTTCTTCTCTGCAGTCCCTCTACCCGCATCTATATTCTTCTCAGCAAGTTCCTAGGCTCCCCCCCAAATGCTGATATTGCTGAGTCCTGGTCCTTGTCAATGCCATTCCTATTTTCTCCCTAGAGGTGTGTTCATCTATCATAAAGCCTTTCCCAACTCTAACTGCTCCAAAGTCTATAACTTCATCATGTCCTCAATGTTGTACATTGAGCAATGCTGGGACCCCTCAGTTCTTACCTAAATATATCACTTGGGCTCTGGACTGGAAGCCAGGGGACACAAGTTCTAATCCTGGAAGTAATTAGCAATTTAATTAACCTCTCTATGCCTCCCTATGGGCTTCCCTGGTAGCTCAGATGGTAAAGAATCTACTTGCAATGCAGGAGGCCCTGTTTTGATCCCTGGGTAGGGATAATCCCCTGGAGAAGAGAATGGCATCCCACTCCAGTATTCTTGCCTGGATAATCCCATGGATGGAGAAGCCTGGTGGGCTACAGTCCATGGGGTTGCAGAGTCAGACACTTGTGACTTTCTCTTCTGAGGATGTTAACAGCAGCCTTGTAGGGCTGAGGCGATGCTAGGGAGAGGATCTCTGTGTAAGGGGTTACTGTCATTATGAAGACATCTTGTGAGCTCATATGAACTCGTGTGGCTCTGTACTGCACAGGAAACAAGGAAAGGCAAGAGATAGACAGCAAATGCCAGCGGAAGCAAGTGTCAACCTGGAAAAATACAAGCAGGCCTAGGATAGGCTCCGCCTCTACAGAAGTCAGTGTCTACACAAACACAAACCAGAGTGTGCTGATGGTGTTGGCGGAGCTGTGAGGGCAAGCACACATGTGTCAGGGTGTGTGAGCACACACATGTGTGTTCAAGCACAGGTAGGAGGCATGAGTGTTTGAACAAGTGATCCTGTGGGGGCAAGCACAAGTGTGTGTGTATTCACGTGTAGATTTGCATATTGCGTTGCTGCACAAAATTGATTTCAGGGTGAAAGCAAAATATTTTTATTCCATAGTTTGGAGTTAAGAAGTAGAATTTGGTGTTTGTTTCTTTAATGTTCCTCTATTTATCCTTAGTAGAGCTTTTGTATTCCCATTGAAAAACCAGCTAGCTTTTCATCTGTGTGCCGATGGGAAAAAGAGTGTGGCTGACAGAGTCTATTAGTAACTCTTAAGTCTTATTTTAGGCAGAGATTTTTTTCACTGCTTCTGCAAATTTCAGAGAGACTACTGCCTAGACATCTTGAAAGGGAATGAGTTTTAGTCCCCCCTCTCTCTGGCAGAGATACAACTGAACGATCAAGTGACTGGCCTGCAAGTAAAGTGAAAAGATTCCACAGGCCTGAATAAGTGAGAAACTTCAGCCAGTATCTGGCAGCCAAGCCCAAACTTTAGAGCCGCATCTCAAAGCAGTGCTGGGTAGTGAATAGAAGTGGGAGTACTGACTTGAGTTTGAATCCCCACTCTGATATTTTTCAATGGTGTGGCTTTAGAAAGGCTATTCAACCTCTCTTCACCTTTAAGAGGTGTATAACAGTGGTAGATAGCACGCAGGGGAGTTGTGGGGGCTGAATTAGACAACACAGGTGGAGAGCTGGACATCCACCCATCAGCCTTATTATGGAACATATTCAGTAAACATACCTTCCCTGTGTTTTGAAGCCAAGCCTAAGTGAAAGAGGTGTGAGTCTTCTGCAAAGGTCATGCCTGCCTCATTTAGGCAGTGACACAGTCATGATTCCTTCTTCCTGGACCCCAGACCAACAGCTGACCAGCCAGGACCGCCTGTCACCCTCCTCTTCACTGCTTCGTGTTCCCATTTGTCTCCAGCCGTCAACCAGAGCTGTGACATTTCTTCTCTAAACCTCTGGGCCTTCCTTAGTCATGTCCCTATTATTTCCTTGCTCAGCACATACAAGTAGAAAATATTTTTTTTACATTATCAAGAACTTTGGTTTCTTCATTGTGAACACAAAAGAGTAGGATTCTCCTCCCCTCTCATTCATGTGTAAGGAGAAGTCAGTTCTCCTTTCTAGAGAGATCTGCAAGGAGATCCAGGGCCATGCACAGATTCTGGGTCATCTCTGGGACAGGGCTGCTAGGTAAAACACAGGATGCTCACTTAAAGTTGTCCATTTTTGCTTGCTAATCAGGCAACCCTGCGCCCGGGGCTCCCCGCCCACACCCTGACTGCTTGTTCTTAAGTAACTCAGCGTTGCCCACCTGTGAACTGCAGCGCCGCACACGCTAGAATAGGAAGCGTAGACGTCGGTGCCGTAAACGTGGTACCTGGGGTCTTGGCATCCTGGTGGACACTTCACAATGAACTCGACATTCGTTATCTTCCCAGCTCTCACATCACAGCTGATCTGAGGCACAGCTGGGAATGCAAAATGAAGTCAAGATTACACCTTGTGGTAGCAGCTTATATATGGGGTGACTGTTAGGTTATAACTATTCATTTACTTGATCTCTAAAAGCGAGAGCCTGGGCTGACCCTGGATCCCCTCTGTATAATGAAAGCAGAGAGGTAATTAGGACATTCCTCAGGCCAAAAGAGCAATCACTGTCCGTTGCATTTAACCTTCTGAGAGCAAGAACAAGAGGCTCATTTCTGTGCTTAATCGAACAACTAATTAATTGGAGTAGAGAACTCTGGGAAAAGACCCACCTCCAGTGGCCAGAAATGTCAGTGTGAGTCCACAGCTGGAGAATACTGCTTTTTCAGACGCGCTGGAGCTAGCCCAGGAAAAGAGGAAATGCTCAGAAAACCTCGCAGGAGGAAGGAAAGGTATTCAGGAAGGGCGAGTTAGAGAGCACGGGCTTTGGGTCAGGACTGGCTAGGAAAAGGTGGGCCTACTGCAGCCAAGACCCCAACTAGGGGGCGCCCAGGGATGAGCAGGGCCAGGCCAGGAGGAGGCAGCTTGAGGGCTTGTGTTCTGTGAATAAGGTGGGACTCGTTGGAGGGTTTTTGAACTGGGGAGATAGATAATGAAATGATCTTTAGTCTTGGTCCTTGAGGTTGGGTCCTAGCTCCAGGGTCAAGATAGGAGCCATCTTTCCTCCTCTTCCTCAACGCTCAGTGGAAAGCTGGGGACTGCCCTGTTGGGCATCCTGGGGAAGCCCATTCATTCATCCTCCCTCCTCTTGGGCCTCGTGATGCCATAGCCAGCCTAGCAGTAGTCAGTCGGCAAGGCTGCTGGAGCCCCAAGCTTGCTCAGGGAGAAGATTACATAGATGCTATAGTGGCAGTACCTAAAAGGGGGGTGCAGCTGCGTCTTCCCTGAAAAAATTTCCCTCCTGAACTCCTGAATGAAAAGGCCTCCTAGAGGATCCTATACTGATGCCTAGGAGCTAGGAATGTATTCTCTAGAAGAGATTCTGAAACACAAACAACCGTTCAAAGAGTGAGCAGGAGGAAACTGGAAACCACCAGATGCGAGGGCTGCCTGGCAGAGATGGGGTGTTTGGACATAAGAAGGCGAGCATTAGGAGGCAAGTCACAAGTAGGACTGAGCAAGAACTGAAGGGGAGGTTTCTATGGAGTCTTCTTCTTCTTATTTTTGCTAAAAAGAACTTTCTAGTAAATGAAGTTGCCCTTGAAGGAAGGGGCAGGCAGGGACTGAACAGTTGAAGATGGGATGTCTCCACTGGGTGGGAGGTGGAAAGAAAGCCCTGCCCAGTGGTGAGAGTCAGTGATTACAAACATAGATTCCGGATCTCTGCCAGGCCACCCATCCTCAAACTGGGTTACTGCGATGCTCTCAGAGTTGTTAATGGTTTCCAGCTGTATCCAAAATGTACTTTTTTTTTTTTTTAACTCTTTTGTACCTGAATGGATCAGAGCTGCTTTTCCTTCAGACTGGAGAGAGGCCTGAAGTTAGAGCTGCCGCTCTTTTCCCAAACACCCCTCCCAGACAGTCCTGGCCACACAGGGCTGGGCCAGCATGGAAGTCCTCCTGGGAGCCCGGGGGCTGAGTATGATCACAGGCTAAAACAATTTGTGGTCCCCATGGAGGAGGGGAGCACCGTGCTTAAAATGGTTTTGTGGTTTCATTCTCCCCACCACAGGCTGCTTCCTCTCCAGTTATTTTCTTTTTATCTTCCATTCTTTTAAACCCCGATACTCAAGCCTGCATGAACCATTTTGAGTCTTGGAGCACTGTTTTAAAGAGACAATTTGAGGATGGAAGATGCTTGTGTAGCCTCTCCTTAAACTGGTTAATTGTCAGATCACTGGGTGTATAACTAAATGGGTTCAACTCTCCTCCCTTCCGCAGATCACTGTCCCATTCCTGAATGCAGCTCCTCCCTTGGATGCAAAGAAAACGAAAGCATTCCCTCTTGGCTCTTAGATGTGTGAAATAGGAAGTGACAGCTCTGTGCTCTGGGATTCCATGTGGGCGTGACTTTGGCACCTTGAGGTTCTGGACCCAACCCTTCTGGAGTTGTAAATGGGGTACGATGGAGAAGCTTGTTGCACGAATGTCATACAGTGATGGAACCTACAGCAAGACAGGTGCACAGGCAGTAGAATTTTCCATGAAACAGTTGGCTTAAAATGACAAGGGGAAAAGGGTCACACGGGAATATTTTGCTTCCTGCTCATCAATTCCCACCCTCAACTAGCCCCTTCCTTTGGGGGGAATTTGTTTGTTTTGTCTTGCTTTCACAAAGGCCTGGGGCAGTGCCTTCAATAAGATCTTCTGCTTTATCTGCATCCAGTTGGATTAGAAATCGGTGAGTTAATTTACCCCACGATAGTGGGAGGGGGGATAAAATAAAATCAAGCATGTATACTCGTGTACTTTGGAAGATGTACCATTCACTGTCCCCTGAGCCTTACTTGCCAAATCAGCTCCTCCCTGCTCCCTTCAGACCTGAGGCAGATACTTCTTGAGCTGCATTAATTTTGACTTCTCCTCTGAAGGAAGGATTATTTCCACACTTGTGAGAGGAAACACAAAGATAGATGAAAATGAACCTAAACAGCAGAGGAGAAAGAGAGAAAAGGAAAACTTCTGGGAAGGCCTGTGGGATCTTCCCAGACTAGGGATCAAACCTGTGTGTCCTGCATTGGCAGGTGGATTCTTTACCAGTGAGCCACCAGGGAAACCCCCATCCTATACACAATAGTTTGCATCTGCTAACTATCAGCTGTAAAGTGGGATAGTTCAAAAGTATGCAGAGGAAATCCAGAGATAAATCATTTCATTTGGGCCTTAAGTGGATGGATGAAAGATTCTTAGAAGGTTACAAGAAAACAGACTGCTTCACAAAGAACTGGGAAGATACTGTAAAGGAATAAACCGTGGTTTCCGTATACTCAAAGCGAGAGCAGTCAAAAAGATGCCAATGACTGCTTCTTACTGGCTGGATTTACATATTACATTTTCCAATGGTTTTGGCCATCACTCTGAAATTATAATTAGCTCACTCTCTCCAGCTTAATTTTCTGTACAAATTGAACAAATATTTGACCTTTAGACATGCTTTGTCATTGGGCCCTGTTCTTCCAATGTGCTTGATTATATGTGCTTGATTTCATTCCTTCCTGAGTGAACTTTTGTGAGTGGAAGTGAGAGAACCCTGGGCTGAAGTTACAGAGTTCCTGGGGGAGCCCAGAACTACTTCTATGGAAGCTGCTCAGAGACCTGTTTCCTGGCCATTTGCTCTGCTCCCACCTCATATGATTCCTTAAGGTTACCTTGACTTCTCAGGGCTGTTATTTTCTCGAGGGAACTCACATCAGGGCATCTCAGAATCTGTTCTTCCCAGAGGACCTTGGCACTAGACACAGGGAAAAGAGAACCATTTGCAACCCAGAGGGCAAGAACTAAAGATAACGTTTAGATGTTGTTCACTGAGGCAATGGGTCTGCTGTACTGATCTCAGAAGCAAAACAGGTACTGTCTGAGCCTCCACTTTCGTGCACCATTGGGATCTTAGAGGCACAACTGCAGATATTTCTCCTCTAAGTTGGGTTTTCTGCCTGACCTAATAATAGAGTGATTATTGGATGATGTCACATAGAATAAGCCAATGATGTAGAGGCCAAATCAAACTGTATAATCTCCTGCTTATTTTCCATTCATCTTTTCAGTGAATGTGGTTTTCCAGGCAAACCACATTGCTTCGGGAAAACAAATTTCCTCATCAATTAGAGAAGGCTGTTATAAGCTTGCCTCCTGGCTGTTAATGAGAAAGAATTATTATAACATAAAAGCACTTATGCATAAGCAGTTTTGATATGAAACTTAATTTTGTTGGATTGTGATATTCAACTAGAGTAAAATTCTATTTTTAAGAAAATCATGCAAAAACGTTAATGAAACAAAATGACCACCAAATAAAATTTTAAGATGAAAGCTTCCTTCTCCTTATTCCTGACAGCAGTGACCAGATCATGTTAATTCTTCCTTGGCAGCAAATTCTTTTGCAAAGATTCTTTTCCCTTTTGCTTAAACAGTCTTTGACCATGTTGAATCTTTTAAAAAAATTTGTTACTGGAATATAGTTGATTTAAAATGTCATGTTAATTTCTGTTGTACAGCAAAGTGATTCAGTTATATATGTATAAATTCTATTCAATGATCTTTTATCACAGGATATTGAGTCTAGTTCCCTGTGCTATATGGGAGGACCTTACTATTTATCCATCCTATATATAATCATTTTTTAAACATTTGTATTTATTTATTCAGGCTGCACTGGGTCTTCGTTGCTGCCTGGGCTTTTCTCTGGTTGCGGTGAGTGAGGGCTTAGGCTTCTTGTGGTGGTGGCTTCTCTTGTTCTGGAGCACGTGCTTAGTTGTCCTGAGGCATGTGGGACCTTCCCAGGCTAGGGATCAAACCCATGTCTCCTGCATTGGCAGGTGGATTCTTTACCAGTGAGCCAACAGGGAAGCCCGCATCCTATACGTAATAGTTTGCGTCTGCTAACCCCAAATGCCCAATCCTTCCCTCACTCACCTTCTCCTCCCTCTTGGTAACTGCAGGTCTGTTCTCTGTATCTGTGAGTCTGTTTCTGTTTCACTGATAAGCTCATTTCTGTCATATTTTAGATTCCACATATGGGTGATATCTATGATATGTCTTTCTCTGTCTGACTCACTTAGGATGATAATCTCTACATCCATCGATGTTGCTGCAAATGGCATTATTTTACTCTTTTCATGGCTGAGTAGTATTCCATTATATATATAGGTACACACCACATTTTCTCTGTCCATTCGTCTATTGCTGGACATTTAGGTGTTTGCATATTTTGGCTATTGTAAATAGTGCTGCTATGAGCATCGAGATGCATGTATCTTTGTGAATTACAGTTTTGCCCAGGTATATACCCAGGAGTGTGATTGCTAGATGACCATGTTGAATCTTTTGTCAAAAGCTATCAGTACCTTTTTACTGCCTTGAGGAAAAATTCCAAAATCTTTAAGACCTTTCCATAGTCCCCTCCATGGGGAGTATGAGGGTTAAATAAGTATTTTCCCCTTTGTATAAAAGATTTCTCAGGATGCAACAGTTGAGGGAAACCTAGGATGTGTGATGAAAAGGGTTTTTAAAGACAAAGCTAGTCACAGACACTTGCCTCAATAAATAAATCCAAGCTCCAGCTCTAAGCATGTCAAAAAGCCTATAAAGATGGGTTCTTCTAGCTAGTGTTGTCAGCCTTGAGAAAATACCATCCATACACCACAGATAAGTAATTGAATGACAGAGGTTAATATGCCTGTGGTGACACAGCTTTTGGGCAATTGCAGAAAATTTGTATGTCTAAAAATAACCTACTCTTTAAAAAATTTTTTGGCTGCACCACAAGGCATATGAGAGCTTAGTTCCCTGATCAGGGATAGAACCTGTTGCCTGCAATGTGGGGTGTGGAGTCTGGAGTGTGGAGTCTTAACTACTGGACTGCCAGGGATGTCCCTAAAAGTAACCCACTTTTAATTTAGAAAGGACTGTAATACATAATTTTCACTTGACTCTTACAAAACCCCGAGAGGCATATCATCCTTATTTTCCAGAGACAGAAGTTTGCTTGTTCAAGTCCAGGTGCCAAGTAGCAGAGCCAGGCCCTGAACTTGCGCCCTGGGGCTCCAGGCACATAGCTTTGCCAGCTCCACTTGGATGCTTCTCCCACTACTGAAGAGAAGGAGCTAAATTGTTGCCTCCCTGCTCTAATCCTGCAAGGCTTTTCTGAACTTAAAGATCATTGACAACCACTAGTGGGTGAATTGGAGAAGGCAATGGCAAGCCACTCCAGTACTATTGCCTAGAAAATCCCATGGATGGAGGAGCCTGGTGGGCTGCAGTCCGTGGGGTCGCTAAGGGTCGGACATGACTGAGCGACTTCACTTTCACTTTTCACTTTCACACATTGGAGAAGGAAATGGCAACCCACTCCCGTGTTCTTGCCTGGAGAATCCCAGGGACGGGGGAGCCTGGTGGGCTTCCGTCTATGGGGTCACACAGAGTCGGACACGACTGAAGTGACTTAGCAGCAGCAGCAGCAGTGGGTGAATACAGGAAATGTCTTGTAAATAGGTTGTCTGTGTGGGTGTGTTAGTGTGCATTTATGTGTATCTGTACACATCTATGCATTTATCCTAAACACTTGCAAGGCAACTCTTCTAGTGCAATTTTCCTTGCATTATTTGCCTATTATTTCTGAGGATTGCCATGGTAGAATTTATTCAGCTAAAGGTCTGCAGCAGAGAGTTGGCCTTCTTTCATGCCTACACACCAGAAAGAGGACTAGAAGTTAATCTACTTCCTTTTTCTAGGTTTGAAAAACACCAATCTGTGGGAAGACACTGGTGCTGGAACCAAGTGTGTTCTTGGTACCAACACCTAAAGAGCAAGAAAACATTGGGGGTTACTTACCAGTTGCTACAGCTGACAACATATGAGCTCAGTGAGGAAGCTGTGTGTGTGCTATACCCAAATCCTACGTGCACAGAGCTGTATGCTTTCAATAGCTCCAATACAATAAATAACCAAGTCCCAGAACAGTTACCGGAGAAGGCGGCGGCACTCCACTCCAGTACTCTTGCCTGGAAAATCCCATGGATGGAGGAGCCTGGTAGGCTGCAGTCCATGGGGTGGCGAAGAGTCGGACACGACTGAGCAACTTCACTTTCACTTTTCACTTTCATGCATTAGAGAAGAAATTGGCAACCCACTCCAGTGTTCTTGCCTGGAGAATCCCAGGGATGGGGGAGGCTGGTGGGCTGCCGTCAGTGGGGTCGCACAGTGTTGGACATGACTAAAGCGACAACTTAGCAGCAGCAGCAGAACAGTTACCTCTTCATACTGAGGTAGTACCTCTGGGAATTATCCACCTTTTCAAGGTTGATTGCAAAAATATTTCCATGCCTTACATGGTATTAAGGTTAACTTACTGGAGAGAACTATGTGAATAAAAGGTAATGCATTTCACCTCAAGCTAAGACTATTTCAACAGACTCTAATATAATGGAAATATTTCGGAATGTGGTTTCACTGCCTGCAGGGAATATCTTGCTGTTGTTTATCTTGCTGACTGTTGTCTTCATCATGTAGATTTCCTGCTCAGAACACTCTCAGTGTCCCCACCCTCTAAAGCAGGGCAAAGAACAAAGCTTCTCAGACTGACATTACCTAGTCCTAACCCATCTTCCAGCTGCATCTCCCATGATGCCCCAACAGTTAAGCCAAATCATGCCACTCACTATTTCCCGATGCCTTCTCACTCATGATATGTGGAAAGCCTAGAAAGCCTTCCCACCTATCTCTGCCTATAAAATTCCACTGATTTTTCATGTCCTACCTCAAATACTCCTTCAAGAAACCAATGTGAATCCTATTGTATGTGCATGCTAAGTCTTTTCAGTCGTGTCTGACTCTCTGTGACCCCATGGACTGCGGCCCACCAAGCTCCTCTGTCCATGGGATTCTCCAGGAAAGAATACTAGGGTGAATTGCCATTCCCTCCTCTAGGAGAGCTTCCTGATCCGGGGATAGAACCCAAGTCTTTGATGTCTTCTGCATTGGCAGGCGAGTTCTTTACCACTGGTGTCACCTGGGAGGCCCTTTGAATCCTACTGTAGTCCCCTTGTTATTCTTTTGTAGCATTTGCCACATTTTGCTTTATTTTATAGTGTTTTGTTTCATTGCTGTTCTTCTATTTCATTCTGCTGTTTGTCCATTCATCCAGCAAATACCTAATGAGCACTAATTATGTGTTCATGGTGATTTTGGTCTACTTGAAAAGACAGATTTTATATATATATATATATATATTTTAAAGCTCTTATAATAATGTACAGTAAGTCAACAGTAGAGGACGTGTGGTGTACCTTGGAGCCATGTAAACTGGTTTTTGGTGTCTTGGCAGTGGCTGTTGGGTCCAGGAAGGCTTTCCTGTGCATAATTTTATTTTACCCTATATGAGATCAGGTGCTCAGTGAGTCAGAGACTGCAGAGTGGGCAGGCAATAATGTGTTGGAGTTAATCACCACTCTCATCTGGATAACACTATCTCATCTGACACCACTTTAGAATAAGTCCATTGCTTCTGGAGCACTCCTGGGGCTTCCTTACATGTAGAAATGCTATGGAAGAGATTTTGCAACTTAAAAGCTTTTCCTTCTCTAGCATAGGAACTCTGCCAGTCAGGGACTTTGCTAGAGTTGTTCCCCATAACTTATGGGGATAAGTATGATGTGTTTATTACAGTATGGGCTAAAAAGCTCATGAGTTGAAGAGAAAGCCTTTTTTGAACGTGGAATCTACACATAAATGAAGTTAATCCTTAAAATCCACAAGGTATCTTGACTACTTTAGGAGAAGAGTTTCATGAACACAACTAAATCCTTCAGCCTTTATTTGTAGTCGTCAATGATCAAGAAAAGTGCAACCGCATTTTCGCCATTTGTTAGAAACTGTGTGAATAGGTTTATGCTGATTAAATATATCAGTGACATGCCTGTGGGCACGGTTGGATCTATGGTTCCAAAACATAGCAGGAAAATGAGAGCCTTGAAAAAGGCACCTGTGTAAAAAAACTTGATAAAACTCTCATTTTGTACAGTATGGTAAACTTTACTCTGCACCATACAGCAGGTTAATTTACTAAGACATTTGTGTGTGTGTGCTCAGTCATTTCTGACTCTTTGCGACCTCATGGACTGTAGCCTGCTAGGCTCCTTTGTCCATGGGATTTCCCAGGCAAGACTACTGGAGTGAGTTGCCATTTCCTTCTTCATACTAACTTATGCTTATTTTTACCGTATTTTCCCCTCTTACTGTTCCAAGAGGGTAGTCAGATTTTTGTGTTCTCCTATTTGGGGCTCAGGGTTGCAATGGAGAGGGCAGGGGTTACCTGGCAACCATCCCTCAAGGCTTTGGGAAGTAGGTACTCTAAATCCTCCTTGTTTGAGGGGATTGGGCTCGGCCAGTCCAAAGGGTGATGGAAAAAAAAATGACCTTCCATGACTGGGAAGGTGGCAGTGAGCAGGTAGGTCCCAGTAAGGGAAATGCCTCTGTTCCCTAACAGTTGCCTTGGGTGAGCATCACTTTGGGACAATACCTGGGGTGGTGCCCCTCTGGGTAGAACCTTAAGCATGAGGCTTCCCCACATTTCCAAGATCCCACCATTTACAAAATAGGGGAGCTATTCAGCTTCTAGGAATAACATGGATTTGGACACTGAACAGTGCAGGGGCTCTCCCTGAATGTTGTAGATTGTATAAGGCTCCCGAGGACTGGAGCTGGGAGGGAGGAAGCCCACCAATGAGGGAATTTTACTATCTCAGCCCTTGGCAATTGGCAGTTTGGAGTCAGACTTGATTTGATTTATAAAATAAGGTCATGTGATAAGCCAAGTGACAGAAGAAAATTGTACCCAATACAACTCTGTACATGACAGCAAAATACTGGCCTGGAATGAATGGTCATATATGAGTGGGAGGAGCAGAGCTGTAAGAACTAGTTCCACTGTTTTTATCTTTGTTTTCCCTTTTGTAAAACCCCCATGTGACATTATTTTCAACATGTACTACCTTCTTGGTCCAAAGGTCCGCCAATGAAGCTGAGCAACATCCAAAAGGGCCCCTGGGTGGTGATGGGTAAACCAAAGAAATAGAAGGAAAAAGAATTAAGAAGAAAAAGGAATGAGAAAGCGGAGGAAGTAAGGAGGAGAGAAAGTGACAATTACCTAAAGTAGCAGAAACCCTCTGCAGAGACAGGAGAGATACACAGGTGTGGCGCAAGGTCTCAGGGAAAGTCAAAGGAAGAAACTCCTTTTCCCATATTGCCTCTATTGTCCCACATCTCTTCTCTTTTACTTCCTATTTGGTCAGTACTTGATTATCTTAGCACCTCATCTGCTTCTAGACAACAGATATTGGGTTAACCAAAAAATGTCATAAGATGGTACAGAAAAACCCAAATGAACTTTTTGGTCAACCAGATACTTCATTCCTAGATTCTGGCTAGTCTGGGACAAGGCACTGGGAAGGCATCTGGGCTTGAGACTCACAGAGACCTGGATTTCTGATCTGGCTCTGCCAACTCATGACACCATGTCTGATCACTAGATCTTCAGGAGCTGAGAGTAGTTCTACATTCAGAGTTGCTCAGTCGCTTCAGTCGTGTCCGACTCTGTGTGACCCCATAGACGGCAGCCCACCAGGCTCCTCTGTCCCTGGGATTCTCCAGGCAAGAACACTGGAGTGGGTTGCCATTTCCTTCTCCAATGCATGCATGCTACATTCAGAGTAGGTGTCAGTAAACTGTCCACTGAGCAAAACTCTCAAATGACCTCCCCCTTGTTATTTTACCTTCAGCCCTCTGGGTGGTGAAGACTTTTAGTCCTGCATAAACACTGGCGGGAACTGAGGGTGGGCTAGGAGAGAAACAGAGGGCACTGAAAGAACCCATGGTTCCACATTTACAACTGTAAGCAGCCCTGATCTTCTGTACATCTAATCTAGCAGTTCTCAGATTTCACCAGGCATCAGAGTGCAAGGTCTCCAGACTTCTGATTCTTGGACACTTACCTCCAGAAGGAGCTTAGGGCTCTCTGGGTATACAAAAGACACTCAGCAGGTACATGCATTTATCCTTCCTGGAGTTAAGAGAAGTTGTAATTGTTCTGTCTTCCACTTCACTGTATAAATTGGTGTGAAATTCTGTCGAGACTTGGTAGCTACTTTCGTCCTATCTGTAGACACGTGTCTGTTTGTAATACTAACTCTCTAATATATTGTGTTCTCTCGCTTCTCTCCTCATATATTTGGACAAAGGGATTTTGTTGCTTTTTGCTGGCAGGATTGTTTTACTTCCCTAACACAACCCTAATCATTCTACTCTTCTTTGAAATCCACCCTCCCAGCCTACACTCCTGCAGTTAGTTTCTCTCCCAGAAATTTGAAATCAGGACTGAGAGACATGGTCTGCATGAAGCAGAGTGGGCAGGTGGTGGGGTAGGGGGGTGGGGGCTTGGCCAGTGAGGCAGATTCATAGAGAGGATCAGAGGCACCAATTCTTGAGGTCTTTCTGCCTGGGGTACAGTCCCAGTGAGTTCCATCTGCCCTTCCAGCCTTGGGTTCTGCGAGATACTTCCTGTCCTGCCAAAATCTCCTTTTTCGCTTGCGTAAATTGACCTTGGATTTCTGCTGCTGCTGTTGCTGCTAAGTCACTTCAGTCGTGTCCGACTCTGTGTGACCCCATAGACGGAAGCCCACCAGGCTCCCCTGTCCCTGGAATTCTCCAGGCAAGAACACTGGAGTGGGTTGCCATTTCCTTCTCCAATGTGTGAAAGTGAAAAGTGAAAGTGAAGTTGCTCAGTCGTGTCTGACCCTTAGCGACCCCACGGACTGCAGCCTACCAGGCTCCTCCATCCATGGGATTTTCTAGGCAATAGTACTGGAGTGGCTTGTCATTGCCTTCTCCAGAATTTCTGCTAATTGAGCCTAAATAACCTGCACTGAAATACTCCCCATTGCCCTCATGATGAACTACAGATTGCTGGATACAGTAATGAGCTGTTTGTGATCTGGTGCTTGCTTACCCCTCCATCTCTCATCTCAACACATTTGCTTCCTGCTCCAAACCTCGGTCATACTAAACTAACTTTTTAGCTCTTTCTGTTCTTTAGGCCTTGGAGATGCTTTTTTTCTTTCTGTTTATAACACTCTTTTCATGTTTGCCTGATCAATCCCTGTTTGGCCTTCAGTTATCAGTGTTGGCGTGTCACTTCCTCCAGGAAACCCTCCCAGATACATAACTTTTTTCTCTATATTCTTGGAGTACCTTTAGCTCCCAAGGCCTAGCATTTATAGAACACATCATAGTTGCCTGGTGACTTGTCTTTCTTCCTCTCTAGATTTTGAGCTCTGTGAGGGCAAAGTCTGAGTCTCAATCACTGTTGTATCTGAGTGTTTAATAGTACCTGGTACTTGGCTGGCACCAAATCAGTACTTGTCAAATGAATGAATGATGTGCTTCCCTTGCTATCAGTCACCTGCCCCAGTGGCAGATTAACAACATTGAATAGAAAAAAAATGAAAATTACTTTGGCCTCAAGCTATAGACTACAATTTGGAAATACTCCTGAGGTGAAGAATCAGATATCACCATACTCTGGGAATATTCTATTACTTTCATTGTATCTATCTTTCCCCCCTTTTTAATGACTGTGACAGAGTTTCTAATTAGAGAAAAAACTTCATGCATATATTGACTCAAAAGTTCTGTATCACTAGAGAGATTTTGTGAATAAGGTTGTAATTTAGCATATCGGAAATTCAATCCATTTGAGATCTCTCTAAGAGGTTTCCCCTTGGGTTGTTTAGCACAGACTTTCACAATCACTGAAAACTGTTGTCATGGTAATCATGGAATCTTTCATGATTTTTGAATATGAGTCAATGAAGATACTGGAAACAACCCAAAGGAATTCATACTTGGGTGTGCATTTGTCTCCATATTAGCCCAATCACTGTTTTGAACACACGTCTGCCCCTGGGCCAATTCTCTTGGCTCTCAGCCTTGACAGGAATAAATAAACAACTAATTCCTTTTTAGTATTTCAGGCTAGGAGGCTGTGGATGGCTGCCCTTTTGGTCTCATTTCAACAGGAAGTCATGCACAAACGGCTTAAAGGAACAGAAAAAAAATGCTGCATGAAACATCTCTTCTTCTATTTCAGAATTTTAATGTTGCTGATTTCAAGGCACCCAAATCTAATGTCTATAGAAGTTTCTGTTGTAGAGAGTATAGGACACTGAATGTACCTAAAGTCTTTCTTTTATGGTCCTTCATAAATATACCTTAATCCAAGCCTCCATCAAGTCTACAAATTCACATCCAGGTAGTTCAGTGTGCTCAGAATATTTGAGTGTGAGATTTTCCGTTTATCTAGTCCCATTCTGCTAGTTCCCCCTCCCCCAACATCTGTTTTCTCTTCTTTCCTAATAATAGAACACCTTGCATTTAAGAGGCATGTAGATGCTTGAAATCAAGACATTTCTATCCTCCTGAATGCGGTTCAATGGTATTTAAGTTGAAGTGGTGTATTTGACTTCCTGAACTTATCTTTAAAGGGAGTAAATATGTAATCTTCTTCACCCCTTTCTACTGACTGGAATGTGGACATGCTGGATGGAGCTGGGGTAGCTATTTTGGACAATGAGTTGAGAGCCATGTTGGGAAAAGCAGAACAGCAAAATAGAAGGAGTGTGGGTCCCTGAAGATTGTGAAACTTCCATAAAACCCTAGACTATGTTTATAAGAGAGAGAAAGGAACTTCAGTCTTATTTAATCTATGGTTATTTTGGATTTTCTGTTGTCTAATCTTAACTAGAAGCCAAAAATGAAATTAATTATTCCTCTTATCACTGACGGAGTGTGAAATTTTTTGTGAGATTACCCACTGATCCCAGGGCATGCTGGAAGGTGGGCAGCTCTGCTGGACTTTTGCATTAGCCAGACTGAATTTTCTGGTATGGGGAATTGAGACAGCATTTCCATGGCAGAAAAATGCCTATTTCGGATTAGTCATAGAGACACAGTGTTGTCTGGCCTTGTATGTGCATTTTGAATTTTTCTAATATAGTGAAACATATCTACCCTAAAATAACTTGTATTTCAAATGCTTTTTGGAATAAAATAGACAACAAATAATGGACTTCTCTGATGGCTCAGTGGGTAAAGAATTCACCTGCTAATGCAGGAGACACAGAAGATATGGGTTCAATCCCTGGATCAGGAAGAACCTCTGGAGAAGGAAATGGCAACCCACTCCAGTATTCTTGCCCGAAAAATCCAATGGACAGAGAAGCCTGGTGGGCTACAGTCAAAAAGGTACTAAGGATCATAACTAATTAGTCTGAGTGCAAAGTAATTGAGATAATAAAATAAAACTCAACCCCAAAACAAAAAAACCCCCAAACTTTCCAAATTAACTGAGACAAGTGTGACAGTCTTCCACATGGAAGACACAAGTCTTGTACTAGTGAGGAATTGCAGCTTTACTTACTGAATTTGGGCCTTTTCATTTTCTTCGTCATTTCTTGATTAGAGTGTATTCCGGTCACCAGCAAAACTACATGAAGAAAATGAAAAAATCTAATCAGTATTATTTCACTAAATACTTCCTCTCTTTTGACCTTTATACTTGCTTCAATCACATGTTGAAGTATTCTCATTAGTGAAACTAATTTCCCCTTATTTTATGGTTGAGGAAATAAGATGTATCATTTGTGCTTTTCTTAGCCTCTGCTGAAAGGGCCTTTCAAAAATATCTCTTGGATATCTGTCCTTTGTTTAGTTGTCTTTAAATTTCACCACACCGACTCCACCATCTTTACTTTCCAAAGACAGGAACATAGGTCTAGAGAAGTCCACTGATTTGCTTGGACCCAGGAATGAGTGATAGAGGTGGGATGAGCACCCAGGCCCTTCCTGTGCTCTTTCTTCTGTTCCACACTAAGTTTCCTTTGAGCCTTGTGTTTTTAAAATATAACATAGACCATTTTTTTCTTATTACCGAAATAATAGATATTACTGGTAGAAGGGTATAAAAAATGCACAAAAACAGTATTACAGAAAATATAGATGAAAGCAAAAGTGTAATATTTTCAGGCTTTTTCTGTATGTGTGTATTCATATGGGTGCTTTTAAACAAACTTTTGATGATGCTTATACTGTTTCAGTTCAGTTCAGTTCAGTTTAGTCACTCAGTCGTGTCCGACTCTCCGCAACCCCATGAATCACAGCACGCCAGGCCTCCCTGTCCATCACCAACTCCCGGAGTTCACTCAAACTCATGTCCACAGAGTCGGTGATGCCATCCCGCCATCTCATTCTCTGTCGTCCCCTTCTCCTCCCGCCCCCAACCTTTCCCAGCATCAGAGTCTTTTCCAGTGAGTCAACTCGTCGCATGAGGTGAGCATCAGTCCTTCCAATGAACACCCAGGATTGATCTCCTTTAGAATGGACTGGTTGGATCTCCTTGCAGTATGTTTACAAGGTGTCATAAACATATCGGTTTGGTCAAAGAGTTCATTGGCATTCTTGACACCATCTTATGGAAAAATCCACACGAACTTTTTGGCCAACCCAATATTTCTACTTAAAGATATGTAGAGACCTTTTTTTTTCCAGTCATTCAACGTTTCTCCCATAATAATCTTAACTGCCTGCAAAATATTGCAGTGCACGGATGTATCATAATTTAGCCAACCCCTTATTTAATATAAATAGCTTCCTCTTTGCATGGATTTCTCATTATTTCCTTAAAATAACATTCCAAATACAATTTCTTGTCTGAAAGATATGCCCACTTAAATTTTTGACATATATTGTGAAAATTTCTCAGAGCAATTTTTTTGTTGATAATGTCTGAAAATTCTCATTCCTCTGTACGTACCCTAATTGTACTGGTAAACAGAAAAGCACATTTTTCCTTTCAAAAGGCTATTCAGTCTCTATTCTTATTCCTTCCTCTCCAGGAATTCTTCTACCTTACCTACCCAAAGATGGTACTGCTGTAACGTACTTCCATTTTAGCCACTCTTTTGAGAAACCCATTTTCTGGATGGAGTTGGGATTCTGGAGGTGAACATGAGGCAGTAGAATAATTAAAACAGGCATTTTACTTCCTACTTTATGAGCTGTTTAGAATTTTTATTTAACAGAACATAGATGCTTGATTAAGGCATAAATCAGGACTTAAGAATTCTTTAATTGGCAACTACCTTTGAAGGAAAAAGTGGCAATGTCACCAAGTGTTGATTAAGCAAAATTTTTATATATCTTATGATTCTCTAGCTAGGCTGTGCCAGTGATGTACCTCCTGAATTATCCCCAGTTCTGACTGTTTAGCACTCGTTGAGGCCTGGACAGTTGACATACCATGTCCTGCAAGAACAGAACCATAAAAGAGAACTGAGTGAAAACCAAAAGTCTAGCCAAGCAGAATGAAGGCAGACATTTTTCAGGTGTTATTTACTTCTGGGGTTTGGGTGGGTGTGAGTGTCCTGGAGGTCTGACTTTTATAGTAGTCTCTGTGTCATTTAACTCTGTCCAAAGACCACATCTTCATTTTATACACAAAAATAAATAGCTAGAATTCTAGAATATTTTTAAAAAAGGATAATAAATATATAGAAAAAATGATGACAGTTAAGCAGAAAGAGCTAAATAATAATAAATTTGGTTATCAGTTTTTAGTGGAAAACCAAGTTCTGTCCTTCTGGGGCTGTGTGCCTGTGGCGAGTGGTTTATAAGTCTCAGTATCATTAGGACTATAAATATTTCAGTAAGACCACCCCATCACTCGCTTTTGCTCACCCAAGACCCTCCAGGCTGAAAACATACAGAGAGTTCAGTTTTACAGCAGTGGTTAATAAAGTCATTATTTCCAGTGGTAGACAGAGGCCCTCCCCTCAGCTTAGGTGCTTGTTAATTAAAGCTGCCCAGAAACCATTCCTCAACGGGAGGGCTGGTCAATAAGGCTGCAAAAGTGCTTGTTCCCTGAAGCAAGTCTTCATTCCTCATCATTAGGGCCCTTCTTGGTACCTTGGAATTGCAACGGAATCCTATTGCATGTAGAATTGGGGTGAGAGGAAAATCTGTCTCACCCCAATGAGAACAGACAGAACACAGAGATGGATGACTGATGCTCACTTCAAAGTCAAAGCAGAACACAGGTCTGAAAGCACTTGCGTGGGAGTAGTTAGTTATCTGGCCACTGAGGCCATTAGAATCTAGAGGCTTTGAGGAGATCAAGTCTAGAGTCTGAAGTTCCAGGGCAATCATGATTTACCAACTCTGCGACAATACTTCGCAGTTTTAAAAAATTCAGTGTTCCAATTTTGATTAACATGAAAAGTTCTCACCTTTCACTAGTCATGCTTGATATTTCAAAGCAAAGTAAATATTAAAATTATTTTTTCAAATAAAAGTTTTCCTCTACTTCTCTTTCTCTCTAATGTGGCCATCAGGATGGTTAAGATGGCTGAGGTGCAATTGCTTAAAACTTCAACAGTTTAAATACATTATCATCCAGATAATTTATAAAGAAAATACAAATGAGTTAGCTTGAAACAATGTTAAATCTCATTAATGATTAAAATATGCAGGCTAAAGCAAAATGACATTATATTTTATCATATTGTATACTGAATATTGAACTCAGGATTATAGTTATTCCTGGCATGAATTTGGGATTAGGGCAGTCCAGTACACAGTTAGTAAATTCTGAGCAGGTATAGTCATTCTGGAAAGCCATGGGCAATACATTTCAGTAGCCTTAAAAAGGATTTCTATTCTTTGTCCTAGAAAATATATACCTAGTAATATATCCCAAGTTATAATCAGAAATATCCAACTAGGATCCAGTTAGTCCATCCTAAAGGAAATCAGTCCTGAATATTCATTGGAAGGACCGATGTTGAAGTTGAAACTCCAATACTTCGGCCACCTGATGTGAAGAGCTGACTAATTGGAAATACCCCGATACTGGGAAAGATTGAAGGTGGGAGGAGAAGGGGACGACAGAGGATGAGATGGTTGGATGGCATCACCAACTCAATGAACATGAGTTTGAGTGAACTCTGGAGTTGGTGATGATGGGGTTGCACAGAGTTGGACACAACTGATCAAGTGAACTGAATAAAAAATATAGACAAAGATTTAGATGTATGTAAAAGATGTTCATTACAGCATTATTTCTTTTCCTTTCTATCTTTTTTTTTTCTCAACTGCACAGCACTGCATGCAGGATCTTAGTTCTCCTACCAGGGATGGAACCTGAGCCTCCTACAGTGGAAACACTGAGTCTAAACCACTGGACCACCAAGGAGGTACCAGAGCATTATTTCTAATAGCAATCTGGAAGTAATGAAAGGTTGGACGTGTCCCAACAATAGGGGAATCCTAAGCATTTCTTAGGGCTTCACAGGTGGTTCAGTGGTAAAGATTCCGCCTGCCAAGCAGGAGAAGCAGTTTGATCTCTGAGTTGGGAAGTTTCCCTGGAGATGGAAATAGCAACCTGCTTCTGTATTCTTGGCTGGGAAATCCCATGGGCAGAGAAGCCTGGTGGGCTCCATGGAATCCATACAGTCCATGGAGTCACAAAGAGTCTGACATGACTTAGTGACTATAACAATCAAAGCACTTATTACGAATGATGTGTAGCAGAAGATTAAGTGACCTGGAAAGCGCTAATCGTAATCTTGATTCTGACAAAATTAGAACATATACAGAGAGAAATACCTGGAACAAAAATATCCCCAAATTTTAATAATGGTGGAATTATAATTCCTATTTTATATTTTCTGTTTTTCCCATTTCAAAGTATATTTCTTATATATATATATATATACACACACACACATATATAATATTCTATATTTTTTATAGAATGTTTCTTTTCTTGTTAGAAAAAGACAATTGTTCTTTAATTTGTTCATATTGATATCATATTGATGTAATAATGAAAAATACTTTCTAAAATCATTGGCATGGTTAATAGGCACTCGTGTTCCACTTTTCCTGTTGGTAACAAATTATAATCAGAATCCATTTACATTCAAGGAAAGACATGAAGTGCTAGAACATCTAGCCAGTGATCAAATTAGTAAATCCTTACTGAATGCTTAACATGTGTCCAGAACTTTGATAAGAATGCCTCATTCTAGCCCATCAACTTCTTGTTTGATCCCTTAGTGCCACTCAGGATACTAACTAGGGTGGTGTTAACAAGGACTCTTTCCTTGACAACTTTAGTCAGGCTCCTCTAACCCCTCTTCTCAATGAGGCTTTGACCCTGGGCTTGTGTGTCTGTCCTTGTAGGGCCTCCATCATGTGGTTTTAGCAAGAATCTTGTTTAGAAAGAATCTTCCACTCTTGATATCTGATCATTCTGGTCTGCCTTTAGCAAGAATACTGTCTAGTTAGTTTTGCAAGAATCTCCCTATTCCCTTGCTATCCTTGCAGTCTTTTCCATTCCCTGACCTCTGCAACCTGCCTCTTGGCTAGAAATCCCCATTTTTTCTCGTTGTATTCGGAGTTGAGCCCAGTATAACACTGACCTCTCCTTTCCCCTCTTGCAGTGGTTTTTGATTAGAATCTGTTTTTACTGCTTTAAATACTGTCCAGCTCTGGTTCTCTTTAACAGTGTTCACAGTGCCTTCCTAAAAACTGACTTATAATGCAGATCATTTAAAATCAGCTCAAATTTCCTCTATGCTTCGATTTGGAGTTGCATATTCAATGAAACATCTACCATCAAATACATCAGAGCTCCATGGCAGAAACAGGACAACTTATTCTCTATAATCACATAAATCAATAAACTATGCTTCATATCACTGAATAGTGAAGCTGGGAGGAGCTTTGGAGGTCATCTTTTTATTTTATAGAAAAGAAACCAAGGTCAAGGTTGATATCTCAGATAAACCTCCTGTTTTGGAGGGGGTGGGGACAGAAGTTGGAACCAGAATGCATGTTTCTGGTGCAGCCTTAGGCTTTTTAGGCTCCTTTCTCCCCATAAGTGCAGCTGTTGATTTACGTGGTGCTCTGATGACAGTGGGCAGCATAAAACTCTGCTATGTCATAAATTTACACATATTTAGACCGACCATGCTAGCTCTGATATGTATTGATTAAACACTTAATTGACATTAATTTAGAGGGCTTTTGGGGGATCACTGGCAGGTTCTGCGTGATATGGTGATTTGTGATAAATACACATTTTGGCCTTTTGGCCAAGTTCCTGGCTAACAGCTCCCTAAACCCCTGGAATATCCTCAGTGATAAGAGCAATGGGAGCATCTTTTGTTATAATATTTGATTTCTTGTCCTCAGTTCCTGAAATCAGAGTCATAAAGGTGAAATGGATGTCTTGTTACTCATAACAAGCCCCTTTTAGTTACAACTGTTTATGTTAATGAGGTGGCTTTTGAAAATCCCTGAAGATGACGGAGCTGGTTGCCAGGGGAACAAACCCAGAAGAGGGTTGGAATTTATTCCCATCTCCTGATTTCCCGGGAGGAAAGAGGGGCTGGAGGTTGAATCAGTACCAATGGTCAGTGAGTTAATCAATCATGTCTGTGTAATGAAGCCTCCATGAAAACCCCAGAAGAGGGGGTTCAAAGGGCTTCCATGTTGAGAAGCCAGAGCTCTTCTGTGTGCCACTGTGCTGGGCCCAAATTCCATGGGGACAGAAGCTCCTTTGTTCAGTACCTTGCCCTGTGTGTCTCTTTTATCTGGCTGTTGACATGTATCCTTTAACATCCTTTGTAATAAATTGGTAATCTAGTGAATAAACTTGGAGAAGGCAATGGCAACCCACTCCAGTGTTCTTGCCTGGAGAATCCCAGGGATGGGGGAGCCTGGTGGGCTTCTGTCCATGGGATCACACAGAGTCGGACACGACTGAAGTGACACAGCAGCAGCAGTGAATAAACTAGTTTCCTTAGGTCCGTGAGCTGCTCCAGAAAATTAATCAAACCCAAGGAGAGGGTCATGGGAACCTCTAATTTGTGGCCAATCTATCAGAAGAGGAAGTGACAACCTGACTTGCAGTTGGCATCTGGAACGTGTGTGTGTGTGTGTGTGTGTGTGTGTGTGAGACAGAGAGAGAGACTGAGCCTTTACCTGTGGAATCTGATGCTATCTCCAGGTAGATGGTGTTGGAATTGAACTGAGTTGTAAGACACCCAGCTGGTGTTGAGGAATCACTTGGTGTGGGGGAAAAAACTCACAGAGGAATTGTGGTATGCAGAATCACACTCAGATTCTGAAACCCGAAATATCCAACATCCCTGAGAGAATACTTTATTTGGCAATGCTTTTTGAGTGGCTGTAAGATGTGCTGAGGACTTAAAATGCAACAATGAGCAAGACACAGCCCCTGCGCTTGGTGATGCAGTGTCGGGTAGCAGACTCCTGATGAGATGAGTGCAATATGACAAGGTTATAATCAATACAGGGCTCCAGGGAAGCTCACAGGAAGATGATCTGATCAATTGGAGGGCAGAGGAAGCTTCTGGAGGACTGTTAGGCTGTGCGGGGGTGAGAGGAAAAGTATGCTAGGAAACGGAACCACATAGTCAAAGTCCGGGAAGGAAATGACTCGACTTTCAGGGGAATGAGAGGATCAGCACTTTCCAGGTCCCTGGAAGCCAGGATTGGGCTCTGTGATTGAGAGGAGAGCAGGAAAGGATGGAAAGAGCCATATCAGAGAGGCCTCGTCAGCAAGCAAAGCGCTTTAAGAGGCCTGGGCTCCACCGTAAAGATGAAAGGAAAACATTGTGTTGAATCAGGAGAGTGGAATCAGATATGGGCTTTAGGGAGGTTAATCGGGGTGTGGTGGAGAATGAGTTGGATAAGGATGTGGGACAGGGAGGCTGTCACAGTGCTGAAGAGGGTTATGGGGAACTTGAGAGAAATGGTCCTGGGATGGAGACAAGCAGATGCATAAAGAGATGTCTGGGAGGGGAGCATATAAGGACATAGAGAAATTTGTAATAGGAATCTCCTTTTTCTGCTTTGATTTCTTACTTTTGGAATGAGCCAACCCTTAGGGGAGATGGATTTTGCCAAAGGACAGGTTGAGAGGGGCAGGTCAAAGAAGGACAGTCAAGTTCTTGGTTCCACAATGTGGGGGACATGGCAAATGGGAACTGGCCTCAGGGTTTCTGTGTTTTGTTCTGTTTGTTTTACTGTGGCTAAATCCTTCCTATTCCTGACCTCCTGCCCCACCATGTCCACCTCTACTAACCTATAGATTAGTAGACAGAGACAGCCTCTCAGAAGGGCAAGGTCCTCAGAAGGGAACGAAGGACCCTGTGCTCTTAACATGAATATTCCTTGCTAAGTTAGTGGGAAGAGTCAGAACAAGATTCCCCTCGCCTCCCAGCCAGTCTCCTACCCGCAGGCCAGGAATCTCCTTGCCTTTCCCGCTGTGTCACCTCTTCCTTCTCCAGTCCTCTGTTCTGCTATGTAGACTCCCTCTGCAGAGACCTTGTGCATTCTGAGTATATTATGGCTTGAACTGTGTCCCTTCCCTCCTTCCTAAATTCATAGGACTTCACGTTGAAGTTCTAGCCCCCACAACCTCAGAAGATGACCTTGATTGTAAATAGAGTGGTTGCAGATGGAATTAGTTAAGTTAGGATGAACTCATGTGTGGGCTCAGTCATGTCTGACCCTTTGTGACCCCATGGACTATAGCCTGCCAGGCTCCTCTGTCCATGGAATTTTCTGGGGAGGAAAATGGAGTATGTTGCTGTTTTCTTCTCCAGGAGATCTTCCTAACCCAGGGATTGAACCCCTGACACGAGCATTGGCAGGTGGATTCTTTACCACTGAGTCACACGGAAGCCCAAAGGTGAGGTCATACTGGGCTCCTAATCCAGTAAGACTTGGGTTATAAAAGGGGAAATTTGGATATAAACACAGACACACACAGAGGGAGAGTGCCATGTGAAGTGAAGGCATAGATTGGGGTGAGTCCAAGGAATGCCAAAGATTGCCAGCAAACTACCGCAGCTAGAAGAGAGGCATAGAACACATTTCCTTCTGAAGGAATTGGCCCTGCTGACACCTTGATTTTGGACTTCTAGCCTCTAGAATTGTGAAAGAATAAAATTTCGTTTTTCTAAGCCACTGAGTTTGTGGTATTTTGTTATGGCAGCGCTAGCAAACTAATACTGTCTAAAAGGCCTTTGTACCCTTCCCTGGTAATAGCTTCACAGTGACCTATAAGGTCACCCTGCCTGACACAGAGTGGCCACAGCCCTATAGGGTCAAGATTAATAGAAGATTACCCTTGTGCTTAGTGCCAAAGCCATCATCACTTTTCTTTCCTTCAGCAGGTTTACCTGCTGCTCCTCAAGGGCCTACCCCAAATTGTGTTCTCTGGTGATAAGTTTAAAGGATTTCATCTCTAAAAGTATGAGTTGCCAATGGTACATCTAGATAGCAAATTGCAAAGCAGAGACATTACTTTTTCGACAAAGGTCTGCATAGTCAAAGCTATGGTTTTGCCAGTAGTCATGTATGGATGTGAGAGTTGGACCATAAAGAAGGTTGAGCACTGAAGAACTGATGCTTTTGAACTGTGGTGTTGGAAAAGACTCTTGAGAGTCCCTTAGACAGCAAGGAGATCAAACCGTTCAATCCTAAAGGAAATCAGTCCTGAATATTCACTGGAAGGACTGATGCTGAAGCTGAAGCTCCAATGCTTTGGCCACCTGATGCGAAGAGCCGACTCATTGAAAAGGACCCTATGTGTGTGTGTGTGTGTGTGTGTAAGTTGCTTAGTCATGTACGACTCTTTGCGACACCATGGACTATACTGTTCATGGAATTCTCCAGGCCAGAATACTGGAGTGGGTAGCCTTTCCCTTCTCCAGGAGATTTTCCCAACCCAGGGATCGAACCCAGGTCTCCCACATTGCAGGCAGTTTCTTTACCAGCCGAGCCATAAGGGAAAAGACCCTGATGATGGCAAAAATTGAAGGCAATAGAAGGGGACGACAGAGGATATGATGATTGGATGGCATCACCGACTCGGTGGATATGAGTTTGAGCACATTCTGGGAGATAGTGAAGGACAGGGAACCCTGGCATGCTGCAGTGCATGGGTTCACAAAAAGTCGGACTCAGCAACTGAACAACAAAAACAAGATCATGTCAGAGATGAGGATTATTATTTTTTTTGGGGAAATTAAGAAATAAGTTTCCTAAATTCAGAATCTGTCAATATGCTTTATTTGAAATATTTGCCAGTTGCTGAATAATATACACACACACACAAATATGTGTTTATGTATGTATGTTTAATATGTAATATGTAGATATACATCTGCAATATATACTTGCTTTATGTAAAAAAATATATAGACATACATCCTGAATGTGATCTACATTTAACATTCTCAGTTAAACATCTCTCCAAAATGTTTATCCTAAAAAGATACACTGAACTGTTTATATGCTCTGTCCTGGATTAAACTTCTTGGCAAGATTCTTTGGACATTAGGGGAATGTTAAAAGCGTATCCAGATACACATATAAAAGTACTTACCAAGGAACATTTCAATAACAGATGCCTTCATAGTGAGGACAACAATCCCCATAAATATCAAAATGGCACCCTAGAGAGGAAGAAACAATAACATCATCATGTTTCAGCCAAGAGTTCTGAATTGCGTGCAGAGTGTAGGGAGGGGCAGCCTCATTTTGCATTGCCCTCTAGAGTCAAGATTTCAGGCTGTGGCTCTCTGTAAACAACACGTGGAGATGGTGGAGATCAGCTGTAGTGGTACCCAGAGAGGCTATTCTCAGAAAACCCATTCTAGCCGCCAGCCTCTTCTTCAGAGATGTGGTCTTAGACTAAAGAGGAAACAATTCCGCAATTTCCTGACTATGTTCAACCAGTTTTCAAATTAGGACAAAAATCACACTTATGGTATTTACAGAACATTTTTAGGTTACAAACTGTTCTAGATTACAAAAGCGATTCATTCACTGTTTATTCAATAAACATTTACCAAACTCCTATTATATGCCTAGGGATGAGTTTATAAAAATTGAATTAAAAAATAGTTCTGCTCTTAAAAGACACAGTTTGATAGAAGTGAGAAAACATACGTGGACAGAATTGACCCTAATATTAGAGAGAGTGCAGGCCCCAAAAGGGAGAATAAGGGGACTTTATGGACCAGTGGTTCTCAAATTTAGCCATATATTAGTATCATCTGGGAGTTTTGAAAGGCCCTGATGCCCGGGCTGCATCTCAGACTAATTGAATCAGAATCTCTTGAGAGTGGGGTCTATCTAGGCATCAGGCTTTTTCAAAACTCCACAGGTATTTCAATGTACAGCCAAGTTTGAGTGATTTAGAACAAGGCTTCCTAAAACTTAATGTACATATCTTGGAATCTTGTTAAAATTCAGATTCTAATCCAGATTGCCAAGAAGTCCCCAAGAATTTTAGAGAAAAGAGAGATTATGTCAGCTGTGGGAATAAGAGAAAGTCTCGTGAAGGTGGCAGCAACTGGGTTAACTCTGAGAGATGAAAATAGGAGACGAAGGGGCTCCCAGTTGAGGTCAACAGCAATTAAAGATGCTCAGAGGTTGGAAAGCACAGTGGATACAAAGATGCTATTGACCCATAGGGGTTCCAACTTCTCTTAAGGCTATGAGGAAACCTTAGGTTTATTCATACCACCGTTAATTGAATGAATACTGTGCACACTATACTGTCTAGAATCTGCACAGTAAGCAAAGGAGCAGATTTTATGATCCCCGTTGAACAAATGAGGAAACGAAGGTTTAGAAATGTAAATTAGAGGTTACACACATGGTAACCAGGCAGTGAGTAGGATTAGAATGGAGGTGGCAGTAGGTGGGAAGGATCTACTCTGGGCTTAGGCCATATGGAAGAATATGGTCTGTAGAGAATTTAAAGACTTAAAGTTGGTCTGCTCTTTATTATCCTTATAAACTAGCAATTCTAAACAATGTCAGTGATAAAGCTCTCCTCCTCTCTGGGGCAGATGGCCCCCACTATATTCACTCCCCACCCCCTCACCCCCCGCCTGCCACTGCTGAGTGGCTTTTAGGTTTTAGCTGGCATTCATAACTCTACCCCATGCTATGTCCACTGGTGTGCTAAGAAACCTGCTGTCTGGAAAAGAAGCTCTGATTTAAAGCATTTGTCAATTTCTGTGGCATAAATCCTCCCACCGTGGGTGATTTTGAAGCCACCAAAGTGATGTCACTGCCTGGAGATTTGGAAAGACAGAAACACAATCTGGTACTAGCTAAGTCTAGAGCAGGCATATAATTAATATGTAGATACACTTCAAAAGCAATTATTAGATTATAGCTAGGGTAGTAATACAAGCACTTGATACTATCAACTTAAATAAAACTGGTAGTTGAAAGGCTTTATTACAAACAAATTAGGCATCAAGAGTAACCTCAAGTAGAACTGTCCCTTTGATAATTTCCAGCAACAGCTATAATGTGTTAAATTTCCCAATTAAGGTAGTTGACCACTAGCTAAGTAAAAGGAAAATGGTTTTTTCCTTCAAAATAGAAATAATCATACCCTGTATATGATTGGCAATTTGATACTTAATTAGCTGGGTCATATTTTGGAAATAATGTGATAACAAGTCAATTTTTTATTTTTATTTTTGTCTTTTACTAGTTTGAGAAGCTTCAGATCAGCTCACATGTTTTCAGGCTTAAAAATTTAACTCTCCTGTTGGGATAAATGCAGGATATTAATCTGCTTCCTGACCTACCTAACTAGCTTCACCAATTGGCTGTTGCCATCTGGCACTGGACTTTAAAAAATTTTTTTAATTTATTTATTTTTTCATTGAAGGATAATTGCTTTACAATATTGTGTTGGTTACTGCCATACACCCACATGAATCATATACATATGTCCCCTTCCCCTCCCACTTGGATCTCCCTCCCGCCTCCCACCCCATCTCACTCCTCTAGGTGTCACAGAGCACACTGGTTTGAGCTCCCTGAGTCATTCAGCAAATTCCCACTGGCTATCTATTTTACATATGATAATTTAGATGTTTCCATGCTACTCTTTCTATTTGCCCCACCCTTTCCTTCTTCCCACAGTGCGTCCACAAGTCTGTTCTCTATGTCTGCGTTTCCACTGCTGCCCTGCAAATGGGTTCATCAGTACCATCTTCCTGGATTCCATATATATGTATTCAGTTCAGTTCAGTTCAGTCGCTCAGTCGTGTCCGACTCTCCGCGACCCCATGAATCACAGCATGCCAGGCCTCCCTGTCCATCACCAACTCCCGGAGTTCACTCAAACTCATGTCCACAGAGTCGGTGATGCCATCCAGCCATCTCATTCTCGGTCGTCCCCTTCTCCTCCCGCCCCCAACCTTTCCCAGCATCAGAGTCTTTTCCAGTGAGTCAACTCGTTGCATGAGGTGGCCAAAGTATTGCAGTTTGAGCTTTAGCATCAGTCCTTCCAATGAACACCCAGGATCGATCTCCCTTAGAATGGACTGGTTGGATCTCCTTGCAGTCCAAGGGACTCTCAAGAGTCTTCTCCAGCACCACAGTTCAAAAGCATCAATTCTTCGGCGATCAGCTTTCTTTACAGTCCAACTCTCACATCCATACATGACCACGGGAAAAACCATAGCTTTGACTAGACGGACCTTTGTTGGCAAAGTAATGTCTCTGCTTTTTAATATATTATCAAGGTTGGTCATAACTTTCCTTCCAAGGAGTAAGCGTCTTTTAATTTCATGGCTGCAATCAGCATCCGCAGTGATTTTGGAGCCCCAAAAAATAAAGTCTGACACTGTTTCCACTGTTTCCCCATCTATTTCCCATGAAGTGATGGGACCAGATGCCATGATCTTTGTTTTCTGAATGTTGAGCTTCAAGCCAACCTTTTCACTCTCCTCTTTCACTTTCATCAAGAGGCTTTTGAGTTCCTCTTCACTTTCTGCCATAAGGCTAGTGTCATCTGCATATCTGAGGTTATTGATATTTCTCCCAGCAATCTTGATTCCAGCTTGTGCTTCTTCCAGCCCAGCGTTCCTCATGATGTACTCTGCATAGAAGTTAAATAAGCAAGGTGACAATATACAGCCTTGACGCACTCCTTTTCCTCTTTGGAACCAGTCGGTTGTTCCATGTACAGTTCTGACTGTTGCTTCCTGACCTGCATACAGGTTTCTCAAGAGGCAGGTCAGGTGGTCTGGTATTCCCATCTCTTTCAGAATGTTCCATAGTTTATTGTGATCCACACAGTCAAAGGCTTTGGCATAGTCAATGAAGCAGAAATAGATGTTTTTCTGGAACTCTCTTGCTTTCTCCATGATCCAGCGGATGTTGAATATACGATATTTGTTTTTCTCTTTTTGACTTCAGTTTGTATAATAGGCTCTAGGTTCATTCACCTCATTAGAACTGATTCAAGTGTATTCCTTTTTATAGCTAAGTAATATTCCGTTGTGTATGTACCACGACTTCTTTGTCCATCCATCCGTCAATGTACATCTAGGTTGCTTTGTCTGTGAGTCATTCTAGATTTCTCTTTCTCTTGTCCTGCATGTCTTTTCCATCAACCAAGACTGTTGGCTCTACATACATAATTTGTCCAGACTCTGACCACTTCATCCTATCTTTTCCATTGCCATTTGGTCCAGGCCATGCCCCCTTTCACCTGGATTAAAGCACTTGGCCTCCTAACTAGGGTGTTTCCTTCTTCCTCTGCAAACTCAAGTCCACACAGCCGCCACTGTGATCCTCTTCAAAGCAAATCAGTTCACGGCATTCCTCAGATCAAAACTTCTGTGGTTCTCTATCTTAGAAGAAAAGCCAAAATCCTGGCAAATGGCTCAGGACCCCATGAGATTTGGCCACTGTTGGCCCTCTGACCTCTCTTCCCTCCATTTTCCTTCTCACTTGTTAAGCTCTGGGCACACCTCTCCCTTCGGGGTCTCTGCACGTACTATTAGCTCTACCTGGATGTCCTTTCCCCAGATCAGAACAGGGTTTACTCCCTCATTTCTTTCAGGTCTTTTCTAAATGTTAGATTTTCCCTAATCACTCAACTTAAAATTGCAATCCCTCTCCCACCCACCATCAAGTGGTATACCCTACCAAGTGGTGCCAGTGGTAAAGAATTCAACAGCCAATGCAAAAGATGCAAGTTCAATCCGTGAGTTGGAAAGATCCCTTGGAGAAGGAAATGGCAACCCACTCCAGTATCCTTGGCTGGAAAAATCCCATGGACAGAGGAGCCTGGCAGGCTATAGTCCATGGAGTCTCAAGAGTTGCACATGACTGAGTACCACCAAGCATCATCCTTTCCCTATTATCTTTTTTTTTTCAGTCACTTACCACCTCTGACATACTCTGTACTTTGCTCATTGTATTTATTGTTTGTATTCTCCACTGGAATGCAAGCTCCATGAAGGCAGGATTTTTATTTGATCTTTTATGGGCTCGATAAATATATTGAATCCATGAGTGAGTAGTTAGGGCTCTTTCTTTTCCCAAGGAAATAAAGAAAGGAAACAAAACGAAGACAATCTGTGAATACTCTAAAAGCTACTGAATTGTATTCTTCAGAGGTGTATTTTATGACATGTGGATTATATTTCAATAAGCATTGTTAAATAGTCAACAAACAAACTTAAAGGAAGATGGGATTGCAGAGAAAAGTGCTCTCAGATCTGTCCTACAACTTAAGAAGACATGATAGACCTGACCTTCACACAAAGGGGTTGATGGATGAAAAAACAACAGGATTCCAGGAAACATACTAACCCCAGAGGAAATATCCCGCAAGTGCTGACTCATCAGTAATGGACTGCAACCAGAATCACTCTGGTCTCTTAGAATCAGAATGTTCTGAGGTTTTTTTCTTACCACTGCATTTTCTCTCTTTGCAGTTCATTTACTTACACATTTCAAGTGTAAATATGCCTTTTGAAATGTGTGAAAAAAATTCAAACCCTTTCTGAGCCTTTACAGAAACAAGATAAGGATGACCACCAGTATTGTTAAAGAGTTTCTGGAGGCAGTTAAATGTCAAGGAGCTGTGGGGCACTCAGAAATGTTGGAACCTTACTATCATGTGCTCCCCAGGTTTCTAACAAAAACAGAACAATCGAGGTTTCCAAAACAATGATTCATAGATGTATGAATTGTGAGATGTAATATAGAGTTCTGAATATGAAATTCTGGTAAGGTAAAGGAAGGCTGATTGTGAGATAAAAGTATGCATAAATAGAGTAGCCAGCCAATTTAATTAAATCTCTTGCTGCCTAGAATTAGAAAACAGCCGATTATTGGTAATAAATAATAGTGCCACCTTATTTTATATGGTTCTTCAGTGTTTTTCCTCCATTTTAAAAAAAGTATGGTAAAATACAAAAACGTAAAACTTGTCTTAACCATATTTAAGTGTACACTTCAGCAATATTAAATGCATCCATAAAATGCTATCATCACCATTATCCATCTTAAGAATTCTCTTTGTCTGTAAAATTGAAACTCCAGATCCATTAAACAGTAACTCCCCATTCTCCCCTTTCCCCAGCTCCTGGAAATTACCATTTTAGTTTCTGGCTCTATGACTTTGAGTCCCGGGGACGGGGGAGCCTGGTGGGCTTCTGTCTATGGGGTCACACGGAGTCGGACACGACTGAAGTGACTTGGCAGCAGCAGCAGCAGCAGCAAGTACCTTATATATAGTATTTTCTTCTTGTGACTAGCCTATTTCAAATAGCATAATGTTCTTAAGGTTCACTCATATTGTAGCACATGTCAGAATTTCTTTCTTTTCTTAGGCTGAATAATTCCACTGTAGGTATATACCATATTTTCCTCATCTATTTATCTGCTGATGGACACATGGGTTGCTTTTGTGTTTTAGTTATTGTGAATAAAGTTGCTATGTACATGGATGTAAGAATATTTCTTTGAGACCCTGTCTTCAGTTCTTTTGTGTCTATACCCAGAAATGAAATTGTTGGATCATATGGTAATTATATTTTTAATTTTTTTTGTGGAAACTCCATACTGTTTTCCAGAGTGGCTGTATTACTTTACATTCCCACTAATATGTATACAAACGTTCTAGTGTTTCTACATTTTCCCAGCACTTATTTTCTGTTTCTTTTGATAGTAGTAGTGGTAGAGTTAGTTGCTTAGTCGTGTCTGACTCTTTGAGACCCCACGGACTGTTGCCTACCAGGTTCCTCTGTCTATGGGATTCTCCAGGCAAGAATACTGGAGTGGGTTGCATTCCCTTCTCCAGAGGATCTTTCCGACGCAGGGATCGAATCCAGGTCTCCTGTATTGCAGGCAGATTCTTTACTATATGAGCTACAGGGAAGTCATCCTAACTGGTGTGAGGTGGTATCTCATTGTAGTTTTGATTTGCATTTCCCTAATAATTAGTGATGTTGAACATCTTTTCATGTGCTTATTGGCCATTTGTATATCTTCTTTGGAGAAATGTCTGTTTGAGTCCTTTCCCCAGTTTTTGATTAGATTGTGTTTTGATTGCTGTTGAATTTTAGAAGTTTTTCTATACTGTCTGGATATTAATCCCTTATCAGAGATATGATTTGCAAATATTTTTTCCCATTCAATGGGGTTGTCTTTTTATTCTGTTGAATAGTATTTTTTGGTGCAGAAAATTTTTAAATTTTCATGAAGTTCCATTTGCTTGTTTTTTTCTTTTGTTGTCTATGTTTTTGGGTGCCATATTCAAGAAATCATTACCAAACCCAACATTGTGATGCTCTTGTCCTATGCTTTCTTTGAAGAGTTTTATAGTTTTAGGTCTTACATTTAGATCTTTGATCCACTTGAGTTAATTTTTGTATATGGTATTTGGTAAGGGTCCAAATTTTTTCTTTTGTGTGTGGATATCCACTTTTCCTGGCACCGTTTGTTGGAGACTGCCTATTCCCCATTGAATGGTCTTGGCAAGAAAACCATTTAACCATATATGTGTGTTAATTTGGGGGCTTTCTATTCTGTTCCGTTGGTGTGTATGTCTGTATCTATGCTAGTCCTACAACCCTTCTCTTCTTTTTCAAGATTGCTTTAGCTATTTGGGGTCCTTCAATATTCTGTATACATTTTTGTATTTTTTTTTATTTCAGCAAAAAGTGTCATTGGGATTTTGATAGTGCATTGAATCTGTAGATTGCTTTGGATAGAACCGATATCTTAACAATGCCAAGTCTTCCAATTCACGAACATGTGATGTTCCTACTTGTTTATACCTTCTTTAGTTTCTTTCAGTAATTAATGTTCTATAGTTTTCATTGTACAAGTCCTTTACTTCCTTGGTTAATTCCTAAGTATTTTATTCTTTTTGTTACTACTATTTTTGTTTTTTTCTTTTTGTAAATGGAATTGTTTCCTTAATTTCTTTTTCTGATTGTTCATTGTTAGTGTATAGAAATGCAACTGACTTTTGTGTGTCGATGTTGGATTCTACTACTTGGCTGAATTCATTTATTAGTTCTACAGTTCTGTTGTGGAATCCTTAGGATTTTCTACATACAGGATCACATTATCTGCAAACAGAGACAGATTTATTTCTTCCTTTCCATGTGCATAGGTTAAAGTGGACTGTATTTTTACTTATTTTTCTTGCCTAATTGCTCTGGCTAGAACTTCCAGTACTGTGTTGAATAGAAGTAGTGAAAGCAAGCATCTTTGTCTTCCTCCTTATCTTGAAGGGAATGCTTTTAGTCTTTCACCATTGAGTACAACATTTGTTGTGGGTTTTTCATGTATGGCTTTTATTAGGGTGATGTTTATTTCTCCTCTACCTAGTTTTTTGAGCATTTTTATCAAGAAATGGTGTTGAATTTTGTCAGGTGTTTTTTCTGCTTCAGTTGAAATGATTGTGTGGTATTTTCCTCCTTCATTCTGTTAACATGGCATATTACATTAATTGATTCTTGTGTATGTAACCATCCTTGCATTATAGGAATAAATCCAATTTGGTTATGGTATATAATTATCTTAATATGCTAGTGAATTCAGTTTGCTAATATTTTGTTGAGGATTTTTTGCAATCAGTGTTCATAAGAGATATTGTATTGATATGGGAAACTGCTTTCCTTTTCTTGTAGCATCTTTGGTTTGGTATCCATGTAATACTGGCCTCATAAGATGAATTAAAAAGTGCCCCATAATTTTCAATTTTTAGAAAAAGTTTGAGAAGAATTGGTATTAGTTCTTCTTTAAATGTTTAGTAGAGCTAACTAGTGAAATCATCAGGTCCAGAGTTTTTCTTTGTTGTAAGATTTTTGATTACTGATTCATTCTCCTTACTAGTTATAGAACTATTCAGATTTTCTATTCATAATTTAGTCTCAGTAGGTTTTGTGTTTTTAGGAATTTGTTCATTTCATCTAGATTATCCAATTTGTTGGTGTACGGTTACTCATGAAAAAAGTTAAAGTGTTAGTTGCTCAGTTGTGTCTGACTCATTGTGACCCCATGGACTGTAGGGGATGCCCATTAGGGGATTTCTGTCCATGAAATTCTCCAGGCAAGAATACTGGAGTGGATAGCCATTCCCTTTTCCAGGGGATCTTACTGACCCAGGGATTGAGCCTGAGTCTCCTACCTTGCAGGCAGATTTTTTACTGTCTGAGCCAATAGTTGGTGATGGACAGGGAGGCCTGGCGTGCTGTGATTCATGGGGTCGCAAAGAGTCGGACATGACTGAGCGACTGAACTGAACTGAACTGAGCCAACAGGGAAGCCCAGTTGTTCATAGTACTCTCTTATAATTTCTTTTTGCTTTATTTATTTTAACTGAAGGAGAATTGCTTTACAGTATTGTGCTGGTTTCTACCAAACATCAACAGGAATCAGGTTTACCCATGTCCCCTCCCACTGAGCATCTCTCCCACCTCCCTCCCATCCCACCCCTCTAATCTTTTCAATTTCAGTAACAGTGGTTGCTTCAGGGAAAGAGAACTGGGTAAATGGTGATCAGAGATAGGAGCGAGTTTTCCAGTTTTGTTTTGTTTAAATCTTTAGCCTATGCACATACGTTAATAAAACAAATTGATAAAATGATCTCTCTTGGGAAGACTTAACGTATACAGACAGTGTTGATACCCAATGAGAAGCTACGGTAACCTCCGAACCCTGTCCTTGCTTTTTTTGCTCCAGATCACCTTTCCCTCTGGTTGGAAGGATCACCTTCCTAAAACACAGCTCTGACTATGCATTCACCTCCTCAGGATTTTTCACAGTCCACACATCCTCTGCAGAATAAAGCCAAATTCCTTAATGAACTGTTCATGAAATGGCCCAACTTATAATACTTTGCAAACCATCTCACTGCAGTTCTCTTCTGTAATCCTCTCCTTTGACCCTAGCACACCCCAGACTTTGGTCCTTTCTCTGCGCCTTGCACATCGGCGTCCTAGCTCATGTTCTTATTACTGTTCTTTTTGGAATATGTTACCACGCCTCATCTCCCTTCACAAGCCTGTCCGTTGTTCACGGTTTGCTCATGGGCCACTTCTATTTAAATCTTCTGAATTTCCTGAAATCATAATTCATCTTCATTCATGAATGCATTTAATCATTAAAAAAAAGTCATGTGTGTACCCTATGCTCAGCAGAGAGGAAGAAGGGTCAGGTTTTATCAAGATGCTTTAAGTGTTCTAGAAAGAAACTGATGCATTCATTGTAACTAGCATTAATTGAGCATATACTAAGTGCCAGCAATGCATTAACTCATTTAATCTTCACAACAACCCCACCCCAACGAAGTGGGGGCTGTTTCTTGCCTTAATTTGAAAGGTAAGGAATTGAAAGCACACAGAGGTTAAGTACTTTGTCCAAGGGTCATAGGCCTGGAAAGAGGAGGAGTTGGAATTCAAACCAGGCATTCTGAGTGCAGAGGTCCAGTATTTCATTTCACTACTTGCCATAGATATTTTATAATAAGCAAGTGCGCTTCCCTTATCTACATTCTGATTTGGTTGGTCTGAGTTGAAATCAATATTGTTTTAAAGTTCCCCAGGTGACTCCGCTGTGCAACCAGAATTCAGAACTTCTGCTGTCGGGGATATGGTGATGACATAAAGGGTAGATGATTAAATAGTCCTGGGGCATGAGGATTGGAAGAGGCTTCAATTAGTTTAACTGGAGATTGGAAAACAATGAGGGGTGAGGAAAGGACAGGACAGAGGAGACAGAGGAGCTTCAGGAACTGGGAGCTGCTGGGCCAGGCTGGGAGAGGAGTCAGACCGTTAGACAGGAAAGAAGGGGCCATGTCAGCCTCGAATGTCATGCCTGAAGAATGTGGAATTGATCCTTTAGGCAATAGGGAGACATGCAAGGCTTAAAAATTATTTTTGCATTCATCATTTTTAATAAGCCCCCTTGAGGCTTTCATGAGTCACTCACTTGAAGAAAATCTGCCCTAGTGGATATGTAGGATTTATGTAATGCTCGTGTTTGTCTGATCTATGGTGCTACGTGGGGGAGCACCTAACAATTTCCTTTGTCCACAAGGCAGAAAGAACCAGTGTTCATTTGGAAACAGTTAATAGTTATGAGAGGCTTGTGCTATATTTTCAAAATGCCAAAAATCCCTTGAGGACAGACATCTCTGAATGGGGGGAGGCCACATCTGCAGCCTTGCTTTCTCCATCTCTGCCTGATATAAAGCCTTAGCCACTTGTCAGTGATGTGGGTTGATCTGGTGAGGACAAAAAAAGGAAGGCTGGCACTAAGAGGGGCCTTTACAATGGGAAGGTGGCCTCAGCCTGCATGTAAAAGTTTATACAGATCGTATTCCTTTGGACTAAGCCTATAACACTGCATTTCCTGTTGCCATGACATCAGTGGTCACTGTTACAAACCCAAGGATTCTGTGAAGAAAGAGAATGAGCCAGAGAGTATAGTAGTTTTTATTTCCCTTCTTGTTCCAGTTCTTTTATTCTTTTATCTCAAGGAGATGCCTAAAGAAAAGTGCAAGTCAATCAGGCAAGGAAGGCAGGGAAATTTTTGCTTTTTCTCAATATCTTGGCTCCTAAGGATGCACCAGACTCCTTGAAGATGTGCTTAGAATCTGAGTCAAGCTGTCTGGACTGGACACTGTTGGTTGCTTAGCAGAGTACCTGCTTCCTGGCTTCCTCCTTCCTAATACAACCCCAACTTGATAAAGGGAGTAAATGCTGCCAGAGGGCTCCAAGGAAGCTGGTCCATCCCCAGCTTCTGTTGTGGATCTGACTCCAAGTCTATGCCAAGGATGATTCCATATATGTGTATATTCCACCTTGCTGATGATTGCTTCAGGACTGTAAGCTTGAGCCCATCAGCACAGGGCCCTTGCCAGTTGACCATGACTTCTCAAGGGGTGGGCTGTTTCCCAAGTTGAATCAGACTAATAGAAAGGGAAAACTTAAATTCTATGTTTTTCAGGATGAGGTTACCTCTCTTGTTGGAAATGAATAAGGGGGTGGGTTGTTAACAGTATGCTGGCAGCCATGTTGTGACCATGAGGCAAGTTAGACTGAGGAAAAAGCCAGCACAGAAAGGAGGAAGGCAGCCAAATGAATCAGAGAAATGGAGCTGGATCTCTGATTGTCTCGTGCCTGGAGGCTGGGCCTACCTCTGGACCACCTATTCTGTGAGATAACAAATGTCCCTTTTTGGGGGGTTTGCAGCTGAAAGATTATTCCTGACTGTTTTCTAATTTACCGTGCCTGGCCATTCAGTGAATTCAACTAGGGAAGACTGTAATGATATAGGTTTATATCAGAATCTGCAGTGTTTTCTCAACAATTGTCTCATCCAAACCACCTAAGATCTTCTTGAGGCAGTAGATAGACATTATCATTCCTATAATTCAGAGCAGTGAAGTGACTTGCCTAAGGTCACACAGCTCATATCTAAGAACCGTGGCAGCCACTGAGAAAGAAAAACATGGTCTGCATGCCTGGGATGCTCTGGGAAGAAAAATGGGAGAAGACCTTGAAATCATGCTGTCAGAATGTCCCGGTGGAGTTCCTGATGTACTTATGACCATGGTTCACGACAAGGGGTGATTTTGTCCCCCAGGGAAGATTTGTCAAAGTTTGAAGACATTTTTGGTTGTCACAACCTGGGACGGAGATTCTATTGGCATCTAGTGGGTGGAGACCAGGGAAGCTGCTGAAGATCCAACAGCATGCAGGACAACCTCCACAACAAAGAATTATTCAGGGACTTCCCGGGTGGTCCAGTGGTTAAGAATTCACTTTGCAATACAGGAGATGCAGGTTTGATCCCTGGTTGGAGAACTGAGATCCTACATGTCGCAGAGCAACTAAGTCCATGAGCTGCAACTACTGAGCCCACGCAGCACAACAAAAGATCCCACATGACACAACTAGGGCCCCACACAGTCAAATAACTGCTAAAATAAAGAATTGTTCAGCCCGACATGCCAATAGTGTCAGGGCTGAGAAACTCTGATTTAAGAGAATGTTCATTTTTGCAGTGTATGTATCAGAATCTTACACTTACTGATGTTCCAATCTAGGAATTTTCCATGAATATTATAGGTAATTTTTTTTGATGTTAAAGTGTATACTACTCAAAATCCCTTTTCCAAGATCATTTTTGATCCCTGGAAAGCTGAGTGGATTAAAATGCTCTTATGCATGTGTTTGATAATTGATACATGTCTATGCCATGAGAGTCACTGATCCATGTGGCGTGTTTCTTCATGTCACAGAACCAAAAAGGGAAAGCCCGGTCCAGTGCGTGTGTTTCAGACCATCATTTTGTACCTCGTTAAGAACTTGACATATGGTAATGCTTACCACATCCACAAAGGCTTCGACCAATAGTGATTTCCAGTGAGGCTGCAAACAGTAATTACGTTTCTGAAGTGGTAGTTTAGATCTTATATTGCCAGTGGGAAAAAATACTAGTTTGCAGGCATGCCCCCAAATGAGCTCTAAAGAACTCCTTCCAAGAGTTATTTATCCTCTGTAATGGAAGGGGGCAGGAAGAGCAGTGAATCTGGAGGGGGCGGGCAGAGGGCCTCAGGAAAAGGTCAGGTGGGCCATGACTGCTCCTTGCAGTTACTCTGGAAACCATTCTCACTTTAAATGGTTCTCATGGAAGCTCTGGAAGACGAGTTTCTCTCATCAGCAGCACCTTTACCTAATGCATTTGACACTGTGGATTAGCCCTCTTCCTCCCAGCAAGTTCTTTCCCCTGGGCTCTGAGGTTTGTGGTTTGCCAAGGGGCCGTCCACTGTTGAATCTGGAGCTGGGTATTTGGTTCAGTCCAACTGGGATTCCCCAGGGCCTTGACTGGCCCAAACGCTCTGTGCTTTTTTGGTCTGCCTTCAATTCTGAGGCCCAGAAAAACATTTTTGGGTCTGGCACAGCCTTCCAGCTGAGGTAGGAAGATGAGGGTGTGTCTGCAAGGTCCGTAGTATTTTGCTGTTGGCCTCTTGGTAAAGAGTGGGTTAGTCTCAGATGACAGGGTCCGGCTCTCTGGCTGCAACCATGAGGCAGGCATGGGGCTGCAGGTCCCAGTGCATTCCTGAATTCCAGCAACCAGAGGCTTGGGGAGAGCGGGGGGGTGTGGAAGAGGACTGGGACTGAGGCTGAGCTATTGACGGCTCTGAAGGATTAAGTCCCAGAAATTGGTGGGGACCAGCAGAAGAAAGAGAGTCATTTAGAAGCAGGAGACCCAGCTCTCCAATGGGAGCCATGCGGTCTCATGCTCCAGAGGTCCCCTGGGCCCATTCCCAGCTCTGTCCACTGTGGCTGAGATGTCTGGTGGCCTGGAGGTGGGGTTGGTTCTTTGTTCCTCTCGAAGGAAAGTTTTGGAAGCTTACAGTCCACTCTAATAGTAACAATCATATTAGTTGTTGAATGCTCACCATATGTTGTACATTACACCGGTGTGATCTTATTTATTATGTTGATCCCATCAGGTCACTACTGCTGCTGCTGCTGCTAAGTCACTTCAGTCGTGTCCGACTCTGTGCGACCCCATGGACGGCAGCCCATTAGGCTCTGCCATCCCTGGGATTCTCCAGGCAAGAACACTGGAGTGGGATGCCATTTCCTTCTCCAATGTGTGAAAGTGAAAAGTGAAAGTGAAGTTGCTCAGTCTTGTCCGACTAGTAGCGACCCCATGGACTGTAGCCCACCAGGCTCCTCTGTCCATGGGATTTTCTAGGCAAGAGTACTGGAGTGGCTTGCCATTGCCTTCTCCGCAGGTCACCACTATTGTACCCATTTTTCAGGGTAGGAAATTGAGGTTCAGAGAACTTTAGCAAGCAATCAAACTTTAGTAAGCTGTAAGTAAGTTATGGAATAAGTGTGTAACAGAATCCAGGCCTCAAACACTTAACCCCACTCATTACCCCCATGTTACCATCAAAAGATGGTTTTCTCTTCCTTTTTGTCTTGATACATCTATCCTAGGCTTTTTTAAATGCTCTGTGGACAATAGCTTAGAGGCACACTGTGAAATGCATACATTTGTGACAAAATAGTCTTAGTTATGAGGATTAAGAGATTTTTTTGTTGTTTGAGAGTCATATTTGGACCTGAACTCACATACAGCTTTCTCCTTCTCACAAATGTTATTTAGGGTAAAGTGATGCACCAGGAGTATTTTTAAGTTTAACCAGGCATAACACACCCATCTAAATAAACATTTGAGAGTATTGTAATTGGCTGTGTAATGGGATGTTAAAATGGGATGAGCCTTTGTCTAAGTTTCAGCTGAAACCAAGTGCCAACTACTTCCCTGTTCCTAAGTGGTCTCCTTGCAGCTTCTCTTGCCATTGCCTGACTGGGTGAAAGTGGGGAGACCACTGGCTCCCTTTCTGCATCTGGGGAGGCAGAGGAGGAGGGAACATGCCAACAACTATTCCTAAAGAGACCCTGCTCTCTAATCTCCAGCTACCCTCTTGGCTTCTACAGCCACCTGTGTTGTCTGGAGTGGGGCAGATAGCCAGGATCCTGGGTTTGGTTACCTCCTTTGGAAGTCCAGCTTGGATGCCCAGTGAGCAGTTGAAATGACTGAGTAGTTGTGTTCAGTGGACTCCTGATTAAGACAGAGAGGGAATAGTTCATGGCAAACAAGACTACCTGTGTGAGAGTCAGCCGGGGGTGGCTCTAGGTGCCTCCCAAGCCGGGTCCAGGGAGGGCTCGGGAAAGGACAGCAGAAAGCCACAGGACATCATTCTCCAGCTGCCCAGTGGCTGGGGAAGGAACTGTAAGCCCCCAGCCAGAGCAAACTCATGTGAAATGACATCTGGGAACCACAGGCAAGGGGTCACTAGCAACGTCAGGGGCATTTTTAAAGAACCCGTAGAAGTGCTCCCATGGGGACAAGAAACCGTGGTACATGCCTGCCAAGCCCAGGGAACCTGGATGCCAGCTCATAACAGTGCCAGCTAGTGAGGCCCTCTGTCACCTTTCCTGTCTGTGCCCTCTTCAACTCTGGAACTGAAGAAACTACCAATAGCAGTCAAGGGCAAGAGTGGTAAAATGCAGCACAGAGAAAGAGAATGCAAGCCTGCCCTTTCCCATTGCAGAAAGCAAGCCTGAAGTGGGGGGTGAAATGGTGAATGCCATTTGCAAGTTTTTAAGTATTACCGAAGTATCACCTCCACATTAATGACTGAACTGAGATTGTTGGCAGGTGTAATGTAAGCAAGCTCTTTTAAAACACTCTGAGCATGGGACCTACTCAAATTTCATCCAGGGCAGAGGCAGGAACTGTCCACAGACGGTGTGTGAGTGGGCATTTGGGGGTGTCTGGGTAAAATCTGGGAGCATTAGGATGGTACCCTCTGTGGCTGCTTTCCAAAGGACACCCTGGATCTCACCTCTTTTCTTCCTCCCCCAGCCTGCTTCCAAGTGTAGTCCAACCTCAGGGCCTTTGCACTTACTCTTCCCTGCTAAGAATCCTGGCTTCCTTCACCTCTCTCTCAGTTTAAATGTCCTTTTATCAGACATTTATTGAACCACACATTGCAAATCATCACTGTTCTGTCCAGCCCCCTTATCCCACTTTCTGAAGTTTTTTTTCATAGCCCATATCACCACCAGACTTAGACCTCTTATGTCTATTTATTTATCATGTGGTCCCAGGTTGGCAGCTCTAGGGGAATGGAGACGATTTTGTTCACTGTTCTTCCCAAGCACATAGAATTGTGGATGGTACTTGGCGGTAATCCAATAAATATTTGTTTTGCTGTCATTGAGTAGCTCTGCTTCCCCAGATTCCTTTTATTGTTCAGAGTACAGATCTATTCACCATATTCTAAAAGTGAATCTGGTCTGGGCAAGTTGACTTGTACCTTTATGTCCCAAGCATGTTTTCTCTGTCTGGGATATAAAGGGGCCCAGAGGACAGATTCACTTCTAACTGAGATGCCAGTGACATGATCCCTTGGAAACTGTACATTGGGTGCCCCCAAAGGAATAGTTCCCCCCTCCCTTTTTATTTCTGAGAAGAAAAAAATGCAGACACAGAATTCCCTCTCCCCATAGCCCGAAGGGTGATTTTTATGAATTTTTACCACATGTCCACACAAATCTTTAGCCTTTCTCTCACTGTGGGAAAGAATTTGAGCAATTTTTACTAGAGTCTTGTCAAGGTAGAGACCCTTATCAGGGAAAATGATTTTCTGAAGCAGCCTGAATTGTAAGGCAGTACGATTCTTTCTTGATTAAAAAAAAATTGGAGTGTAGTTGCTTTACATTGCTATGTCAGTTTCTGCTGTACAGCAAAGTGAATCAGCCATATATATACATCTCCCCTCTTTTTCGGATTTCCTTCCCATTTAGGTCACTACAGACCACTGAGTAGAGTTCTCTGTGCTATACTCTAAGTTCTCATTAGTTATCTGTTTTATGAGTAGAAGTGTGTATATGCCAGTCCCAGTTTCCCAGTTCATTCCCTCTGCCTTGGCCTTTTGGTGTCCGTATGTTTATTCTCTATGTCTGTGCCTCTATTTCTGTTTTGCAAATAAGACCATGGCTGGATGGCATCACTGACTCGATGGACATGAGTCTGAGTGAACTCCGGGAGTTGGTGTGGTGTGTACTGGGAGGCCTGGCGTGCTGTGATTCATGGGGTCGCGGACAGTCGGACATGACTGAGCGACTGAACTGAACTGAACTGAACTGATGCCATTTTTCTAGATTACACATATGTGTGTTAATAATTGATACTTTGATTCTTTCTGTGATTTGTTACCAGTTTAATCCTAGAATGCAGATAAAGGATACCTTTTGGGAACTGGCTACTCAAAGAACTTGATAATGAGGTCTGCTCCTTGGCCTTGCCCCTGAGAGTCTTCCCAACACACCAGCAAAGTGATTCTTAAGTCAGAAAATTATTCAAGAGTGACAGAAATAAAAACCCTGTCTTTCTAACAGCTTTCCCCTGTGACTTCCTGACCTCCACTCCATTCCATCAGTATTACTGGGGAGTCTATATTTACAAAGAGGAATGACTTTCTTAGAAATTTGACTTGGCTTGAAAATTGTATTTTTAGGGATGGCAAAATTAATTTGGTGCAGTGATAGAAAAACCAAGACCATGTATAATTTTTACCTGGTAGACTGATGATGTGAACTCTGAAACTAGAATGCTTGGGTTTGAAGTTGAGCAGCATAATGTACCAGCTGTGTGACATTGGATAACTTACTTCTCAGTGCCTCAGTTTTCTGATCTGTATAATGGGAATCATAACCACCCATCTCCTATGGTAGCTGTTAGGATTAAACAAGTTGACAGATGGAAAGAGCTTTAGAACAGTGCCTGGTTCATAAGACTAACTCTCTAAGTATTTACTGTTGTTGGGGTGATGGTTAATCATGATTACTATTATCATCAACATTCTCCTAACCATCCTCCTACAAAACATGGCCCATTCAGGCTTTAGGATTTAGCAGAGGTAAAGCCTCCTGTTGAATCTCTCTCAGTAAGATTCTGCCAGGATTTGTTGTTGTTCAGTTGCTAAGTTGTGTCTGACTCTTTGCGACCCCATGCACTGCAGCACGCCAGGCTTCCCTGTCCTTCACTATCCCAGAGTTTGCTCTGATTCATGTCCATTGAGTCGATGATGCTGTCTACGCATCACATCCTCTGCCACCCTCTTCTCCTTTTGCCTTCAGTCTTTCTCAACATCAGCGTCTTTTCCAGTGAGTTGTCTCTTCATATCAGGTGGCCAAAGTATTGGAGCTTCAGCTTCAGCATCAATCCTTCCAATGAATTTTCAGGGTTGATTTCCTTTGGGATTGACTGATTTGATCTCCTTGATGTCCAAGGGACTCTCAAGAGTCTTCTCTAGCACTGCAATTCAAAAGCATCAATTCAGTGCTTAGCCTTCTTTATGGTCCAACTCTCACATCCATACATGACCACTGGAAAGACCATAGCTTTGACTAAACAGACCTTTGTTGGCAGAGTGATGTCTCTGCTTTTTAGTATGCTGTCTAGGTTTGTCATAGCTTTCCATCCGAGGAGCAAGCATCTTTTAATTTCATGGCTGTAATCACCATCCACAGTGATTTTGGAGCCCAAGAAAATAAAGTTTTTGACTGTTTCCATTTTTTTCCCCATCTATTTGCCATGAAGTGATGGGATTTGATGCCATGATCTTAGGTTTTTGAATATTGAGTTTTAAGCCAGTTTTTTCACTCTCCTCTTTTATCCTCATCAACAGGCTCCTTAGTTCTTCTTCTGCCATTAGAGTGGTATCATCTGCATATCTGAGGTTATTGATATTTCCCCTGGCAATCTTGATTCCAGCTTGTGCTTCATCCAGCCTGACATATTACATGATGTACTTTGCATTTAAGTTAAAGAAACAGGGTGATACAACCTTGTCATATTCCTTTCCCAATTTTGAACCAATCAGTTGTTCCATGTCCAGTTCTGACTATTGCTTCTTGATCTGTATACAGGTTTCTCAGGAGGCAGGTAAGGTGGTCTGGTATTCCCATCTCTTTAAGAATTTTCCAGTTTATTGAGATCTACACTGTCAATGGTTTTTGCAAATTGAATAAAGCAGAAGTAGATGCTTTTTCTGGAATTCTCTTGCTTTCTCTATGATCCAAAGAATGTTGGTCTCTGGTTCCTCTGCCTTTTCTAAATCCAGCTTGTACATCTGGAAGTTCTCAGTTCATGCACTGCTGAAGCCTAGCTTGAAAGATTTTGAGCATAACCTTACTAGTGAAATTAGTATAATTGTATGGGGGTCTGAACATTCTTTGGCATTGCCCTTCTTTGGAATGGGATGAAAACTGACCTTTTCCAGTCCTGTGGCCACTGCTGAGTTTTCCAAATTTGCTGGCATATTGAGTGCAGCACTTTCATGGCATCATCTTTAAATAGCTCAGCTAGAACTTATTGCCTCTACTAGCCTTGTTTGTAGTAATGCTCCCTAAGGCTCATTTGACTTCAGACTCCAGGATGTCAGGCTCTAGGTGAGTGACCACACCATCATGATTATCTGGGTCATAAATACCTTTTTTGTATAGTTCTGCTGTGTATTCTTGCCACCTCTTTTTAACTTCTTCTGCTTCTGTTAGGTCCTTATCATTTCTGTTCTTCATTGTGCCCATCCTCCTTCATCTCTCCAATTTTCTTGAGATCTCTAGTCTTTCCCAGTCTATTTTTTCCTTCTCCTTCTTTACACTGTTCATATAAGAAGGCCTTCTTTTCTTGCTTCTCTGGAGCTCTGCATTAAGTTGGGTATGTCTTTCCTTTTCTCCCTTGCTTTTTGCTCTTCTTCTCTCCTCAGCCATGAGTAAAGCCTCTTTGGACAACCACTTTGCCTTCTTATATTTCTTTTTCTTGGGGATGGTTTTGGTCGCTGCCTCCTGTACAATGTTATGAACCTCCATCCATAGTTCTACAGGCACTCTGTCTACTAGATCTAATCCCTTGAACCTATTCATCACCTCCACTGTATAACCGTAAGTGATTCGATTTAGGTCATACCTACCTGAATGGCCTAGTGAGCTTCCCTGGTGGCTCAGAGGTTAAAGCGTCTGCCTCCAATGCGGGAGATCTGGGTTCAATCCCTGGGTCGGGAAGATCCCCTGGAGAAGGAAACGGTAACCCACTCCAGTATTCTTGCCTGGAGAATCCCATGGACGGAGAAGCCTGGTAGGCTACAGTCCACGGGATCGCATAGAGTCGGACACGACTGAGCGACGGAACGGAACGGAACGGACCTGAATGGCCTAGTGATTTTCCCTACTTTCTTCAATTTAAACCTGAATTTTGCAAAAAGGAGCTGATGATCTGAGCCATAGTCAGCTCCAGATCTTGTTTTTGCTCCAGGTTTTGTTTTTGATAGAGCTTCTCTATCTTCTGCTGCAAAAAATATAATCAATCTGATTTTGGTATTGACCATTTGGTGCTGTCTATGTTTAGAGTTGTGTTGTTGTGTTGTTGGAAAAGGGTGTTTGCTATGACCAGTGTATCCTCTTGACAAAACTCTGTTATACTTTGCCCTGCTTCATTTTATACTCCAAGGCCAAACTTGCCTGTTACTCTAGGTATCTCTTGACTTCTTATTTTTGCATTCCAGTCCCCTATGATGAAAAGGATATCTTTTTTTTTTTTTAATGTTAGTTCTAGAAGGTCTTGTAGGTCTTTATAGAACTGTTCGGCTTCTTCGGCATTGGTAGTTGGGGCATAGACTTGGATTACTGTGATGTTGAATGGTTTGCCTTGGAAACAAACAGAGATCCTGCTGTCATTTTTGAAATTGTACCCAATTACTGCATTTTGAACTCTTTTGTTGACAAGAGGAATAATCCATTTCTTCTAAAGGATTCTTACCCACAGTAGTAGATATAATGGTCATCTGAATTAAATTCACCCATTCCCATATATTTTAGTTCACTGATTTCTAAGATGTCAATGTTCACTCTTGCCATCTTCTGCTCGACCACATCTAATTTACCTTGATTCATGGACCTAACATTCCAGGTTCCTATGCAGTATTGTTCTTTACAGCTTCGTACTTTACTTTCACCACCAGACTTTGGCCCAACTGTCTCATTCTTTCTGGAGCTATTAGTGGTTGCCCTCTGCTCTTTCCCAGTAGCAGAGTGGACTTCTTCCAACCTGAGGGGCGGGGCGGGGGTGGGGGGGCTTATCTTCTGGTGTCATATCTTTTTGTCTTATCATACTTTTCATGGGGTTCTCATGGCAAGAATACTGGAGTGGGTTGCCATGCCCTCCTCCAGGGGATCTTCCCAACCCAAGGATTGAAACTGCATCGCTTATGTCTCCTGCATTGGCAGGTAGGTTCTTCAACTAACGCCATCTGGGAAGCCCCGACATTGATGCAAACATGGGCCTAAATATGTTTTTAAGCTATAAGACCAAAATCAAGCACAGCAAAATATTCTCTAAGCTGAATCTAAATCAAATCAATTTTTGCTCTGCTTTGTTTCAAGACCCTGGCTTGTGAATTTGACTCAGGATGGATTCTGGCATCTCAGTTCCCCTTTCTCCCTCAGGGTATAAGCACCAGAGGAATGCGAGAGTGGATTCCAGTCACAACATCTGCTGGTGGGGGATTTGCTCTTTGCAGGTTGCCACATGATGTGCCGCTTTTATGGGTCTCAACTCCGAGCATCGCCTGGTGCCTGCTGCGTGCATTTTCCAGGCAGCCTGGAGCATTTCCGATGGGTGATCTCTCAGGATTTCTTTAAGACTTGCAGTCTGTTAAGTGGAAAAGTTTTCTAGTTGATTAAAAACAAATTCTGAATCCAGTTTCCACAACTGTGTGTTTTGTGGTAACCATAGGAAAATGCAGTCAACAAGACTGAATTTGGCCCTTCACCTCCTGGTCTGTAAAGAACTCACCTAGATGGTCTCAGATTAACTTCAATTTGTGTGAGTGTGTGTGTGTGTGTGTGTGTATGTTGTAGCTCTCTGAGCATCTTTAGAATTATTTTGCATTCTTTGTCAGGCAGTTCATGTATCGCCATTTCTTCGGTGTCTGTTACTGGAGGTTTACTGTGTTTCTTTGGTGGCAGCGTGTTTCTCTGATTCTTCATAAGGCCCATAGCCTTGGCCGGATATCTAGGCATTTGAAGAAGCAATCACCTCTTTCCAACTTCATGGACTGACTTGTGTAACGAAAGACCTTCACCTGCGAGAAGGGGCACACTGGAGTGTACTGTGACCCATCTAATGGTGCAGGACTCTAAGTATGGGGGTGGTATTAGCTCTAGGTCCAAGGAGATGTGATAGCTTGACAGCTCAGGTCACAGCATCAACAACATTGTGGTCCCTGGAGAGGAGGGCAAAGGATCCACAGTGGCTGCAAGGGCTGTGGGAGTCCTCAGTGACACCTTTAGAGGCTGGGGATCAGGGCAGGCAGTAGTGTTGGCTTGAGCCAGGAGTGTGCATACACTGGGTTGCAGGGTCAGCTGTATGTAGGGTTGACAGCCAGGGTTGGTAGCAAGGGCTAGGGCCAACCTTGGGTGCAGGGCCCCTGGCTGTCAGCAAACACCCCTGTCACTGCAGGACCTCCCCATGGGGTGTGCACAGCAGTACGATCTGGTGAAGGGAGTTGGGTTGGAGGGGCATAGGTGCACAGCTGGAGGAACTAGTTGCAGGAGAACCCTGAGGTCCAGGCCAATGTAGGAATCAGGCCCTGGCTGTCTGTGTGCAGTCCTGTGCCTTAATGAAACTTTAAGAGCTGGCACCATCAGAAAGTCATTTCCGATGGGGAGACATGACTGACCCTGGTCTCTCGCTTGTTTCTTGCCCCATTCTCTTCCTGAGCAGAAGCTGCTCACTGCCACCTGCACAGGGAACTTTCACGCCTGTAGAAACTAGCAAATTCTCTGTGCACTTCTCTCTCTCAGTGTATATGTGTTCAGGGAGCCAGGAATTTTACCACCTTCTGCAAGCCACAGGGAGACACGTTTTGGCAGCCAGAAGGGGACCTTTGGGGTTTCTCAAAATACAGACATCACAGAATGGCTGTGTTTCTCTTGATTTAATATTTGTTGAAATATTGATTAGTTCAGATCTCCTGCAAGATAGCAAGAAATTTCTAATAATTGAAAAAAATTTTTTGGCTGTATCACATGGCATTTGGGATTTTAGTTCACCGATCAGGGATCAAATCTGCATCCCCTGCATTGGAAGCACAGAATCTTAACTGCTGGGCCACCAGGGAAGTCCCAAATTTCTATTAATTATATGAAGATCACATAGTTCCACATATCTATTTGCTTACTACATCCGAAGAGTTAATGTTTAAAAGTTTGAAGACGATTGCAAATGATTTAACAGCTGATTTAAGTTCTTCATTCCAGTCCCACACCATAAAAAATTACTTGCTAACATTGGGTACTGACCAGGCGACAACAACTTGTACCAGCTACAAGTTTTTTTGCCACAACACTATGAGGTAACCACTAATAGTAGACTCTTTTTGCAGATGAGAAAACCGAGGCCCAGAAGGTTTACAAAATTTGCCAAAGGTAACACATTTAACAAGTGTCAGAGCCTCCTGCCTGACAAGACCCCTACAGGATCCATAGCGTAGGAGGGCCACTTGGCCTTCACTTTACCTCAATTTAGATGTTTGACATCGCCACATGAGGTCATACAGTCATAGAAATGCATCAGAGAACTAAAAGAAGTCTGAACCACACTGTCCTCTATGGAAAGATAAGAGTAAATATACGTCTACATATATTTATTTATACACATAGGATTATACATACACACATACATGTATACACACTGGGTTATATTTCATTAGCATAAAGTTATATTACTTTTTGTTTTTGAGGGTGTTGAAGTCTTTAGTTAGGTGAGCACAGACATTTTCAATATATTGTAGGTTCCATTACCCTGTTTTGATTTTGTATCAATAGTATACAGGAAGTCTCAACAGTGAAATTGGTCTGGCCACGTCTTAACATTGAAGATATTCCAGTGCATAGAACCATAGGATTAGGAAGGCAATTTCATCACTTCTTTTGTGAGGAAATGGAGACACAGAGATGTTGAGTAACCTCCCCAAGGTCACACAGCTAGAAAGCCCTTCCACTGACAGAGCAGTGAGCTCGGTCCTGCACCCACTGCTCTTGATCCCTGGCTCGTGCCTCCAGACTAGCAAGGAGAGGCTAAGTCGCACATGTGGGCACTGTTGTAGGAACATCCTAGAGGCCACGAAACATTTATTTCACAACCAGTGACTCCTTCCCATACATTCTATTTTTTAAAAAAAATATTTGGGAAGAATGGTTCCATTTCTTTAGAACTTTTCACATTTGAAAATCCTTCTAAAACTGAGATCAATATTTAACCCCATAGCCATTCTGGGAGGGGTTGTATGCAGGCATTGCTTTTTCTGTTTTTCAGATGGAGAAACAAAAGTCAAAAACTGTTACACACCTTTCTCAAGATAACACCACTAAACAGTGACAGAGCTGTGACTGTAATTTAGGGTTCCTGGCTTGGGACATGGCACTGAACCACACCACTTTCCTGTCTAGCAGTATGTCTTACAGGAATTACAGATGGGAACAGCACAAGCATTTTTGTTCTCCTGATGCTATTCATAAACCATTCTCAAACCCAGTGTATTTTCACTGAAAGAAACTATTCTTCATGTGATCAACAACTTGGCAAAAAAGATAATTAGATCGTCTAAACGCTATTCATAAAGTAAACGCTATGTCAGGATAGATCTTAAGCACTTTCAAAGTTCCTACCGTATTTCCTTTCAGGGGTGAGGTATAAGATATATTTAAATTAAGCTTAGTCTGGGAAACCAGCATATTGCAATTAAAAATGCAGCCCTTGTAGTCTTGCAATTCTTTGTCTAAAGTCCTTCAACAAAAGAGGGTATTTTAATTCAATAAATAAAAGACAGGCACTTCCAGCTTTCCTATGGGGGAGCAGCTACTGCTTGCAGTTCACACACGCACAACAGAGAAAATACACAAACAAATAGTATTTGATTTTTCTTGGCTACAGGCTATTTTCATCTTTCAAGAGACCAAGGGAAAAATAACCTTAGAATGTTACCACCAAAACTTCCAAATTTATTGCAACACAACGTAATGGCAAAATGCTATTTTCTTAGCGCTCACATTTTTGAATAACCACCATGGCCAAAAATGCCTGGTTTTATATTTACAATAAACCCAAAGAAAATCTTGAATTCCACTCTCAAAGCTGGGGATGGCAAAGATGCCGTGGGTTGTTCAGAGCAAACCATCGCGTCTAATTATTCAATCTTATCCTCTCTGTTTAACCTGAGCTTGAGGCATTTATTTCATGTTTATACTGGTTTAACACAAATCATGCTTGAAAGAGATTTAGTATCCTGTTTCCCTGTGTAAAGTTGGGCTACAATAGAAGACTTAACAATGCCAGCTGTTTCTTGGGCTTATCAGTTAAAGAAACATTCAACCTAAAAAAATACTTCCAGTGTAAACAAGATACAAAATCACACATGTAGCCACATTCCGCCAAGATCTGCCTGAATAGAGAAAAGTATAGATCTACTCAAAATAATTTCTCTTTTAACTTAGCATCAATATGCCCGTATCTGCTTTTCCTTCATTGTTATAAGCAATTTGTTCTGCTGCTATTGTATTTCACATAGGAAGTAAGGTATAATATGGGGTAATAATAGATTTAAACGTACTTTAAAGTTCTGCACAAACATTATACTTTTCAACTTATTTTAACCACAATTAAGTTGGTTTAAAAGATACAGTGAAAATCTTGTTCTAATCTTACCTCAGCACAATTTAATATTTAGAGTTGATATACGTATATTAGTTGTTTCCAAAGATGTCAGTTACCATTCAATTCTCCTGAGACTGAAATTTGTATAGACTGATTACTTGGTCAAGGGATGTATGATAAATATATTTTCATGTTTTTATAACAAGAAATGGAAAGCAAACTATCTAAATAACATAGCAATTCATTAGAACATACCTTGTTTGAAGAAAGCAAATTTTTTTCAAAACTTTTCCACCACAGAGAATGGATATCCCTTTTTCCTTAAGCTTTTCTGCATCACAGATCCCATCCAAATTATTCTAAAGAAGAAACAAGAAGAGGTCCAAGCACCTTTTCTCTTCTGAGAAGAGCTAATCAAACATTCCTGTCAAACGCTCAGCACTTTGAAAAGCACATTTTACACCACACACACACAGATACACACACTCACTCTCACACTCATGCACACTGCTTCTCACACTGGTTTTAGTGCTGAATTAGGCGGTCCTCTTTTAAATTTCCACTCCCACTTTTTTTTTTTTTTTGGGGGTAAGGATTTCTAAATATTCTTTCTAGCCCAAAGCACACATTTCCAGCAAGCAAATTCTACAATTAAAAATTCTAAAAAGTAGCAGAGAAGCACCTAGATAAGATGGAAAAATTTTTAAGTATACTTTAAAATTGACTTAAGCAGGGCAATTATATTTTCTCTTTCTTTTTCAAATGCTGGCAAACAGCTGGATTAAACTGCATAAAGAAATAAAACTGTACAAACACTACTGAGCTGGTTCTGTTGGACTCTCACTTTTGGAGTAGAAATAATTTTCCTACATGTTAAAGCTGTTTTTTGGTTTAGTTCACTTCGGTCCTTTTTGCATTTTGGCAAGTTTAATGAGATGACTGTAGTCTATGCTGCTGGGAACAGGACACAAGATAATAACAGTGGGAAGCAAAACCTGACTCATGTTTCAAAAAAACAAATGACGGATAGCTCACAACATAAGTGCAATCTGCAGGATTTTATTTATTTACATATTAGTGTCATCAATTAAATTGAAGGGATTCAGGCCCAAAACATACATGAGCATATCACAACATCTTAAAAACAGACATAAAAAAGTACATCTGACACTCCTGGAGACTCAGATGTTTATCAGTCTGACAGCTTCTTCTCTTCAGCTAGGGTGGGAGGGAGCCCAGGGCCGGTCCTCTGCCTGCCTGCGACTGTGCACTCACCCAGCCCAGCCCAAGGAGGAGAATCTTCCCCACTAACGACCCCTGGGGATTGCTCCGGTTTGAATCTTTTCCCTCTGTTTGGTTCTGCATTTTCTCAATCCTGGGGACTTCCCTGGCAGCCCAGTGGCTAAGACTCTGCACTTCCACTGCAAGGGGCATGACTTTGATGCCTGGTCAGGAAACTAAGATCCCACATGCTGCATAGCACAGCCAAAACATTAAAAAAAAAAAATTCTCGATTCTGTTTCTTCTTCCTTAAAATCCTAGGTCCACTGGTGATAAGGATGGTATTGCCACATGGAAGATGCCCTGTCCCATCCTTTGAGGGAAGGTTTGGATGAAATGGTGTGGCTGTCCAAATATAATTAATATTGATACTATTTCTATTAACGTTAATAATGCTAATTACCGTTTATGAAATACTTATGCTGGGAATGGTGATAAACCCTCTATATATATCAACTAATTTAATAGATAGAACAACCTAGAGGGGTTATTACCATTACTTTCACACTACAGCTAAGAGAACTGAGGCTCAAAGAGATTAATTGACTTTCCCAGGGTCAGTTGGCTGGAAAGGTAAGAACTGAGGTTCAAATTCAAAGTTGGCTGACCCTTAGGCTATGTGCTGTGTTAGGGCTGAGAGCTTCTTTTCTTTCATTTGTTTAACTTGTTTTCTTATGGTGAGTAAGGTGGAATCAAATGTAAACATACTGAAAGCATAAGAAGAGATGCTCAAAGTGAAGTGGAAATTGAAAAACAATGTTTGTGGTAATGGAAAGTTTTGGAAATACTTAATGATGGTTGTACTCCACTATGTGTATAATTAATGCTAATAAGTTAATTAGCAAAATGGCAAAATTTTTGTTGTACATATTTACCACAATAATAAACAATATTAAAAAAGAGAGAAATTCTTAAGCAATGAAATATCACTTTTAAATGTTGATTAAATAATTTTGATTATTTTTTAAGTATCTCTGCTGCTGCTGCTGCTAAGTCACTTCAGTCGTGTCCGACTCTGTGTGACCCCATAGATGGAAGCCCACCAGCCTCTCCCGTCCCTGGGATTCTCCAGGCAAGAACACTGGAGTGGGTTGCCATTTCCCTCTCCAATGTGTGAAAGTGAAAAGTGAAAGTGAAGTCGCTCAGTTGTGTTCAACCCTTAGCGACCCCACGGACTGCAGCCTACCAGTCTCCTCCATCCATGGGATTTTCTAGGCAACAGTACTGGAGTGGCTTGCCATTGCCTTCTCCGAAATATCTCTGAGAGCTCAGGAAATTCTTTTCATTTCCCTGAGATTCAGTGCTCTTATTTTTTTAAATTTGTATTTATTTTTTTAATAATTTTATTGAAGTATAGTTGATTTACAGTGTTGTGTTAGTTTCAAGTGTATAGCAAATTGAATCAATTTTACATATACCTGCATCCTCTCTTAGGTTCTTTTCCATATAGGCCATTACAGAGTACTGAGTAGAGTTCTCTGTTCTATACAGTAAGTCTTTATTAATTATATATTTTATATGTATAGTAGTGTGTATATGTCAGTCCCAGTCTCCCAATTTATCCCTCCCCTGCTTCTCCCCGGTGAGCATAAGTTTGGTTTCTACATCTGTGACTCTATTTCTGTGTTGTGAATAAGTTCATTTGTACCATTTTTTAGCTTACACATATTAGTGGTATCATATAATGTTTATCTTTCTCTATCTGACTTTCTCAACTCAGCATGTCAATCTCTAGATCCATGCATGTTGCTGCAAATGGCATTATTTCATCCTTTTTAATGACTAATATTCCATTGTATATATGTACTACATCTTCTTTAGCCATTCGTCTACCAATGGACATTTAGGTTGCTTCCATGTCCTGATTATTATAAATAGTGCTGCAATGAACATTGAGGTGCATGTATCTCTTCAAATTATGGTTTTCTTTGGATGTATGCCTAGAAGTGGGATATGGTAGTTCTACTTTTAGTTTTTTAAGAAACCTCCATACTTTTCTCTGTAGTGGCTGGATATGTTTGCATTACCACCAACAGTGTAGAAGGTTTCCCTTTGCTCAAACCCTCCCTAGCAATATAGACTTTTGGATGATGGCCATTCTGACCAGTGTGAGGATACCTCATTTTAGTTTTGATTTGTGTTTCGCTAATAATTGGTGATGTTAACCATCTTTTCATGTCCTTTTTGGTCACCCTTGGTGGCTCAATGATAAGAATCCACATGCCAATACAGGAGATGTGGGTTTGATCCCTGGGTTGGGAAGATCCCCTTTGGAGAAGGAAATGGCAACCCACTCCAGTATTCTTGTCTGGGAAATCCCATGGACAGAAGAGCCTGGAAGGCTATAGTCCATGGTGTCGCAAAAGAGTTAGACACAACTTAGCAACTAAACAACAGCAGCAATGTCTTCTTTGGATAAATGTCTATTTAGATCTTCCATCCATTTGAAATATCACTTTTCATCAAATTGCCTAGAATTGGAAAGCTGGAAAATGCCTATGGCAGACATATGGTGAACCTGAGGTACTGCCTATGCTGTGGACAAATGTCGTTATTCTAGAGAGCCATCTAGAAGTACTTAGTCACTTTATGTATGTATCCTAGGACCCATGAAACTCCTCGTGGGATAGTCTTTGGTGAGCTTCTTGCACAGAGCCATGAGAAATCCATTCCTAAAAACATTATTCTAAGTAAAAGTAAGAAACAGATTGAGAAATATAATATAGTACTGGGATGGCTCAGACGGTAAGGAATCTGCCAGGAATTCAGGAAACCTGGGTTCAATCCCTGGGTCAGGAAGATCCCCTGGAGAAGGGAATAGCTACCCACTCCAGTATTCTTGCCTGGGAAATCCTATGGACAGAGGAACCTGGTGGGCTACAGTCCATGAGGTTGCAATGAGTTGATACAACTGAGCAACTGACACTTTCATTTTTCACTGGGATGGTTAATTCTGTGTGTCAACTTGACTGGGCTACCAGGTACCCAGATATTCAGGTCAGTTCAGTTGCTCAGTTGTGTCTGACTTTTTGCGACCCCATGGACTGCAGCATGACAGGCTTCCCTGTCCATCACCAACTCCCTGAGCCGACTCAAACTCGTGTCCATCGTGTCGGTGATGCCATCCAGCCATCTCATTCTCTGTTGTCCCCTTCACCTCCCACCTTCAGTCTTTCCCAGCATAAGGGTCTTTTCAAATGAGTCAGTTCTTCGCATCAGGTGGCCAAAGTATTGGAGTTTCAGCTTAACATCAGTCCTTTCAAGGAATATTCAGGACTGATTTCCTTTAGGATGGACTGGTTGGATCGCCTTGCAGTCCAAGAGACTCTCAAAAGTCTTCTCCAATACCAGAGTTCAAAAGCATCAATTCTTCAGCGGTCAGCTTTCTTTATAGTCCAACCCTCACATCCATACATGACTACTGGAAAAACCATAGCTTTGACTAGATGGACATTTGTTGGCAAAGTAATATCTCTGCTTTTTAATATGCTGTCTAGGTTGGTTATAGCTTTTCTTCCAAGGAGCAAGCATCTTTTAATTTCATGACTGCAGTCACCATCTGCAGTGATTTTGGAGCCCCCCAAAAATAAAGCCTCTCACTGTTTCCACTGTTTCCCCATCTATTTGCGTGTAGTGATGGGACCACATGCCATCATCTCAGTTTTCTGAATGTTGAGTTTTAAGCCAACTTTTCCACTCTCCTCTTTCACTTTCATCAAGTGACTTTAGTTCTTCTTTGCTTTCTGCCATAAGGTTGGTGTCATCTGCATATCTGAGATTACTGATATTTCTCCTGGCAATCTTGATTCCAGCTTGTGCTTCATCCAGCCCCGCATTTTTCATGATGTACTCTGCATATAAGTTAAATAAGCAGGGTGACAATATGCAACCTTGACGTACTCCTTTCCCTATTTGGAACCAGTCTGTTGTTCCATGTCCAGTTCTAACTGTTGCCTCTTGACCTGCATACAGATTTCTCAGGAGGCAGGTCAGGTGGTTTGGCATTCCTATATCTTTAAGAATTTCCACACTTTGTTGTGATCCACACAGTCAAAGGCTTTGACATAGTCAATAAAGCAGAAATAGATGTCTTTCTGGAACTTTCTTGCTTTTTTGATGATCCAACGGATGTTGGCAATTTGATCTCTGGTTCCTCTGCCTTTTCTAAATCCAGCTTGAACATCTGGAAGTTCACAGTTTATGTACTGTTGAAGCCTGGCTTGGAGAATTTTGAGCATTACTTTACTAGTGTGTGAGATGAGTGCAATTGTGCAGTAGTTTGAGCATTCTTTAGCATTGCCGTTTTTTGGGATTGGAATGAAAACTGACCTTTTCCAGTCCTGTGGCCACTGCTGAGTTCTCCAAATTTGCTGACATACTGAGTACAGCACTTTCACAGTGTCATCTTTTAGGATTTGAACTATCTCAGCTGGAATTCCATCACCTCCACTAGCTTTGTTTCTAGTGATGCTTCCTAAGGCCCACTTGACTTCACATTCTAGGATGTCTGGCTCTAATTGAGTGATCATACCATTATGATTATCTGGGTCGTGAAGATCTTTTTTTGTATAGTTCTTGTGTGTATTCTTGCCACCTCTTCTTAATATCTTCTGCTTCTGTTAGGTCCATACCATTTCTGTCCTTTATTGTGCCCATCTTTGCATGAAATGTTCCCCTGGTATCTCTAATTTTCTTGAAGAGCTCTCTAGTCCTTCCCATCTCATTGTTTTCCTCTATTTCTTTGCACTGATTACTGAGGAAGGCTTTCTTATCTCTCCTTGCTATTCTTTGGAACTTTGCATTCAAATGGGTATATCTTTCCTTCTCTCTGTTGCTTTTCACTTCTCTTCTTTTCACAGCTATTTGTAAGGCTTCATCAGACAGCCATTATGCCTTTTTGCATTTATTTTTCTTGGGGATGGTCTTGATCACTGCCTCCTGTACAATGTCACAAACCTCCATCCATACTTCTTCAGGTACTCTATCAGAGCTAGTTCCTTGAATCTGTTTGTCACTTCCACTGTATAATCATAAGGGATTTAGGTCATACCTGAATGGTCTAGTGGTTTTCCCTACTTTCTTCAATTTAAGTCTGAATTTGGCAATAAGGAGTTCATGATCTGAGCCACAGTTAGTACCCGGTCTTGTTTTTGCTGACTGTATAGAGCTTCTCCATCTCTGGCTGCAAAGAATATAATCAATCTGGTGATGTCCATGTGTAGAGTCTTCTCTTGGGTTGTTGAAAAAGGGTGTTTGCTATGACCAGTGTGTTCTCTTGGCAAAACTCTGTTAGTATTTGCCCTGTATCATTCTGTACTCCAAGGCCAATTTTGCCTGTTACTCCAGGTGTTTCTTGATTTCCTACTTTTGCATTCCAGTCCTCTATAATGAAAAGGACATCTTTTTTGGGTGTTAGTTCTAGAAGGTCTTGTAGGTCTTCATAGCACCATTCAACTTCAGCTTCTTCAGCATTCCTGGTCGTGGCATAGACTTGGATTACCGTGATATTCATGGTTTGCCTTGTAAATAAACAGAGATCATTCTGTCATTCCCAAGATGGATGGTCATGGTGGAGAGTTCTGATAAAACGTGGTCCACTGGAGAAGGTAATGGCAAACCACTTCAGTATTCTTGCCTTGAGAACCCCATGAACAGTATGAAAAGGCAAAAAAATAGGACACTGAAAGACGAACTCCTCAGGTCAGTAGGTGTCCAATATACTACTGGAGATCAGTGGAGAAATAACTCCAGAAAGAATGAAGAGACGGAGACAAAGCAAAAACCACACCCAGTTGTGGATGTGACTGGTGATGGCAACGTCTGATGCCCTAAAGAGCAAGATCGCATAGGAACCTTGAATGTTAGGTCCATGAATCAAGGCAAATTGAAAGTGGTCACACAGGAGATGGTAAGAGTGAACATTGACATTTTAGGAATCAGCTAACTAAAATGGACTAGAATGGGTGAATTTAACTCAGATGACCATTCTATCAATATTGTGGACAAGAATCCCTTAAAAGAAATGGAGTAGCCATCATAGTCAACAAAAGAGTCTGAACTGCATTACTTGCATGCAATTTAAAAAATGACAGAATGATCTCTGTTCATTTCCAAGGCAAACCATTCAGTATTACAGTAGTCCAAGTCTATGCCTCGACCCAGATATTAGATTAAACATTATTTCTGACCATGCCTGTGAGGATGCCTCTGGATAAGATTAATAATTGAATCAGTAGACTGAGTAAAGAAGATTGCTCTCCCCAGTGTGGGTGGGCCTCATCCAATCTACTAAAGGCCTGAATAGAATAAAAAGCTGAGGAAGAAAGCATCCTTTCTCTCAGCCTCTGTCTTCAAGTTGGGACATTTGGTCTTCACCTAACTTTGGAGTAGGTCTTGGACTGAACTACACCATCCAGGTCTCAGAACTCCAGAGTCTCAAGTTTTCTGACTGAAGATCTTGGACTTCTCAGCCTTCAAAATCATGTTAGCCAATCTCTTATAGCATGCATGCACATATGATAAGTTGCTTCAGTCATGTCTGACTCTTTGCAACCCCATGGACTGTAGCCCACCAGGCTCCTCTGTCCATGGGATTCTCCAGGCATGAATACTGGAGTGGGTTGCCATGTCCTCTTCCAGGCTCTCACAGTATATCTAAATCTATATCCTTAATTCTCTTTCTATGTATACCTCCTATTGGTTTTATTTCTCTGGAGAATCCAGACTATTATAAATGGAATTATGAAAATTTACATATATACACCTTAGGCAACAATACACATTTTCAAGAACATGTATAGTGAATGTATACTCACTAGATCCATGGTACTTCAGAGACTTGTACCGGCTGTTCCCAAGGGCTTCTCTTGGACATCTGCATGGCTCACGTGTTCACCTTCTTCACATCTTTATTCAAATGTCACCTTCTGAGTAAGGCTTATTTGGTTACCCTATTTAAAGTAGCCCTACCCCTAGCATTTCCTCTTCTTTTTCCTTCTTTAGAAGTCTTTGCTGCTGCTGCTGCTAAGTTGCTTCAGTCATGTCCGACTCTGTGCGACCTCATAGACGGCAGCCCACCAGGTTCCCCTGTCCCTGGGATTCTCTAGGCAAGAACACTGGAGTGGGTTGCCATTTCCTTCTCCAATGCATGAAAGTGAAAAGTGAAAGTGAAGTTGTTCAGTCCTGTCTGACTCTTAGCGACCCCATGGACTGCAGTCTACCAGGCTCCTCTGTCCATGGGATTTTCCAGAGTACTGGGGTGGGGTGCCATTGCTTTCTCTGTTAGAAGTCTTTATTAGATCATAAATGTACAGTAGGTTCTTAAGTCTACATAGGCACTTCAGTTTTTTAAAGGAATACATGTAACCGTATGTCTCATTATAGCATAATCCTGGATTAGAGCTTTTTAAGAATTTGTGAGAAAAATCTTGAAAAGGGTTCCGCATATCCCTCTTCCTCTTCTTTTATTTTCTCCATGGTAATTATTACCTTTAATACCAGTTGCTACCTAATTTTTCATTGCACATCCCTCACTGAATGAAGGAAAAAACTAGAAGGCAAGTTTTTTTTTTTTTATTCTGTTTTGGTCACTGTGTGTTCCTAACCCTTTGAACTGACATGTAATAGGCATACATACAATAAGTATTAGCTAAATGAATGATTACAAATACACAAGAATGCTTGCTTATGGGGAAAGAGAATGGGAGTGGAGATTTGAGATAAAATAGGATAAAAAACATAAAAGCAAAAGTCCTAGAGCCTTGTGTGGACCAGTGATGATGATGCCAAAAACTGAGTCAACCCTCCACACCCAAGGCTGGCAGCAACACAGTGTTTACAAAATAGTCAAGTTGGTAGCCTCAGTGAAATCTTTGAGGTTCTTTAACTAAAACAAGATCATAACTTCCTGGTAAGTGGTCTTGAGATTGTTACTTGGCATTAACTGAATTTCTAGTTATTTGTAGTTGAGAACAGAAATTGCAGTGTTCAGTTTTTCCTGCTTGTAAATTACCGATAGTTGTTTGAAAGCATCAGTTCTTTCCTAAATACCTATTTGTCACTACATAAACTTAGTGTCCCAGTCTTGTACTATATCCAATATAAAAACTCAAATCTCTTTTAGAACATTCTCTATTGAAACTTTTTATCATTGTCATAAACATTGAACTTGATGACTCTTTAAAATAGGGCCTCATTTTTTTTTTCACTCCAGAGATACAACTCATAGAAATCAACGTAATCTCCATATCACAAGTTCATTCTTTTATGGGACTTTTAAAAATCCAGGTTGGCAGTTTTAAGAGTCAGAGTAATGAGAGAGTCTTTTCAGATACTTCTGATACTTTAACTGCGTGCAGACATAAAACACAAGAGTTACACTTTTCATAACATGAGCTCACTGAAATGTCTAAGGCTATATCATGTTTGATGCTACATCAATTTTTCATAGAAATATGATTTTCCTTGAACTCCTTTACAGCAGTCTGGGGACTTTTTCTCCCCGCACTGTAGTGGAACCTTACTGCAATGACCAGATGTTATTTCAGTTTCCTGGACACTGTTGAATAGCACTGCTTAGCGCACATGTTTTCTGTAGTGTTGATGTGAATGGAAAATTTGCTAACATAATTAACTTTTGTTAAATTTATGTTATCACTATCTGCCAGAAGCAAAGAGGTTATTACAAGGAAAACATGTCTTTCAGAAAACTGAAGGAGCCAAATTGGGAGCACAAATAACCTACAAACAGTAGACTATAGGAAGTCAAAGAGATTTTTGCCAAAGAATGTAAAAGCCTTCAAAGCTAGAAGGAAGAGTTCTTAAGAATAAATCAGAGGCAAATTGATTAGAGATTAGATAGATATTATTGACTGTGATTCAAAAGGTCAGCTTAGTGGTCCACAAGAAATAGTGGACCAATAGAATTCATCTTCTTCCTTGGGCTTAAAAAAAAATGTTAGGAAGATTACTACTCCCAAATACTTCCCTGAAAGAAATGAGCTGGAACCACTGTATCAAATTTTGGATAACACCCACAATATTCTAGGCCAAACTGACAAAAAATAAATGCAGATAAATCACTCTGATTGCAATAGCATAAAAGAGATTCAAAGACCTAAAAAACGATATGGGAAGCTAGAGGCTATAATGTAGATGCTAGCATTAAAAATAGGCTGCTGGTCTGGCAGATTAGCAAAATACAAAAGTAGCTTATTCAAAACAAGGGCTCAAAATGGTTGGCAAGAGATTATAGGTCTGATAGCTCCCTTTTATGCCAAGTAAGCAAATGGAATCTAAAATAAAGGATTGGTTCACTGAACACTTGTCAGCTGGGGCTCTGCTGATCTAAGCGATGTTGTGCTGTGTTGTACGGATCCCAGTATAGGTCTGTGGTTGGCTAGGGAACCTCTGTTCTATATGTATGTGTTTTGGTGCCCATGCTACAGGGCAACAGCTGTACAGTGGAAGAGCTTCTTCTCTTGGCAATGGCAAAGTCATTGGTGGCCAATAGGAAATATGTGAGGGATTTTAACATTTAGTCTTAGAACTGGCACACTGTCATTTCCTTTTAGCTATTTCATTGGCCAAAACGATTTCATGACTAGCCCCAAAGTCAAGGGGTGTGGAATGGGACTCTGCCCATAGAAAGGCTATGGCAATGGTAGATGAAGAGAGGTGTGAAGATTTTTATTTTAATACAAAGGCATATTTTATCAGTGCCCATGTTTGCCATTGTGTCTTTCTTCCCATTCCTTCTGTTTGGATTCAGATTTATTCTTGCTGATAAAAAGATTCAAGAAAATAAGAATTGATGTATACTTAATATAAAATATATATACCATAGTCCTAAATCCATCATCTTACTTAAATATGAAATTCTAGAGGCATTTCCACTAAGATCAGAAACTCAGCAAGGATACCTATTTCTCTATTACTAGTCAGAATTGTACTAGAGATGTTAGCCAGAGCAATTCAACAAGAGAAATCTATTAAAAATAAAAGTTAGTAAAGAAAGAATAATATTATCTCTATTTACTAGTATAGAAATTTATATCCATGTGTGTATGTTTGCCTTAGCTTTGCTTGCTAAGAATGCCTAGAAGCAATGGAGCCCGATGACCAGTGAATATATGTAAAATAAAAGCTTGGCTTCAAAAAATAATTATTCAGTAAACAAAATTGTATGCACTCATAAAACACCTGATTTTAGGGCTGGGATGTGGTGTTGGAGAAGACTCTTGAGAGTCCCTGGGACTGCAAGGAGATCCAACCAGTCCATTCTAAAGGAGATCAGTCCTGGGTGTTCATTGGAAGGACTGATGCTAAAGCTGAAACTCCAATACTTTGGCCACCTCATGTGAAGAGTTGACTCACTGGAAAAGACTCTGATGCTGGGAGCGATTGGGGGCAGAAGGAGAAGGGGACGACAGAGAATGAGATGGCTGGATGGCATCACTGACTCGATGGACATGAGTTTGAGTGAACTCCGGGAGTTGGTGATGGACAGGGAGGCCTGGCGTGCTGTGATTCATGAGGTTGCAAAGAGTTGGACACGACTGAGCAACTGAACTGAACTGAACTGATGGGAAAATACATGATGAATCTGGAATATTTTGGAGCTAGTGAGAAAAATGATGGTAATCTGTCAAATGGATACAGGAGCCAACTTGAAGGAGCTCTCAGTGGCCTAATCTGGGGAATTTGGACAACAAATCAAATAGAAATATTATGAATTAAAGCATATACAATAAAGGAATAATATTTGGCTTTCTATATAAAAAATAAATAGGGGAGAGGAGTAGCTTTTCTTTAAAAAATAATTCCAGCTAATGAATGAAGCAAGAATGACAGCTGTCCATGGAATTTTCCAGGCAAGAGTACTGGAGTAGGTTGTCATTTCCTTCTCCAGGGGATCTTCCCAACCCAGGTATTGAACCCAGGTCTCCTGCATTGCAGGCAGATGCTTTACCATCTGAGCCACCAGGGAAGCCAAATGAAAGTGAAAGTCGCTCAGTGCGGACTGTTTGCGACCCCATGGACTAGTTTTCCAGGCCAGAATACTGGAGTGGGTAGCTTTTTCCACTCTCTAGTGGATCTTCCCAACCCAGGAATCGAACCGGGGTCTCCTGCATTGCAGGTGGATTCTTTACCAACTGAGCTATCAGTTCAGTTCAGTCGCTCAGTCGTGTCCGACTCTTTGCGACCCCATGAATCACAGCAGGGCAGGCCTTCCTGTCCATCACCAACTCCCAGAGTTCACTCAAACTCATGTCCATAGAGTCGGTGATGTCATCCAGCCATCTCATTCTCTGTCGTCCCCGTCTCCTCCCGCCCCCAACCTTTCCCAGCATCAGAGTCTTTTCCAGTGAGTCAACTTGTCGCATGAGGTGGCCAAAGTATTGCAGTTTCAGCTTTAGCATCAGTCCTTCCAATGAACACTCGGGATTGATCTCCTTTAGAATGGACTGGTTGGATCTCCTTGCAGTATAAGGGACTCTCAAGAGTCTTCTCCAACACCAGAGTTCAAAAGCAGGAGCCCCAAATAGAAAATTGCTCTTCAGCATATAAGTAGTGGGTGAAAAGATGATGAAAAACAGAATACTTATGTAATATTAAAGTATCTCTCCAGAAGATATTTATTAATTAAATAGGGGGAAATATCTTTACAGTGGAGAAGCCTGGAAGATGCCACTTAACTTTGTGATTGCAGTTTACATTATCAGTAATTAGACTGATTGACATCTTGTGCCTCCTAATATGACACACTGGGAAGAACACATCAGTTCTGTGGAATTCTTTCTAAAAATGCTTAGCAGACTTTAATAATGAGAATTCATCACAGACTCAAATAGAGGAACCATCTACAAATGAACTGGTTAGTACTTTTCCAGAGTGCCAAGGTCATCAGAGGCAAAGACTGAAAAACTGCTATTGATAGAAGAAGACTAAGAAGATGTTACAGTTGATGCAACATATGATTTTTAGATTTGATCTTGGACCAGTAAAAGGATGTTAATGAGAAATTGGTGAAATTTGAAGGAAGTCTAAATTATTAGATAATGATGCTATATCAATGCTAATTTTCTGATTCTGATAATTGTATGGTTGCTGCTACTTCTAAGTCACTTCAGTCGTGTCCGACTCTGTGCGACCCCATAGACGGCAGCCCACCAGGCTCCCCCGTCCCTGGGATTCTCCAGGCAAGAACACTGGAGTGGGGTGCCATTTCCTTCTCCAATGCATGAAAGGGAAAAGTGAAAGTGAAGTCGCTCAGTCGTGTCCGACTCTTCGCGACCTCACGGACTGCAGCCTACTAGGCTTCTCTGTCCATGAGATTTTCCAGGTAAGAGTACTGGAGTGGATTGCCATTGCCTTCTTTGTATGGTAGATATGTGAAATATCAGTATTATTCCCCCAATATTAGTACTGGGGGAAGCTGGCTGAGGAGTACCATCATCCTTCCATATCCATGGGAGTTGATTCCAGGAATCCCTGCAGATGCTAAAATCTGTGAATGCTCAAGTCCCTTATTACAATGGTGTAGTATTTACATATAACCTATGCACATCTTCCTGTATATTTTCTTTAAAAAAAAATTAATTGGAGGCTACTTACTTTACAATATTGTATTGGTTTTGCCATACACTGACATGAATCCACCCCGGGTGTACATGTGTTCCCCATCCAGAACCCCTCTCCCACCTCCCTCCCCATATCATCCCTCTGAGTCATTCCAGTGAACCAGCCACGAGCATCCTGTATCATGCATCGAACCTGGACTGGAGATTCATTTCACATATGATAATATACATGTTTAAATGCCATTCTCCCAAATCATCCCACCCTTGCCCTCTCCCACAGAGTCCAAAAGACTGTTCTATACATCTGTGTCTCTTTTGCTGTCTCACATACAGGGTTATTGTTACCATCTTTATAAATTCCATATATATGTGTTAGTATACTGTATTGGTGTTTTTCTTTCTGGCTTACTTCACTCTGTATAATAGGCTCCTGTTTCATCCACATCATTAGAACTGACTCAAATGTATTCTTTTTAATGACTGAGAAATATCCCATTGTGTATATGTACCACAGCTTTCTTATCCATTCGTCTGCAGATGGACATCTAGGTTGCTTCCATGTCCTGGCTATTATAAACAGAGCTGCAATGAACATTGGAGTACATGTGTCTCTTTCAATTCTGGTTTCCTCAGTGTGTATGCCCAGTAGTGTGATTGCTGGGTCGTATGGCAGTTCTATTTCCAGTTTTTTTAAGGAATCTCCACACTGTTCTCCATAGTGGCTGTACTAGTTTGCATTCCCACCAACAGTGTAAGAGGATTCCCTTTTCTCCACACCCTCTCCAGAATTTATGGCTTGTAGACTTTGGGATAGCAGCCATTCTGACTGGCGTGAAGTGGTACCTCATTATAGTTTTGATTTGCATTTCTCTGATCATGAGTGATGTTGAGCATCTTTTCATATGTTTGTTAGCCATCTGTATGTCTTCTTTGGAGAAATGTCTGTTTAGTTCTTTGTCCCATTTTTTTATTGGGTTGTTTATTTTTCTGGAATTGAGCTGCAGGAGTTGCTTGTATATTTTTGAGATTAATTCTTTGTCAGTTGCTTCATTTGCTATTATTTTCTCCCATTCTGAAGGCTGTCTTTTCACCTTGCTTATAGTTTCCTTTGTTGTGCAGAAGCTTTTAATTTTAATTAGGTCCCATTTGTTTATTTTTGCTTTTATTTCCAATATTCTGGGAGGTGGGTCATGGAGGATCCTGCTGTGATTTATGTCGGAGAGTGTTTTGCCTATGTTCTCCTCTAGGAGTTTTATAGTTTCTGGTCTTACGTTTAGATATTTAGTCCATTTTGAGTTTATTTTTGTGTATGGTGTTAGAAAGTGTTCTAGTTTCATTCTTTTACAAGTGTTTGACCGGTTTTCCCAGCACCACTTGTTAAAGACATTGTCTTTTCTCCATTGAGTATTCTTGCTCCTTTGTCAAAGATGAGGTGTCCATAGGTGTGTGGATTTATCTCTGGGCTTTCTATTTTGTTCCATTGATCTATATTTCTGTCTTTGTGCCAGTACCATACTGTCTTGATGACTGTGGCTTTGTAGTAGAGCCTGAAGTCCGGCATGTTGATTCCTCCAGTTCCATTCTTCTTTCTCAAGATTGCTTTGGCTATTCGAGGTTTTTTGTATTTCCATACAAATTGTGAAATTATTTGTTCTAGCTCTGTGAAAAATACTGTTGGTAGCTTGATAGGGATTGCATTGAATCTATAGATTACTTTGGGTAGTATACTCATTTTCACTATATTGATTCTTCCGATCCATGAACATGGTATATTTCTCCATCTATTCGTGTCCTCTTTGATTTCTTTCACCAGTGTTTTATAGTTTTCTCTATATAGGTCTTTTGCTTCTTTAGGTAGATATATTCCTAAGTATTTTATTCTTTTCATTGCCATGGTGAATGGAATTGTTTCCTTAATTTCTCTATTTTCTCATTATTAGTGTATAGGAATGCAAGGGATTTCTGTGTGCTGATTTTATATCCTGCTACTTTACTGTATTCATTGATTAGCTCTAGTAATTTTCTGGTGGAGTCCTTAGGTTTTTCTATGTAGAGGATTATGTCATCTGCACACACTGAGAGTTTTACTTCTTCTTTTCCAATTTAGATTCCTTTTATTTCTTTTTCTGCTCTGATCGCTGTGGCCAAAACTTCCAAAACGATGTTGAATAGTTGTGGTGAGAGTGGGCACCCTTGTCTTGTTCCTGACTTTAGGGGAATGCTTTCAATTTTTCACCATTGAGGATAATGTTTGCTGTGGGTTTGTCATATATAGCTTTTATTATGTTGAAGTATGTTCCTTCTATTCCTGCTTTCTGGAGGGTTTTTTTATCATAAATGGATGTTGAATTTTGTCAAAGGCTTTCTCTGCATCTATTGAGATAATCATATGGATTTTATTTCTCAATTTGTTAATGTGGTGTATTATATTGATTGATTTGTGGATATTGAAGAATCTTTGCTTTCCTAGGATAAAGCCCACTTGGTCATGATGTATGATCTGTTTAATGTGTTGTTGGATTCTGATTGCTAGAATTTTGTTAAGGATTTTTGCATCTATGTTCGTCAGTGATATGGGCCTGTAGTTTTCTTTTCTTGTGGCATCTTTGTCAGGTTTAGGGATTAGGGTGATGGTGGCCTCATAGAATGAGTTTGGAAGTTACCTTCCTCTGCAATTTTCTGGAAGAGTTTTAGTAGGATAGGTGTTCGCTCTTCTCTAAATTTTTGCTAGAATTCAGCTGTGAAGCCATCTGGATCTGGACTTTTGTTTGCTGGAAGATTTCTGGTTACAGTTTCAATTTCTGTGCTTGTGATGGGTCTGTTAAGATTTTCTATTTCTTCCTGGTTCAGTTTTGGAAAGTTGTACTTTTCTAAGAATTTGTCCATTTCTTCCAAGTTGTCCATGTTATTGGCATATAATTGCTGATAGTAGTCTCTTATGATCCTTTGTATTTCTGTGTTGTCTGTTGTGATCTCTCCATTTTCATTTCTAATTTTATTGATTTGATTTTTCTCCCTTTGTTTCTTGATGAATCTGGCTAGTGGTTTGTCAATTTTATTTATCCTCTCAAAGAACCAGCCTTTGGCTTTGTTTATTTTTGCTATGGTCTCTTTTGTTTCTTTTGCATTTATTTCTGCCCTAATTTTTAAGATTTCTTTCCTTCTACTAACCCTGGGGTCCTTCATTTCTTCCTTTTCTAGTTGCTTTAGGTGTAGAGTTAGGTTATTTAGTTTTTTCTTGTTTCTTGAGTTATGCCTGTATTGCTATGAACCTTCCCCTTAGCACTGCTTTTACTGTGTCCCAGAGGTTTGGGGTTGTTGTGTTTTCATTTTCATTCATTTCTAGTTCCAGAAAAACATCTATTTCTGCTTCATTGACTACTCCAAAGCCTTTGACTGTGTGGATCACAATAGACTGTGGAACATTCTGAAAGAGATGGGAATACCAGACCACCTGACCTGCCTCTTGAGAAACCTGTATGCAGGTCAGGAAGCAACAGTTAGAACTGGTCATGGAACAACAGACTGGTTCCAAAGAGGAAAAGGAGTATGTCAAGGTTGTACATTGTCACCCTGCTTATTTAACTTATATGCAAAATACATCATGAGGAACGCTGGGCTGGAAGAAGCAGAATCTGGAATCAAGATTGCCAGGAGAAATATCAATAACCTCAGATATGCAGATGACACCACCCTTATGGCAGAAAGTGAAGAGGAACTCAAAAGCCTCTTGATGAAAGTGAAGGAGGAGAGTGAAAAGGTTGGCTTGAAGCTCAACATTCAGAAAACGAAGATCATGGCATCTGGTCCCATCACTTCATGGGAAATAGATGGGGAAACAGTGGAAACAGTGTTAGATTTTATTTTTTTGGGCTCCAAAATCACTGCAGATGCTGATTGCAGCCATGAAATTAAAAGACGCTTATTCCTTGGAAGGAAAGTTATGACCAACCTAGATAGCATATTAAAAAACAGAGACATTACTTTGCCAACAAAGGTCCATCTAGTCAAGGCTATGGTTTTTCCCGTGGTCATGTATGGATGTGAGAGTTGGACTGTGAAGAAGGCTGATCTCCGAAGAATTGATGCTTTTGAACTGTGGTGCTGGAGAAGACTCTTGAGAGTCCCTTGGACTGCAAGGAGATCCAACCAGTCCATTCTAAAGGAGATCAATCCTGGGTGTTCATTGGAAGGACTGATGCTAAAGCTGAAACTCCAATACTTTGGCCACCTCATGCGACGAGTTGACTCACTGGAAAAGACTCTGATGCTAGGAGGGGATTGGGGGTGGGAGGAGACGGGGACGACAGAGAATGAGATGGCTAGATGGCATCACCGACTCGATGGACATGAATTTGAGTGAACTCCAGGAGTTGGTGATGGACAGGGAGGCCTGGCATGCTGTGATTCATGGGGTCGCAAAGAGTCGGACATGACTGAGGGACTGAACTGAACTGAAATGACTGATGCATATTTTGATTTCTTCTATGATTTGTTGGTTATTCAGCAGTGTGTTATTCAGCCTCCATATGTTGGAATTCTTAATAGTTTTTCTCCTGTAATGGAGATCTAATCTTACTGCACTGTGGTCAGAAAAGATGCTTGGAATGATTTCAATTTTTTTTGAATTTACCAAGGCTAGATTTATGACCCATGATGTGATCTATCCTTGAGAAGATTCCGTATGCACTTGAGAAAAAGGTGAAATTCATTGTTTAGGGGTGAAATGTCCTATAGATCTCAATTAGGTCTAACTGGTCTATTGTATCATTTAACGTTTGTGTTTTCTTGTAAATTTTCTGTATAGTTGATCTATCCATAGGTGTGAGTGGGGTATTAAAGTCTCCCACTACTATTGTGTTGTTGTTAATTTCCCCTTTCATACTTGTTAGCAATTGTCTTACATATTGCTGTGCTCCTATGTTGGGTACATATATATTTATAATTGTTATATTTTCTTCTTGGATTGATCCTTTGATCATTATGTAGTGTCCTTCTTTGTCTCTTTTCACAGCCTTTGTTTTAAAGTCTATTTTATCTGATATGAGTATTGCTACTCCTGCTTTCTTTTGGTCTCTATTTGCATGGAATATCTTTTTCCAGCCCTTCACTTTCAGTCTGTATGTGTCCCTCGTTTTGAGGTGGGTCTCTTGTAGACAACATATATGGGGGTCTTGTTTTTGTATCCATTCAGCCAGTCTTTGTCTTTTGGTTGGGGCATTCAACCCATTTACGTTTAAGGTGATTATTGATAAGTATGATCCCGTTGCCGTTTACTTTATTGTTTTGGGCTCGACTTTATACACCCTTTCTGTGTTTCCTGTCTAGAGAAAGTCCTTTAGCATTTGTTGGAGAGCTGGTTTGGTGATGCTGAATTCTCTCAGCTTTTGCTTGTCTGTAAAGCTTTTGATTTCTCCATCATATCTGAATGAGATCCTTGCTGGGTACAGTAATCTGGGCTGTAGGTTATTTTCTTTCATTACTTTAAGTATGTCCTGCCATTCCCTCCTGGTCTGAAGAGACCAGCTGTTGAAAGACCAGCTGTTATCCTTATGGGGATCCCCTTGTGTGTTATTTGTTGTGTTTCCCTTGCTGCTTTTAATATTTGTTCTTTGTGTTTGATCTTTGTTAATTTGATTAATATATGTCTTGGAATATTTTGCCTTGGGTTTATCCTGTTTGGGACTCTGTGGGGTTCTTGGACTTGGGTGATTATTTCCTTCCCCACTTTAGGGAAGTTTTCAACTATTATCTCCTCAAGTATTTTCTCATGGCCTTTCTTTTTGTCTTCTTCTGGGACACCTATGATTTGAATGTTGGGGCATTTAAAATTGTCCCAGAGGTCTCTGAGATTGTCCTCAATTCTTTTAATTCATTTTTCTTTTTTCCTCTCTGTTTCTTTTATTTCTACCATTCTATCTTCTATCTCATTTATCCTGTCTTCTGCCTCAGTTTTTCTACTGTTTGTTCCCTCGAGAGTGTTTTTGATATAATTTATTGCATTATTCACTGTATATTGACTTTTTTATTTCTTCTAGGTCCTTGTTAAACCTTTCTTGCATCTTCTTGATCCTTGTCTCCAGGCTATTTGTCTGTAACTCCATTTTATTTTCAAGATTTTGGATCATTTTCACTATCATTATTCGTAAATCTTTATCAGGTAGATTCCCTATCTCTTCCTCTTTTGTTTGGGTTGGTGGTCATTTATCCTGTTCCTTTACCTACTGGGTATTTCTCTGCCTCTTCATCTTGTTTATATTGCTGTGTTTGAGGGTGGCCTTTCTGTATTCTGGCAGTTTATGGAGTTCTATTTATTGTGGAGTTTCCTCACTGTGGGTGGGGTTGGATGGGTGGCTTGTCAAGGTTCCCTGGTTAGGGAAGCTTGTGTGGGTGTTCTGGTGGGTGGAGCTGGATTTCTTCTCTCTGGAGTGCAATGGAGTGTCCAGTAATGAGTTATGAGATATCAGTGGGTTTGGAGTGACTTTGGGCAGCCTGTATATTGAAGCTCAGGGCTATTTTCCTGTGTTTCTGGAGAATTTGCATGGTATGTCTTGCTCTGGAACTTGTTGGCTCTTGGGTGGTGCTTGGTTTCAGTGTAGGCATTTGATGAGCTCCTATCGATTAATGTTCCCTGGAGTCAGGAGTTCTCTGGTGTTCTCGGGATTTGGACTTAAGCCTCCTGCCCCTGGTTTTCAGTTTTATTCTTACAGTAGCCTCAAGACTTCTCCATTTGTCACTTCCAAGGTGCTTCCCTCTGTTTTAGCTTCTTCTGTTTGCTGGTCTTTTCAGTGTCTAATTTCTGCCCTGACACAAGGGGCAGTGGTGGTCACTTTTTAAGGCTCACTTATCCTTGGAAGGAAAGTTATGACCAACCTAGATAGCATATTAAAAAGCAGAGACATTACTTTGCCAACAAAGGTCCGTCTAGTCAAGGCTATGGTTTTTCCCGTGGTCATGTATGGATGTGAGTGTTGGACTATAAAGAAAGCTGATGGCCAAAGAATTGACGCTTTTGAACTGAGGTGTTGGAGAAGACTCTTGAGAGTCCCTTGGACTGCAAGGAGATCCAACCAGTCCATTCTAAAGGAGATCAATCCTGGGTGTTCATTGGAAGGACTGATGCTAAAGCTGAAACTCCAATACTTTGGCCACCTCATGTGATGCGTTGACTCACTGGAAAAGACTCTGATGCTGGGAGGGATTGGGGGCAGGAGGAGAAGGGGACGACAGAGAATGAGATGGCTAGATGGCATCACCGACTCGATGGACGTGAGTTCAAGTGAACTCCGGGAGTTGGTGATGGACAGGGAGGCCTGGCGTGCTGTGATTCATGGGGTCGCAAGGAGTCGAACATGACTGAGTGACGTAATTGAACTGAACTGAACTGAACTGTTCAATTGTGCTGTGGGTGGAGAGGGAGACTGCAAACAAATAACACTGGCGTGTGCTCACAGTGTCTCGGCCACACTGGGTTTGCCCCCACTCATGGTGTGTGTGCTTTCCCTGTCTATATTGCTCAGGCTGTAGGTTGCTCTGCCGGGAACTGTCTGAGGCAGGCCCTGGGTTGCATGCACTTCCCAGGTCAAAGCCAGTTGGGTTCAGGTACTCGGGTAGTCCACAAAGGCACTAACTTGGTTGGGCCTCCGTTTTGTGCCCTTCCCTGGTCCCAGCTGGTCAGGTGACCAGGTGTTTGGTGAGCACGGTCGCTGCGACTAATCGCCTCCCTGGTCCCTGCCACTTGGTTTTCTGGGTGTACAACTGGCGCACCTTCTCAGGTGGATGTCGACCGTCCAGAATCCCAAGAAGTCTTGGTTAACAATACAGCCTGCTTGCAGTTTGGTATCAGATGCCTCTTTGGGGCGGCGATTGCCCCCTTCCGGCTCTGGCTGCCCTCCCCTGCCTGTCTCGGTGAGGGATGGGCCATCCACAGCCCACTAACTCTGCTCAGTCCTTTGTTTTGTGAGCGGGTCTGGCTGTGTCTTAGGTTAGGGCTTTTCGCTTTTTCGCGGGGTAGCTATCCCACAGTCTGCTTTGCTATCTCCAGTCAGCTGTCTCAGATTGCCCTTGCGGCATTCAGGCCCAGTCCTTACTCTAAGCAATGCAGCCCGTGCCTCCCTGTCCAGCCCCCGCTTGCTAGTGGCAGATGCAGGCGTCTGTGCTGCTTCTCCGCTGGGAGTTACCATTGGGCCCATAATCTGTGGGTTTTAATTATTTATTTATTTTTCCTCCCAGTTACGCTGCCCTCTGAGGTTCCAAGGCTTGCCACAGACTCACCAGTGAGAGAGTTTCCTGGTGTTTGGAAACGTCTCTCTTTTTTAAGACACCCTTCCTGGGATGGATCTCTGTCCCTACTTCTTTTGTCTCTCCTTTTATCTTTTATATTTTTTCCTACCTCCTTTCGAAGACAATGGGCTGCTTTTCTGGGTGCCTGATGTCCTCTGCCGGCTTGTTTTGTGGGGTTTACTCAGCGTCCAAATGTTTTTCTGATGAATTTGTTGGGGAGAAAGTGGTCTCCCCATCCTATTCCTCTGCCATCTTAGGACCGCCCCCCTTCCTGTATATTTTAAAGCATCTCTAGATTACTTATAGTACCTAATGTGATGTTAATGTTATGTAAATAGTTGCTGGTGCTCAGAAATTTTAAGTTTTGATTTTTGGAATTTTCTGGAATTTTTTTCTGAATATTTTCCATCTGCATCTTGTGGATACAGAATCCATGGATAGAGAAGGTAACTGTATGCATAAATTCATTGTACTATTTTTACATTTTCATAAATCTGAAATTATTTCATAATAAAATAAATCTTCAAAAAGGAAAAAAGATGACGTAACATGAAAATTCAAAACTGGAATATCTTTCACACCTAGAAAGAGATAGCAAGTTTTCATAGAAATAGCATCAGATTTATATCAGGAAAGTCTTTTGGCTCTTTAGCTTTAAACTAGGCACCTATGAAGAATCCACCTGCAGTGTCTCCTGGTTCTGCCAGGAGATGCAGGTTTGATCCCTGTGTTGTGAAGATCCCCTGGAGGAGGAAATGGCAACCCACTCCAGTATTCTTGCCTGGAAAAACCCATGGACAGAGGATCCTGGAGGGCTACAGTCCATAGGGTCATGAAAGAGTCAGACATGACTGAGCACAAGATGGATGGAAGGCACTTGAACACTCAGATTCTTTATTTGTAAAATGAGGAATATAATTTGTCTGACCATTTTGAGTATCAAATAAGATAAAATTGATTTTTTAAAATAAAGCCCTTTATTGTATGAATTACTGTACTTGTGGTGGTGGTTGTTTAGTTGCTAAGTTGTATCTGACTCTTTTGCAACCCCATGGGCTATCCATTGGATTTTCCAGGCAAGAATACTGAAGTGGGGTGCCATTTCCTCCTCCAGGGGATCTTCCCTACCCAGGGATCGAACCTGTGTCTCCTGAGTCTCCTGCATTGCAGGTGTATTCTTTACCACTGAGCTATTGAGGCTGAAATCCAGGCCTTGATGGGTAGCAAGGCAAGGTGATACACCTGAGGATAAACCAAATTCCTGCCACATGCATAAAGAAAGGTTTTGGAGTACTTTTAATAGATACAGATAAAGGGCCTGGATCTCCTTACGGAAGGGACCCCAGGAATATATGCACGAATCCTGGCCACACAGACTAACATGTTTGTCATATGTTTCAGTCTTAATGTAGAAAAAGATGGCAGATCACCATTTGGAAATGTGTTTTTTGGTGACTCTCATCTGGATGGACAAATAATCAACATAGTTTATGCTGCATCCCTGAGCCAGTCAAGAGCCTGACTGTTATGGATAGGCATGGGGATGGGGCCTTTCCAGCACTGATCCTGGAGGCCTCCTTGGTTTAGCACCAACATGTGTCCGCTGGGGATATTCACTGAGGTGCTGGGTTGAACTCCTGATCTATCATCTGAACTCTTGATGGGTTCTGCTATGTGTTATTTGTGTTTCTATGCCTCTGGTCTCAGGAAACATTGATAAGAGTGGTAACTACAGTATTAACACAGTCAACTCTTGAACAACATAAGTGTGAATTTCACAAGTCCACTTATATGCAGATTTTTTTTCAATAATTACATTGAAAAAACTTTTTGGTATTTGTGGCAACTTGAAAAAACTTGCAGATGAGTCTTGCAGCCTAGGAATAGCGAAAAAGTAAGAAAAAGGTATATCATGAATGCATAAAATATATGTAGGTACACATATAATGGGCTTCCCTTGTGGTTCAGCTGGAAAAAAATCTATCTGTGATGCGGGAGACCTGGGTTCAATCCCTGGGTTGAAAAGACCCCCTGGAGAAGGGAAAGGCTACCCACTCCAGTATTCTGGCCTGGAGAATTCCATGAATTGTATAGTCCATGGGATCGCAAAGAGTCAGATATGACTGAGCAATTTTGGGGCTTTCCTGGTGGCTCAGCTGGTAAAGAATTCTCCTGCAATGTGGGAGACCTGGGTTCAATCCCTGGGTTGGGAAGATCCCCTGGAGGAGGGAATGGCTACCTATTCCAGTATTCTTGCCTGGAGAATTCCATGGACTATAGAGTCCATGGGGTCACAAAGAGTTGGGCACAACTGAGTGACCTTCACTTATACATGTAACACTGGAAAAGGAAAAGGCAACCCACTTCGATACTCTTGCCTGGGAAATCCCATGGACAGAGAAGCCTGATGGGGTCGTAAAGAAGTTGGACACAGCTGAGCAACTTAACAACAACTATAATACATATAACATACAAAATATGTGTTAATCGACTATGTTTTGGGGAGGTTTCTTGTCTCAGTAGACTCTCAGCAGTTAAGAGTGTTTTGAAGTCAAAAGTTCTGTGCAGATTTTGTACTTCAGAGGTGAGAGGGTGGTCACTGTCCCTAAATTCACCCAAGTTGTTCAGATGTCAACTGTAACATTTATTGAGCATTTATGGTATACCAGGCACAGTTCTAAACAGCAGCCCTAATGAATAGCAATCATTTTAGAAATGAGAAAATTGGACAGAGAGTGACCTGCCCAGGGCCACTTAACTGGGGAAACAGAGTCAGAGTTAAACCCAAGCAACCTCTCTCCTGACCATGCTATCTCCACCCCAGGTTACTGTGAGGATCAAGACAGAAAAAATATCTGAAAGAGATTATATAAAATCATAAAGCAGGACTTACAGAAGGAAGGCCTATTTATCACTTGGAAGGTAATCTGCAGCACCTACCTCGGCAGCATTTGCTGATAATTCCACATTTAAAATTTGAATTAAGAATAAAAAGGAATATTGAAAAATCTATTTTTTAAAACTATAAGCTAGTTGAGAAGGGATGTCTTGCTAACTTGGAAGAACGGACAAGGTATGGTTTGACTGAGCTAATTTTTCCACTTTTCTGAATGCAAAATTTAATGCAAGCCACAGTGTCAGTTTTTCAGCAAAGAGAGGTTTTCTTTGGTCTGATTTGTCTAGTTACATTTCCTTTCACTCTGCTTTTAGGGTGAAGAAGCTTAATTTAATTTACAAGTAAAAAAATGTTTTCTTTCACATTTTATGATGTATTAATGCATAAAAAGATTAATTAGCATAAAAGATTAATTAGCATAAAAGATTAATTACAAAGCACTTGAACTAAATGAATGCTAATTATGATGAAAGCTGAACATAACCACTTCATTAGCGGAACAGGGAAAATGAAAACTCATGTTCCCTACTACATGACAGGTGAGCACAGGCAGGTAGGCTAGGTTTCACAACAGCACAGAAGCCTGGTGTTTGGTATCCAGCTAGTGGGCTGAGTGGCAGGGCAATGGCAGTCTTACAGAGTCCCAGATGGGTGCACTTGACCTCCACATTCCCTGATTAAACAAAATCATGTTTGGAGATGCTCCCAAGTATTTTGAAACACTGTTAGTGACATGACTAGGCTCAGCAGCTGTTAGGCTATTTATTTACCTCTTTGTGCTCTGATAGCTTCTTCTCACCCTCCTTTGAAGGCACCTCTTCTGTCTGTTCCTTAAATATGACATTCCTTACTGGGCTAGCCCTGGTCTCTTTACACCCCACATGCTCTCCTTTGTAGTATTCACTCCCGTAGACATAAATACAAACTATGTGCTGAAATACTTCAAATCTTTTCCCCTGGACCCTCTGTCATAAGTTCCCCTGGCTATTGTTCATCACCATCTTGATACTTCACAGGCATTTCAAACCAAACTATCCATAAAAGAGCATGTCATCCTTCTGAATTCCCTGTCCTGCTTTGTGGTGGCCCCATCCACCTATCTCAGTCAATCAGAATTAGAAAATTGTCACTACTCTCATTCCCACCTCATTGTTTTTCTAGAAACAGTTTTTGTTGAGATACATAATTCACATATCATAAAACTTACCTTTAAAGCATATAAATCAGTAGCTTTTACTATAGTCAGAGTTGAGCAGCTGTGACCATAGTCAATTCTAGAACATGTTTCATCACCCCACAAAGAGCACCCCTTAGCTATTCTCCCAATCCCTCCTCCTCCCAGCCTCTGGCAACTACTAATCTACTTTATACATCTATAGTTTGGCAAATTCTGTATATTTCATATGAATGGAATTATACACTGTGTGGCCTTTTGTGATTGACTCCTGTCACTTAGCAAAATGTTTTGAGGTTCATCCCTGTTGAAGCAAGTATGATACTTTAATTCTTTTCAATGGCTAAATATTTGATAGTGCTCTTTATTTCTTGAATGGACAATTGTATAAACTCCCAACTTGTTCCTGTGCTTCTAGTCCTACCCCCTCTAGTCCATTCTCTGCTGTTTCCAGAGGAATCTGTAAGCTTGATCTGATTACATCCTGCTTCAAATCTTTTGGTGACTCCTTGCTCCTTGCAGAAGGAAATCTAAACTCCTGAGCATGGTGTACAGTTCTTGGGGGCTCCCATTGACTACCCAGCTTCTCTCCCACCCTTCTTCTCTTGTATCCTGGGCACAGCCAGAGGGGACCACCTACTCTGTTTGTTCTTTGTGGGGTGACCTCTTCCTCTCTTTGCAGGTGCAACTTCTCTGCCAGGAGTGTCCTTCCTCATAAACTCTGCCAAGCACAAGCCTTTTCACCTTTCTCTTCTTATATGTCATCTACTCCTTTTTTATCCATGGGACCTTGACATCAAGGGAAGTTTCCTTCCTTACATTGACCTTATAAAAGTTAATCGACTTGACAAACAGTTTCTGTAAGGGTTTGTATTCCTTGCTATAATTATTTGTGAATATCTGTGAACTTAAATCCAGGAGCTCAGTTTTGCTTCTCATTTTGTCCTTGGGGCCTGGTACAGATCTGGAATACAGGCAGAAGTTGATATAAATAAATGCTTGGAGATAGAAAAAAGCATAATATTTTAAATAATCCTATTCATAGCTTACAAACTCATAAACAGTGTGAATAATTTTGAGCACAGTGGTAATAATTGGGATTACTAAATATCAGACTATTCCAGGAAAAGTAGAAGCAAAGTTACTATTAAAACTAATAGAAATTTTATTGTCTGGGATTGGCTTAATTTATTTATCAAAAATTCACTAGAAAATTGCTGACCACTCTGTTTCATGATGACACTAGTAGCTTAAAGATCTCAGTAAATAACTGGTTCATAAGAAGAATCTGCTTTTGCATTTCAGTGTGCAAAGTACATGCCTCCTGTGTATGAGTTAAAAAAATTGTTCTTTATTTGTCTGTGATGATCTTAGTTGCAGCATGTGGGGATCTTTGATCTTTATTGTGGCATGTGGGATCTTTAGCTGCTGCATATGGAATCTAGTTCCCTGACCAGGGATTGAATCAAGGCCCCTGCATTGGGAATATGCAGTCTTAGCCACTGAACTATCAGGGAAGTCCTTGTACAATGAATTTTGATCATGAAATTCTTGTAGTAACTGAAGGCATGATCAATCAATGGAGGTATCAAAGAGCTCTGTTACCACACACTAAATCCGAGAAGCCAAACAGAATTTCCTCTTTTAGGAAGTGCATGGTTAACTCTTGCTGAATTGATCAGGACTCTATACCTTGTTCTGATTATTGACATTAATCCCGTGGTTTGCATTTGATAGTTTTTTTACTTCTTCATTATCGGGGATTAGAATGCAAAAGTAGGAAGTCAAGAGATACTTGGAGTAACAGGCAAATTTGGCCTTGGAGTACAGAATGAAGCCGGGCAAAGGCTAACAGAGTTTTGCCAAGAGAATGCACTGGTCATAGCAAACACCCTCTTCTAACAACACAAGAGAAGACTCTACACATGGACATCACCAGATGGTCAATACCAAAATCAGATTGATTATATTCTTTGCAGCCAAAGATGGTGAAGCTCTATACAGTCAGCAAAAATAAGACCGGGAGCTGACTGTGGCTCAGATCATGAACTCCTTATTGCCAAATTCAGACTTAAATTGAAGAAAGTATGGAAAACCACGAGACCATTCAGGTATGACATAAATCAAATCCCTTACGATTATACAGTAGAAGTGACAAACAGATTCAAGGGATTAGCTCTGATAGACAGAGTGACTGAAGAACTATGGATGGAGGTTCATGACATTGTGCAGGAGGCAGTGATCAAGACCATCCCCAAGAAAAAGAAATGCAAAAAAGCAAAATGGCTGTCTGAGGAGGGCTTACAAATAGCTGAGGAAAGAAGAGAAGCGAAAGGCAAAGGAGAAAAGGAAAGATATACCCATTTGAATGCAGAGTTCCAAAGAATAGCAAGGAGAGATAAGAAAGCTTCTTCAATGCAAAGAAATAGAGGAACATAATAGAATGGGAAAGACTAGAGATCTCTTCAAGAAAATTAGAGATACCAGGGGAACATTTCATGCAAAGATGGGCACAATGAAGGACAGAAATGATATGGACCTAACAGAAGCAGAAGATATTCAGAAGAGGTGGCAAGAATACACAGAACTATACAAAAAAGATCTTCACAACCCAGATAATCACAATGGTATGATCACTCACCTAGAGCCAGACATCCTGGAAGGTGAAGTCAAGTGGGCCTTAGGAAGCATCACTAGAAACAAAGCTAGTGGAGGTGATGGAATTCCAGTGGAGCTATTTCAAATCCTGAAAGATGATACTGTGAAAGTGCTGCACTCAATATGCCAGCAAATTTGGAAAACTCAGCAGTGGCCACAGGACTGGAAAAGGTCAGTTTTCATTCCAATCCCAAAGAAAGACAATGCCAAAAATGTTCAAACTACCGCACAATTGCACTCATCTCACACGCTAGTAAAGTCATGCTCAAAATTCTCCAAGCCAGGCTTCAGCAATACATGAACTGTGAACCTCCAGATGTTCAAGCAGGTTTTGGAAAAGGCAGAGGAACCAGAGATCAAATTGCCAACATTCTCTGGATCATGGAAAAAACAAGAGAGTTCCAGAAAAACACCTATTTCTGCTTTATTGACTACACCAAAGCCTTTGACTGTGTGGATCACAACGAACTGTGGAAAATTCTTAAAAAGATGGGAATACCAGACCACCTGAGCTGCCTCCTAGGAAATCTGTATGCAGGTCAAGAAGCAACAGTTAGAACTGAACATGGAACAACTGACTGGTTCCAAATAGGGAAAGGAGTGCATCAAGGCTGCACGTTGTCACCCTGCTTATTTAACTTATATGCAGAGTACAGCATGCAAAATGCGGGGCTGGATGAAGTACAAGCTGGAAACAGGATTGCCGGGAGAAATATCAGTAACCTCAGATATGCAGATGACACCACCCTTATGGCAGAAATAGAAAAAGAACTAAAAAGTCTCTTGATTGAAAGAGGAGAGTGAAAAAGTTGGCTTAAAGCTCAACCTTCAGAAAACTAAGATCATGGCATCTGGTCCCATCACTTCATGGCAAATAGATGGGGAAACAATGGAAACAGTGAGAGGCTTTATTTTTGGGGGGCTCCAAAATCACTGCAGATGGTGACTGCAGCCATAAAATTAAAAGATCCTTGCTCCTTGGAAGAAAAGTTATGACCAATCTAGACAGCATATTAAAAAGCAGAGGCATTACTTTCCAACAAAGGTCCATCTAGTCAAAACTACTGGTTTCTTCAGTAGTCATTATGGATGTGAGAGTTGGACTATAAAGAAAGCCAAGCGCTGAAGAATTGATGCTTTTGAACTGTGGTGTTGGAGAATACTCTTGAGAGTCCTTTGGACTGTAAGCAGATTTAACCAGTCCATCCTAAAGGAATTCAGTCCTTAATATTCATTGGAAGGACTGATGCTGAAGCTGAAACTCCTATACTTTGGCCATCTAACGCCAAGAACTGACTCATTTGAGAAGACCCTGATGCTTGGAAAGATTGAAGATGGGGGGAGAAGGGCACGACAGAGGGTAAGACGGATGGCATCACCGACAGGACGGACATGAGTTTGAGTAAATTCCGGGAGTTGGTGATGGACAGAGAGGCCTGTTGTGCCGCAGTCCATGGGGTCACAAAGAGTCGGACATGATTGAGTGACTAAACTGAAATGAAGATTTTAAAAAGATTTCAGTTTCAAGGTGTTCTTGCTCTCTCTAACTCATAACAATGGTATGAGAATGTCCTTTTACAATTCTTAATCAGAGATGGAATTTAAAAGTTAATTGACTTGGCAAACAGGTTTACAAGGTATGCAGTGTTCAAAGGCAGATCATAGCTGTTACATGTGCAGAACACAGGGCTCAGTGAATCCGTCTTCTCAAACATCCAGCGTTAGTGAAAGTCAAATGTGTAAGCTACCTGAATATTTTTTTTCTCTTTCCCTCTCTGCCTTTTCCTTCTCTCATTGGAAAATTACTTGAATTAGCTAGTTGGACTCTTAGAATTCAGATTCTGATTAGTTCAGTTCAGTTCAGTCGCTCAGTCGTGACTGATTCTTTGCGACCCCATGAATCACAGCATGCCAGGCCTCCCTGTCCATCACCAACTCCCGGAGTTCACTCAAACTCATGTCCATCGAGTCGGTGATGCCATCCAGCCATCTCATTCTCTGTCGTCCCCTTCTCCTCCCGCCCCCAATCCTTCCCAGCATCAGAGTCTTTTCCAGTGAGTCAACTCTTCACATGAGGTGGCCAAAGTATTGGAGTTTCAGCTTTAGCAAATACCTACAAATATTTGTCAACTTCCCTCCCCAGGGCAATCCAGGGTGGGTCTGTGGAAGCTGAATGCTCATAAGCAGAAAGAAGGATAATGAATTTATATGAAGAACCTTGTTTCCAGTGTCCTGGCTAAGGGCAAACCTTCGTATACATTATCAAGTTCTTTATTGCCTCACAAGTTACCATTAGGCCATCTCAGAATCCTAGACCTCTGATGCCTGAGAGATAGCAGGGACACTGAGCTTCTGAAAAAACATGGCCTTGCACATACTCTATGCCAGACCAAATTTTTAAGGAATGTTTGGGTGATGCACAGAGCCTGATGTTAATCTATAAAAATATACTTGATTGAATCCTTTTGTTCTCTGAATGCACTGACTGGTTTTATTACCCAAGTAATATGAAGTTATACATTGCCCTTTATGTTTCCTAGTTGTTTGCCATGTTAACCTTTTCTTTCCAGTTGGATTTTAAGAATACCAAAAGCAGGGTCTGGGCATTTAGACTTTTCATTTTATAGCAAAATGGGCCAGTGTTGGGCAAGACTCTATGATACTGGTTTTGGGCTAGCATTTCTACCAATTACAGTGATAAAATCTCAAAAATTACTTTGTCCCAGTCAAAATCCTGGCAAATTATTTTGTAGATATTGACAAACTGATCCTAATTATCTGGGGAGGCAAAATGATCCAGAATAGTAGCACACAGTCTTGAAGGAGAAGAACAAAAGTCAGAAGGAGGGAACAAGTCAGGCATCTATTTGACTTCAAGGTTTACTATTTCTTGATTTCAAGAAATAGTAACTTTCAAGTTACAGTGATCAAGACAGTGTGGCTTGGCTGCTATCCAAAAATCTACAAACAATAAATGCTGGAGAGGGTGTGGAGAAAAGGGAACCCTCTTACACTGTTGGTGGGAATGCAAACTAGTACAGCCACTATGGAGAACAATGTGGAGATTCCTTAAAAGACTGGAAATAGAACTGCCATATGACCCAGCAATCCCACTGCTGGGCATGCACACCGAGGAAACCAGAATCGAAAAAGACACGTGTACCCCAATGTTCATCGCAGCACTGTTTATAATAGCCAGGACATGGAAGCAACCTAGATGTCCATTGGCAGATGAATGGATAAGAAAGCTGTGGTACATATACACAATGGAGTATTACTCAGTCATTAAAAAGAATACATTTGAATCAGTTCTAATGAGGTGGATGAAACTGGAGCCTATTATACACATGAAGTAAGCCAGAAAGAAAAACACCAATACAGTATCAGTTCATTTCAGTTCAGTTCAGTCGCTCAGTCGTGTCCGACTCTTTGCGACCCCATGAATCACAGCATGCCAGGCCTCCCTGTCCATCACCAACTCCTGGAATTCACTCAAACTCATGTCCATCGAGTCAGTGATGCCATCCAGCCATCTCATTCTCTGTTGTCCCCGTCTCCTCCCACCCCCAATCCCTCCCAGCATCAGACTCTTTACCAGTGAGTCAACTCATCGCATGAGGTGGCCAAAGTATTGCAGTTTCAGCTTCAGCATCAGTCCTTCCAATGAACACCCAGGATTGATCTCCTTTAGAATGGACTGGTTGGATCTCCTTGCAGTCCAAGGGACTCTCAAGAGTCTTCTCCAGCATCACAGTTCAAAAGCATTAATTCTTTGGCAATCAGCTTTCTTCACAGTCCAACTCTCACATCCATACATGACCACGGGAAAAACCATAGCCTTGACTAGACGGACCTTGGTTGGCAAAGTAATGTCTCTGCTTTTTAATATGTTATCTAGGTTGGTCATAACTTTCCTTCCAAGGAGTAAGTGTCTTTTAATTTCATGGCTGCAATCGGCATCTGCAGTGATTTTGGAGCCCAAAAAAATAAAGTCTGACACTGTTTCCACTGTTTCCCCATCTATTTCTCATGAAGTGATGGGACCAGATGCCATGATCTTCATTTTCTGAATGTTGAGCTTCAAGCCAAACTTTTCACTCTCCTCTTTCACTTTCATCAAGAGGCTTTTGAGTTCCTCTTCACTTTCTGCCATAAGGGTGGTGTCATCTGCATATCTGAGGTTATTGATGTTTCTCCCAGCAATCTTGATTTCAGCTTGTGCTTCTTCCAGCCCAGCGTTCCTCATGATGTACTCTGCATATAAGTTAAATAAGCAGGGTGACAATATACAACCTTGACGTACTCCTTTTCCTCTTTGGAACCAGTCTGTTGTTCCATGTACAGTTCTAACTGTTGCTTCCTGACCTGCATACAGGTTTCTCAAGAGGCAGGTCAGGTGGTCTGGGATTCCCATCTCTTTCAGAATGTTCCACAGTTTATTGTGATCCACACAGTCAAAGGCTTTGGCATAGTCAATGAAGCAGAAATAGATGTTTTTCTGGAACTCTCTTGCTTTCTCCATGATCCAGCAGATGTTGGCAATTTGATCTCTGGTGCCTCTGCCTTTTCTAAAACCTGCTTGAACATCTGGAAGTTCACGGTTCACATATTGCTGAAGCCTGGCTTGGAGAATTTTGAGCATGACTCTACTAGCGTGTGAGATACTAACACATATATATGGAATTTAGAAAGATGGTAACAATGACCTTATATGCAAGACAGCAAAAGAGACACAGATGTATAGAACAGTCTTTTGGACTCTGTGGGAGAGAGCGAGGGTGGGATCATAAGGTAGAATGGCATTGAAACATGTATATTACCATATGTGAAAGGAATCGCCAGTCCAGGTTTGATACATGATATAGGATGCTTGTGGCTGGCGCACTGGGATGACCCAAAGGGAGGATATGGGGAGGGAGATGGGTTCAGGATGGGGAACACATGTACACCCGGGGCAGATTCATGTCAGTGTATGGCAAAACCAATACAATATTGTAAAGTAATTAGCCTCCAACTAAAATAAATAAATAAATTAAAAAGACAGTGTGGTATTCTTTCTTATTGGGTTTATCTTCATATTACTGAGTTGAAGGAGTCTTATATATATCCTGAATACAAATCTTAGATAAATGTATTGTCACTATACTCTTGTTCAGTTTGTGGTTTGCCTTTTTAACTTAATGGTGCCTTTTGAAGGGGGCTTCCCAGGTGGCGCTAGTGGTAAACAACCTGCCTGCCAATGCAGGAGACATAAGAGAAGTGGGTTTGATTCCCCTAGTGGGGAAGATCCCCTAGAGAAGGAAATGGCAACCCACTCCAATATTCTTGCCTGGAGAATCCCATGGACAGAGGAGCCTGATGAGCTACAGTCCATAGGATTGTAAAGAGTTGGATTCAACTGAAGCAGCTTAGCACACTTTTTAAAAAGCAAACTTTTTTTTTTTATCAAAAGTTAAAAAAAAAAAAGACAATGTGGTATTGGCAAAATAATAGACAAGCAGATCAGTGGGACAGAATAGAGAACCCAGAATCGACCTACATAAAGAGAGTCAACTGATCTTTGACAAAGGAGCAAAGGAAATACAATGGAGAAAAGATAGTTTTTTCAACAAACGGTGCTGGAACAATTGGACATCCACATGCGAAAATGAATTTAGACAGACTTTATAACCCCATGAAGACAGATTTTAAAACCCTCTCAAAAATTTACTTGAAAGGGACCATAGATCTAAATGTAAAATGCAAAACTAATAAACTCCTGGAAGATAACATCGGAGAAAGTCTAGATAATTTAGAGTATGGCAATGACTTTTAAAATACAATACCATGGCACAACTCATGAAAAAATAACTGATACACTGAACTTCATTAAAATTATAAACTCCTGCTCTCAAAAGACACTGTCAAGAAAATAAGGCACAGCCTGGCCAAGGATATTTGCAGAAGAAATATTTGATAAAGGAATGTTATGGAAGACATACAAAGAACATTTAAACTTAGCAATAAGGAAATGAACAACCTAATTAAAAAATGAGCAAAAGACCTGAATAGAAACTTCAACAAACAAAATATACAGATGTGAAATAAACATATGAAAAGATGTTCCACATCATATGTCATAAGAGAATTGCACATTAAAGCAACAATGAGCTATTTCTACACACCTGTTAGAATGGCTAAAATCCAAAACGCCGATAACAAATGCTAGTGAGGATGCAGAACATCAGAAATTCTCATATATTGCTGGTGGGAATGAAAACTGGTACAGCCACTTTAGAAGACATTTTGTCTTACAAAATTAAGCATACTCTTAACATACAATCCAGCAGTCACACTCTTTGGTATTTACCCAAGCTAGTTAAAAGCTTATATCCACACAAACAAATGCACACATATGTTTATAAAAGCTTGATTCATAATTGCATTTGCCAGAACTTGGAAACAACCAAGATGTCCTACAATAGGGGAATAAATGAATAAAATGTGCTACATCCAGACAATGGAGTATTATCCAGCACTAAAATTACGTGAGCTATCAAGCCATGAAACGTCATGAAGGAATCTTAAATTCATATTCCTAAGTGAAAGAAACTAACCAGAAAAGATTACATACTATGTGAGTCCAACCATATGACATTCTGTGTTTTGTCACTCAGTTGTGTCCAACTTTTCATGACCCTATGGACTGCAGCCTGCCAGGCTCCTTTGTCCATGGGGATTCTCCAGGAAAGAATACTGGAGTGGGTTGCCATGCCCTCCTCCAGGGGAACTTCCCAACCCAGGGATTGAACCCAGGTCTCCCGAATTGCAGGTGGGTTCTTTACCATCTGAGCCACCATAGAAGTCCATACGACATTCTGGAAAGGGCAAAACTATGAAGACAATAAAAAGTTCAGTGGCTGCCAAGATTTAGCGGGAAAGGGGGCAGAGCACAGAAGGATTTTAGGACAGTGAAACTACTCTGTATGATACTACAATGATGGATGCATGTCATTGTATATTTGTCAAAACCCATAGACTATTTAACGTAAAGAGCGAATGGATAAAGAAGATGTGGCACATATGTACAATGGAATATTCCTGAGGCATAAAAAAGGACAAAACTGGGTCATTTGTTGAAATGTGGATGGACCTAGAGTCCGTCAAACGGAATGAAGTCAGAAAGAGGAAAACAAATATTGTATCTTAATGCATAAATGTAGAATCTAGAAAAAATGGTCCAGACGAACCTATTTGCAGAGCAGGAATAAAGACACAGACATAGAAAACGGACACGTGGAAACAACAGGGGAGGAGGAGGTGGGACTAATTGGGAGATTAGGATCGACATAAATGCACTACCATGTGTTAGATAGATAGCTAATGGGAATCTACTATATAGCACCAGGAGCTCAGCGAGGTGCTCTGTGATGGCCTAGAGGGATGGGATGGGGAGGTGTTGGAGAGAGGTCCAAGAGGGAGGGAATATATGAATATACATAGCTAATACAATCATTTGTACCACAGAAACTAACACAATATTGTAGAGAAATCATGCTCCAATTTTTAAAAATGAATGAAGTCTAATATAAACTATAGTGATAACAGTGTGTCAGCATAGATTCATCACTTGTATTAATTGTACCACTTTGGTGTGAAATGTTGATAGTGAGGATTGCGTGTGGAAAAGATAGGAAGTATACGGGAATGCTTTATACCTTCTGCTCCATTTTGTTGTTAACCTAAACTGCAATTGTGTTAGTTGCTCAGTTGTGTCTGACTCTTTGTGACGCCATGAACAGTAGCCTGCCAGGCTACTCTGTGCATCGGATTTCCTAGGCAAGAATACTAGAGTGGATTGCCATTTCCCTTCTCCAGAGGATCTTCCCAACCCAGGGACTGAACCCGGCTCTCCTGCCTTGCAGGCAGATTCTTTACCATCTGAGCCACCAGGGAAGCCCCCCAAACTTCTCTAAATATTAACATCTGGTTGTTGTTTTTTTTTTAAATTTACTTTTGGGGGGCACTGGAGAGTGGCCCAGAGATGGAAGACAGTGCAGGGATTTGTCCTTTGAAAGAAAACCACACTGCGTGAGAGCACCCTCCGTCTGTGCACTCCTGAGGGACAGAACTCAGAGGTGACTGTCTTATGGAACTGAGAAGTCAAAGGTGGAGTCTGGGAGTACCAAAGCAGCTAGATATTCAAAAGAGAAATAGTATAAAAGAGATCTACAGAGCAGGGAATCCAAAATCTACATGAAAACTCCCCACAAATCATTGGTAGATATGAAGTTGGGCATGCACTGATGAGATTTTTCAAGATGCCCCAATGAAAAACATCATCTGAGAGGCTGAAAAAGTTAACCAGAGACTTTTGCAGATGGCCACTGCCAGGGAGATGGGAATTTGGAGTTCATATCCTGCTAGATTAGATGAGATTGGTAAATACCTCAGGCTGTCCATTGAATTCATAAGGGCTATGCTTTAGGAATAAAGACAACATCTAAGGATTAAGAAACCCACCCTAAGATTAATGGCAAAACCTGTATAGGAGACCTGAACAAAACCCAAACCAGGCCTTCAATAGATAGATGATTCATTCATAATTTAGAACAAATAGTAATGCTTTTAGAGGAACATAACAGGATCCAGAGCTTCTAAAATATATCATCTACAGCATTTGGACTACAGTTAAAAATAAAAAACACTGAAAGCAAACAAAAATTTTTCCATAAAGTAAAATCCAAGCATAGATATTTTCACTAGTGAATTCTGTAAAACCTTAAAAAAGGAATTAGATCAGTATTATACAAACTCACAAACTCTTCCAAACAGAGAAAGAGGGATCATCCCCCACTGTTTTGGAGATATTCATCTTGTGATGTATACTTGTGTTTCAATCTTTATCATTCTCTTGTATGAATATACAGTGATTTAAAGCTGTTATGAGCACTGCCACATAAGTGTTTTGTGGACATTGATTTTTAATTTGTATCAGTAAATATCCAAGAGTGGAATTGCTAGGTTGTAAGGGAGGCCTGGCGAGCTGCAGTCCATGGAGTTGCAAAGAGTTGGACGTGACTGGGCAACTGAACAAGGTAGGTGTATGTCTGATGTTGCAAACTGAAACTGACCTCTCGTCTGTTGACCTCTCGTTGGTTTCTGCTCCTGCTGAAAACCCATGACACTTTTCTTGCCTTATTCTTTTCTGTAAAAGGAAAATTCAGATGATTTGATCTCTAAACCCATCTGTTTTCAAATACCATAATTACGTGATTAAGCTATTTCCAGGTGTTCTAGTTTTTAATTAACTTTATTTGAAAGTAATATCAAACTTATAAAGTTGCAGAAATGAATGTAGTATGAGAATCCACATAACCTCCTTTTATCTAAATGTTTTTGTTAACATTTATTCCATTTGCTTTATCATTTATGCCATCTGTATCTATATAGCTATAATTATATTTATTTACATGGACTTTTCTATACTACTTGAGGATAAATTATATACACAACATGATCATTTATCCCGAAGTACTTTAGTGTGTATTTCCTAGGAGGAGGGACATTTTCTTACATAACCATATTAGTTATCAACTTGATAAGTTTATATTGATATAATATTTTAATCTAGTCTATTCTCCATATATAATGTCCTTTAGAGCATTTTACTTCCCTTCAATGCAGGAGTCAGTCTAGGAGCAGGCCCTGCATTTAATTACCATGTCTCTTTAATTTGGAACATTTCCAGTCTTTCTTGGTTTTTTAAAACATTAACTTTTTTAAAAAATAATTTTTACTTGCGTACGATTGCTTTACAAGGTTGTGTTACTTTCTGCTGTACAGAGAAGTGAATCAGTTCTATGTGTACATGTATATCCCCACACTTTTTAATTTCCTTCCCATTTGGCACAGAGCAGAGTTCCCTGTGCTATACAGTAGATTCTCATTTGTAATCTATTTTACACATAGAGTGTATGTATGTCAATTCCAATCTCCCAGTTCAGTCCACCCCTCTTCCCCCCTTGATATCTGCAAGCTTGCTCTCTACATTGTGTCTCTATCTGCTTTGTAAATAAATTCATTTGTACCATTTTTCTAGATTCCACATGTAAGCAATATTATATGGTATTTTTTTCTGACTTACTTCATTCTGTATAACAGTCTCTAGGTCCATTCACCTATGACATTAACATTTTTGAAGAATACAGTACCTCTTCATTCTTATTTTAATAGAAACGTCCTCATTTTATGTCTGCCTGATTTTTTTTTTTGCTAAGTCGCTTCAGTCGTGTCCAACTCTGTGTGACCCCATAGACGGCAGCCCACCAGGCTCCCCCGTCCCTGGGATTCTCCAGGCAAGAACACTGGAGTGGGTTGCCATTTCCTTCTCCAATGCATGAAAGTGAAAAGTGAAAGTGAAGTTGCTCAGTCCTGTCTGACTCTTAGTGACCCCATGGACTGCAGCCTACCAGGCTCCTCCATCCCTGGGATTCTCCAGGCAAGAGCACTGGACTGGGCTGCCATTGCCTTCTCCGGTCTGCCTGATTAGGTTCAGGTTATTCATTCTCAGCCTAAGTACTACATGTGTAGATGAAGTTGAGTCCCTTTGGGGGTATCACATGGCAGCTTCATTTTAACAGAAACAGAAGCTCAAATGTGAAGGGATGACATTTTTAGCCTGATTTTCAGTATTTAATGCTGGATATATGATGCATTTTCTGCTGAATTTTTCAGTTGACCCTTTCATTTGTTCATACAAGTATTAACTGAGTATCTACTATATACCAGACACTGTCCTAGTTGCTGAGAACACCATGGCAAACTAGAAAGGCACACTTTTCTCTCTTTGTTGAGTTTATATTTTTATCAGAGCTTTAGATAAGAAAAAGTAAATACTGTAATGTGGATCTTGAGAGGGGAATGAAAAACAAAGATGATGTGGTGCACAGTGGCAGAGGCCATGGATTTGAGGGGGCTAATTTAGTCATTTGAGCTGAGAACTGAATGAACAAAAGGAACCAAATACAATGGCTTTAAGGCGAGACAGGGAAAGGAGACATTTAATATGAAATCAAGAAAACCTCAGAGGTCCATTTCCAAGGTCATTCTAGAGCTTAATCTTACCATTCTCGGTATGATTTCCAAAATATCAACACAATTTCATTCTCTTTCATTCAACTTCATAACTTTTCCTGTCCTTCCATCATACTGGCCCTAATGCCTCTGCTCTAACAATTTTTAAAGAATCACTGAGATTTTGGGGAATTCCCTGGTGGCCCAGTGGTTGAGACTCCATGCTTTCACTACCAAGGGCCAGAGTTCAATCCCTGGTCAAACTAAGATCCCACAAACCGTGCATGGTGTGGCCCCTCAAAACAAAACAAACTAGCCAAAACAACCAAAAAACTAACCAGTCCCCCCCTAGAAAACCCCACAAAGAGATCACTGAGATTTTCAACCTCAATGACCCTACCTTTTTTTCATTTCCCACCACCCTCAGATCTGCATTTCTGTCCTTAGGGTTCTATGGTCATGCATTCCTAAACTCCTTGGCCATTCCTCCGTCATAATTGTCAGGCAGGATTCCAACCGTGGAATTCAAGCCCGTACTTCATTCTCACCTGTACCTGGGCTGCTGAGGCTGCCTGTAAAGAACACATACTATTCTAATTTGTGTCCTATTAAATTCACGGCCATAAGTCTCACAGGCAGTCCACACCACCCCCTGCTTCATTCTGCCCTCTTGTGTTTGCTCTCTTACTCTTCAAAAGACTATCTCACACCTGCCCCTCTCTTCTCACTGTCCATATCAATCTCTCCTATGACCTCCACTATCACCTGTAGATATTGCCTCACATTTTCCATTGAAAAAAAGAATCAGTCCAGCGGGAATACCTCATCTTTCCACAACCATGTCTACAAAATAATCTGCACATATAGCCTCACCTCTCCTTTCTGTTTCAGAAAGTCCATCTGCCTCTCTACCATCCCCCACTCATTATCTCAGATACTCCGGTTATGGAACAATACCTTCTTTGTCTTGTAAAGCAATTTTTCCTTTTCTGGAACATTCTTAACAGCCTTCTGAGATATTCTAAAATCTTCCATCTTGAAAAACAGATGGGAAAAACTTTTTTCCATGACTTCATATTCCCATCTAGTTACTGTCTCAGATTTTTGCTTCCTTCACACACAAACATTTTTAAAGTTGTTCATGTTCCCAGTCCCCACTTTCTTATGCGCTCTCTTACCTTTTCTAATGGGATTTGGTCCTCAGTACTCCTGAAACTACTCCTGCCAAGGTCAGCTGTTACCTCCACAAAGTCAAGTGCAAGGGCCATTTTTCTGTTCAATTCTTCCTTGACCTTTCAGTGCATTGACAGGTCCTCTTTCTTGAAACCTCTTCTCGTGGCTACTCGGATGGCATGATGACACCCTCTCTGGTTTTCTCTTACCTCACTGACTCCTCCTCTCCATCTCCTTTGCTGGGATGTCCTCCCTTGTTTCCCCTCTACTTGTTGTGTCCTTAGGGCTTAATCCTGGTCCCTTTTCTCTATTTTACTCTCCTCCTAAGTGATCTATTAATTCCCATGATTCTCCCTCCACTCGTATGCCAATAGCCTTTCTTCTGCACATGAGAGTCTCTAACCCCAAACACTAGATTTCTGATGTCAGTGTCAGAGTAGGTGGTAGATTTGCAGTGCACTCTTTTCCCCTTGACCACAACCAGTACTATAGTGACTGGTTAGCAAATTAAGATCTGACTTGAGACCAAAATATATATACATATACACACACACATATATATATATGATTTGAGAAGATTTCTATGTATCATTCAAAATATTTCTTATGGTAAATTATTTTATGATTTCAGCATGAGAAAACTCATTTCCTACCACACATAACTAAATATACTGCAGTTTGTTTTAGTTTCAAGCTTCCTGGCTCTAAATTTAAAAGTGAGCTCAAGTCAACCAGAGTGCAGAATCTCTGTGTGTGGCCTGCCCTCCTTCTTTCCCTAATTTTGTAGTTGGAAACACCTTTAAAGGAAAAATAACTCCCCTTTGGGCAAAGTGAAGCAAAAATGTAAACCATTTCTTATGCTATCTCGAATGAATGTATGTTTCTCGTCATTACACTTCATGCTTAAGAGTAGGTTCTTGAGAGAAAAGGGAGGAAAGAAGTAGAAAAATACCAAAGCACGTGCATAGAATCATAAAAATAGAAGAGAGGGCTGCATGAGAACTTACTGAGAAAAAAAGTAAACTGATCTATTTAGTTCTCATGCCAGATGAATTTTTAGTGTCTCTAAGAATAAATTGGTAAGAATATTTTTTTAAAATGGGCTTTCTCGGTCAAGCTCCCCAGTCACTAAAGAATTCAGGTTGCTACTAACTCTTTGTGTCTTTGGACAATTGGTCTAATCCTTAAATCAGCCCTCTTGTCTAGAGGACTTCTTCAGCGAAGTGTCCCTCATTCATTGCCCACAACTGCCACTCTGCCCTCCTGAGCAAAAGAGAAATCCTCCCTGCCCCCCACCACATCGCCCAAATGCCTAGATAATACTCCAGAAATTCCCGCAGCAGCATGCATACATAGAAACTACAAAGTTTAGAAGAGCTATGATTATGAATCACCACGAGATTGCTAGAAGACTCTGGGCACAGAGCAGGGAAGGACTGTGTTGTGGGAGTTACTACTGGGGAGAAGGGATTGATCTACCTTTTAAGAAGCTCTAGTTTTTATGCCATATTCTGTAAAATGTCTCCATTATGCCTATTTCCCAGCTGCAGAGGTGGGTTTGGGGGCGAATAAAGGAAGGAGAGGGCGTTTCCAAAGTAAGATCATGCAACATTTTCTCCAAAACAACCGGTCACATCAGTTTATCATTCAGGTTTTGTATATTACAGACACAATGTGTGAGGTAATACCCTTTGAGCTCTATGTGAAGGCACATTAATACACTATATGAGAGTAAAAACTTCCCTCTGTTGCTTGCAAAGACTTTGTAAAGAGGCAGGAGGCATAAAGAAAGAGGTCATTAAACAATGAAAGTCTAAGGGGCACTTGCAATAAATTCCTCTGGAGAGCAAATAGTGCCCAACCAGAAAACAGGGTAATGAGTAAGATGGAGAATGGGTAAAGCAATGCTGAAGTCAACAGCAGTGAAAAAAAAGAAGAAAAAGAAGAAAGAGGTAAGGAGAACAGTTAGCATGCACTGAACTCTTGATGAGCTCTGGTCATTGGGGGAAGGTGTACAATGATCATTGAGACAATGAGAGAAATGGCTGTGACGAAGAATGACAATTACTGAAGTGTGGGAGTCTTACAAGAAAGGTGATGCAAGTAAGCTGGAGTTCAGATCTCTTTTCCTTCAGCTCTTCTTTTTCTGCACAGCTTTATAATTTACATACCATCTGATTTACTTCAGTGTACTGCAGAAACTAACACAACATTGTAAAGCATTTACACTCCACTAAAAAAAAATCTACTCGTTTAAAGTGTACAATTCAACGGTTTTTATAGAGTTGTGCAAACATTACCATAATCTAAGTTTACAACATTTTTATCATCCCCCAAAGAAACCCCAGTACCAGTTAGCAGTCACTCCTCCTCCTCCCAGCCTCTGGCAACCATTTGTCTACTGTTGATCTCCAGATTTGCCTATTTTGGGCATTTCATACAATATATGGACTTTGTGGCTGGCTTTTGTCACTAAGCGTAACCTTTACATGTTGTGGCATGTATCAGTGGAATGAATCCCTTAATGATTAAATCATAGTCCATTGTATGGATAAACCACTTCTTGTTTATCCTGTCATCAATTAATGGGCATTTGGGCTGTTTTCACTTTTTGGCTATTATACAAGTTGAATATAGGTTTCCTGGTGGCTCAGCAGTAAAGAATCTGTCTGTAATATAATGCTGCTATGAACATTCAACTACAAGTTTGTGTGTGAACAGATGTTTTCATTTCTTCTAGATAGATACCCAGGAATGAAAACTGCTAAGTTGTGTGGCATCTGTGTTTAACATTTTGAGGAACTGCCTAACTGTTCTTCAAAGTGATTTCCCTATTTTACATTTCTACCAGCAAGGCATGAAAGTCCCAATTTCTTTACATCCTCACCAATGCTTGCTATTGTCTGTCGTTGGATTGTAACCATCCTATTGGATAAGTATAAAATAAGAATTAGCTAGATATCATGAGAAAAGCATTAAAGTGTTATCTATGGAAGAAGGGAAAGCCTTCAAAATGGACTTACCATTTGACTCAGCAAACCACTACTAGAAACCTATCCCAAGGAAATAAATACACATTTCCACAAAAATTTAGATACATGACTGTTTACCCAAATGTTATTTCTAATTGTGAAAAATCAAACAATTCAATAGGTAGGTGAATAAATTGCCATACATCCATACAATAATTATGCATTCATTTAACATATTTTAAAAATATCCATTGAGAAAGTATGAGAAATCTCCAAGAGCCAGAAAAGGGAAAAAAAGGGAAATGAAAACCAGAGTGATAAACAGGAGAGTTAGTGCTGTAGCAGGCCTGAGGAGAAAGGGTTGAGGTGGGGGCACTGTTAGTTTAGTGTTGTAGGAACATTCACATAGAGACCTGACGGCCAATGTAAAGCCAGATGCCTTGAAGGACTACAACCTCAAGAAGGTGGATTAAGGCAAAATCCCACTCAGCAACATAAGTGACATGGAGCACTCTCATTTTAGACAGTCTCTGGGTAGAAAAAAATAAGTTCATTTTAAATATTTGTTATCATGTACTTTAATTCATATGGGTTTGGGGTCCAAATTATACTGAGTTCTAGAGGAGCCCAAGGTAGGAATTTTTTTTTTAATTTCTTAGAATTCCCAGGTTCAGAAGCATTTCATGATTACCCCATTGTTTGTAGTTACAGGTTCTCCTATTTTTTGAATTGAAGTATAGTTGATATTATATCAGTTACAGGTGTACAATATAATGATTCATAATGTTTTAAAGATTATACTCCATTTAGAGTTATTATAGTATATTGGCTGTATTTCCTGTGTTATAATGTCCTCCTATATTTTTTTATCAGCATCTTTTATTTGACTAATTGCCTGGCAGTTTGGGTTTGTAAACACCCACCAGTATATCTGGAATTCTTTGTAGCACCTCTCAACTTTTTACTGGCTCCATCTATGCTTTCTGTTAGTATTTGAAAATGTCGCACCTTCTTTGGGTATCATAGCACATCCTGCTTTAACCATCATCATTTTTTAAAGGAATTAGTGAATTTCATCCCTGACTTGTTATGGTTGGGACAAGACTACTACTGCTTTTGGAATTTTCCTCTCTAGGTCTTTGTTAACGTGTTCTTCTTCAGGAGAGTGTAACATATTTTAATAGAAACTCTATTTTTAGTCGAAGACTTGTTGCTTTAAAAACTCATTTGGCTGGATAGTCTTGTTTTTGCTCTTTCAGATGATTTTACTTTTGAGTTGAAGTTCTGGTTTGGAGGTGGTGTCCTCCTCAGTAGCAGTCCCCCAGGTGGCAGCAAGGGGAATGAGAAGCTGGAAAATGATGTCTTGTGAGAGAGTGTTTAAGGTCCTGGAGACGGTCCATCTGAAAAACCTAGAACCAGGACATCCCTGGCAGTCCAAGGGCTCACACTCTGCACTCCCAATGCAGGGAGCCTGGGTTCAACCCCTGGTCAGGGAACTAGATCCCACATGCCACAGCTAAGAGTTTGCATGTGACAACTAAAGATCCCACCTGTTGCAACTAAGACCCAGCACAGCCAAATAAGTAAATAAAATAATTAAAAATATTAAAAAAGAAAAAAAAATCCCCAAAGCTCTGAGAACCCAGGAAAGACCGAAGGGCGGTCCCCAAATATCAGAATAATAAGAGGGAGAATAATCAAGAAAGAAGTTCTAGCTTCACTGTGCAGAAGACAGTGTTAATTAGAATCATGCAAATAAACAGGTGTATCATTGCAGGTGATGTGCTTTTTGTCAGTAGGTTTTGAGGAATCATTCATGGGCTTCAAGCCCAGACCAAAAGTTTGCTTCCTTTTCAACCTGCACTAGACACATTCCATAGTAGGGAGAAAAAAATAAGTGTGTGAATTATATAACCTGTTCTCTTGAAATTTAGCTGATTTAATTATGAGATGAAGCTTGGAAATAGGGTGCCATTATATTTTATGCCCATTTTTGCTCTTTTGGGAAAGATAATTTTCTGTGATGTTTCTAAGGTTCTTTTTGTGATTTAAATGTTCTTACCTTTGGGGCTTCATGTGTGGAAGAATAAGACAACACTGGACAAGCAGCTTTATTTTCTCTTTGGATTAGACGTTGAAGTATACAAGTTAGAAAATATGAAGGGTATTTTGTTTCTAAGAATTATAAATTAATTTATAATATGTATGCTAACGCACATGAATATGACCCTGTGTTTTTGTCAACTCCTAAAGAAATTTGGTTATAGTTTCTAAACTAGAGAAAGTTTCTCTTGTAAAGAGAAACCCTTATAAGAAAGCATAACAAAACAAAGCAGAAAGGAAAATAGCAAAACCCTGATCAGACGTCAGTTGTCCTAAAGTTCCACAATGGGGCACTCTTGAGTTTTGTAAGTTGCCCTTTCAATGGGAAGAAAGGGAACCTTGATGTAAATGATCACCTAAAAGGTAATGCTTTGGTTTCCCATAAATGAATTATGTATTATGTATTTTTCTTAAGTGACAATAATAAGTCCTCATCAAAGAGTATATACTTGTATAAACTTGCTTGGAAGTGCCACAGTCTCTTGTTAAAAGGTATCAGTTGTGCCAGAATTCTTTGGAGATGTGAACAAGCAAAGGGAAATTTTAGAATTTGCAAGTGGAGTGCTAAAGGAAAATTTCTCTTCTAGGCTTTGCTTTTCTGAATTATTTCAGTTATTAGGTTATTGTTACATATTCCAAAGGCCCTAAGACCCCATCAACTTTGAGTCTTTTCAAATATAATGCTGTGTACCAATTTTCAGTCGAGTTGATATGATATATAAATAACCTGTGAGTTTAGGTAATTTGGTGAAGACAGCAAACCGATTGTTTGGCACTGTGTATGCAGACTGAATGATTAATTTGTGGTTCTACTTTCTTTAAGATTGTTCTTTTGTCATTGTTAATATATTTAGGCATGTATTTTTCTTAATGATTTTTTTTTCTTTTAGATGAAATAGCTCTTGCATAAAAGAGCAATTTTGAAAAGAAAGGGGAAAAACGAATGTGTTATGCAAAGTGTGTTTTCCTCCAGTCCTTACTGAGCTTACAGAGTATGGTATTTAGCGAAATGGCGAGTTTCAGAGGATATCTGATGCAAACTTGCATCCCCAAAGGAAAGTCATTTGGCTCCTACTTGCCTTCACCTAGGGAAGGACAATGCTTTGCCTGCTAAGGCAACCACTTCAAACAGTGGATTCTCAAAGGTCTTATCCCTTTGGCTTCAAAAGGGATGAGATATGCTGATCTCTGAGAGCCATCGTAGCTGTTGTGTGTGTGTGTGCATGCTTAGTCATGCCCAACTGTTGGCGACCCTACGGACTGTACTCCATCAGGCTCCTCTGTCCATGGAGCAGGTTGCCATTTCCTTCTTTAGGGATCTTCCTGACCCAGGGATCGAACCTGCATCTCTTAAGTCTCCTGCATTGGCAGGTGGGTTCTTAACCACTAGCACCACCTGGGAAGCCCATAGGTGCAACAGCACTCACCATTTATCTACCCTCTAAAATGCTACCTCCTGGAAGACAGGAGGGTGCCTTAGTTATTATATCTCCGGCACAACGCGTGGAAAATGATAGCCCCTGAGGAAATGTTGCTTGCTGCATTAATATTTCCGGGGACGGGAACAGCTTGTAATTCCAGCCTCTCTGTCATTCACCGTGTTTCACGGTGAATGCTGATGCAGGTTCCCTCTTCTGATGATTTATGCTAATTGTTTGGTTCTTAATGCAAATGGGGAAGAAACAGAACACATCTATAATTTCGTTTCTTTTAAAAAGAACCATTTAAAAATTACAAGACTTATTTTAAAAGTAACCAGATAAAAGCTGGTAGCATCTATGCTTTTGTTTAATAAGAAAGGGAAAAAAAAGGAAAAAGTTTCATCAAAAACTCGGGATATCTCTAGGAAATATATTTTTATATGTGTATGGTATATAATCGGAGAAGGCAATGGCAAGCCACTCCAGTACTCTTGCCTAGAAAATCGCATGGACAGAGGAGCCTGGTGGGCTGCAGTCCATGGGGTCGCTACTAGTCGGACACGACTGAGCGACATCACTTTCACACATTGGAGAAGGAAATGGCAATCCACTCCAGTGTTCTTGCCTGGAGAATCCCAGGGACGGCAGAGCCCGGTCGGCTGCCGTCTATGGGGTCGCACAGAGTCGGACACGACTGAAGCGACTTAGCAGCATGGTATATAATGAAAATAGTCAATTCTTGGAGCAGCAAAAGCTGATACTGACCACTGCAAGCTAAGGTGAGCTTTAAAATGCCTTCTGTTTTAAATGGGCTTTAAGACCAGAGGAAGGAATATTTGAAATCAACCAACCAACTCAGTATGCTGTGGCTTGATAGACAAAGGTTTACTAAATATATTGATACTGTAAATAGCCTCTATCACTATTTACAGCTTTCTAGTGATTTGGGCTCTGATTAGCTGATGAAATAAAACAAACACACACACACAAAAAAAGAGTGAGTGCCATCAATGGAGCATTCCTTAAAGGCCATCACATGCATATGCCAAGCAGAGCTAATTTAATGCGTAGAAAGAGAAACAGCGTTTTTTCTTTCAGGGATTTAAAAGCTGAAATGCTAGCACTTTTAAAAGATTAAGGCCAATTTTTAATAATCCAAACTAGACTTTTCCTGGAATTACTATCAAGCTCATCTGTCTGTTGCTTCTGTGCAACCTTTCGTTCTTCTCTTTGAAGTTCAGGCTGCCTGTCTGTCTGTGGCCTGAGACATTCTTCCCAGTGTCTGTGATCTTCTAACTCTTACCTCAAGTGGCTTGGCCGTGAACACTGATGGATTTCTTCTGCAGTCTGGTCATTTGAGCCTGAAATCAATTCATTTGGCATGTTACCTCCTTCTGCCTGTGGAGGGTGTGTTTTCCATTTTGAAAAAGAATCCATTTACTGAAGAACAGGTTTCAACAATGCGTGAATCCGTGAACTTCCATATGTTCAAGCTGGATTTAGAAAAGGCAGAGGAACCAGAGATCAAATTGCCAACATCTGTTGGATCATCGAAAAAGCAAGAGAGTTCCAGAAAAACATCTTCTGCTTTATTGACTATGCCAAAGCCTTGGACTATGTGGATCACAACAAACTGTGGAAAATTCTGAAAGAGATGGGAATACCAGACCACCTGACCTGCCTCCTGAGAAATCTGTATGCAGGTCAAGAAGCAACAGTTAGAACTGGACATGGAACAACAGACTGGTTCCAAATCGGGAAAGGAGTACATCAAGGCTGCATACTGTCACCCTGCTTATTTAACTTATATGCAGAGTACATCATAAGAGTGTATTCTGGATGAAGCTGGACTGGATGAAGCACAAGTTGGAATGAAGATTGTTGGGAGAAATATCAATAACCTCATATACTCAGATGACACCACCCTTATGGCAGAAAGCAAAGAAGAACTAAAGAGACTCTTGATGAAAGTGAAAGAGGAGAGTGAAAAAGTTGGCTTAAAACTCAACATTCAGAAAACTAAGATCATGGCATATGGTCCCATCAGTTCAGTTCAGTTCAGTTCAGTCGCTCAGTCATGTCCGACTCTCCACGACCCCATGAATCACAGCACGCCAGGCCTCCCTGTCCATCACCAACTCCCGGAGTTCACTCAAACTCATGTCCACAGAGTCGGTGATGCCATCCAGCCATCTCATTCTCTGTCGTCCCTTTCTCCTCCCGCCCCCAACCTTTCCTAGCATCAGAGTCTTTTCCAGTGAGTCAACTCGTCGCATGAGGTGGCCAAAGTATTGCAGTTTCAGCTTTAGCATCAGTCCTTCCAATGAACACCCAGGATTGATCTCCTTAGAATGGACTTGTTGGATCTCCTTGCAGTCCAAGGGACTCTCAAGAGTCTTCTCTAACACCACAGTTCAAAAGCATCAATTCTTCGGCGATCAGCTTTCTTCACAGTTCAACTCTCACATCCATACATGACCACGGGGAAAACCATAGCCTTGACTAGACGGACCTTTGTTGGCAAAGTAATGTCTCTGCTTTTTAATATGTTATCTAGGTTGGTCATAATTTTCCTTCCAAGGAGTAAGCGTCTTTTAATTTCATGGCTGCAGTCAGCATCTACAGTGATTTTGGAGCCCCCAAAAATAAAGTCTGACACTGTTTCCACTGTTTCCCCATCTATTTCCCATGAAGTGATGGGACCAGATGCCATGATCTTTGTTTCTGAATGTTGAGCTTCAAGCCAACCTTTTCACTCTCCTCCTTCACTTTCATCAAGAGGCTTTTGAGTTCCTCTTCACTTTCTGCCATAAGGGTGGTGTCATCTGCATATCTGAGGTTATTGATATTTCTCCCGGCAATCTTGATTCCAGCTTGTGCTTCTTCCAGCCCAGCCTTCCTCATGATATACTCTGCATATAAGTTAAATAAGCAAGGTGACAATATACAGCCTTGACGTACTCCTTTTCCTATTTGGAACCAGTCTGTTGTTCCATGTACAGTTCTGACTGTTGCTTCCTGACCTGCATACAGGTTTCTCAAGAGGCAGGTCAGGTGGTCTGGGATTCCCATCTCTTTCAGAATGTTCCACAGTTTATTGTGATCCACACAGTCAAAGGCTTTGGCATAGTCAATGAAGCAGAAATAGATGTTTTTCTGGAACTCTCTTGCTTTCTCCATGATCCAGCGGATGTTGGCAATTTGATCTCTGGTTCCTCTGTCTTTTCTAAAACCTACTTGAACATCTGGGAGTTCATGGTTCACATATTGCTGAAGCCTGGCTTGGAGAATTTTGAGCATGACTTTACTAGCGTGTGAGATGAGTGCAATTTTGCGGTAGTTTGAACATTCTTTGGCATTGCCTTTCTTTGGGATTGGAATGAAGACTGACCTTTTCCAGTCCTGTGGCCATTGCTGAGTTTTCCAAATTTGCTGGCATATTGAGTGCAGCACTTTCACAGCATCATCTTTCAAGATTTGAAATAGCTCAACTGGAATTCCATCACCTCCACTAGCTTTGTTCGTAGTGATGCTTTCTAAGGCCCACTTGACTTCACATTCCAAGATGTCTGGCTCTAGGTCAGTGATCACGTTATCATGACTATCTTGGTCGTGAAGATCCCATCACTTCATGGCAAATAGATGGGGAAACAGTGGAAACAGTGGCAGACTTTAATTTTGGGGGGCTCCAAAATCACTGCAGATGGTGACTGCAGCCATGAAATTAAAAGACGCTTGCTCCTTGGAAGAAACGTTATGACCAACCTAGACAGCATATTAAAAAGCAGAAACATTACTTTGCCAACAAAGGTCCCTCTAGTCAAAGCTTTGTTTTTTCCAGTAGTCGTGTATGAATGTGAGAGTTGGACTATAATGAAATCTGAGTGCCGAAGAATTGATGCTTTTGAACTGTGGTGTTGGAGAAGACTCTTGAGAGTCCCTTGGACTACAAGGAGATTCAACCAGTCCATCCTAAAGGAAATCAGTCCCAAATATTCATTGGAAGGACTGATGCTGAAGCTGAAACTCCAATACTTTGGCCACCTGATGCGAAGAACTGACTCATTTGAAAAGACCCTGATGCTGGGAATGATTGAAGGTGGGAGGAGAAAGGGATGACAGAGGGTGAGTTAGTTGGATGGCGTCACTGACTCAATGGACATGAGTTTGAGTAAGCTCCGGGAGTTGGTGATGGACAGGGAAGCCTGGTGTGCTGCAGTCCATGGGGTCGCAAAGAATCAGACACAACTGAGCGACTGAACTGAACGGCAGAACAAGCAATCACACAGAGTCCCCATAGGGCTGGCTTCTCCCCATCTTCAAAGAGTTCTCTGTAGAGTCATACTTGGTATTTTTCTATTTCTGTCCCTTTTATCTGCTTCTCTTTCTTTCCTCACTTCAGTCCTTCAGTCCTTTTGGAATTACAGAGGGTCTTATGGTCTGATTTCAGTTTTTAGATGCAGGTATTACTTTCAAGCCACATACTCTTTGAGAATATCTAACTAAGCATGGAATCTTCCCCCTCTTTACTCAGATTTATTTGAAATTCTCGCAGGTTGCAAACTACTTTTTCCCTGATCACAAAAGTAAAATTGGTTCATTGGCAAAAATTTGGAAAATACAGAAAAGTGCTGACAAAAACAACAACAACACAACAATTTGTATTTGTGTCCCTCAGAGGATTGTGTTTTGCATTGTGGGATGTGTTTGTGTGTCTGTGTGTTTCTTTGTGTATATGTCTGTGTTTATGTGTGTGTGTGTGTGTCTGAGAACATGCTTTGAACCTCTCTCTAAGTGGCTGTACCATTGCCTTTGTCTGTGAGAGTAGCAGAATATGAGGCCATGTAAAAAGTTCCATGCAACATTCTGTTTTCATAGAAACATGTATTATCTACATATACTATAATAGGATGGTATTTTGAAGTATTAATTGATGAATTTTTCTCCCTATACTTCTTTCTACTCTCGTCACCTTTCCTCACATGGGTCAGAAGACAGGACCTCCTTTGCTTGATAGGAGGCTGTCAGGATGGAGCCAGATAATAAAGGCTGTAAATTTTTTATTTTTAATTTCAAAAACTATAATCCAGGTGTGAGGCTAAGGGATCAGAGAAAAAAGATACAATCACCTCAGCTCTCCCTCATATCTTTTCCTCTTTCCACTACAAGTTATATGTTATAACTTGTGTTATAACATATGTTATATGTTCTTAAGTTATATTAAGAAATACAGCAAGAGAAAGATCCTAATGACAACTGCAACAATAACAAAGATTATCAAGAAATTAACTTCAAAAGAAATGTACAGGACTAACCTATGGAAAGTTATTGTAGAAATAACTACTGAGGTAAGAAGGATAAATGTAGAGACATGACTTTCAGTTGGATGACAGGAAGACTTTATATTCCAAGGGAGTTAATTCCCCCCAAATTAATTTGTAAAGTTCATTCAATCCTAATAAAATCACATCATGATTGTTTGTGAAATTTGATATGATCTCAAAGATCAGATGGGAGAATAAACATGTTGGGATATTTAGGAAATTCTGAGTTGGAAGGGATGAGAAAACTTGCTCTACCACAAATATATGATGAAGTAAAATTTATATAACAATTTATGTTATAAAATGTGTTATGAGGCTATAAAGATGTTTGCACTGTGTTACTGGTGTGGAAATAAATAATCTGATCAGTGGAACAGAACTGAGGTCTGAAATAGACTCCAAGGTACACAGAAATTTTGTTTTCCCAAATTTACTGCAGTAATTTCCCAATTTTGTTTATTATAGTCCTCTTCCTTCTTTTATTAACCTCCTTCTAGCCTTTGTCCTCAAAACATCCAGAGTTATGGCCTCAAAACATAATAGAGTTACATAAACCTTTGGCTTAAACCTTTTGACAGTTTTCCATGCAATTGAAATTAAATCCATATTCCTACCCTGAATCCCAGGATCCACTAGTCCTGCTAACCTAATTTCTCAGCATATTTCTCCACACTCAGAAGGTCTCAGCCACACTGGCCAGTTTTCTTTTCCTTCAGAGAGTCAGATTCTTTTTCCTTTGGAGCCTATGCACGCACTGCTTTCTCCACATGGCATTCTTGTCCCCAGGCTCTTTGTGAGCCTGGCTCCATCTCGTGCTTTGAGCTCCAATTTAAATTCAATGGGACCTCCTTCAAGCAGTCTATAAGAGGAAGCTGCCCTACCCTCTGCCCATCATTCTCTCTCTGCACTGTATTTGTTTCCTTTTTTTCCAAGTTGTTACTGTTTACCTGTTTATTATTATCCCTCCACCATACTGTAAGCTCCACTGTATGGCACCCTATAGGAGGAGTTAGGCTCTGTTTATCACTGTCCTTCCAGATTCTAGCACAGTACCCGGCACACTAGGCATTCAACTGACTTTTGTTGAGTGAAAGAAGGAATGCATGCATAAATAATTAATAAAGGTAGGCTTTCAGATTAGTGAGGTTATTGAAATAATGTTTGGTTAGAACAACAACAACAAAAAATACTAACTTTTTATACAAAAATAAATTTAAGGTTGATCAGTTTTAAATTTAAATTGTAGAACCATAATATTTCATAAAGAAAACACAAATGTTTTTTATATATCTTATGAGCTAATACATGAATATGATTCTAAAAGATAGTGACAAAATTACTCTTACGCTCAAATTTTGTTAAAAGTATATATTGTTTCCTGTAGCTCAGAGGGTAAAGAATTTGCCTTCAATGTAAGAGATCTGGGTTTGATCCCTCTGTCAGGAATATCCCATAGAGATGGAAATGACAACCCACTCCAGTATTCTTTCCTGAAGAATTCCATGAACAGGGGAGCCTGGTGGGCTCCAGTCCATGCGGTTGCAAAGAGTCAGACGTGACTGAGTGACTAACACACATATATTTTTTGCATTGATGTATATAAAAACCTCATGCTTTTAGCAACATTATTGTCCCTCATCTTTCAATGTCAAAGACTTAAACAAGATAGGAGCTTACTTTGCTCTTAAAAAAATTACCTAGCTAAGCAGTTTAAAGTTGGTAGGATGACTCTGCAACCCTTATCTTGCATCGTCCATCTCTCAGCCAATGGAAAGGGGAGGGGTAGGGAAACATAGGCTGTCTCAATCTTTGGAAAACCTAGAAGCTAGCCCCATGGTCACGACATGCATCTTTTTCTGTTCATATTTCACTGACCAGAGCATGGCCATGCCTAGCTGAAAGGGAGACTGGGAAATACAGTCTTTAGATGGACAGACTTCTTCCAAGCTCAAATTTAGAAGTTCCATTCTTAAAAGATGGGAGAATGGTTGTTTATGGACATATTGGAATCCAAAGAGGAACTTGGCCCTAATGTCACTGAGCTTATTTTTTTCCCCTTCATTCATGTTTTGCCTTATACTAGTTTTTAAATTTAGTTTTACCTAGATTTTCCCCTTCTGAAAATCAAGATTAAAAGTTCACAGGGCAGTGTATGCTTTTCTGATGAGTATCACTTTCCTGTCTTATTCACTCCATTTTCTGTTAGAAAATGCATTGCCTTTGGAATATGGACTGATTCAATAAGCCAAACCAGATGTTTCAGCACCATCCATGTTCCAGGTATTTTTTTCTAAGACCCTTTTTCCTGAGAGTGCAAAACTCATGTCCATTAACCTGATTTTGTAGAGCAGGAGACAGTGAACTCTTCCTGTAAAGCAAATGTTTTAGGCCTTTTCGGCCACATAGGGTCTTGGTGGCATCCTTTTTTATTTATTTTACAACTCTTTAAAATATAAAAATTATTGTTGCTGCTGCTGCTGCTAAGTCACTTCAGTCGTGTCCGACTCTGTGTGACCCCATAGATAGCAACCCACCAGGCTTCCCCGTCCCTGGGATTCTCCAGGCAAGAACGCTGGAATGGGTTGCCATTTCCTTCTCCAATGTGTGAAAGTGAAAGTGAAGTCGCTCAGTCATGTCTGACTTGTAGCGACCCCATGGACTGCAGCCTACCAGGCTCCTCCATCCATGGGATTTTCTAGGCAAGAGTACTGGAGTGGCTTGCCATTGCCTTCTCCGAAAAATTATTGTTAGCTTTCATATAATACAGAAACAGGCTGCTGGCCTATATTTGGTACACAGGCCATAGTCAGCTTACTCTTGAAGAGACATGAGTGGTCATGTGTGTCTGTATATTTCTCTTGAACAATGAAGAAGTGGAAGTTACAGTATTCCTGCACCAGATGGTATATATCAAGGGACTGTAAGAAATTTCTTGTTCTTTGTAACCCTGATATAGATTTATTTGCTGCTAGACACAGTCTGATGGCCAAAAATTATGATACAGTCAGTATCATGAAGTTTTCTGCTCGATTTATGTCATGTCACTGGAATGAGTGGTGCAGTTTGTCATATATATCACTGTCTTTTTAAATGTTATAAACAACACATCTATACCTGCCTGTGTTAGAAGAATACTGATGTTACCCTAATAACTTAGACAGTATGCAGCTTAGAAATTAGTTTCTAGTTCTGAGCTTAAAAATGCCTACAGATTCTCTCTGAATATGCATTAAATCATACATTATATAATTAATCAGCAAGTATTTACTGAACAGCTATCATATTACCAGGCACTGTACTAGATTCTGGGAATGCAACAGTGAACAAAGTCCCTACACTCCAGCAGGGGGAGCTCACATACAAGAGGAGAGACATGAACAATGGTGCAATAAGCAAGTGCATTTAAAAGAAGCAGGGTGCTGACAAGTGCTATGAAGGAAGAGAAATAGATGTTGTTTGAAGGGGCTGTCTTAGAGCCGTAGAGCCGTCAGTGGTCTCTTAGCTGAGGTGAGAGTTGAACTAAGTCAAGAAAGCCACCAGAGAGCAAGCTCTGCAGGTATCCAGGAAACAGATGTAAAGAAGCTTTCATGATCAGCAAGGAGCCTGCTGGCTGGAGAGTAGAGAGTGAAAGGGGAGTGTGTTGTAAAGAAGGTCAGAGGACTTAAAGAAGCCAGAGAGTGTAAGACCTTGTAATCATTGCAAGGACTTTGGAGGGTTTTAATCAAAGAAGGGTTTTGATCTGACTTAGGTTTTAAAAGGACCACTCCAGTTGTCGTGCAGAGAGTAGACTAGAGACAGGATGGAAGCAGAGACTCTGGGTGGGATGCTGTTATTATATTGTGCAGGTGGGAGATGACGGTGCTTGCGCTGGGTGGTGGTAGGAACTATAACTGTTTTAACGCGGCTCAGCACACAAGAAGCAGGTTTGCCTTGAATTATGTATACTTCTAATCCTGGAGGGATCCAGTAGCACCTAATTGTCCATCCCAGTATAGGTGTTGCTAGCCAAGACCTGTTTCAGTGGAAAACACAGACTAATTAAACTGGAATTTATTATATGGTTTACTTTTATATCTCAAAATCTAGACATTGCCATGTTATTATTACTAATAAAGAGTCCTGGCTATAAATTAGGATGACTTCATGAGGCAGTGTTTCCTTTAATATTGAAGAGTTAATGGAACTCTATTTAGAGCTGAGTTATGTAGAGAACTAATCTCCCAGCAATGACTTGATTTTCAGTCCTCTATTTGCATCACTGGATTGCTTTGCCACGAAAAGGAATGAACACAAACAAATGTAACTCTATGCCTAACAATGCAAGGCAACAACTGCATATAAACAAAGCTAAGCTCACAGTGGATTCACAATTAATTGTTGTGAATGACAACTGAGTAATGGATTTTAGCATTTAAAAATTAACACATTCAAGTGCTGAGGATACAATAGTAAATTAGAGGACTATGAATACCCTCCAAGTTAATTTATTTTTTCTAATTTACTGCCAAGAAGTGTCTTAGGTACAAGGTAAATGAATCTTATTATTTCATCTCTACCTTCATTTCTCTTCCATTTTTTGAAGTTCACTGCAATGCTGAGTTTGGCATTTTTTTTCCTTTTCCACATTCCTCTAACACATTTACTAGTTTTGGGTAGTAGCCTCTCAAAAAAAAAATTACAAAGGGAGGGTATCTTATCGCCGCAAATACATCCTCTCGCTCAGATTAATCTTTCTTGTTTTAATTTTTTAGATAGCTGTAACTTATATAAAGGAAGGTATACTTCTGAATTTTCATATATGTATTTATTCATATAACTAGTACCTAATTAAGATATATTTACAAAATCCCAAATAATCTCTGTGTATCCTACTGGTCAGTACTCCACCGATGGAAGTGAGAGTCAGCCCTCTGTCTCCACAGTTTTGCCTTTTTTTGAGCTTCATACAAATGAAATCATATAGGACACGTTCGTTCTTTTGAACCTTGTTTCTTTTACTCTATATTATGTATGTGAAATTCATCCAAGTTGTCACAAGTAGAAGTTCATTTTTTTCACTGCTGTTTATTACTCCACTGTGGCAACATAGTTTATTTTTCCATTGTACTGTTGATGGACTTTGGCCATCTCCAGGTTTGGGTTGTTATGAATAAAGTTACTATGAACATTTTTATACATGTCTGATAGTGGGCATGCATGCTCACTTATGTTGACTCTGTCCCTGGAGGTGGAGTGCTGAGTCAGAGGATCTATGTAGGCTGACTACTTTTTGCACCAAACAGTGCTTTTTATCACTGGACAAAGAATAGATTAGAGCCAGAGAGACAGTAGTGTCTGAGGGTTGTAGGAACAATTGAATAGAGTGTTTAATTGAACTACTTGGACCTGTTTGCTTGGTTGTTACTTTTCTTTTTATAAAATGCAGAGAGGAACCACAATGAGATAGCACCTCATCATTAGATATCATCATTAGGATGGCCACTAAAAAAAAAATAAACACAGAAAGTAGCAAGTGCCGGTAGGAATGTAGAGAAATTGGAAACTTTGTGTAACAGTGGCAATGGTAAAATGGTGTAGCTATGAAAAACAGTATGGAGTTTCCTCAAAAAATTAAAAGTAGAACTACCATCAGTTCAGTTGCTCAGTTGTGTCCAGCTCTTTGCAACCCCATGGACTGCAGCATACCAGGCTTCCCTGTCCATCACCAACTCCCGGAGCTTACTCAAAGTCATGTCCATTAAGTCAGTGATGCCATCCAACCATCTCATCCTCTGTCGTCCCCTCCTCCTCCCGCCTTCAATCTTTCCCAACATCAGGGTCTTTTCCAGTGAGTCAGTTCTTCGCATCAAGTGGCCACAGTATTGGAGTTTCAGCTTCAGCATCAGTCCTTCCAATGAATATTCAGGACTGATTTCCTTTAGGATGGACTGGTTGGATCTCCTTGCAGCCCAAGGGACTCTCAAGAGTCTTCTCCAACACCACAGTTTTAAAAGCATCAATTCTTTGGTGCTCAGCTTTCTTTATAGTCCAACTTTCACATCCATACATGACTACTGGAAAAACCATAGCTTTGACTAGACAGACTTTTGTTGGCAAAGTAATGTCTCTGCTTCTTAACATGCTGTGTAAGTTGGTCATAGCTTTTCTTCCTGAACTACCATAGGATCCAGAAATCCCATTTCTGAATATATACCCTAAAGTATTGAAAACAGGATTTCAAGGAGATATTTATAGCTTCATGCTCATTGCAGCAGTATTCATAATAGCCAAGAGGTAGAAGTAACCAAAATATTCATGGGCAGAGGAATGAATCAAGAAAAGATTGTATATACATACAATGGAATATAATTGAGCCTTAAAGAAGAAGGAAATCCTGTCAAATGCTGCAACTTGGATCAACCTGGAGGACATTATGCTAAGTGAAATAAGCCAGTCAGAAAAAGATGAAGCATAAGTTGACTCACTAGAAAAGACTCTGATGCTGGGAAAGGTTTGGGGCGGGAGAAGAAGGGGATGACCAAGGATGAGATGGCTGGATGGCATCGCCGACTCTGTAGACATGGGTTTGAGTGAACTCCGGGAGTTGGTGATGGACAGGGAGGCCTGGCGTGCTGTGATTCATGGGGACGCGGAGAGTCGGACACGACTGAGCGACTGAACTGAACTGAACTGATCTGAACTGATAACACCTTACATAATGTACTTAAAATAGTCAAAATCACAGAGACAGCAAGTAATAGGTGGTTGCCAGAGGCTAGGGAGAGATGGGGGAAAGGCAAATTGTTGTTCAATGGATATAGAGTTTCAGTTTTGCAGTATGAAAAAATTGCAAAACAATATGCTTAAGGTTAATACTATTGCATTGTACATTTAAAAATGGTTAAGATGGTAAACAAAAAACAATAGACATTATTAAACAAAAAAAGATAGATGTTATTTTTTAAGAAATCTTATAGCTTTGATTGTAAAATACTCTGGTTTCAGGCAAACATATCTTTCGAAATAAGAGGCAGACTGGTCTCTATTAGATTTATGTGTTTTATAAGCTTTTGTAGAACATAAATGTATTTGCTCCTACAGGCTTCCCTGCTCCCTTGTTAAACCAATATGAATGGGTTGAGGCAAAATAAGATCATTGAAATTGAATAAACTTATATAAATAATTTTAAAAGGCAGTGAGAGGTGATTACTGGTCTATAGGGATTAAGAATTTACAAGTTCAAGATACTTACTCTCTAGCTCTCTGATTAAATTGATCTACTTTTGTATTTCTGATCTTTGCATGAAACACAAAACCCTGAAGTTACAGTGACTCATAAATAACTGTAGTGGAGCTTTAAGTGCTTGACCTAGCTGGTTGCAGGTTGTCAATAGACATGATGGAGTGTAAGGACCTCCTGACAACAGCTGTGCTGGTGCTGGAGGCCCTAACCTACAGCAGAACAGAACGCTACCTCTGTGGGCGGGAACCACTGCCTGCCTCTCTGCTGTGGGCACCGGACCTTTAGGAGCAAAGCTGAGGCTTTAGTGAGATATCATAGCTTTCCCCAAATGGTCATGAATGCAGGTAGGCCGGAGAGCATCACAGGCACGCAACTGTTGAAGGGCAGGCTTTCCAGCGATGGGATATTCTTGGCCCTTAGTTATTCTAACCTCAGCTTCTTGAGTTGACCTTATTTGAAAATAGAATGGGTTATTCAGAGGCTCAGAAAGAGTCCCTATTTATTGTTATGGGATTTGTGAATTCGTTTTAACCTCTTTCAGGGCATGAGCCTTTGGGTTGGTCTTGGGCAGTCTTTGACCTTGGGCCACATGCTGCCTGCTCTGTCCTTGCTGTCAGGCCCAGGATCTAATTTCAAAGTCAAAGGTTAGAATGTTGCCCCCATTTTGCTTCTTCCTAAATAGACCCAGATAATAACATTGTAATGGCTAAAATAAGAAGCCTTATTTTTTTCATGGTTATGCTCATTTTCAGTACAGCAGATAATCTAAACTGTAATATTAATACATTTTCCATGCAATGCAAATGTATAATAAAACTTTTTATTGAGAATGAAAAAACAGTGTAGGCATTTTAAATTATTTTTCTTTAATTTTTTTGCTTTTCTTTTTCCCTTTCCTTCTCTTTTTTCCCTCCCTCTTCTCCTTTCCCTCCCGTTTCCCCTCCCTCCTCCTTCTCTCTCTTCTCCCCGCTTCCTTCCTCTCTCCCCCTTCCTTCCTTTCCCTCTCTCTCCTTTCCTCTTTATCTCTCTGTGCTCTCCTCTCTTTAGATGCCAACCGAGTCCCTTTGGAGTGGAAGTCTGGACTTTGAACTCTAGAGTCAGATAACCCAAGCTGGGCTCTCAGTAGCTGTGTAGCTCTAGGGAACCTCCTACCCCTCAATGCATCTTTTCTTCTGTTACAAAACAAAGACAATAATAGTGCTTCCCTCAGTGTTACTGTGATGATTATATGAGATGGTTTGTGCTTGCTTACAGTAAGTACTTGATGTTTCAGTTCAGTTCAGTTCAGTCGCTCAGTCGTGTCTGACTCTTTGCCACCCCATGAATCACAGCACACCAGGCCTCCCTGTCCATCACCAACTCCCGGAGTTCACTCAAACTCAGCCGATATTTAGCTGCTACTATATATTACTAACATGCCATGGCCGTGTGTGTAAGTAACAGCAAGAACATTGATTTGAAGTAAGAAAGACAAGAAAAAAGCTCATAAGAGCAACCAAAAAGCTAAATATGATGGCAAAACTATTGGAAGAGATCTTGAAATTGCTAATTAAATGCTCAGGAGAGAAGTGAAAAGTAGGAAAAACACACAATTTTGGTCTAGGAAACAACAAGAATAAGATTGTTGCTAAGAAAGTTATTTCAGGCCATAAGCTACAACAAGGGAATTTTCCTAAGTCATGAGCACCATTTGTACTGGTAAGACTGGTTCAGGTGATTATATTTCTCTGACGTACATCAGAGATTAGAAAAATTTTGAGCTTACCAATCACCTGGCCCAACACAGTCATATTATAGGTAGAGAGACTAGGATTCGAAGAGGTTAAGCACTTTGCCTAAGGTTACACATCTTCTGATGGCAGAACTGGACCGGAACACGGGTACCCTGAGGGCAATCCAGGGGCCATTCTACTGGAGCACATGGCTTTCAAAATGTGACAGGATTGAAAAGCCCAGAGAACTTTCATGCTGGAGTGAGAATAACTTTGCATTCACATCAGGGATCGTTTTTCACACCTGGAATTCAAAGCATCTGCAAACAGATATCATAATCTCAGTTTTTCAAATGGAAGAAAACAGGGATGGAGAGAGGCTCTCCGTCGACTGGCTTCATTGCCCAGCTTCAGGCTCCAGGAAAGCACCTCTCAGGTCCATGCAGGCTGGTGGATGAACCTGCAGATACCTGCCTCTGATTCTGGGACACCTTCCAGTTTGCTTCTATTGCCCACTTCCATCTTCCTTCATCACTGTCTTCTTCCCTACCAAATGTAAGGAGCCCAAAGGAGGGATATCTATTTTGTTGTTGTTCGTAGACAAACCCCTACCTTCTTGACCAAGTACCTGGCATTTATTTGACTATCAATGAATATTTCTTAAATGAATGAAGAAAAAAATAGATTGTCTGGGTTTCTCCAAACAGTCACTTGGATTGGCTGATGCACTGGGGCCATGTGTCTAGGCTCTGATTCTGAGACCTCTACTATATGTTGGCCAATCCCATGGTCTGCAATCTTGGGTGAAAGGAGCCTGCCTTTGGACCATGGCCTGGATTCCAGAACATGAGCTGCTAAGCAAATTCTCTGCTCTACCCAAGACTAATAAAAAAGAGGGTAAGATTCCAGAAGATTGAACTTGTGTGATTCAGAAGTGTAAAAAGGAATCCTCCAAACCCTGTATATTGTGAGAACTCTGTTGAGGATTCAGAGAAGTAGCCCCTCTGGGAGAAAGACTAAACCCAAATGCCCATATATGTAAATACAGTGAATCCAAATGGGCCTTCCTCAACTGGGTTCATCCAACTCACAATTATCAAGGCTAACTCACCTTTCAGACTGGGTGTGTGAGGCTTCCTTTAGGCCGAAGTTTCCTTGGGTGTTTATGTAGTTTACCTCCCCTGAAAAAACAGACTGCTTCCTGGCTGCTGTCAGAGTTGGACAGTTAAACATCTTTAGGCGTTTGTTTTATTTCTTTAAGCCAGTTTCAGTGCGGGGACTTCCCTGATGGTCTAGTGGCTAAGACTCCAAGCTCCCAAAGAAGAGGGCCTGAGTTTGACCCCTGGTAGAGTCGGACACGACTGAGAGACTAACACATACACACTTGGGAACCAGATCCTACATGCCACACTAAAGATCCTGCATGCCACAGCAAAGATCAATGATCCCGTGTGCTGCAATTAAGACCCCGTGCAGCCAAATAAACAAGCAGATACTAAAAACACAGCAACAGTTTGAGTCCCTGGTGAAGCAGTCCTCCAGTCACCAACTTACATGTGTGACAGACAGCCTTCCCCAAAGGCTGCCTTATGCAGAACTGCTACCTCTCCTGACTCCCAGATATTGTCTCTAAGGTTTGATAGAATCCCTAGTGAGGCCTGTGAGTTCATGCTGCCTTCACTGATGTGGTCACCTTCCCAGATGATATGTTTGTCCTCCCAACACTCACCACTTCTGATATTTCACACCACTTTAGGAGTCATGCCAAAGATGAACTGAAGGTGACCTTTTCCTCTGATATACGTCACAGGAAGATGATCAAGTTATATCAAATTATAAGTTCCCTTGGATGTTCGCAAATACATTGTTCATGATGAAGCACCTCAAAGTGGATATGGTGTTTCATTTCTCATTCAGCGAGAGAAACTTTATCATCATCATCTACAGCTAAACTGGGCTGGTCAAAATAAAAAGAAACTGACCATTTTAAGCTGGCACATCCACATTGGTCACACATAGCTGACTAATGGCAACACGCTGCTTCTGGGAAAAAGGACGGACAAGCACTTCCAGGCCAGGGGAACATTTTCATTGCCCTCGGCTTCAGCCCTGGATGTTCCTATCTCTATGCTGTCCTGTGATACAGGGGTTCAAAGGAAAGATGATAAGTAATTGAAATGAGAAATAGCATCTGCAACACAAGCTAGCCCATGCACACATTTGACCAGGTCTTCTGCCTATGATATCATATTGGCAGACCAGAGAAAACCCCTTCTCATCAAATCTTTAAAAATAAAGATCTTAATTTGTGACTCCTAGAAAGGATATAAAGATGGAAGAAGCCTTTTCCTATAAGTAATCCTTGACCCTATGCAGCCTTAAAGGCAATTGCAGTAGGTGTGGGCAGTCCTGTGTTACCATAACATCCCCCTATTGAAGAAAACTGTTCTATGGCCTTAGAGTGCTGGGTCACCATTTGTGACAGGTGACCTTCACTTATCAGAGAAGGAAGCAGAGGTGGGTTTTGTGGCTTTGGTGGGGTTCCATCTTGTTCTATACCTCTTTCCCTGGTGAACTGTTCCACCCTGTGTTTGTTGGGAAGCTGAAGTGGGTGGGCCATTGATGGGTCGTCAATTTAAAACAAAGACCAGGGGAAATTCCCTGGTGGCCCAGAGGTAAGGACTCCATACTCTCCCTGTTGAAGGCCGGCATTCAATCTCTGGTCAGGGAACTAAGATCTCCCAAGCTGTGTGGCCAAAAAAAAAAAAAGAGAGAAGACAAGCCCAGTATGACTCTCACTTCTGCCTGGGCTCCAGTAACAGTACCAAAGTTTAGAATATTCCACCAGTCACCAGGCTGTAGGCTTAAGAAAGGAAGTCAAGAAATGTTTTTCAGATAGCTTATTATCAGAGGAAATGTCAGCTGAGTCAGGTGCATTGTTCCTGAAATGGACCCGACTGTTGTAGGATTTAATTGGAGTGAATAGTTGAAACAGGACAAAAATGGTTTTTCCTTGGGGACCCATGTACTCAGTTAAAAGGCCAAAACAGAAATGCTTATGCAGTGACTTTCTTCCTAAAAATTCAGAACACTTCAAAAATTCCCACAAATTGTATTCACAGCACAACCCTGAAGATTAGTACACTTATGATGCAAATATGTTTTTAGGGCAGTTACATGTGTTCCCTTAATTCCTTTTATAGCCATGCATATTCATTAGAACACTGAAAATGTATTAAGAAATCACCAAATGTTTTAAAGGGCTACAAATGCAAACCATATGCTGGGAGAAGAGAGTATTTAGAGAGATTCTGAGAACTTAAAGAATGATCAGCTCATTAAGTCTTCCTGCAGTGTGTATATTTCAGTTTCAATACTTAAGCTCTAGATATTTTCACTTGTTTGTCTTGAATGGAGAAATTTGATTTTAAAGTCTTTTTTTGTAGTGGATATGCATCTTTTCATCATTTCTGCTTTTTAAAAGTAGATGCTATGTTATTTGGTATGTTATTCATAACTGTCATATCCTCATTGTAACTTGGAGTCTTTAATATTATAAAGCAGTTCTACTGAACAGAACTTTCTTGTGATGATGGAAATGGTTTCTGCACTAGATAAAGTAATGAATGAACTAAAATTAAAGATTCATTTCTTGGTCACATTACTATGTGTTGCTCATGGCTACTGAAATGGACCGCATGGTTATATACTATCTTATTTGTCTTGATTAATATTTTTGGCTTGAATTCTACCTTGTCTGATATCAGAGCCTTGACTCCTGCTTTCTTTCTGTTTGCTTTTGACTGGCATAACTTTGCATAACCTTTTATTTCTAGCCTTTCTGAATCACTTTCGTTTTAGGCAAGTCTTTTATATACAGCACAAAGTTGAATTCTACTTTTATCCTAGGATAGCTAACTTTATCGGTATAACCTCTATGTTTGGTTTCATTTCTTTCATTTTTAAAGACATATTATAAATACTAATAGTGTCTCTCCTGTGCACTGGTTTCACATTCTGAGCAAAATAAAATTAGCTTGCATCCCCTCTCATGTCTTGCTTTCCAATTTTAGTCAATAATGTTATCTTTCTTAGTGTTTATTTTGTATTCTTAGGCGTCTACAGTTCTGTTTGTCAGCATTAAATAATAGCCTGTGACCCCTCTTGTTGCTCATGTTGCAGTTAATGTTATTCTACTTACCCCATTCTGTCCTTCCTTTTATCCTCCAAAATTGTATTATGAAAATTTCCAAACTTACAGTGAGGTCAAGAGATTTTTACGGTGAAGACTCATATGTCCACTATCCAGATGATTAACATGTATCTTTACTTTATCAATATGTGTCCATCTAGCCATCTGTCAGTCCATCTCACTTTTTTCATGCATTTCAAAGTAATCTGCAGACATTAACTATCTCAGCATACATATTATTAACTCGAGTTTAATATTTAACATATTTTTTCTTTTGATGTAGAATTTGAATGCTATAAAGCACCCAGATCTTAAGTATACCTCTGCAAGTTTTGGAAAATGACATGCACCTGTGTAACCCAACCCCTAACAAAATATAAAAGGTTACCATTGTCCACCCCTCCCACCCCCAGATTTCCCTCATGCTCCTTCCCAGTTCAGTCCCACTCACCTCCCAAAGGCAAACTTCTGATTTTTTTCCACCATAAATTAGTTTCACTCGTTTAAAAACGTCACAGAAATAAAATTATACAGTATGTCCTCACTGAGTAAGAGTGCTTTCACTCAGACACTCATTTTATTCGGACTCAAAGACATGCATAAAATCTTTGAGACACATCCATGCTGCTGCCTGTATCGGTGATTTATTCCTATTTGTTACTCAGTGGTAGTTCATTTTACGAACATATGGCAGTTTATTGTATATTCACTTATTAAGATACTTTGGGTCCAGTTTGGGGCTATTAGGAGTAAAGTTTCTATGAACATTTGGGTACACATGTTTTTGGGAGTGCTTAAAAATTTCCCTTTGGTCAGTACCCAGGAGCAGAATTAATCGTAGGGTATGACACAGGGGTATGTTTAGTTTATGAGAAATTTTGAGACCACTTCCCAACTGGTTGTACCATTTTATATCCACATTTTCACTGCATAAGAGTGCTGGTTTCTCCACATTCCTTACCAATTTTTGTGTTCTCCATCTTTTAAAATGTTATCCATTCTGTGGATATGTGCTCAATTGCTCAATCATGTCCTACTCTGCAGCCTCATGGACTGTAGCCCCAGGCTCCTCTGTGGATGGAATTTTACAGGCAGAATACTGGAGCAGGTTGCCGCTTCTTTAGAGGATCTTCCCAACCCAGGGATGAAACCCGGGTCTCCTGCATTGCAGGCAGATTCATTACCAACTGAGCCACCAGGGAAACAGAAAGAGTTTTAAAATCTTAACTATCCTGGAGATTTATCCTTTGCCTCACTACCAGTTTTGAATTTGTCTATACCTGTGAAAGCACTTAATAAATCTAAGTTACTAGGAAAATGTGTTCAATACTACTACTACTACTATTTACTACTATTTAATTTTTTGCCATACCACATGGTATGTGGGATCTTAGTTTCCTAGCCAGGGATCAAACCTTTGCCCTCTGCAACAGAATCATGGATTCTTAACCACTGAACCACCAGAAGTTCTTCACTACTATTTTTATAGTGAGAGGTTTATATCTTAGAAGGCAGAGTTTATAACTTAGAAGGCTTTCCCTAAAGCAAGACTAGAATGCTAAGGCTAGAAACACTAGGCATAGTTTATTCAGTTGATAACCCAAACTTTAGATAACTTAGTTTCTTATATAAACTTGGAAACCAGATGTGAATTAAATTTCAGTTACTGATTCTTCGGAAACCTTTGAGTAATTACTAGTTGGGTAACACAACTGAATTCATAGGGTATGCATTTTTTTTTTGTACTTAAATCTTTCTGCATTTGAATCTTCCTTACTTAGCAAGTCCGTATAAGGAATGAGGAATCCATTATCTTAAATACATTAAGGATTTTTAAGACATCTCTTGTATGCACAGACACTAGCCTCCAGTCTAACTGAGTTAATGTGAGATAATCCATGGAATTCAATATGCTTCTGTTTATGTAATATGAACATCACAATGATTTCCAAACACATCACCCTGGTATAAAAATAAAGCTATATAATAAAACAGAAGGGAGTAAAAAAAGAAATATGTAACTTACAACATGGTAGAATTGTTAAATATTGACTTGTGTAAAAAGATTGAATTTATCTAACACTACCTTGGCAACAGACGAGCATAGAATAAGAATAGGGAATTTTTGCACATTTCCCATGAAGACAAGACCTGAAGTTTTCATGAAGACAGTCAGTCCTCTGTTCACTGGTGTAAAAAATAACTACATGGAATCTTTGCCTTTCATGAAAATTTTAGTTTCAGAATAGAAACTGGTATATTTAATGTTTTTTCTTATAAAAAACATACGTTTCAAATGTAAAAAATATAATTGCATATAAGATAGAAAATGAAAACCCCCACTGCTATCCCCATAACTGATCTAATGCCAGAAAAATCACTAATATTAATAACAGTGTTTCAGATATTATATAAATGTATGCTATGTATTATTATAAATTTATAAATTGTATAATTTATAAGTATACTTTTTTTGCATTGATAGAATCTGTAGTCTTATCTTTTTCATTTGACACCATATCTTGGACATGTTTCCATGTTAGCTCACATAGATGTACCCTTCTCCTGTTAAATGAATCAATAGTATATAGCAGGCCATTGTGTGAATATGCCTTAATAAAGTGAATGAATCACTTGCTGATGAATAGTCAATTTGTTCCCAGTTTTTTGATACTATAAATGGCACTGTGGTAAATACTCTTTTACATATATTTATCTACTAGGAGAACTTGTATTTTTTTTAGATGTGAAATTTTAAGATGAAAAGGAAAGGCTATTTTAAATTTTGATGCATAATGCTAAATTGTACTATGTGTTTGTTATGGTTGCTTGGAAGACAACCAGTAAGAGTAGTAGAAATTTAGATATTGAGCCTATGTTAAAATTGATATCTGTTATCAACAGAGCAAACGAGCAAACTCCGAGAAATAGTGAGGGACAGGGAAGCCTGGTGTGCTGCAGTCCATGGGATCACAAAGAGTTGAACACGACTTAGCGACTGAACAACAACAGCAAATCTATTATTAAGTCATTATTTTTGTTATGAGAGATACATTAAGACTGGGGAGAGGGAATTCCCTGGTGATCCAGTGTATAGGACCATGTTCTTAAAGCAGGGGACCCAGGTTTGATCCCTGGTCAGAGAACTAGATCCCACACTTCACAACTTAAAGATCCCGCATGCTACAACTAAGGCCAGTGCAGCCAAATAAATAAATGAATATTTTTTAAAAAGACTGGTGAGAGATTTCAAGGTACTGATCAACTATTTTACAACATGGAGAAGTAATGAAATAGAAGATATACTCAACCTTTTTATAAAATGGCAATCAGAGGATTTACCTCATAGGGCTGTTGTGTTGGTTTAGTGAGCTAATGGCTGTAAAATTCCTTAGATTAGGACCTGGCAGCTAGTAGGTACTCATCAAAGTATTACTGATATTTCTATAAAGAGAATTTGTTCTCAGAGTCCTCTCTTTGCTTTCATGATCTTTTTTTTTTTTTTTTGATGCTCTCAGACCCAGGGTCCTGGCTAACTGTCCTGGGATCGCTGGTGGCCCAGGGCTTTCCCAGGCACCCAGTGATCGTGTCTCACCCTCACAAGCCAGGCTAGTGACACTTCTGGGTGGGTATTACTATTCCCTCTTTACAAGTGGGGAAAACTTGTCTTGCAGAAACATCTTTTTAGAATGAGAATGATCTGTCTAGAGGTGACCATGAGGAGAAGGATTCCTCTGGGTGTGGCCTGGGAGAACTGTGCTTGGATCTGGGAGGAAGGGGAGAGAATTCGTGGGGCTGGGAGGCCTGGGAACAGAGACTCAAAGACTGAGGCGGGATTCACTCAGGTGGGAGTGGCTCTCTGGTCTTTGGAGTAACCTCTAAGGTACTTCTTTAGCATGAGCCACTCCTAGCTTCAGCCCCTTTCTTTTTTTTTTTTTTATTTCTAAAAAAGAATTTTATTAAAAAAGCACAAATGCAAAGAAATGAACAGAGGAAAATTTATGCGTCGAACCTGGACTGGTCACTTATGATAATATACATATCTTATTTAAATAATATCTTATTTAAATAACTCGTTTTGGCTTCTGCTTTCATCATGTTGGTAAACACCTAGTGCTATTTAGTGTGAACAAGAGACAGTTTGTACTTAAAAATGAGTGATCATATTTTATGCTACAAGATGTGGGTGGCAGGGGATGATTAGTCAAGGCAAATGTCGGGGCCAGCAGTGTCTGCCATATGCCAAGGGTCAGTGCCTGAAAGGTGAGTGGTACCAGCACCAGCTCTGATGTCAGGAAGTGAAAGCAGGCCAAGAGTCAATAAGCGAAATGACTCACAGGTAACAGGACACCCAGATTACGGGAGTTAGAGGAAGCCAGGAGCCTGGCTCCTGACACAGGAAGGCTCAGGCCAAGGCAAGCTCTGAAGCTGTGAAATTCAAGGTGGCCAGCTAGGGGCCCAGGGAGACCAAAGTGCACCTCTGTGTCAGAGGGACCTGGTAATAGCTGTTTCTGAGCTGCTCCAGGCCAGAAGCCAGTCACAGAAGAGCATGTCTAGATCCTCCAGGTACAAGTAGGTGAATGAGGCCATGCAAAGTCAGGTCTGATACAGGAAGAAAGAAGAAATAAGCTTTCTGCGGTAGTTGCAACACACTGTGATGGAACCCTCCTACAGCGAGGCGTTAGACGAGCTCTACACGCTTGTATCAGCGACCCTGCACCTGCTGTCATCCCTCGGGAAATGAAATGTTGCTGTGTTCTTTTTATGGCATTTCTAAAGTAATCAAATATCTAAAATTCATACAGCTTTGCTGAGACGCAAGCAGTTATGGCACTAAAGCCTCCATTGTATGTTTTGTCTCTGTCTTATCCTCACCTCTGTGTCTTCCTTGAGGAGACTGGGAGGGGAAGCCTGTGGGAGATATGACTGTGTGCTGCTATGGGGTAGGTGGGGAAGGGTTGCATAAGCTCTGTTAGAAGCATTGCTCATATATTGGGAACCATGAAATATGTACGGAAGGGTAAGTAACTGTCTGAGGCCAAACCCTAGAAAACAGTGCTAAGGTTAAATCTTAAAACACTTCACTGGGGAGCCCAATCCCAGGAAGTGAGAGGGAGGCAGAGGAAGAAGGAGGGCAGGTTATGAAGCGGAGACAAGTGCTGTTGATTCCTGTAGGATGTCTTCAGAAACCTGCTGTGGAGCTGTGACAGCTCCATCCTAGGGGTGTAATCCACCAACTTCCATTTCCATTGATCAAAGCTCACTCTGCAGGACTTTACTCCCTCTAAGCTGTCTGTCTGGGAGGCTGGGTCCAAGATGACAGCTGTGGCATCTGCAGCTTTAGGTACCGTACTCAGGGAAAGTGGGAGCGTAGACACATATCCTCAGGGCAAGTGGGAGTGTAGACACGTCCTCAGGGCAAGTCACAGTGTAGACATATGTCAGCAGCATGCCCCACATCTTTGCTGGCAACATGCAACCTCAGAGGCCCCACTGGATGGGTGTTCACTGGGTTCCATGCCATCATTTAGCCTGGAGCCCACAGCATCTCATGTCTCAGCAGCAAGAGGGAAGTCCCGGAAAGACGCTGGCTGGTCATGCCCACGAGTGTCATCAGGGACCACAGCATTGCCTGATGCTACTACCCCAGGAACAATACACACCATTGCTTGGGCCATCTCAGCCAGAATGTCAAGCATGTGTCTGAATCTGGGGTGGCCCAGCCACTGAGCCAGTACTGTGTCATTTACCTGTTTCTGATTATACAACAATAACGTACCATTTCAGCATTCACTGTGCAGAACATTTTATGTACAGTAAGTCCCCTACATACGAATGAGTTCCATTCCAAGAGTGCATTCGTAAGTCCAGTTTGTTCGTTAAGTTCAACAAAGTTAGCCTAGGTACCTAACTAGACTGCTGCTGTTGCTGCTGCTACTAAGTCACTTCTGTCGGGTCCGACTCTCAGTGACCCCATGGACTGCAGCCCACCAGGCCCCTCCGTCCATGGGATTTTCCAGGCAAGAGTACTAGAGTGGGGTGCCATTGCCTTCTCCCCCAACTAGGCTATATACCACTGATTTTACACTTGCTTCTGGACATCCTGGGCTTGAAATAGAGATACTGTACTCCTGCACTTGATATAGTACTGAATAGTAAAGTGCACAAAAGCACAACCCTCGTAGAGGATACACATATATGACAATGAATGCCAGACACGTGAATTAATTTATCTGATTGGACATGCGAATGAATGTTTGCATCTTTGAAAGTTTGCAACTTGAAGGTTCTTATGTAGGGGACGTACTGTATAATCTCATGTATGAGTCTCATTTAATATATATTGTTTTACATTCTGTTTTTTCCACTTAATTTTTGATAGTGAAGATTTTCTCATCTCTTTCAATATTTTCCAAAAGCACTCTTCACTGGTAACAATATATTCCATGATGTGGATATATAGTCATTTATTTCACTTTCCTGTACTATTGAACACATTGGTTGTAATTCTCTGCTCTCATAAATCATTCCATGTGTTCAAGTCAAATTTGTCTAGTCGAAATGGCAACCCACTCCAATATTCTTGCCTGGAGAATCCTATGGATGGAGGAGCCTGGTGGGCTACAGTCCATGGGGTTGCAAAGAGTCGGACACGACTGAGCGACTTCACTTCACTTCACTTCACTTCATGTTGTTATAGCAAGTAACTCTCCGTTGCTTAAAATAACAGAGATTTATTTTTCACTCATGTACAGGGTTAGCAAGGGACCTCTGCACATCATAGTCACATAGGGACCTAGTGTAACAGCAGCGCCATCTCGAATGTCACTGGTCACTGTGCCAGAGGGAAAAGGTAACTCTGGAGCAGTTCATGGGGGAGATGAAATGCATCCTGGAAGTGACATATGCCACTTCTGAACTCGTGGGTCAAATCCGGTTGCAACATGAAGAATACCGGAAGGGAAAAACAACCCGACATGGCACATCTTACTGAGTGTGACACCATTATAAACGTCCTTGTCATACATCTTTTTGTGTTTTGTTACTTATTTCCTTAGACATTTATATAGGAAAATTATAATTGATAGTTGTTGTTTAGTTGTTAAGTCGTCCCAACTCTTTGAGACTCCAGAGACTATAGCCTACCAGGGAAGAATATTGAGTGGATTGCCATTTCCTTCTCCAGGGGATCTTCTTAACACAAGGATCAAACCCACATCTCACATAAACATTTTTATGCTACTGATGCATGCACTGGAGTTTTAAATTTTGGCGCTAAGAGCCATACTTGCCCTTTAATGCTGTCTTGTGTACAGATGACTGGGAGCCTGTAAACTACATTTCCCAGACTCCTTTGCCTGCTGGGTAGCCTCTGCTGCTGCTGCTAAGTTGCTTCAGTCCTGTCCAACTCTGTGCGACCCCATAGAGGGCAGCCCACCAGGCTCCCCGGTCCCTGGGATTCTCCAGGCAAGAACACTGGAGTGGGTTGCCATTTCCTTCTCCAATGCCTGAAAGTGAAGTCGCTTAGTCCTGTCTGACTCTTAGCGACCCCAAGGACTGCAGCCTACCGGGTTCCTCCATCCATGGGACTTTCCAGGCAAGGATACTGGAGAGGGTTGCCATTGCCTTCTCCATTGCCTGCTGGGTAGAAGCCATGTTTTTTCCTGCTTTTGGCTTCATCAGTGTCATGGGGAGCCAATTGCAGGTGATTACAGGCTCCAGCAGCAACAAGTCCAGAAATACCAATGTTGACTTTCTGCTCAGGGCCTATGGTGGTGATTATGGACCCTGATAATATCACCTTTTTCGTTTTGCTTCTGAAGCCCAAGGGGTGGTGTTAGTTCTGAAGTTAATGGTCTCCAAGTAGCATCATCTTCCCCTTTGGTTTCTCTGGCCCTTTTAACTATTATCTGATCAACCCTTGCATTAAATTTCCTGCGTTTAAATGCCTGGCTGGACAACAACTGCTGTAATATGTATTATAAATTGCCCTCCAGAAAGTTTGTACCAATTAAAAAATTTTATTTATTCATTTGGTTGTGTTGGGTCTTAGTCACAGCATGCAGAATCTTCCTTGCATCATGCAGGATCTTTTTGTTGCTGCACACAGATTCTCTAGTTGTGGTGCATAGGCTCCAGAGTGTGTGTGCTCAGTAGCCATGGCACACATGCTTAGTTGCCCCACGGCATGTGGGATCTTAATTCCCTGACCAGGGATTGAACCTACATTCCCTGCTTTGCAAGGTGGATTCTCAATCACTGGACCACCAGGGAAGTCCCAAGTTTGTTCCAGTTTATGCTCTGTCCCAAAATATTTGAAAGGACCTCTTCCCTTTAACCTTCACCATAAAGAATACACTTGATATTATTATTTAAATATAACCTTCTAATTTCATAGGCACTAATGATCATATTTCAATTAGTATTTCCTTATTTATGATTGAGACTGTTTATTAGAATAAACACAAGAATTTGTATTCTTTCATAAATTGACCATTTAGGATCTTCACTTATTTTAGGGCTATCTCTATTTTTCACTGATTTTAAAAGATCAGTATCTAATAAGGACTTTCATTGTCTCTTGTTTATGTTTCAAATATAATCCCAGGCTGTCATTTGCTTTTCGATTCTGTTTATGGTGTTTTATAAGGAAATTAATTATTTTAAATTAAGTCAATTCTGCTAGTTATTTACTATATGATTTCTGCTTTGGGATTGGTCTTTCAAGGCTTAATTAAGGTTGTTAAAATTTCCTTCATGAAGCATGCTGATGCTGCTAAGTCACTTTAGTCGTGTCTGACTCCGTGCGACCCCATAGACGGCAGCCCACCAGGCTTCCCCGTCCCTGGGATTCTCCAGGCAGGAACACTGGAGTGGGTTGCCATTTCCTTCTCCAATGCATGAAAGTGAAAGTGAAGTTGCTCAGTCATGTCCGACTCCTAGCGACCCCATGGACTGCAGCCTACCAGGCTCCTCCGTCCATGGGATTTTCCAGGCCAAGAGTACTGGAGTGGGGTGCCATTGCCTTCTCCATGAAGCATAGTTTTAACCAATTATCTGTAAGGGTCTAACAGACAACACAATTAGAAATTCATGACTTAAGATGGTTTTCTTATTTCTCCTTCTTTATACCTCTTCTTGTCTGGATAACAGAGGGATGTACAGAGGGCAAAGAGGATGACAGTACTCAGCCACTTCACAGTGAAGTGAGATGCTCCCCCCAGAGTCACAGCAGCTCTACTATCACTGGCCAATGAGTCCACTCGTAATTCCATTGAAAAGTGGTCCATGGAACTGCTCTCCTGTGGGTATCACTGTGGCATGAAAAGTAATGCCCAGAATGTCTGACCTCAAGAACCAGCTGTCTGATCTTCCTCTGGGTCAGTGCAGCCAGGACTCTCATCTGTATATTCTAGACCCCAGGCTTGAAATGTGATTGTTTTGTTAGTACACAGAGACGACTTCTTTGGGCAAATGGTGCTCCACAGTTTTAGCTAAAATGCCCTTCTCTGCTGTTCTCTCAGGTAATTTAAGAACATGAAACTATGTATTGGATGAATATATATCTATAATTTATAAAATTTTATACATAAATAATTTTTAATTAATATGTCACTGGAAGATAAGTCATTTTTCTACTCCATTGGTTTCTTTATTTTTATGCTTAGAAAATACTTTTCCATTCCAACATCAGGAAACCATTGATCTGTCTTTTCTGTTAGTTTGGAGATAGCAGCTTTTGCTCTGTGCAGTGAAAAGTGGTTGGGCCGTAGAAAAATTTTTTTAGCAAACAGCAGTAGCCGATATAGAAAAAAAAAAGGTATTTTTCTCCTGTTCCTTTCTGAAGCCTTTTTCCCCCTCACACTATGAACAACATAATCTCCCAGTAGTCTGTGTCACTTTATTTCTCTTCTGGAGACTATTCTATGGGCCCAGGAAGAAAAGGTGGTGGTCTCTAGGAGAACCTCTATCCCAGAGCAGGGCTCCTTTCTCTAGCATCCTTGGAAAAGCTTCTCAGCTTAAATAAGTTAATAAAGAGGAAGTCATAGTTCTTAAATGTCTATTACATTGATGGATAAGTTTACGTCTTTAGAAAGGTAATGTCTGTTAGAAAATATCCAAATCTCAGAAATGCTAAGCATGTACTATATAACCTGTTACTAACTAGTAATGTAAAATGGGACCCATAAGAGAAAGTGTAACTGAAGACTTATTTGTATACATAAAACATGTATACATTAATATACATATTTTTATAAACAAGAGGCTCTCATTAAACTTATATATAGCATAATTTTTTAAAGTGCTATTTTTCCACTAATGAAAGCAGTATTAGTTGAGATATTATTAGCTATCATTAACAGATAAACCCCTGAATCCCGGTGGCTACACAAAAAAAGTTTATTTATTTTTTTTTTTTGCTAACTTGAAGACCAAAATGGACGTTTAAATTTGGTTTTCTTCCAAGCACTGAGTGAAGCATGGATCTAGCTTCCCTCTGCTTAGAGACTATTGTGGTGGTTTAGTCACTAAGTCGTGTCCGACTCTTGCGACCCTATGGACTGTAGCCTGCCTGGCTCCTCTGTCCATGGGATTTTCCAGGCAAGAATACTGGAGTGGGTTGTCATTTCCCTCCCCAGAGGAACTTCCCGACCCAAAGATCGAACCCAGATCTCCTGCATTGCAAGCAGAATGTTACCTACTGAGCTACGAAGGAAGCCCTAGAGGCTCTATTACCTGCTACTGTAATTTGCAAGGATATTGTGCTTATGTGCCTTAAGCCAACAGAGAGGGAAGAAGATGTTTTTCCCATGGGAGGTTTTCATGGACTAAGGCAGGAAGGGATGTGTCTCTCCCATCCACATTCCATTGGCTAGAATGCATTCACATGACTACCACACCCAACCGCAAGGGAGCCTGGGAAATGTAGTCCTATGTGTGTCCAGGAAGAGGAGAAATCCGGTAGGATATAGGCTAGCAGTGTCTACCATAGATATCCTCCCTGTTTGGCTTTAATAAAATCTCAATGCAAGACACACGTTGTACATACTGAAGTATAGTCCAGTCTTTTGCAGTTTTAACTAAAGCTTTAAAAATTGTATATTTATGCCTGTTTAACTACTTGCAAATGGGATAAATGTCAGGCCACACCTGGCTGAATCCACCCACCTTCTTAGTAGAGGTCTCTTGATTAGTGGCAGATGCAGATTTTATCGGAGAAGGCAATGGCAAGCCACTCTAGTACTCTTGCCTGGAAAATCCCATGGATGGAGGAGCCTGGTGGGCTGCAGTCCATGGGGTCGCTAGGGGTCGGACACGACTGAGCGACTTCACTTTCACACATTGGAGAAGGAAATGGCAACCCACTCCAGTGTTCTTGCCTGGAAAATCCCAGGGACAGGGGAGCCTGGTGGGCTTCCATCTATGGGGTCACACAGAGTCGGACACAACTGAAGTGACTTAGCAGCAGCAGCAGCAACAGATTTTATGGATTCTGAAACTGAGAGTCACTCTGTCTTGTCTGACTCTTTGTGATCCCATGGACTGTAGCTTGCAAGGCTACTCTGTCCATGGGATTTCCCAGACAAGAATACTGGAGTGGGTTCAGTTCAGTTCAGTTCAGTCGCTCAGTCGTGTCCGACTCTCCGTGACCCCATGAATCACAGCACGCCAGGCCTCCCTGTCCATCACCAACTCCCGGAGTTCACGCAAACTCGTGTCCACAGAGTCGGTGATGCCATCCAGCCATCTCATTCTCTGTCGTCCCCTTCTCTTCCTGCCCCCAATCCCTCCCAGCATCAGAGCCTTTTCCAGTGAGTCAGCTCTTCACATGAGGTGGCCAAAGTATTGGAGTTTCAGCTTCAGCATCAGTCCTTCCAATGAACACCCAGGACTGGTTTCCTTTAGAATGGACTGGTTGGATCTCCTTGCAGTCCAAGGGACTCTCCAACACCACAGTTCAAAAGCATCAATTCTTCGGCACTCAGCTTTCTTCATAGTCCAACTCTCACATCCATACATGACCACGGGAAAAACCAAAGCCTAGACTAGACAGACCTTGGTTGGCAAAGTAATGTCTCTGCTTTCCAATATGCTATCTAGGTTGGTCATAACTTTCCTTCCAAGGAGTAAGCGTCTTTTAATTTCCTGGCTGCAATCAGCATCCGCAGTGATTTTGGAGCCCCCAAAAATAAAGTCTGACACTGTTTCCACTGTTTCCCCATCTATTTCCCATGAAGTGATGGGACCAGATGCCATGAACTTTGTTTTCTGAATGTTGAGCTTCAAGCCAAACTTTTCACTCTCCTCTTTCACTTTCATCAAGAGGCTTTTGAGTTCCTCTTCACTTTCTGCCATAAGGGTGGTGTCCTCTGCATATATGAGGTTATTGATATTTCTCCCGGCAATCTTGATTCCAGCTTGTGCTTCTTCCAACCCAGCGTTCCTCATGATGTACTCTGCATGTAAGTTAAAAAAGCAGGGTGACAATATACAGCCTTGATGTACTCCTTTTCCTATTTGGAATCAGTCTGTTGTTCCATGTCCAGTTCTAACTGTTGCTTCCTGACCTGCATACAGGTTTCTCAAGAGGCAGGTCAGGTGGTCTGGTATTCCCATCTCTTTCAGACTGTTCCACAGTTTATTGTGATCCACACAGTCAAAGGCTTTGGCATAGTCAATGAAGCAGAAAGAGATGTTTTTCTGGAACTCTCTTGCTTTCTCCATGATCCAGCAGATGTTGGCTATTTGATCTCTGGTTCCTCTGCCTTTTCTAAAACCTGCTTGAACATCTGGAAGTTCACGGTTCACATATTGCTGAAGCCTAGCTTGGAGAATTTTGAGCATGACTTTACTAGAGTGTGAGTTGAGTGCAATTGTGTGGTAGTTTGAGCATTCTTTGGCATTGCCTTTCTTTGGGATTGGGATGAAGACTGACCTTTTCCAGTCCTGTGGCCACTGCTGAGTTTTCCAAATGTGCTGGCATATTGAGTGCAGCACTTTCACAGCATCATCTTTCAGGATTTGAAATAGCTCCACTGGAATTCTATCACCTCCACTAGCTTTGCTCGTAGTGATGCTTTCTAAGGCCCACTTGACTTCACATTCCAAGATGTCTGGCTCCAGGTGAGTGATCACACCATCGTGAAGATCTTTTTTGTACAATTCTTCTGTGTATTCTTGCCACCTCTTCTTAATATCTTCTGCTTCTGTTAGGTTCATACCATTTCTTTATCGAGCCCATCTTTGCATGAAATGTTCCCTTGGTATCTAATTTTCTTGAAGAGATCTCTTGTTTTTCCTATTCTGTTGTTTTCCTCTGTTTCTTTGCATTGATCGCTGAGGCAGGCTTTCTTATCTCTCCTTGCTATTCTTTGGAACTCTGCATTCAGATGCTTATATCTTTCCTTTTCTCCTTTGCTTTTTGTTTCTCTTCTTTTCACAGCTATTTGTAAGGCCTCCTCAGACAGCCATTTTGCTTTTTCTGCATTTCTTTTCCATGGGGATGGTCTTGATCCCTGTCTCCTGTACAAAGTCATGAACCTCTGTCCATAGTTTATCAGGCACTCTATCTATCAGACCTAGTCCCTTAAATCTATTTCTCACTTTCACTCTCCAACCCAGGGAAAGAACCCAGGTCTCCCTCATTGCAGGTGTGTTCTTTACCATCTAAGCTACCAGAGAAACCCATTATAATACTATGGATCCTGAAGCTTGTATAATTTGGTGGAATATGTTTAAGGAAAATAAAATACAAAATTAGCTACAAACTAAACATTTATTTCAGGATTTGAAATAGCTCAACTGGAATTCCATCACCTCCACTAGCTTTGTTCATAGTGATGCTTTCTAAGGCCCTTAGTGAACTCCAGGAGTTGGTGATGGACAGGGAGGCCTGGCGTGCTGTGATTCATGGGGTTGCAAAGAGTCGGACATGACTGAGCGACTGAACTGAACTGAACTGAAATGTTTATTTAGAGTGAGAAATAATTTATAGCAAATAACATTTTCAAAAAAGGTGTCAAATATCACAAATATAAAATCCAGAAAAACAACATATTATAAAAGAAGTAACTTTCTTTTTTAAAAATTTATTTTATTGAAGTATAGTTGATTTAAATGTTGTTTTAATTTCTGCTGTAGAGCAAAGCAATTCAGTTAAGTATATATATATATATATATGTATGTGTGCATGTATATATTTTTTCCTATTCTTTTCTATTATGGCTTATTACAGGATGTTAAATATAGTTCCCTGTGCTATACAGTAGGACCTTGTTCTTAGGCATTCTTTATATAATAGTTTGTATCTGCTAGTCTTAAACTTCTAATCCATGCCTTTCCCATGCTTTCCCCCTGCTCCTTGGTAACCACAAGTCTGTCCTCTGTATCTATGAGTCTATTTCTGTTTCATAGATAAGTTCATTTGTGTCATATTTTAGATTCCACATTAAGTGATATCATATGATATTTGTCTTTATCTTTTTGACTTACTTCACTTAATATGCTAATCTCTAGGTCCATCCATATTGTTGTAAATGGCATTATTTCATTCTTTTTTATGGCTTAGTAATATTGCATTGTGTATATATGTGTGTGTGTGTATACCACATCTTTATCCATTCATCTATCAGTGAACATATAGATTGTTTCCATGTCCTGGCTGCTGTAAATATGACTGCTATAAACATAGAGGTACATGTATCTTTTTGAATTGTAGTATTGTCTGGATATATGCCCAAGAATGGGATTGCTGGATCATATGGCGATGGGGTCATTGAGTCGGACATGACTGAGCGACTGAACTGAACTGATGGCAACTCTATTTTCAGTTTTTTGAGGAACATCCCTACTGTTTTCCATAGTGGCTGCACCAACTTGCATTCCCACCAACAGTGTAGGAGGGTTCCCTAAAAGAAGTAACTTTCTAACACATATCTGTAATACCCTTCTCTTACATTTTGGCTATTATTCTTGATTTGCCTCTCATTGGACTGCAAAGTTGTAACATCGTTTTCCATAGACAACAAAGAAAAATTCAATCTTTACATAATTTATCAAAATATTTTTCTCTATTGTTGATAGTTTAGAAAAGTTTCAGGTTTATGACTTGTAAGTAATATTGTCAGGTAACTGTGTTAGATTATTGTCAAATTTGGAAATTTTTTTCCTCAATTTTCTTGAGAAAACTAAGCTGTAAGTTTCAGGGCAATGCAAATGTTCTGTGAAGTGGCTAATGTTTAATGTTCCATGAACTTGTTGCACTTGATTGCTTTGGTAAGGCTTCTCTTGGGCTTATAAGGATCTGGTGCAAGTAAGCAACCCACTCCAATGTTCTTGCCTGGAGAATCCCGAGGACAGGGGAGCCTGGTGGGCTGCTGTCTATGGGGTCGCACTGAGTCAGACACGACTGAAGTGACTTAGCAGCAGCAAGCATCCCTGAAACTTAAGCATCCTTAGCTTCTTGGTAAATTCACCTCTATGCCAGGTCCCACAGGCACACTCTTTTCTCATTTTTCTAAGACCAGTGATGACCTGAAGAGACCTGGCTGTTTTCTTGAAGACTACCCTAAGCTTAACCATTTTCTCCCTGGCTGAATCTCTGGATATTGCTGACTCCTGAATCACTCATCACCATGCTTTGCTCAACTGTGACAATATAAAGAAAGCCTGGTGAACTGGATGTAGGTCACTATGGAGTCCAGCACTGTTGGTTTTGTTAATAATACTTTGTTCTGTTAATATTTTGGTTGTAGCCTCAGCATCTGCAGCAGGGCCTGTCCCCCCACCCCACAGCCCCAGGCTGTTTCAATTCCAGTGGCAGGTCTAGCTGCAGGCCCTCTGTTCTCACAGTGTGTCCATCCTGTTAAAGTTGGTTGGCCAGGCCCTGACCTGCCTGATCACTGGATATGACTGTGAGAAGGGGTGGGGGCCAGGGAGCTAGTGGATGGGTTACTTAGGATCAGGCTTAATTTAGCCAGAAAAGACCATTTGGATAGGAGGATTCCAAAAGTCTTTCTGAATGACAATAAAAAAATTGGAGAAATTGGGGCAAGGCTATTGTTTAAACCCATGAATGACTTGAGTAAAGCCTCATGAATTTAGGGTAAGGTGGAGAAAGTCACTGAGAGCAAATAAGAGAGTGAAAGAATGGAGAAATAGATGGGAAAGTAGAAATACTCAAAATAATTATAGATAAAGAAGGGGACAAGTGGAACAGAAAAATTTTAAGGAGAAGGGTAGAACAAGGTATGTTTATAGGGGCTTTGGGTAAGGAATAATAATTGAAGGCTGTAGTTGAGCTGAATGAGGGCCTATGGGGACTTAAAAGTCATACAACAGGACTTCCGTGCTGGTCCGGCGCAGGGCACACAGGTTTAATCCCTGGCCGGGAAGATTCCACATGTCTTGGGGCAGCTGGGCTTGTGCACCACAGCTACTAAAGCTCTAGAGCCTGTGATCTGCAACAAGAGAAGCCACCCCAATGAGAAGCCCACACACCTCTACTAGAGAGGGCCCCCACTTGCTGAAAATAAAGAAACTCTGCAAAGAGCAACAAAAACACAGTATAGCCACACACACACACAAATCATACTCATTAACAGCATCTAGTGGTGTGTCTCACTCACTATTTATTTTAAAACCAGATATATTCAAATTGTCCAAATAAGGCATATAATAATACAATCACCAACCACAAGAAAGTACTTTTTACGATTCTAAGAACTTCAAAACCTAATTAAAAATTCAAGGAGATAAATGAAAATATTATGATTCTATGAAACCAATAACAAGTATGTTTCTTTTTTCAAAATTAGCTTATGCACATATAACTACCATTATTTGCAAATAAAATATGTAGGAACAATTAGTAATTTGGTCATCCTTCTTTGCTCTTCTGACATTTTTAGAAGGTGTAAGTGCCATATTTCCTTATAGCTGATCTTCAATGAAAGAATTTAATTTCAAAGAACTAAATATTGTTTATTAGATACTATGAATGGATCTCTACTTCCTGCATCATTCAGCATTTATTAGTAAATACATATAGAATCACTACCTGCTTCAGGAAGTATTAATGTGAAGCTTTTGGCTATGTCACCCTTTGTTTCTGGGAGACTATTTTTACACCATCTTTTAAATGAAGAAAAAATATAGAAACAATCTTCAAAGCAATTCATAGAAACAAATTCTTAGGTAGGACACTTCCCATAATAATAGTGGTTTATAGTTTCTGGAGGAGGACGTGGCAAAACATTCCAGTATTCTTGCCTGGAGAATCTCCATTGACAGAATAGCCCAGCAGGGTACAGTCCATTGGGTAGCAAAGAGTTGGACGTGACTGAGCAACTAAGAACAGCACATACATCATAGTCTCTACTTGTTCAAATACAAGAATCTGTCCATGTGCAACTGTGACTCTATACATTTTCCTGGGAGAATTGGAGAGAGATTTTCAGTTCTCTGTTACCTAAAACATTTCTCAGGTGCTAATGAAAAAGAAAATGGTTTCTTAAATTTTGGCTCTCTTTACCCAGTTTGTGAAGTCTTCTGAGGAGTGAGAGGTTTTAGAATCTTCTGACATACTATTTTTCCATTTCTATGAACATTTTCCATGAATCTGTACACAGGCAACTCTGCTGGAAGGGCTGGAAGTTGAGGCTTGTGACAAAGCAAACTCGAATAACCAAGGAGAGGAAACAAGTAATAAGTTTTTGACAAAAATTATATATGGGCATTAGACCAGGTATTAAGCAAAGGAGAAAGGGTCCTTACTTGTCAACTACTAACACCCTAAACTTTGAGGTAAGGATGATGGATGCATGTGCTGATCCAAGTCAGAACATCTCACAGCAAAAGATAACCTTGTCATTTTCACCTGAATTGCGTTTTCTTGCAAACTTCGTTTATTCCGCAGAATTAGTGTCTTTGGTCCTCTGTAATTTCCAGTAGTTAATGCCTCCCATCCCTCATTCTTTTATGATGGGACCAGAGATTTACTAGGTTTTCCCCTGATCTGTGACCCCTTTAAGCAACTGCGTGGCATCCTGACTGCAGCTTGGAATTTTGGAGGACTTTTCACTTAGATGGTTCCCATCTGTACTTCATCCTGTTTCTACATGGTATTGCCTTTATTTGATGGCCTAAATGCAGATTAATCACCCATAGAGTGGTGCCAGGTGATCTCAGTGGAAGTTGAGTAGACTGTACTGGGTTAGCAAACTCCTCAAGCATTTGTGTTAATATAAGTTACTATTTATCGGGACATTGTTTCTGAAAGACAATGGGAGGGCTTTGTGCACTGGCTACAGGGACTGGGGACCAGGTCAGAGAGATGAGGATACAGAGGGTGGCATGGTGTCTGTCCACGGTGGTTAGAGCTGAAGTTGTTGAGTGACATGTGCTAAAATAAGGTATGGGTTGAATTTGGTAGAGTACAATGAGGAAAAGTCTCTCTTCTCCCATCTCAGTCTTTGTCCAACATGCTCTGTTCAGTTTCTCCTCCCCACCTTTGACAGGCATCTTGATCAGATCTGTGGATTTACCATCACTTTCATAAATCAGAAGGGTCTCAGTTTCAAGTGGAAAAAATATGATTCAATGTAAATGACCATTTTCATCATATCCTCATGTCAAAATGTCCACCCTTCTCTACTCAGGGCAGACCTGGGAGCCACCAGGGAAAGGTTTTGGCTTGTCCTTTCACTCTGTCTCCATCACATCCCTTTTTGCTCTGCATCCTCCCGTCTTTGTAGGTTGAGGGCTCCTGCTAGAGTCTCCTTAACCCTGCTCATATTTTGGGGGACTGTGCAAGGTGACTTGAGTCTAGCTACCTTCTGGGGTGTCCACTTGGCCCAGAGGGGGAAATCCTAACCTTTGCCCAACAAACAGTATGCATGTGGCTGCTCCATCTCCTCCTTCCCCTCGCTTGCTCTGTTATCATGGGCAGCTCCTCCAGCCTCCTGCCTACAGAATTCTCCAGGAAAGAGCAATCTCTAGTTTGTAAGTTTCCTCCCAAGAACTCATGGTGTCCCACTCTGGGCCCGTGGGAGCAGATCCCGATCCAGAATCTCAGTAACCATCTTGCTGGAGAGAAAGATGCTGTTCACCCTTAGTGCGAGCTCTAACCACTCTGTAGTTCTTGGGCAGTGCTCTCATTTGGCGTGACTGGGGAGCATCCTCACTGGATGGCTGGCAGCTCCGCATCTCAATGACTCTCATCCCTTAGACGTTTTAGTCTTCTCTCCTCTGGATGGATAATGGGAAATGGGGAAAGGCATGGCTCCGCTCTTTATGAGTAAGTCACCCATTTAACTTTCTGTCGCTGTTTTTCTAGGAGAGACCAATACTTGGAAGTAGGAACAGAATCATTTCAGTACTGAGCTCAAGTGGGGTACCCCACAGGGCCTCCCAGAAACCACTGATATGACCTGGGGAGTTGTATTTTTTTGCTAGGGTTACCATAAGAAAATACCAAGGATTGGGTGGCTTATACAACAGAAATTTATCTCCTCACAGTTTTGGAGGCTAGAAGTCAAAGATCAAGGTGTCAGCAGGGTGGTTTCTTCTGAGCCTCTCTCCTTGGCTTGCAGATGTCTGCCATCTTGCTGTGTCTTCACATCAGCTTTCACTGTGTACTCTGAGTATCTCCTCTTCTTCCTGTAAGGACACCAGTCATATGGGATTACGGTCCTACTCCAGCTACCTCATTTTAACTTAATCACCTCTTTAAAGATCTTATTTTCAAATACATTGCTAACTTGACTTACAATGGGGTTACGTTCTTAGAAGCCCATTGTAAGTTGAAAATATTAATTATAAGATACATTTAATTCACCTAACCTACGAAACATTATTACTTAGCTTTAACCTTAAAGATGCTCGGATCATTTATAAATACATTAGCCTGCAGTTGGGCAAAACCATCTAACGCAAAGTCTATTTTATAATGAAATGTTAAGTATCTCACGTAATTCGTTGAATATTGTACTGAAAGTAAAAAAACAGAATGGTCGTGGCTGTGTGGATCCAGAATGGTTACAAATGTATTGATTGTTCACCCTCATGATCACATGGCTGACTGGCAACTGCAGCCCACTGCCACTGGCCAGCTTCATGAGAGAGTGTCAGACCACATATCACTAGCTCAGGAAAAGATCAAAATTCAAAATCCGAACTATGGTTTTGACGGAATGTGTATTGCTTGAGTGCCATTTGTAAAGTACAAAGATGCTAAGTTGAACCATGGTAAGTTGGGGACAGTCTGTGCCAAAACATTCTGAGGTACTGGGGGTTGAGACTTCAACGTGAATCTTTCAACAATGTATTTATTCATTAATTTAGGCTGTGCAGAGTCTTGGTTGTGCATGCGGGTATCCTTGGCTCAGCTTGTGAACTCTCAGCTGTGGCCTAGGGGATCTAGTTCTCTCACTAGGGGTTGAACCTGGGGCCCCGTGCATTGGGAGTGTGGAGTCTTAGCCACAGGAACACCAGGGAAACTGCTTAATGTGAATTTAGGGGGAACACAGCTCATTCCATGACAGGAGGAGAAGGCTGAGGTTGGGGTTAGCTGGTCCCTCTGGGTAGACACAGCCCTGAGCGTGCCTGTCCTCTCCAACGCACTCACCCGTTCACTTTAGACAGTCACAGTGCCTGGAGTCTTGAGTTCCAGGGTGGGGATGGTGCCCAGTCTGGTGGGACTTGGAACCTTCAGGGTATATGCTCATTTAGTCTTCCAAAGGGCTAATCAGTCCTTCACAATAACAAAGCTACTCTCTCTCTCTCTACAATGTGGAATAAAAATAACCTTTCTTTCTTTAAAAAACAACACAGAATTCCCAAGATGCCAAATCTCAAGCATCTTATACCAGATTAGAAACAACTAGCTCACTTCTGTGTCTACTGTAGTTAAATCAACCAAAAGATTGTGCACTTATCTGTGTATTTACTTAAATTATGTAAACAATGATCTTAATAGACCACTTTACTTTGCTTTTGTAGAACCAAGCCGTATCTGACTTAGTGAAGTTGCTCAGTCGTGTCCAATTTTGCAACCCCATGGACTGTAGCCTACCAAGCCCCTCCGTCCATGGGATTTTCCAGGCAAGAGAACTGGAGTGGGTTGCCATTTTCTTCTCCAGGTTATCTTCCCAACCCAGGGATCGAACCCAGGTTTCCCTCATTGCAGGAAAATGCTTTACCGTCTGAGCCACCCCATTTGACTTAGGTAGTTTATTTATTAATATTTAGATCCATAACATTTTGATGAGACCATTTTGATGCCCCAGCATTTGTGAAGCTCCTTAGATGTCAAGACATTTTGACTACTTTTTAAAAAGAAAATAGAAAAGAAGAACCTTGTTAAACTTAAAAAAATTTAAAACGTTGTATGTAAACAGAACTCCCCACTCTTAGTCTAACCCCATCCTGATCCTATTCACAATGAAATTTCCCTTCTCTAAAGGTAGCAAAAGAAATGTCAGCATCTCTGGAAACAAAATTTTGGAGGGAAAAAATGAAAAACAAAAACAGAAAATAATAGTTCAAAGGAGAAGGACACTCCAGTTTTAATACTCATTCTTATAATACCCTCATTGGTCAACTTTTGGAGGACTCCTCCAGCTAATTTTGTGGAGTACTTTTGGGCTCTGTGGTTCCCCATCCTAATACTCTTGTGCTAAGACACTTAAGTCATGACTGACTCTTTGTGACCCATGGACGGTAGCCTGCCAGTCTCCTCTGTCCATGGGATTCTCCAGGCAAGAATACTGGAGTGGGTTGCCATACCCTCCTCTAGGGATTGAATGCATGTCTTTTATGTCTCCTGCATTGGCAGGTGGGTTCTTAATTTATATTAATAAGTATATCAGAAAATAGAACATAATGGATGCGATGAACATAAAGGACACGATGAACATAAAATGTGTGACCTGGGCCAGACAAAAAATATAATCATTTACAGAATCCTTTTATCTCATCTAAACATGATCCAAGTCTCTTGGTTTCTCTTTAGTTGCAAACTCCTCTGAATTGTCTGCGTCTATGATCAGTGGAGAAAAAACTCCAGAAAGAATGAAGGGATGGAGCCAAAGCGAAACAAATACCCAGTTTTGGATGTGACTGGTGATGGAAGCAAGGTCCAATGCTGTAAAGAGCAATATTGCATAGGAACCTGGAATGTTAGGTTCATGAATCAAGGCAAATTGGAAGTGGTCAAACAGGAGATGGCAAGAGTGAACGTCGACATTCTAGGAATCAGTGAACTAAAATGGACTGGAATGGGTGAATTTAATTCAGATGACCATTATATCTACTACTGTGGGCAGGAATCCCTTAGAAGAAATGGAGTAGAAATCCTGGTCAACAAAAGAGTCCGAAATGCAGTACTTGGATGCAATCCCAAAAATGACAGAATGATCTCTGTTCGTTTCCAAGGCCATTCAATATTACAGTAATCCAAGTCTATGCCCCAACCAGTAATGCTGAAGAAGTCGAAGTTGAACGGTTCTATGAAGACCTACAAGACCTTTTAGAACTAACACCCAAAACAGATGTCCTTTTCACTATAGGGGACTGGAATGTAAAAGTAGGAAGTCAAGAAACACCTGGAGTAACAGGCAAATCTGGCCTTGGAGCACGGAATGAAGCAGGGCAAAGGCTAATAGAGTTTTGCCACAAGAACGCACTGGTCATAGCAAACACCCTCTTTCAACAACACAAGAGAAGACTCTACACATGGACATCACCAGATGGTCAACACCGAAATCAGATTGATTATATTCTTTGCAGCCAAAGATGGAGAAGCTGTATACAGTTAGCAAAAACAAGACCAGGAGCTGACTGTGGCTCAGATCATGAACTCCTTATTGCCAAATTCAGACTTAAATTGAAGAAAGTAGGGAAAACCACTAGACCATTCAGATATGACCTCAATCAAATCCCTTATGATTATATAGTGGAAGTAAGAAATAGATTTAAGGGACTGGATCTGATCGATAGAGTGCCTGACAAACTCTGGACGGAGGTTTGTGACATTGTATAAGAGACAGGGACCAAGACCATCCCCATGGAAAAGAAATGCAGAAAAAGCAAAATGGCTGTCTGAGGAGGCCTTACAAATAGCTGTGAAAAGAAGAGAAGCGAAAAGCAAAGGAGAAAAAGAAAGATATAAGCATCTGAATGCAGAGTTCCAAAGAATAGCAAGGAGAGATAAGAAAGCCTTCCTCAGCAATCAATGCAAAGAAATAGAGGAAAACAACAGAACAGGAAAAACAAGAGATCTTTTCAAGATAATTAGAGATATCAAGGGAACATTTCATGAAAGATGAGCTCCATAAAGGACAGAAATGGTATGGACCTAACAGAAGCAGAAGATATTAAGAAGAGGTGGCAAGAATACACAGAAGAATTGTACAAAAAAGATCTTCACGATGGTGTGATCACTCACCTGGAGCCAGACATCTTGGAATGTGAAGTCAAGTGGGCCTTAGAAAGCATCACTACGAACAAAGCTAGTGGAGGTGATGGAATTCCAGTGGAGCTATTTCAAATCCTGAAAGATGATGCTGTGAAAGTGCTGCACTCAATATGCCAGCACATTTGGAAAACTCAGCAGTGGCCACAGGACTGGAAAAGGTCAGTCTTCATCCCAATCCCAAAGAAAGGCAATGCCAAAGAATGCTCAAACTACCGCACAATTGCACTCAACTCACACGCTAGTAAAGTCATGCTCAAAATTCTCCAAGCCAGGCTTCAGCAATATGTGAACCGTGAACTTCCAGATGTTCAAGCAGGTTTTAGAAAAGGCAGAGGAACCAGAGATCAAATAGCCAACATCCGCTGGATCATGGAGAAAGCAAGAGAGTTCCAGAAAAACATCTATTTCTGCTTCATTGACTATGCCAAAGCCTTTGACTGTGTGGATCACAATAAACTGTGGAACATTCTGAAAGAGATGGGAATACCAGACCACCTGACCTGCCTCTTGAGAAACCTGTATGCAGGTCAGGAAGCAACAGTTAGAACTGGACATAGAACAACAGACTGATTCCAAATAGGAAAAGGAGTACGTCAAGGCTGTATATTGTCACCCTGCTTTTTTAACTTATATGCAGAGTACATCATGAGGAACGCTGGGCTGGAAGAAGCACAAGCTGGAATCAAGATTGCTGGGAGAAATATCAATAACCTCAGATATGCAGAGGACACCACCCTTATGGCAGAAAGTGAAGAGGAACTCAAAAGCCTCTTGATGAAAGTGAAAGAGGAGAGTGAAAAGTTTGGCTTGAAGCTCAACATTCAGAAAACGAAGATCATGGCATCTGGTCCCATCACTTCATGGGAAATAGATGGGGAAACAGAGGAAACAGTGTCAGACTTTATTTTTGGTGGCTCCAAAATCACTGCGGATGCTGATTGCAGCCATGAAATTAAAAGACGCTTACTCCTTGGAAGGAAAGTTATGACCAACCTCGATAGCATATTAAAAAGCAGAGACATTACTTTGCCAACCAAGGTCCGTCTAGTCAAGGCTATGGTTTTTCCCGTGGTCATGTATGGATGTGAGAGTTGGACTGTGAAGAAAGCTGATCGCCGAAGAATTGATGCTTTTGAACTGTGGTGCTGGAGAAGACTCCTGAGAGTCCCTTGGACTGCAAGGAGATCCAACCAGTCTATTCTGGAGGAGATCAATCCTGGGTGTTCACTGGAAGGACTTATGCTAAAGCTGAAACTCCAATACTTTCGCCACCTCATGCGACAAGTTGACTCACTGGAAAAGACTCTGATGCTGGGAGCGATTGGGGGTAGGAGAAGATGGGGACAACAGAGAATGAGGTGGCTGGATGGCATCACCGACTCTGTGGACATGAGTTTGAGTGAACTCCGGGAGTTGGTGATGGACAGGGAGGCCTTTCGTGTTGTGGTTCATGGGGTCGCTAAGAGTCGGACACGACTGAGCGACTGAACTGAACTGAACTGATAGTTTCTTTCTTGTCTCATTGCGTTCCCCATTAAATAGCACAGTTTTCTCCTAGGCACACTTTTGGGAAGCACCTTTATGGAGTGTGTTGAGTGCCAAGAGATTACTATGTCAGTCAGTTCAGTCACTCAGTCGTATCCGCTCTTTGTGACCGCGTGGACTGCAGCACGCCAGGCTTCCCTGTCTATCACCAACTTCCAGAGCTTACTCAAACCCTTGTCCATTGCGTCAGTGATGCCATCCAACCATCTCAACCTCTGTTGTCCCCTTCTCCTCCTGCCTTCAATTTTTCCCAGCATCAGGGTCTTTTCTAGTGAGTCGTTTCTTCGAATAAGGTGGCCACAGTATTGGAGTTTCAGCTTCAGCATCAGTCCTTGCAATGAATATTCAGGACTGATTTCCTTCAGGATTGACTGGTTGGCTCTCCTTGCAGTCCAAGGGACTCTCAAGAGTCTTTTCCAACACCACAGTTCAAAATCATTAATTCTTCAGTGCTTGGCTTTCTTTATAGTCCAACTCTCACATCCATGCATGGCTACTGTGGACCTTTGCTGGTAAAGTAATGTCTCTGCTTTTTAATATGCTGTCTAGGTTGGTCATAGCTTTTCTTCCAAGGAGCAAGCATATTTTAATTTCATGGCTGCAGTCATCATCTGCAGTGATTTTGGAGCCCCAGAAAATAAAATCTGTCACTGTTTTCATTGTTTCCCCATCTATTTGCATGAAGTGATGGGACCGGATGCCAGGATCTTAGTTTTCTGAATGTTGAGTTTTTCACTCTCCTCTTTCACTTTCATCAAGAGGCTCTTTTTAGTTCTTTGCTTTCTGCCATAAAGGTGGTGTCATATGTGTATCTGAGGTTACTGATATTTCTCCTGGCAATCTTGATTCCAGCTTGTGTTTCATCCAGCCTGGCATTTTGCATGATGTACTCTGCACATAAGTTAAATAAACAGGGTGACAATATACTATAGATGTGTTAATATAAATTAATTAAGAAAAGTGATTCAAATCTTGTTTCTGCCATGGACAGAGGAGCCTGGAGTCGTGCATGCATGGGGTTGCAAAGAGTTGGACACAACTGAGCGACCGAGCACATTTAAAGAGTCTGGGGTGATACTAGGTAATTTGCATTTAATTAAAAGTAAAAAGCGTCATTTGTGGAAATTTTGACTAAAATTGAGACCATTAAAGCTAACCTAACAGCAGTGTATTTGCAAGCATATGAAAAATTTGTGTTACTTTTGGGTCCTAAGAGTAAGTAAATTTTATTTACACTAATACACGTATATAGGCCACACAGGCAAATGGAGATACAGGTCAAGAAGAAAAACTATTTTTTTGCCTTAGCTATGTAAATAATTAGGAGAGTTTGAGTCAATTCCATAGTTTCTCATAACTGAGTAGCCCAATACCTAGAGAGAGACCGATTTTTACATTTAGTGCATCACTTCTGAGTAGTATTCAGATAGATGAATGTCAGCTGAGCTAATGTTTTCTCATTATCCCCAAAGCTGTAAACTATTGAGTAATCAGTTCTAGCTCTGGCTATGTAGAGCTCAATATCTGCTCCCTTCACAGTTTCAAAGGAAATGGGAAGGTAGTGATATTGCCTTTATCAACAGTTCCTTAGGCTTGATTCATAAAAGTATCTTGTTAAATATGTGACAAATCATTGAAATATGAGACAAAATCCATTGGAAAGGTAAATAGGAAAATTTGATATTAACATGTATTCTTCAGGGTAGGTTTCCATGTTGTCAAGAGATGAACAGAGCATACCAGGAAAATCTTATTTTCTATTATTAACTTTGTATTTACTTTTCAGAATAGGAATTCATCTTTTATGATCCAATTATGTTCCTAAATGAAGTTATTTGATGTCTACAGTCCAAAGATAGCTTCTATCAACTCCTAGGTATTTATTATCTTTACATATTCATGCTCCCTTAGAATTATTCCTTTTCTCCTAAATTGTTTTGTGGTAAAATATACATAACAAGAAACTACCATCTTAACCATGTTAAGTATACAGTTCAGTGGTATTAAGCACGTTTATATTCTTGAGCAACCATCTCCAGTACTCTTCCTCTTGCAAAACAAACTCAATACACATTAAACAGTAACTCTTTACTCCTAGTTATATTTTTTGGTATGAATGCTCTCCACTTTTATCACTCTAGCTACACTGTAAACCCCTATAGGGAGCAGTTATATATTAGTTACATAACATACTCATTTGGTACTTACTGTCAGTCCCTGTTCCAAGTGCTTTGCAAATATTAACTTGCATAATTATTCATCTTTGTATGTTGCAGAGGGTCTAGCATGTGCTTTGCACGTGGGACACATAAAATATTTGTGGAATGAATTTTGGTACCATTTAAGCATTTCCAAGTGACTGTGGCTGTTCTTCTGGTTGGAAAGTTACCTTGGGGAAACTGATTTGGGGAATAACCCCACACTGCGTGCAAGTTTAAAGAAACTCTTTATTTTAGCCATACTTAGTCTAGAGGAATTGATACTTTTGAACTGTGGTGTTGGAGACTCTTGAGAGTCCCTTGGATTGCAAAGCGATCAAACCAGTCCATCCTAAAGGAAATCAGTCTTGAATATTCATTGGAAGGACTGATGCTGAAGCTGAAACTCCAGTACTTTGGCCACCTCATGTGAAGAACCGACTCATTGGAAAAGACCCTGATGCTGGGAAAGACTGAGGGTGGGAGGAGAAGGGGACGACAGAGGTTGAGATGGTTGGATGGCATCACCGACTGGATGGACATGAGTTTGAGCAAGTTCTGGGAGTTGGTGATGGACAGAGAAGCCTGGCATGCTGCAGTCCATGGAATTGCAAAGGTTATAAGAAGTGATTCAAAGCAGTTAAGGTTTTCCTTTCTGCCGGAACCCGCGCTCAACTCAGAAATCCAAGACTGGGAAAAAGGGAAGACTGAAAGCAACAGGCCAGGTGCCAGGGCCAAGAGCGGGCGGGGGCGGGGCCGGGCCCGACGGCGGGGCGGTGCTCCAGGGGCGGGGCGGGGGCGGGGCCTGGCCGGGGCGGTGCTCCGGGGGCGGAGCCGGGGGCGGAGCCGGGGGCGGGGCCCGACGGCGGGGCGGGTCGGGTCGGGACCGGGGCCGGACCGGGGCCGGGCCGGGGCGGGGCGCGCGACGGCACCGGGCGGCGATGGCGGCGGACGGGGACTGGCAGGATTTCTATGAGTTCCAGGAGCCGGCCCGGAGCCTCCAGGACCAAGAGAACTGTAACGCGAGCCCCGAGGCCGGAGCAGGGCCGGGTGGGGGTGGCGACGGCTTCCCAGCGCTGGCCTGCCACTTGGAGGAGAAGCTGAGCCTGTGTTTCCGCCCCTCGGGTCCGGGTGCCGAGTCCCCGAGGGCGGCTGTGCGGCCCATCACCGAGTGCAGCCTCCTGCAGGGGGACGAGTGAGTGCGGGCCCAGGCCGGGAGCGGGCGGGGGCCTCCCCTGCCCGTCGTCCAGCCCCTCTCTCCCTGCCCAGTGGCCCGGGGTCGGCAGCCTCGGCGGGACGCCGACCGCAGGCTCCTCCCCGCTCTCTCCTTCCGCCTCCAACTCTGGAGTCCCGCCCCTCCCTGTTCTCCCACCTCCTTCCTAGAGGCTTTCGGCCTCTGAGCGCCTGGGAATTTAAATCTCGTGTTCTCCTGCCCCTCTACGAGCCCTTAAGCCTCCTCCTGCTTCCTGGAAGCCAACCTCTGTTTGGTTTAGAGAGGAGTCTTCTTGTACTGAGCCTCATAGTTGCAGATAGTACTTCCTCGGGCACATGTGTAGTCATTCATTCGCTCAACTAGAATTTATTAAGCGCCTGCTACGTGCTGCTTCCCACTGGGAATACCAAGGTGACTGGACATTACCGCTGTCAAGCAGAGCGCAACCCAGGGTGGAAGCTAGATTTGTAAACAAACATTTTATGAATGTTACAAACGCTCTGATACATGTGCAAAATACAGGGGATTTTGTGTATGTGTGTGAAGAAAGACTTCATAGAGAAAACTGGATCCTGATGGATGAGTGGGAGTTTGCCTGGCAGGTGAAGAAAGGTTACTAGTATTCTAGCTCAGGGATACAGTGCATGCAAAGGGACTGACGTTGAAGCAGCCTTTATGCCACAGGAGATTATTGGCTTCATCTGAGAGCTCAGGTTGAGTGCGAAAAGGGAAAGATATGGTTATTAATAGGAAGGATCACCTAGTCTGGTAGGGAGATCGGTGCATTACAGGGCAATGGTCAAAAATGCACCGGGATTTATGAGAGCTAGGAGAATGGAGGGACAGAGGTTATTTAATCTCCCGGAACCCCAGTTATAATTTAGTTAAATGAGGGTTGTTATGCACCATAGTTTTCCTCCAAAAGATCCTGAAAGGAATGAGAGTGAGGGATTTGACAATATTGTAATGTAGGGGGAGAGGAGCTCTGGAGAGCCTGAGGGTAAAATTACAGAGTAAACACTGAGGTTGTGGGTAGGGATGGATTTTCAGAGCATTGATGGGATGGAGAGATTAGAGGTTAGGGAAGAATGATTCAACTGAAGCTCCAGTACTTTGGCCACCTGATGCGAAGAGCTGACTCACTGGAAAAGACCCTGATGCTGGAAAAGATTGAAAGCAGGAGGAAAAGGGATGAGATGGTTGGATGGCATCACGGATTCAATTGACATGAGTTTGAGGAAACTGGGATATGGTAAAGGACAGGGAAGCCTGGTGTGTTGCACACCATGGGGTCACAAAGAGCTGGACTGAGCGATTGAGCAACTGAAAAACAAAGAATGCTTGAGAGAAGGCTCCATGGGCAAAGGAAGGGGCTTGTCATTTGATGGTTTTCTTTCCTCTGTGAATCAGAATATTTATCAGGAAGAGGGAGTTGGGAATGGAGGCCAGTGGCTTAGCTAGCAGTGGTTCAGGGCTAGCTCTGTTTAGAGATTATGTCTTTTCATTGGTACCTCTGTACAGTGTTCTGCCCCAGCATAGAAGGAGGAGTTTTGATATGCAAGCTTCCCAGGTGCCTTACAGTGGTGAAGAATCCCCTGCCAGTGCAAGAGACACAGGTTTGATCCCTGTGTTGGAAAGATCCCCTGGAATAGGAAATGGCAACCCATTCCAGTATTCTTGCCTCAAGAATCCCATGGACAGAGGAGCCTGGTGGGCTACTGTCCATAGGGTCACAAAGAGTTGGACACGACTGAGCCTGCAGTCAGTGGCAAAAGACATTTTAAACAGTCTATTCCTGAAGAGAAGATTGTGTTATGCATAGATTTATATACTCAGAATCAGTAGACTCAGGACGTACTCTGGATTTTAAAATCATATTTATTATATATTTGGGTTTATCAAGAGTAACTTATCTAAATGAATTAGTGGCTGTACACAGATAAGATTCCCTATTTTTCATTTACCTGTACTGTCTGTAAAGGAGTGTATTTTAGCCTTTGCTTAAATCTTAGGTTGATACAAAACTTTTGTTACTCTTGATGATTTTCGTAGATATTACATTGGTGGTACTGCATATTGCTTGATTTGGGAATGCATAAGAAATCTTTTCTAAGCAGGAGTTGCCTACCACTCTCATGGTCCCTGTTCTGTTACATAAACATGCTCTCTATTGCTTGATAGAGTTCATTCCTGTTCCTTTCACTAGAGAGAGTTGAGAATTCTTTCACTCAAATAGGGCCCTTCCTTAGGGCACTTAATTTTTTTCTGAGTCCCAGTTTTAGTTTTGGTTACATACAGATTGTGCTTATTGGCTAAAGTTTTACTTTAGAAGGGTCTAGTGAGGGATTGAATGTTAGTGAGACTTTGACCTCTTTAGGAAAAGAGCTGCCCTGCTAGTTGTTTATGACTGGCTGTAATGCTTTATGATGAAGGCAGTTTGTCTTGATTGGAGTATTCTAGAAATCTTTCAGTTAATCCGGCCTTGTGTCCTTTCAACCACAAATGTTCTGGCCTTGGTAAAGATAGAGGACTGTGACTTGTCCTTCATTTTCTTGGGAGATCAAATTCACCCACAGTCAATTATTCTACGTGAACTCTTCCGCTCCACTTGTCCTTTTATTATGGCCTCAATTAAGAAGGAACAACAGCAGACAAAACAAACCTCAAAAACTCTGGACCGTCTTTACCTACTAGAATATCCTAGTGGTTCCTGACCGGGTTAGTCATTTAGTATGGTTGGTCATTTAGTATTTGAAAATCTACCCAGGACGAGGTGGGCCAGCAAGTTTAGCAACCCAGAGTGTTTCCAATTTGAGCATATTGGCATTAGAGGAAATGAGGATTCCAGCAGAGAGGAGGATAGGAATGAACCATGCATATGAGAGATTTGCTGGGTAAATGAGCCAGTTTTCTCGAGCTTTTTGTGTTCACATATTCATGGAGGCTAATATGCATTCAACAGCCAAATGTCATTTGGGGATTGTCTGTTTTTGGCAGTTGTGGTCCCATTGCTTCTCTTTAGCACCAAATTCCAGTTCATTAAATCAGTATGTTGTTTCACTGTTTTGAAGCTTGCATTCTTATTTTTATAATCCCAGTGGTCTTATTTTTGTATCCTAATATCTTACACACTTAGGAAAAAACCCACCCAATTTTTTAGTGGCTTATTCACAATTAGATACTTGTTAAAAATGTTAGCTTTGTTTTTTTAATGACTTGTATGTGTGTATCTCTGACCATTAAATAGCTTATTTGCATAATGTTTAACTTTACTTACACTAATTTAATTTCATTTATATTTCTGAACTCTTTTTTCATATAATGCCTTTTTAAAAAATGCTGGCTATTACTTTGGGACTGAAACTGAATTTTGGTCATGAATTTGGTTTGCAGTCCTTAGTTTGGTGTGGTTTGGAACTTTCATCAATATAACTAACTTGAATGAATGCTTTGAGTAATAGAGCTGGAAGAAATGTCAGCCATCCTTATCCAAGCTTCTTGTTTTAAAAAGAGCAGCTAATACCTGCAGAAGTTAAAGTACATGGTCAGAGACTGATCGAGGACGAATGGAGATAAGAGTTTGTTTTCTGAATTTAGTCAAGTGCTCTTTTCATTTTACCCTGTTGCCCGCCTCCCAAATTCTGTTTGTTAATACAGAAGAGTAATTGCATTGGGTATAATCTGTGTGTTTTATTGTGAACTCCCTTTTCATCTTATCTTAGTCTTACACTATAAATTAGATATTAAGCCCTAGTCTCATATTGAGGCTGAATTCCTTCTCCTGGAAATTCTTTCTCATTGGTTAAAGAGAGATTATTCACTCTGTGGGACAGTCTATATGTTTGGAAGTTACGAAAGAAAAATAATTATAAAGCACAGTGTGTTTACTACCTGTTTTGGCTTGGGAAACACGACTTAACTTTCCTGTGCTTTAGTTTCCTAATCTGTAAAATGGGGATAATAATGGTTCTTCATGGTACTCTTTTTTGAGGATTGAATGAGCTAATGTAAGTAAATTGCTTAGAATGTATGTAAATGGTTTAGGTAATACCTGGCACACAAGACAGTGGAAATGTTAGCTGTTGACTGTGAGTTTTCTGTTCCATGTCGTCTTCCCTCAGGACTTGTCAGCCCAATGGTTGGGTTTTCCTTTAGTCTTATTCAGGGCAGGAGGATCTGGTTTGTTGATGCTTTTCTGAGAAACAGTAGACCTCTTATTTTTTTTTTGCTGTGATATATTTTGTTCTCTCTTTCACTGTAGTACTAGATATCTGTTTAATAATGGTAGAATGTTAACTTTCATTGATTGTAGTTTTTTTTTTTTTTAAGGATTTGGAATGCCCTGACAGATAATTACGGAAATGTAATGCCTGTAGACTGGAAGTCATCTCATACTAGGACCTTGCATTTGCTTACTCTGAATCTCTCAGAAAAAGGGGTAAGTTAGGATTTGCACCAATAGTTTCTGAATAACTGATTCTGATACTGGAACTAAAAAGTAGCGTTTCTATCTAACCACAATTCATTGAGTTGCTTCTTATTTCCAAGCTTATGGCAAGTGAAGTGGTCTTCTTTTGCCATCTTGGTTTTTGGTACTGTCCACTTGCTAACGTTTCCCTCCAGTTCTTCCCTAGCACACACTCAGCTTTTTTATGTTTAGGTAAATTTTCATCACCTGTGTATGAATAGCAATTATCACTTTTTTTTTCTAGCTTACATAACATAACTTTGATATGTTGAGAATACTTGGTAAGAACCTTAGGCTTTGATTTAACATATGGAGGATTCCGGAGTGTCTACAGAGAGTTAACTTTCTGATGAATTTAATGCTGGATGTAACATGTTTGAATATTGGAGAACCTTTAAAAGACATTTCAAATCTTGGCTTTTTGATGTGTTCTTGGCTAACTGTTGGAGGCTGCTGTGTATGTCTTGAAATTGTAAAGTGAAGACACCTTGAGTAAGGAGTGTGAGTGCAGGTGGAAGGACAGCAAAGGGGATAGCAAAGGGAAGAGAATTGCTTTAAGTGGAAAATCACAGTGTGGTTTAACGCTGATGAGAAAGGAGGCCAAATGGAGGTTTCAGGGTTGGACTATTTAAATTCTTCATCAAATAGCAGTGTAGACTTATGCCAGGTCTTTTGGCATGCTCTATATTTCACTAAGTGTATTTGTGTAATTTCTGGGAGTATAATGCAGTAGGACTGTATTTTAAACAGTATTGTTAATGTTTTCTGAAATGATTTTCTTAAAAATGTGATTCAGAAAAGCTTGCTGCCTACTATTTCTAGTAAAATGTAGGATTCTGACTATATTTCTTTGTATTCTAGTACATACAGGATTTATTTGTTCCAGTTATTAATCTCCTTAAGCTGTTTTGCAGTCTGACCTGACATACATTTAGGGGCAGGAGTAAAGCAAAATATCTTATCCTCTGTCTTCTGTTTATTTGGATCTTAACTATCATTCTGGGCTTAGTTCAAGTTTCCCTTCCTCTCTGAAGCTCCCTATTACTGTTTCAGCCTTTGCTGATCTCATGGAATTATATAATTTTAGAGTTGGAAGGGACTTTAAAGGACACTTAATCCAACCTCTCACTTGGGGGGAATCCCCGTTTACAGCGTCTCTGACAGATGGTCATTCAGCCACAGACTAAATCCCAGCAAGGAAGGAAAATGCACTCCTCTCTGTGGGAATCGGTCACACTTGTCAGGGTGTGAAAATCGTAAAGGACTTACATGTCCCACAGAGTTTGACCCCCAAGTCTCCTGGGTGCTGCTCCTCACAGCACTTGATCTGTGTCTTAAATCATCATTGGTGTTTCTTAATTATGTTTGTGGATCTGTCGTTAGATTGTAACTTCCTGGTAGATATCTTTGTGTGTGTCTTCTCAGTAGCTATCACGGTGCCTGGCCCATAGTGAGAACTAAGACAAGTGTTTGTTGAGTGAACAGATAATCTCATCAGTAAGACTATAGGGTCAGAGACCATGGTGGAAAGTTTTTAAAACTGTTTTCTATGTTACTTAACATAGTGCTGAATCCACAATAGCCAGCCAATGAGTACTTTGTTTGACATAGTAAAAAATGGTAGAGGAGATCTTTTCATCATTTCAAAGAGAAGTACTTTAGCCACATGAACAGGACACTCTAATACAGTTTTACTGAATATTGATCTTTGGTTACCTCTTGGGATGTCACTCCCTTTATCTGCCTTTTGACTGTTTTCAATACCAGAGCAATGGCATAAGCAAAGATAGTGATTAGTAGTGAATTTAGTACTCATGCTCATTGTAAAAGCTCACCTGGAGAACTCAGCAGGTTAAAATGGACAAATGACCATCTCACATCTGAGTATCTTTTTTAAAAATTAATTTTATTTATTTTTGTCAGCACTGGGTCTTTGTTGCTGACAGTGGGCTTTCTCTAGTTGCAGCAAGTAGGGACTGTTCTCTAGTTGCAGCTCGAGGACTTCTCATTGCGGTGGCTTTTCTTGTTGTGGAACACAGGCCCTAGGGCACTCAGGCTTAGTTGCCCCATGGCATGTTGGATCTTCCCGGACCAAGGATTGAACCTGTGTCTTCAGCATTGGCAATTGGATTCTTAACCATTGGACCACCAGGAAGCCTTAACATCTGTCTATCTTCACATGATTACGCAGGTGATGAATACAACTAAGATGAGAAGTCTAGTTCTTGGGAATGAGTAGCACATATTAATTTCCTGAAGAACAAATGCACAGCAAGGAACTATGTAGGAAGCAACCATGTTATACTATTAGGTACCATATAATTAATTTTTTTAACCTGGGAATTTGCCAACTGTGTGCTCTGTTATTTCCATAACTGAGCTATGCAAAATTTATCTTTTGAAACCATTCTTTAGATTATTTCAACTGTAAAACAGGGTCTATATGAAATTTTTTTTGACAAAGGGGGAAGAGATTTCTTTTGCATTAGGATGAGACAAACTGGAAACTATAGCTCCCTAGATTTCAGTTTTTAATTTTTTTTTTAAAAATTGATGTTCAAGATGGGACACTTCTAAATGTGATAGGTCTTTTCTAGAGGAAGGCAACTGGTACGTTCCAAATTCTTACAGGGGCACATTTTTTCCATTTGAGGCAGCTTCTGTTTCGTACAGGGAAACAGAACCACGGCTCTGTATCTAAACCTGGCACAGAAAGGAGTGATGGGAATGCTTGGCAAAGAGAAGGTACATTGATGCCTAATGGGAGCGTGAAGAATGATACCCATGACAGCCAAGGTTAGTTTTCAAAGCCCGAAAGGGATTCCAGCCCTTAGCATATGCCATCTCTGTGGGGAATGGGCTTGGCTCCCTCTCTGGAAAGATGGTCTGGGATTATTATTTCTGTTGTCATGGAAATTTGTTCTAATGGCTTATTGGTATCACTCATGTGTTTTGGCAGTAGCTGCAAACCTGTTCTAAATCCAGTGCCATTCTTGATCATGCTTATGTGATAGAATGCTTCTAAATTGTTTGCCTTAGGAATATCTCCTGAGCCATATTCTTCCTCCTACCATGCGTGCTTCTTTAGAAACAGGGGCTTTGTTTAATGCATCTTTGTATATTCAAGAGTAGAAATAGAAGATAATAATGTGTTCCTTAGGAGTAATTTTAAAACTTTCACTTGTCTATTAAGGGGAAAAAATAAGACAGAGGTATGGTCCTCAAGTTACAGCACAAAACTGTGATTCGAAGGGAGGAGCGTGTTGAAATTTTAGGATCACTGGATGTAATTCTTAGGGTTACTCTACATCATCGTACATCCTTATGTGGCCCCTTTCATCTCTCCTTCTACAATCTAGAAATTAAACATCCTGTCTCATCAAGAGCCAGATCTCTTGACCTTTCTCCTTTCTTATTAACAGGATAACTTAGTTTAAAGAAAGTAAACTAAAGCTACAGAGCTTAACATGAAAAAGCAGTCTCCCCCCTACTTACCTTATCACCCTTGATTTCCACTTAGCGGTAGCAGCCACTTTCAGCTACTTCAACTGTTTCTTCTAGCAGATAACATTCTCCTGTCATTTTACTTAATTTTATTCTTCAACTTTAGACTTTATCCATTGACTTTCAACCCAGAGGATGAGCACTTAGCAGTCTCAGAGTCGTCCCTCCCTCCAACCATAACTCTCACAAAAACTTTGGTTTTCCCTCATCTTCCCAATATAATTATGTCAAAATATTTCGTTGCATCTTCATCATTTGTATTGACTATTTAAATGTTCACACTTAAGTACGTTTTATGATGGCGTTTCCTCTTGTAATTTTTTTCCTTCGGGTCATAATAATTGCCTTTTTGTGGTTAATTTAGGTTATCGTTAGCTCACTAATTCAACCTCAGTAGAGCCATAAAGCTCACTTTAGTACATGAGACACACCGGCTAACCTGTCAGTCTCTCTCTTCTTTCTCCGGTGTTTTTCTTGATTCCTTCTGCAGTAACAGTTCTAATCTGAACCGGTTACTGTCTAGTTTAGCTCTGTAGCCATCATTCTGGGATCTTTACTTCACTGTCATTACAAGAATCCCCTTCACCTCTTTCTTGGGTTAGATCCAGTGTCTGCTCCCTTTTTGGTTTTCCTCCTGGTTTTAATGGAGCACGTTCTGGAGTAGCTTTCTGAGAAAGGTTACATGAGAGGTAAATTCTTTGAGAACTTCCCAGCCTGATGATTCAGTGAGAAATCCAGCGAGGATGTCATCACTGCAGTGCAGCATGGCCTTGCCTTGTGTGGTGGTAGATAGAGCGGGAGGGCTGCTGTGGCTCCTCCCCCAGCCTAATGTCATGAGCTGCAGCTCACTGGTGTTTTTTCCCCTTGTATTTCTCACCTGCAGGTATTTTTTACTCTGTGGTGTGTGTTTACTGTTAAATGTGAGACCTGTGAGAAACTACCAAGGTAGTAGAGACCTACATCCATCCAATTGTGTCTTCAGTTTTATATGTATATAATATATATGCAATTATACATATATGCATATGTATAAACTTATGTGTTTATATAAAATAATTTTCCCAAGTAAAATACTATCTTTTTAAATTAAATACTATCTGTTAGAAATACATGATTGTGGACTTCTCTGGTGGTCCAGTGGTTAAGAATCTGCCTGCCAATGCAGTGGCCACAGGTATGATCTCTGGTCTGGGAAGATTCCACATGCTGTGGACCAGCTGAGCCCATTCTCCACAACTATGGGAGCTCTCTCTCTGGAGCTTGTGCTGTGTAACAAGAGAAGCCACTGCAATGAGAAGCCCACACACTGCAACTAGAGAGTAGTCCCTGCTCGCTTCAACTAGAGAAAGCCCATGTGCAGCCATGAAGACCCAGGGTAGCCAAGAGTAAATAATAAAATAAAAAATACACAGTTGCTTCTTACATAATTCCTTGCCCATCTGTTCTCTGAGAACCCAGTTTCTACTCCTTCTGACAAATAAGAGTTCTAATTTCAGTTTTATTCATCATCTGGAAGGTCATGTCATGATGGATAGATGATAGCTAGATGATCGCTTGTCCATTTTAAGCTGCTGGGTTTTCCACGTTAGGCCTTTACAGTTAGTAAACTCGAGGCCATTATTATAGGGACTGTTGATACTGGCGTAGGCAGGTTAGAGGACACCGTATGAGCTAGACATGGTGAGATACCCTGGGGATGCCAACAGCAAGCAGCCCTTTAGCATGAGCCTTAGGCATGAAGAGAGGTCAGGAGGGGAACAAGCTACCAGGACCTGTAGAGAGGAGCCAAGCAGGCAAGATCAGCTCGACAGGTGCTGGAGCCTTTGGAGTCTGGTGGGGACAGACAGCAGAATACATGCCCAGACTTCTCCCCCGACCCCCGTCCCACCTTCTAGCTCCTGCTAGTATGTGCTAGTGTGTTAGGCCACTAGGAAATCGAAAGTCAAGGGTATCCTTTGATGTAGTCCGTAAAGGTCAGTGTCCTGGGGCACAGAGTGGGGAGAAAAATGGTAGTGAGGCAAAGGGAAAATCTCCAGGATAGTTAGCTTTAAAGATATTTTTGGAAGCTGGAAACTTTTTTGGAAGAAGAGGGGGTTCTACTGGAAGGGCTAAGTATGACCCTTGTAGATAGTTCCCTTCTGCCAAGAATTTGATTGCTTATCTTTCACTGTATTAGAAATTAGTCTGCAAGTAACACACTTTGTTTTCTGTGGAATTTTGACATATACCGATCTTCCTATTAGATCATTAATTAAATAACATTTGCTGCTAACCCTGTCTGTCCCCCCACCCCCATTTGCTGTAATTCCCTACAAATTGCTGTAGAATACCATATATTTTCGTACTTCCTGGACCCTCTTCTCAAGGAAATAAACAGCGAAGTATATGTCCGTTTGGGCAAAAGGGAAAGTATGCAGCCCCCAGCAGTTTCGTGTTTATTCTGCTTTCCCCTCCTTTCTGTCCGAGGTGGCTGTGCGGTGTGCCTCCCATACTGCCTGATACCCAGTAACTGTAATGAGCTCTGCCTTTTGAGCCTCTCAGCGGCGGTTCCCTCAGCAGCCCTCTGGACCCAGACACTTTGACTTTGTTGTGATCAGAAGGCCCTGCTTTTAACAGTGGGTTGTTTTTGTCTTTAGATGAGTGACAGCTTGCTCTTTGATACCTCAGATGATGAGGAGCTGAGAGAACAGCTGGATATGCATTCAATCATCGTCTCCTGCGTCAACGACGAGCCCCTCTTCACTGCAGACCAGGTACAAAGGAGAGTCCCCTCCATCGAGGAAAGGGAACCTCGGCTGCAAAACCACTTCTTAGTATGGCCATTAAGTGATGGGTTGTTGAAGCTGACTTATTTTCCCTGTGTTTCCTGGTAATAGAGGCTTAACAGCTTCTGAGGAAAGAAGAAAGTATATGTAATCCGAAGTAGATGGATTATGTTAGTTGGGAACATCTTTCAATATATGCAGTTTTCCAAGATAAGCATTGCTAAAACAGTATTGCAGGTTACTTTAAAAGAAGGCTGTTACCTCCACTGGAATCAGAAAAAATACTATAATTTTTCCTTTTTCTTAAATTTGAGCAGACATGGGAAAACAGTATCTGTGCAGAAATTACCTAGTTTCTCTAAAACCTATGGAGAAGTCATTAGCACTTACTAGAAGTCCTTATTGTATACCCAGGAAAGAAGTGAGCATTATTCCTGTGGAATGCTCTAATAATGTCAACCCTGTATTCATTTAAAACCTGTTGAATCAGCTTTCTCATTTTCTGAATACTCTTCCCACTTCTGCTGTATTGTCAAACTGTGGTGCACGAACTTCCTTCTGAAATCATGTTCCACGGCTACTGAAACTGTAAGTTCTGTATTTTTAGGTTGGAAAGATGAGGTCAGTAAAGAGATGTGTGATGGCAAGATTGGGAGGGGTACGTTAAAAATGTGTCGTCTTGACGCTCCATCGTGTTTGTGGTTGGATCATCCTAGGCTTGAAGAGGGTGTGGTGCTTAAAAAGCAGGATGGTAAGTTAGATGATGGAGTGTGGGAGGACCGGGTACTTGGGAGAGGTGTGACCCTGAGAGTTCGTCGCCTCCTCGGTTCTGTGCCTGAAAACCAAGCTGCCCCTGCTTTTGACCGACAGAAACAGATTCTTTGCCTCTTTCAGTGTGTTTAAAAATGCCTGTTTTGGAAACTCTTCTTACTAAATTACTGTAATCCCCACTCCTTCAGGTTTGCTTCTATTTTTCCTTGTTGCTTAAAGGGTTAAACTTGCTGCATATTGTAGTCTTACCCTAATAAGTTTTTTTTTTTAAACTCTTCGGTCTGTTTTTTTAAAGTTATTTTTATTGAAGTCTAGTTGATTTACAATATTGTGCTAGTTTCAGATATACAGCAAAGTGATTTGTTTATACATAATGTATGTATATATCTTTATTGTTTAGATTTGTTATAACTTATTATAGTGTATATATATTATATAATAAATATATTGAATATAGTTCCCCGTGCTATACAGTGAATCTTTATCTTGTTTATATATATGATACTGTGCATCTGTTAATTCCATACTATTAATTTATCTTACCTCCCCTTCCCCTTGGTAACCGTAAGTGTTTTTTTTTTTTTAATGGCAAACTTTTGTTTTGGCCACATGGCATGCAGGATCTTAGCTCCTCCAGTTCAGTTCAGTCGCTCAGTTGTGTCCGACTCTTTGCGACCCCATGAATCACAGCACGCCAGGCCTCCCTGTCCATCACCAACTCCCGGAGTTCACGCAAACCCACCTCCATAGAGTTGGTGATGCTATCTAGCCATCTCATTCTCTGTCGTCCCCTTCTCCTCCTGCCCCCAATCCTTCCCAGCATCAGAGCCTTTTCCAGTGAGTCAGCTCTTTGCATGAGGTGGCCAAAGTATTGGAGTTTCAGCTTTAGCATCAGTCCTTCCAATGAACACCCAGGATTGATCTCCTTTAGAATGGACTGGTTGGATCTCCTTGCAGTCCAAGGGACTCTCAAGAGTCTTCTCCAGCACCACAGTTCAAAAGCATCGATTCTTCGGCCCTCAGCTTTCTTCACAGTCCAACTCTCACATCCATACATGACCACTGGAAAAACCGTAGCTCCTCCACCAGGGATCAAACCCTTGCCCCTTGCAGTGGAAGCATGGAGTCCTAACCACTAGACCATCATCCCTTTATCTTCCCTTGAATTAATATATGAAATTCTTTTTCTGTTGTTAAAGGAAAACTTTCCTGCCAAAGCAAGAATTTCTTGCTTTATGTGTAAAGGTTTTTACACTGTTGTATTTTATAAATTTTATCTCAGTTTTATTAAATAGCTTTAGATTGAGTACTTGGATGTGGCATATGGTAAATTCTCTGTCACTTGCTTTCTTTTAACTATAACTGTGATCCAGTTCTGGCATGTCTCAAGTAGATCATGTGTGTGTGTGTGTGTTTAATATTTATTTATTCATGGCTGCTCTGAGTCTTCACTGCTGTGTGCTGACCTTCTCTAGCTGTGGTGAGTGGGGTTACTTTGAAGTTGCGGCACCCGGGCTTCTTGTTGTGTTGACTTCTCTTGTTGTGGATCAGACTCTGGAGTTCAGGCTCAGCAGTGGTGGTGCATGGGCTTTGTTGCCCCTCATCTTGTGGGATCTTCCCAGACCAGCGATTGAACACGTGTCCCCTGCAGGTGGATTCTTAATCACAGAACCACCAGGGAAGTCCTATGCATGTATTTTTAGCAGCACTCCTCAGAGATTACAAGATCTGATAGGGCCAACTGATGTGTGATGAGTGTCTTAAATCATGGGCTGTTTACTTTTGTGTTTAGTATATTGTAATTTTTTTTTTTTTTGTGATAAACCTTGTGTACTCTTACAAACCTTTGATTATTCAGAACACTGACTCCTGCACACTGCTGGCTAATATAGAATTAGGGGACTTCTACTCTGGTTGCTGCAGATGAGCATTGTGTTACAGATGGACTGTTTTACCTATGTGTATTTGACTAACAGTGGTTTGTATATTTTGGAAGGTGATTGAAGAAATTGAAGAAATGATGCAGGAATCACCAGACCCAGAAGATGATGAAACGCCTACCCAGTCAGATCGGCTTTCAATGCTTTCCCAGGAAATTCAAACTCTTAAGAGGTCTAGCACAAGCAGTTATGAAGAGAGTAAGAAACTTTACTTAATTAGTGCTGTCTGTGCCTTGGCGCACCTCAGCCATACAGTGTGGCCAGCTGCAGGAGCCTCTGGTCCTCACAGGCTGGGGTGCATTCTCTTCCCCTCCTCACTCCCCCCGGTGGTACTCAGGGCATTTGTTTATCTTTGCTTAGGGACTGTGTCATATTTACCTTTGAATCCTGTATTTGTCCGCTTGGGCTGCTGTAGCAAAATACCACAGGCTGGGTGGCTGAAACCATAGAAGTTTGCTTCTTGCTAGTTCTGGAGGCTAGACGTCTGAGACTGAGGTGTTGCAGGTCTGACTTCTCTGAGGCCTCTCCCTCTGCCCTCACGTGGACTTTGCTGTGGTGTGTCTGTGTCATCTTCTCATTTTTAAGGGCATCAGTCACATTGGATTAGCGCCCACCCTGATGGCTTAATTTTAACTTCATTGTCGCTTTCAAGATGCAGTCTCCAAACACAGTCATATTCTGAGGTGTTGGTGGGTAGGGCTTCAACAATGTCCTATTTCTCTAGTATTTCCTGAGGATAAAGGGAAGTGCTGAGAAAAACCTGAACAGGGTCTTCAGGGAATCGTCTGCCCTTCATCTTCCCAATTCTCAGTAAAGTTCACACACTGGGGTATGTGTGTTTAAGTACGTATTTAGCTTAATTCTTTCAAATGGACTTTTCCTCTCTTCAGAAGTGCCCCAGAACCCTGCTCAATGGCCTGTGATTTCTTTTCAGTACGGTGATTTCCTGTACGCTATCTCTGATTTCGTGTTCTTTTCCTTGCACAAGCTTATTAAGTCTTGACTGAAGTACTGTTCATGGAACCATTGATTTTGGACAAGTAAAACATTTTGTTATACTTTTCTTCTCAGCCATTTGAGAAGTAACTTTCCCCACCTACCTCTACTCAGACCTGCCCACCAGGAGTCTGAGGGGTCTGAGACAATCACAGTTTAATTGCTCAGAATATGATGTTTTTGCTCTTTGGCGAGAAACACTTTGCTGTGCTGCCTTGAAACATTTTGGTCTTTGTGTCCACTCTGCTTTGTTTTTCGGTCAGGGGTGAAAAGGCTGTCGGTATCTGAATTAAATGAGCTGCTAGAGGAAATCGAGACGGCCATCAAGGAGTACTCCGAAGAGCTGGTGCAACAGCTGGCCCTGCGAGACGAACTGGAGTTTGAGAAAGAAGTGAAGAACAGCTTTATTTCTGTTCTCATCGAAGTGCAAAACAAACAGAAAGAGCACAAAGAAACAGCCAAAAAGAAAAAGAAACTCAAGAATGGCAGCTCTCAGAACGGGAAGAACGAGAGAAGCCACATGCCCGGCACGGTAAGTGGTGGTGTGTAGGTGATGTGAACGCACTGGAAGCGGCTTCTGTGAGGCCAGCAGAGGCGGGCAGGACCCACATGTGTAGGAGCAGGGCGCGTGCGGGGTCTTCACCAGAGAGCTGAAGGGTCGTGTTCAAGGGCAGTGTACTCTGAAAGGTGTTTTCTTGTGGTGAGGGTATGATGGTTATCTGGATAACTCAGTGCTGAAATGTTTAGGAGGGAGGTAAAGAGAAGGAAGAGAGGGAGAATAAAACAGAATGTTTGAAGGAAAAGCTTTAGCAGGTGCCCATTTCAATACCTCAAAATGTTAATAGATGTTATGTATATTTGGCTGGTGGGCAACTGAATGATACTGCTTTCTTGTTTTTGCTTAGCCCTTGTGAGTTATATGGGAAGAAATGGGGTGCTTTTAGAGGTAGTTGAACTATACGGAGCCTAAAAGCAGAGGTTGACATTTAAATTGTTTTCTTCTGATTTATGAGTGAAGTTGGAATGAGAGGATGTTACAGGCAGTTCCATGACATTACCCATTTGGCCTAGTATTTGGCAGACTAGACTGTTACTTACTGGTGAAAACAACTTGAGGATATTTGAATCTTTGACTTTTGGTACGAAGCTTTTTGTTTTCTGCTTTTCATTTTTCATAAGTGGTGCTGTTAATTTTACTTGATCAAACTTCATTGTAAACATTAACTATTAAGTATTTGAGATACATTTCCTATTGGTCTTATGGGCGTTTCATTTTTCTTTGGTAAGTTGAGACCTTGTATCTTGCCACCTTTATGTTTGTATGTGAAGAAGTGTTGGTTTTATTTTAAACTTGAATGGTTGGGCAAAGGGATTCATTTTCTAAATGGATTGTATCTTTTAAATTCACGATAGTGATAACATGATAATGCAAATTACATCAAACTGGCCGTTACGGCTTGCAGTTATAAAAATTCTGTCTTTGACTAAGTCTGATTTTTTCTTTCTAAAGAATGCTTATCAGAGAAATAGATCTCATTGATCAGACTCTGATAGAATCCAGGAAAGATCATGGCAGTTCTGGGATGTGGAACTACCAATGAGAGTTAATACAAACCGAAAAGAATCTTACTATTTAGTCCATTCATTATACGGTCTTTGGCCTATGAGTATATGTGCATTTTCTTAGTTTAATGTTATTTGTACACTGAAAAGACATAGTTTATAAACAGACTTTGCAAAAGTTGCCAGATATGTGGAACAAAATATTTTTTAGAAATGGTGGTATTGGTTAAAGTGTTTAGTGACTTCTAGCGACAACTCTGAAGAAAACAGCACCCACCAAACAAAAGATCCCCACCAAAAAATTCCGCAAACCAAAACATTTGTTTGAGTAAACAGCCCTGGATAAAGTTTGCTTTAATTAGGAACAATATTTTGCATCTCAAAAAAAATTGTACCCTTTAAATTATCCTTTTATGCAGGTGTGATTAAATAAAATGCTTAGTTAAAAAGTCATAGCGTGGTTGGTAATTTCTGCCTATCTGTTTTTAGGGATTACATGTAATTCCTCCATTTATTTGTGTTAACACTTCAGTTCAGTTCAGTCACTCAGTCGTGTCCGACTCTTTGCGACCCCATGAATCATAGCACGCCAGGCCTCCCTGTCCATCACCAACTCCCGGAGTTCACTCAAACTCATGTCCATCGAGTCGGTGATGCCATCCAGCCATCTCACTCTCTGTCGTCCCCTTCTCCTCCCGCCCCCAATCTTTCCCAGCCTCAGAGTCTTTTCCAGTGAGTCAACTCGTCACATGAGGTGGCCAAAGTATTGGAGTTTCAGCTTTAGCATCAGTCCTTCCAATGAACACCCAGGATTGATCTCCTTTAGAATGAACTGGTTGGATCTCCTTGCAGTCCAAGGGACTCTCAAGAGTCTTCTCCAGCACCACAGTTCAAAAGCATCAATTCTTCGGCGATCAGCTTTCTTCACAGGTCAACTCTCACATCCATACATGACCACTGAAAAACCATAGCCTTGACTAGATGGACCTTGGTTGGCAAAGTAATGTCTCTGCTTCTTAATACACTATCTAGGTTGGTCATAACTTAGGCGAGGAAAATAAATGTATCCCTAGAGTAGTTTAAATGCTTCTTTTTCGAACTCCCATTTTAAAAGGGTTTGAGTGGATTCATTGTGTGATTTTACATGGTATTTATGTTGAGAAATGGATTTGACGAGGCAACGTTTAGGTCTTCTTTGAACCTTTATTAGCCTTGAAATAGATTAGGGATAGTAAATTTTTTTTCCCCACAATATTTGGACATGTGAGGTTGCTTCTTGAGTCCTGATCTGCTATTTGTGTCAAAACCTTTAATTAGACTAATAATGGCATCACTAAGCTTGTGGCACTAGTTCCTGCCATCATTATGAAGTGTAAAAGAATGGCAAAAAGCCATTCCATTTGTGACACAAGGAGCCTGAAACCTATGAAGGTTTCTGAAAATAGTGATTGGTGGCTCAAAGGAACTTTAAAGTGAAATGGCCAGTGGTGAAACAGATTCCAAGATACTGCCTTTTCAGGCCTTTTATATAACATGCAGTTTTGGCAAGGCCTGATCTCTATGGATTGGCCATCACATTTGGTTTAGTTGCTCATTCGTGTCCAACTCTTTTGTGACCCCATGGACTGTAGCCCGCTAGGCTCTTCTGTCCATGGGATTTCCCTAGCAAGTATATTTCTGTAGAGTGGATTGTCATTTCCTTCTCTTGGGGATCTTCCTGATCCAGGGATCGAGCCTGTGTCTCTTGCATTGCAGGCAGTCTCCTGAAATGTAGATGGATTCTTTACCAACTGACTCACCAAGGATTGGTGACCCTTTTATAGATATCATGCAATACTTGTTTTCTAATAACGTTGGTCACTTTTTTCTTTTTACCTTAGATATGTTTTATATCTATCAAAGATTTGGACTTCTTCATTAAGTGTGGAGTAGTTTCCTGCCATTTTCCCTTAAGCACATTTCATTGAAACAGAGCATCAATTTCTAGTACTTTATCCATAATTGCCAACTTGTTCCTTTTGGTACAGAGAGACTGTAATAAAATATGAGTATGAATAGAGCAGAGTTTAGGTTTTCTTTTTGGACACATACTTTGTTTGAAACATTTGCTACAGTGAAAAAAAAATTAGTGGGCTTAGAGATGCTATTCATAAATATTGAATAAATTTCTGAGTATCTTCTGAAAGTGAAATGTTGATTTAGTTTTTAAAGTTAATCTGTTACATGTTGGATAAGATAAAACTATTCATTCAGTAACCATTTGCAGAGTATCTTGTGCCAGGCACTGTTGAAGATACAGTGGTGAATAAAACCGATAAGGCCTCTGGCCTCTTGGAGATTATATTCTAACAAGGGAGACAGTCACTGAACAAAGAAAAGGGTGACTAGACATTGTAACTTGAGGTAGTAACAAATTCCGTCAAGAAAGGGAAAAGCTTGGTTGAGGCAGTTGCTAGCAGTGCTGTGGGGAGCTGTTTCCAATGTGGTAGTCACCTTGTCACTTGCCCCTTCTGGTGGGCTGGCAGACTGTCCTGTCCCTCTTCAGTTCTCTGTTTGGAGGGGATGTTGGAAGAGTACATCTTCTCCTTGGCTAATGAGACTTAATAGAGTCAGTTCAGTTCAGTCGCTCAGTCGTGTCCAACTCTTTGCAACCCTATGGACTGCAACACATCAGCCTTCCCTGTCCATCACCAACTCCTGAAGCTTGCTCAAACTCATGTCCATCGAGTCGGTGATGCTGTCCAAGCATCTCATCTTCTGTTGTCCCCTTCTCCTCCTGCCTTCAATCTTTCCCAGCATCAGGGTCTTTTCCAGTGAGTCAGTTCTTTGCATCGGGTGGCCAGAGTATTGGAGCTTCAGCTTCAACATCAGTCCTTCCAATGAATATTCAGGGTTGATTTCCTTTAGGATGGACTGGTTGGATCTCCTTGCAGTCCAAGGGACTCTCAAGAGCCTACTCCAACACTACAGTTCAAAAGCATCAATTCTAGAGCATCAATTAATAGAGTCAGAGACTTTATTTCCTTTATCCTATTCAACATCTAGAAAAACAGGAGTGGGGAGTAGAGATTGGAATGGTTGAAGGGTACTGTTAATGGATTTGGTGGCCCACGTGCATTTCTTTGAACTATGTTGTGTTGGGCGGTGGCGTGACCATTTATGCCACTGTCTTTTTCTGGAGTAACCTTCCTTCCTTTCCTGCTTCCACTGTCCTCTTGGGAGATTTCTTTTCTTCTCTCTTTTTTTTTAACTTATTATTCAAAATCGTGGTCAGGCATTGTCTTCCTTTCTTGGACCTTTTCGTGATGACTGTTCCTCCAATGCAGAATTGACAGTCCTCTCCTTCTGGGGTTAGTATTATTCCTCTTAACTGTTGCTGTTAGTACTGTGATGCCATATTGTAATTTTTTGTTTTCATGTCTGTCTCTGTTATGGTTCCCTGTGGATAGAAAATGTAACTTCATCTAATATATTCCTAGGTCCCACATTAGGTCCTCAATAAATTTCTGATGAATAAATAGTAAAAAATAATAATAATTGATTTTTTTTTTTTTTGCAAATCCGTATTTCTGCCTTGGATCTTTCTGCCAGGTGCCAAACACATTGAGTCTGAATAGCATATTGATTAAGTACTTTGGTTTAAGAGCTCTGTTTGAATCCTGATCCTGCCCCGGGATACATACCCCTTTGAATTTTGGCAGGATTAAGTGAAATTATGATGTGTATAAGAGTAGCATATATCATGAGTAAATGCTAGTTCTGTGTCCAACTGTTTACTAGACATTTCTCCCTGAATATCTTGTGGACATCAGAAATTTATCTTATCAGACTGAACTCACCGTTTTTTCTAAAGGTGAATTTATTCCTTATATATTTCTTTTGACGAAACTATAGTCTCCCCATTCACCAAAAACAGTGGAATTTTTAGGTAAAAAATACACAGTTTTAAGCAACCATCTTTTCAAATTGTCCTACATAAGTGTTACCCAGTAACAGCATAAGTTGAGTGTCCATTTCCCAGAACCCCAACGTATGATGGTTATTATTATTCTTCTCATATATACTGATCCAGTAGGCAAATAATGGTTTGATTTATTGACTGTTTGTATTCTTTTGTGAGTTGTCTATTGTGTCACATTTGAGTTCTGCTGTCCTGGTACCATAGTCTGTGGTAATCAGTTGCTTAAGTCTTTCCTTAGGAAGGAGTGCAGTCTTTGCGAAGACTCACTCACATTGTTTCCCCAGCACTGCACCTAATTTGTCACTTAATACATGTTTGTTAAATTGAAACTTCACAATAAAGAGGATGGAATCTCAGACGATTTGGATTTGTGCTTTGAATTATTGTTCCAGTGTTCTTGCCTGGAGAATCCCAGGGATGGGGGAGGCTGGTGGGCTGCCATCTATGGGGTCGCACAGAGTCGTACACGACTGACGTGACTTAGCAGCAGCAGCAGCAGGGATTTTTTGGGGGCCAGTCTTCTGCTTATATCAAGTAGATTCACAGGTCGTTGAATTTCATTTGCTGTTTACAGGAGTATAAGAACAGGTTGAAGTACACCATCTGTCTTTACATTAGTAATTTAAGAGATTAAAGTAATTTAGTAATGGTGGTCATCTGGAGTTGTCTGAAGTTGTAAAGACATTAGTGTTTACCTGCCTAAAATGGATGTTCTTCCTCCTTCAGAATCCAGTGTTTGTCAACTGCAAGTCATGTGTAAGGTTTCTAATTCAAAGTCTAGTTCTGAGAAGATGGGAATGTATATAGTATCTTTTCTGTTGTCCATATTGCATTGAACTTTCGAGAGTTCTAGTGTGTTGCTCTCACCACCAGCAAAAATATATTGGGTTGTCCAAAGAGTTCATTCAGGGTTTTCTGTAAGACAAACTCTTTGATCAACCCAATATAATTGCTTCAGTCTATCCCAAAGAAGTTTATTCCGAAAGCTTCTGAGATATTAGTAATCAGTGACTCCATTGTAAAAAGAATCATATTACCCTAATTTATTGCTTTTGGTGTTGGAGAGATAACAGCTTAAGGATGAGGAGGAGCTAGGGCTTGGATGATAGATACTCTTTTTTGTTTATATTTTTCTTGCACAGATGCATTGCTCCATCTGTCTGTATGACTCACTTAGCTCGTATTATGACTAACAGTCAATCTATTCTAGTTCTCTTTTACATGCAAAAATGCCCCAGTATTAGTTTTTCATTTAATCTTGACCAAAACTGACTTTAAGAGAAATTTATTTTTATTTAGACAGCTACTATTATATTATTCTAAAGTTTTTCTAGTTTATACAGGCAATAAAGCCTAGAAGGAATTGTTCTGGCATAACTACTTGAATTTGGTGCTCTTTAAATAACAAGGACCTGTGTTTCTGTTGTTATTCCTTTTTAATTTGATATTTAAAAATTTTACATTTGCTGAGATAATTTAGCCCAGGGATTGGCAAAGCAAACTATTGGCTGAGGGCCAAATCAACCCTCTGCCGATTTTATAAATAAAGTTTTATTGGAACACATCTATGTTCTTTGATTTACACGTTGTCTATGACTTCTTTGGTGTTATAAGTAGAGAGTTGAATAGTTGTGACAGAGACTGTGTGGGCTGCAAATCCAAAATATCTACTATCTAGCCCTTTATGGAAGTTTGCCAACCCCTGATTTAGACTAAAATTTGATAAAAATTAGAAGAAAAAAAAGTAAGCTCCTTTTAAGTGAGTTTGTGTAGATAAAAGATCACTGTATTGTGACTAAAATTTACTGTAAAACATAGCCCTATTTTATTCTCAGAGTGTGTTGAGTTATTCCTTTTCTCAGGGCCCCTCCAGCAGCCCGAGTTAGGCCTACAGATGGTGAAACCATCTATCTCCAAGTCACTCACCAGGGGTCCCCGCCTGATAACAGGCCTTGTGCTGTGTGTGTCCGATTCCCAGTTGCTGTTCAGTTGCTCAGCTGTGTCCGACTCTGTGACCCCAGGGACTGCAGCATTCCAGGCTTCCCTGTCCTTCACCGTTTCTCAGAGTTTGTTCAAACTCATGTCTCTTGAGTCGCTGATGCCATCCAACGATCTCATCCTCTGTCGACAGTCCCCTTCTCCTCCTGCCCTCAATCTTTCCCAGCATCAGGGTCTTTTCCAGTGAGTTGACTTTTCACATCAGGTGGCCAAAATTTTGGAGCTTCAGTATCAGTCCTTCCAATGAATATTCAGGGTTGATTTTCCTTTAAGATTGACTGGGTTGATCTCAGTTTCCCATTAACTAAATGAAGAGAACCAGCAGGTAAACCAGTTGTCTCCAGACTGGGGGACAAATGAAAAAAAACAACAACAACGAACTACCAGTTCGTTGAGCACACTGTATTTATACACAGTGATAAAAGGTAGTTTAAAGAGAGTAGTAGAGAAGGTGGGAAAGGGCTGCTTCTTCTCCTTTTGTAAGTAGTGGTAGTTGAGAGGATAAAGTCAGCTCTGTACACATCAGTTCAGTTCAGTTCAGTCGCTCAGTTGTGTCCGACTCTTTGCAACCCCATGAAGCACAGCACGCCAGGCCTCCCTGTCCATCACCAACTCCCGGAGTTCACTCAAACTCATGTCCACAGAGTCGGTGATGCCATCCAGCCATCTCATTCTCTGTCGTCCCCTTTTCCTCCCGCCCCCAACCTTTCCCAGCATCAGCGTCTTTTCCAGTGAGTCAACTCGTCGCATGAGGTGGCCAAAGTATTGCAGTTTCAGCTTTAGCATCAGTCCTTCCAACTTGAATCTAAATATTAACACATTTTCAACAATAATTTGTTGGTGATATTTTATAGTACTTCTCTGCATTTATATAGTGCAAAGAATATTCCTAAAAATTAGCATTAGGCATAAAATGGAAAGTCATTATAGGGTGGAGAGAAACTTAGTCATGGATGTGTATTATTTTAATAATTCACACCTATGAATTAAAAATTACTTTAGATATGGAACAAATTTGTATTTTGGTGGTACCTGGTGTCTTAGCTGGTAAAGAATCCGCCTACAATGTGGGAGGCCTGGGTTCTAACCCTGGGTTGGGAAGATCCCCTGGAGAAGGGAACTGTTACCCATTCCAGTATTCTGGCCTGGAGAATTCCATAGACTGTATAGCCTAAGGGGGTCACAAAGAGTCGGACACAACTAAGCGACTTTCACTTTCACATTTATTGCCTAGAGAAATGTTATCTAGAGTTAGTTTTTGGTATCTTACTATTATGTACTGTTTGTTTTCTGCGGTGGTTTTTTGGTGTCTGACTGTCATAGTGAACTTTCATGATTTAGCAGTTACTGTAGTAAAAATCAGGAGTCTATTTGTTTTTATTTACTTTGAACTTTTTATTTTGTATTGGAGTATAGCTGATTAATAAACAATGTTGTGATAGTTTCAGGTGAACTGTGAAGGGATTCAGTCATACATATAGATGTTTCCATTCTCCCCCATATTCCCCTCTTATCCAGGCTGGCGTGTGAAATTGAGCAGAGTTCCTTGAGCTATACAATAGGTTTTTGTTGGTTATCCATTTTTAAAACATAGCAGTGTGTACATGTCCATCCCCGCATCCTTTGCCCTGGCAACCATAAACTTGTTCCATGAGTCTGATTTTTGTTTTGTAACAAGTTCATTTATATAAATGTGATCCAAAAGGATATATGCACCCCAATGCATGTGAATGAAGTCATTTCCAAATGTCAGTATCACACTCTTGGTCCATCCATGTTGCTGCGAATGACATTATTTCATTCTTTTTAATGGCTCAGTAATATTCCACTATACTACCTCTTCTTTGTCCATTCCTCTGTCGATGGACACTTACATTGCTTACGTGCCCTGGCTATTGTAAACAGTGCTGCAATGAACACTGAGGTGCATATATCCTTTTGGATCATGCTTTTCTCAGGATTCTGTTCTTGACCCCTTTATGTCTTGGAGAGGTTTATAATTGTTAACATAATTCAAGTTCGAGTAAAAGCCATAGTATGCCAGGATACTGTGAACTTACTATATATTTAGAATATCCAGAAGTATCAGAAAAGAGTTCATAAGTCTGCCAGGGTTAATTATTTCACTCTAGCTTTGTAGCTTTGAAAATGCTTGCCAGTATTTAATTACCATATTAAGATTAAATAAAAATTTTAAAAGATCTTCAAATACAACCAATTAAATTGACGCTAGTCCATTTACTCCTATTCATATCCCATCTTTCTGCTTTGAGAGTGAATTTATAAAATAGTAGTTCAATATTTAAGACATTTAAATATTTATCTGCTTTGGTGTAACTCATTTTCTAACTTGGATCTTTAAAAAATTAGTTTTGGGTAGAGTTTGCATTTACAAACTGATTTATAATCACATTAAAATTATTTGATTTAAGGAAGTATCAAAACAAGCAAGATCAATTTTTATAACTTAGGTAATAGTTTACTAATCATTTGAATATTTTTATTTTTTTTAACATTTAACTGTTGCTTTCAATTCTATGCTTTTCTCATGTTTTATATTTTGATTATTTTGAGAATTCAAACTAAAAAATTAACCACTGTTCTGTAAATTAATATTTGAAAATCATGTCACTTAAACTATTACAACTGATGTGATTTATAAAGAACAGTAATTATGTTTGAATTTCACTTCTGAACTTTGAGTATAAAGAATATTAATGGAGTTAGAGCATGGATTAGAATAAGAGTCAGAAATAGGTGAAAAGCATTTCCTAATGCTTCTCCCAAACTTTTTTCCTGTTATTGAGCTTTGGTATTTAGATTTTTAAGGCTTTCCTGATAGAGGTCTGTGCCACTGGGTACCAGGTGAGGTGTCAGCTTAAGAGAAAAGCTAAGAAAATTTGGTAGCAGGAATAGTCTGAATTTCCTGACCTCTGGGTTAGTTTGGTTTTTCTCTGTCTTGGATCCTGCTTTTTTGAAATGAGTTAAGCTGGTGATATACTGTGCAGAGAATGAGCTGGTTTAAGACTGGAAAAGAATTAACAGACCACAATGCTGTATCTGATTCCCTGTTGCTTTTCAGTTTATGTGGTGTTGTCTAGCTGTTTTTATTGTTCAGAAAGACCTTGAGTTACCTAAAAGTGTTACTTGTTTTCTGTTCAAGTTTTCTGGCTGATTCAGTCTCAGACAGTAGTATCTTTTCTTTGTGTTATCTTCAGTCCTTTTTAAGCTGGAGACTATAATCAGGGTGGTTATTTCTGTTGCCATTTTATTTATATGAGGAGAACTTGAAATACTCTTGTTTACTGTTTGGAAGCAAAGTAGAAAGAAAGTAGAAATGTATGGTTATTTCTCTTTGGGAGTTATTTCCCATATGTTGTTCTAGCCTTTTTTTTTTTTTTTCTAAATTGTTCTAGCCTTTAAAGGGGAATACAGCCCAAACATTGTTTGAACATTTATATTTGCTGAACACGCTAAGTGTTTCCCATGAACTATTTTATTTAATCCTCACAACAACCCTATAAAGCAGATATTATTGCCGTGCTGTGTTGTGCTTAGTCATGTCGGACACTTTTGTGACTCCATGGACTGTAGCCCGCTAGGCTCCTCTGTCCCTGGGATTCTCAGGCAAGAATACTGGAGAGCATTACTGTTTCCTTTTTCAGGGGATCTTCCCAGACCCAGGGATCAAACCCACGTCTCTAGCATTGCAGACGGATTCTTTACCACTTGAGACATATTGTTGCCATTTCTTCAATGGATAAACGAAAGCTCAACAGAGGACTTGGCTCACAGAACCAGTGTGCATTGGAGTGCAGATGTACAGATTGTACAGAGGTGGGGGACCTGTGGCTCTGGGTTCTCCAGTTCTGAGCTGTGCCAGGTGATAGGGATGGGCCTGGAGGGCTTGGCTCATTTCTTTAGTCTTTTAGATTTTTACAGATTTTTTTTTTAAATCTTCTATATCATGTTTACACTTTGTTGCTCCTGAGAATTTTTCATCTGAGAAAAATTTCCAGAGAATGACTGACTTTGAAACATTAGTACATATGCATGCCAAGGAAGGAAACAGTCACGAGGCATTCGTGAGTATTCTCAGTATAAACCATGTGACCAAGGCCCTGAACTCGGTAAACCCCTTCTCCTGTCCTTGCCTTGTTACTTTGGCACTTTGTCAGCAGTGAGGGGAACAATAAAGTGAATACTGTAATGCTTAATCATTTTCCTGCTTATAAATGGGCTCCCATCAAAATTTCCATTCCGAGAAGGGCATTTTACAGAGCTATTAACACCTTCATTAAGATGTGGTGGATCGATTACAAAATAATTTTAGACTCACAGAACCTTCACCAGCTCTTCACTTTGAAGTTGAAAGTTTGGGTCCATCCAATCTAGAAATGGTGGATTACATGGAGGCATTTTTGACATACTTAACACTGCTGTTGTTTATTTTAATTAAATTGTAACAGCCCTTTATCGAATGTCCTTTGATTCACCAAACATCTGTAACCATGAGACTTACTTTTGTCATACTTTGATATAGCTCTTACACTTTCATCTGAGAAATGTTCCAACAGAGAAATGCCTCTCTTCCCTCTTTTCATCTCTCTTCCTCCTTCCTTCCGTCTCTCTCCTCCTCCCTCTTCCTACTTATAAAATTTAAGCATAGAGGAAGTCTTCTCACTGGCCCAGTTAAGTACCATAAGTACCTAATAACAACACCCCATCTGCTCTTAAGCATATAAATGCAGTGTTCCTAAACGAGGTGATGTTTTACTCAAAAGTAAATTTAGTCTGCCTCTGAGGTTTTATCTTCTTCAAAATTCATTTTGCCTTCCAAGAGGGTGTATTGTTTTTGGAATTTTTTGGGCAGCCGTAAAGCAGAATCTATCGTGTGCAATGCGGGGGCTCTTTTCCTGTTCCTTCTTGTCTTGCCGGTAATCTCTGCATTCTAGTTCATTAATCTTCTACTTGCTACTCTTTCATTATCCTAGGGGTTTCTGATTTCTTAGTCACTCTACTGTTTTACAAACCATGTCAACAGGATGATTTTATCCTACTTCATCGATCTCACGTTGACCTCTCAGGCTCTTCAGTGGACTTTGCCAGAACTCCACCCACCATTCACTCCTTTGACAAATAACTTTATATCTTGTCATGTCTTGTTTCTTCTATTCACCCTTTTGCCTTTTAACTTGTTTAAAAAAAAGTTTCTCTCCTGCTAGAAATCAAGAGGCCTCCTGCTATGGTTATCCAAGGCTCTCAGACTGGTCTTAGGTGTTACATCTTCAGCTTAGCAGACGTTTATAAATGCTTGCCATGACACAGGCGCGGGACATATCATGGGAATAGAGAACCTAAAGACCTAGTCTTTACCTCCAAAATGTACTCGTGTCTGCAGAAGAATAAGGAAGCCATTGGAGTTGATGGCTCTGAATGTGTCATCTGGCTGGGCAGTTCTGTCATTCCGGAGTGCTTTCATCATAGCCTTGTGTGGCCTTTTAGTCTTGTGCTGCTTGGTGTCCATGCGTATGTGCGTATGCATGGCTTTGACTTGCCTTCTTAAAAAATCATGTATGTTCTTGGAAGTTACAAATAAGACCTTTAAAAATGACATCTTTAATCCTCCATTTCACAGATGAGGAGATGTGCCTTTGTAGGTTCAGGGACTGTTGTCATGTCAGACGATTAGTGGCAAAGCTGGGCAAGAGCCCGATCTCTGATTTCTAGTCCAACATTTTCTATCCAAGAAGACTGTTGAAAAATTTTCTGATTCCAGATACTTTTGACTAAGGTGTGACTCCTGGTTTCATAAAAAAATGAAATCTGGAAGTATTTCACTGGTAATCGCTGAAAATTTTACAGTTGAAGCCAGTGACAGTCCATCAGGTGCCCCCTGCGTGCTGAGGATGGCCTTGTGCTTTGTGGGCATGAAGGTGTCTCTGATATTGTTTCTCTCCTTAAAGACTGTGAGATGGAGTGATTTATGAAAACTTAACCTGACCCAAACTTTCTTTTTTCTTTCTGCACTCTTTTTTCTTTAGATCTTGTGCCTCATCCCCACTTTTTAAAAAAAATCATTTTTTTTCTTTTATTGAGAAATAGATGCCATCCATTGCTGTGTATACATTGCTAAGGTATACAGCATGAAGGTTTGATTTACATATGTGGTGAACTGATTACCATAGTAAGATTAGCTAGCATCTGTCGTCTCATATAGGCACAGTAAAAGGAAAGAAAAGAGAAGAAAGCTTTTCATGTTTGCTAGGATTTGCTCTCATATATCCTGTGACGGTGTTCAGTGACATCACCATGTTGTGCATTACAGCACTAGTGCTTTTGTTATCTCACAGCTGGAAGTTTGTACCTATTGACCACTTTCCTCCAGTCCCCTCTCCCCTCACCCTCCATCTCTGGTAATCACAGGTCTGATCTCTTTTTCTGTGAGTTCAGGTTTTTATTTTTTTTTTAAGATTCCTATATAGGTGAGATCATATAGTATTTGCCTTAGAGAGAGACTGACTTCACTTAGCATAATTCCTTCAAGGTTCACCTGAGTGGCAAATAAAACTTTTATCTTTTCATTTAGGGCTATTAGACAAACATATATTGATCTCTAATTATGTGCCGGGCATGGGTATTAAGGATGCAGAGTAAACCCTGGCCTCTAGGGGCATGCTGCCTGTGGGCTGGGGATCTGATGACAAGCCATCCAGTGCACATGCAGTGATTCTCAACCAGGCCAGTTCGGGTGCCACCCCTGCCTCCCCGCAAGCCAGGAGACATCAGGCAAGTCTGAAAACGTTTGTCACTGTCACAGCTTGGAGGGATCGGGGTGGTGGGGGTGGTGGTGGTGTACTGGGCATCCTGCTGAGTAGAGGCCAGAGATGCCACTCAACATCCTCCAGTCCACAGGACTGCTCTCATAGCAGAGAACCACATGTCTGACCCTAGTGTTGGCAGCGTCAAGGTTGAGAAACCCAGGGATAGGGTGCTAATTGCTATATTCAAAAGAGCTTCCATGTTTTTAGTGTCTTCTGTGCCTCGTACTGCCCTGTGGTAGAGGAGTTATCACTGGTACTTTGGTTTAGAGGTCTGAATTGAGTCCTGAGGACAGGTAAGGGAAGGAAGGGACAGGCACACTGAGCAGACGGGTTGGTGTGGACAACCTCCTGGAGGAGGTGACAGGAGCCCCTAGGGAACTGAAGGTTGTTGTTCATTATGGCTAGAAGTTGAGGGAGAGGTAAATCAAGAAAAAGAGGGTGTGGAAGAGCAGAGTGGAAGCCAGAGAATGAGGGCTTTGAATGCTGCACTACAGCATTTGGTCCTTATTTAAAGGCTGTAGGAAACCCAGGAGAGGTTTTAAGTTGCTGGTTACATGTTCAGATTTGTCTCTTGGAAGGGGAACTTCAGTGTTTCAAGGAGCATTGATTGGAAGGAGACAGCTAGAGCTACGGAGTTGATTTGGGGGCTGTTGCTGTCATCGAGTAAGAAATGAGTCACGGAAGTGACAGCGATGGGAGAATAGCTGAATTTCACAGATCTGAAGGGGCTCGGATCTATCGGGACGCTGGGGAAGGGAGGAACCAGAGTCAGGTCGTTGATTTCTGCCTTGTGGTGGCATAGACACAACAGGTGTTTTATCTTCCCTGAAGGGAGACATGCAGGTCTCTTCAACAGTAACTGCAACAGGCAGAGCCCTTGGGGAATGTCTGTCCTTCCCGTTGGCTCTGGATGGTGCAGCCGCTTGGGGTACAAAGAGTGAGCCTCCCATTCCAGCACCTCCAACCCACATGGTTGGAGAGAGGAGAGGGCCAGTGCAGTAACACCTTCTTATGGAAGGAAGGGAGAATGGAGACACTCAGTAGCCACGGTTTCACATCCTGCTGGAGTGGATAACAGGACCCCTTTTGGTTTTGCTTTGAGAGACTCTCCTGTCCATTGTCCTTTGTAGCTCATCTGGGTAGGTATATAATTCATGTCTCAGCTCACATGTCACCTCCTGGGAGAACTTTTCTCTGAGCTCTCAGTATAAAGTAGGCATCCAGGTTTTAATTGTTGTAGCTGTTGGCAGGGTGTGCATTATCTGCCATCATCTGGTTCCTTTACTTGTGTTAACTTTTCCTGCTCCTCTTAGCCTGAAATGTCAGGTACAAGGGTGCGAGGGACCTTGTCTGATGTGTTCACTTTGGATCCTTAATACGTGGAATAATATGTGGCTCCATATATTTTTTGAAATAATGAATAAATGAAGGAGAGAGGTATAGAATGCTGAGGGAGAAATAGGCTTTTAGTAAAAACATTTTTTGGTGGGGGAGAGGAAGATGAATTTGGTCTTGGGTATGATGCGTTTTTTGGAATGTTTAAGTACAGATGTCCAATAGGCCACTAAACATAAACCCAGGAAGGAGATTATAGTGAAGGCAGCTAGTGTTTCTCGAGCCCTTCCTTTGTGCCAGACTGTGTTTTAAGCACTTGGTATAGTGGAGCAGTGGATCTACAGAGGCAGAAGTTGAAGTGGGAAAAGCAGAGCGTGCATGAGGAGAAAGACAGGGACACGGTTCTGGGGAGACACCAGTGTATAAGAGGTGAGCAGAGAAAGAGGCTTCTCTCAGAGGAAGCAACCCAGAGGCAGGGGGACCCTGGGAGACTGTGGTATCTAGAAACCCAGGGAAGAAGGAGGAGAAATTACTGAATGTCTCTGAGGGATCTGAAGCGTGTCCACAGCCTTCGGCATCAAAGAAATGATGCTGGGAAGAGTTGTTTCTGGAAACCCCAGGGAAAGAGAGGTTGAGGGTAAAATCACTGCAGATGCTGATTGCAGCCATGAAAATAAAAGATGCTTACTCCTTGGAAGGAAAGTTATGACCAACCTAGAGAGCATATTAAAAAGCAGAGACATTACTTTGCCAACCAAGGTCCGTCTAGTCAAGGCTATGGTTTTTCCCGTGGTCATGTATGGATGTGAGAGTTGGACTGTGAAGAAAGCTGATCGCCGAAGAATTGATGCTTTTGAACTGTGGTGTTGGAAAAGACTCTTGAGAGTCCCTTGGACTGCAAGGAGATCTAACCAGTCCATTCTAAAGGAGACCAGTCCTGGGTGTTCATTGGAAGGACTGATGCTAAAGCTGAAACTCCAATACTTTGGCCACCTCATGCAACGAGTTGACTCACTGGAAAAGACTGATTCTGGGAGGGATTGGGGGCAGGAGGAGAAGGGGACGACAGAGAATGAGATGGCTGGATGGCATCACCGACTCGATGGACATGAGTTTGAGTGGACTCCGGGAGTTGGTGATGGACAGGGAGGCCTGGTGTGCTGTGATTCATGGGGTCTCAAAGAGTCGGACACGACTGAGCGACTGAACTGAACTGAATGGTGGGAATCCACCTACTAGTGGAGGAGACACTGGAAACTCCAGTTCAATCCCTGGGTCAGGAAGATCCCCTGAAGTAGGGAATGGCAGCCCACTCCAGTATTCTTGCCTGGAGAATCCCATGGGCAGAGGAGCCTGGTGGGCTGCAGTCCACGGGGTCGCAAAGGGGCCGACACAACTGAGCAGGCATGCACAGCAGTGGGAAAGGGCTCGCAGAGAGGTGGAATTTGAACATGCAGTCAAGGGAGAGATTGTTACTCATGGTTCCTGGGGAGGTGAGGGTTGATGGCAGCTGGAGTTGGGGAGGCATATCTTTTAGACGGTTTCTTTGTACTTCCCCCAAATGTTCTGGTTTTTCTTGTTCTGTCATTTTCCCAGTAGAACCTTACTGGATGCAATGTTGCCTGCTTGGTCAGGATCTGCTGGGGCCTACTGCCCACAGTTACTGACTCAACTGCCATCAGCCACGAGGGCAAAGGTTCTCCAGGGAGTTCCTTTACTATAAACTTCTTTGGCCAGGATCAGCTGTCATTTTTGTTATTTTTTAAGTTACTGTGACTTCACGTGGTTGCACTTTGATTCACTCTTACTCAACCTGGTTGCAGGAAAGCCATCTTTCATAGATAACGCAGGCTGTTGGCAGTTGAAATAGCTCAGTAATATCCAAAACTGGACATTTAATAGATTTAACTTTGTTTAAGAATTTAAAAATTTGCATAAACTAACTCCCCCCTTCCACCTCCTACCAAGGGATGGAAATTAGGTTTCCAATTGGAAAAGTAAAGACTGTGTTTTTATTTTTTAATTTCATTTATTTATTTATTTTGGGCTGTGTTGGGTCTTTGTTGCTGCACACAGGCTTTCTCTAGTTGTGAAGAGCAGTCTTCTCATTCTGGTGGCTTCTCTTGTTGCGGAGCATGGGCTCTGGGGCCTGTAGGTTTAGTTGTCCTGTGGTATGTGAAATCTTAGTTCCAGGGCCAGAGATCGAATTCATGTTGCCTGCCTTGGCAGGCATATTCTTAACCACTGGACCACCAGGGAAGTCCCAAGATAGTGTTTTTAGAATGCTCTGTTCAAATGTGAAGTATACCTTAGTTTTCTGATACAGTGATTCTAAAATGTTTTATCTTGCTTGAGGTTTTCTGAATTTCCATCTGACTTTAACATGCCTATAGGTAGTAGAGTGAACTAATATAGAAAATTAAGTATTTTTTTCTCTTTGTTGCTTTTGAAAGGAACATTTGACCATATGTCTACATTTGATAGATATAATTTATTTGAAAAGAGTTTTATCATAGATGTTGGAGCCTAAGAAGTCCTTTCTTTTGATAATCTGTTTAAAAAAGTGTGAACAAATTATATGATAGTATGAGAAATCTACAGGCATGGTTATCTGGAGGTGTTAGTACTAACCTTCCTGAGTTCGTAAAGAATCTGCCTGCAATGAGGGAGACCCCTGTTCAATTCCTGGGTCAGGAAGATCCGCTGGATAAGGGATAGGCTACCCACTCCAGTATTCTTGGGCTTCCTTTGTGGCACAGCTGGTAAAGAATCTGCCTGCAATGGGGGAGACCTGGGTTTGATTCCTGGGTTGGGAAGATTCCCTGGAGAAGGGAACGGCTACCGACTCCAGTATTCTGGCCTGGAGAATTCCATGGACTGTATAATCCATGGGGTTGCAAAGAGTCAGACACAACTGAGCGACTTTCACTTTAACACTAACCTAATTCATCAAAAGGAAGAGTTAATGCTGCCAGCAAAGTTAAGAGCATGTTTAGTGGAGATGTCTTAACCAGACATTTGATTCTTACTGAGACAAAGTGAAATGTAGATCCTGGAAGGACAGGGTGGGGAAGGATGCTTCAGAAGGAGAGGTGTAGTTGGATGAACTCACACGAGGTACTTGGATTTTCAGAAACACCATCGAGTATGTGATTGATACAAAGGCAGTGAGCTTCTTCAAAGATGAAACCTTTTGGTATTTCTCAGCTTTTTGTTGTGTGGACTTCTTTATACTCTTAAAATTCACTGAAGACTCCAAAGACCTTTTGTTTATAAAGATTATATTGATTTTTACTGTATTAGAAGTTAAAACTGAAAATTTTAACATATTAACTCATTTAAAAATACCAATAAGGGGAGCTCAACTGGGTGCTTTGTGATGACCTCCAGGGGTGGGTGGGGATTGGGGAGTGGAGGGAGGTCCATTAGGGAGGGGATATGTCTATATACATAGCTGACTTTTAAAAATCCATGTAAAAAACCAATAGGAAAATGGGGAAAATATCAATAAGAAAATTATTGATGCTTATGTAAATAGCTCATTTTTTATGAGAAATAACTATGTAAAAAGATTAAGAAAAATGGCATTGCTATGCAATTTCTCGAATCTCATTAATACCTGACTTAATCGAAGACAGCTAGATTCTCAAATCTGCTTCTGCATCCAGTCTGTCATTTGAAATATTGTACTTTAAATCATGAGTGAGTGAGAGTAAGAATTCTATCTTAGTATTTCTAAGAAAATAATTTTGAGCTCTTTGACCCCTGAAAGGGTTTCAGGCTTCCTGGGATGGAGGTGGGTTTGGCCCTAGACCATGACTTAGGAATCACTGAGCTACACGTTGCATTTCTTGAGTGTAGAGACCATTGCCTTGGTTTCCTTTTTTTCTGTTCTTTAGGGCCTAGTAAGATATTCTTTATGTTGACACCTCAGATGTATTTACTGACACAACTCACCGGTATAAAATTCCAGGGGAAGGAACCATCCGGTGAATCAGGACTGAGCTTCTGCTTCAGAATGCCTTTCCCTTTGATTAGTCATGCTGTAAGAGGACCCATCACCGTCGTTTAACTCGGCAGCCACAGAGGTGCCCCAGACTCTTTCCACTGTCTGATGAGTTTGTAGACCGGTTACACGTCAAGATGAGTAGTGTAGGGAAACAATATTCCTTTTTCCGCACAGCAAGTTCTAGGAAGTCTCGGAGGTTTCTGGGAGAAAGAAGCGAGAATTGTTTTCTAGAAACAGAATGGAAAAGTCGGTGGAAATCTTAGAGGGCCGTGCTGGCACATGGGATCCACTCTGCTCTCCAGGAAGAGAGAGCATATGCGTTCCTCCAGTTCGCATTTTCTGCACCAAGGCAGTGGCAGGTGGCCTGGAGAGTGAGTGGGAAGCCATAACCAACGCTCTGAGTAACAGTGTTGCCATTTGCCAAGTGTTATGTTACTATTCTCCAAGCCTCCAGTAGAAATATGCAAACTTAGGCTGAAAAATATGCATACTGTTAGTGTTAAGTTTTCAGACTTTTGAAAAAATATAGGTAAACAATATCAAAAGGTATCTTTAAAGTCATGTGGCAAATTTTGCATAAAACAAATACCTGTACAACTTACAGAGTTTGTATTGGAGCAAGTTTATGGATCAGCTACTTCAGGACATATCTTCACACATATAGTAGCATAAACATAGTTGCTTTTGCATTTGACTTGCAAAGAAATGAAAGCAAAAGCATTTTAAAACAGCATGATTTTGTCTGCTTTATCTGAATGAGTTGCTGGCATTTTCTAACTGCTTGCCTCTTGGGTGCATAAGTCATCGTGGTTCATTCTAATTAATAGTCTCTGAACTTCTTTCCCTGTCCTTTTCTTCCGGGCCGTTTATCGCTGCCTTTAGCGCTTCAGCATGGAAGGGATCTCAAATGTCATTCAGAATGGCCTCCGCCACACCTTTGGAAATTCAGGTGGAGAGAAACAGGTGCTCAGTTATCCTTATTTTCCTCATTCTCTGCTTTTTCATTCGCTGTGTAAGTTAAGGTCCTGAAAGCTGGCAGTCTTACTAATTTACTAAGACTATTGCTTAAAAGAGAGAAATGAAAGTTCATTATATTTACAGCCTTGATAAAGCATAGTATTTCCCTTTAAGAAGAAGCATTTTTCAAATTGGACAATAAATGCATTCTTAATACATGTTTTAGAGCTCTATTTTTCACTCTTACTTTTCAACAAGTAGATATGAATGTGTTGATTTAATGAATTGCATGCATAGAATATATAGTTGTGAAAATAGCTAAACTAGAATATGCTACTGTAACTATGAACGTTTAAGAAACAAGATCTCATCTGGGAGGAAAGAAAGCCAGATGTTGGTATCATTTAGACTATAGTTCTAGGTCAAACTGTTTAGAATTTACCTACTTTTAAATGAAATTCATGTGTTTTTAAGATGATCATGTGGCCAGTCAACTCCATTGTCCCCTGAATGAGGCATGAGAAATTATTAGTATAAAATCACACATGGATATAATATATAGTAAAATGTGTAATGTTATTTATAGTGTTAGTTATATTAACTTTTTTTAAAAATATAACGACTTAAGGAATGTCATGAGCATAGGAAACACATCTATATTGAGTGTGCTTAGTACTACCTTTCACAATTGAAACCTTCACATTAAAAAGAAAACTCTACTTCTTAAGTGAAGATTGGGAAAGTATGCAGAGTATATGTAACTTGTAGGCAGTTTATCAGAGTAAGGCATTTGAGTCTAGGCTTTTACTGCAGATAGTTCTGTTTTGCTCAGGAAGAGAAATAATCGACTTTAAATAATTCCTCACGCTGACATTTGCAACTCAGAAGTGGGATCCCTTAAGGGATGGTTGGTTTTTTCTTTTTCTAATTCTCATGCCTCTCACCTCTCTCAAACCCACAAAATGGCAGAATATACCTTCCAAACTGACCCAGCGTGTGGGAGTGGGGCAGGAAGACTGAAAGTGTGGTCAGACAGCATGCCTGCCAACATGTGGCTTCCTGGTCCTCCCTCAAGTGGCCTGACATGCATGCTATTAGTGATGCCCCAGGAGGGCATGTTTCTGGCTTCCTGTGTATCCTTTACAAAGAAACGTTTTCGGGTATACAACTGGGCATCATGGAGAGGCCTACACCAAAAAGATGGTGGAAATTAAGTTTATTAAATATTGACTAATTAATTATAAGCAGTTATTGTTAAGCAGTTCTATTTTGTTTTTTGATTATGCGTGGGATAAAATTGCTCAAAGATGATTAGGAATAGAGCTGAGAGTCAGGACTGGGGCTAAATAATGGGTGCACCTGGAGATTCCAAGTTAAACAAACTAGTAGATCTGTAGATAAACACATGCAAAATACATTGAGCTATACATTTTTTTTGGTGGAGTGGTCAGAAGCGAATCTGGACAGTAATTTTTAGATTATGCTTTCATGGGACATAGTTACAGAACATTAGTGATACTTGTGAGCCTTGTATTAGTGAACCAGATAGTTTGTCTCGATATCAGACATGAATTTTCATTATTCATTAGGCCCATCTCTCCTTTCACTTTTCTCCTTTCCTTTAATACCTTCATGCATTTATAACTACTTACACAATAATTTAAAATAACAGTAATACATCTCTAAAATTACTTGAGTTTTTCTTTTTTAGCTTTTGGAGAAAGCTGGAATGTGTTTTTAAAATTGTCAAGCTACCCATGTGACTATATTGTTCAAACAGGAAAAAATGGTCTGAAACAGAATCCTGTAACTGCTGGGAACTATTTTGTTATGCAGAATGGTTATGTATTTGCGTTTAAATTACCATTTCAAAAATGTGTTGAAATATGCAAGGAGAATGTTAGATAAGACTTCACTTTAACAATGAACAAATTGGGCAGATCACCCTCCCACACCTCCTTCTGTGAAATTTTCAGTAACTGATAGGAGAAAAAGTAGATATTTATGTAAACAATGGGCTTGTATGAAGTAGAGGTGGGCAAGAAAAATGAGCTCTGGCTGAGATAGTAAGATACCTGCGTTCATTGTTAAAGTGGCTCATGTTTCATGTTATAAAACAAACCTTCTAGTAACTGTATCACATTTTTACAGAGAAGGGAATGCAGATTCAAGTGACTTTTTTTTTAACTTGGCAGTACTTGACAACAGTCATTCCTTATGAGAAAAAAAATGGACCGCCATCTGTTGAAGATCTTCAGATATTAACAAAAAGTAAGCAAAGATGAAATTAAACTGTTACCTTATTTATTTTTGCTGATTCTGAACACTTATTTTAATTGTTGCTGTTGTTTTATTTTGTCAATTTAGGGTAGCGTATGATGAATCTCATCATTTACTCTTTCGAGAAGGAAAATGTAAATAGCTGTGACATCAAATCCAACTCTCACTCTAGAGCTGATTTGTATTTTTCCTGTTTTTCTTAACTTTTGAAACATTTATAAGCTGAACTTTTTGTGGAAAAAAATGTAACTTAATTTTCCATCACCTATGGTATATTTAAGAATATTCAGTAAAATAAAGTGCTTCATGGATCTTATATTAATATGACTGACAGTATCTCAGTAGGAAAGACTTAGAAGTGCAGCCTAAAACACTTCTTTCTTAGGAATGCAGAGACGAAGGTAGGTAGTTACAGGTAGAAAATAAATTGATAATAATAGTTTAAGTACTTATTCACTAAGCAAGCATTTACTGAAGGCCTACCCTAGGCCATGCTGTTCTGGGCACTTGGGATACTTCAGTGAACAAAGCAGACAAAAAATACTCCACCTTCAGTGGGCTTGCATGTTAAGATAATTTTTTAGACTTAAGAGACATTCAATATAATGTGTGTCTATAACAGCTATAAATGAGCCGTAAATTCTGGTTCTGTTCCTGTTATTTACAGGCATTTCTGTTGGTCACAGGGAAAAATCAGGATAAACATATTTGCTCTATTTATCTCATAGTAAATAGATTAATCTGTGTATAATTTGGTACAAGTCAATCACTTGGCCTTGTTTTTCTTGAAAGGATTGAATTTGCTCACCTGTTAAGTTTCTTTCTAATCATAAATGTTTGTGGTGACTGTAAAGAGGGAGCCATATGAGAGAACATCACATGAGTGGATATTAATGATGATCTGGATTTTGGAACTTGGGGCTATGGAGGCATAGGTAGAGGGAGCTTGAGGAAAGAAGTGTATTATTTGCAAGCAGCCTGCCTGCTAACTGGAAGCTTTTTCTTTTTTTAGAATTAATTTTTTATTGGAATTTTAGGATTGACATATTCTTTCCTTTGAACAAAACTTCAAAACATTTCAAGCCTATGTGATGCCAGTCTGTCTAAAAGAATTCACAGATTAAATGGGCAGCCAGTCCTCTGTTTCAGGAGGAAGTTACGACTGTCCAAGGCCACATAGCAGGGACTCGCTGGTGGTCCAGTGGTTAAGACTGTGCTTCCACTAGGAGAGTGGCTAATTAGAGCCACCTCTTGTAATTCCCAGTCCACCGTGCTTTTTAATAATGCTGGCTTTTGGTGTGTGATTTTATGTAGAACTGAAAATAAATCTAAAATATGATTGAAAACAGAAATACTGAACATAAGTATTTCTCTAAGAAGGCAACAGAAATACTGCCCAGAAGCCAGGAACTACTGAGGAATCTCAGCTTCTCAGAACAAGGACAAGCACATACTTGGCCAAACCAAAGTCCTCAGAATTCCCACACCAAAATGCCCTAGGCACAGAGTCTTAGGTGATGTCTTTGTAGACTGACAACTTGGAATTTGGGGTGAGTGAGTGTATATACAGTGTGTGAATGAGTATCCACGTTAATATCACTATATATTATATCAAGAAAGTAAGTGGAAGGATGACCTTTACTATGAATGGTTAAAGAGTTTGTCTCCTGAAAATTCTGGGGAGGATCTGAGCCTCTGCCATTCCTACCTGTAGATATAATGGAGGGGAAGCCCTGTGGAGACAGTCTGTGTTTAGATACCTAGCCTTCCTCATAAAAGCTGTTGGAGGTGCAAGAATAGTTGTAATAAGAATTAGAACATTGTTAGTTATGATGGTAATGATGGTAATGCTTACATAGTTTGTATTATGTGCCAGACACTACTTTAAGCCCTTCACGTCTAAATTGGTAACTTCATACTCACAATAACCCTGGGAGACAAGTCTAATGATTATTCTCACTTCACAGAGGAGGAACTGGGTGGTTAAGTCTCTTGCTCACAGTCCCACTGCTAGGAAGTGGCCGAGCCAGGCTTTAAACCCAGGAAGGCTGGCCTGACAGTTGCACTGGGTTGTCTTGTCATACATCTGGGGGAGAACAGTGGGGATGCTCTGGAGAGTTTGAGTTGGCAGTCACTGTGACAGGACAGTATTCTTTGTGGGTTTATCTGAACCCAGGTAGTTTAGATGCTTTTTAACCACCATAATAGTATCTGTGTCTTCTATTATGTCTTTGCTTAGAGATCAAATTGTCAAGGATTCTCTTCAGAATGAGGCTGACTCACCCAGGTCCCTCTGCCATTTTAAGGAGCAGGCAGCCTGGCAGGGTGCTGGCTTTATGGAAGTCTGTTCTTCATTTTATTCTTTTCTTTAAAAGTTTCTGAGAAGGCTGACAGATAATGCTCCTTGGAGAGTGCAACTAACTTTTCATTTTTCTAAGAGTTTCTCCAGCTCATGAGACCTCAGCACTGAGGTTCTCCTTCCCAGAGCTCATAGAAGTGCACGTTTTGGTAACTTGCTTGCCAGTATTTATGAAGACAAAACTGAGCCTCTGTGTAATAAACCCAGTTCCTCTTTCCTGTCTCACTGTTTAGAAATTTTAAATCAAGGAAATAGCTCTCAGGTAGCTGTAATATTCTTACCTGAATGAGGACTTACTCAGCTATAATAAATTCTTGTCCATTTGCACTTGTAGTCTTTCATCCAGAAGATAATCAATTTGCATGAATTGGTTATACCGTGTAATTAAGACTATCATTAGAATGATAGAGATTGTCTGAATTTGAAATCATTGTTTTCTTTCTCGTTTTATTTTTATAGTTCTTCGTGCCATGAAAGAGGATAGTGAAAAAGTTCCAAGTTTGTTAACAGATTATATACTGAAAGGTGAGGTTTTTTTTTCTTGTTTTTTTTTTTAATTTTTATTTCGTATTGTGGTAAAAAGGTAAGTTTTAGAATAGTGTATGTGTGGTAGTTGGGAAGTTTTGATTAGTCAATAAATGTATTATATTGCTAATAGATTAAAAAGTAACTTCTAAACGTACAACTTTTCTTTATTGTGTTTTGCAGCATGAGGATAGATATGTAACTTACTTATGCTCCCAACATAATAAAGCATGGTTATATAAAATTTAGTTTTTATTTGAGGTCCTGGGCTGTAAATAATTTTCACAGCTAAATTATAAACCTCGAGGAAGGCAGTAGAGGAAATATTATGGAGATACTGCCATAATTATGTGAGTGTTGGGTGCTGACACTGGGAGGGTTTGAAAGGTGGCCTCTGCCATCTCGGGGACAACAGGAGGAGGACAGAGAAAGCAGGAACACTCAGATCAGTTAGCCATCTCAAAGCGACTATGGACGGGCTTGGGTAAGGGACAGGGAGAGTAGGGAAAGAGAAAAAGAATGGATGTACAGAGACTGAGGGCAGTGAAGAACGAGCCGCAGATTTTGCGAGCAGGATCAGGATCGCACAGGGCGGGAACAGTGATGACGCAGAGAAGGCTGTTTGAGGCTTTAGTGACATCACCTACTTTGCTGAGGAAAAAACAAAATTTGGATAATAGAGTGACTGAAGATCTTACTTAATTCTAGGCAAAACTAATACTTTTAAATAAAATTATTTCTTTGAAAGGGCTGGTTTTTCAGGTAACATTCTCAGGTCTCATAGGATGCATCCTGTAGTGCTTGGTCCACGTTGGAGAGCAGTCCTCTCCTCTGGTCACACTTTTCTTCTTTGTGTTCTCACTCTTCTCCATCAGGAGTTGCTAACTGAACAGGAGTTTGGGATTTGTGAGATGTTCAGTAACTCAGATGGGACTGTTCCTCAATCGTAGCTTGATATAGGAGGAACTAGCACAAAGTGGATAGCACATACGTATCACGGGTTAACGGGGGTTTAGGAAAGACTAAACGGACATGAAGACTCTTGAGAGTCCCTTGGACTGCAAGGAGATCCAACCAGTCCATTCTAAAGGAGATCAATCCTGGGTGTTCATTGGAAGGACTGATGCTAAAGCTGAAACTGCAATACTTTGGCCACCTCACGCGACGAGTTGACTCACTGGAAAAGACTCTGATGCTGGGAGGGATTGGGGGCGGGAGGAGAAGGGGACGACAGAGAATGAGATGGCTGGATGGCATCACCGACTCAATGGACATGAGTTTGAGTGAACTCGGGGAGTTGGTGATGGACAGGGAGGCCTGGCGTGCTCTGGTTCATGGGGTCGCAAAGAGTCGGACACGACTGAGCGACTGAACTGAACTGAAACTGACATGATCTTTTTTTAAGTAAGCTGTGTTTTCTGATGGAGGGCTTTCTCCTTCCTATTACAGTCTCAATTTTCTGAAAACAAAAACCTGACATCTCTGTTTGCTTTTGTGTTGTGCTAGCACTGGTATGAAAGCTGGATTGTTCTGAGGTTTGTTCTTTAAGGATGTGAATCAGGAATGAGATGCACATAAAGACCATGTCTTCAGTTTCAGCTGGAGTGGGTTGCCAGGGTACCGCCGTAAGAGCCAGGGATAGACGGAGCTTCCCACACAGTCTCTAGCTATTTTATCATCAGACTTCACGGGAGAATTGTATGACCCAGAGAGCAGAGTGCTCTTGGGGGGGTGGGAAGTGATTTTTACTTTTTTCCCTGAAAAGCCAGGACTGTAACTGTGACCCTGCCCTGCCTCAAGCTTTCCCTCCGCCCCACTGCCCTGTCCCGGGGAACCAGCTGCCCGCCTTACCTGCCAGCCCACCTCTAGGTAAACTGTCCAGCCGCTGATAAGCTGCTTGTTTTTTATGTGTTGTGGTCTTGTCTTGGCTTTGTATTGTGAAGACTGAGTGGAAAAGAAGCTGGGGTTCAGACTAAGGAGTGACTCTATGGCCCAAGGAAGTGAAGAGGGGAGTAACTCACTCAGAGGTGTTCACTTGCTTGGGAAGGTGAGGATGGAAGGGGATTCAAAATGCTCTTTTCCACCCATTCTGGAAATCCACAGCCAGTTAGGGATTTCTCTTCCTAGACGATCAGTAGAACACTGTACTTGGGAAGGGGGTATTGTTCAAGGGAGAACTCTTCATCCCCTTTCTTGGTGCAACTTTCTCCTTGTTTTTAACGCTGGTGACTATGGCTTGCGTGTGTGTGTGTGCGTGCATGTGTATCTGTGTGTGTTAGTCGCTTGGTCGTGTCTGACTCTTTGCGACCCCATGGACTGTAGCCCACCAGGCGCCTCTGTCCATGGGGATTCTCCATGCAAGAATACTGGAGTGGGTTGCCATGCCCTCCTCCAGGGGATCTTCCTGACCCTGGGATCAAACCCATGTCTCTTATGTCCCCTGTATTGGCAGGTGGGTTCTTTACCCATAGCCACCTGGGAAGCCCAGCTGCCTACATATACCGCCTGAGTTTCAATGCGAAGGTGGGAAGTGAAAGAAGGTAGAAAAGTGGCCTCATTTGAGCTAAGATGGGGTGGATGCTGCATGGGCTATTCAGCTTCTCTTTCTCACCACTGCTTAATCACGCCACCGCAGCCTGCTCTATCCCAGCCCTCTACAGCTGTACCGAAGGCCAGTGTAGCTCTGGCTGCCACTGTGCTGATCCAAGATAGGAAGAAAGTGGTGTGCAGAAACTTGCTTCCTTCTTTGACTTCACCAGTGAGCCAGCCGTCTGCAGTGTTACAAGCCTCCAACAGGCTGTTATAGGTTTGTATCTCTAAGTGCTACCCTGAGAGACATGACCTCTTGGCATCTCATTTCTGGACAGTTCTAATCAGTGTGTCTTGAGAAAACTTTTTGTTGTTGCGAACAGCCTTTTATACCTTTAAAAAAAATGCTACTATAGATCCGTATTAATGTTTAGTTTCCATTGTTTAATGGTGTTTTTTATATACATATAGAATGTATATAAAATGCATATACATATAAATGTATAAAAATATATATATACATCTTATGTAATGGATACAAACTGCATTTCTATTCAAAAGTTTTTTTTTCTTTTTTCTTCCTCTAGTTCTGTGTCCTACATAGGGCAGCATCACTTCAGGAACAGCTTTATCCTTCGTGGGCAACAAGCTACAATTCCTATAGCATTATTCTGAGAGCTGGCTACTATTACCTTCCTGCTATTGGAAACTCAGGATACTTGAACTTGGGTTTGTGATTCAGTATTACTAGATCATGCCTTCTCTAATTCTTTGTATCTTGAACTGAAAGAACCATGGCACTATTTTGAATTCTAGAGTTTTTTGTTTGTTAAATACTAACAATTATGAACTCTTCTCCGGCTCTGTAGAATAAGGGGGAGTGATGTTCACTGTGCACATGCAGCTGTATTTTTCATTAATGGACAGTACGGCTGAGTTTTTACGGCTTTCTAGATCTAAACTGCACTCACTCAAGAACTAGATTAAAGCATTGAGAGATTTATACTATAGCTGTTCTTTGGTAATGGCGAGAACCAACACTGATTTTTTTTTTTTTTTTAATAAGAGAACTGTCAGTATAAACGTTACCTACCAGTATTGTCCAGAGAGACTGAAACTTGGGGTTTCTGGAAGAAGGGAAACCAGAATATACATTATCTTGGCTTAATACTTTGTCAAAATCAAAACATCTGGAGATGGTCGATGTTAGGGCTTGCTGCGTGTCTCACTATTGTTCAAATTTTAAGCATTAAGATGATATTCACTTTCAGAATCTTGTTTAACTTTAGAGGTTTCCATGTTTCATTTCACATGTCTGTGAAGAAGTGTCCTTAAAAGGAATTGCTATCTTTTAAGGTGCTTAAACCATATGCCGTAGCAGTGCCCGTTCCATGTTACTATTGTATTTTATTCATGCCTGTGTTTTCCTAAAGCACTAATTTTAGGAACAGCTACTCATGGATCCATCCCTAGTCATGAAACACCTTTGCCAGTTCCAATCAAGTCAATTCCATTTAATAAATGTTGGAAAAAAAGTAGCATATGTTTGAGAGTTTTTTGTTTTTTTTTTAAACTTTTCTTCTCTTAACCATGCTGGAGTCCTCCCCTTGCTATTCCACACACTGTCTTATTACAGAGTGTGAGCTGGTGAAATCTTGATTAGCCTCATGCTAAGTGGGGTGGTGGGGGAGAGAGGCATTTTTCAGATAGCGATAAAGTACTGTAGAGTGACAGAAGTCTCGTCTTTTCCTGGGTCTGTGAAACATTCTTGACAGCTTCTTCCCATCACCAACATGAATGTAAGCAGAGTCTAGTTACCCATCGGACTTTTCAGATCCCACTTCAAACATCTGTTGAGCCCACTGTGTTCCTCACTCTGCTCAGTAACTGGGACATGAAGATGGAAACAGGTCAGTTTGGAGTTTGATGCCAGCATGGCATTTCAGCCTTTCTCTAGGCTACGTGGAAGTGGAGATGGTTCCTTGTTTTATTCATGTCTTGATAGTCAATATATGAACAATTTGTCCCATGCCCTTGAATTGATGAAGATTTAGAATATTAATAAGTGAAGCTAATCTGAATTTGTAAAAACTGTCTTATACAAGAGGGCATACTAAGGAGCAAAAGAGCTGTCTTCTGAAGCCACTCAACAACAGTCTGTGTATAGTTCCTTAAGTTGATGCATCTGAACTGTATGAAAAGAATGCTATTTTCTCCGGTCGATTCCAAGTCTCTTTATAATGAGGGCTCCCTGATTTTGCTTGGTAACCTCATTCCTCAGCAGTAAACCTACGGTTTCCCACTGCAGCCCTTTTCCTACACATGATGAATGACACTGATCATGAGATGGGCATGTTTGACTGGTGACTGACAACAGGTAGGTTTTAAATTTCCCTCATAGCAGTCTCCCTGGGTTGTACACTTGGCGGTGGGCATTGGGGTCGGGGGAGGCCCCTTTTTTGTCTCACAAGGATTCCTTGGGAAAGGCCTGCCTACTGAGCAAAGCACTGGGGCTGTTTGTGATGCTGGAGATTCATGGAACTGTCAACCTTAAAAGGATGAGTCATCTTTCACATCTCAGACAGAATCTTTCTGAAAGCGACATCACGTGATTTGGATTCAAAGTGTTTATTTGCTGCCAAGAATCAAGTTGCAGGTAATCCTCTTACAGCCTTTTTTTTTGAAGAAAACAAACTGTAGAACTGCAGTGCACTCCAAGTGCCATATATCTATTTTATTCTTCAGGAAATTATATTTTTCTTTTACAGAGCACAACAGGAACCAAAGTAAAAGAGTAACAGATACAGCACTCAGGATAAATCAAATCTTTAAAATAATAATAAAAAATTTACACCTTGTCCTATATCCTGTTAGTATTTTCATAATATGGCCATGATTGAAAAAACAAAAAGCAAGCATTTACAATTTTTTGATAGACTTTTTATGCCAGGAATGGTTAATTGTCAACAAAAATTTATACTAATCAGGCTGATGTAAATCTATTTTGGTAGCATATCATTAACAAATTTATTTTGGAGATAGATAAAAATATTGCCCCTTGATAATAAATCATTTTTTTTCTTTGATGCAAACAGCTAGAACACCTTTTTCTTTTCCTTTTTTTTTTTGATATTCTAAGACAAAAGAAATGGTTAATCTTCAGATTAATAAATTAGGTCATTATAATAATAAATTAATTTTTTTTAAAGTTCAGCAACCTCTGTCCAAGTATTTACAACAATACTTGAAAGTTCCTTTACAAAACAGAACACGTTTTCTTTTCACATTAAGCATACTGGGTATCTGTGTCTTTCACAACAAGCATTTTTAAAAGAAAAAAAAAAAAATCAATGCAACAAATGGGTAATTAGTATAAAAGTGCTAAGAGCTGTTTGAAAAGTTTAACACTATAGTATACAGTCAGTTATATCTGAGGCAAACTACAACAGACTTCCAGCTTATTATGGACAATATTCCAGTAGTTGTTTCAAACAGTTGTTTGAAAGAAGAAAAAAATCCAGGAGCTGATTAGTGATGCAGCTAAAACTGCCATCGATGTCTCTGGCCAGTGAGTGAATTGAAAACCGAAAGCAAATCCAAATGAGGAGGAATTTAATAAAGGAATACCTTCTCCATGGCAGGTGTGGGGCTGACTGCTCAAGGCGTGTGCATACACACACATACACTCACACTCACACACACATTTCTCTTCCCAATTAAACTGCAGGTAGAATGAGATTTTGTGTTAATCAAAAATTTGTGATGGAATGCCTGTTTGTTTTTGTTCTGGTTAAAATCTCATAAAAATACATTCAACAGGAAAACATAAAATTGTATGTGTATAAATATATATGCATATATATATTATATACACATGCACACAAATACTTTTGTTTTTCTGAAGCATAAGAGTTACATAAATATTCCTATAATTGCTAGAGTTTAGAGGCATAATTTTTTTTTTTGAGCTTCAACCAAGGTGCTTGAATAATATACAATTAAAATGAAGTAGTTTCTATTTTGTAGATTCAGTATATAGTAAGGAAAAAAAAATATCCCCAAACAGTCTTTTTTTAAAAACAAAGTTTCTTTTTAAGCTAGAGCTTCAAGGAAAACTATGAACAACCAACAACAGAACAGAAGAAAGCACAACAAACAAGTGTAGCCCTGGAAATGCCTGGTGACCTCACCCTCTCCTCCTTCCTGCCACGTGGCCGTCAGAAAGCTCCAGTGCTCACTTCAAGAAACGACTCGGGTCCTGATCATCTGCTGACTCTGCTAGGAACTGGCTGATTGGCTCGGAAGAAAAAAGAAAGCAGCAAAAAGTATAACTGTGTAGATCCTTAATCACCCGCATTAGAGAAACGTGGCTACCCCATGTCTCCTGCTTCCTCACCGCCTACTGCAGCTGTGACTGTATAGAAAAGAAGCATGTGGCTTGAGGCCTGGGATGGCTATCAAAAGGGTCTGGTGCTCTTGTCTGGTAGTCTAAGGTGGTTACAGGCAGAAGGATCGCAAGGCCTGTTTTCCTGCTCGCTCAGGCCTGAGCTTTGCAGTCTTCCGAGCAACAGGAAAAGATATCCTCTGGGCCACTGGACTGGACTTCTCCCCGAGCCGAGCTGACCAACTGTGTCTTTCCACCACCACCCCCCTCCCACCCATTCTCCCCAACCAAACTCACTGTCCCCGCCCCCAAGTTTCTACAGCTATATTACAAGCAAATACATCTTAGCAACTTTGAAACCTTTGGTTCTAAGACACCACTTGGTCAGTGATCTTGAGGAGGAGTGGGAATGCTTGCTCTGAGTGCCGCCACTGACAGAGCCCAGCCCAGGAAGTCCTCAGCGCTGTACATCAAGTCACAATCCAATACAATCCACTAAGCAAGTGCACGAATTCGAGTTTACTTTTTAAAAAGCAGACTGAGTCATTTTTCTGTCTTTCGGAACCTCGCTGGCGCCACCTAGCTTCACACCGTTTGGTAGAAATTGTCTGCCTGTAGGTGGTTCTGTTTCTGCATGCTGTAGAAGCCACTGAATCTTGCATCTGGTTCCGCGATTCTCAGCATTCTCTGGGAACCGTCCACCTGGACCCGGGTTCCTTTCTTGCAGTCCACAGACACTAGCTGATTATTTAAAGAAGAAGGCTATTTCATAGGAGGAGAGGGGAAAGAAAACCATAAAGAATTAGCTGCTTTATGTATCTTGAATCTACAGATATCTAGGCCTCACTCAAGTGAGATGACAGCATCACAGCACATGGATGAGCGGACTACATGGGGTAACAGCCTGTTCTGGAGCCAACTATACTCTTTGGGGTGGAGGTGGGGGGGGGCATGCTGCATAGCACACGGGATCTTAGTTCCCTGATTAGGGATTGAACCTGTGCTTCCTGTAGTGGAAACAGAGAACTTTAACCACTGAACTGCTGCTGAAGTCCTACCGACTATACTGGGATACTGAAAAACTGTGTTTAAAGGCAAAATGCCAATAAATTATGTCTCCAATAAACAAGGAGGAGATAATAACTGAGAAAATACCGAAGTGACATAATTATTTTCAAATTCTTGAAGTACAGATCAGTCCTTAAGAGAGTTGAAGGATGAATGGAAGGTATCAGGTAGGCAGCTGTTGAGATAAATGGACCATTTCGATTCACTCAGGCTGTGGAATGAGCATCCCAGTTTGGGCCAGACCCTCTCTCCAGCCATAGCTTTCCCCAGCTCTGCAGCTGAGGACTGTCCTCTATAGCCTTGTATCCCAACCCAGCACGTGCTCAGCCCAGAGGCAATTTGCATATTTGTTGGAAAAAATCGGAGGCAGGCTATTCCATCTGATAAGTTTTCTGTGAAAGGGTTATCTGGATGATAAAATGGCTGTTTTCAATTCTTAAGGTTGTATGACTTTTTTTCTTGAGTAAATGAATTACTTCCTACTTTTTAAAACAGGCAGATAGAAGCCCTTTGTATCGACAGCAAATACATGTTCTTTCTGCAATACGAAATCTGGCTTTCTCCACCCTGCCTGGTATTATTTCACACAATGTCTCCGTCTTCTCCTCTCTGCTTGCCTTTGCCATGGTTCCCTGTCCTTTGGACCTCTGTGCATCTTCATGAGCTTCCAGCTCTCCTTCCCTCTTCTGAGTGTTACCTTCTACCCTTGTGACTGATCTTTCCTCTCCCAATTCTATGTTGATAGATGATTGAGAAATACCAAGTGAATCATCTAAGTTTTAATCTCTAATACAAACAACAATCACTTAAACAATACCCCTGGGTTGACTCCTATTTGAAAACTTTAAATTCAGGACACTGGACCTGTGAAAAAGGTCGGGTTCGTTAACCGATGGATGATGGAGAATTCATTCAGTGACTGATCAAGCCCCAGGCAAGTACTGTATATCTGATCACTATAGCCTGATGTACATTTGAGGCCATGAAGAGCAAAGTAAAATTCGGCTGGTAGAGCAGATATCCAGCAATTAAGGAAACACAAGCATGGAGGCTTTCCTAGTTTGATTGTTTAAGAGGTTGAAACTTTGTCAGGACAATACCTTAGTTGGTGTTCGATACCAGCAAAGCAGTGGTATCCACTGTTTCTTCTGATTGATGAACAGGAATGCTATTATGATAGAGAGGCCTATTATTATGGGAACCACAACCGAGGCAATGGAGTCCACCGAAGAATCTTCTGAGTTCAGCCTGGTATTATCTCTGTAATCTATCTGGGGGTGACCCATGTCTAGGAGAAAAAAAAAAATTACAAGCATTTATTACCTAAACCAGAATTTTTAAGGATTATCTTAATTACACTGCAAACAGAGATCAGTGGCTTGGTTTTATTGCTTCCCAGTACTTTAAGGCTGAAACATGATTAAAGTCTAATGTGGATCCAAAGAGCTCTTATGAAAGGGCAGAGCTCTTAGGATGGATGTAAAAAAGGAAATATTAGAAGGTTTAATAACTGGGCAGGATGATACTGATTCTAGCTAGTCAAAATAAGATTCTTATGTAGACTTTAAAAATGACTAAAAAATATTTTGATTAATGTTAACCTTTATGGTCCTTCTGAGATTCTGAAACAGAAACATCAGTTTTCCTCCCTGCTTATTTATACTCGCAAACAGGAGGCGAGGACAAAGTACATGCTTCTACTTAGTAGTGTAACAGATAAGACTAATCAGTAGTGCACTAGTGAAAACCAAGCCAGGATCAAAAGCTTGGTCTGTTGGTTGATATTTCAGTTTACTGAGCTCTAAGCAAAAATGCCTTACCTTTCATAAACTTAATGAAAATTCACTGGGCCTGTTAAATCATTTTCCTGTATAAGGGACATTGAATTTTGCTTTTATAAATGATGGGTCTTTTTGTTCTTTTAAATTACCATTCTTTAAGAAAGGTAAATATACATCAATCAAGAGCACTCTGAAAATGTCCTTATTTTGTTTTAAGTAAACCACTGTAGTCAGGATCAGTTAGTGAAAGACCAGGTTAGTGAAAGATGCAGAACACATACAATCAAAAGGACCTGATTTTGAACTGTTTTGGAGACTCAGCTCATCAAGCAGCACAGCTTTGTGATCTTAATGCTGTCTTTAATTTAAAACTGAGATTTTTATTAATATACTTCTATGTGTTTGTGGGGGGATGGAAAGAAGAGACCCTTCCTAGTCATTTTAGCCACCATAGATGATAATACTTTATTTTATTGGAGAAGGAAATGGCAACCCACTCCAGTATTCTTGCCTGGAAAATCCCATGGATGGAGGAACCTGGTGGGCTACAGTCCATGGGCTCGCAAAGAGTCGGAGATGACTGAGCGATTATAGGAGGTGGGAACAAGCAAATGTATTTGTCAGCATCAAAAAAAATGCAAAAAAGATAAAACATTCTATTGATGAATTCAGGGTGCAAATATACAATGAAGAATGAACGTGTAGCTTCCCACAATATAAATGATATTGGAAGTGTTTTTAGGAATATATGACATATAAGAAGATTATAAAATAAATTGAGGCTTCGGGAAAGAAAAATGAAGCTTCAATTGAGATCTGTTAAAAAAAAAAATTTAGTCTTTAAATTGTTTTACGGCCTAAAAGCAGGCCATAAAATTTAGCTTTAAGCTTTCTAGCAGCCAAAGCAAAAATGGAAACAAGCATCATCAGTAAGATTCACATTGTCTTTAAGATGAAAACAACGCAGTTGCTTAGGAGAAGCATAGATTTCCTTGGTACCAACACACGAGACCCCTACGGGTCTTTATAACACAACTACTCTGTAACTCAGAGTCCTCAATAAATAAGGGCTATTCTTGTGGCCAAAACTCAGCACTCAAAGCAGCATGTGGCACGGAGCAGGCACTGATATTTACTGACTGAATGACTGTACACATAATGCGAAAGCGCCACTCAGTCAGCAGTTATATAAGGAGTCAAAACATGGGTCCAGGAATTTGGCACTCTGGTCATCTGGCTTGATCCAAGCATAACACTTACACAACATCTAAAGTAAGCAATCATTAATCTCTCAAGCAATGAATTAATTTCTTCCAAAAGAAATAACAAAAACTGTCTTAACAATGATTTTGAAAATGTCCTTGGAGTAGACAGGAGGCAGTACTGAGTCATGGCTAAGAGCAAGCTTATACATTTTGATCAAGAGACCTACTTCTAGATAGAAGGTTGAGATTGACAGGAACTTTGCCCTGCTTTGCCACTTAGCTGCCGAGAGGCAGAATAACATCTCTATTGCACACAACTCAAAGGACAGAGCAAGAAAAAAAATAAAAGCATGGAAAAGTCTGATGAGTGGGAAAATCAACATATCAGTAATAAACTGAACTCTCACAGAGTAAAAACTACCTGGAGATGGAGGGTAGTCTTAAGGCATAAATGCTTGACAGAGGATCCACAGGGATAGGTGAATAATTTATTATCACTTTGCTTACAAAGTTTATTCACATACATACATCTGAGAGCTGGCTTAGAAATTCCAGATACCAAGCTTTTATGACCAGGAACATATTTCTTTCCATCATCACTAAGTCTCTGAGCATGTGGGGCCGGAAAAGAGGCATTTTATCTGCAGACTGACTTCATCATCCCAGGCTGTTAAATATGTTACAGCCAAGCAGGTCTTTCCTGGACTGGTTGTTTGAGATTACTTGGACATGTGATTTAACAGGTTACTCTAAACCAGCAGCAGCAAAAGAAGTTTTTAAAATTTAAAAAAAAAAAAAAAATGTAAATCATACACATGACAGATTTGAGAGAAGTGAAAAGTTGGTAAGACAGTACAAACTCCGCTTCCACTGTGCACTAATTGAGCACCTGCAGTGAAATAAACTCTGCTACCTGCTGACTTTGGCACTTACCTCTGGGGAGATGGATAATGTCGTTTTCACTAGGTGTGGGCCACAGGGGGACCTCCATGTCAATCTCCCGATGATTTGTCTTCTCAATGGGTATATTGGTTGGTTCTGGGACATACATTTCTAAAAAGAAGGGAACATTTTTTTTGTAAAAGATGATTAGGGGGGAGCACCTTATGGACTTCTGTCTCAACCCAGGTAGACGGTGCATTCAGTTCAATACAACACAATACAACATGTCCTGGGACACAGAAGATCCAGTTTCTGCACTGACATCATTAATGCCCGAGAATGACTACCTTTGCAGGGGTGGGAAACACGTCTTCCAGCCACTTAAAAGGGGGAGGAGAAGTTTACTCCTCCACTGAACTCAAAAGGTCTGCATTTTCATAACAAATGCTGCTGACTACAGACTTGTCCAAGCTGATGGGCACTGGCTGAAATGAAAGGATTTCTTTTACTTTCCATCAGATAAATTATACTTTAATAACTGTTGCTCTTTAATCCATGGGTGTTGAATCATTTATATGAAATATGTCACAGGAAGTGAAAAAGTTAAAGCACCTCCATTCTTTATTCATTTCCCCTTCACTCTCCCCTCAAGAGGAATGGACGTCAGCAGACCTCATGAGGTGCTGCCTGATTTAAGTCTTACATGTCTGCTCTGTTACTCCTGGAACCATGTAGACTGGAAACTGAACTTGAGTAAATATGTTTATATTATCTAACTCAATCACACAGACACTTTGATCAACAAGATACTAAAACATGAAAAAAACCCCGAGAAGAATGATACATTTGTTAACCCCAAATATCAGGAATATATTCCCAACGTCATCTGGCTAACAATTAGCCAACTTTTTAAAGAAATAATTCTTAAAAACCTCTTTTTCCAACATATGACAACAGAAATCTGCATCAAACACTTTTCTTGGCCAAGTCCTGCCATATTATTAACTGATTTTTATAATAAGGTTATCCAACATTGGCAATACTAAATACTAATAAATAGCCTTGTGCTGTGCTGTGCTTAGTTGCTTAGTCTTGTGTTTGACTTTTTGTGAACCTATGGACTGTAGCCCACCATGCTCCTCTGTCCATGGAATTCTCCAGGCAAGAATACTGGAGTGGGTTGCCATGCTTTCCTCCAGGGGATCTTCCCAACCCAGGGATTGAACCCAAGTCTTCAGCATTGCAGGCAGATTCTTTACCATCTGAGCCACCAGGGAAGCCCAATAAATAGACTTATTTAGACCAAAATAAAATACATGAAATATGTTTTTATAAGTTAGGATATTCCTCTCTGCTCAGAGTGATCGATGGTTATCCCAAAGGTACCAGTCTTTTAAGAAGTGAACCTTAAAAAAGACAGATTTGAGAGAAGTGAAAAGTGACAGAGAAGAGTATGATCTCAGCTTCCACTGTGCATTAACTGCCCAAGGTTATGCATCCAGGAACAGCAGAGCTAGGCTTCAAATGCAGTCCTGTGAATCTAAAGCCCAGGTCTTCCTACTGTCCCCAGGAATAAAGTCACTTTGGCTTTAGCTTTCTTAGTTAAATTTCAAGACCTCCCCCAGTAGCTCAGTGGTAAAGAATCTGCAGGCAATGCAGGAGCCACAGGAGCAATGGGTTTGATCCCTGGTTTGGGAAGATCCCCTGGAGGAGGGCATGGCAGCTCACTCCAGTGTTCTTGTCTAAAAAATCCATTGATAGAGGAGCCTGGCAGGCTACAGTCTGTGGGGTCACAAAATGTCAGATACGATTAAAGCAACTTAGCATGCATGTACTCAGACATGGCAGGAACTAGACACTCTTAAGAGTTTTGAAAGGTTTAACAACTCCCTAAAATCAAAAAGAGTTTACTGAAAACATTTTCATTTATAGAAGCACAGGCCTGAGTATCAACTAGTTGATTCCAAACTTTTCTATCACATCTGAGTCACCCAAGGCCCTTGGTCCTGATTTGATAGCTCTGGGCTGGGTGGTTCTAGGCTGTGTGTGGGCATGTGTGTTTAGCTTGCCCACTGAGACATCTTGATATGCAATGTGAATTTCCTGGAGGAATTTGGGAAGAAAACCCCTTGTTCAATGCTATGGTGTCCTGAGCCCCTGCCCTGCCGGGTTCAACACACAGCCTTGAGCTGCCTTATCACCCCAGGGGCTGACCTGCCATTGACCTGCAGCTGCCTCAGGAGAAAAGGCTAACATGAGACCCACACGGAAAACCTGTGAATGTCAGCAGCTAAGTAACAAAGACTTCTACGGAGTCCCCCAGGGCTGGGGTCAGCTCAGGGTCTCCCTGGGTGACAGCAGCAGAGAGAAGCAACTCTGAAATTCCTGTGCCTCATTCCTGCCTGGAGGTAGATTTCAGTGAAACCTCCCACACCACACAGGCTCGACAGTGTGCATTCTCTTCCCACAGGTGCTTAGAAAGGCTCTACCTGGCGACGGCTAGGAATGTTGGAAGGGTCTGCCCAGGATGGAGGAGGACTGTCTTGCTCAGTGGTTACTTAATCACCATCGCTTAACCAACATTTCATCAATACTTCCTATGTGGCAGGCACTGGGCTAAGTCTGGAGCACACCGTTGTGATCAAGACCAATTCTGCCCTCATGGGCCTCCCGTGATGAGTTTCATCTCCCCACAGCCTGTCCTCTGGATCAATTTGCTCTGCTAAACTCAGTTCAGCTCTGATTAAAATCCACCCATACCACCTCCTTTATCACCAAATATTCAAAGCTCAGTTCAGAGCTCTTGGGTCTAAGGGGAGAGGGTCATTTCCCTTTAATGTGAACTTAAGAGGGAAGCCACCTCTGAGCATTTTTGCCAAAAAGGATACATCTTTCCAAAAAAAGTGCTTGGAGAAACAAAAAGAAGTGTGGGTGCTGCTGTGCTTCCACGCCGAGACCGAGGCCTGCCATGGCCAGAAACTGCAACAACCCCAACTCTCAAACAGAACCCTTCTGACATTTACTGCAAGAGCCCTTTATAAAGCTGCTGGCCCTGTCGATGACAGGGGAGTGACACACAACTTCCCCTGGCCCCGAGGCACAGATCACGGGCGCTCGGTCACAACTAAGAATCACAGCTGGGGTCCAATCTGCTCTGAACTTCAGAGGAACCTAAGACAACGTAGCGGCAACATGTTTTCAATTCAAATACACAGACCTGGCCCATTGTAAGATTCACCTTCCTTAAAATGTCTGTTTCTGGAAAATGGGACAGGGTGCTTGGGACTTGCAAGGTGAGGACACCATTTTTGGGGGGATGGAACTCCAGGTTAACCCAGGTCCAGGACTCCCAGGTCTTCTGCTAATGAGCTGTGTGGCTTTGGATCATTCACTTTTCTGACCTTCAGTTTTCTATAAAATGGGGCAAGTATTGACCAGCAAACCACTTCACAAGTCTTTTACTCATATCCAGAGGTGGCAAAAGGAGGAAATGCTTGGTAAGGGCAGGGCTATTCAGAATGTCAGCTGATGTATGCAGGGGGCAAAGCCAAGTAGCCTGAACCATTTGGGGGAGAAGCAGCCATCTGAAACTTCACAGACAGGCCACGAGAAAATGGGACAGGAGCCCAGGCTTCCTGGCAGGCCACACTTAGTCAAACGTGAAGTGGCAGAGCTCAATTGACTATAAAATGTGTGGAGATAAAATGGAAAAATGATTCATCAATAATACATCGGAAGCAGAAAGGGGAGTTAACAGAAATTAAGTTCCAATCCAACAGTGCACGCTGACAGAGAAGTCACTGGAGAAATCTTTAGTCGTGAACAGATGCCAGTGAAACCTGCATTCCCTCCTGTATCACGTGTGCAGTCGGGGAGAGCGGACCTGCCTCTCTTCCTGCCACCATCACCTGGGACGTCTATAAGGCAAGACACAGCTGTCCTGGCCCCGGGTCTCCCGGCTTCAGTCCCTCCTGCAGACCCCGTTAGGCTCCCCAGAGCACCGCCATGATCTTGTGTCTCATCTGTTTAGAAAGGAGCCTCCCAAGAAGGATAAAGGACAAAATCTACCTCTCTGTTTGAATATTAAAGCCCTAAACATCTTGACCAAAGTTGTCTTCTCTACCTCCTGCTACTAGAACTCCCTATTCCAGGGGCATCTGGCCTCTGTCTCAGGGTCTTTGGTCAGATGACTCTTACTCCAATGAGGAGAACCTGCCTGTCTTTCAAGGCCCAGCTCAGTCCTTCAAGTGAAAGCTGCACAGACAGACCCCTCTACTCCACAGGAAAATCCTGCCTGTGAATCGAGCACCGTGGTCTGTAGCTGAGGGGTGCCATGGTTGTCTGTAATTCACCACCCACCCCTCCTTTCTGAAACCATCTAAGCAGGCTTTGCTGCCACCACTGTAGGGAAACGGCTTGTCAAAATGACTCGGATGACGCTAAATGCACAATGGTCAGTCCCTGCTTCTCACCTGATGTCACCCACCAGCACTTCTCCACCCTCTCTCCAGGTGGCTCCCAGGTCACAGCTCTTGGTGTCTTCCCATGTGGCAGGGGCTCCTTTTCTGTTCTCTATCCCCGACCTGCCCAGATCCCAAAAGTGGAGGGTTCTTGGGCTCAGTTCCAGACTCCCTTTTCTTCTCTATCTCCACTCACTTCTTGGGTGACCTTGTGCAGTTTCAAGGCTTAAAAACCTCCCATCTATGACAACGTTCAAGTTTATAGAAACATTTCCTCTCTCTCTCCTGAACTCTAGATATTCACTGTCTATTCACTGTCTCCACTCAGGTGTCCAATGGAGATTTCAAACTAAAACAATGCCCAAATAAAACTGATTTTACACCAGAGCTGCAACTCCATGTTTTAGTCAAAAACATTACAGCTGTTCACAGTGTCTCTCCTCTTCCTCTCACTCCTCACGTCGTGTTCAAATCCTGTGGAATCTACCCTTTCACTAGGATCAGAGCCCATCACTTCTCCCACCTCACATCTACTGCTCTGGTCTCGGCTTCCACTTCTGCAAGAAACACTCCATCATTGCTCTACTCAAAACCCTCCAGAGTTTCTATCTTATCTCAATAAAATTCTAAAGTTGCCCATGTGATCTCATATTTTGGTGCATGGCTACTTCTCTGCTGTCTTCTGGTTACCCTCTCTGCTCCAGGGGTCCCATCCACACAGCCTCCTTGTTTCTCTCCGAGCATCCACAGCATACTCCCACCCACCGGGCTCTCATCCTGCTTACGTGCAGAGGTTCTCCCTAATCCATGACTCCTGCCATCCTTCTGGGTCCCTTATAAATGTCGTCCGATCCGTGAGGCGTTCCTGGATCATCAGAACACCTCGTCCCCTCTTCCGTCCAGCCCCTCCCTCTCCCGCCCTGGACTGGCTCCGTGTCTCTCCGTGGCCTGTGTCCTTATCGTGTGTTCTCTTTGCTTGTTTGCTACCTGCGTCTCCCTAAGAAAACATCAGTTCTGTGTGGGTGGGGACTTGCTGGATTCACTGTTTGTCTTGCCCAGGCCTCAAGCAGTGCTTATTTGAGTAGGCATGAAATGAATCTTGGTTCAGTAAGTAAGATAAAGTTTTACCATTTAGATCATTAAAATTAAAAGCACATTACTAGGGAAACTGGTATGTAACTTGGGAATCAGGTGGAACGTATTAGGTAAAGCAACTTGGATGCAAAATACATGTTTCTCCTGATATTTCTCACGCAAAACACGCACAGATGCCGTTTCTCCAACGTGCACGCCTATTGATACAACATGGAAATGGTCTTCTGACGCTTGGTCCACATCACAAACAAGGCCAAGGGGACGAAACCATGAAAAGCACCCAATGGAGGGACCTGAAGAGGGCTCAGTCTCCTGACCCTTTTTAAGTATCCCCTTCTTTTTAGGGAATAAATGGACATTGTTAGAATTGTCTTGCTTACACAGCACCTAAACAAAAGGCAAACCTGCGCTGAGCTCAATGAAACCCTTGAGATTTAACTGACTGTCCCATTTTACAAGTGCATGGTATGGATGCCCTTCCAGGCTGCCGTGACCTCTAGCCCACTGTGCTGCTCAGAGCCAGAGTCTCTAATGCAATGCTACAAGCAAACACAGAATCGGGGTGAAGATGCGTGGGCTCTTGCCTTGCTAAGGAGCGCCCTGGGCTCCTAGAGTGAGCCCTCCCTTCGGTCTGTGTGGTCTGGACTGCCTGCAAAGCCTGCGTGTCCAGGGCTTTCGAGCTGGAACACTGCCCAGAGGCTGTCTTGACAAGGGCTCAGGCCCTGCGTTGCTGGGACGAGGGGCAGAAAACAAAGGAGTTGTTTTGGCAGGAGACACAGACAGGGAATCCAGAAGGCCTGGGGGAGGATCTGGGCAGCGGACGGGGGCTCAGGTTTAAACTGGGAGGCGGATTACTGGGCTGATGTGAATGGTGGGATGTGGAAACATGTAGACAAGCGGTCTATCTGCAAAGGCCAGCTGGGGGTGTGCTCTGTGGTTCCTGTCCTCGCTGGGAAGAGATGGAAAGTTCAGGGCAGACAGCCTGGGACCGCCGGAACTGATGCGCTAAAGAGACTGGGCCAGGATCGTATTCTTTAAATGCAGCTCTTCCGTTTTGGTTTTGGCAGACAGTCACCTTAGAAGAGCTGTCAAGTGTATCCCCTTCTGTGTCTGACCATGGACCTTTGTCTCTAGGCTCAGCCAACAGTGCTCTCAAACTGTGCTGCTCGGATACGGCAGATGTCACTAATACCCATGAGGGTGTGCCCATCAGGCCCGCCACTGACATTTTACAGAACGCCAATCAGAAGAACCAGAGCCATGCTGGCATGGAACCAGAATCAGGTGCTCGCCTGGAGGTCTGTCTCTCAAGCTACCCTCCATGTCTCTCTCTGGGCCAAAGGAATTAGTTCCGTAGGGCTGGGTCCAGGAGGCTCTCATTCTGCTCTAGTTTGCTCTTAAAATCAACATCACAGGATGAAAAGTGGCAGGGTGGCAGCTTAAGATACCTGGGCACATGGGGCAGCAGCTGCCTTCCACGTTGATGGGCTCGATGCAGGGGAGCGGCGGGCAGCTGACGGTGGAGCAGAGGGTCTGGCCCTGCAGGCAGTAGCAGTGTGTGCAGCTGTCGATGTCCCAGCGCTCCTCGTCAGCGTAGGCCTTCCCGCTGAAGTGGCACACCACCTTCTTTGGGATTGTGTCCTCTAGGGAAAAAAGAGGACAAACGCTGGAGTCACTCCGTGTGACAAGCACAATCTTTCAACATAGTTGAGACGTAAACGGGGACAGCACTGCGCAATCACGGCACGCTCTGGGATGCCCAGCATTGGGTGAAAGTTCCGCTTCCCCCGTCCTCTGGCTCAGCAGACTCATCAGAACACTCATTTTGTGGCCTGAACCTGCTCAAGGGCCATCAAGGCTGACACAGGGTGGTAATTATAGCAGCCAGGAAACATACTCGCTGTCCAAGAGTCACTGGACTGTCATTGCAAAATATACTAACTCAATCATTGTATGGCTGTTGAACATGCCACGTGAAAAAACTAAAACACAAATAGGTAGGGAGACATGTTCAGAGGTTTTGTTCCATGTGGAAAGAGATTAAAAAGCCCAGCTGAGCATCCTTATAGAAACAGCTTCCATCTCTAGTTACTCTCTGTAACGAGATGATGCAGGCGAGGGGGAAGGAATTTCGATGGCCTCTCCCAGGGAGCCGGCAGGTTTCCTGTGCTCTCCCACAGGGAACTCGGACTGAGATAACCATTGCCTTCATTTTACAGGAATGCTGGATGCATTTCCCTCTCATCAACCAGGACATTTCTACTTCAAAAACAACCTTATTTCAACCTATTATTTCCAGCAAAGTATGGTTTGTGAAAACAATACAGCTTTTTAAGAGTCAGTTTTTGAATATAAGAATTTACAGAAAATTGGCTCAGTCATGTCCAACTCTTTGCAACCCTATGGACTGTAGCCTGCCAGGCTCCTCTGTCCATGGGGATTCTCCAGGCAAGAATACTGGAGTGGGTTGCCATTCCCTTCTCCACAGGATCTTCCCAACCCAGGGATTGAACCCAGGTCTCCTGCACTGCAGGCAGATTCTTTATCATCTGAGCCACCAGGTTGATCTAAGAATTTACACTGTACACATTCTGCTCTTCTTCCTCTGTCGTTCCCGGCTGTCCTTGAATCCTCCCCTCCCTCAACCTGTTCCTTGAAAGTTCCTTTCTCTTGGATTCAACACCTCCTGATTTATCTGAACTTATTACTAGTGGTCACATTCCCTCCAGAACTCAGAGTGAGGCCCAATGACCAGCAAAACGGAGATGGGGTCAATCAATGGAGAGACACAGGATGGGCGTGGGGCAACCCCTCCCTGTCACTGGCCAGGCTGATAACGGGACGGCTTATACTAACCTGGGGAAATTCTATGCTCAGCTTCTACCGGCAGCTCCACTCACCACTGCATGCATGCTAAGTCGCTTCAGTCATGTCTGACTCTTTGTGACCCCATGGACTGTAGTCCCCCATGCTCCACTGTCCATGGGATTCTCCAGGCAAGAATATTGGAGCGCGTTGCCATATCCTCCTCCAGGGGATCTTCTTGACCCAGGGATCAAACCTGCATCTCTTATATCTCCTGCATTGGCAGGCAGGTTCTTTACCACTAGCGCCACCTGGGAAGCCCACTCACCACTGGTCACTAGTTAATGAAAAATTATGAAGGCATCTGGAAGGAAAGTTTCTGAAGAAAGAAGGGTGGGGAGCTCAGTTTCTCCCTGGAAGGCATGTAGGAAGGTCTGGCCAGAGCGGTGTTCACTGCCCAGGCACAAGGACAGAACTCACAGTGCCTGAGGGGCAAGGAGGAACATTTCTGTGCAGGATACCAGGCCCACACCCTCTGCAGTCAAGCGTTCCCGGGCGGTTGGACTCGCTCTGTGAAGAGCCGGCATGAAGCTTCCCATGGAGCTCTTCCAGAGAAGGATCACAGGCAGAACTATGTCTTTGGAATCCATACTCTCTTCTTACCAATCACTCAAGCATATGCCCCTGATGGATGGCACTAATAATGTCTCGTGACTCTAATATTTTGTGTTGCCACAGACGGACGTCTCAGTCCATAATGGAGTGTGTAATCATGGAAATGAGTCTGTCAAGTATTTAAATGCATAATCTCTCTGCTTCCCAATGCTTTTTCACTATTTCTGTCATTACTGTTGCCTGAGGTTCAGTAAGGGAGACAGTTGAGTTCTAGTTGTAAAAAATTCCACAGCAAGAAGAGAAGAGACTCTGCATGATGTCAATACCTTTAGACCATGAAAATTTTGCACCTTTGTTTTAATCCCTGGATATGTTCCAGTATTTCCTAGTTTACAGTCTGTGGGAACTTGAATAGAATTTGTATGCTGCTGTTGTGTGAAAAAAAAAGTTCTAGTTGTAAGCAGAAATTCTTTTTCAATATCTCTTTAAAATTAAAATGTATTTCATTGTATCTGGGAATACTCCATAGAAAGGGCTCTGGTGTATGGACCAGTAAGCTTAAAAATTCATTTGGAAGCTTTCATATCAAACTCATCTCAGAAGTTTTCGCTAATCTGAAATCCTTAGAGGAGGTGATTTTACTAAGATACCCAAAATGTACTCAGCGAATGGCTGAGCAGAATCACTTAATGAACTTAATTCAAGTAATACACTGACCTCGAGCCAACACTTGATTGAGGACATTAAATTTGCCATCAAATCTACAGTCTATTATGCAGAGGATTCTTTATGAAAGGAAGCATTTCTTCATAAAGCAGTATTACTGATTACATTTTCCATACACCTTGCAGCAGCTCACATGATGGACCAGTATCACTGCATAAAATTTGAGTAATGCATTACGGTGCAGGGACCTCCGGGGAGAAGGTCACAGTGTCACCTCGTCTCATCCATCACTTTATCTACTTTGTGTTTTTCCTCCTACAGGTATTTTGCCAGGTCTCTTCTTAGAGAAGAGGCAGAAGACAATGAGAAAGAGCCACAGAAAGGATGAGGAGTCATTTTAATAAAAGAAGTTCATCTCAAGGCCAACCACTGGTCTGTATTTTCTTAAGATCGAGGCAAAAACACCCATCGCATCTGAAGACGTTTAACTAATTAATGCTAATACAAGTCATATTAAAATTATCTATAATATTAAGATATTAAAATAGTAATTGTGTGTTAAACATTATAAAGACATTCATTCATTTAGTCCACAAACATTTATCATCAGTGGGAAAAAAGGCAGGACCTGGAGCCTGACCCAGAGGACTGAGCAAAAGTGGGGGAGAAAGGCTATGGTGACTGGGACTCCTCACCAGGTACCACGCAGCAGCCACTGTTTTGTGAATTCAACATGGAGCTGGACAACACAACTCGGAGGGCGGAGCGACTAACTCTGTTGGAACTGGGAGAGGCTTTGCCCAGGATTTGATGTTTTAGCTTTATTTTGAGAGATGAGTAGGAGAAGATGAAGAAGCTGGAAGGAAAGGTACTGAAAGCAGACAGTGGTGAGTCCAACAGCCTGCTCCACCAGAACAGTGGGAGGTGTCAGGGCTGCAGGCAGGATGGCTGGAGATGAAGCTGGGGTCAGATCGTAAAGGGCCATGAAGAGCAATGACAGGTTTAGATCCTTCCTGCAGTGCAGGGGATAGGCCTTAATCAGTTTGTCTTCAAGAAGAGAACTCTGGAATACGACAGTATGGAAGCCTAAATGCGATTAGGAAGATGGGAACATTGTTGACAGGGATGTGTTGTGGGCCTGGAGTGATGTGGTGATGGAGATGGAGGGGCAAGGCGAGGTTTAGAGCGATCTCTGAGAAACAGCCGTCAGGATATGGATGGTGGGGGGACAGAGGTGTGAAGGACCACTCCATTTCCTGAGTGGGAGGTGATGCAGAAGTAATTCCAATGTATGAGTCACTTTCCTGCTTTAAGAAATAAACAGCTGGTGAGCCTGTCAAGGACCTGGTCAAGCCTTATCAAACCAGATATTCCAGTGGGTCAATCAGCAGTGCAGTGGTTCACCTTCAAACTCTTTGGTTTTCTGTATGAACGCAAGCATGAAGCTGCCTCTAGGGATTTGGGGCTCAACAAGTAAAAGGGGTGCTGACAAATGTCCATCGAGTCAAAGCTATGGTTTCTCCAGTAGTCATATATGGATGCGAGAGTTGGACCGTGAAGAAAGCTAGCACCAAAGAATTGATGCTTTTGAACTGTGGTGTTGGAGAAGACTCTTGAGAGTCCTTTGGACTGAAAGGAAATCAAATCAGTCAATCCTAAAGGAAATCAGTCCTGAATAGTCATTGGAAGGACTAATGCTGAAGCTGAAGGTCCAATATTGTGGCCACCTGATGGCAAGGGCTGACTCATTAGAAAAGACCCTGATGCTGGGAAAGAATGAAGGCAGGAGGAGAAGGTGACAACAGAGGATGAGATGGTTGGATGGCATCACCAGCTCGATGGACATGAGTTTGAACAAGCTCCTGGAGTAGGTGATGGACAGGGAAGCCTGGCGTGCTGCAGTCCATGGGGTCACAGTCGGACATGACTGAGCGGCTGAACCGACCGGAAGTAAACGGGGACACTTTTTAGTCCCCAGTGGTGAAAATGTGTGGCAACAGGCAAAGCTGGCAGTATCCCTCATGTATCTTTGCAAACCTTAAACTTCCTTGATCAAATAATTCTATTTTTGTCAGCTGTCCCAAAGAAATAATCAGAAAAGACCTCAAATAGGTTGTTTACATAGATGTCCATCACAATATTATTTATAATAGCAAGAAATTAGGGGGGAAAAAAAACCTGTGTCCAACACCTTGGGACTACTAAAATGACTCATGGTACAATCATGTATGAAAGAATACTGTGCAGCTATTAGAATGCATCATGTGTAGTAGAAGCTCAATCACAGAAAGAGAAAAATTTAGAATTGTCTAGAAAGAAAAGAAAATGTTAACAGTAAGTAACTGTCAGGACCAAGGGTGAATTTTTCTTTTTTTTTCCTGCAATGATTATGAGTTACTCTTGATAAAGGCAAAAATATTAAATTATCTCAAACAGACATGTCCATGCATTAACCACCTGCCCCCTCATCCCAACACCGCCACCCCCGGCCCTGACACACACACTGAAGGAAAGAGCTCAGTCTAAGCCTGCTTCTAAAGAATATGGTCACGTGTGTGGCACTTTCGGAAGGCTGCTGACCCACTCTGAGGAATTTCAATGGATTGCAAGAAAAGAAAAGAAACCGCCAGAGATCAAGTGCTGAGCTGCAGCATAACTCGGTGTCCCTGGAACTACTAAGTCAGTAACTTACTGTATGGTATCACTGTCCCAAGGAGTATTCATCAAATGATAAAGAAGGAGAGAAACTACTCTGGCTGTCTTGGAAGGGAATGGGTTGAACAAAGAACTTCGACTATATATTAGATGAAACTAAACTTTTTCATTTGATTTTGTTACAAAAATAAGTCTTTTTCTACATTCAAGGAAGATGAAGAGTTCACAGCAGCGATGTGATGACAACGAAACAGTGAAAGCCGTTAACTGGGAACCGACATGCTGAAGCTGCAGCAGGCTCCACGCATAGGTGCTAAGGCAGAGCTGGGTTGGTGGAGCCCCAAGAGTTTCAGGGGCCATAATGAAGCTCCTCCCCTCCAGGGAGGGGGCTGACTACCATGGACCCAATATCCAGCTGCTTCTACCAATTTATCTCTATTCCATTCAAGTTCTCAGCACACTGTCTTGGAAACATCTCACCTTCAACTTCAGCTCATTTTCAACAGAATTAACTTTGACTTGAGGTCAGGAAGCTCTCTTATTAGGTTCAAACAATGGGTGTAGGCGAGGGTTGGTAGAGCTCGTAGGCAGATGCCAGTCAACAGCTGGTAGAAAGCAGGAGCTGAGAATGCATCTCTTGCTGGGGCTTCCCAGGTGGTGTAGAGGTAAAGAACCCACCTGTCAATGCAGAAGACCCCGGTTCAATCCCTGGGTTGGGAAGATCCCCTAGAGAAGGAAATGGCAACCCACTCCAGTCCTTCTGCCTGGAAAATTCCATGGACAAAGAAGCTGGCAGGCGAGTCCATGGAGTCACAAAGAGTAGGACACAACGGAGCGACTGAGCACGCACACACAGATCCAAAAAAGATCTTTTACAGGGACCTGATTGCAGGAACGAGAGGTCTCAAGGTTTGCCCAGAAGTCTAAAACCAGTGTTTGGGCTTGTGTGCAGAAATCAGCTGGACCACACAGCATGATCTAAGATCCATATGCCCAGCACTCTCACAGCTGACCTCCTTACAGACTGCAAGTCCGAGGATGAAAATGGCAGAGAGACGGTTCTGAAAGAAGGATTTAGGGCCAAGCAATGACGAAGAGAACTGCTGAGCATCTGTGGCACCGAGGCACCGTGCTCAAGAGCCCCTAAGGTTCAGCGAGAGGAAGGAATCTAATGTAACCAAGCAGCAGGCAGTGGAATCTGCTCCTGCCTCCATCTGACTGCAAAGAAAACCACTTTCTTTGCCCTGCCTACATGCATGGTCAGGTGTGTCCGACTCTGTGACTCCATGGACTGTAGCCACTAGGCTCCTCTCATCATGAGATTTTCCAGGCAAGAAGGCTGGAGTGGGTTGCCATTTCTTCCTCCAGGGGATCTTCCCGACAGGGGTTGAACCCCAGTCTCCTGGGTCTCCTGCACTGGCAGGCAGTTTCTTTACCACTGACCACCTGGGAGCTCTACCTAACAGCTCCCTCTCTTACCCTCCCAGGAATACACAGAGCCCTCTGCCTGTGGTCTTGACTATGCCTGGGCCTCTCTGAAACAGTGGACAGCTTTTGGGCTCTCCAGCTTTTTCAGGTGCAGGTCAAGCTGAATCCGATGTGCTGACCCGGGGTGAGCAAAGGTTAGCAGCGGACAGTTTACATCAGGGCCGGCCAGCTTAAGGATGCAGACTTCAGTACAGGACAAGCCCCATTTTCTTTTTTCAAGAGAGAAAAGTTCCCCCTGATGCTTGCAGTGGGTGGTTTTCTGTGATATCCTCAAATCTGATCAGTTTGAGTACAAAATCAATATATTTCATAACAGTACAGTTTGTTTCTTCAAACACGCTTTAAAACAAAGCTACATTTAAGATGTGGGTTGGTTACCACTCTGTGGAATTTTCATGTGAGATAAATGAGGACTCCTGTTTTTGAAAAAAGCCTTGACCAATTTTTTCCAGGGTGGCTGCTATGTGGCCCAGATTAGACTAGATTAGATTTCAGTTAATCAGATTTTGGCTAATGAGGCTTTATAGAAACATCTTTTCTTTAGACCAAATTTCATCTGAAAAGCCAATGATCTAAACAGAAGCCTGAAATTATGTTGTGAATTTCAGTTGACAGATGGATCCCGGTGCTATTTCTTTTCTTTTTAATTGAAGTATAGCTGATTTACAATGTTGTGTCAATCTCGGCCGTACAGCAAAGTGACTGAGTTTTACATATACATTCATTTTTAAAAATATTTTTTTCCATTATGGTTTACCCCAGGAGACTGGATTTAATTCCCTGTGTTATACAGTAGGAGCTTGTTATTTTGGAGAAGGAAATGGCAACCCACTCCAGTGTTCTTGCCTAGAGAATCCCAGGGACAGGGGAGCCTGGTGGGCTTCCGTCTATGGGGTCACATGGAGTTGGACACGACTGAAGTGACTTAGCAGCAGCAGCTTGTTGTTTATCCATTCTAAATGTAATAGTCTGCATCTACCAACCGCAAATTCTAGTCCAACACCCCCCTGCACCCCCAGCCCCTGCCCTCTTGGGAACCACAAGTTTGATCTCTACGTCTGTGAGTCTGTTTCACAGATAGGTTCATTTGTGTCAGAGTTTAGATACTACATAAAAGTAACATCATATGGCATTTGTCTTTTTCTGTCTGACTTCATTTAGTATGATAATCTCTAGGTCCATCCATGTTACTGCAAATGCCCCTATTTCTCACTTCTTTTCTTGGATGGGTCACGTCCTCCCATGGCACCTTTGGGTCAATTTGAGAAAAGCTCTGTCAAAAAATTTTAGAAATGACTTGATTTACAGGGAGATATGATGGCTAATTTACCTGATTTGAGGTTATAAATAATCAATAAAGTCATTGTAGTTTTTTTGGGGAAAACAACATAGCCTAATTGAAAGTCCACATTAAAAGCATTTTAAAGCATTTTAAGGTTGAAGAGGGATATAGAAATAGAGACACGGGACCTATCCAGCTAAAAGCATCTGAATGGTTTATATTTGGTTATCGAGTGGGTTGTGCCATTTCATTCTGTTGTATTCATCACTCCAAATAGTTGCTTATGCTGACAGTGACATTAGGTTTATTCTTCCACACCTAATAATAATCATAACCTCCACTTACTGACTGCCTACTCTGTCCTGGGCACAGTGCTAACCAAGCTTTTTTTGTTTTTTGTTTGTTTGGCTGTGCTGCAAGGCTTGTGGGGACCCTACTTCCCTAATTTGCCAGGAACTGAACCCAGGCCCTTGGTAGTCAGAGTACAGAGTCCTAACCACTGGACCACCAGGGAATTCCCTAATGAAGCATTTTTCACAAGTCAATTTCACATGCTTTCCACAACCCAATGGAACAGGGTATATTGGAATTCCACAGAAAACTGAGGCACAGGAAAAATAAGTAACTTGTGCAGAACGCATGGCTGGGAAGTGGCAGGGCCAGAAGGGGAACCACACGCACCTTGATAACTGCACACCGTCTGCCTGCCGAGTCCCCAGTGGGATAACCCTCGGGGGGGCATGTTCCTGGGCAGGGATCTGGGCCACACAAACAAAAGTGGCTACTGCTCATGCCTCTGGAGAACGGGCACTTGCTTCTTGCCCCAACATCTGATGAGGCTGGAGGTCTTTATAACACTTCCCTGACGGCTCAGCGGGTAAAGAATTCACCTACAATGCAGGAGACATAGGTTCGGTATCTAGATTGGGAAACTCCCCTGGAGGAATAAGTACTGGAAATGGCAACCTATTCCAGTATTCGTGTCTGGAAAATCCCATGGACAGAGGGGCCTGGCAGGCTACAGTCCATGGGGTTGCAAAGAGTTGACTGAGCATGCATATACGTCTTTGCCTTCAAAGGTAGATTACCCTTCAACCGACTATATCAGACATCGGGACACTCCTGACAGGACTGGAGACACAGTGGCTACTGAAGACTTGTGGTTCTTCTCAGGATAATTCATATTTAACACTCCTTTCTCTCTCAAGGAAGAGGACTAGAGAAGAATGTTCCAAGGAAACGTGATGTATGACACTAATATAATAAGGCTTATTTTTAAAACAAACACATTAGGAGCTATATACCCAAACAAACGTGATGCCCTTCTAAAACAGTCATTGTCAAGGGCTACAAACATACTCCAGCAGTTCTGCTCTTGCTCCATATGGCTTTGGAATTTTTCTTCTGCAAGGACATCCAGAGTCAAATTTTGAAACAAGCAAGGAAGATGGTTACTATTTTATGGCCACTCCTTGGTCGAGGTCAGCTCTGGTATTTGGTTTCCTCAGGTCTGGTCTCTATCTTATCCATCAGATTGGTGTGAAATGACTTTTAGCCTCTATCAGAAAGAAAGGTCCCTCCCTGCTAGAGGATGGAGGGTTATTCTGCATCAGTATCAGCATTGTGAGTTGCAGGCTGGGTGTTAAACTCATGGAGCGATCAGACATACATCTTATATTTTTGGATTCAAACAGAAGCAACGTTATCTTGCTTCTGCCTGACTACAATAAAAATATGTGATCTCTTTCAGTGATAGAGTTTGGAAGATTCGGTGTGGTTTTTCTTTTTTTCCCCTTTTTCTTGATTCTGGTTATATGAAAAGAAAGGAGGAAGAAATGATGAGATTTTGAAATATTAACTCCTTTTGAACTGATCTCTCCCACCACCTGAACCTTGCTAAGAAAAAAGGATTACCAGGCCATTAAAAGTTGGATTTTGCTTCTCATCTTGAGCTGTTTTACTAATTACACCATAAAGCTAATTCACAGCTGGGGAGAAACCTGGATACTAAAGTCGGGTGATTTTCCTCCTCTCTAAACGTCCAATTGAGTCCTTTAGGAGTCACTGGCACAGCAGTTCAGGTGCTGCTCTGAATCTGACCATGACACAAAGAAAGGGTTTTCAGACTCCCTACCTCCTTTCCTCTGGCAAAGGTTATAAAAACTAAAATCTGTTAGAAACTGCAGGACAGTTGGACTTTTCCATTTCTGCCAGGAGACAACTTTCCTACATAGATGGTTCAGGTTCTAAATCTGGCTGTGGTAGGTCATGAAGTCAGAGTCTCAGTGTGGGAACAACTTCCTGGGAGGAAGTTGGGCAGCTTTAGAAATGGCATCAGTTCTTTCAAATCTCCAGAGTACTATTTAGGGACCTGAAAAGTAATTTACTCTGGGATCCTAGTGGCCAAGAAACTAAATGCAGCTCCCGTTCCTGCAGCAACTCCCGCGGCAGAACAATCCAGCCCAGGGGTGCGGTGGGTGCTCATGCTCCCCACACCTCACTGTGGAGGGCGCCACTCTAAACACCGGGGATGGGGACGCGGCGGGGGAGGCGCGGAGGGCGCCGTTTCTACCCTCCGGGAGACTCCTGGATCCCAAGGATCTTAGCAGCTTTATGTGACTTTAGGTCCAAACGGATGTGCCAAATGACTTGAAAAAAACTGTGCGAACTCCAGGCCCTGCTAATAATAATACACTTCAAACTGGTTTCTTAAGATTAAGGTTCGAGGAATCTGAAAAAAACTTTAGTGCAATCATTTAGGCAGGTGGAGAAAGGTACCAGTTACACTCTGGGTAATGTAAGACTAGAAGTGAGTGGAAAAGTCAGCAAGTATTCCCACCGACACGGCTGAGCTAGGGAATTCCAGAGGAGGTGCTTTTTTAAACTGCTGGCTAAACTTCACAAAGCACTGAGAACCTACCATTACCTTATATTTCACTTTCTCTTAACTGACAGGACACTGTGATCCCTGCCCTGTGATATACTCGGCATTTTTATATCCCAAGCTGGGCACACTCTACGAGGGAGAGTCAATGGAATGCGGGTGCCTCCTGTTGGAGAAACTAGCTTTCCTTTTTCTTTTACATAAAGTGGGGATAAACAAAAATCATAACGAAAAAGGAGTCTGAAAAAATGAGCAGGTCACTAAGAAGTGGAGAGACTTGTAGGCACAGAAGGTGAAGGCTGGTTTTGAACATGCTGGTCTGCGGGACCTCCAAAGACTGACAAAGAACACAAAAGCAGAACTCAGTGAAGTCTTACTAGAAGCAGGTGCAAGGAGCCTAGACAATTTCAGTGAGGCAGAGATCTAACAGTCATTCCATCGGCAAATGATAAAGCTTTTGGCTAAAAATGAAAAAATAAAACTTAATGATTAATCTCAAAAACTGAGTACTTTAGCTTACAACTTTTAGCTTCTAACAAAATACTTGCTCTTAATTCACTTACATAGAAAGAAAAACTGAGACAACTGATCACAGTCAGCCATGTAGGCTGTCTCTTACCTCCATATACTGTGTTTTTTGGTATTTTTTTGGTGGGGGAAGGGGGCAGAGAATGGTTATGGCAAGGAGAAAGGTGGCTTGTACTCAACGGTCTCGATCTCTATAATGTCTTCACTGCTGAAAAGGCAGATCTGCTGGTTTTAAGACTTTTCCCGAAAGGCCCATTTCTGCTTTTATTCCATTTCTTGGGATGGGAGTCCAGGTCTCTTTACAAAGGCCAAAAGAGCCTTTCAGGTTTCTTCAACATATTGGAAAGAATAGGTGCTGACATAGGGTTCCAAGTTAATAGAGAAATTATAAACTTTTCTGAGTTCCACCATGAGAAATCCTACCAAACTGATAAACGCAGTGATCTCTGATTTCTGCTGCATGCAAAGAGGAGGGACTTTCTCAATGACAGAACTTATTCATCCTTGTATAAGCATGTTATGAGTTGATTAAACACTTCCTGGATAGAAGTTCAAGGAAACATTCCATTTTGAACTTTAAAGAGTATAAAGATTGACTCTTCTCTAGATTAAGAACACTCTGAAGTAGAAGCCAGTGAGTGGGCTTCCCAGGGTGGCCAGTTTCTGCACCAGAGGAGTTTCTGTACTTACAGGAGGTACTTCATCCCATTAGAGCCTGAGCTCGGTCAGTCTGCAGACTGACTTCAGGTTTGATTGTATTATTTCGCTGAAATGCAGTCCTGCTAAAGGGGGTCCTCCCTCCTCATCAGTGGGTGCACAATCAGGGCTGGCCCCCGGGCAGAAGCCAGAGGCAAAAGGCAGCTGCTACGACTCTGCAAGCACCAGTGCCAGTCTGCCTTCTGTGCAACAGATGTCTTTAAAATAAGAGCACAGAGCCAAAGCTCAGATAAAGACATGCCACTCAGAAGTTTCCCCCAAGTAACCAGAACAACTTGAATTTCTATTTACACAGCTAGGGGCCTGGAAAGGATATAGAAGTGAGAGGGGAAAGCTGCCTATGGGATAAGCAAGATGAGATGCTTCCTAGGGTGGAGGGCATGATCTAAACAAACTGAAATCAAACCCTGTTTATTTTTGTCATGACAACTTTAGACCAGTTCCAAAGTTAGTATACTGCATGACAACTGAATGTTATCCGTCTTACACCCTCCAAACAATACACAGAAAAGCATCCCGCTTTCCCTTTGCTCAAATCACTCGGCACTGTCTGTGACTACCAGGGTTGCAGAGCAGGGACCCCAGGGAACTAGAGCTCTGAAGAACATGCAGGAAGCACTCGGGTGCCTCCCCTGATAGTAAACACCACATCTTCTGCTTCCAGGAATCATAGCGGATCCTGTACAACGAGTCCACAGCTTCCCCAGATGGGACTAGCCTCTCAATGCAAACAGAAAAATAAAGGAGCTCCTTCTCTCTTCTGTGTGATGTCCAGAGGCATGGAAGGAAAGTGAAGCTCTGAAGCCTGGGGGCCAGGCACTGCTACCACCCAGGTGCAAAACAAACTTGCAGATAGCACGCTGCTTCCACTGGGGTCATGATAAGGTGACTGAGGGCATCATGGGCTATTTATTTAAACTAGAAGTGTGCAGGTATGCCATCAAAGTGTTTTCTCAGATAGTTGCGTCCTTCAGAAATTCATCACTGGGATATGATATCCAGTTTCTCTTGCAGAAAGGTGGGTGCTGTATTTAAAGTGAGATATGAAGAGTCCCTGTGGTGTCTGTCACCTAGGTCAGGTGCACCATGTGTTCAAAGAGCTGTACCTCTGAGCCAATATATATTCATATCCTATTTACCATTTTAAGGAGCTTTCACATACTGGGCTTCCCTGGTGACTCAAATGGTAAAGAATCTGCCTGCATATGCAGAAGATCTGAGTTTGATCCCTGTTCGGGAAGATCCCCTAGGGAAGGGAATGGCTAACCACTCCAGTATTCTTGCCTGGAGAATTCCATGGACAGAGGAGCCTGGCAGGCTACAGTCCATGGGGTCCCAAAGAGATGGACACAACTGAGCAACAGACCGACTTCGCATAAGTATGGACTTCTCATAAATATGGTGGCTCTGACAAAAAAGAATCTGCCTGCAATGCAGGAGACCCAGGTTTGATTCCTGGATGGGGAAGAATCCCTGGGGAAGGGAATGGCTACCCACACCATTATTCTTGCCTGGAAAATCCTATGGACAGAGGAGCCTGATGGGCTACAGTCCATGGGGTTGGAAAGAAGTCAGGCATGATGGAGTGACTAAGCATGCATGCACATATGTATATCACTTAATTTTCACAGAACTTTAGTGAAGTACAGAACAATATTATTATTCTCATCTTACAAATGAGAAAACTAAGCTACAGTTATGTCTTATCACCAAGACCTACAGGTAGAATGTGCCAGAGATGGTGTCATAAACACCTTGGCTTTAAAGTACATTCTCTTCCCAACACACAGAAGTTTTTAATTTTAGGAAAATATATAGGAGAAATAGCTGTGAAAAGTGTTCCAATGAAGATGCTAGTATTATAACATGATGGCTGAAAAATGTACAACGTTTAGTCCTATGGATTGTATATCTTCAGTTCAGTTCAGTTCAGTTGCTCAGTCGTGTCTGACTCTTTGCGACCCCATGAGTCACAGCATGCCAGGCCTCCCTGTCCATCACCAACTCAAGGAGTTCACTCAAACTCATGTCCATCGAGTCGGTGAAGCCATCCAGCCATCTCATTCTCTGTTGTCCCCGTCTCCTCCCACCCCCAATTCTTCCTAGCATCAGACTCTTTCCCAGTGAGTCAACTCGACGCATGAGGTGGCCAAAGTATTGGAGTTTAAGCTTCAGCATCAGTCCTTCCAATGAACACCCAGGATTGATCTCCTTTAGAATGGACTGGTTGGATCTCCTTGCAGTCCAAGGGACTCTCAAGAGTCTTCTCCAGCACCACAGTTCAAAAGCATCAATTCTTCGGCGATCAGCTATATCTTAGTGATGCTATATTAACTATTTCCTGTTTGATTCTTGGGCTAAGTTAAATACACAATAATCAACAGATGTTCCAAAGAGATAGTATTTATATTTATCTCTAAGAAAAGATATTTAAACAAATAAACAAAAATCTAGGCAAAAACAAATGCAGTATGATAGACTGATATAAAGCATAGTCATTACCAAGCTGTAAGTCTTGGTAAGTCTCCTTACCAAGGAAAAATATTATTAATCATTTGCTAGTTAAAGATCACTGTGGAGAGGAAACATAATGACACCAGTACAATTGAGTGCCAAGACTGCTGGACTCCACTTGAAAGCTCCAACTCAAATGTTAATATAAGACATATAAAAACATAAAAGTAGCTAATCTCTAATCAGACAGATGTTTTGATACAACCCACAAGAAAACCACTTTTTCATGTACCATCTATACTAGAACTCATTTTCACAGATCCTTAAAGATATGAGATACTTAAAGACACTTGAAAGATACTGATGACTTGAAGACATGTAATCAGAATATAATTTTGTTCACATCGAATTATGAAATAAATATGTGTGTGTGTAGATAAACACACAAAAGAAAAAATGACTATCCTCCCAAAATAACTAAGCCTTTGACAAAAACTTAAATGAGAAAGATGCAGTGACTCAGGATTTCCAGCCAATAAACTTGGCTCTAAGTATCTGACCTCAGATATTTTATAGAATAACACACAGCTACAAATAAAAATGCTTGCCAAATGCTAAGTTTCAAGACAATTCAGTAAGTCCCATATATATAGATGAGTTCCATTCCGAGAGCACGTTTGTAAGTCTAATTTGTTCAACAAAGTTAGCCTAGGTACCCAGCTAACACAATCTGCTAAATAAGCCTTCCCTGATGGCTCAGCAGGTAAAGAAACCATATGCCATGCAGGAGACACAGGAGACTTGGGTTTGATCCCTGGGTCGGGAAGATTCTCTGAAGAAGGAAATGGCAACCCACTTCATTATTCTTGCCTGGGAAATCCCTTGGACAAAGGAGTCTGGTGGGTTACAGTCCATGTGGCGGCAACAGAGTCAGACACGACTGAGCAACTAAGCATGCATAGAGTACTATACCGTAATGGGTTTATGATGCTTTTTACACAAATAACACATAAAAAACAGACACAAAGAAACAGAGAAAACATTTTTAATCTTACAGTACACTATCCTGGTGAGTGCAATACAATGCCAGCTGCATCACTGCTGCTTTTATGCTTGTTTTAGGACATCCTGGGCTCGAAATAAAGATACTGTACTACTGTACTCTATACAGTCCTGTAAAGTACACAAGAACACAACCACTCGTAGAGGCTACACGAACGTGACAGTGTATGCCAGACACGCAAACTCACTGACATGATTGAACATGTGAGGGCATGTTTTCATCTTTGAAAGTTTGCAGCTTAAAGGTTCATGTGCTGGGGACTTACTGCATTCTGTGCACTGAGTCGTACTTATGACTTCACCAACACAAGAGTTGCTTATTCAGCTCCTCATCTGGTGGGGGGTTGCGGGGGGGGACACCTGAACATCTGCATTTCCAAAGTCATCAGGTATGATGCAGCAGTGATATAGGCTTGAAGACCCCAAACATTAAATGAAGAAAGATCTTTATGATCAATGTAGTGCCCTTTCTTTATAGTATTTTATAATATTACAGAATATCTATAGTAATAGATACTATCAATTTTATAATGTTTTACATTACATAATTCAAAGATAATAGTTGTGAATATAACATTCAGGAATGACTGCACTCCTGGACATGGTGCAGGTCTGCTGGGCTACTGACAGAAGATGCCAGTCTGGCCCTTGGCAGAAGCATCAGCGACAGCAGAGCAATGGTGATATGTCAGCACAAGCGCCCCCTCAGGCACAGGAAGCGCTGCTGGCACACCACCTGCCGCCCTTCAGCAGTGACGGGACAAAGATACCACCGAAGCACTGAAATTAGGAAGGTTCCAAACAGGCACGAAGCATGCAGTCAGTGATTAGGCCCCGCTACCTTGCAGGTCTGACGTGGAGAAGGCATCTGCTGTTTCTAAGGAACCATGTGTCAAATCTGCTATCACACATTAACATTCCCACCAGGCCTTGTATCCCCACCTAAGCTACATTTAAGTCATCTCTTGATTCTCATTCTCCTTTCTTTAAGCCATCATGACAGCCAAAAAGCCTATGAGAATAAAATCTAAGTTTCTATGTGTTTGTGTAGGAAGCTGGAATAGAAAAAATTCAAGAATCTGAAGATGTTCCATTAAAATGATTGGGTAATTACTACTTAGCTTCTTTCCAGTACAAAGAGGAATTCCTTAATGATGGGTATTATAGTAATTAGACAAAGCTGTTCACTTTTCAAAATTAATCATCAATCCTATTAATTATGTCTGTATTACACATTCTATTAAATTAGCACACATAATATGAGGCCTTCACATATTAGAGAGAAGCATTATCATTGCACTTTAGTGACTTGATAATTTATCTGAAAGGAATACCAAACATTTGTAATAATACTATGTTTAGCAGGATCACCCTTTTCAATTCTCTTGTGGTAAGAAAAAAGGCTACTTTACAAGATGAAAGCAAGAACACTTTTCTTCAGAGGTTTTATCACTAAAAAAAGAAGTCAGATCAATGGCAGGTATCTGGTTTTTTAGAAATCTATATTTGATTGATTTGGAAGAAAATGCACCCAGGGAGGAGATCTGCAGCCATGGTGAGGTCAGCACTGCAGGCTTGGTGGAGGTACACATGACCCTGGGAACAGACTGCCTGGGTTAACAAGGAGCTGGGTTCACACTGAGAAAGCCTACAACAGGAGACAGTGAAAGCACTGGTCCTTGGAGCCTGCCGAGAAGCCATCGGGAGCTTTATGACGTGCAGAGTGATGGCCTGCCCACTTCTTCCCTTTGCTCGATGGTGTGGATGGGGATGCAGATTTTGCCAGTGAGGCAGAGCTGACAACTGCCCACAGGCATGCTACTGCTGCCCAGGCTTGGTGCCCTTACAGAGGGACCACGCTGATGGGAAGCTGACAAGAGAAGAAGTCTGGAGAGGTGAAGGGAGCAAACTGGAGGGTCAGAAAATCCTCATATCACAGTCATGAAAACGGCATTTGACTTCATATGCTTGAATATTAGCTAGGGAAAGAATGAAGCCCAATCTGAAAGGCTAATTGCAAGAAAGTATGACACGTACAGAAGCTCCTAATGAGTATTTCAGGGCTTCCCAGGTGCCTCAGTGGTAAAGAATCTGCTTGGATTACCAAACAGGAGAACTGGGTTCCATCCCTGGGTTGGAGAAGCAGGAAATGGTAACCCACTCCAGTACTCTTGCCTGTCGGAATCCCATGGTCAGAGGAGCCTGGCGGGCTGCAGTCCGTAAGGTTGCAGAGAGTCAGACATGACTGGGCAACTAAATGATAACAACAATGACTGTTTCAGAAATGAAAGATGTGTGAAGCAATGAAGACGAATGTGGCGACAACAGCTGACAGTATCGCTCACCAACTGGGAAAGATCCCCAGTACGTTTGGCAGAAGACACCTCACAGGTTTATACAACACAGTTATACCTGCAACCATGTGGCCGGGGCAGTGGGGGTGGGCGGGGTTGGGGATTATTTTAACAGAATCAAAATTCCTACTCTGTCATCATGAGTTTACGTGAACCACAATTTAGTGAAAGTGCTTATAATCTAATTTGAAATCAAAATCACAAATTGAGGCCAAACTGTTATTTTCCTCCTCACACTAAAGAATGTACAGTCTAGATGCAGGAATTGGAATAGGAAAGTATAAAAGCAAAAGCAAAAAAAAAAAAAGACAATGAACACAGAATACTATGATATGCAGGTTTCTTTCCATAAGTATCAATTTGTTAAACTGGTTTTGTGAGACAGTAAAGTGATTGACTATTATCACATGGAAACACATTAATTAGTTGAGCAACTTGCTAATCATATATTCAATTAAGGAGCAAAACACAACAGGCAATTTTTCATCTTAAAAAAAAAAAATCAGAGCGTTTAAACACATGAGAAATTCACCGCTGGATTTTTCCTCTGAAGGTTACAGAATTCTCAGGTTTCCTGGGCCCTGGTTTCCAACTGTGATCCAAGAACTCCTGGTTGATTTATAAATTGTCTCCTTTAGGACAGAAGTTTTGGTATTTCAATATGTTGGTCCTGGCTGTACATTTCCGCTCCCTCTACCAATGCCCTGGTCTGAAATAGTGACCTGGTTACACTTTTCATTCAGATCTCATCAAAGGCTATGCCATTTTTAACAAGATGAATACCAGTCAACTCTCTGAGAAGACATGTAGCAGTAAGCTGAATGGATGCCTTGATACATTTTTGGCATCTGCTTACAAGCTACAAAGCTTATAGGTATTATAGCAGATCTAAGTTCATGGGGTCGCTAAGAGTCGGGCACGACTGAGCGACTTCACTTTCACTTTTCACTTTCATGCATTGGAGAAGGAAATGGCAACCCACTCTAGTATTCTTGCCTGGAGAATCCCAGGGACAGAGGAGCCTGGTGGGCTGCCGTCTTGGGGTCGCACAGAGTCGGACACAACTGAAGTGACTTAGCAGCAGCAGCAGCAACGTCCCTGTCACTAAGAGGTGGGGCAACCATAGGTCCCCACTGGTTTGGGACACTCCTGGTCTAGAGCCTCGGTCCCATCAAAATTATGAACAGTCTCCACTTCACTCACAAAAGCACAGTTTAAAGAATAAACTGGATAGTCACCCTGTGAAAAGAAGAGAATCCATTTCACACGTAATTTTTAATATTCCCTAACCATGACACTGAGAAAATCAAGCTCTGTAAAATTTCTGAGACCAGAAACTGTGTTTTAAAATCTTTCCATCTCTTGTATACTAATGTGCAGAATAAGTTTTCAGAGGGAGTGACCCCACAGAGTGGCCAGAGGAGCTATCCTGAGAAGCTTGAGTGGTGGCCGATGGGCACCTGAGCGCCATTTACTGAGTCACCCACACGGGCTGCTACAAAGTCCTATGGCCAGAGAATTTCTCCTCCTCCTCATGCATTTACTTCAAATATATGCACTGACTTGCATCTGGAAAGCATGCAAATATCTTCCACAATAAATGCATGATGCCTGTCATTAATACAGCTTGCCTAATTTTTCACCTGCTAACTCTGATTATAGGTTCACAACTGGACTGGGATACGTCATTGTCTTTCACTTGACTTTATGAGTTTTACTTGAGACAGAAGTAATCGGGGAGAATGAGAGCCTTGGGAGTAGGGACTGTGCTTGTATCAGAGCTGCCAGCTGTCTGAGCCTCACCTTCTGGACTCCAGAACAGCATCTGGCTTGTGTACATAGGACCAGTTTTGGTATAGATGTCAGGGGCTAATATACGTATGTCCTCTGATCGTAAGACGCATCCCCGTGGGTCCCATGAAGGAGAGGGCTCTGACAGTGACACAGGCCTCACTCTGTGTCCCTAAGCCCCCAACGTGGACAACCGCATGGTCTAAATAGAATCGAGTAAGTGTTAGCAGACAGGAAGAACTGGGAGATTAAAGCAGCGTCTGGAATTTGGCTGATCTCATGGTAGTGGCAAGCTTCAGGCGCTACGTATGCTCTGATTCGAGACATGGTGGCTCTGTGTGGGCGCAAAGACCACAGTCAATAACAGGGTGAAGGGAGAGCGTTCCAGCTCTAACACTGAAACCCCCGAATGCCAGAGGAGCGCAGTGGAACCTGACGGCATGACAACATTATGACATCCTCAGGAGGCACTTCTGTACCCCCAGTGTGTTTTACCTCGGGAACACAGCTTTCACACCTTTGCTCCTCCTGCTGTGACCCACAGTGGGTCTGCGTGGTATGTCAGCCAGAAAGACGGATTTCAAAACTGCTAGCTGATCTAGGCATATAGCTGTCAGTAGAGAAGCAGTGGTCGCTGGGCAAGAGAAAGGATTTTTTTTCTTGGTCTTACCTATGCAGTAGGGACAACACTGGCCTTTTCTCAACACAGGTCTCTCACAGGATACAGAAGGGCAAGACTCGGAGTAACAGCTGATGACGCTATCCATGCACACGCAGCTGGTACACACGTCGGGTTTCCAGGACTCAGCTGCCAGGAATATATCCCCGTCGTCGTTTTTGCAGTAACTAGGCACACTGTCATTGTGGGATGAGGAAGGCCGGAGAGGTTCATCTGCAAAAGTGACCAGAAGGTCAGCAGGGGAAAGAAAACGCTGCAGGGTACCCACTGTGTAACAGAGTGAGCTTCACGCTGCCCCACACAAAGTGCGCTCGCCCACCAGCCATTCGTGTGTCTCCTTAAAACAGACTCAGGAATGAAAGGGCATGTCTGACTCGGACCAGGTCTGGGGTTTTTAGGCAAAACAACAGACACAAAAGGTCTGTTGCAGAGATTCTGTTAGTTGTGTGCACGCCATCCATGCTACCTTTTCTCTTTAGCATAACAAAGTCCTGATTTGGGGGACAGGAGGTGGGGTGGCTGGGGACTTGGACCACAGGTTGATACGTCAGATGGGACAATCTGCTCCTTCCTTTTCTAGTCTCCCACACACCTAGGGGCAGGTGTGTCACTAGGCTGTGGCTAATGGATTTACTGGTAATCAGGGGACCTCTGGGAAAGCTTTCGCTTCCCCCCTTTTCCTAAATATTTTTGCTTATTTTTGTTTTTGTGGCCACACCATGTGGTATGTGAGACCTTAGTTCCTCGACCAAGGACTGAATCTGAGCCCCCTGCAGTGGGAGTGGAGTCTTAACCAATGGACCACGAGGGAAGTCCCAGCTTTCCCTTCCTTAAAAGAACGGCAGATGTGAAGTGACCCCTAACCTTCCAGCCTGTGGCCTGTAGCTGTAATATCCTTCTCATACCTGTAAAAGAGAGGCCTTGCTATCACTAAGATACTAAATCAATGTGGTCAGCACCTGGCTCCAAGCTTCCCAGAATGCATGGAAAAGAAATCTCTACTTGTTTAAAATCTGAGCTGGATTTTCTCCTATTTGCAGCCCCATGCAGTCCTAGCCAACCAACATCCAAACAGACTTCTAAACCGCATGTGACACTTCAGTGTTCAGGCATTCACATTAATGGCTAAAAGGTAATGGGCAATGTAGTAACTCCTGAGGATGTACCTACAGAGAAACTAGCTGCAAGTCTTGTGTAGTTTCCCTACGTACAGACAGACCAGCGACTCGAAATCTTGCAACAACTTAACGGAAAAGAACGTCGCCAGAAAACCCCGGATATCTCTTTGGGTCTTAGCATTCACTGAAATGACTTGAGAACTGTTAATTCAAGCAGAAAGCTGATGGGATATAACAAAGCAATGCACAATTTGGTGAGGTTCCTGGTTGAGTAATGTCACCGACAGGAGGGCACTTCTAACCACCTCTGCACTTGAGAGTCTAGAAGAGGCAGGATGGTCCCACCCAGCAATTCTTGAAGAGAATCCCATTTTCTCAGTGGACACAGGGACAGAAGTATCATCTGTTCTTCTCAGAATCAATTTCATGAAGTCTGCTCTTTAATAAACATGCAGTTATCACAGTCCCGCAGAAGCCCTCAGTGTCCCACTTTCTGTCCCCCTCATGAGTACACCCTCCAGCAACAAGTCTGGCTGGACAAGGAGAGTCTCTATGAGAAGTGGGGTAGCTGCTTTGTTCTGGGCTCTGAGACCAAATTGTATAACTGTATCTCCTACTGCCAGTCCTGAAGGCAGCAACAGAGAAAGAACAGCCACTGGTTTCCACTGCTCCAAAAGTGCTCCAGGTTCAGTTTTAGGAAAACTGGATCACATGCGTGTGAGTTAAACATGGGAAAGCTTTCTCAGGGACCTTTTCTGGGTCATCCATGTTGAGGGCTAAGTTCTTTTTAAGAAACGGACTGACGTTAACTTTTGATTTGTCTGGCAATCAGGGCAACTCACACTAGTCTACATGAGGTTCTGCAAACTGGCATGAGGTTTCTGTGAGTTATGACAGCTTAGCTCTTGGCAAGCAACACCCAACCTGGTATCTGAAAACTCAGAAGCGAAAGCAGTGATGAACCATGAACTAGCAGCTGAAACGAGTATTCTACAGTCTGGAGGGGACCTCGGGGGACAAAGGGGTGTGCCAGCAGAGCTGCAGTGAGACCTGCAGCTGAGATGCAGTGAGGGCAGGAGACTAACTGAACCCTGATGAAGGTGTCAGCTGGTATCTTGCCCACGGTATCTTCCTTCGTTGGGCATCTTTCTATTTTTAGGAAGAAAGGAGAACCCCTCTTTATACATCTGATGCCAAATATTAACAAGTTCCTGACTAGAGACATGTGTTTTCTGTGATCCAAACATTATTGACTAGAGATGTTTCAATATTCACTCACATAACAAATTGCCGGTCATAGGCGTTAGTTTCTACAAAAATCCCCCGGTCAGTAGTGTGTTAACTTATTCTGTTTTTTACCAGTTCTTTCACTGGCGTTCATTCATTCTTTTTATTTCTATTCCGGCTCCCTCTCTCTTCAGTGCTGTCTTTCTCTCCAACTTTAAAATATCAAAAATGAAAGAGAATTTTAAAAGTGTGAAAAAGAAAGAAGTGCTCTTCTATTTTCTCCCTTTATCATCACCTACAGGGATGCTCAGTCTTTCATGAGTCCACTTCTAGACCTTATTCAAACCAGGCCAGATGAGAGTGTAAGTTAAGGACAGAGGGACCAACAAAGCATCCGAGGAGACCCAATCACTATAAGGGATGCAATTCTTCCAGTTTTATAACCTATATATCATTTGGGGACAATATTACAATACAATTATCCTAAGATTGGGCTTCCCAGGTGGCACTAGTGGTAAAGAATCCACTTGCCAATGCATGAGACGTTAGAGATGAGGTTTGCTCTCTTGAGTCAGGAAGATCCCCTGGAGGAGGGTATGGCAACCCCACTCCAGTATTCTTGCCTGGAGAATCCCATGGAGAGAGGAGCCTGGCGGGCTACAGTCCACATGGTCACAAACAGCTGGACACAACTGAAGTGACTTAGCATGACATAATCCTAAGATTAGAGATGGTATTCTTCTAGATGTGAAGTACTCCATTTACCAGTGCTGCTGTCGATCTTCACTGGGAGGTGAAGAAATTGATGGCTTGCATTTTAAGACTTTTTATCACTGCAACACAACTCTGAATGGAAAGTTCTGAAAGATCAATGATGGGGTAGGTGACTGATTTTAAAATATAAGATCATTTCAGGTACATGCTTATTCACAGATTTAAGTGTAGCCTTTGGAATACTGATCTAGGAAACAAAGTCCTAACATTTACAATAAAGGCTATCATTGAAGTATCCCTCAAGTTATATGCAAAGGAAGGAAGAGTCACCTAGGCATACATTAATAAAGGAGAGGTCAAAGACAGGTATACAGGAGGTGCTTCTTCCCTTTTCCTGGTAGAATCAGTAGGGCCTCTGCTCACGTGCATGGACCTTGAGGCCTGGCTCTAAGAAATCAGTCCTTAGCACACAAAGGAGTCCCATTTCTAGGGACCTCTTGTTCTTTGCCTGGGCTGAACCTCTGAGTCCAGTCAAAGGTTAAATCTGAGCCAGTGGTCATGGAGATGTCCCGTCCCCTAAACCAACCTCTGTATTTCTTCTCAGATCCTAAGATGAGTAGCAACTGAGGTACATCTCAATTTAGTTAAAGCCTCCTAGGTTACAGGTGCTTTTTACATTTATTCTTTAAAAAATATTTATTTATTTGGCTACACTTGAACTTAGTTGTGGCATGTGAGAGTTAGTTCGCTGACCAGGATGGAACCTGGGCCCCCTGCATTGGGAGCATGGAGTCTTGGCCACTGGATCACCAGGGAAGTTCCTACATGTGCTTTTTTTTAAAATGCTTTCCTTTCCAGGCACTCCTTTCACTCTGTCATGATTTACTTAAAGGTGGAATACTAGACCGTTTAGCTCTTCTTCTGGATTATTGCTTCATAAGACAGGAGTTGTGTCTGTTCTCATCAACCCCAGGATCCCCATGGCTCAGTTCAGGCATTCCCCAAGCACTTGTAAAATGAAGCTATAAATGGATTTAAATTCATGATTATCAATGAAAAGACCACTCAAAGTAGTTTTCATCAGGAGGATGGGAATAGTCATGATCATATATTAACAGAGAAATATTAGTAGGGTTTGTATCTAAGTAAAAGAGTTGCTGCTGCTGCTGCTGCTAAGTCACTTCAGTCGTGTCCGACTCTGTGTGACCCCATAGACGGAAGCCCACCAGGCTCCCCCGTCCCTGGGATTCTCCAGGCAAGAACACTGGAGTGGGTTGCCATTTCCTTCTCCAATGTGTGGAAGTGGAAAGTGAAAAGTGAAAGTGAAGTCGCTCAGTCGTGTCCGACCCTTAGCGACCCCACGGACTGCAGCCTACCAGGCTCCTCCAGCAGGGACTAGGGTATATCAGGTAAACAATCCTCCTGCAAGGGAGGAGACCCAAGTTCGATCCCTAGGTCAGGAAGATCCCCTGGAGAAGGGAATGGCTACCTACTCCAGTATTCTTGCCTGGAGAATTCCATGTATAGAAGAACCTGGTGGGCTAAGTCCATGGGGTCGCAAAGAGTTGGACACAACTAAGCGACTAACTCTGTCATTTCCAGGGTATATCCTAACAACATAACACATCTGAACTGGTACTTATACTAGAAAAGATGTCACACTAATTAAGCTTTTCAGATTAACATGGTTGAAAATTACACCAAAGACTCTGTACTAAGATAAGACCTAAGCAGCAGGGCATGGTGACAACAGCAAAAATGTGGCTTTCCCTACAATTTCATCTGATGCAATTAAAAATATCATCAGTGTGAACCCAGGAAGATTTTGGACATCAACTATGCTGGTTATATAATGACAGAATAATAGATTCCAGTTGGTTGACTAGACAATTCAATGTAAAGAAACTAATCAAATGCAAGGGTTTATGTTTTACTGAGCAAAAATGCTCTAAGAATATACATTTAGAAAATAAATGATTACTGATTTAAGTTGACAAGATAAAAGACTGAGCAATAACAAAACTACAGTAGTGTTCTATCTACTTGGTAATGATACATATACAAATTAAGTATCTTCTGGAAAAAAGTTATATATTCTGGCATTAATTAGAATTGCTACTTTAGTTGCAAGATCAGTAACTTATGTTTAAAAAGTCTGACAAAATTTCATTGTATTTGTTACATGACTATAAATTCATCTGCTAAGGCCAGATTATCTGAGGACTGAAAAAAAAAAAGAAAACAATAGTGCTCTTTGAACATATGCAGTGCTGGTTGTTTAATAGTTTTGGATCTTAATCACTGCAGATTTGAAAATGTGGGTGTTATGCATATTTTAGCAATTCTTCTGTTTAACAAAGTATCTTCATCAAACACATATATCTTACGTTTTTCAAATAATTTAATTTACATTCTTTATCAATAACTGCTCTTCACATTTTGCAATGACAAAGATGACTTTTCACAATAGCAAAATCATTTGGAATAATTTGGTGCAGGAGGACTCTCTCTTGAGTCTGAGATTTAGCAATAAGGGGAAAAAAAGGTAGAAAGACACAATTTTCTGTTATTGTCTAAAGTCACCTCTGGTGCAAAGCATACTAATGGCATAAACATTTGATCGACAGAAGGGAGTGAATTTAGGAAGCCGGCTGCCCGGGTCACTGCTGTCTGGGATCCTGCTGACCGGGCCTGGCATGTTACCACACGGGGCTCCGCCCGGCCCACTGGTCTTGCAGGATGACGAGGCTCGGGCTGGAGTCCCCCCCCCTCCCCGCCCAGTGCCCCCTCTAGACGCAGCGCCGGTTACCTGGGCACTGCGGGCAGCAGGAGTCCTGGGTGCGGGTGGGGCTCTGGCAGAGCAGCGGCGGGCACACCTCCGTCTCACACAGCACCCGCCCGCTGTGGCAAGTGCACTGGGTGCAGGTGTCGATGTGCCACGTCTCTCCCTCCACAAAGTACTCTCCCCCGGGGGCGTGGCAAATGGAGGGCGTGCTGAGCTCTGGCTTCTGCACCACGAAGTCATCTGGGGAACGAGAGAAGACCCAAACACAGGAAATGATCCGGCTGCAGTCTCACCAGCTAGTGAAGAATCCGGTGCTGCGGGCTTTGAGGGACAGAGGGGACGAACTGGTGGCTCCTACCCAGAGGATAGGGAAGGAAACATTCCATGCACAGAAATATAAGGCAGAAGAGCTATTTTTCAGGAAATGGTTCAAGTCTGTCAATATGGAATGACAGAATCTGCCGAGACAATTAAATTGCAGAGACTCTCATGTTGAAGGAAACAGGAGCCTCTTAGGGGATGTCTGTGAATGTGTAGGATCGTCTACAGTAAAGATCTCTCACTAAGGTCCAGTTTCCATGTTTAGTGCTTCACATGTGTCACTTCGTTTATTCCTAACACCAGCTGTGTGAACAGGTACTGTTATCCTATTTTACTTATGATGAAACCGAGAACTTAGAATATTAAGGGGAAACAAGGCATTTGAACCTAAGTCTACGCGTCCTTGCATCATGAATATGCCTATAGATTAAACAGAACTGCCAACTGGTGTGCGCTTCATCCTCTTCATTATCTCTGGGGCCCTGAGTCCTTTCAGGCTCAGAAATAAGTCCTGCTGTTAAACAGGACACACCGCACTATACACCAGCTGTCAGCCCAATGAACAGAAATGCTTTTTCATAATCTACAGTGTGAAACCTCACCTGAGACTAAACATTCGGTGATATGATCAAGAGAGGTAAATGCTCAGAGCTGACGGTAAGTATGAGCTCTTTATCCCCAGTGGAGGGGGGATTTGGAGCTCCTGGTGAGATGATAATGATAGAGAGGGAATTTAATGCTGAAAACGTCTGAAGAGGCAATGGGAGTTGCCCTGAAGTTGTGCTGGGGAAATGAGAAGTATGAAGATATTAACCGTGTTCGTATCATCCAAACACAACAGGCGTTTCAAGAAGGTGCTGACAGTGGGGAACCCTGTGGAGCAGCCGTCTGCAGACACTGCGGCGGGCTCATGCCTGGAGCTCAGCGGAAATCGGGCCCCAGTAGAACTACCCTGTTTGTGCAGAGATGCTCAGGGCTGACATCTCCTAAGAACTCATGGGCTGTGTCTTTCAAAGCAGTGTTCAGCCTGAGAGTTAGCAATACTGAGGAGATACAGTGGTGTGGACCAGGGTCCAGCTAAGAAGGTAACTTTTAAGACAGCTTCGTCTCCAGGGAGCTAGTAAAGACTGGAACTTTGACCAAGTGTACATACCACAGAAAACTGACATCAGCCAGCGCTTATGTGCATAAGCAACTGGGCCAGACATTCTAGTATATGAGGGAAGTAGAGAGGAAGATAATTAGAATAAAAATTGGGCTGGTATGAGATAAAAGTACATTTCTCATGGCTTACAGGAAAAGATAAAATTGTTCCAAAGAGTATCAGTGCACTAATGTTGGAAAGAAGCTCCCTTTGGAAGGGACTTGCAGAGGGTTGAGAATTGCTGCCCTTTTAAATGTGGACGACTAGGGAAAATGGTCAGACGGAAAATGACATGTGTCTGCAGGTGCCTTACTCTGTGATTTCCTTTGCTATATACATTCGTGTGCCTCAAGGCAAAACATGAATGATTAGATGTGACAGAAAAACTGAAAGGTAGAAAAAGTAAAAGGTAGAAGGTAAGAGAGATAGCGGAAAAAATCTGAGAAACCGTATCATCTAGTGAATCTTCTATCAGAAGAGTTCAGAGGTTGCTCATTTATCTCAGAAGGAAAAATAGCTGATCTCTGAATAGAAGATAGGAGAAAATACTCTTTAAAGTAGGGGTAGGAGTCCATGAATGTATCAGTGCTGGGTATCTATTCAGAAAGATCCATACATGGCAACTCACTAAAGATTTTTGGAAGAAAACATACCTACATATCTATATACGTCAACACCTGTATGTTTTTGTATGTGTATATCTAGATAGTCACTCATCCACAATTACACAGCAATAATTCTGTGTGTGTCTGCATAAGAACTTTTCGTATCTCTGTAACAGAGAAAACTACATTTGCTTTCACTGACTTTCAATATTCCAGTCAGTCATCTATTCTCAGTAATATCTTTGCATTTCCACCAGTTAAGAGTTCTTCATTGAGTATCAAGTTTAGCAAAGACCCAGATGCAGGCCACACTCTACACTGTCATGCTCATAATGAAAGCATGGGGGTCTTCACTGGAATAAATGATTTTTCTTTCCCCTAAGAGTCAAATCAGTTCTGTCTCTTTAGATTTGTTCATTTATCTTCTGTTTCAATAGACACTGGTGGTTTTTCATATTTAACTAGCAAAACATGAACCAGGGAACAGTTTTGATACAGAGCACATCTGGCTTAACCAGGGGAAACAAAACAAACTTAGTCATCTGGGCCACTATTACAGGGGCACGGCGGCTGCCTGGAACCCTCCTTAGTGATCGAGGAATGTGGACTCCAGGGCTGAGAAGGCCCTCCAGTGCCCCTCTGCCTATTCCCACCCTGGCAGGCAGAGCAGGTGCAGGCCAAGGTGCTAGTGTGTGGTGCCTTCCCTCCCAGGCTGGGCCTCCCTTGCTGCCAGAGGCCCAGGCCTCAGGTTCCTGAGTGCACCTGCTGCACAGGCAGAGGGAGATACAAAACCAGGACTGACCAGGGGAAATAGCCTCACTACTCCAAACTCAGACAGTACATTTCAACTTTAAAAGAAACCTGATGCAAGACTCAGCAGACTTCACGGCTCTCTGGCCTGCCAGCTGACGCACTATTTTACTTTGGTTAAGAGAGTTAATCTCTGTGTCTGTTTTCCAAATGAAAATCTGCCTGAGTTTATTTTTCCCTAACTCAGTGGCCTCCACTTAGTGGAAGAAATAATAAACATAAAACTGTGCTGAGCTCTTTGCTTGTAAGGCACTAGATGAGGTATTATCGTAATAGTTACTGTTATGGACAACCATAATTTGGAGCACTGTGAAACATAAATCTGTTCTTCTACTAACTTATCTTGATTATTATTATCATTATTATGATTTTAAATGTTTTGGATATGTGGTCACTCTAAACATCTCCATTTGGCAAGACTGCCATATATCTATTAATTAGGAATAAAAAAAAATAGCCACAGACTTCAGTAATTCTCTCCCTCTCGATTATTACTTTATAAATAAGAAGCTTTCATGGAATAAAATCAACACCAAGCCCCTCCAATAAACTAACACATTCAGCCTCAATACACTATCCATAAAGTGAAGGGCTGGAGTTTTAAGTACGTAAGCCCACAAACCTTTATACAAATGGAGTTCAAAGACCAATCAGGAAAACGGAGTTCAAACCTTCAAAATTTAGGAGAGTGCTTTTAGAGCTCTAGAACAGTCTAGTGGTTTCTGGCTAATCATTTATCATGCCCTGTTGATGCTTGTGGCTACTGCTGATGAAAACCAGAGAGCTGAGGTGTGTTCCAGGGGTCCTGCACTCCCCCCAGAGTTAGAGACGTGATGAGGCCCTAGGAGGCTAAGTCGCTTGCTGAGGGAGCGAATGAGGCGCCAGCCAGCCTTTACCTGAGCACGATGGGCAGCACCGTCCCGGGTGAATGGTGGGGTTACCACAGGCAGGCACGGGGCAGGTGATCAGGGCGCACATCTCCCGTCCACTGTGGCAGTAGCATTCCCGACACCCGTCATGCCAGCTCTCCTCATTTTTATGATGATGGCCATCCATGGACAGACATGTGCCTGACAGGACGGGTGGCCCGGCGGAGGCAGAGACCTCTGGACAGACAGAAGGCAGCCTGGTAAAGCAGCAGCTACTGCACAGGAGAAACTGCCTGCAGTGTCTTTACAGGCAACGCTACCCAGTCGCCAAAAATCCCGTCGACACAGCACAGTTCGTGATACAGCAAAGGATCATGAGAATAATTCATGCAAATATGCCCCCAATTTTGAAAAATGGGAGGAAAAAACCCTTGCAAATCCGTGTTTCTCCTGCTGGAAGGCTTGTAACTGAAATTTCTTCCTTTCAGTCTACACTCTCTTTATGTGCTCAGTCTGTCCAACTCTCTGAGACCCCATGGACTGCAGCCTGCCAGGCCCCTCTATCCATGGGGTTTTCTAAAACCAAGCGGGGTGGGCAGTGGGGGCAAAGTCCACGGAGCTGCAAGAGATGGTCCCCTAGAGAGTGACGGTGCTGTCAGAGCGGACAATGACCAGCGAAACCGTTTCACCGACAGGCTATCCTTTCCTTGGTTTCTGGGGAAAGGGCATGCACTGGCACTCACCTCTGCACTTGCAGATGAGACAGCCATGACTGTCCTTCTGGAAACCCAGGGAGCAGATCTTACTGCACCGGAGCTCTGGGCATTTCTTACAGCGACAGATGTCACAGCCGTGCTTATTCTTCCTGAGTAATTAAAATTTTGTCAGAGGTCAGAAAATCCGAAAGTCTCAACTGATGCCCAACTGCTCACCCCCAGGGTCATGGAAGTGGTATTGTCATTAAGCAGAATGACTTGACCTTCTCTCACGACCCCCTGGAGTGATGTGTAATTAGCTCCCTGGGGCCATGACCACCATCCACCCGTGGCCAAGGGTTAGAATTGCCCAAGCACTGAGGTGTCTCTAGGATATGACTATCAGAATCTCGATGACAGGACTGTTGATTTGAGTAGGAAAAGTGGTACCAAGTACAAAAAAAGATGAACGTGGAACTCCATGGATAAGAAGGTAAAGGACATGAGGCTGGTCAATGTTGGAGGCCAGCATTAAAGGCAGAAGTCCTCCTTTTGTTAGGGCCACTGCCTTCCTCACATGACCACATTCTCTTAAGAAATTTCAGATACCAGTAAACATTTTACTGTGATATCTATAGAATCTTGTAGTAGATAGATGGAGAGCTAAAGGACACACAGACATGATGAAGAATAAAACATGTGAGAAGTTCTACAATGTCCGATAATTATTTCGTTAATCAGTAAAGAATACCAATTGAAAAATGCTCCACCTATGGGGCATGACTGAATCACAGAGAATAAAGGAAAATGGGTGGATGAATATTTTTTTTCCCTTTAATAAACTAGAGTGCCTAAATTTTGTGATCAGAAAGATGATATTAAATAAATATGTGCTTATTAAAATATCACCATGGTTCAAGTGGACAAAAAATTCTCAGCAGCGATTCCTTATTTTCTCTAAAAGGAGAATGATCTTCTCCGTTACAAAAGGAGTCCATCTGCTCTCCTCTTCCTTCTACGCACTATCTGCAGCTCCAGGTCCTCCCTTAGACTTAACATCTCCTCTACACGCTCTGCCCTAGCTGGGCTTCCTGGGCAGCAGAGGAGGAGGAGCTAAGTCTAGCTACCTTCAGGTTTCATCCCAGGGAGCCCTAAGTGGCAACAGTGGTGCTCAACTAAAAGAAAGAAATAAACCCTGTTTTTTCTTATGTTGCACAAATTAAGAGATTCTAAAAGACAAGAGCCCTGTGGGAAACGTTGGTATGTAACTGACCAAGTGACAAACTACAATCTGCTAAGTGAAATGAGAACACACACCAGGGTTTACATATTTACGTCAATACAATGAAAACAATGGATTAAATGAATGGCTCACACTCATGCCATAGGCTGCGCCATCTTTGAGCCCTAACAAGTCTTTAATGGATTTGTTTGTACATTAATTTATTCACCTGTCCATTCCTTCTCTCCATCCCCCTCCCTTGTGTAAGCATTTGCTGCACAAACACAGTAATGATCCTCTCAGCAGGTATACATGAGCATTAACCTAATACTCCCATGTGGTGTCTGGCCAAGATTTCTCCTTCAGAGGCTGTCCTTGAAACACATGTGCTAGCCATTCATTTGCCTACAGGAGTCAACTTGTCCTCCTTGAATGTGTTTAATGACAGGAATATCAAGTGGAATCCACAATCCTCTAAGAGATTCCTCTCCAAAATGAAGTTTGGACTTGAGTGCAGCCTGGGTTCTGAACTGTTATAATGCTCTAGCAAAAGGCTGTAGGTACTGTTATGATAATAATCCTTTATTCTACATTAGCAATTAAGCTAAGAAATAACTGTACTTTTATGAGTATCGCATTCATATTTTAGGATTAAGAATAATGATGATTTATTAGTTAACTTGGGGAATTTTAAAGAATAATGTCTCCAACTTAATTATCCAATTAAAATTAAGGTTCCCCTCTCCCTGTTAAACATGAATTTCCAGGGGGAAGAATAAAAACAATGCCTTTAAGGTGCTGGGCAAGAGATGATGGCTCCAAGTCCCTTATACTACCAGCGTTATATAAATGTATCATATTGGAAAGGGAGAGAGACTAAAACGGAAGGAACCAAGGCAGGAAAAATTCTGAAAGGCTATTTTTAAGGAATAAACTTGACACATGCAGAAGGAGATGCTCAGACAGACAGTAAAGTAACAAATGTGAAATATCTATTTTCCCCGGAGAATACTCTGAGTGTTCATGGGGTTTGAGTCAATAAAGAATATTTGAAAATATAAGTCATAATTTTTATCTCCAAGGAAATTCATAAAATCTACTGCTACTGAAAAAAAAAAAGCATAGTGTAAACTGTAGACAAGCATCAAGGTAAGATAGGGAGGCAGGTAAGGATGCTCCTTATTGCAAATCAGGAGCTTGACAGCTACTGATTCATCCTAAAGTATGGATTAGATAGGTTCTCACAAAACAGTTGCTGCGACAGCTGTGCAAAGTCAAAGAGCTTACATCTCTGGGACCTCATGACAGGTCCACTGCCTTTGGCAGTGTCCAAAGGCCCTACCTATGAGGAAATCTCACCCAACAGCCCAAAGGCCAGTGTCATAACAAGGCTCTGGCCCATCCTCAAAGAAAAGTAAAACCTGATTCCTATCCTTGGACATACCTCCTTTCCCCACTTTCCGATTCCTCTAACAAAATAAGCATAGATATTTCGGAATTCAGTACATCACTGATTTGTTCACAAACACACAAAAACAGCCTCCAAAAATAGGTAACACACTTCGTCAAGTTACAGACAACTGAGAAGAGCTCTTCTGATTAAGAAATACATACAGATATCCAAACGGACAATGCTTCTCACAGACTATGGGTCTGCACTTCCTGGGGCGCGGGCGGCACTGACAGGCCTCACAGCCATAGGCGTCGGTTAGGAAGCCGAAGGGGCAGTTCAAGGTGCAGCCTCGTTTGAGGCCCGTGCAGAGCTCCTCCCCTGTGAAGACACACGGACAGCACATTTCTTCCAAAGATGAAGGGACCGGAACACCTCCGACGCTTCAATGCCTTCCCCTGATCTGCCAGTTTTCCACAGATGTGAAGTTCTCAGTTCTATCACAGCATCAGCAATGGTTAAAAATGATAGATGGTGCCACTTCATGTTTACCATGTTTATCGGAATGTAGCTTCATGTTTTGTACTAATATACAGAATAAAGTTCAACTCTGAATAATAGTTTCTGATGTTACTCCAGTCTAGGGCTGAAGAGCAGGCTGGCAACTACTATTTAAGATGTGGATAAAACGGAGTGCGCTTTCTCATGCAATTTGTTCTTACCAGTCTTACTTCAAACTTACTTACAAGAACTTACTTGTTCTTACTTCAAACCACTGATTACTATTTATTATTCAAATGTGAGAACTGAAAGCTTACACCTCAAATTTCATTATGCATTTTGTTCCTACTGCATGCCCATGAGAAGCACATTCACATATGTTTTATGAGTTTTAGATGTTACTGTATAATACTGCGTACTATATGGAGCACAAAGGTCTGCTGCTGCTGCTGCTGCTGCTAAGTCACTTCAGTCGTGTCCGACTCTGTGTGACCCCATAGACGGAAGCCCACCAGGCTCCCCTGTCCCTGGGATTCTCCAGGCAAGAACACTGGAGTGGGTTGTCATTTCCTTCTCCAACGTGTGAAAGTGAAAAGTGAAAGTGAAGTAGCTCAGTCGTGTCCGACCCTTAGCGACTCCATGGACTGCAGCCTACAGGCGTCTCCATCCATGGGATTTTCTAGGCAAGAGTACTGGAGTGGCTTGCCATTGCCTTCTGCTTACCTTTTAAGAGGTATATTTCTAATAACTAATACAAAGTGAAATAATCAGTGTTTCAACTAGATACTTTTATCCCCATTGCAGAAAAAATTCAGCTATTTAGATACACTTGGCTAACTGACAAAAAATGTGTATGGCAAAGAAATATCTAGATTAATGTTTACCCACTATTTGAAATGTTCAAACTCTCCCCTGTTGACAGAACCTGGAGTGATGGCTGACTGTCCTCTGAGTCAGTCATAACTTAGGAGAAGGGGGAAAAGAGGGAAGAAGAAATGGTGGCTGGCACAAGAAACTTCTATTAGTTTAATGGAAATCTTCTAAAGAAATTTAAAAGGTATGACACAGGGATTACAAGAGTAACATAAGCAATAAAAATGTTAAGGTAAATAAGAAAAGCATGCTTGGTGATGTAAATAAAGAAGTTGAGATTTGTCTAAATTAAATGCAGAATTTGAAAGATAGTCAAATTTAAAGAAGCAGATATGATGGTGAAAGTGTGGCAATGTTTAATTAGTGTTCTGCGTGGACTGGTAAAATGGGAAGCAGAGACTACTTTTGCTGGATAAATGCATTTATGTGGATATCCTCTGAGCATAAACATTGTAAATAATGTACGTATTACTGGGAAAACAGAACACGTGTCCCTTCCACACACAAATCTTTTAATCTAAATTTAAACCGTGCTGCTTAGTTGCTTCAATCGTGTCTGACTTGTGTGACCCTATGGACTGCAGCGCACCAGGCTCCTCTGTACATGGAAAGAGAAACAGAGTGGGTTGCTACGCCCTTCTCCAGGGGATATTCCCGACCCAGGAATCGAACCTGGGTCTCCTGCATTGCAGGCAGATTATTTACCACTGAGCCACCAGTTCAGTTCAGTTCAGTTGCTCAGTCGTGTCTGACTCTTTGCGACCCCATGAATCACAGCACGCCAGGCCTCCCTGTCCATCACCAGCCCCCAAATTTAAATCTTAACTACAATTAAATAGGTGAAATGGGTTCATGTTTTACATAAATATTTTTAAGATAGCATCTTTTGTGAATCTTAGCTGGCAATACTTGATATTTAATATGCTATCTTTTAAAAAGGATAATGTGATTTATGGTATAATTTTCTAGTTTGTCATCATCATAAACCTTTCATTACACATATTTAATGTAACCCCATGGGTCTGTATCACACAGTGAAGCAACTGATTACTAATTTGCATCCTTAAAAGCAATATTCTAAATGGCTCATTTAAAATTTTATAATTATATGACTTGAAAGGTCATCACGGCTTCCCCATTATTACAGGAATGATGAAGGAGGGAGAAGACTTTCATAGCCACACTTCTTTCTCTGACACCAAGATCTAAGTTGTAAATCCATTTTTTTTAATTGCAGAAATTTTAAGTCTTGACATCAAGTACATTATGTTGGGAAATCCATGAATTAAAAACACCCTGAGAACATCCCTGGGGATTGAATTCCTTGAAACTCTGAGTCTGAGCACCTCTGTGCTTTTATTTTTCTGGTGGTCCTGTAAAGACAAGGAGTTTTCCCATAGATCTTAAATTTGTTGGGTTGGCCAAAAATTTTGTTCAAGCTTAACCAGAAAGACCTGAACAAACTTTCTGGCCAACCCAATAGAATGGGCTTTCATCCTTAATAACAGCTGTTGTATCACTAAGCTTAAAAATTTTGAAAGAAACTAAGTTTATCTTTACCTCTGCTTTGCAGTAGAAGGGAACTTCAAACAAAGGCTGCTATGTTGAAACAAAAATACAGGACATTCATGGTCTTCAGACTGGCTGTGACTTCCTGAGTAGGTTGCCCTGACTTGGGCCAGCTCATCAGCCTGCTATCTCATTTCCCTCCCCAGATGAAGGGAGCTCTAGGGCAGGGACCCACTTATAGTCCAGGTGCTATCATGGTGTTCAGCATGGAGTGAGCACTCAACAAGTTACTTGCTAAGGGAAGGAACCCGTCAAAATTCTTGCTATTTACTCCTCCACTCTCATCAAGACTAACATGCTCATAGAAAATAATGGGATGAAAAAACTTAGTATCGAAAAACTTTAATGATACTGGAACTTGCTAAATGTCTCCAAATATCACCTAACTCAGAAATAGGGAACATTAAAGAGTTGAACACGACTGAGCGACTGAACTGAACTGAAAGATTTCAAAGTATTCCTAGATCCATGTATCAAATTTATGAATTTTTCTTCAGAGATGTATAACTTTAAGGCAAACATTTTACAAGAAGAGTAGAACAGATACGTTAGAAACACCTTATTTATAGATGGGTAGGGTTTATAGGTTTGTTTTAAAAGCTTCAGTAGAAAGAATGGTGAAAGAGAAGTTGCTCAGTCATGTCTGACTCTTTGTGACCTCATGGACTATAGCCGACCAGGCTCCTCATCCATGGAATTTTCCAGGCAAGAGTACTGGAGTGGGTTGCCATTTCCTTCTCCAGGGGATCTTCCTGACCCAGGGATTGAACCCGGGTCTCCCGCATTGTAGGCAGATGCTTTTACTGTCTAAGCCACCAGGGAAGCCTTTATGTTTATAATTTTTCAATGGTATGACTTCACTGTGATCCACAAATGCCTTCCAATCCAGAGGGGAAAATTCCCATTGAAGAGAAGTGATAAATAACGGCAAACTACAGAGTCTGTATGATATGGCTGGTTGACAGCAGCTATGCAGTAAACTTTGTTTATTTGGGAGAAAAAAAGATGCTTTTGCTCCCAGGGGCACAATGTGGCCCCAGCTGTGGGGAGCTCTGTTTGTGCTTTGCTTTCAGTGAACACCATGGGGACGGCACACTGAACACAGCATGATGGCACCCCTAGAGCTGTGCTGTGCTTCTCTCCTGTAGGACTTCACGCTCTGGGGTTCTGGCAGTTCCCATCAATCTGCAAGTTACGGATACCACAAATAAAGTTCCTAAGGCTGTTAAATAAAGAAGTGTAACACTGCAAACAGTGGTCCCAATCTTGCCCTTGATAAGTGTTTGTTCAGAGTAACAATGACATGAAAACAGGAGCCTGCTCCTGTGCATTTGATGCTGCAAGCTTCTTTAGATGATTGCTTCAGATATATATTTCATGAAAACTATGAAAGCTTTTTCCTCTTCCTGCTACCACTAGTTTTCTATGTCTGCATTAGTTTCTAGCTAAAAGCATTATTAATCCCTGGAATTACAGAATGTTAAAAACTGGAAGAGAAGTTACAAGTAATTTGATGAAGCCCACTTGATTTTATTTTTTTTATTTTTTATTTTATTTTTGAACAGAGGAAAATTTATGCATCGAACCTGGACTGGTCACTTATGATAATATGCTACAGTTCCATTCTCCCCAATCATTCCACCTTCACCCTCTCCCACAGAGTCCCAAAGACTGTTCTAAACGCCTATGTCTCTTTTGCAGTCTCTTATACAGGGTAGAAAAATGGTAACCACTTGATTTTAAAATGTAAACAAGATGCTCAAAGATCGACACCATTTAATTCATATGGATGTCACTTACTAGATACAGTACCTGCCGTAAGCAGAAGTGCATGATGTATGACGGCAAACATTTCAGGTAAAGTAATGCTACTAACAGCTTGGTATCAATAAAGTTATTTTTAGTAGTTTATCCAAATGATTTTGATTTTGACCTCTGTTTCTATTGAGCATTCTTAAGCATTTTCCACCATGTTTCTTTTCTTTATTCTAAATATGTCTTTGAAAAAATGAGTCAGGGACAGTTTAAATTGTCTGTATGCCCCTGATGCATTATTTTGCTTGGCAGTGTTATAAGAAATGCTATTTGTTACAGGTTAAAAAAGCAAAGTTACACCATGTTCAAATAAAATCATCCTTTGTCATATATATTTCAGGTTATTTTTAAAGATTTTTTTTTTGATGTGAACCCTTTCTTGAAGTCCTTATTGACTTTGTTACAATATTGCTTCTGTTTTATTTTTTCGGTTTTTTGACCCCGAGGCATTTGGGATCTCAGCTCCCTGATCAGGGATTGAACCTGCAACCCCCTGCATTGGAAGGTTCACTGGACCACTAGGAAGTCTCTCCATGTTCTTTTTAAGGACGTGTTTCAACTGGGTTTTGATTTCAATCTTCAGTGACCATCTATGATATGCTTGACTATAATGTAATAGCATTACAACCTAATTGCATATAACTAATATTACCAACACATTACCAATACTAGTCAGGGATAAGGTCCATTTTTATCTTTTTCGTACTCCTAGTGTTTGGCATACAGCAGCCACTCAATAACGGAGAAGGCAATGGCAAGCCACTCCAGTACTCTTGCCTAGAAAATCCCATGGATGGAGGAGCCTGGTAGGCTGCAGTCCGTGGGGTTGCTAAGGGTCGGACACGACTGTGACTTCACTTTCACTTTTCACTTTCACACATTGGAGAAGAAAATGGAAACCCACTCCAGTGTTCTTGCCTGGAGAATCCCAGGGGCGGGGGAGCCTGGTGGGCTTCCATCTATGGGGTCACACAGAGTCGGACGCGACTGAAGTGACTTAGCAGCAGCAGCCACTCAATAAACGCTAGAGGAATGAAAGGAATGAACCAGCAAACAACAAACCAGCCACAGAGGAGAAACAGTCATTCGGTGCTGGTCCTAATTTTAAGAAAGAAATCTTGACCCCAGTGGTTTATACATATAATCTAACACTTCGGTGGGATGCAGAAAAATAGGGTAAAGGAGAGATTTAGACACAATCCATACTTAACGTGTAGCTGCAATGGGCAAAAGAACATATTTCGCCATCCTTTAGTACAAGGGACTTTCATTTTTCTAAAACCAGGTGAAAGAGACTGAGGGTTAAAATGAAAGGCAAAAGGAAAGCTGTTTGCATGCGTGCCCTCAGAGGACAGGAAGAACCGGAGGCAGGCTGGTGTCGGAACAAAGGAGGGGAAGCTGGGGGCTTTCCGCGGCGGCCAGCTCCAGCTGACTCGGAAGAGCAGGTTACAAAACAGCTATTGTGTAGAGTAAACAATTACCATATGTCAGGTACTAAAGCTAGCTTTGCATTCATTAATTAGTTGTCCTCAAAATAACCCATTAATTTGGTATTATTACCTGCCCTTTATAGATGCAGACATAGAGGCTCTGGGAAATAAAGCAATCTGCCCAATCACCCAGAGACAAGTCAGTCTGATGCCAGAGGCTTGGTGGGAAGCTGGGTCCATACAATCACAAGAATCTGACAACGGAGGATGTAGCAGTTTGGTTTAATTTGATTCACCTATGAAAAGGTGTCAGGATTGCTCATGGCAGGGGATGACAGCAGGAAAGCTCTGTGGCTTTGTCATGTACCTTCCGTGTACTTTTGCTCGTTTGATACAGACAAAATGACAAATTCCAGTTGGCACAAAATGCAATGGTCTCCTGTACTTATTTCTTCCTACGTGTTAATGAAATGAAGGCATAAAGCAAGCAGGACGTGGGGCTGTTCCTTTGAGAAAGCCAGGCAGAGCAGAATTCTCTCCACAGACTCACCTTGCTAAAAGCCAGTCAGATGTTTTTGACTGGCTCCACTGACAGCTGAGGAAAATGGCTCCTTTGGATTTAACTTACAAAGGGCTCACTGTGAATCTGTTGCGTGCTTATCTAAGTGTGCCCATGTGGCTCCAAGTTCACAACACCAAAACCCAGGTGAAGACTGTGGGTGGGGTGATTAGGCACAATGAAACATAAATTGTTAGACTTCAAAAAATTCAGGGAAAAATATTAGGTATGCTCCCGTGATCAAAATGGGTGTATAGCTCAAGAGATACAAGAGAAGGATTAAAATATAAACTCTTTGTGATACAATCACCAATTATCTTGGGATCAAAAAACCCAAGCTGACCATTTAAGCCAACAGATACTGCTGCCAAAGCAGCTGCCTAGTGAACTTGGCCTTCCAAAGGGAGATATAAAAGGCAGATAGGTGTATAACAGGGACCTGCCCCCCTCTGAACAGAAACAAGCACAGGAAGGAACACAGTCCCTGACTGGTGGAAGCTTATGGGAAATTTAAAGGCAGGAACAGCCAGCATCACAGTAGTTTGATAATCTCCCTTGCAGCACTAACTCCATCTGGCAGACAGTACGATGGTAACAAGTAACTGAGAAAACTGAATTAAGCTACTTCTACTGAGTGTCTTCAACAAAAATATCCTTACAAAAAAAAGCGCTGAACGATTAAAAAGAAGAGGAACACAGAGTCCAAGAAAACTGATAAATCAGAAGGTAATCATCTCTCTACATTAACTGATTTCAACTCTCTGTGCCTAGGGTAATCATACCTAGAGGCTCACAGAGAACCTGCTGATTACAGAAGCACTGTCCATATTTGGAGACATCAGAGAGAAAAGAAAGAGATTTCAGAAAACTAAAAAAAGGCCAAATGTTGATTCAAAAGGGACAAAGGATCCTAACACTACAGAAACCTCTGCAGAATGAATGTTTAAACATGGGATTTTCAACATTTAGGAAAGAAACCAATGACTATCAGGAGGCAGCATGGTGAAGTGAAAGTCGCTCACTTGTGTCCCACTCTTTGCGACCCCATGGACTATACAGGTCATGGAATTCTCCAGGCCAGAATACTGGAGTGGGTAGCTGTTCCCTTCTCGAGGGTATCTTCCCAACCCAGGGATCGAACCCAGGTCTCCCACACTGCAGGCAGATTCTTTACCAGCTGAGCCACAAGGCAATATACCTTCGTGAAAAACAATCCACACCCTATCAACTTTGCCATGTTTAAAGTAGGGTTTCCAGCAAAAAAATGTTGCAAATAGAATGTATTTTGATCTTAGATAAGGTACAGGCCAAGAGTTTCAAGATTTCCTTGTGGACATGGAGCTGATATGATGCTAGTTGAATAACTCCAAAGAAAAAGTAAAAATTGTGTTCAAAGTCATTTCGCAGGTGGGTCTCTGGTGCTAACAGGGCCCTGTCCCTGGTTCTGTACAGTTTATTTTAGGGCAATGATTTAGATGAGGACATGTAAGTTACGCTCATTTAACATAAACTGAGAGATACAGATAAAGTATGAGATCACATCATTAAAATTCAAAAATATCCCAACTAACTCGTAGTCAGTTGAAAATGCTCAGGGTAATTTCTTGTCCAATCCAACCCTGCATTTGTATCACTAAAATAAAAAGAATCAAATGTCCAAATACAGAATAGATGAGAACCACCTAAGAGCTGCTGCTGTAAAAAGCACCAACTGGTTCCATATCCTTATAAACTCAGTGTTAGCTGATAGCGTATAATCTAAAGAGCTAACACCCACTTAGGCCACACAATAGCAGGGCAGTGATCAGACCAAATTCTGGAGTATTCTGTTTGTTTCCAGGCCGTACATTTACATAAAAACCATGACATATTTTAAGTGTATCAAAAGATGGAAAGACCCAACAGAATTCTAGAAACTGTCACCTGGAGAACGAATAAAAATGTTTATTCTGGTAGAAGATTTAGAGGAATTCAAAATAGTTTTAAACATGAAGGGCAATTCCCCCCGCCCCCCCGCCACCCCAGGAAGAAATGCAATCTACCCTATCTTATTTCAGAGATCATGGTGGAGACATGATTGGAATCTACATGGAGGACAGTTGGGGTCAATGAAGGGGAGCGCATTCTAAAGATTATGGTGCCCACGGGTGGAATGTGACACTTCTGTGTGAGTGACTTCTTTGTCACAGGATGACCCAGACAACGGTGGTACTGAGAGCGCCCGGAGTGTTTGGAATCCTGTGCCCCAGAGCTCCCAAGGCTGCACCCATGAAGCAGCTGGACAATAAGGAGTATCCTGATGTATAATGAAATGAAGGCGAAAAGCAGAATAAAGGGCAGCTCTTTTTCTGCAACTGACTGTGTGTTTACATTAAGTACACTTTTTTCCCCTCTTTCAGGTTGCTAAGGCAATGACATGAACAGGAATGAAAAGGATATTCAATCACATAATGTGCTTTGACAATATCATATTAGGCTCTGAAAAAACACAGTCTTCCATGTACTCACTGTTTTTGCACTGACAGGTTCGACAACCATTGTGATCGAGTTTGAAACCATAAATGCAGTCCTTCTCTGTCAGGGTACAGTTTGATAACTCCCCACATGCAGGTGGATCAATTGTGATGTAGGTTGGTTCTAATAACAAAGAGAGAGAGAAAAAAAAATCAATGAAACATATGAGTACCTCTTAAATGCTATTCAATCTTTGAAATCCCACACTATGGTAAGTTATAGGAAGAAAACCTAATCAATAATTTTCATCAGATCCTAAACTTTTATACCTTCATAATGTTCTTAACCCCTGAAAAAAGAGATATTTTTATTTAGATTTTTGAAAATCCGACCCTCTAGTTCTTTATGTTTGAGCAATTTATACATTGGGTACCTTCTATAGAAAGCAGGCAAGAAAGGTTGAAATGAATTTAAACTTTTAACTGTTCCTCTATCCTCTCCTGATGTTTTCTGACTTTTTAAAAATAATAATTAGGACACAGCTTCCAACTGTCAATTATCTTGCTCTCCATTTTGCAATACTTCTGATATCTGAGTATTTTTTTTTTTTAGTTACTAAATCAGAGATGTTTCTGAGACTTTAAAACATCTGGATTTCTTTGATCTGTTATGTGACACTCTCTCAATTATTACAGATGACAGAGCAGATAACATCAGCTATGGGAGCTTATACTCAGGGCCCAGGGCATATGGGAGTGGGAGTGAGAAACACGCATTCTGGAGGAAAAGAGAGCATCTGTCCTGGGATGAGACGCACAGAAGAAACCAAGGCCAGAGGCGATCTTGACTTTCCCTGCTGCGTTAATAATGAAGAACTGCTCTGGGTGATGACAGTAATCACACACTTGTATATACAGTGTATTACATATCTACATAATGTCCAAGGTGCTCCTCACAAATGCTTCCTCATTTTAGATCACAGTCCAATGAGATGGGTGTTATCATTATCCCTATTTTAACTGATGAGGAAATCTAGCATCCTGACTTGCCCAAGGTCATGGAGTTAGTAAGTGGCGGATCCCAGATTCAAATCCACGTGTTCTGGCTGTAGGGTCACACGCTCAGCTTCTGTGCAATACAAGGCACCTGACAAGGGTACCTGTTTTGCAGTGGCTGATAATGGACAGTTTACACAACCTCAGTCCATGGCAAGAGTGCCGTCCAAGGGAACAGGGACAATGGCATATTTACGTGGCCTCTTTTCAACCCAAAGATGCTATGAACTTCTTCAGAATAAGCTAGTTTTCACAATATCTTTGGGAAGCACTAAATACAGAATGTCTCTAACCTATGTTTTCACAAATGGAAAATATGAGGTGCAGAGAGGGTAAGTAGCTTATCTAAGTTTACATAGCAACCCAGTAGCAGGCTGTGAATAGAATAGAACAGAGGTTCCTGACCTCCTGTCCAACAGTCTATCCATTAGTCCACACTGTCTTCTCAAGTTTCATCTCCAGTTACCATGGAAGAGAGACCAAAAATAAGTGTTTTAGCTGCCACTGCTAAGATCAAGAGTTCTACGTTTTTATCCACCTGCTAAAAGAGGCCAGCGAGTCAACTCTTCACAGGTGGTGAGCAACGAGGGCTTTATTAAAGAGATGCTTTCATCAGCATTCTCCCAGCAAAAATACATATGAAGACGGCGTAGCACATTCTCTATTTTTATTACAGCACAGTTGAAGAACATCTCCCTGAAATTTTTATCTAATTTCCGCTGCTGTGAAAGTTCTAATTTTCTTTCATGACTTCGTTTCTTCTGTATCTGTTTTGACGGGTAACTACAAACATCAAAAAGTGGTTTAATTTTCAGGCAAGTTTTAAGAATTAGTGGATTAACTACAGTAGTTGCTTTCCTCTCTTCTCTTAAAATTCACTGTAAACATCGCTGACCAGTTGCTTTATCTATCTATGTTGCCCCTTGTGGCATGTGGTGATCTTAGCTCCACGACTAGGATCGAACCTGTGCCCCTGCATTAGGAACACAGATTTCTTAACCACTGGACCACCAGGGAAGTCCCACATCTTCAGTTTTTAAACCTACAGACTTTCCTTTATCACTACTCTTCCTACCCATTCAAGATAACTCTCTATCAGCCTTTAGCCATAAGACGGCTGAGGTTTTGTCAAAATTATTCTAATCACAAATATAAGATAGAGCAGGGGACCAGGATCGCATCTGAGTAAACCACATCACAGATAATCCCATCGAAAGAGGAGTTTAGGTCTACATTCCAGAGAGTTAAGGATCAGGGGTGGCTTCTAAACTCTTTGTCTAGTGCTTCAGTGAATGGCTTATGGGTAAAGAAATGTCTTGGGCACATCCACACAGACCCAAAGCTTGTATTCTTTACTGATATTTAAGTTGATGAGAAACTTCTGCCTTCAGAAAGTGTATGATGGAAAAATATATACTTGGGCAGATGACACTGACACTGAAAATGCAGAATAATCCCAGGGCAGTATGGGATTTTACTTTCAATGAGTTTTAGGGATTTGTTAAGAAAAATGGTGATGTACATGTGTATCACTGGTGATGTGCATCTTATTTTTGGTGCATGTCCTGACTAACGAATGAGATAAGGATTGTGATCTGGGGCTAGAAAGTAAAAGAAAAAAAAAAAAAAAAACCACGGCATTGAGGATAGAACCACAACACGGACTCAAACAGTACCACACTTTATCCAATGGCTACATCTGTTAGGTAATCAGGTCTCAGGTGTTTATCAAGCACACATTTCTCCAGTACAGGAAATACATTCAACATGCCTCCCTACAACATTCAGGATAACAACTTCAGCTCAGTTTACCAAATGAGCAAAAAAAAAAAAAGCATAGAAGCATTTAAGTAGGTGCTGGTTCAACAATGCTGCATTGTAAATATTTTAGGCAAAATAAGTCCTACTGAGTGTCTTCCAGGTTTTGACAATGTGGTAGATTGTAAAGAAGGAAAACATGATTTTGTGCCTCTAAAATTAATATTTTCCCATTCATCAGTGATGTACATCAGAGGGAAGAAACTGTAAAGCACAGAACTCTCAAATTCTGACTCCCTCAACATTTACTATTAAAACACAGAAAAACTCAACAAAACCATTTATTATTCAACAGAACTTAATTACTCTAAAACTATTCAACTGCCCCTCAACAGATTAGACTGAACACAACGCTCACTGTGATATGTTAAATATAGACAGATGTCTAAATTATTTTTAAGAAGCATTTTAACACTAGTCATTTCATTTTATTACATTAAACAAATAATTACTGCTTTTGTTTTCAAATACAAAGTGGAACAAATTTCAAAAGCCTTATAAGGGTGGAGGTGCATGTTTTGGGGGTACTTACTGCTGCTGTCCTTTGTCACTGGAGTAACTGCTGATTTGTAACACACACACACATGCCTGCTTCCCCGGTGGCTCAAATGGTAAAGAATTTGCCTGCAATGCGGGACACTGGGGTTCAATCCCTGGGTCAGGAAGAGAATGGCTAACCATTCCAGTATTCTTGCCTGGAAAACTCCATGGACAGAGGAGCCTGACAGGCTACAGACCATGGGATCGCAAAGAGTTGGACATGACTGAGCGACTAACACTTTCATAGATACATACAGGTAACTAGCTGTCACCTAACATTTTACCTAAGTTCAAACATTACGATCTAGTCCCTTTCAGCATTCTCTCAACAATCTAGTGCTCAGTTTCCCACCATGTGAGGCCGTCTCTATTTTAGAATTCCATTAAGAACAATATAACAACAGAAACATGCAACGGTAAACTGCCCAGCAGAATGCTGACATTATCATAAACGAATCTGAGTCTGCTTTCAATCCAGTATATTAATATGTAATCTCAGAATTGGTCTTATTACTAACATCAGGGTTAATGTTTTGAGAATGAAGTGCTGTGAAGCTACTGAAACCCAATTTCTTATTCTGCATAATGAACTCTGAAGTGAGACATATTTGATAGCATCCTGAACTAGAGTATTTCAAATCAACATCTGAAACATGTACAGTCCTTAGAGAATAACCAAGAGCTGGTTAGACTTTTTGTATAGTTTCGATACAAGGAAGTTCTTGGTGGGGAAAGAGGTAAGGTTGAAGAATCTAGAATCATGTTATCATGGTATGATTGTTTCTAATCCAAGTAAACAAAGGAGCTTGAGGAAACGTCTGTTGGGCTTGTTAGAGCATCCGAAACTTTTGTAATGGGAATTGTTATTTCCCGGGTAGCTCAGTGGGTAAAGAATCTGCCTGCAATGCGGGAGACCCTGGTTCGATCCCTGGTCAACATCCTGGAGAAGGGATAGGCTACCCCCTCCAGTATTCTTGCCTGGAAAATCCCCCTGGACAGAGGAATCTGGTGGGCTGCAGACCATGGGGTTGCAAAGAGTCAGACACGATTGAGCGACTAAGCACACAACACTCTTTCTTTAGTCTATGCAACAGTGCTCTGAATATGGAAAATATCTGGATGGGGTGTGGCCTGAAGACCAGATGATTCTTATTTGAAACCTATCTTTCTGTGCTCTTAAATGGTTGCTGTTGTTGTTTAGTCACTCAGTTCTGTCCGACTCTTTGTGACCCCACAGACTGCAGCACACCAGGCTTCCCTGTCCTTCACCATCTCCCTGAGTTTGCTTAAACTCATGTCCATTGAGTCAATGGTGCCATCCAACCATGGGGGTAAAATACTGACATGAAATGCCAGAGAGCATATGCCTTTTTAGAAGGATGATGGTAATGCCGTGTCCTTGGAGGGTATCAGTTGAACAGACTAAGGCTTTTGGAGACATTAATGCATCTGCCTGTTGTGTGAAGCAAATAAAATGGTGTTCCTTTAAACTGGTTGGGCAGAGATGTCTCTAGTGGGCCTCTTTCAGAGGCAAGAAATGCTCTTGGATCTCCTTATTTAGGAGAATGGGAAAATGCTTGCACAAAGATGGATTTGGCAAGAGGAAATTCAATCAAGTACTGCTTACAGGATCACCCTGAAATTCCATCTCATCTTGTATTGAATCAGCTGAGGAATTAAAGAAATACCTTAAAGTCCTCCAAAGGAAGAAGGCTTGAAACAGCAGGAATTCATTGTCTTTGGCTACAACTATTTCTAAAGGGAACCCTGGAACCGCTTCTTTGTGGAGAAGAACTCTAGAAATATTTTCTGAGCCTAGAAGCAATAAAGAACAAAAATGGGTGTTTGTTATGTCTATATCCATTTGCTGTTTCCTACCTTGCATCTGAGTGGGAATCTCTACTTTCCTCGACCTATCCTTTTCCTGAATGATTTTTAAAGAGTTTCCAGGTACCTATACCTAACACTGTCCAGAAGAGCTATTTTTCACAAGAACCCTTGGAACTGTGTCAGGAGTGCAGATGTTCAGCTACCAATTCTTATCCCAAGTCTCAGAAAACAAAATTCTGGAAAAAAAATTATTATAGCATGCAGTAACATAAGCAAACACATGTTGGTTCTTCATTTTATAGATTATTAAAATTTCCTTCATATCCTAGGAAGTCCAATGAACCTCTTATCAATAAAAACATTTCCAGGAAAATAATCACATTTTTCAAGACTTAGCCACAGACACTGAGTTTCTGAAGAACGCTACCAATATTCTGCACTGAAGTTCAGGTATTTCCTAGAAGCAATTTAATCCACTCAATAAGGATATTAAGGTACTACGATTGCAATGAATTTGGTTACGGGTATAAAGTTGAAATAAAATCATTATTTCTAACTCCAAGGCCACAGCACTAGACCATAAAGCAACATACATTTCATTATTCAGGAGGTATAAATGTGTTAAGCAAATCTAAGCGCTAAACTTTCTTGCTTCTTATTTTAAGGAAAAATTTCCAAAAAGAGGAAAGGGAATTAAGTTGAAACTCCAATCCAACCTTTTAAGGTCTTGATTTAAGTTTTAATATCAGTCTTATCATCATCATATTGGATAGTTCAACATGTTTGGAATGACAACAGAACAAAAGGGAATGTATTTTGACTACCAGTTAATTAAAAATGTGCAATAATAATGTGAATTTGCTTCTTGAACAATGTATATAATCACTGGTCTTTAAATTTCACATAGATATAGGTTAAGTGAAAATGTTCAGATTCTTTTTAACTTGGTGTCTAAACTGTGTTACTCCACTGAGTGCCTGGTTTTGAATAAACACAAAGTTCTTCTCATTACCTTGATTACTATGAGCTGTTTATCTTGCAAATAATACTAATTATCTCCATTGAGAAAAGTGGGAAGCACTCTTTCTGATTAGCAATCCTGGGAAGGCTGACAGCCCATTAGTAGCTCTTGAGGATGGGTGGGTGACCTGGAAAAACACACTCGTGTAAAGCATACAGAGCCAGTGTGCTTAGGACTGTCTGCAGAACTGACTCTATTAGGAGGATAAAAGTTAGCTCAGGTTCCAGATCCCAACTGTCTCCAGGTGTGCTGATCCCTCCCTGAGGTGTGTTCCGGGCGAGCGGCAGGTCTGGAAGGCCTGGCATGGGTAGCAGCTGCCTACCAGCATCCTAGATTCCTACAAACCCATACAAGTGCACACACGCATACACAGACAGACACATACCAAGAAAAGTCTTCCTGGGAAAAATCTCACTACAGGTAAAGTAGTTCTCTATGGCAGATATGTTCCTGTATTTCTTTTATGAGTTAAAAAACTTTCATACAGAAGTGATAAGATAAACAAAGCTAATTCTTATCTGTCTCATTACTTCTCCTTTGAGGATTTACTAATGATGTGCCTACCTCATGGAGCTCTTCCATATAAATATACAAGCCTGCTTATTCGATTGTGGGAGACAAAGATGACTAATGATGTTCTCTTTTCAGACCTAATTCAGGCATTTTCTTCCTTAAGATTTTTTGCCGGGGTGTGGTGGGGGTGGTGGTGGTGGCTGGGCTTGGTTAAGCCATGTGAACATCTAATAAATGGGAAAATTCCAAAGCTTCACTTGGTTTATATGGCCATATATATCAGTCCTCCTTATAGCCCACCAATTACTGGTAGCCTGTCTGGGATCATAAAACTGGAGATAAAGCTGGCCAAGTCAGAACCGAAGGAGCTGTTTACAACAGCTAATCTGTTTTACTGTGTTGTCATGTGTCATTCTGTTACCACAGTTGCTTTTCAAATGTGACCATAACTAGTCAGAAAACCATTCAAATAAATCAGCAAATTGTTAACATAATTGCAGCCTGGGAAGAGGTATAATAAAGATGAAATATTTCCAAATGAAGTTAGAGGGGAAAACTCTATTAACGTAGACGATGAAAGAAAAAGAAAACAACCAAAAACTGAGGATACAAAAATTCCCTAATCTGGAAGTGGGAATTTCCATGGGGTATGAGTGTGTATTTAAGAAAGTCTCATTAAGTCATGGAAAAAAATCTCCTACAGTTGGAGTTTTCAAATTCTTTCAGCCACCACACATTTAGTTATCCTTTTTTCCTTTGTATATATTTCTCATAACAACACCTACATCCTTGTAATTTCTAAAGTACTAATCTCAGAGCAGTTTCTTTATTTTAAAAATGAATGGTGTGAAAATGTTCCCAAGACTTGTATTATTTTATGGGCAGATAGGGGAGCATTATATTTATTTTAGGCCTATTTATTAACTTTGTATTCTTTTTCCAAGGAATCTTGGCTGTCAGTCATGTTTTTCTTCCTTTAGCAATCTCATATTTAATAGGAAAAGACAGTACTATGATTATGTGATTATTAAAAGACCACAAAAAGTAAAAAAAAAAAACAACAAACCCTCTAATTGAGAATGGGATATCTTTTTCTAGGAATTCAGCTTGCGAGAGCTCATAAAATGGTTGGATTCCAAGAATAATCTTTTAGACTTGTCTTATATTTTATCCTTGTATATATTTTTACTGTTCATTTTCATGGAGACTATATCTTGGTAAGTTTTAACTGGAAAAAATGTGCCATATTTATAAGTACATGTGTATATGTGTGTACATTTTAATAGCTATATTAAGCTGGGAGGGGGTGTCAGATGGGTCAGAATTCCGGGATCTCACCCCAACCCTCTGGGAAATAGCTGAGGTCCAGGAGGGAAGGATCTTGCCATTAGAGGCAATGGTTTATTCAGTGTTTACAACTTTAGCATTTAACACAGTGCTTGGTCCACTGGAGAACTTAATGAATGAACAAAGAGGACAAAAAGACATCTGACAACTCAAAGTTGGGACACATGTTCTGAGAAAGAGCCCTATTCAATATTGTCCTCTCCTGGCTGAATCTCTCATTTCCTAACTTTTCTATTAGGATCCTCATCGTGGCAGGATCTCTTGCACATAGTAGATACTCAATAAATGAGCTTCACTGAAGTAGCAAGCTAGATCAGAAGTCTGCTGTCAACCCAACACACTAACAACAATGAAAACTAAATGCACATCCCCAAACCCAAACAGTCCCAAACAAGATACTCAGTAGTCTATGAATATCTTAAGCCTGTGAAATGTTTAAATTATGATCTGCACTTTTGACCTAACAAGGCCCAACAGTACACAGAGCACTGTAGGCGGCCTGTCTTCAAAATGCTGAACATAAAACTTGACACCCCAAATTTCACTCATCTGGGGAATTCACTCTGTGATGACCTCATTCCTTGATGGTGCCAAATGAATAAAGTGTTATTAACATAACCTCAGAAATAGCTGGGCACTCGCTCAACCCCGCGGCTCATTTCATCCTGCATGAAGGACAGGCACTCGTGCTGAAGGCTCAGCCAATCTGCCTCCTGATTAAGCACAGTTGGGCAGGAATTAGAGGGAGATGAGGGAAGCGGGCAGGTCAGGATGCACAAGTGTTGAGGATGGTATCTCGGTGCTGGGCACACTCAGTGGAGACTTGAGCATCACTGCTCGGGGCCTTCAGCTTGGCAGGTGTGAATGAGGCTGGGCCCGTGGCAAGCATGAGGATAAAGACATCTGGGGAGACAACTCAGAGCTTGTAGGGGGTGGTGAAAGCCGCTTCCCCAAGTGGGAGAGGCAGGAACCTACTGGGGGAGCAGGCTTTCCAAGAGGTCTAAAGGCGAGGTCAAAATTCCAGATGGAGGTTCAGGAAAAGAACCCAGATCAAAGGTAGGTCACAAAAGGTCAAAATAACAGCAACTGGGTCTCAGCAATGAGAACGGAGCCAGGAGCAAAAAGGTTTTGAATCTGAGCCATGACAATCAAGTACTTTCATGTCCACTGACTTCTTTTCCTCATCCTCTCCCTCCTTACGATCTGGGTCTCAAGAGAAGCAATGCTAAAGACATGGGCTTGGGGTTAGAAGGCTCAGCGTGAGACTCTGTTCATTCATTACCTTACATGTGACGATGAACCTCTCTGGACTTCCATAAAGTAGGAATTTCCCCTATTTCTACCTCACAAGATCATTATAAGACCCCAATAAGATCGTAAAGAGGGGACTTATTCTGTAAACTCAAAGGGTGACAAAGATATTACTTGTTGCTGTAATTGTTGTTGAAATGACTATCATGCCGGCTCAGAGTCAGAAATGGTCTCAGATGATGGCTCAGTAGATGAATTACGAGCCCTTTTGCGGGCCTCAAATGTTCAGCTGATAAATGGTCTGACAACTGGCTTGGCATTGTGAACACTGTCCATTGTAACTTAAGCATCATTTCTATCTCCACTGATAACATGAAAAGCATCTGGGTCGTGGGTGGGTCCATGACATCCTTTCATATGGTCTGGTAAGCTTTGGAGCGTGTTAGTGACCAGCCACTGGCGCCTTTCACATTTGCTGAGCTGCAGTCTGAACATCATTGTTTCGACTTTTGACTGTGTCCATGGTGTCTCGAAGAGAAGAGAAATCTCTTCATAATCAGCTTATCCAGTGTGAGCTGAAACAATGCTCCTGTGTGCCTGGCTGACCCCGCACTTCCTCTCTCATGATGGGGGCCTTGCTGGATCTTCGGGGATGAAGGCAAATTCATCAGAGGACAATGTATACTGTTTTGGTATAGCTTTGCCAGTAGTCCTGCCATTCTCAAGTTGAAAGAGGGTATGGAAGTCCCAACTCTAAAAGATGTCTTTGATCAGCAAATTTTAGTTTCAGTAAGTCAGTGATATGAAACATATCAATATTAAGAGACAATTCAACCAGTACTTTCTTAATAATAGTTGTGTTTCAAATAATAATGTTCTCAGTGTCTGTCACAGCAATGTGGATCACCCCTATTGAATTCCTATGGCCTAAAATCTCCCTTGAATCTTTTAAAACTTGGTTCCCAAAAAGCATAGTTTTGAAAAGATCTAAGCTTGCTGTCCTCTCTTAACTTGCAAGGCCTGAGGCTAGCGCCAGCAGACAATTTATTATCTCTGAATATTTTTTTAGTTTCACTAATAAAATAGACACACCTGAATTGCTTTTAATGTAAGCTGATTTTCAGGGCAATAGCTTTCCAATTTGGGGCTTCCTTGGTGGCTCAGATGATGAAGAATCTGCCTGCAATGCAGGAGACCCAGGTTCGAGCTCTCGGCTGGGACGATCCCCTAGAGAAGGGGATGGCTACCCACTCCAGTATCCTTGCCTGGAGAATTCCATGGACAGAGAAGTCTGGTGGGCTACAGTCCACGGTATCACAAAGAGTTGGACGTGACTGAGCGACTAACACATATAACTTTCCAATTAAGGTAAAAAAGAATACTATTTTGTGTCTTCCTACAGATACCCAAACTATGGGTGGCAGGACCATAGTGCAAGCTGTGGGCATAGGCAACGGGAGGCACCGAGCACACAAACAAGCGTTAAATCTACTCTGCTGGATCCCAAAGCAGACCCAAGGCAGTCTCAAATTATAGCTTAGATGACACTGTTTAATTGCTATGTTGTGTCAGACTCTTTTGTGACCCTATGGACTGTAGCCCTCCAGGCTCCTCTGTCCATGGGATTCTCCAGGCAAGAATACTGGAGTGGGTTTCCATTTCCTTCTCCAGAGGATCTTCCTGACCCAGGGATCGAGCCCCCATCTCCTGCACTGGCAGGCAGGTTCTCTACCACTGAGCCTCCAGGGAAGCCCATATCATATATGTATACGTAATTAAAGTGAGAAAACGAAGACCAAGGTAACTTTTAAGTAGAAAGAAGACACTGCAGCCAGGGATGAGGTCCTGAGCACATGCTGTGAGGTCCTGCCTCACAGCTGGGGAGGTGGCTTACAGACTTAACGCTCAGTCTGCTCTAGCAGCCAAGGTGAAAAATCAAACCCAGAGCACTACATGACTCTCAGGGTCCCCCTGTTGGTCTTAGAAGGTTCTTGGGGAGTCTTAGTCTTGGTTCATGATGCTGCAAAGTAAAAGCATTCGGTTTTTTATTTGAATCGAATCTTGTCTTTGACTCACAGCAAATATTAAATTCTGTGGTCTCCAGTGGTCTGAACCCCTAAACGGGGCTCTGTTTCAGGCAAGTGTGTTAAATCCAGCTAATCTCTTAGATAGGAAAATAAAATTCACTTGATTGGTAAACAGGCATCTTGTAAATATACATGGCAAGTGAAAATTTGGTCAAACTGCTAATAATTCAAATCAAATTGAAAAATGTATAATGTGCAATGCATCACCATCCTCTCACGTTTCTAATAAATTTCAAAAAAGTACTAACGGTTCCTTATCGCTTATCTCATATCAAACTTGGATCAAACTGATGGTTATGACCCCTCGATCAAGATCTGATGTTGCCAAATACCCTGGTAACAGCTGTCCTAGTCTGCACGATGATGGACAGTGAGCATGTCAGGAGTCTCAAATGGAGAGGGTGACAGGTGGGTGTGATCCAGCTCCCTGTCACCTCAGCAACCACCTGTGTCGGGAGATCCATCAATGGGCAAGGGATGCTCTTTGACAGACAGCTTCATTCCTTTTGTCTGCCTTATTATTTTATAGCAATACTGCAGCAGATATTTTATCCTCAACGATCGGACAGACACAGCAAATACTTCAATAGGGCCTCTATAAACAGTTCACTGGGTAGCTTACCATCTCTAACCCTCATGTATTAAACGATAGAAATCACTTTGCTCATTTTAAGGTTAAGACTATACCATGAAGACAGTTTAAAATGGCACAATATATATAGGGGATTAGTCTAATAATTTATTTGAAAATAAGTCTGAATGGAGCACTTGCAATCCCACAAAAAGTTGAATATAATAGATCACCATTTAAATATATGCCTCTAGCCCCCAGAAGTCATATAAATACTATGTGGTAAATGGATTGATTCTTTTTTCCAATAAACACACCAGGAATTGTACTTACAAATAAATGTTATTGCTAAAAATGCTCACTTCTGGGGGTTATATGCTTGTACTAAAATGCTGCTCAAGCTAAAATTCTATTTGAAATTTCTCTTCAGAGTTGCTGCCAGAGGAGATTACTATGTCATAGAAGACAGAGTGCTTCTATTTTACTGTCACTTTTTGCTTCCTCTGAACAGTATTACCCAGCCTTTCCATCAGGCTTAGGTGTGAATGTCTTTGACTATTTCTAAGGGCCTAGTAAAACCTCTGAAGTCAGGGGTTTACAAAGCTAAAGATACTCAAAAGGATGTGTTGCAAGCTGTAATGTCAGTTTCAACAGAGAAGCACCCAAAATACTCTGAATGACTATACTCCTGCAGTAGCTGTACAGTTTCCCCATATATCTATCTTGCAAGGAGAAACACTTCACTTGGGTATGTAAACCTTGGTTTGTTTAAAAATGTCATTATGTTTAAAAATAATTTTATTACTTTATGGTTGGACCTTGTATGACTGGAAACAAATAAACGAGCTTCATATAAAAAGTGCTGTCAGGTGCTTTCAATACAAATGTGTTGAGACCAACCTACTCCTTAGAACCGAGGCAAACAGTGGGAGAAGGTGAAGATGAGGACGTTAACCTAAGATGGTCTAATCAGCCGTGGCTAGTAAAGCAGGGCATCTTTCGAAAGGGCAGACAATGTGATCACCAGTTAAAATATGAAATTCTGTTAGGCTGACAAAAGCAGAAGGGAAAGCAGTTCTGCTACTTCTGGTCAATGGCTGTACCATGAAGAAAACAGAATCTTTCTTTTTAATGTCCACAAGCCTCTTCTGAAGGGCATGTCTCTTAATAACCTTCATTAACTTCTGTTTGGCCTAAGAGTTGTCTCTTTTCCAAAAAAAGTTTAACACAGTCTCAGTAGAGATTGTGTTTATTTAAGCTTGTTGGAAAAACATTCCTATCATTTCAAGAATGACTAAATATTTTTCATCCACATAGCTGGCATTCCAGACTGTGTTTTCCTGCCTCCGTTGATTAGATGAAAATTAGCAGGCCCAAGTCTGAACTATTAGATTCGATGATTATCTCAGTAGGAAAATTATGAGACTCCTGGCAATAAGGCCCTTTTAGGGATGGGAAGTGAACAGCAGAGGAAGCAGAGAGGAACCAGCCCCTTCCAAGGCCATTGTTACAGGGAAATACTTAACAGTGGGGACTGCTGAAGGCTGGACAGTCAGAGACAGAGGTTTCTAATCAAGTGTTTCAGAATCAGCTCTGAACCATAACATTCTAAAGTTACTTGAAATACCTAAAGCTTTTTTAAATTCCTAGAGAAAAATCAGAATACTATGATATTCATTCATGAACAATTTCGGGTGCTTAAGTTCAAGGCCACCAAGCTTGACACAAGGTCATCTGCTATGCATCTGTTACCCCGCATATGACCTTATTTGGACAAGCCAAAAAACACACTGTGCTATATTTTAATTTCCATTTATGGAACTATTTTCCAGGACACTTAGAGTTAAAGGATGAAAGAACATGCCTAACAGTCTTTCAGATATTACGACTATTTTATTATTCTTGGCCTGCTAATAATAGCCTAGTATATGGCACTGAAGCAATATCACCCATCAACTGAGTTTTGATCCCTGTTATGTATCAGAACATTAATATCATGTGACCTATGGCATCTTTGACTTCACAGACTCTGGGGTCAGCCAAACTATGTCTGATTCCTTGCCACAGAAGCAGTAGCTTAATCATTTGAGATACTGTTTGGTGAGGAAGTATTGTGGGCAGGGTTGGAAACATTTTTTCTTATTTCAAGGAATTCCCACCCAGATATGTGCCTGGTACAGACTTTTCTGGCAGGCCACTAGAAATCACATTTGCAAGGTGGCTTGATTCAAACTATATCATCAGGATTTATAGGGAAGAATATAGTGCACCCATAAAATTAGGATTGATGATGAGGAAGACAGTCTATTTGACAGTTCAAAAACCTCTAGCTCTTTAGAGGAGTCCAGGATGTGATCTATCCAATGTGCTGATGCTGAAGTGGCTTACTAAATCCACAACAAGGGCAAGAAATGCCTAATGTCCTTGCTTCAAAACTGTCCCAAGTAGGACCAGGATTTCCAAAATAAGGGATTCAAGAAAGCCAGGTAAGCAGGAAGAAAGCCATTGCCTGGTTCCATCCTAAGTCCAGAGAATTAGAAAGAATCTATTCCTCCACTTCAAGAGCTGGTCAAGTCCAAGTCAGCAAAATTAGAAGGCCTGCCTGAAACTCAGTTCAGTTTCAGATAATAACTCTGCAAATAGCATTCATTTAAAGTTTTCAATGACAGAAAAATCTTTTAAATACCAAGGAAGGTAGAGTAATACGATGGACCCTCACACATCCATTACTCAGCCACAGCAATCTATGACTATTTGATTTCCTGAGTGAATCTGGAAACGGATTTTGCTTTTGTTTCAGAGAAACAGAAATAGTAGAAAGGAAAGTACCTGTTGTGATTGGAAAGTACCCAACCGCAAGCAGGGAATTTATTTATTAGCAACCCAAAGCGTAAGACTGAATGCTACCTAGTAAACTATTACCTATGTTGTTTCTAGTTCTTGAAAAGTGAGACTCTTGGCTTTGGCTCTGAAATCCCCAGGGTCATGGAAATTGTCAACTCCTCCCAGCAGGAAGACTCTGCACACCCTGGGCCTAAGGCACACTCAGGTCACAATGGCCACCAGGGCAGGGTCCAGCCACAGCCCAAGATGAGACAGCAGATGAGATCTGACATCAAGGCTCATGAAGGATGATGAAATCCTTATCTCCTGCATCAGGTGTCACAGCCAAGCTGGCCTCACAGTTGTCCACATAGCCTGCATTTTTCTGTTGAGTCATCAGGCCATGTCATTACATCATGCAGCCAAATTGCCCTCCCCAACACCTTATCTTACCTTTAATTATAAAACAGTTTTGTGTTTTTTTTTTAATAGAAAATGGCACTCTGTCTTTAGGGTCTCTCTGATGTTAAGAATCAACCAAGACAGCATTTATGTCTTGCATTACTGGGAAATAAGCAAATTATTCTCAATACCTAAAAGTGATATTAAAAAGTCTAGCTGGAAACAAGATAGTGGCCCCTATACATTCTCAAAAGCAGGTCGAAAAGCAGTATGTGAAATGTGACAGTGAGCATTAGCCTTGGAGTGCCTGGAGAAGGCACACTTGAACTCTGTGATTCTGGACTGCAGGGGATGAACTGAGAGAGAGGATGAATTGCAGTTTACAAACCAGGCTTAGAAGGTTGTTCCAGGGAGGGAATGAAGAGCTAAGTGCTCATCATGAGGGTGAGCGGCCACTCTGAGCTAACTGGTCAACCCACCTGCAGACATCTGGACCCACTGTGTGCCAAACATACTTCATACAGCACTCTGGTTTCTGTCCTCAGAGCACACTGTCAAACAGAAGCATTTCAACATTCTTCTTTCATCAGCTCACCAGAGGTCAGCATCTGACCTCTTTAACAGCACTGGTTAAGGAAACCCTAGATCAGGGTCTGCTGCCTTACTCCAGTCTTTTCCTCACTCATTCATTCATCATCCATTAATTAACTACTTTTAGCACCTACTTTACATGCCAAGAGCCATTTTAAGGATTCAAAAGCATATGGTAAAATCCTAGCTCATGGGGATGTAGCCTCTTTCAGGTTACTGGTCAACCCAGAGGATGCACAGCATTCTGTCTCAGAGGCTGTATTCCTGCGGGGTCCACAGTCAAGGCTCTAGAGATACTGCTCTGCAACTTTTAAGCTGTAGGAACTTGGGAAAGTCATACAACTTTTGAATTTTGGGTTCTGCCATCACAAGTTGTGATGGCAGAACCTGCCACAGAGAGAAGCTGTGAGTATCAAATGGGCTGATGCTCTTAAAGCACTGAGGTCTGACTCACAGTCAGTGTGCAAGAGGTAGTAGCTACTCTCATTAAGAGCTATAATAAGACAATGCAAATGGTGCTAGACGCTGAGGAAGACTCAATTCTGCTGCCCTTCTTTTTCACTTTTTGTTTGTTTTTAAGACAATATGGACATATCTCCCACATGGACGCTTAAAACTGAAAACTTTACATGCTCTTCTGTGTATTTCCACTCTAGCTTTTTACAAGGGCCAAAAAATAGAAATAATGTGACTGATGAATAAGAGGAGAAACAGAGAGCCAACAGAACAAAACATAAGAACATGATCAATTACAGAATGAGATGGCTTATCTGTGTACCTGAATTGGCTGTTGACACTAATTTGCTAAGACTTAATCATGAGAGTACTTAAGTGCCAATTTAAAAAGCACTTAGGTACTTGTGAATTGAGGTAGCTGTCAAGTTAACAGCATAGTCTTTAAGGGCCCCCAAGTTCACATCCCCAGTCCTCTAGGAGTAACCAAGCACGTTATGTTGTCATTTGGAAGGTATGTATCTCTAATAACAGTGGCAGTCACAACAAGGTTTCTTCCTCCCTACAGGACCTAACACACCATATTTGTTGATGCCGTGATTTATTTAGGAAGAATTTAAACCCACAATCCTTGTGTGGGATCCCTTTCATCAAATTTCAGACCCTGACTATGTACCTTGGGATTGCAGCTAATAAGGGTGAGGGCAAACCTTGTTATGCAATTGCGCTCCAAGGAATTTATTGTGTATAAATTTAATAAATACCAGTGTTTCTGTTTTCCTCCAAATAATTCTGGCTGATTATTCATTAAACAACAATACCTAGCTCTTTTCTTATTTTGTCTAATCCTTTGGCTCTTCTGAAATCACTTAAAATTCTATTTAAATATGCTATTGAATAACTGCTGAGAAAAATATTTTCAAATAGTTTCAGGGTCTTTCTTGGATCCTAAAAACTAAGCAGTAAGATTTATTTGCCTTGCATAATGTTGTAAGTTTATTATTATTAATAAATAAGTTACTATTATTCGTAAACAATAAAGTTTTACAATCATTATCCTAAGCTGTGCACTGCTTTTTGATCCCCATATCAAAAGAAGAGCGTTGCCGACACAATGGACACGAAATTGAGCAAACTGAGAGACAGTGGAGGACAGAAGAACCTGGTGGGCTACAGTCCATGGTGTCACAAAGAGTCGAACACGGCTTAGCGACTGAACAACCACGACCAAAAGAATCTTTCAGTCTTCTGAAAACATCTCAAAATCAGAATGTTACTGAAGAGTAAACACTATCTTATATGCAACTCACTACTTAAGTGACTGTAAGACAAAAACAAGAAACAGAAGGCAAAGTAGTTCTCCAAGAACTAGACAATGGAAACTTCTGAAAGCCTGGGTGAAGGGACACAAGTGCTGGGGCACAAGGCAGACAGAAAGGAACTGAGACCCTCAGAGCCTAACAGCTTGGAATAAAGACGCCAAGTCTGGTGGAGGAGACGACCTGGACGTGAGGTCTGAGAAGCAAATCGAGGCTGAGTCTCAAAGGTGTCCTTCCCCCAGGGTCCTCAGATTCAGGAGATCACATGGAATACACCCGGAGTAGCTGTCAAACTGCAAATGTCTTCCTCCCCGTCAACGGACTTCCAGGTCTCCAACACAGGGCCAAAAGCCAGAGATGGAGAGAGATATAAGGGAGCTAGAAATAGGGGTAGGAGGAGACTGAGATGACCTCTGGGAGCAGGGAAAATTGACACAAATGTAGCTGAATCTGTCAGACTTCAGTTGACCCCAGCTCAGCCACATGTTGGCAACTGACCGTGGAAGAATTTACCTAAATATCTCCAAAACCTAATTTCCTCATCTCTAAAATGGGATCATAAGGCCTACAGCACAGTGCTGATGTGAGGTTTAACGAAATCAGGTACACATAAAAAGCACTCATCCCATAGCATCTGAATACAGACATTCCTTTTTTTTCCTGGTTTAATTTAAAACAGCCCAAACGAGATGGCTGGATGGCATCACCGACTCGATGAAGGTGGGTTTGACTGAACTCCGGGAGTTGGTGATGGACAGGGAGGCCTGGTGTGCTGTGATTCATGGGGTCGCAAAGAGTCGGACACGACTGAGCGACTGAACTGAACTGAACTGAACCAGTTTCTTTGAAGTTTACTAGGAGATGTCTTTTTTCTTTGTGTCCAATGTGGTATCTGAATTACGGAAGGTGGTTAGTACATTTTTTGGAATTAATGGCTGGCTCAAACTGTCACTCTTTTCTCAAACAGTGGAAGATAAGATTACAACCTGACTCAAACATTGCAGAGACCAAACTCTAAGTGATCAAACTAATATCTCCTTCCTACCCAAACATCTACATAAGAATAAATCAGTTTTCTCATATATACTTTTTTTCCCCTTCTATTCACCACCTGCTTCCCTTCTCTGCTCACCCGGATGGAATTGCTGCTGCTGCTAAGTCGCTTCAGTCATGTCCTTTCTGTGCGACCCCAAAGACGGCAGCCCACCGTCCCTGGGATTCTCCAGGCAAGAACACTGGAGTGGGTTGCCATTTCCTTCTCCAATGCGTGAAAGTGAAAAGTGAAAGTGAGGTCTCAGTCGTGTCCGACTGAGTGACCCAATGGACTCAGCCTACCAGGCTCCTCCATCCATGGGATTTTCTAGGCAAGAGTACTGGAGTGGCTTGCCAGTGCCTTCTCCAGGATGGAATTGCTAATGACTGCAAAAGATGAATGCAAAACGATATGCATTTACTTTTAGAAATGAAGCCCTATATATTTTTTTTTTACAAGTCTTTTATTTTTAGTCTTATTTTCAATCTATGATTCAAGACTCCTGAAGTTAAAAGGTTAGTGCTTACTGGGTTATATATTATGCTTTTTAAAATTAAAAAAGAAATTCTTCATTATCATGCATACATATATACTTAAACATTGCAAATCAACAACAGATTATCCCTAATTTTTAGGAATAGACAGTCCCATTTCAATCTGCACCAGCAAGGCATCCTTCCTTGTAAAGCTGATCATACACCATCATACTACTGTGCACTCCATTTTCCAGCACTGAAATGCTTCCTTTAGGGGATAGGAGGAGTATATTGCAAGGGTGGGGGGGGGCGGTGCGTGATTTCCATAAAATTGGTCATCTGGAAGCTATAAAGTTTTGGAGTGTGGCACCTGCATTGTAAGTAGAGTAATGGTGAGGGAACTGGTGATGTCAATAGAACCAGAATCCTCCAGTTTAAATTTTTATATGACTTTTAAGATCTTTAATAACTCCAACCCCTCAGAGGTTAATGAAGCTAGTCAGGCAAACTCTGAAGACTGAGTTGATTAAAATTGAGGTAGAAGCAAAAGCCTTCTCCACAGAAGACTCAGTCCACTTGACTGAATTTCTGAAAAAACTGGTCATTTCCTTAACAGCTGTTTTTAAAAATTCTAGAAGGATCCATCTTCTATAAGGATTAATTTCCAATCCACTTTAGTTCATTTCACTATACAAATGTGTTTCTTAGTGATGGATACTCTCTATTAGATCTATCAGCATACATATTCAATCTCTGTATTAACAGATATGGACTGGGGATTAGACTGACTTGAATAAATGTACAAAGAATCTTCCCAGGACGGTGAAAATGGCCTAGCTTAGGGGTTGAGATGGAAAGACGAGTCCAGGATATCTCAGGCACCTCTTCACTAAAAAGGAAGAGAGGTCATGAATGCAGGTAACCAAGACATAAGTGAAAGCCTGAGAGGAATTGCAAAGCCACAGCCATCATGATAATAGAAACAATGGACACTCAGAGGGAGGACTCTGGGCAGTGAAAACTGCCTTTGATGGTTCCAGGTCTTTCTTCTAGCTGCCAGGACTCTTGGGCTTATAGAAGCATTACAAATTGAACAAACTATGCTTTGAGTATGGGTCTTATTTCCAATTTCATTTCCCTGATTTGACCTTTAGATGTTAATTAGGCTTGTGGTGAACTGATTTCAAATGCATATATTCTTTGAGTGTAAAGTATTCAGCTAAGTATTATCTGCAGTGGTAAAATAAAGACCACACTGCTCTCACTGTAAATCTGCAGCATATCCTCCAAATGATTAGCCTGGGCTGTATCATAAAATCATCTAACAGCAGGAAGCAGACCTAACACCTGAGGAAATAAAATCCAAGGAAGCACACACTGGTGGAAGTTGATCTGACACGAGACATTCACCAGGGGCTCACTAGGATCCACAAGGTTTACCTTCGCATACGGGGCAGCACTCCCCAGGCACTTTGACGGGGTTCATGCAGCTCTGTCCACAGGCCGTCGCCACGCAGTGGGGCTCCCCATTGATGCACTGGCAGAACGTGCAGTCATCTTCCCGCCACCGGTCCCCGTGGGCGTGGATCTGGCCATTGGCATAGCAGCCAGCAGGATTGTTCAAAGGATACACAGGATCTAAATTCAAACGTAAGTTCCAAGTAAGACCGAGGGCATTCTACATGTTATTTCTGCCTGCACCTAGAGACATTATTTCCCCAGGTTCTCCTCATCAGCAGTTCTTTTCCAGCTGTGCTCAGCAGAAGCTCGGGGCGGCAGGAGGTGTCTCTAGGGTGACATGCAAAGGCAGCCATCATGTAGAATTTATGCCCACCTATCCTGACATAGCTCACAGGGCAGGGGGCCTGAGGCATACAAGCCAGTGTGCAGGTGTTACTGTTTCATAAAGGTGCAAAACTTCGTGGATAGAGCTGTGGGGTGGTAATCAGAAAAAACAAAAAATGCAGATCCATTTTAGGCTCTGCAGATGCCTTCTGAATTGTCAATTTACAAGTTTATTATACCTCAATTTCAGCCCCCAGTAAAGTAGAAAGAATAACGCCCCATCTAACTTATAGGGGGCCTGCTATTTCTAGGGCTAACTGGAATCTATCTCATGGTGCCTGGTGGTCCCTGAGATAACAGTGAGATATAGGCAGGCCCCTAAGGGGTTTATTCAGGACAGACCTCAAGATTGCTGGGAGAAATATCAATAACCTCAGATATGCAGATGACACCACCCTTATGGCAGAAAATGAAGAGGAACTCAAAAGCCTCTTGATGAAAGTGAAAGAGGAGAGTGAAAAGGTTGGCTTGAAGCTCAACATTCAGAAAACAAAGATCATGGCATCTGGTCCCATCACTTCATGGGAAATAGATGGGGAAACAGTGGAAGCAGTGTCAGACTTTATTTTTTTGGGCTCCAAAATCACTGCAGATGCTGATTGCAGCCATGAAATTAAAAGACGCTTACTCCTTGGAAGGAAAGTTATGACCAACCTAGATAGCATATTAAAAAGCAGAGACATTACTTTGTCAACCAAGGTCCGTCTAGTCAAGGCTATGGTTTTTCCCGTGGTCATGTATGGATGTGAGAGTTAGACTGTGAAGAAGGCTGATCGCCGAAGAATTGATGCTTTTGAACTGTGGTGCTGGAGAAGACTCTTGAGAGTCCCTTGCACTGCAAGGAGATCCAACCAGTCCATTCTGAAGGAGATCAATCCTGGGTGTTCATTGGAAGGACTGATGCTGGGACTGAAACTCCAATACTTTGGCCACCTCATGCGACGAGTTGACTCACTGGAAAAGACTCTGATGCTGGGAGGGATTAGGGGCGGGAGGAGACGGGGATGACAGAGAATGAGATGGCCGGATGGCATCATCAACTCGATGGCCATGAGTCTGAGTGAACTCCAGGAGTTGGTGATGGACAGGGAGGCCTGGCGTGCTGTGATTCATGGGGTCGCAAAGAGTCGGACGCGACTGAGCGACTGAACTGAACTGAACCACAGAGGGCACTGCTTGTGCCCTGGAGGGAATGCCATGAACCTACACAGCTTTTTCTCCACCTGAGCTGAGCGGTCAAGCAGTAACTGAGGCTGGGAGACGTAGTTAACCAAGGCTACTGTGACAGAGTTTTCTGAGGTTGTTGATAGCACATAAATATAAAATCCCCAAATATCCTTATACATCACAGTAATCAGACAAATCACTCAACTTTCTTTTTACAGACACATAAAATCTGGCCTCAAGAGAAGCAAGTGCTGCTGTGCTGGGAGGAAAGTCCAGGCAGTTGTGAGTTTGGTCCTCTTTCTTTTGAAGAGGAAGAAAGTTTAGTTACAAGAGAGTCAGAAGGCCAGAACTGAAGGCCGTGAAGTCACAACTTCAGAAAGGCAGTCTGTCAGCCACGGAAGCAGCCAAGAGACCTGAGTCAGATAAGACTTCATAAAATTTCTTTATAAAAAAAAAATATTACACTGCATACTTCATTTCTACTTTGAGCCTGGATCTGAATTCCAGGAAGTGAGACATAACTGGATCTGTGGCCAGACAACTCGTTATAATTACTACACAGAGGTTCACATCTATGCTTTTATACCACCAACTGTCACCAACTTCAGGGACTATTATACACCGGCGGTAGTGAGGGGACAAATCAATCGGGAAGGTTAAAAGCTTGATGTGACTTTCTTAAATCCCCTATGACACCTAAAAAATCCACCTTTCTCCTATGTTAGCAAAAATAATTTCTAATAGGTGAGCGGGCCTCCCTGTTAGGAATGTAATAATATTATACAAATAATACAAATAATAGTTTGTATAATCTAAGCAATTTCAGATCTTCAGATTCTGTGGTAAATAAAGCTCAGATACTAAAAAGAAATGGGATTCTGAAAACAGAGCAAGTTATAGGACACGACACGAAATTCTGTCTTCTCGTTTCACGTGCGGAGGTTAAGGGTGGCAGGAGTGTCAGACGTGAGGTGGACATGCCTGACTCGGGACTGAAGGTCTGTGGCCCAGAAGAGAAGAGATGCTCATGAGACCCTCCCTTCTGGGGAAACTGTAGTGTGGTTAGACCAGAGACACAGTTGGGCACTGTTCCTGGCTTTACTGGAAACTCAAGAGAGGAGTGACTACTTTTCTGACTATCCTCATCCTTAAAATGTGTGGGATGTAGTGTGATATTCAGTTATCATTCTGAAATGTCTTATTTCTGGAGAGCAGAGACAGGAGGGTTGAGCCTATTGGAGGAACATGGACCTATTATTTCTTGGAGGGAAAAGGGGACTAAAAAAAAAAACCAGACCTTGGGGATCCTTCTGCCCAGGGCTAACCTGGACACTTGTCTGGGCCTTGACCAGGTGCCACACCACGGCCCCACTCTCACCAACACACTTTTGCAAATGCCAAGGGGCCCTGCTCTCACCTGGAGGGGCATGGGTATCAGAAAGGAGGCAGGGTCGGTCCTCTCTGAGTGGACTGGTTGAGGCTGTCAGTCACTAGGGCTGTCCTGTCCTCCTGTCCCCACCCACTCTGAGGGGAGCAGAGTGGGAATCCTACTGTCAGGATGAAGAGAAAGTCCTAGGACTTGCCAAGAAACTGCTGGAACTGCAGAGGAGGAACAGAGAGTGCCTCCGGGAGACCTCATGGTGACCTGTGGAAACACGACTGCTGTCTACACCCAGGGGATAATTTCCCTCAGGGAAGTGTTTCCACATCGTCTACCTGGCATTACCTAAAAGGCAAAACATGTGACAAAAACGGGGAATTCTTCAATCTTCCTCTATTTTTGAGTGAGACTGAATTACGTCAGTTTTGACGTTAACACTTTAAACTATGTCTATGATTTGCTGTTCAGTTGCTCAGTCATGTCCGACTCTGTGACACCATGGACTGTAGCCCACCAGGTTCCTCTGTCCATGGAATTCTCCAGGCAAGAATATTGGAGTGAGTTGCCATGCCCTCCTCCAGGGGATCTTCTAAACCCAGGGAATGAACCCATGTCTCCTGGGTGTCCTATATTGGTAGGCAGATTCTTTACCATTGAGCCAGCTGGGAAGCCTATTCTTATTATTCTCTGATTGGCAGCTTTCCTTACCTTCACACACAGGGCAGCACTCCCCTTCGGGCATGTAGTATCTCTCACAGCTCAGCTCACCACACTGGGCAGTGAAGCAGATGGAAACACCCCCTTGGCACCGACAGAATCGACAGTTGTCCATTCGAAACATGTCTCCATCACTGTACTCCACGTTGTTGAACACGCAGGCTGGCTTTGTTTCTAAAGGAGTTAAAACAAACAAAGCATATTCAAAGTCATTTCTGAGTGGCGTCCTTTCATGTTTTTCAAACAGCCTCTAGAAAATACTGCACGAGGTTAAAATTTAATGGAACTTTACTAAACTCAATATAATTTTTTACAACAGAAGCAATAAAGCTATGTAAAGTACAATAAAATAAACAAAGCACATCATTATCCTCATTATAACAAGGAATCAAAACTCCCCTTAGTAAAATCTACACTGGCTTCTCCTCACCCCAAATAAAAGTAATTATTTGACCATGGAACTGACATTTCTGATATGTGATTGAAAAAGATTTAGTTTTGTTAAACAAAACGGGTGTTTTGCTAAATCACTGTCTATCTCAAGTAAACGATCCTGAATCCACATTACGTTATGTTCTGCCTCAAAAAATTTATTTAAGCCTCTTAGGTTATGTTTCTGGAGAAGGCAATGGCACCCTACTCCAGTACTCTTGCCTGGAAAATCCCATGGACGGAGGAGCCCAGTAGGCTGCAGTCCATGGGGTCACTAAGAGTTGGACGTGACTCAGTCGAGCAACTTCACTTTCACTTTTCACTTTCATGCATTGGAGAAGGAAATGGCAACCCACTCCAGTGTTCTTGCCTAGAGACTCCCAGGGATGGGGGAGCCTGGTGGGCTGCCGTTTATGGGGTCGCACAGAGTCAGACACGACTGAAGCGACTTAGCAGCAGCAGCAGGTTATGTTTCTGTTTCTCCAGTGTTTTCTCTGAAATTCTTTTTTCTATTTAGTTAATAATCTATAATTATAATAGTGCTTGGCCTTTAAAAAACACTTTCTACATACGTTACTTCACTTAATCCCCCAAAGGTCTGATGTAGAAATACTTATCCTGCGTGTAGAAGCAAGGAAATCCTAGGTAATTTGTGCAAAGTTACACATTTAGCAAATGATAGAAGCCAAAACAGTAGTTCTTCAACTAAAAGCTTGTACTACTCGCACTGTTTTTCAAGACTATGTTTTCTGCTAAGGACTCAAAACCCTACATTTAGAATGATAACCATACCAATGATTTATAATTTTTCTCTGCACGAAAACACTCTCCCCTAAATCTACTCCTTAACTCTAATTTTGGTTGACTTAAAAGAACTCCCTCCAGATAAAGACATCCCAAGAAAAGGAAAACTATAGATCTATAGCTTTTATAAATATAAACATAAAAATACTCAAAAAAGTACTACCAGACTGAATCCAGCAGCATATGAAAAATATCATATACCAAGTGAGATTTATCCCAAGAATGCAAGGCTGGTTTAACATCCAAAAATCAATTCATGTAATTAATTGACTATAAGGTAATGTAATGTCTATAGAATAAAGGACAAGACCATAGGATCATCTCAACAGACACAGAGAAAACATCTGACAGAATTCAACACCCTTTCATGATAAAAACATTCAACAACTTAGCAGCAGAGGTGTTAAACAGCAACTTGATAAACGGCATCTATGATGTTAGCACATCATATTTAATAGTGAAAGCTGAATGCTTTTCCCCTTAGCTCAGGATTAAGACAATGATGTCCACTCTAACCACTTTGATTCAGCTTTGTACTGGAGGCTCCAGTCAGGGTAATTAGGGAAGAAATTGACATAAAAAGCACCCATATTAGAAAGCAGGAAAACTCTAATTGCCAACAACATGATTTTGAATTTAAAAAGAAGGATCTACTAAAAAACTATTAGAACAAAAAGTTTAGCGAGATTTCAGGGTAAAACTGCAACTTCAATAAATTGTATATCTGCTGCTGCTAAGTCACGTCAGTCGTGTCTGACTCTGTGCGACCCCACAGACAGCAGCCCACCAGGCTCCCCCGTCCCTGGAATTCTCCAAGTAAGAACACTGGAGTGGGTTGCCATTTCCTGCTCCAATGCAAAAGTGAAAGTGAAGTCGCTCAGTCGTGTCCGACTCTTAGCGACCCCATGGACTGCAGCCTACCAGGCTCCTCCATCCATGGGAGTTTCCAGGCAAGAGTACTGGAGTGACACTAGCAATAAACAACCTGAAAATAAAGTTAAAAAATTCCATTCACAGTGGCATCAGAAAGAATAAAATATTTAATAATAAGTCTAAACATAAAGTACAAAACTTGTACTTGAACACTAAAAAACTGTTCAAAGAAGATATAGAAGCCCTAAGTAAATGAAAATATATTCCATGTTCATGGACTGAAAGATAATACTGGCAAGATGAAAACATTCCCCCAATTGATCTACATATTCATTCAATCTCTATCAAAATTCTAGTTTTTTTTTTTTTGTAAAAAATTGACAAGTGAATCCTAAAATCAGTAAGAAATTCAAGGAAATCAGAATTGCCAAGACAAACTTGAAAAGAAGAACAAAGCTAGAGGATTCACACTTTCTGATTTTAAGACATACTACAATGCCATAGTATCAAGACAATGTAGTACTTGACATCAGGATAAATATAAAGTTCAATGGAACTGATTAAGAGTTTAGACATAAACTCTCATATTTAGTGACCTTTAACAAGGGTGCAATCTGATATTTGACATATATAAGAACTTGTATCCAGAAAGAATAAAAATAACCCAATTGATAAATGAGCAAATATGTGAACATAAATTTATCCAAATAAGATGCAGAAATGACCAATAAGCACTGAAAAGATGCTCAACATCACTACTTATTAAGGAAATACAAATCAAAGCCACAATGAGACATCAATTCATATCGTAGGATGGCTAAGATGAAAAAGATATAGATAATAACAAATGTTGATGAGGATGGAGAAATGGAAACTCTCATACATCTTGGTGAGTGCAGTTGTCTTGAAAAAACTGTTTGGCAGTTCCTCAAAATATGAAACAGAATTACCAGAGGATCCAGCAATTCTACTCTTAGATACACATCCAGGAGAAATGGACACGTCGACCCACATAAAACCTTGTACACAAATGTTTACAGCAATGTTATTCACAGTAAACAAAAAATGGAAAGAGTCTAAACATCAACCAACTGATGGAAGATACACAAAATGTGATATATCTATGTAATGGAATATTGCTTGGCCATAAAAAGGAATGAAGTTCTGATATATACTACAACATAAAGGAACCTGGGGAACATTATGCTAAGCAAAAGAAGTCAGTCAAAATATACCACATGTTGTGTAGGATTTTATTTATGTGACAGGCACATCTACAGAGACAGAAAGTAGATCAGTAGTTTCCTAGTGCTGGAAAGTCTGGGGGATATAGGGAGTGACTCAAAGAGCTTGGGGATTCCGGGGGGATTGATGACTGTGTTCTAAAATTGTGATGACAATCACACAACTCTGTGAATACACTAAAAATCATGGAATTGTGCAACTTCACTTGGTGAATTGCATGGTATGTATCTCTGTAAAGCTGGGAAAATAAAAGTAATTCCAAAGTAAAAAAAAAAGTTCTCCTGAGCTAATGCAACCTACTTAATAAAGTAGGAAAAACTGGATTATGACATACATAAGTCATGGGCTTCTCTGTCCTAATATCATTTCTCCATATCTCACCTTGCATGTTCGAAATACGTGAGATTTCCACTGCATTTTGAGTATATTTACATTTGTTTTGTACTTGGACAAACTAGTGTTTTCTAATTTGACTTTATAACAATGCTGTTGAGAATAGAGAACAAGTATTAACATCTACTTCTTCAATGAGGAAAATGAAATTTAAAGCGATGAGGCAGCTTGCCTAAAGTCACATCATTAGTGTGAGATGATCTGTGTGCATGTACTTTCACAAAGGCGGTAAATGTGCCTGTCTGAACCTCTTCCCTACTACTGGCTGGATATACTACTTTTTTTTTCCCCCAGAAAACTCCTGTCAGAAAGAATCATCTTATTACAACTCAGAAGTCTATATGCTTTCATCTAACACACTAAACTGAGCTGGGATTGGAAGGAATTGGGCAGTTATACCCCAAGTTCGAAAGTACAGGAAATGAAGCACTTTTCACCAATCAAATTTGCATGCTGTGGAAGGAGGCAAAATACTGCATTCTATCAAAATGCTGAGTTTCCGTTCAAACTGAAGAAGAACATTTTTTAAGAAACCAATCAGTATTAATTACCTATCTGCCTTCATCAACCACAATGACCATCTGGGTGAAGCGACAAATCTCGGTGCAAGATTTGAAGAAGTGAGGAGGAAAGGTTGTGGTTATGAACAAAGTGGCTCCAGATGAACTCGCTTTTATGGCGGGTTGTGCAGAAGCTTGAGTGGGAGGAGACGAGATTGACAAGAAGGCTAGGGCAGTTACATTTCACTAGCATAGGCAGCGGAGAAGGCAATGGCAAGCCACTCCAGTACTCTTGCCTAGAAAATCCCATGGATGGAGAAGCCTGGTAGGCTGCAGTCCATGGGGTCACTCAGTCGGAGACGACTGAGAGACCTCACTTTCACTTTTCACTTTCACACGTTGGAGAAGGAAATGGCAACCCACTCCAGTGTTCTTGCCTGGAGAATCCCAGGGACGGGGGAGCCTGGTGGGCTGCTGTTTATGGGGTCGCACAGAGTCGGACACGACTGAAGCGACTTAGCAGCAGCAGCAAGGCAGAGAGCAAGGGAGTGGAACTGAGAGAGATGGTGAGAACCAGAAAACACAGCCTTGAAAACACAATTGATTCTTTAAGATTAAAAAAAAAAAATCACATAATATAATGAAATCCCTGTTTGATGCTTAGACAAATTTAGAGAAGCTCTTCAGAAAAGTGCATGATAAAAACGGCTGGCAGTATTCTTTGAGGAGCAATGACCAATTACTTCTTCACCTGGGGATAGAGATGAATTTCAGAACCATAGGGAGGGTACCACTACCTCTGTAAGAGGACATTTTCCATGGATGGAGAAAAGAATAATATTACAAATAGAATAACTTACTATGCAACTTGTACTTCTCAATGCATAAAAGTGCATATGCACTGAGATGCACAAAGTATCTTTTTAAAGATTTTTGCATGTTTTTTTGTGTCTTTCCAATTAAATTTTATGTTTCTCAGTTCTGGAATCTTCTCTTCCCTCTTTAATATATTCCAGAACTCCTGAAAAAGAATTTTATAGTATAGATTGCTAGTAAGTTCTATTGCCTGGCCAAATCACGCTGATTGGCAGATGGTGACAGATATATAATTTTAGCAAAGGAAAAGACTAAAATGTAGAACTTCACATCAAATGTGAAAATGGAGGGGAAAAGTCCAAATAAGTATACTTCTGTTGCTTTTTCTCTTTAATATCTCAGTGAAAAAATGGCTGATGTCTTGCCTCTGGTCTCCTTTCTCTGGGGGTGAGTGTTACAGGAACAAAGTGGGCAGACTTAATAAGTCAAAAAAGAGATAACTGCATGACAAATGAGAAATGTCTGAAAATTTCTCCATAAACCAACAAACTGATGGAATCACAAAGGCAAGGTACCTGAGCTTCTATATATGCGAAGGAAGAAACCACCTTTTCTGTGTGGGGGAAGCTGGGTGTGTGTGCTGGAGCATACCGGACAGAGGGTACTTCAGGATAAGAGAAGGGGAACAGTACTGACAATGCAGAATGCTGTATGACTCTTATGCAAAATTAGCTTGGTAAGGCCCCCAGAACACAATGGATGCTCAACAAATGCATATTGCGTGGAATATTTCTTTCAAAGTGCCATATTCTCTCCATCACTGTAGAAGGAGACCTTAGAGCCCCAGAAATATTACTGAGCATCACTGCTATACAATAGGTTCTCAACAGATACTAACTTTTAATTAACAAACTGAAGGTCTGAGTTTTTTCTTTTCTTAAAGATTTATTTATTTATTTTGGCTGTGGTGGATCTTCATTGCTGCGCACTGGCTTTCTCTAGTTGCAGAGAGTGGGGGCTACTCTCTAATTTGCAGTGGTCAGGCTTCTCACTGTGGTGGCTTCTCCAGTTGCGGAACAAAGGCTCTAGGGCACTCAGGCTTCAGTAGTTCCGGCCCCTGGCTCTAGAGCACAGGCTCAGTGGCTCCAAGGCATGTGGAATCTTCCTGGAGCAGGCTTTGAATCCATGTCCCCTGTATCGGCAGGCAGATTCTCAACCACTGGACCACAAGGGAAACCCACGGTCTGAGTTTTCTAGGCCCAAATTTTACACAAGGAGAAGCTGACTTTGGATCTGGCTCTCCTATGATTGATTGATTTTACATGTTAGTGTCTGATGCTGGAAGAGTCAGTGGCTATGACACTCAAATGGCTATGACACTCAAGCCACGATGTTCCAGTTTGGCTGTCTGTGCATTTTTGTATGTTGGAGACCTGATATCTAAGCAACCAAATGATCGCTTCTGAGCATGGATGACTTCCCTATTCAAACCCAAATGCCTTTAGAAATGAGTGAGCTGGGCCAGTGTAAGGCAGTAAGATGTACTGTTACCAAATGGAAAAGGACACATGTCCATCTACAGCAGAGGCCTTCACTCAACCCCCGGTGACGGATGAAAAAGCTTGTTTTGGGCCAGAGCAGACACAGAACCATTTCCCCAAGAAGATGTGGGATTATTCAACACTGCTGTGGAGGCCATCCTTCTAGGTGATGATACTGATGTCTCATAAGTTCACACAAAAGGAGCACAAGCTCACCGCCTGCTCATTTGGTTTCAACAACAGGGTTCCCATTCAACTGCCACCGTGCTGGCACTCCTTTCAGCCCCCAGTCACAGACTGCCACAACCTGACGGGCAACTCAGCCAGCCTCCCACCAATACAAAACCAAACCCAACAGAAAAGAGGAGTAGCATTTATGGAGAACGCTCTTTCCATCCATTCATCTAGGCCAATGTTTTCAAAACTCAAGAGTTCTTGAACTCTTTTTAATCTTCTGTTTTCACTATAATGCTTATCTTTAAAAAAAAAAAAATAATGTAAGCCTATGGATTACCTGTATGGCAGCTAGTGAACTGAGTGCTGGCAGGTAACCTCCTTTTCTTCACATGGGGTTAGACAGCAACCTGCTGTCTCCTGAACTGGGGTTCCCAGATCTACTCCAATACCTTCCGACATGTTGCAGGGGTACAATGGTGGTGGGGGCTAGGGGGTTGGGCAGCATTCTCAAAATCAAGAAACAGATCTTCAGGCACCCAGGTTCCAGATGGGTGTTCAACTCACCCCTGAAAACTGCCTTCACGGAGGTGTATTTTAATATTTTGCTTTTATTTTTTATTGAGAAGAGCAGCCAGAGGAAATTGGGAGTAAAGCAACTGAGGACACAATTTAGTGCGTCATCCAGCGCTCTCTTTTCAAAAGTTTCCATACAAGGAGAATGCTGCCCTGTCTGGCAGGTTTCTTGTCTCTAAAAATAACAATTGTGGGTCCGATTCTATCTCCATTTCCACTTTGACGGCCAGGATGCCGGGGGCCTAACCTGACATTTAACTCCAGCAATTACATAGACAGATGCTATGGCTTGCACACCTGTGGGCACTTCCTTTTTGCTTTTCAACTTTTACATACAATTCTACAGTCTGACTCTCTTTTCTCATTAATATTTTACCACTATTTTATTGTGTCTGCTCTCAGTGTAAAATTGCCTCAAATCCTTTGTGGGTAAGTAAGGCTTTATATATATATATATATATATACACATATAAGGCTTTAAAAAATATGTATACATAAAATAGACCCCTGCTCTTCCGGGCAATGATAATGAATTTTTGATAGGTAATACCCTCTAATGGGGATCTTATGACAATAGTAAGATGTCCCCAGGGCACTGGGTGCCAAATAACCAAATATACATACACACATACAAAGATGTGTATGGAAAGGAAGTGTGTGTATGTACGCCAAAGAAAGTGAAATACAGACTTTGAGATAGAATTCCATAAATATTATCCTGTGGAATTTAAAATCTTCAGAGTACTGTAGTTTCTAGTCTCACCTACAATTAATGACTAATAGAGTAACAGACAAACTACAGCAGGACAAGAAGTAAAGCAAAGATCACCCAACTAATTTATGGTGGTAAGAAAGAGGAAAACACCAGAAATCCTGTTACTGCTTTGTCGTCTCAACATTTTCTCACAGTATAAGGCCTGTTCCTGAAGTCAGGGCTCTATAAATGGGAGCAGGCCCTGGAGATTTATCCAAGGCCATTGAAGTCAAGCAGGGGCAGTAATCAGCTGCCCAAACTGCATCACATTGGGGAGAGATGTAAAGTGAATGTACCGATGAGAAGGCCTGACACTTGCGTTTCTATAAATAAAAAGCAAAGAAAGAAGAAAGGTATTTCACTTTCTCACCCAGCGGATACAACAGCAAGTTGTATTACTAGAAGTATAATTTCCAGGGTATAAGAGACTTCAGATTAAAGTGTGGGGCAGTAAAAGATAGTGGATTCTCCCAAACAACTCCTCTATGGGCTGACAATTAACAGCCACTCTAGAGGGAAATAAGACAATATGAATCAGGTCACTTGCTTGCTCACCCAGCCATGCGTCAGCACCCAGGTGCCCCGTGAGAAACAGGCGACATGCTAATGTCACAGGCACAAGACAGATTCCCTGTTTGCTGGCAGCTCAGGTTCTAGGGTGAGAGAGAGACACGCAGAGGGGTGAGCACCAGAAGGAAGCACATCCGAGGTGCTAGGAGCCCAGGACAAGGACCAACTATTTCGGTCCCGATGGTACGAGTGAAATATTCACAGAATATCACTTACAGTCAATTAGCTTCAGCAGAAAGTACCAGAGGCTTGGCCATTTGCAGGTGGTGAAGACATTACTACCGGCTGGATGATAATGCAGGTGGGGAGAAGCACGGAGAAGAGTGTATGTGCGTGCAGCCTGCCCTGTATCTCTCCCTGCATGCTTGAAGTCAAGAAGCAACGTCCTGTGACGTCCAGGACAGTGAACAGGAAGGAGGCACACAGAATCAGAGAGACTATTTGCTCCTGAAGCACAATTTCTAGTGCTTCACATACAAAACCTCACTTCACTTACTGTTATTCTCTCCGTTTGACAGATGTGGCAACTGAGGCTCAGGGAGACCAAAGGGATGACCAGAGCTATACAGCTGCTAAGTGGAGGAACTGATTTTCAAACTGAAGTCATCCAGTTCCTGTCTGTGTTCTCTTTTAACCACAAAGCCATACTGCCAGTGCTTCTTCAAAGCGGGGAAAAAAAAGCAAAACATGTAGCCTCTGGCCTAAAAACTACAGGACTCAGTGAAACAAGTCTGGACTTTTCATATAACCCTTTCTTGTGGGGGAGGGGCAGCTTGGGAGAACGGCAGGAAACCCTCTGAACCCTGATTTCTTATGGGCAACAGTTAAAATGGACGCTCCTATCTGTATAATTTTGTTGTATCTGTCCACATTCAAAGTCATTTTCCTTGTGTGTCTAAGTACTGACTAAATAATGCTCTCTAAAAATCACTGACACTTCACTTGCTTGAGTTTATTCTTTGCTTTTCTTCTGAAAAGTCTGATGGAGGGGCACGATTTAGGCTCTCCTTCCTTCTAGCATCTAAATTCAATAAACACCAGGTTGTCACACACCAAACCCTCTGCTGAAAGGTGAGAGGGAGAGAGGTGGATTTTATGCGAAGGAATCCTGGGACTGAAGAATGGCTTTTCTGGTCCACAAGTTTCCAGCTTTAATGAGGACAATACTATTGACTAGGGGCTGGCCAGAGGTGTTTCCTCTAATCAGAAAGGATGAACGAGAGGAACACGGTCTTTTCTCTTTTCAAACTGTGGTCACTCCAGCGTGGCATTAGTTACACAGACTATGTCCAAAAGCAACGGGACGAGGCCTTCTGTCTGGAAGAACACGGCCACATTTTCTGTGGTCCTTTTCCTGCAATCCTAGAATTTCTCAACGACTGACACACGGCAGAATATGACGGCCACGTGTAGTCTGCGATGACCTTTTCAAAAATGCCTTCTCTAAAAGATGGAATGAGGATTCCCTTCCTAACTTTCCCTACTGCGTGGTGGGATCTTGAGCAACTCTTCTGAATTTCATCAACTCCCTGAGCATATTGCCTGCCTTTTAAAAAGACAGAAGCGGCTAGATTGAACCCTCCCTCCTCCTCCTCCTGCACAAATGTACACTCGCTGAGAACAAGAGAAACCCCACGTACCATTAACACATTCAAAGACATCACAGCACTTTCCAGGTGTCCCATCTCCACGAGAGACTATGCGGGGAGTGGATCCCACCTCACACATGGGGAAACCACATAAGCCAGAGAGACACTCGCATCTGAAACCAGAGAAAAGGGAAGGAAAACCCCGTGAATAAACAACAACATAGAAGTTGGGAGACCACAAACAAAGTGGCTGTGGCACACTCCTCACCCCTCTCCATGACACTGTCCTGTGTATCTGGTGTCACCGGGGAACGGGGAGTGGGTCCTAACGTAATTGGCATTCCAAATAACTAAGGCTCATCTCCTTAGTATACGCCCAGAAAATTTAACATTAACCATTTGGACAGAAAAATTCCTAAAATGCATTACTTCATTTCTTACTTAACCAGACTGGTATTGAGCATAACAGACACTTTCATGATGACTCAGGGCCATCCTTTTATGCATACATTATCCTGTCTCTCCAGACAACAGTGATGCTTGGACGGGCTGACACAGAACGGTGCTCCCGCATTTTCTAATGATTCTATGATGCTGCTTTACTGCTGCTGACCTTTAGTTTTTCAGCTGTTTTTTTTTTTTTTTTTAATCAGTGTGATTGTGCCTAGTAGCACCCTCCTCTGGAGCTACATTAATTTATAATTATATAATAAAAAACACAGATTCTGATTGAAGACCGAGGAGCTCTTTACAAATAAAGGGTATAAGCTGTAGCATTATTTTGCTGGATTTTGTGACATCTGGATGCTGAAAGTTTTAATGTTTTAGATTTTCTAAGCTGCATGTGTACATTCCTCTGAATGCAAACTACCTCTGTTGGCTCTTGCCCTTAACTTCAATTCTCCTGCAAAACGTGCTTGACCGCAGGAAAGTAAGAGGCAGGTTTAAAAAAAAAAAAAAAAGAGGAAGTAAAAGATGTTGTCAACTGTCCGATGCTGATGTGTCAGAATAAAATCGGAGGCAGGAAATGAGAAGCCCAGTGCAGCAGGGCGTCAGGATGTAAATGTAACACAAGGGAGGAGCAGCCAGGCTCTGCCTGGGACTCCCCTGGCAATGGAAGTGTGGGTCAGAGGTGGAGGATGACTAAGGGAGTTCCCAGGTCGACAGCAGTGAAGGGAAGGCCTCTTAAAAAGAGACATCCTTGCCGGAAGCATGTGGATATTTATGTACCAGAGAAGTCAAGATTTGGGGAGGGTAACATTCCCAGGAGGGAGGAACTAGTAACACATCAATTCATTAACTCTGTTTTTTCCCCTCTTCTTATTTGATTGCTTTGTTCTCTTATTTTTCTTCAGATCTTTTCTAAAATAAAATGTCTGTCTTCCACAAGTACTTCCATAAGCAGATCCAGAGATTTAATGACATTTAGTTAAGTGTAGAACTAAAACAGAAATGAATTCAGATAAAATCTGCACCAAAGATCATTAAAGCCACTGGAAAGGTGTGAGTGACCCCTCTGAGGCCTCTGTGGGGAAATGGCTATATATGCTTTATAGTGGAGTTGAGGGTGTTAGGTAATTAAGGTTTGGCTGCAATGGTATTTCTGACTGACTTAGAATAAACGTTTGGCTGTTTGGTGTGAGCAGAGCGAGGAGCTCTCGATTCATAACCTGTATTCCTACAGGACAATCACCTTCCACGGCTGAGTAAACATGAACTGAGCTTTTAGTCCCTGGAAAGGTTATGCGACAGTCTCTCATTTTTATGTGCGTGGCCACTGCAGTTTTAAACAGATGATCATATTCCTGTGACATTATGGTAACAATATATCCTTTACATTTACTGCACTTGACACTCTGTACAACTTTAACTTTTCAGAGTTCACAGACTAATGGGGAAAGAGCATTGAGAGGCCCCGCCCTGATTCCAGTATCTGGATATAATGACAATGAAAGCATCCTACAAGAACAGCTGACCAACCTTCCACATCTTTGGGGATTGGGTATCTTGTCTCCCACTGCTGGGTTCTAGGAAATCACTCTAAGTTAAACACCCGGGAGCATACAACCGACCAATAAATACCTCATCTGATGTCTTTTGACCTTTCAGAGATCTTGATTGAACACGCATGTGCACTTGTGTGCCAGGCTTTGTGCGAGGCTGTCAGAAATCACACCAACTTGAAAAACATAACTAAGTTCGCCTTAAGTCTATTCACCCCGCTTTGTTGTTGTTTAGTTGCTAAGTCTTATCTGACTCTTTTGTGATCCATGGACTGTATAGCCCGCCAGGCTCCTGTGTCCGTGGAATTTCCCAGATGAGAATACTGGAGTGGACTGTCGTTTCCTTCTCCAGGGGATCATCCAGACCCAGGGACTGAACCTGTGTCTCCCTCACTGCATGTGGATCCCTCACCACAGGGCCACCATGGAAGCCTGCTTCCCCCACTTTTATGTTTGACCTATCCCCACTTTTACATTTAACCTATTTCCCACTTTTTAAAATACTTTTCTTGTTTTCTCAGAGACCCACATGAGTTGTCTCTGGTCCGCTGCAGAAGATCTAAAACTGCATGACTGCCTAGTAACCCCCTGAAGAAAGGAAAACTCTTTAGGCTGAATTTTTATTTCTAAACCCAGAAGGACCGCACAATACAGAACCAAGGATTCCGACGCCCTGGTTTTGGCAGGTGGGCTTGCTCCTGCTCCCTTCCCCTTGGGCAAGCCCTCCGTAGTTACTGCCACCTTTGACTCCTCAGAACCTGAAACTAGCAGATGTTCAAGACCACCTTAAAAAAGAAGGAACCTATGAAGGAAACCAACAGGGGAAAATCTGGGCTCAGGCTGGATATCCAATGAGCAAGTATCTATTAGGTTGAGGCTTTACAAAAACTGCCTTCTTTGCAGATCAAAAATAGTCAAACGCAATTTCACACAGTTCAACAAAATACAACTCGTGTGAGTTCTCTTTTGATGGATAAAGTCTGTACTGTCTCAGGTAACAAATGAGGGCCGATCAGGAACCTTTTTCCCCAAGGAAATCTATTACATTATAAGTAATGTTGAGTTCAAGGCAGCTTGATCAAAATTCTCTAGTAAGATTACTCCAGATTCTCTGGTTTACCTACATTGGAGGTGGGGAGTCATCCCTTCCACAGATGGGAACAGTGAGGCAGGCAGCCTCGTCAACTGATCTGAACTCAAATAAGGTTTCCTATCCTGTTATTTATAGTGAGTCATGAGGAGGAAATGCTAAATTACAGAGCAACTGAAGCACGCAAGCGGAATCTTGCCCTTATCACCATTTCTCTTCGTTCTTATTCTTTTTTTGGTCCCTCCTCCCAATCTCCCTCTTACCCTTGACCCCAAAGCCTGGATAAAGAACAAGCAATGGAATGGGAAAACATGTGGGTTAGTGGCTGAGGAAACAGACTAACCTGTAAGCAAATCAATGCCCACACTTACTCCTCGCGTCTAAAACCTTCCATCCTCCAGTTTCCAGGTTCCGACCTGGTCTCCCCTCACCGAGGCCTCTCCTTCTCCCAGCTCACGCCACGCTCGACCCATGGTTCCGCTCCTGTACTTGCGTAGTCAGAAGCCTTCAGTGACTCTTCATTTAACTGGTAAACTTGTCAGCCTAGCATTCAACACTCTCAAGTCCGCCGCATACCCTTATTCAAATGCAGTACTTCTCTTCATTCTCTTGATGCTAGCCACCTTCTCCAAACAGGCCCTCCCTCTGCTGCCTCTGCACTGCCTACTCTACTCCCTGCTGAACATCCCTTATCTAGCCTTCATCTCCCGCTGTCTGTCTAGATACCATCTGTCTTTCTAGATTACTTTAGATAATAACTCCTCTCTGAAACCCTCAACACCACACTTCTCTTAGGACACCTGGAGCAGAAGTGCTAAGGGCTTTTTAAAGAAAACTGATAAATAAAACAACAGCTTTATTGAGACACAATTCACATACTATAAAATTCACCCCTGTACAGTATACAATTCAATGGTATTTATATTCACAGGGTTGGGCTACCATTCAGTTCAGTTCAGCCGCTCAGTCGTGTCCTACTCTTTGCCACTACCTAGATTTAGAACATTTTCATCATCTCATAAAAACCCCTGTACTTCCCATTTCTCTTCTCCCAGCCTCTGGCAACCACGAGTCTTTATTCTTTCTCCATGGATCTTCCTATTCTGGTCAGCTCATATAAAAGGAATCATAGGCTAAGGGCTTTTTAACCTCCAACAAGAACCAACTTGTATTTGCAATCTGCCTGCAAATTCAAGCCTTTAATGTTATCCTCGGTATTAAGATAATCATCAATCAAGGTACCACATTAATAAATGTTTGCATAATGTAATCACAGCTGCAGCCAGGTAGGTTAGTGAAGCTTTTTTCCCTCTCTAGTAGGTAATGGATCCAGCTTAGTGGCAAGCACAAAGATGAACAGCACTCAGAAAAATCATCTAAGCCCCTAGAGGGCACTCCCTTCCTTAGGAGGCCTGCGTGGGCTGGTTCTCTGGGCTGAAAGGCAGTGCACACTCTGGCCTTCCCTTTGTGTCGTTTACTTCCTGATCTACACAGACACTCCCAGGCAGGCCGGAGCCCCAGCACAACTTTTGAGGTGCTCCCAAGTCAAGTCTCTACTTATCTTCTAGCTTCCATATTCTGTGACGTGTGGAGGAAACAGTAGAATATGCCTGCACACATATGTGACACAGTGTATGCACATATGTGACACACATATATGCAGACAGTGACAATGGCAATCTGCGATCACTGAATCCTCCTTCCCTACCCCCATCACTCAGTGCCACAGCTCAGCCAACCTTGCTGTCTCAAATGCCTGCCTCTCTTTCTCCCCAGGCAAATTCCATGCAGCCTTAAGGCTGCCCGCTCGCTCCACAAGGCCCTCTCTCATCAAATAAGCAACCAGGATTAGTTAGCTCTCTCTCCTGGTACAGAGCTGCTCCTTGTACAAAATCAAAACCCTACTGTTTCTCCTGTGAATTCCCCTCGTGCAGGGACATGTCTTATTTGTCTTGTAATGAAAAAAATGAATGATATAAAGACATCCAAACAATAACCTGGAATAAGATTTTTTTTTCATGGCTAGTAAGTCAGAGGTTAGACCATGTATTGTTTTTAAAATTTTTATTTTTTTATAAATTTTAGACACAGAGATACTCAGTGCAGTGCTTTTCAAAACCAGTGTGTGGAGGGAAAGGCTATGGAATTTGTTTAGAATGCAGATTCCAGGGTACAATTGTCAAGGACTGTTTCTCTGAGAGTCTGTCTGGGGCAGGGCTCTAGAAGCTGCCTGGATAATAAGATCTCCAGGAGATTCCACTGGGAATCTGGGGCCCACTTTCTGAACAATTTGCTCCTAAAGGAAGTGATGCTGAAGTTGAAGCCACCTGATGCCGAAGAGCTGACTCACTGGAAAAGACCCTGATGCTAGGAAAGACTGAAGGCAGAAGAAGGCGACGACACAGGATGAGATGATTGGACGGCATCACCAACTCAATGGACGTGAGTTTGAGCAAACTCTGGGAGACGGTGAAGGACAGGGAAGCCTGGCGTGCTGCAGTCCACACAGTGGCAGAGAGTCAGACATGACCAAGTGACTGGATGACAACAAAGGCACAGTGTCTCAAAAATGTAGGTTGCACTTCCCAGTGGCAAAAGCCATGTACAACCAGTTTTGTCATTTTACTGAGTAGTATATTTTAATCAGCAGCACATGCTCTCGATCACTTACTAAGTCTCCTTCCTGCCTGAACATAGCTAGCCTATGAGTTAAGAGACGTGGAATGAAGAAAAGAATAACTGAATTCACTATCCAATACCATCACCCATCAGGAAGTGGATGACTGCTAGCCAGCCACTTAAACTTGGGATGCTCAGTTTTCTCCTCCTTAAAACGAGACGGTTGGACCTTCATGAGCTTTCTTCTAACTATAAAATCCCAGGATTCCAACACTGTCATTCCCATCCCAGTCTCATCCTGCTCATCCCTGTCTGCAGCTTCTCCTTGTCTGCACCTCATCCTTGAAGCACATCAAAGTCTATCCCTTCCCCCTTCCCCCACTCCCCAAGCACCTCAACCTTCAGGCCTGGCTCATGATGGGCCTGGTCTCTTTCTTTTTCACCCAAGGAGAATGCAGGAAAAGGAACGATACATTCAATGCTGGCATTTCCGTATTACCAGGCATGTCTTCATAGCTACATTGAAGAATCAACAGTCGGTTTCACCACAATGATGACAGAAACTGTAAAGGATGCTAAGCCACAGGGAGATGGCAGAAGGCGCTGCGGGGAGAAAGATCCTCTTGGCCCCTCCTCCCACCGCTCAACAAAGCGGCACTCTATCAGACTCCTCGTTGTCCCCGAGCAGATCCTCACTCCTTCCTGTTCCTGGAGCAAACACCACTTATTGAGGCCCCTGCAAACATGTCTCCCAACCCTGGATGCATTCCACATCCAAGCTGAGTGCTGAGCCCTTGGCAAGGAGAAAATCAGTGTCTATAAATAAAAAATGACTCTATTTAGGTGGGAGGCAGTGCTCTCTTTACACAGGAAACAAGAATAAATGTGGAATTAAAAGGGCAAAGCACGTGTACCACTAGGATTCCACACACCATAAAAATAAAATAACTGTCAGTAATGGAAGTTGTAATGACACATAAAACATATTCCTAGTCTATAAAGAGTAGTTTTAACTTTAATTAAATCTGATCTATCTACTATCTTTCTACTGGTTAAATTTCTAACCTCTTTCTAGCTATGAGTAAGTTCTGTGTTGCTTGTTTTTTTTTGTTTTTGTTTTTAAAGAAGGCTGCAAATAAAACCTCCAAAAACAAATGAGTTTCCCAGCTGAGGGCCTGCCTAACCTGATAGAAAACTGCCCTCCCTGTGTAAATTTCTCACCATGTTTCTCCTGCTTCATCTGAAAGATTTACTACTAAGTGACAACCCCCACCCCATGCCATCCCCAGCCCATTCCTCCACCATCTCTTTCATTTCTACCACCCAGGAGGTTCAGCACGTCCCTTAGCCGTAGCAACAAGCACAGGGCCTGGCTCCAAGGACCACACATCTCCTCCCAGAGGCCTCCTCACTCCTCTTTTCACCTGTAAAACCAGAAACCCCATGTTCTGCATCACTTTCCCTTCAAAGACAACAGTAAAATCACTCTGTGCTTTTTGGTCGTTGCTGTGTTTTGCATTTTTCTGTGGGGAGCAGCAGAAGGATGTGCTTCAGTAAAGGGACAGTATCAACGGAGGGCAAACAGAGAAAACAGTCCTCAGGACTTCCCGCTACACGGTATTAATAACAACAGTAAAGTCCACTGTAAGCCCTTAATGACACAGGCATTTGACCACCCTCTTCCTAACTTTATCAAGGGGCCAATGATTATGGCTGGATTCTCAATGCTGGCCTGTGGCTCAAGGAACTTAACTGTAGGTGCTAAGTTTGAGAGAAAAGTGCTATAAATCGTAAGACAATAGGAGCTGTGGGCTCACACCATTCCTAGAAATCACCTTCCACAGCCAAGCCCCACAGTAAGCAGGTGAGGTCAGGAGAAAGCCAGTGTACATTGCACAGGTCCTCTATCCCACACGACTGTTTAAACAAGAGAGTTGGGACTGTTCCCAAGAGTCTCCTCCTGGCAGCGGGGGAACCAGAGGCACAGACACACAGCTGGGAAGCGCCCCCAGGGCCCATGCCCCTGTTGAAACACGAGACCTCGGATCTGGTGGGGGTCCTGAACTGAACTCAGTGGGGTCCAACAACCTGATAACTACCACAACCCCGGACAAGAAGCTCTCTGCCTTCACCTCCCCAGGCCCGGAGCAAGACCCTGGTATGTGCTTCCACGGCGGGCAGGACGGCGGCAGAGAGGGGGCAGGAGTGAGAGGTGCATGGAGAGCCAGGCAGGAGGAGGGGATGCGTCGCACCCTGGGAAGGAAGAGTGGGTCTGGTGCGGACAGTGTGTTCTAATAAAGCAACATCAGGTGTTCCCAGTTCAGGGCTGGATTTGCCGACTGCCTTAGAAATGGATGCTTCAGGACGTGGGAGCAGCTTGCTGGTGAACATGCCGTGATCCTAGAACTCTCTGCCGGGTAGGTGCGTGCAGCAGGCACTCAGCTGGGTGGGCTCTGGATACACAGGGCCTGGTGCTTTGTTCAAGAAGTATGGTTTAGGGAGGTATCAGGTATATATAAACAAACCAGAGCACAAGCAGATGGGGACCATTCTGCCTCCTCCCTGTATCACGTGAAGAACAAACATCAACATCAGGACTATTTGGAAATGTGGAGACCCTCCACCGCCTGGGCTGCTAACGCTTCTGTAGGCTCTCAGAGCTGCTTGCAGCCTGAGCTGGCGCTGAAAGAGCCGACTTTGAGCACGCGTCACCTGGATCCCTTGGGGCTGTCGATTCCCAGACCTCTCATCCTTGTCATCAGTGTAAAGTGCAAGGTCCTCTGGTCTCCCATCCTCAAGGGAACGCACATCTTCAGAGACTGCCCTGCTTCCCAGGGACTCATCCTTTCGTACCCACTGCTGTGCCCCCTACCCGCACCCTTTCCTCTCCCAGAGTCCGATCATCACAAAGTGCACCATCAAATCTGTTCTAACCCTTACCTGGCTCAAATGAAACTATTACTTCCTTAAGGTGAGACCATGAACTCACCTTTCCCCTGGACTTGTTCTTCAGTGACTACAGGCCAGCCCTATGCTGCTGTTTTCCTCCCTCAAGCCTCCATGCAAGCCCCTCAGGCCCCCTGGGGCCTTATCTCCTGCCCATTTCCTACAGAGGGGTGGAGGTTCAGAGAATGTGCTCCGACATGCAGGAATCTTAGGTGTGAGTTCTGGCCACGTGGGAGCTGTATGACCTTGGGCCCCCCATCAGCTCTCTCAAGCTCACTTGTTCCACATGTAGGACAAGGATGATTCAAGCTTCCCTACTGCATGGGATTGCGACGTGGATTCAATATACTGATGTGTGAAAAGTAACCAGCACACTGCCTGGAACATAGAAGCACTCAACATCTGTGAACTGTTTCGTATCACTATCATTTGGAAGCTTCCAGGTCTATGTGGAGGACGCCTTTTCACCATCCTGACTCCCTCACCTGATCTTTTGGACTCCAGTCACCCTTGCTGCCCCTTCACTTCAGCCATCTGCTTTCACCAGCCACAGTTCTCTCAAACGTCAAATCAGACTTGCTACAATCCACAACACTGGGGGTTGATTTTGGCATTTCCAGGATAATGGTTCATTTTTCCTTTCCATTGTCTCAGGCCCAGGCTCCCACCACACTGACTCCTCAACCTTACTGAGACTTCTACTCCTAAATGGTTCCCTTTTATTCTAAGCCTGGGCCTCATCTGATGGTACCTCCTTCACAAAAAACAGCCCCCAAACCCATGGCATTTTACCTGAGCCACCAGTTTCATGATACTTCTAAATTCCATGCCCCTTTAACCTCCATCCATATCTTGTCCCTTGACATCAACCCCAAGTCAGATACACCCTGAAATGGCAAACGTGACTGTCTTCTTTCAAAGAGCGGAAGGGTGTTGTGGACAACTCTAGAGGGTCTGTGCCCTCTGAGGGGGCTTCACTATTCTGCATCTTCAACCCTGTTCTGCATCTTCAACCCTGGAGTCCCTCATGTGTCTGAAGACCTCCATTCAACCCTTAGGATCATTCTTCCAACTGCAGGCACAAAGAGCCGATGCCGTGTGTATGTGTGTGTATGAGCAGGGTAGTGAGAGTGGGCACAGATGGGAAGTGTTCATGCCACATGGGGAAGAGAGGGTGGAGGGAAAGACATTCCTGGAAGAGGGAAGAAACTACTCACATTTACAGAGGCAAGAAAGAACAGTGTATTTAGGCTGGAGCAAATGGTTCAAGTCATCAGGAGGATATTGTATGCTGGGCTGGAGAACTGGGGGATATTGTGGCGGAAACTTGCGGGAGACATGAACTAGTGAGATAGGTCAGAGCTGGGTAACAAGGGGCCTGGTGTACCATACTAAGAAGTACCTTTAATTGAAAACAGTAAGAAAGTAAAAAGTATCTAGATCTACTGATGTAGTTTTGCAAAAGGGACGATTATCAAAGGATAAAAAACCAACAACATGGGCATGAATTCCATTTTTCTTGAATCATCAAGTGTGCTGTGTGCTCAGTAGCTCAGTTGTGTCCGACTCTTTGCGACCCCATGAACTGCAGCCCGCCAGGCTCCTCTGTCTGTGGAATTCTCCAGGCAAGAATCCTGGGGTAGGTTGCCATTTCTTACTTCAGGGGATCTTCCTGACCCAGGGATCGAGCCTGCATCTCTTTGCGTTTCCTGAACTAGCAGCAGCAGCAGCACTACCTGCATGGCTGGGATCAGTGCTAATTTTTTAAAAATACTTAATTTGAGAATAATTACAATATTGTTGTGGTTTTTGCCCTACATCGACATGAATCAGCCATGGATGCACATGTGTCTCCCCATCCTGAACCTCCCTCCCCGCCCCATCACTCTGTCCCAGAGCACCGGCTTTGAGTGCACTGAACTTGCACTGGTCATTATTTTCCATATGGTAATATACATGTTTCGGTGCTATTCTCTCATATCATCCCACCCTCACCTTCTCCCACGTAGTCCAAAGTCTGGTCTTTACATCTGTGTCTCTTTTACTGCCTTGCATATAGGATCGTTGTCACTGTCTTTCTAAATTCCATATATATGTATTAATACACTGTATTGGTGTTTTTTAAGTTGCAAGACACATTAAAAATATAAAAATCGATGACCACAAGAGCCTATAATGCCCTTTCCTCTTTCTCCATCTGGTGAACTCTGATTCATTCTTAAAGACTGAGCTCAAAAGTCAAATCCAACAGTCAAATTCCAAATCAAAATCAGTATCTCTTTATAAGCTTACTGTTTTTTGCACAATTCTACTTCTAAAGCATGTAGCACTTTAAATTGCTCCAATTATCTACATCTGTCTTCCCTTTAGACTGTAAGCTCCTTGATATCAGTCTCTACGTCTTATTCCTATAAGGTTAGCAAAACATCCAGCACATGATAAACATTCAAATATTTGTTCTCCACACAGACTAAAAACATTATGGGATTCTGATGCTAGGACTTACTACAGCTTAACTACTATAAATTTAACTAAAAGTGTATACTGGGTATTACCTGTGATAGACAATGATGAGATTGAGACTTACAAGGTGCATCCTTATCCTCAAAAAAGTACACAATCTAACATCTTAGGAAGTGTCATAAGAGTCTTCAAGAATCCATGATCTAGTTAATGGAGATCAAAGTACTCCATCCTCTTATCACAAGAGCCATAGCATACAACAAAGGCAAAATCAGGAAAGGATCATTTAAAATGTACTTGTCTGTGTGATAATACATTCACAACAGACTGAGCAAAAGTCCAAAAGAAACCAGTTATCTCTACCTTCAGGGATGCAGTCAAGCAGTTAAATGTCTGCTAAGCTAATATAACTCTCAACCCTCTGCAAACTGTGTCTACACAATGATGAGTCTTATCACCTACAGCCCATGTAAAGGTGCAATGAAGAGTAAAATACAGTTCACAGTACTGGGTGCTGCTTTTGGTGTTTCTAGAAGAGGGAGGATTTTAACAGGTTAGATTTGCTTGTTAATTTCATAAGTAACTTCATAAAACATTTCTGCAGAACTGTCTGGAGCTATTCTTCCAATAGGCTGAGTCATGATGATGATGATGATGATATCAAATGAGAGTGGGTGGGGAAAGCCCTCTGAGATTCCATATTATCCAGGCTGTGGATTCGTCTTTCCATTTTTAACGAAAGTCTTATGGAATTCAGCTGAGTGACTTTCAGTGACAGTCAGAGGGCCATGTATTTATCACCTGGCGATGGCCAGTCTCCCTCATATCAAACTGAAAGCCCCTGAGTGACAGCCTAAAGCTTTTTGTTTCAGGAGTGAAACAAGTACAAAATAAGAACAGACACTGGTCAAATGCAACACTAAAGGCATAAGACACTAGTACAGGAAGTGCAGGGTTACACATCTGAAGTGAATTATTGACAAATTAAACTCTCTATTAGGGAGATAGTTCATCTCCAATAGGCAAGGGTTTTACTTCGAGGAAAGCATATTTTCTTCATTCTGGGGACAAGTCCAATAATAACATGGAATTCCTACAATTATTTTGTTTTACAAACATCAGAGTTTAATATAGACTCTGGCTTTTTTAGTCATGAGTTGACTTGCTCCTTTGGGCCAAAAATTACTGTGACAGAGGGCAAGAGAATAGAAGTTCTTTTCTTAGTTGAGAAAGAAGGGCTTCAAATATATTTCCAAATTTTCCTGCATGTATTTAAAAACAGAATGCTGCATGACAGCGTGTCAAGAGTCAGGAATGTTTTAAATCTGCTCTATGCTAATGCATATTTTACATACTGTATAAGTTAATTTTATTTATCCCCCAAAGCAGCTGGATAAATTATTCAAATGAAAGGGAACAAACAAAATATGAACTGAATTAGAGAAATCTGTCTACTAATAGATTGATCTAAAATAAAAAAACTGTTATTAAGTGCCATCTTCTTCAAGACAAGGTCTTGGGAACAGATGGACATGATAATTAATTACAAGACTTTAATTCGATCAAGTCCTTTTGAAAATGAAAATTCAGGGATAATTCTCACTAGTTAGTTTCAGTAAGCATCATACAAGCAACTTAATTACCCAGCACACTATTAGGCGCACAGGGATCTACAGAAACTGTTATTGGATGATCTAAAACTTAACACTGTCTCAGGGGACTCAGAGGGGCTCCCTAAGCTTTGAGAAGGAACCTGGCTTTTCTGAGCCACCTGCAGGAAGTTTCTGGCTTTGACTTCCCTGTCTGGTTGGGCTGATGTGCCTGTGATGAGTCCTGTCCTCCATGTTTCTGACCCTTGTGTAATCATCCCGCCTACCCGCTGGTCCCCAGCACCCTCTTAAAGACACCATCCAGCTGAAGACAGGCTGAGGTTCTAGAGTCAAGACTTGACTGGGGAGCTCTAGAAAACTGAACCACCCAAGTGCACGTGTAGGAACCAAGAGAAAGTTAAGGTATTTCTGACACTGACCCTCTAAGACTATTACTCAGCTGTGTCCGACTCTGCGACTCCATGAACTGTAGCCTGCCAGGCTCCTCTGTCTGTGGGATTTTCCAGGCAAGAATACTGGAGTAGATTGCCATTTCCTTCTCCAATTATTCAAAAGTGGACAGATGTTAAATGATGCAGAAGAGTGAGATGCGACTTCTCTATAAGCTGGGACCTGTAGATTCCAAGCTTGGAAACTACAGGCAAGTATGGAGGGATACGAAAAAAGATCATCAGTGATTCTGTCTGTGTGTATGCTTTTTGAGGTCCTTGATTTTGTAGTTTGGATTTAAGGCTTGCCTAGTCTGGATTTAAAGCTTGCTGTTTGCTTTATTGCTTTTTCTTAAATGCAGTTTTCATTATTTGGTAGAAATCCAGTCTATGACTTGACTCTTTCCTGGAAGGCAGATTACCTGTGTGTGTGTGTGTGTTCCTTTCTTACTACCTTTCAAAGGTCTGAAATTTTTCTGAGATGGGTGGAGGTGGTATTTGTGAGGTGTTGAGTTCCTTCAAGCCTAAGCCTTATCTTATTCATCACCACACCCCATACCAATCCCAGTATTCTCTGTCTTCCATGAGAATCTCAATGAGTCTTGGCTATTTAACTGAGCACTTCCAAATCTGCACCTTGTTTTCGCTCACTGCAGCTTTGTGGTTAGATTAAATTTTGATGTAACTCAAGCACTTCTGAAGGGAAAGAACAACCTGCCAAAGATTCCATTCTGCTGGCTTCATCCAGGATGAGTCAATTTCAGGCTGTAAATTCTGAAACCCCAGAAAGCTTCTTTTCTAAATATCTACAACCAGTCACAAAAACCAGTGTGCAGCAATCTCCAAGACTCTATTATCATAATACAATACCAACAAGGCAAACTTTCTTGAGAGTCCAAAGAGATCAGGATGGAGCAAAGAGAACTAAGCACCCTGGATTTTCACCTTGAAGCAGCAGCATATGACTATTTAGATGCTGTAGTAAAATTCATGACCTTCATTCTGGCCATTGGCTGTATATCTGATGTATCTTTCTTATACAACAGGGTTGGGCATCCTTCTTTTTATCTTATTTCCCTTCCTGGAATTACAGTATTTGGAGCTTTACGATATGACAGGGTATGAGTGAGAAACTGTCTTCTAAGGTCAAAGTCTTATGAGACAGAAATAAAACTGAGGCTCAAAAAAAGAAAAGGGACTGTAACTCAATAGACCATTTTTTACTTGAAGAGACATAGAGGAAAAATGGTCTAATCATAAAGCTAGAGAATCTAAAACTCCCACACAAATATAATGCTTTGTGTGTGTATACACAACTTAGTGTGAAATACAGAAAAATGCAATAAAAATATGGAGAACCTGGATACAGAGGTGTAACAGGGAAGAGAGACAGAGACGGACTTTACCTTAAAGAGCGCGGGGCAGCAATAGCTGAGGGCAAACAGGTACGAACACGGCTGTGGAAGCCAGTTGGCAGCCATGTACAGGTTGATGGAGCTCACACCGGTGAGCCTGAGGGGCCATAACGATGCTACACACATCACCCTCCCCACACTGCACACATCAAGGCAGGCTGACAGGCAGGGATGTCCACATTCTATTAGAAAGCAGTTTAATAGAGTAAATCCTTATCTTACGGATTCAGCCTTTGGCCAGACAGTGTCTGTTCCTGCTATATAAGGGGCTATCTATTTATAGATGTAAAAAAAGAAAAAGCAACTAGTGATATCCAGCTAGCCATTAACCAACAAGCAATCTCTTTTGTTGGATTACCACTCAGCCTTCACAATTCAACCAGTTTCTGATTATCCTGGTTTAAATGATTAGTCTATAACATTTTTACTAGACTAATAATTTATTTCATTTTGCCTTACCTAATTTTTTTAATAAAATAAAAAGTAACTGTAATTCTTGCATGACTTCCTTTGGACTTTACCCCCTTCCTATCATGATGAAAACCATCTCTCTCACTCTTTCATTGTCTTCTGACTCTTGGGATTTTCTAAAAATTTTCCTTGTCTTCTTTCCCAAAAGTCTCTGATCACCAGAAGGTTGGGTTTCTTTTTACCCCCATTCTAAAGAGTTTGGGAGAAGTCCAAGAGTTTAAAGGTAGAATTTACTTTTGAGATCATTAAATCCCTCCTCATGTCCTCCTCTCTCAGGTAGGAAAACAGACCCAGATGATGTTGGGAGGCTTATCCAGATTCATGCATAAGTGGACATGGATTCTAGAACTCAGATCTAGACACGGGCTCTCTCTGCTCGGCACCAGGTCATGTGTGGAGGAGTGTTCTTTAGCTGTCTACTGATATGTACACATTTGCTCACAGACTACAATGGAAAGGAAAGGGTAGCACATGGAGCAAGTGAGCTCAGGGCCACAGGGGCCCAGTGCTGCCCTGTGACTCATGCTCACAAAGCCATGCTCTGCTACTCAGCAGGCAGGACCCTGCCTGAAAGCAAAGAGCCATACAACCTATCTCCTGGGTGGGTGGGGGAACACTGGGATTCAGGCTCAGCTGCATTTTCACTGGAACTGTACTCAGAATCTAACGTGCTCAAGACATTCTGTTAAGCTTTCCAGTGAAAACCAAAGTCATGTATTAGTCAACACTGTAACTAACAGATAATCTAAAATCTTTAATTACTTTGGACTAAGTAATTCTTAGTCCAATGCTTCCAAATGTTGATTTAAAAATAAGACAGGATTTTCAGTATAGAGTCTCAGAAAGCAAGTGATATAAATGTTCCGGATATAGGCTCTGGAAGAGAATCAGACGCTTTAGTCAGAGAGAGGCTGGAGCCAGGAGGGAGCTTGGGAACCTGGCGTGATACACTGCACACAACCCAGGAGAAACTCTATTTTAAGTTTTTGAACATTATAAACAATGACTTCATTTATTTCCACCTCAAAATAACTGGATTGGGTTTTTCTCAATAACTATTAGGGAATGCATATTTAGAGACAGAAATTGATAACAGAACGTTTCAGAACAAAAAGTTTGGGACAAATCTCATTAAAATAAGTTTAGAATGGCTGACTGTAAATGACATATTACATTCATTCATCTTCTTAATAAAAACATAAGAGAGTCACATAACATAGCAGAAGAGGCATAATGATGTTAAAAAACTCACAATGTACAGTACGGAAAAAGGAAAGACAGGAGAGGTATTACTTTTTAGATTTTTAACTAGTTAACTTCTCTCCTGTGAACCTGTACCTAAAAATCCTGGTGAAAAATTACAGGGGCAAAGGAAAAACTGTAAAATGAGGCATGCACACTGGGGACAGCAAAGAATACGGAGCATAGAGGAAAAAAATCATGATCTAGGAGCTTTCTCCTTAAGACAGTCTAAGCTGGCTGACACAGGAGGGCATGGGATGCACAGAGGCACAGCCCAGACTGGCTCCACACTCCAGGCACACCTGGTGGGCCCAGTTCTCTCAGACAATCATTCTGTAGTCAACCAGTCTGGAAGGGAATTACCATGTATTGGGTTGGCCAAAAAATTCTTTCAGATTTTTCTGTTAGATGTAAGATGTTTTAAAAATTGACCCGGTTTTATCAGGCAGATCTTGTGGTGTCCAAAAATGGTATTTCCTATTATGTGATGGGGCAGAACTAAGTTTAACTAGGCAGTCACAACATTCCGCAAGGAGAGGAGTTAAAAATAATGATCAGCTAAATGAGGCTTAAAGTTTAGGCAGTGCTCAGAGGCTTCTAATCATGTATCTACTCCCAGGTAAACGGCTGACTGGCCAGGGAAGGAAGAAACAAGAAGGGAGTGGCTGGGAGAAAGGAGGCCATGAGCCCCAGGCCAGAAGGACACTGGTCTTTGGAAAAGAAAGTCACAGAGCTGTAGCACTCCACCAACTCTCCACCATCAGAGAAGGAAAACTAAAGGAGTCCCTATTGTGGTGACATGTATGTTATGGTGACTTAAAAATGGCCTCAAATTCTTTGCAGTTTCTCCCAGTTAGAGGCAGAATCCACTGCTCCATTCTTTAAACCAAGGCTCACCCTGTGAACTGCTTATACTAGTAGAATGTAGTGGAGGTCATGCTGCGTGACTTCCATGCTGGTCTCTTTTTAAAGCTTTGCTACTACCTCCCTTGTTTCTGCCATCATATGAAGAAGCCAGGATGAAGGACCACACAGGGGGCGACAGGCCCTTCTGGTCCACACATGTGAATGACACTGCCTTGGAGCATCCAGCCCCAGACGAGCCACCAGCAAGCTGCAGAAGAACCTCCCAGTTAACACACCAAGGCATAATAAATAATAAATCTTCACTGTTTTAAGCAATTACTTTTGAGGGTGGCTTGTTACACAGCAGTGAGTAACTAAAACATATGTATATTGTATTAATATGTACTATAATGTTATAAACAAATACGATGGTTATTAACTCATATTCATTGATGTGTTTCCTGAGCTTTACAACAACAACAAAGTATTGTTTTTTTTTTTTTTTTTTTAATGCAGTGGAGAGTACAGGGCTTTAAATCAAAGAACTTGGGCTAAAGACTTGGACCTGCTCAGTCCCCTGTACCAAACGACGCTTGTGATCTTGCACAAGTCACTTATTCTCTCGACCTCTGTTTTCATATCTGTAAATTCCTCATGGAGTCAGAAAGACAAAATGAGGACAGCAAAAGTTAAAAAAAAAAAGGGCTTTGTAAACGGCAAGGCACATTTTAAGTTAAGCTATCATTATTACTGCACGCAGATGTTACTTAAAGACTTTCCTGTTTTTCCCTTCCTTGCAAAGACATCATTTGATCAATGCATCTGACACGGCTTTCTTTTTCTAAGTTTTCTTTCTCATGGAGGCACTGGCAAGTATATCTGCGCACATGTACAAACGGCCTTATGAACCATGAAGTGTTGTGAGCTCCATGGATAGTCCCGTTTTTCCTTTTTGTAACCACGCAGGGTTCAGGACTAGAGCCACTATGACTCATTCCTTCCTACTATCTCCTGACAGGTATGATGAGCTGCCATTTACCTCACAATGTACTCAAGCTCCAACAGAACAGAAAAGGATGAAAAGTACCAGCAAGGTGCTTGAAGCCTAAACCAAGCTGAGGGAAGGAAGAATTAATCATGATAATTATATCACACAGAAGAACGATGTCTAAACAGGATGAAAGTGAAAGTTGCTTAGCTGTGTCTGACTCTTTGCAACCCCATGGACCGTATAGTCCATGGAATTCTCCAGGCCAGAATACTGAGTGGGTAGCTGTTCCCTTCTCCAGGGGATGTTCCCAACCGAGGGATCGAACCCAGGTCTCCTGCATGGCAGGCGGATTCTTTACCAGTCGAGCTACCAGGAAAGCCCTAAATAGGATGAAGTTCAAAAGAAAAGACAGAAAAAGAGGTGACAATGGAGAATGGGGCATTAAGAAAATGCAGAGATGGAGCAAGGAGAGCAGGACTAACCTATCCTTGGAAAGGGCAGGGATGGGTGGGAGAAGCAGTACTTGGCAGGCATGGAAGTGGAAAAAACACCTGGAAGGGAGTGTCTTGTCACCTGGAAGAGCTCGGCTCAGCTCGTGTTCCATGAGTGAGGGAACAACTGAATGAAAAAATGAACTGAAAACAGGCAGCTCCAAAGAAGATTCGCAAAGTGAGCAAGGACTGAAGTAGGGCAGCCAGCGGCCTGCACGGGCCACAGTCTCACTGAGAGCGGCAACTCCATGCGGATGGGAACGGAGCTGGGAGGAGTTTATTCTTCAAGACGAGGGGAAACATGTCCACAAACTCCTCTTCTAGTCTATGCAAGTACAATAAATCCTACAGAAAAGGGGTCTGTGACTTCTGCCTAAGGTAGACCTCTCCTGCTAAAGCTTCCAATACTTTATACTCCATCCTGACTGTAAAGGGCTTCTACCCCAGAATTCTCCATATAATCAGTTCTGATCTCAAAAGGCTTTAACTTCTTAACAATGCTCTTTATAAATATGCTGGTAAAGGTCAAGTCATCATAACAGGGTTTTGCATATTCTAAAATGATCTTCTTTATATCTTATCATGGTCTCAAAGAGAAAACTTTTGATGTGGATCACACACAAGGAAAAAGTTATGTAGCCTTTTCCCCCTTAAAATATTATCACTATTACAACATATTAGGCTTTCTTTCTATTTCCACTTTCATGTGATTGTTTGGGTTTTTATTCTCCTGACAAAGAATGACCTGAATGCCATCCTCCTTAATAAGCAGGAAGCTCAATATGCTCAAGTCAAGTCATGATCTGAGTCTATTCTGCATTTACTGATTCATTTGAAATTAACGCATATGCAGAGGAAAAGAAAGAACACAATTCCTGACCTGTAGAAATGTCCTTTAGCTGGTGAGACAAGACTTTATCCATGTTAACAGTTACATAACAATGCAAGGAAGTATATGATTAATTGGCAACATGGACAGGATATGTTGGGAGCACCTAGGGAGCAAGCTGCGTGTTGGCTGCAGAACAAAGACCTCGTGGATAAAGTGGAATTTAACTGAGAGGTGAGCCCAGTGCTTGGAGCAGAGGATTTCTGCAGTACTAAGAACTGGCCGTAAAGGAGTTGGGGGAAAACTGCAAGGGTTTTATAGTGAGACAAGGAGGAGTATTACCACCTAATGGCAGAAAGATAACGTTTCTCTTCTGCAATATGTAAGTCGTCATGGCCAACAGTGGGCCTGTTCATTCATTCCTTCATAAATGTAGGTTCACATTTTATACCATATGGAAAGCTATAAAATACTCCCATCCCTTGAGAAGCACACAGAGTTTAAGAGAGACTGCCCCCCCAAAATCACTGATTTCAATGTATTATGAAAACTGCTATGATAAAGAGATACATGGGAATTATTATTAATTATTATTAATACATTATAAGAGTAGAGGAGACACACCTGTCATCTTTAGGGGCTGAAGACTGAAAAACACTTCAAAGAGAAGGAAATGCAGTCCTGAAAAAGGAGAAGCTTGTAGAAGGGGAAGGGCCCAAAGCCTGAGAGCATGACGGGGGAGGGCAGGGTGCAGGGGAGTTAGAGGGGCTATTTCAGGTGGGAACACAGGATGCACATGGACAAGGGGCAGCAGGGGAGGAAGGGTCACTGACTATTTAGAATACAGGAAACCGAAGATCTGTGAGAACTCCCTCCCTGCAAATAATTTACCGTGGGATTTCTGAACGGCTTTTCTCCATATTTCCAACTTCTACATTAGAGTCACCTTTAACTGACCACTCTTTGTTTCTGAATGCCAATGTAAAATTATGTCAACATATAATAACCATCCCAAGGTTTATGTTTACAGAACTCACAGAAGCACGGGGATAAAACAGAAGGCCTCTACTCGAACCTCCTTTCCAAAGTGATGTTTTTCCTAAGCATCTCTGGAAGGTGGCCATCCAGAGGGAGAGAAGGCTCTCCAGCCACAGGGAGCTCAGTTTATCGCTGGAAACAGCCCAGTTCATGACTGTACACCATTAGTTGTGAAAGATTATTTTTTCCTTAAATTGAGATTAAATATGTCTTCCTGTGGCTTCTATCCATTTTGACCCCCTACCGTGACTGAAAAATTAGCCTACTGTGCCTCCTACATGCAGATGGTGCTACATTATGTTCATAACAGTGCATTGAGACTTGTCCCTTTTCCTCTCTAAGGTCTTGTGAATCTCCAACTGGGTCAGTTTTGATTAAGTGGTCTAATATCATGTGCCACCTCTCTTTTCATGAAGACCCTGAAGGGACATCTGTCGCTGGTAGCAATGCTCCATTCTTTCTTTACTGATAAGTAAATATGTTTGTACAATACTTCAACCCTTTCCAAGCATTTCACATAAATTAGCACATTGTAATGTCATAAGAAAAGGCTGCACCACTGCATTTTAGTAGGTCACAAAAATCTTTGCATGTGTTTTATGATACACTATAAAGGACTGGGCAAGTCCTGTAAAATATGTCTGAGAGAATCCTATGGTTTCTCTCAGGACAATGATTAGGAAATGCCAAAGAATTAAAGCATTTTAAAAGAAGAAAGAAGAAACCAGTAAGAAGAACCAGTTCTGGATGTCTACTACTCCAACCACGGACAAATCACCAATACTTACCGTAACTAGAGACCACACACATTCCTATCTTAGCAAACCGTTTGTATCATCACAATTACTCATGCAACAGATCTAGATGCTAAGTGCCTGGCACTGGGACTGGGGGAGGAAGAGGCTAGACATGGGGTTAAGGAAGACACCATGTTAACTCTGGATATTAACTGTAGACCAGAAGTGGAAAGGAATGAGATGACTTGTCAGAATCATGACTTAGTGACCTGGGAAAGCTGGAGGGGAGGGCAACTCAGCAGGGGAAACAGCATGTAAACCCCCAGTTTCCAAGCTCGGTCTCTCCAGAAGCAAAGCACAAAGTGCCAGCTCTATGGTGGTCCTAGGAATCCCGGCGAGGGTGGGGTCTGGGCACCCCTGAGTTCTAGAGTCAGCCTAGTCCCACAGGGTTAAGGAGACGTCATGCTGCTAAGACTAAAATGACAGCAGTTTTCCCCCTATCAAGCCAAAGAGAGATTTGTTACTTCAGAAAGCAGTATAGAAATCTAAACTCATTGTGGCCTAGGCAAGTTATGGGTCTGGGCAGATGTGTAATAACAAACGTCCAGGATCCCTGAGGAGCAATTCGATGACGCATGCAGGGCTTCGTCCCATTGGACACAACAGTTAAACACCTTAAGATTCACTGTGGAGGATCAAACGACATGCTTACCGTGGATCCATACCTCGCTGCCTACCTGGCTACATACTGAGGGACACACGTGCCTGCACAGGACCCAGCCTAGAAAGTGCACAGGTGCCCCAGCCTGAGGACTCTCTAAAGATTAGGGACTTATCCTGAGGACACCTGCCTTTGACCCGTACGTGGAACTACCAAGTCACAGCAACAGTTAAGTGACTTCCCCACACAAACAGGAGGATCTTAGGGTTCCCTGGTCCTTGGGAAAAGCAAACTGCCTGCCTGAAATTGATTTTTAGAGGCAACCACACTGGACAGAGGAGAAAGCGTGATAAACAGACAACAGACCAACCTTGTTGGAAGAGTGCAGCAGCCGTCCGCTGTGAGTCTGACTTGGGTTTCGTAGCTGTCCAGGGGACACACGGTTTGCTGAAAGGAGGGGCACTCCACGGTGCTGCAGTCCACACTGAAAACTGGGGGCAGAGAGGCACGGGTCACCGTTACGTTCACTCGCACTGAACAGTCCCCACATGAAAGTCCTGGCTCTTGGAATGTTTGCAGTTTCCTTGTTTCCTGAAAACCCTGTCTTGGCACTGGCATTTTCATTTCAATCAATGCGAGAGAACTATAATATGACCCAAATTTTCTGTTCAAGAAAAGAAGGGAACAGGACACTGAAGAGTTAAGATGCAGACACAGAGAAAGACAAAGAGTTAGACCAATGGTGGTTCTGGGGATGGTGACGATCAGCCAGAGGAATTTCAGATGGAACAGTTCAAGAGATGAGCAAGGGATGGTGGGGCTTGAGCATTTAACTAGCAGTTAAAAGAAAAAAAATCTGACTAATGGTTAGAAACTTTCAAAGAGGCAATCACTCCAGTCCAGAGACCTATTCACAGACCACAATGCAGTCATAAGAACAAGGACGCTAGAAATGCCATAAAGCAAGGAACAGTTGGGACATGACAACAAAACAAATGTGGCAGAGAATTTGAGTAAATAGTCAAAGATGACTTAGCACATGCTATAAAGTCAGCTGAGGAATGGTGGGGAGCTGGCAAGAAGACAGACACGGGCTGAGTATTTCACTATAAGATGGCTGGTACTTTGATGCATATATTTATCTAAAAATAACTTTGTTTTATGTATGATGATTGTTTTTAAATGTAATACTTTAAAATGACAGATATATCTGCAAATGAAGATGATGACCTTCTCTGGGGGAATGAAGGAGGCAGCCATAGGACCATAAATTTTAACCCTACTGCCCCTATCAAGCAAACCTTGAAGGAAAAAAAAAAAATGAGGAGAAAAAGCCAGGATCCCTCTCTGAAGGTGCAAATGTACCAGTTGATTATCTGGTCCTCTGACTGGAGGGCAGAAGTCAGACTACCAGTAGCTCAAAGGAGCAGGTCTGCAGAGCTCATCAGCATCGCGTGTGTCGGGGGGTGGGGGTGGGGGGGATGGGAGGTGGTGGCTGGCTGCTGCTACCCTCTGATGCAAAGCAGCGAGGCTGCTGGGACCACACCTGTGCATACCTGGTTTGCACTCATAGAGGTCACAGCACTCTCCCGGCTTCCCTGAGGCTTTGGACACAAGGATGTTCAGGTATCCTGGCTGGCAGACTTTCCGCAGGCAGCCCGCGGGGTCACACACACAGCGGCTGGGGAGGGGGCAGCACTCCCCAGGGGGCGCGTAGCCCTCGATCAGAACGGAGTCTTCTGGACAACGTGGAGAGAACTGGACTTCACAGCGGGCCTTGGAGCAATCTGGCTTCTCTTCTGAATGGGAGAGAAAGAGTTTAGCACAGGCCCAAGGGGGCAGCGCGGAGCACTTTCCCCAGAAGTGCAGGCAGTCTTTATGATCTATCTAGGCAAGAGGAGGTGACATACAGATAACCAGCGAGAACCTCAAATGCAGCTGAGACTTTTGTGGGACTCTCTCCCGAGCAAGAGGTGGACACTGCCTCTCCCATTATCCTATCCCCCTTCCTTGTGCTGAACAACACATGGACCAGATGAAGAAAGAACAGGGGAAGATACGGACGTGCCATGGAGACTCTGAAAACGGGACTGAGTCGCTGACCAACGAAAAGATCTTTAGTTTGAAGTTTTAAGGGCTGTTCTTTGTGAACAGTGCACGTTTAAACACCAAAAACGGACCCACAAATACCTAATGGCTATTTTGGGGTCTGAAGACAAGGTGCCTGGCAGTCAACATGGAGGAATCTGACCTCCCCCCTCTGAAATTTGAGGCGATGAAGTACTAAGATGATATGAAAGCTTCAGCAAGATGGAAATTGAGCCCAGTTCCCATGTCATTTCCCTAAATGACATCTAGAGTGTTTCTATCCCTAGCAGAGGTCCATCAGATGTACCTCGTTCTCCCTTCTCCAGTACTGTGTCACCAACCTACTGCTGCACTTCCATTTTAAAGAGTAAATAAATAAATCAATCAAGCAAAGACAGACCAAGTTTATGAAGCCCCAGTCTACAGCTCAGTTTCTTGGTTTAAGCTTTCCGGAAACCTAAAGCAATGTTAGGCCTTGGAGAAAAACCCTGAAATAAACCAAAAGCACATCATCACAGCCCTGTGACCTTTGCGAGAAAAGAGTTTGGGACTTGTTGGGGGAAAACACACCATGCGGTACTAGGGTATGTTCGTAAACTGTCTTTCCTAGAGCAAAACCTACAAAGAATCACAAAGCTGGGTAAGGTGCAAGAGGTCTCCCAGTTTATCCTTCTAAATGAAAAATTTTAGTCTGTTTTGCAGATAAAGACCTAAACCCCTAGCATTCAAGTGATCTATCTAAGGTTAGTGGTAAAAATAAAGCAAGAATCCAGGCCTCCTCACTTCTAGTCCACTTAGCTCTTTACATTATAAAAGTAAGCCTATTAACAAAATCTAAGTGCCCCTCGGGTCATTTTCAACTTTGATCGCTGTATCTTTCATTTCACTGTCCATCTCCCTTGTCTAACTATTTCTTATCTAATCAAAAGATAGCATAGGTGAGTTCTCATACTCATAGTTCTAGTAAATTCATGCAAAGATATTTCTTGAGTGCCTGCTGTTCCAGCAGCCTTGTTTCCACAAGGAAAACAAACGTAGATCCCTGACCTCATACAGTTTACAACGCAGGAGAGAGTGGTATAAAACAATCGGTACAATAAATAAGCAAACTATATAGCAGGAGCAGGTGGTAAGTGCTGGCTGTATGTGGGGCGAGCAGAACAGAGCAAGGGGGAATCATAGTGCATGGAAGAAGTGGCAGGGGTAGGGGGTGGGTCCAGTCACAATTTGGTCGGAACAGGCATCACTGGGAAGCTGATGTTTGAACAGGTTTACACAAGTGAGGGGTGGGCCACGGAGAAGCGTGTCCCAGCAGAGGGCACAGTTATGGCACTTCTGCGTGTCCCAAGAAGAGCAAGAAGCCAGTGTGGCAGCAACAGGACGTACAGAAGATGCATATACCCGATTTCACATCACCACCCTGAGCAACTGCCCTGAGAAGAGAACATAATTAAAAGGAATTCCGTTCCTGGATCCCCATCAGTGTGGGCAGAACAGATCAAAGAGCTGAGGAGGAGAAAGCTGTATGGGAGATGAAGCATGTAAAGTACACTGATGCATGATCTGGCAAATACAAACACATGGTCTCATAATCAGTAAGAGGGCTATGACTTTAACTGCAACCAGCACTTAATTTCTACTCTTGTTAATGTGCTGTCATCGATGTATTCTGCACCACATTCTACTACATTCTAATCACGCAAAATATTTGTTACATATGATCAGACTTCTCAAAATGCTTCAATACAACCCAACACATTAGATCTTCCTATTTATTCTGCTCTTCAAGTTTCTTTTAACAGTTCCAACATTGTCACCTACTGGTATATATTTTGCAGCTCAAGCCTTGAGAGATTTATTTAAGACCTGCCTTAGTCTCACAGGTGGGATTAAGATAGGCCACCATAAACACTGTCTGAAACAAGTCTGAAATGACTTAAGAATGTTAAAAACAAGGATTAAATCTTACTAAATGCTTTTTCAACTTTTGTCAAGATTCATACTGGCTTTCCCTTTAATTTACTAATATGATCAATTAGTAGATTTCAAACCGGTCTGAGGATAAACCCTCTTTCTAAAAACCCAACTGGATTTGACTTCCCAACATTTTGATATTTTTAGATTAATAAGTTTGTAACACTAGCCTGGAGCTCTCTGTGTGTATGTGTGCGTGCATGCTGGCCTCAACCAGTCTTAGTTTTAGAAATTTCTTAATGAAATGTTTATCATTCTACCTCATTCTACCTCTTTCTCAGCTATAAAGCAGTTCAAGTAACCCAAGATTTATCTATTCTTTGATGTTTTCATACAATTCACTTATGAAACTACCTGAACTCAGTAGTTTTTCTGTTTGTTTGTTTGTTTTTTTAAAGAAGGAAAGAACAGATTTCTTCTTTGGTTACTAGATTATTCAGGTGTTCCGCCTCTTTCAGAATTATCTGTACAAATACATATTAGTTAAGAAATAGCTCATTCACCTAGATTTTCAAATTCACTGCAGGCTTTACGGACCCAGCTTTCTTTATTTATATGTTCTAGGGTTCTTTCAAGTTTTCAAATCTATTCCTTCTTTGTTTTTCAGAATGTTTAACTGGTTTTCCTGTAAATTTAAAGATTGATATTTAGTTCACTCTTTTATTTTCTCAGAAGTATGAATAATTTTAATTATGATTTTAATACTTTAGCCAGATGCTGTTTTTGTTTTAATTTCTGATATGTACTACTTTAATGTAACTCATCATTTCTAATTCAATTTGATCTCCTCTTTAACTAAAGACATTTAAGAACAGTGTTACCAAATTTCAGCATGGGTAGATTGTCTTTGGCTTTCTTTTTGAGTTTAATTTATAGTTTCACTGCCCTACTGTCAGAGAATTTAGGCTATACGATCTTCTACTTCTGTTAATTTCTTAAGTTTATCCACTTTTGTTTTTTGGCATGGGGGTATGTTTACATGGCCGATGGCCAACTTTAAAATATATGAATATTAATAAAGGACATATATTCTGTTTATTAAATACAAACCTGAAAATCTATTATATCAAGCTTAATTATGACCCTCAGCTTACCCTGAATTCCAAGAAGTATCTATAAAAATCTCCCACTATGAACCAGCAGGCATAAGATTCAAGCCTGTTATACTGACTTGGCAAACTGTAAATGATGATGCTTTCAAGGAATTTAGATTTCTAAGATACGATTTTTAAATTTTGTAATCATTAATGTTCTTAGCTTTATTCTTTTCTTCCACCATCTATTCACCTTTCAATAGATTACCTAGAACACTCACTCATCCAGCATCCTTCCCTTCTTCCAACCAGTCATCTGTCTTGTCACTTAAACCCAACTATGGTTACCATAGCACCAGGAATTGTCTAATACCTTCTTTCTCAGCCTGTTTCTAAATAATTCCTGCAGTAGAATTCATTTATTCATTTGTCTCTCCTCCATCTCTCTTTCATGGAAAAAATAAAGAGAAAACTATAGACACACCACATATTTTTCTATCATTTAGAAGGCTGCTATGACATTACCTCTGAATTTTAAGTTTTATCCATTCGAACAGAAGCCTCTCCTAACTCTTTCCCTATGGTGTCTAAGAAATCAATATATAATACTTAACTTAATTAACAAGCTTTTCAGTCTTGTTCCCCTGGCAACACTTTGCAACTGGCATCTTAAAAAAAAAGAAAAAAAAACTGCCCCAGATATAGAAAAACTAAAATGACAGTATCACTTACAAGAGAGATAACTAAGGGAAATAAGCTGGTTTCATCGTATTAACATTATATTAATAATCTTCCTTTAAGAGGTGAGTCCTCAAAATGCTGAGAGTCACCCAGTATTAAAGTGACATTATAATAATAATGGCAAGTTTCTATAAATCCTCATCACTTTAACCCATGTACCTGCATCTTGGCTATTTGTAGACTTTCTCCAGGTCCATATGTCAGGAGGAAAAGTACAATCATGATCTACAAGTAGCAAATGCATTCAAGGTTTTATTTTTTATTTTTATTTTTTGCTTTAAACACAGATTTAAATAAAACCAGAGCCAAATGAAAAATGACTAAATAGAAAAAGAAAAATTTAACTGCCAGATCCTCATTCTATTTAATTTCTGTAGAGTCTCACACATCTGACACTGAAGCCTTCTTCCTTTTTCAAAATCTCTTAAAATGGTCACTTAAAAATAACAGCAGATACCCTGTACACTTATTAATGGAAAACAGGCCACGTGAGTGAAAGTTGCTCAGTCGTGTCTGACTTTGTGACCCCATGGACTGTAGCCCACCACGGTCCTCTGTCCATGGAATTCTTCAGACAAGAATACTGGAGTGGGTTGCCATTTCCTTCCCCAGGGGATCTTCTCGACCCAGGGATGGAACCCGGGTCTCCTGCATTGTAGGCATATTCTTTACCATCTGAGCCACCAGGGAAGCCCTGCTACTGCTGCTGCTGCTAAGTCACTTCAGTCGTGTCCGACTCTGTGTGACCCCATAGACGGAAGCCCACCAGGCTCCCCCTTCCCTGGGATTCTCCAGGCAAGAACACTGGAGTGGGTTGCCATTTCCTTCTCCAATGTATGAAAGTGGAAAGTGAAAAGTGAAAGTGAAGTCGCTCAGTCGTGTCCGACCCTTAGCGACCCCACGGACTGCAGCCTACCAGGCTCCTTCATCCATGGGATTTTCTAGGCAAGAGTACTGGATTGGCTTGCCATTGCCTTCTCCGCAGCCCTAGGCCACGTAAAATGGACTAGTTAATTGCCCTAGGCAACTGCAAAGCCAATGCTTCTGGGCACTCTGCTTTGTTGAAGTCTATCCTGCTTCTCATATATACAGCATACATGCACACAGGGGACCCGTCGTCACACACACAGGGAACCCATCATTATTCTGAGACAACCCTTGGGCATTCCTAACTATGGAGATAATTCAAGGGACCCCAAATTTGGATTAGAAATAATGTAGTAGGTAGAAGATGGCATTAAGAAGGGAAGAGTCTGGGATCACTGTTTTCCCCACACCTCCCTGGTAATCTCCTTCCTTTATTATAACCTCATTCCTTTATAATCCAAAGTCCCAGAGTAGCTATGGCATTGACGGAGGGTACCACAGGGGCCACTAGGTGGTCCTGGGAGACACATCTTGGTACCACTTGAGATACAATCTATGAATCCTTTTTTAATCCATTTATTCAACACATATTTACTGAGTGACTTCCATGTACCAGGGGTTCCAGGCAGAGGGCTTAGAGCAGGCAATAAAACAAGGTCCTTGCTTGCCTTCCTGGATTTACCATTCCAGAGGAGTTACATAATAAACAAAGAACTACACAGCATCATGCCAGATAGCAACAAATTCTTGGAAGCAGAACTGGCCATCTGGGTATAAAGTACTGGCCAGGTAGGTGAGGTCAGGACATGGCACCTGCACGAAGACCCGGATAAAAGGCAGTGGAAGGTGGGCAAATGTAGGGCCGGGGGGTGGGGGTGGGGTCCCAGATTTGGGAAACAGAAAGAATAAAGGCTCCAAGGCAAGAACAAGCTTATTCTCCATGTAGAAAATATTTATCTCATGATAGTTAAGAAGAAACCTGATTAGTACAATTCACAAGTAGAAAATACCAGTAAAGACAAGAAAAATATTCTGATGAGGGACAGTTCTTATTAAGGATTCAATTCTCACTACCAGGCTAAGGCACTGAAAGCAGCATCTACCCACTGGATACACTCTCCGAGGGAGGAGGCACCCTGCCTTGCCTCGTGCTCACGCCCCTTCACCCTCCCATGTGAAGGAGATGACCTCGGGATCGCTACTTGGCAGATGAGGAGACAGGCACAGAGAGATTAAGGAACCTGGCGGAGGTCACGCAGTTAAGTGGCAGAGCCTCCCAAGCATAGTCTTCACACTAATGCGCGACGCGGAAAGCAAGAGAAACTTCAGCTTTCCTGGTATTTGCGTGTCTAGTCAATGGCGACAGTTTTGCTCACACGTAGAATGCGAAGGTCACTTGCAAAGATAAAGAGGTTCAGGGTCTTCGGCTGTGTCCTCATCACTTTCTGGCTGGCCATTCTCCCCGTCTCATTTGCTCTTTGGCCGTACAGACATAAAGGAGGGGCTTTCTTACATCCAGCATTATTTTGTTCTGAAAGCTTCTATTACAAATGCAAGAGACATGTCATCCTTATGCTTTTAAAGACAGACTCCTTTAAAGTCACACTGTGAATTCTTTTCATTCACATTCCATGATTTTATCATAACCTTTTTTGGCAAGCTCTGCAGTGAAGACTTGTTCCACACAATCATAACCCCAAGGGGAAAAAATTAGGCTTGTTGATACAGTCCCAGAAATATTTCATATTTCAGCTCGTTCGGAAACACCAGCTGTACTTTCCCAGCACTTTCTTTCAGAATTTAACAGTGATGGAACCCATGCAGAGCCTTTCCTTGGTCGTTTATTAAGCATGCCATATTAAATTGTTTTCAAATACCTAATAAAGTTGTACCAGAGTGGAATATAAATTAGCCCAATATAAAGAACAATAATTAAATGATCTGTAAGACCACAACATGTGATTCTTAAACTCAGTGGTTCTCAACCCTGGCTGTGCATTAGGCTCACTTACAAAGCTTTTAAGTATGCCACTGTCTTGGAGCCCATCTCAAATCAATTACATCAGAATTTCTGGGGGAGGAACCTGGGAATTTCTATTTGTTTCAATAGCTCCGTGGTGAGTCTATCCTGTGATAAGGGTTGAGAACCACTGTGCTACTTCTTCCAGCAAAATAAGAATCTTTACAATGGAGTTCTCTATTGACAACACAGCTTTATCAGGGGCACGTTCAAACATCCTGGCAAATGGCAGCTGGCCAAACGCCAAAGAAGTATGAAGCCCTCCAGATGTCTTTCTGCCACTGAGTGGTCCAGGCTGTATGCTGAGCCCCTGGTATCTCCAGGAGTCTTCCAGACCACACATCTTTTCCAAGCTGGATATTACTGACCTGGGTTGTAAACGATGCTTTCAATTAGAGCCTGGTTGGGCCTGCAGCACCTGCAACAGTATCAGCTGGGAGCTTGTGAGAGCTATAGAAGCGCAGAGCCCGCCCATGCCAGGCCTCCTGAGTCTGAATCTGCATTGAAGCAAGATGCCCAGAAGCGACAAAGTGCTTTAGATGGGTGGTTCTCTAACAGTGGTCCATGGACCAGCACATCAGCTTTTCCTGGGAACTTGCTGGAGAGGCAATTCTAAGGCCCACATCTGACCAGCAGAATCAGAAACTCTTAAGCGTGAGGCCTGAACAAACCCTCTGCTGAACAAAGTCTGTCTGAAAAAACCCTCCAGGGGATTCTCATGCGTGTTATCCTTTGAGAACCGCAGTGCTAGAATTCTGATTCTCAACATCAGAATCCCCTGTCGAACTTTAAAAGGTTCAAAAGCTCAGAATACATCCCAAACCAATTAAGTCAGAATCACTAGAAGTGGGACCCCAGTATCAGTCATTTCTAAAAGTCTCCTAGATGACTCCAATATATAGTAAGGATTTATTCACTGTTCTAGCACACACACACACCACTCCCATTCCCTGTTCCATGGACAGAGGAGCCTGGCGGGCTACAGTTCATGGGGTTGCAAAGAGTCAGACACGACTGAGTGACTAATGCATTTTTTTTTTTTTCACTAGCATACACACAGCACTCCCATCCCTTATTCAAAGCCGGTTTCAATATTAGGAAATGGGAATCAACAATTTCTCTGGAATCTTCCTAAAAGAGGTCATAGCTTCCTGGGAGGAATGAAAATAGCTTGGAGGGGTTTCCAGGATCTGTTTCAGGTGGTAGGTGCTGGGGAAGAGGGAGCAGGGCGTGGGAGACAGAGATCCCAAATGGGCCCCATATGCATCTGCCAGGGTTTTAAATCATAGTTTATGGAAGTTTATTAGAGTTATTGGGCCCAGAGACATTTTATTTCATCATCAGTTAATTCACACCAGGAACATATATTGAATTTACTCCCAGAAGGATTTGCCATTCAAATAATTAATTCATATATTCATATACGGTAACAAGATGGACAGGGAGGCCTGGCGTGCTGTGGTTCATGGGGTCGCGGAGAGTCGGACACGACTGAGTGACTGAACTGAACTGAACTGAACAAGTTTTCAAAATGTAACAATGAATTCATTTTTTCAAAATTCTGGCAATAAAATAAGGCCTAAGGAGAGCCTGGATAAATGTAAAATAACTGAAGATTGGTTTCAATAAGATTAATTTTACCTAATAAACTATATAGCCTTCTCTGAATACTTCTTGTCCCCTTCTTGCCATATATGCGAGCCCACAAAAAATGAATGAAAATTATCAGAGAATAAGACAAATGACTAATGAGGAAAGACTTAAATGAACTAAATTTGTACAGTCAGTTCAGCAACATCTTAAGAGGAATCTTCATAACAGCTTTAAAATGTCACACAGGCATAAACATTAGAAATGAACTCTCCAGGGTGGCGAAAATGGAAGGCACCATCCATTATCAAACACAAACAAAGCCTCTATTGTGCTGAGTGGTTCTGAGACTTTTGGGTGGGTCATTTTCCATACTTCAAACTTTCCTCCAGAGGAAAAGGATGCTGCTACTAACTTGGTTCTTACTTTGTGTAAATGTGACATGGATTTGAGAAAACAGACTAAAATGCCAGATGTTTAAAAGGTAAAATGGAGGATCTGATCTGGTGCGTCTGTAAAATGAGGCACTGGCCTTTGTGGGCGCCTAATGGAGAAGACTCTTGAGAGTCCCTTGGACTGCACGGAGATCCAACCAGTCCATTCTAAAGGAGATCAATCCTGGGTGTTCACTGGAAGGACTGATGCTAAAGCTGAAACTCCAATACTTTGGCCACCTCATGTGACGAGATGACTCACTGGAAAAGACTCTGATGCTGGGAGGGATTGGGGGCAGGAGGAGACGGGGACGACAGAGAATGAGATGGCTGGATGGCATCACCGACTCGGTGGACATGAGTTTGAGTGAACTCTGGGAGTTGGTGATGGACAGGGAGGCCTGGCGTGCTGCGATTCATGGGGTTGCATAGAGTCGGACGCGACTGAGCAACTGAACTGAACTGAACTGAATGAACCTATTCCAACCAGAAGTCCTGTGAACCCTTCCTCTGTAATCAGGTTCTGGGGGCTCTTGGCCTCTGCTTGTTTAAGGAAGACCAACAAATAACTAACTGTTGGATTAAAGGAGGGACCAGTCTTTTTTTTTTTTTTAAAGAACTCTAATATTTGTTATCACTGTAGTGCTTTTGCAGTATAGTAGGAAATGTGATCTTATGTGATTTTAAAAATCAAAGAACTATAAACCAGGGGCTCTGTCAATAATATTGTCAATAACTTCCTGAGTCCGAGGTGGTATATGGATCTCAAACATCTTCAGAAGGACTCCAAAGAATATTACGTGCCAATCTAACATCTTCAGAGGTTCCTCAAAGTGACTATATTTATGTGGTTAAAATGATAAATCAACCACAAAAGGCAGATGAATAAAGGACAGTAGAGTCTACAGAACACTGCTGCTGTTCTGTCTCTGCTGACAACAGCAGGCAAATAAAGAACAGCAAGTTCTCTTACTGTTCACCTGGTAGTTCTCATGAGGGTTTGCACATTCTGGGGAGAAAAAAAACACATGTGGCTAAAAATATAGAAACAGTTTTGAAAAAATATTTTGGCCACTTATTTTTTCCTTCCTCTTCCTACTTTTCTTATTTCTGTTTTACTGAAGATAAACACTTGTCTGTATCACCTATTGGTCATTTAACAGTGGTCACTTTTTAATTTTCCTTACATGGGAGTCAGTTAAGCTATGGCTTTACCACTAATGTTTGAGAGCCAGAAAGAACTATGTTCAAATCTTGACTCTTCTATAACTAGTTGTGTGATCTCTCTGGGTCATAATTTCCTCAGGGTTGTTGTAAGTGTCAAGGAGATAAATATTACAAGTAGGCCTATACCTGGCACATCTACGTGCCCAACTAATAGTAGTTCTTATCATCCCCATCATTAATTACTAGAAAAAGTCTGGGCTTTGAGTTAGACCTCAGAATACTCAGCACACCTGTGTATTGAACAGGGCATAAAAATACCTGTTCCACAAGGACTCTTGTGAAACTGTAAGATGGCACAGGGAACTCTACTCAATGTTATGTGGCAACGTGGATGGGAGGGCAGTTTGGGGGAGAATAGATACAGGTGTATGTATGGCTGAGTCCCTTTGCTGTCCCCTGAAGCTACCACAACATTGTCAATCGGCTATATTACAATACAAAATAATAATAATAAAAAAAAACCTTACTTTACAAGACTTCTTAGAGACTAAAAGAATATACATTTTTTCAAATATAAAATATTATATAAATATAAAAGAATATTTCATATATTTTATATGTATGCATATGTATGTGTATAAACACACACACACACAACACTCATAGGCTCTCTGATTAGCTCACTTTCTGTCTCAGTTTTAAACCTAACGCCCAATATGATGCCTGGGCATAAGGAACAGATAAGATCATTAAATGTTGGCTCTTACTGACAAAGGTAAGTGTTAGTCACTCAGTCGTTTCCAACTCTTTGCGACACCATGGACTGTAGCCCACCCAGTTTCTCTACCCATGGAATTCTCCAGGCAAGGATACAGGAGTGGTGGGTTGCCATTCCCTTTTCCAGGGGATCTACCTGACCCAGGGATTGAACTCAGGTCTCCTGCACTACAGACAGATTCTTTACCGTCTGAGCCACTAGGGAAGCTCAGGAAAAACAAAGGTAAAGATGACCACTGCAGATGTAAATACGCCATATTTCACCCCCCGACACACATACCTTAACATGCCCAACACACAGCATCATCTTACTGCGCTACAAGTCGTGCTCGAGTGCTGTTTCTCGGTCAGCCTCGACTACTTTATTCATTCCTTTTTTTGTAAAGGTTACTTGTAAAGACTAGTTCCTCACTCTAGAGAGAAGACAGGCAGCTGACTTATTCATGTAGTTTTCCCTGGAGAGTCTTCCCCAGCTATTTCTGCATTCAGGATGTGTGGATGGGCTCTGCTTCCACAGAGACCTGACAAGACGGCTTATATGGTAACAAGTGACTCCCCCACACCAACGCCTCCTGACATTTACCCTATGCCCTGAAGGAAGGCTCTCCCAGTGGGAGAGACCACCTCTTCACTGCAGACTGCCTTTGACGGTCACCTCCTCTCACAGCAGCCTCACTCCCTTCCCATGACTTTCTGTGAAGACTTCACCTCTCTGACCTTTCCCTTGGCTCCAGCTCCAACTTTCTGACCAGACATGCGCCGGGCTGAGCCCCCGAAAGGGCCCCCCGTTCCTATGCCGTCTTTGTACCCTCTGTGTGCCCATGTTGCAAACCCTTGTCTCCTGCGAAGGCACCCGGAGACTACAAATATGTAAGCTGCAGCTGAGCAAAGGGATGTGTTTACTTTCCATCCTGAACTACAACTTGACCTGCAGCAAAAACAAAAATACTGCAATGTGTATTTTTTCCCAGAAATGATAATTATAGCACTCCAAACATTTTTCAAACTTCAACTACCAAAATGGAAAAGGCATCTCAAAAAATAATTTATTAAATAGGCACTTATATTCTTGATAGCCCTTACATGGCAATTCCACTTTTTTTTTCTTCATAGCCATGAAAGGGCTTGGCTCCTGGCTCTACACCCCCTTCCAGATTAACGTCGGACTCAGCCTGCCAGGCTGAGAGGTAAGTGGCTGAAGAGCCTTCCCTCTTCATTTGCAGTCAGCAAGGGGCTACAGCACTTTTCGCCGCTTTAAAAGTACTGGCAATGGTAAGGAGCGAAGTCTGTCCCCGGGGTGGTACAAAGGCATATCTGTACAAGTGGCGAGGACAGATGTGGAAGCAGGAGGCCACATTCAGGAGGCACAGCATTTAGACCCACTTTAGGAGCAGCACAGGAATCCCAGCTTACTTTTCCTCCTCTCTCTGAAGAGGATGTTTCCTCACCTCAATCCCCACTTGGTCCTTTTTCTCTAGCTGCAGTTTTTCTGGACCAGTAACTCTCATCAGTATACAGACATTGTAACCAACACTCTCAGCTCTTCCACACTCATCAGAGTCTCCTCTAAACATGGTGGAAGGCTTCAGAAACACAGGCTCTGAACCTCACCTCCAGAGCTGTTGACTGAGTTCTGCTGGGTTTGGGCCTGAGAATATGCATTTCTGACAAATCCACAAGTTTGATGCTGCTGTCTGAGTATCAAGCTTTGAGAACCACTGCTGTGGACCATATCTGTTCCCCTCTTGTAAGCTCAGCCAGGTTTCCCAGGTGGCTCACTGGTAAAGAAATCGTCTGCCAATCAGAAGACTCAGGTTTGATCCCTCAGTCAGGAAGATCCCCTCGAGAAGGGCATGGCAACCCACTCCAGTATTCCTGCCTGGGAAATCCCATGGGACAGAGGACCTTGGCGGGCTACAGTCCATGGGGACGCAAAAGAGCTGGACAGGACTCAGCAGCTAAACGGAAAAAAGCTCAGCCAGCCTCTCCCCTGTCCCTAGGCAAAGCTGTCTCTCTACCTTTGTTTTTGTCTCTAAAGGCATGTCGTGGAGCCTGCTTTAGGGACAAGAGTGAGGCATGCTGGATGAACTTGATGAAACTGAACAACAGAGGCCCTAGCCAATCTCACCAAGTTTCATATTAAATAGCAACTCGCATGGAGTTACCATCTCAGGCCAAAGCGAGGGTTCAGAGAGCGACTCATGGAGACAGCAGGCACTCTGTTCAGGCCTAAATGCTAGATGGCAAGAGAGGGTTGTGTTGCTGCCAATGAACACCATGCTTAGTGCTGGAGCTGCTCCCCCACTTCAGGGACATAGCTTATTTCCAAATATTTTCAAATACAACAAAGGACATAATGATTCCATTAATAAGTCTAAGCAGAACAAATTAAAAGGGGACATAGAGGTTTACGATGAAACAAATCTCACAAATGCATACCCTACTAATTGGGAATTTGTGGCAATTTGGAATAAGAGTGCCATGAAATTTAACTTCACGTGTATTATGGGCTCCATGAAGTTGCTTGGCACCTAAGTTCCTTTATTTTTTGGCGCTTCAAAACCTGCTGTGTTAGGGGACTGCTCTGGCAGTCCAATGGTTGAGACTGTGCTTCTACTGCAGGGGGTTCAACTCCTGATCTGGGAACTAGGATCCCACAGGCTGTGTGGTCAGAAAAGAAAAAAAAAAAATTTAATGGTGGAAAAAAAAACACAACAACAAGCCTGCTGTGTTAGCCCGTGTTCATAGAGTCTTCCAAGCAGTGGGAAGGGAGAAAAGTGGAAGCAAGGCACAGCTCTCAGGGTGTAATGTGAAAAGTTACACTATTGCTGCTTCTCTCTCTACATAGCCAGGACTGAGTCGCACAGCCACGCCTACCTGCAAGGGAATCAGGAAGCGTCATCTTTATTCTGGGTGGCCATCTCTCTAGTTAAAATTGTATATCACTGGGAGAACAGGGGAATGGACATGTGGGTATGAGGATGAGAAACCCTGACAGTAAGTTTCCTAGGAAAGTAAAATGTATAAATAAGGGAAGTATCTTGCTTGCCCTTTGAGGAATGAAAGTACAAAAAGCATTCTGAAAAATCACCTGGGAAACACTCAAATAAGCAATACATGTGCTTCATACCAAAGATCCACATCGAGATGTTAAAAGTACCTGGAGGATGCTTATTCATTCAGCAACTCCACAAATATTCAATAATCAATTACCATGAATGAGACATGGTAATAAGTTTTATATTTTAATAAACCCTTAGCTATCAGTGAGCCTAGATTTTTCACACATATAAACTTCAAGCAGAAAGCCTGGGCTTTTTTGAAATGTTCTGTAACTCACAATTTTCGACAAATCAACCTGATCTTTTCTATAACTAAAGTATAAAAAAAAATGATGGACTGGAGATTTGAAGGTTTAACTGCAAAGGAGTAGAGGAATTAATATACTTGTTCTTACATAAAAATGTGGGAATAGTTCTATCCATAGGACTTACTTGTTGAAGGAGAAAAAAAGTTTTCTTCATCAGAAATTCTTATATCTAAGTAGAGAAGACAGTGGCCTAGAGAAGCCAAGTGACTTGCCCAGATCACTGGACCTAGAAGGGCCAATAGCCAGGTCTCCTGGGGAATCCCACAGTGGTTCCACCAAGACACACCATCATCATCCTAACTTTCTCACCTTTCAGTCTGAAGTCTGATAGTCACCTCTTCCTTAACAGCAAAAACTGCTTAGATTCTAGCTTAAATATCTGATCATGAAACTTTATCATGATATCAGCTAAATATACAAAGCAAAGCAAACCAAAAATAACCTTTGTAAGCAGAATGGCTAAGAAAGGTCAGAACAACCTCTGGTCACAGGGTGGCTGGGGTGCTATCCACCACCCAGGTGCTGATAGGCTACACACCCACACAGGCATAGCCTCACCCTCTGAGACACAGAGAACAAATATGCTGGGAATGGGAGGGATGGCAAGCCTGCCAAGATGGACCACTGGGGAATCTGCGTGCACACCAAAGGCCCTGGGACTGGGCCATGAAGGGAGACGACTCCCAAGAGAAAACTCCAGTGCCTTCATACCATAGGGACTTCTCTATAACAATTCAATCCCCAGGAAATTTAGAGCTCTGGCAATTTCGCCAGCCCATTCAGAATATGAGGCCCAGCCAGAAAAAAAAAGTGGAAACTAAGACCAGAGGAGCTGGTCATACCAGACAGGGTCTTTCAGCATTGAAGATGATAGAAAGTTTCTTGTGGAAGCTAGAGACCACTCTCTGCTCTAGTTCTGCTCCTAGGTTCTGTGGTAGAACGGGCTTCCCTGGTGGCTCAGACAGTAAAGAATCCGCCTGCAATGCGGGAGACCTGGGTTCGATCTCTGGGTTGGGAAGATCCCCTGGAGGAGGGCATGGCAACCCATTCCAGTCTTCTTGCCTGGAGACGTCCCATGGTCAGAGAAGCCTGACAGGCTATAGAGCATATGGTTGCAAAGAGTTGGACACGACTGAGCGACTAAGCACGCGTGCACGCACAGACTTATCTATACATCTGCTCCTGGTGAAACCCTATAGATACGCATAACCCACAATGTACAGAGACTCAGTCTTGATGCTGAGTGTATGCGTCTGCCTGCCCAGTGTCAGAGCACTGTGGGTTCTTCATCCAGCAATGAGCAGAGAGCCAGCTGCTCTATTCCCTGCCTTTTTCTTTTCCTTACTAGTTTCCTGTTTAAAAATCATAGCTGTCCTTATCCCCAGGAAAGCCACTCTTTAAAATTCAGGGTTTATTTATGTCAATACTATCCTCTGTCCATGTTAAAGCTGGGAGTTTAAAAACTTGCTTTGGACGGAAACTACATATGAACAAGGTGGCGCAGGGGGCGAAGGTAATCCCACAAGTTATAGTGATACTGGGAGTCTGATGCTTTGCTGTACGTGAATTTCTATTCTAAGCACTTTTTAACAGCAGAGTAAGATGTCACCTTTCTCCCTGATCTAATGCCCAATCTCAGACCTCCAGGATTTAGGGAAGATACTGTCCCAATCTCCAGTTCTACTTGGAGACACACTGTCTCACTGCCCTCCCTCTACAGGAGGATTTCCTCCTAGGAGGCTGGCAGAATCTGATCAGCCAGATATTCTTTTTGGAAAACATAGCCAGGTGTTTAATACAAGTGGTTACTAACATATGCTAGGAATTTTACCTGATCTTAAAGACTTCAACAACAAGAGATTAAAGACATCTCAGCTGACCTACAAGATTAATGGTGTAATTTAAAAAGGTTATTCAGTCACCATATCACTCCTCAGCCTCTGTAAAAGAAAAACAGGTGGAAATATATTTCAGTCAGAATTCCACAAGGGAATCCCCAAGGTCTTCACAAACACTAATGGGTGCACGATGGATGCCACAGATTACAGGTGTCCAAAAAGTGCAGTCTTATACACTGGTCAGTGTACTCCCTGAGATATACCTAGAAATTGCTCTTATTTTTGAATCACACATTTCAGAGATTCAATCTACTGCCGACCATAGCACACCAGCTTATACGTTTGTCCCAGATTTCTGTTTGTTTTCTGGTTAAAAAAAAAAAACTCACTCGTAGGACCTCTTTACTCCTCTTCAGTCTTTATCATGATCCCTACCAACGGGCTTTCTTTTATAAAGAAAAAAAAAAGAATTGACCAGTTCAAGACTTCCTACATACATGATAATGAGCTAAAAACAACTGGACAGTCAGCTTGTCACCAGCTAAATGATCTGCCCTTGCATAGGTATTTCAAGCACACCTGATTCAAACTACAAATTACTCTATGTCATGGATCTTCTGGGTCATTGTTTCATGAATAATTGAATTCGAGAATGTTAAGTCAATGAATCTGCTGTGTTGCTTTCTGTGTAATGAATCTTGCATAAGTCATGGTTGTTTCTAGTTAGCAATAACCTTGTACCTAGCTCCCCCCTCCCCAGTGCCCACTTGAGAACGCATTCAGAAGGCTACACCTCATCTGAGCCTCTAATGTTGGGGACAATAGAATTTGTCACCAGTAAGCCTCCTTTCCAGTCACAGAAGAATTACTCATTTAGCAATTTCAAGGGCGCTGTAAGGTCTAATTTCCATCCTTAATTATGTCGATAGGAAGCAAATATTATTAAGAAAATTGCTTTTTTAGTACTGGAAAATAACTTAGACCAACTTACAATCACAACTGAAACATTACTAAGCTTAAACTGACAGAAATAAAGAAAGCTGGCTGAGCCCCTCAAGTGAGTTTTAAGTAATGAATCAAACAGCCACGTTTAAGAGTATCCTGGTGAAATTAACAACAAAAATCCCGCCCAGCAGCTGCTCTTCTGAAACTAATTCTGAATGAACATAGCTTACAGTTGAAGCCTTATTCTCTATACATTTAACGTACTAGATAGATGCCATATTTTTAAGCTGAGAACCTCACCATCCTCACGTCAGCAAGAGTGCCAAAGTGATACTCACTCTTTCACTTATGAAAGCTTCTAGAGCAATTATGTGACCCCCAGTCAGTGTGATACATGGTTCCTCATCTCCAAAAATTCACAACATAGTGTGGGAGAAAACAAGCACAGATCTGGCTCTGGCCACAGACTTGAGCCAGTCACTGCTTATAGGATCTCATATAACTTTTTGCTTCTCTCTGGGCTTCCCAGTTCCTCCTCTATCAATGGGAAGGTTAACAGATGATTTCCAAGCTTCTTTCCACTCCAAGAAACAGAGAACAATACAGGAGAAGTTTAAAAAGCAACACAAAACTAATTACACTGTAATTAAAGAGATGACCCAAGGCAATACATTATAAAGTGTGCATGAGTGCTACAGACAAAATGGGCTGTGATTTTAGAGATGGGAGAGCTACTGCTCCTGAGAGTTGTGGAGAAAGCCTCCTGGAGGAAGTGTCACTTTTTAATCAAGGCCCTGAAACACGGATAGGATGGAATGCGGGTGTGTGGGGGGTGTGGGACACAGGGACCACTGCTGGCCCAAGAGGGACACGGTCGGGGAGAAAGGACAGTGGTGCTGATGTAGCTGCCAGCCACACATCCAGAGTCACCCTGTCGAAGAGCAGGGCCCTTACCTGCCCTGTTTTCTCACCTGGGGCAGCCACACCCTCCAATGTTCCTTCCCCAGGCTCACCGCTAGCCAGATGCCGCCACCTGTCCATCCAATGCTCACTGAGCACTCACTACATCCTGCATACTTTGCTAGGGATTCAGAGTTATATTGTGAAAATACACAATCCCTGTTCTCCCAGAGCAACTGGTCATTTTCAAGCAAAAGTCACCGCCTCTGTGAAACAGCCTTTCACCTCTGTTTCCCCCAAGTCTGATTCCTTCCTCTATTTTTACAGACTCTGTATGAGTATCAATTATACAAAATTTTCACACCGCGTTATTAATTACTTAAATCTTGGCATTCTATGACCAACTATGATTTCCATGAGGGTGGACTTGAGTCTTGTACTTTGTTTTCCTACTGCCCAAAATAACGCTGAGGCCACAGCAGGAGGCCAATTAACTCTTACCTCTCATTAATGTGCCCCACCACTTCTAGTGCCTTCACTTCTCTCAGCTGTCTATCTACTGCCTACCTACGTACACTTACAGAGTTCTACTCCTTACTACTAGTGTAGGACCCTGGCAACCTCTCATGGCTTTGGTTTCCTCATCTGTAAAATGAGGATAATAAGTTTCTACCTCTCTGGTTTGTTGAGAGGTTTAAGGAACATATGTCAAGAGCTTACACTAATACCTGGCACATAAGTATTATAAGCATCCACTTGTTAGCCCTGATTATCAGTAACTGCTGGCCTTAAAATAGGTACAAAAGGTTCTGGGATCTTTTTGGAAGACATGGAACCAAATCAGCAATGTAAAGTCAAAGCATCAAATGATACAAGGGCAAAGGACTCAAATAATTTAGCACAATAGTTGGTGGCACCAACCCAGAGCATAAGCTTTCCACTCTTAGCTATACAATAGCAAAAGGCCTGGTCTCTTTAATAACTGTGTAGTTATTACTATTATCTTCCTTTAGACATGTCTGCATACAATGAACTACACATTACCAGAATACTGTACTTCAGCCACATTGATTTTTGTTAACAAAGGAATCCTGTAAAATTGATACAGTCCTTAATTAAGTGACTGAACAGAGGCTGTGTCTCAAGAGGTAATTAACTTTAAGGACTTTTCAAAGGTCTCCAGATCCAGCCTGATAACTATTTTAAAGTGTTAAAAACATGCTCTAACAAAAGCCTCACACAGACATGCAATTCAGTGAATCTTGGGCAAATTTAGTTTCAGTTCAGTTCAGTTCAGTCGCTCAGTCGTGTCTGACTCTTTGCAACCCCATGAATCACAGCACGCCAGGCCTCCCTGTCCATCACCAACTCCCAGAGTTCACGCAAACTCATGTCCATCGAGTCGGTGATGCCATCCAGCCATCTCATTCTCTGTCGTCCCCATCTCCTCCCACCCCCAATCCCTCCTAGCATCAGACTCTTTTCCAGTGAGTCAACTCGTCGCATGAGGTGGCCAAAGTATTTGAGGGGCCCCCTAATATGACTAGTTACCCTGAGAAATACAATGCTGCTACTGCTAAGTCACTTCAGTCGTGTCCGACTCTGTGTGACCCCATAGACGGAAGCCCACCAGGATCCCCTGTCCCTGGGATTCTCCAGGCAAGAACACTGGAGTGGGTTGCCATTTCCTTCTCCAATGTGCGAAAGTGAAAGTGAAGTCGCTCAGTCGTGTCCGACCCTTAGCAACCCCACGGACTGCAGCCTACCAGGCTCCTCCATCCATGGGATTTTCTAGGCAAGAGTACTGGAGTGGCTTGCAATTGCCAATTCTCAAAATCAGTTCTGAAAACAAAAACCTAAATTTACTTGCAGTTTTTAGAAGGTTATAGTGCATTGAACTGAATTCTAAAGTACTCAAAAATCTCTGAACTATACAATTAGGAGATTCCACAGTCAGAGTTGTAAAATACTCTACTCTAATTCCTTTCTCACCCAAGGACTCTCAATATTGTTTCTACTACATATACTACTGATACACTTGAAAGCTCATTTGAAAGAAAAAAGACTTAGTCTGGATAACACATTGGGGTATTTTTTAACTAGTCCTTGGGTCTGACATATTCAAGGAAGCTGAGAAAATATGACAAGAGGAGACAATGGACAAGAATCAAGACAATAAACTTTTGCTTCAGAACCAGTACTGACAACACAGACAGATCCTGGTGAGAACAACAATTTTGGAGGGATTAAATGGAGTATTTGGGGAGCTGCAATGAGAACATGACAAAGATGAAACTGGCATCATTAAATCTGGGGTGGAGGAGACATGAGAGACAACAGATAATCTAATTCAAGAAGCTGACAAATACCACATTATTTAAAAATTTGTCCCTTGGAGAAGGGAAAGGTTACCCACTCCAGTATTCTGGCCTGGAGAATTCCATGGACTACAGTCCATGGGGTCACAAAGAATCGGACACGACTAAGCGACTTTCACTTCACTTACTATAGTATTACATCATGGTCACTGACAAACCACACTTTTAGTATCATAATAACAGCTACAGGAGCAGAAGCTTACCCCTTTCCAGATGGGGAAGTTAACTACTTATATTAAGGGTGAGCTGGAGGATGAATTAGTGGTAAAATAAGTTGTATAAAATAAGCCCTGGCAGTTACTGAGAGCCAAACTTTTCAGATTCTGAGAAACAATGTTTTGGGGATAATCAGATTTTCAAGTGATACAACCATTCAATTACACAGGGGAAAAAAGGTTTGCCATATTACATCCTATTAGTTCTATGTGCTGAAACCTCTGCCATCTGGTGCAAGTATATCCACACATATACAGTAATATACTAATTAATATTCTTTTTTAATTAAAAGATATAATATTTAATGTACAGATTATGACCCCCAAAAAAGGGATAAAGCCCTCAAGAAACAAAATAACAGGACTCACACATTCAAATCATGTTATTCTGCAAAGTCACCTTTATGAAGTTATATAGTTATTCCAATTCTGCCATTTCTGAACACCTTTCTGTAGAGTTCCTTTTGACATTTTCTTTAAAGGCAGTTCATGAGATTTATTATAACAAGATCAGCTTTAGTGTCTAATAGTTCTAGCTTATATTTTAACAAAAATAGAATTCCCCAAAGGGCTCACCTATTTTATTAATCAGGTATAACTCTATATGCCTTTTGATTATTTCCCCAAATAAAAATTCAACTTACAAAGGGTGAAAGCTGCACTACCAAAGGCATTCAAAAGAAAAAAGCTACAAATGCTGAGAGCAACTAAAAACAAAACAAAGACAGGGGAAAAAAGGAGAAAAGGAAGAGCAAAAGGAGAGAAGACGACCTCCTAAGGTACTGTGGACATCTTCTAGATTTTAAAGCATGTTTGGAATTTGATTCAAATAGTCCCCACCTAAGAAGCTTAATATGAGGTATATCTTACTACATTTTATTCTACTCTTTTGGCCAGGGAAATTCTTTCCCTAAATAAGGTAAGGCAATACTTTTGCACCCTGATTGAAATGTTTATCTTCCCTTCAGTTTTCTGACTGAAAGCAGAAGAGAATGGGTTTTAAATAAAAAACAAAACACACAACTAGTTTCATATCTAATCATTCTAAGACCAAAAAAATCACCGACTAATAAAATTGTTTTTTGAAAAAAATGCCATCAAGAAATATGTTGTTAGCTTTATGAAGGTTACGTTTAAACACTAGTTGGCAGAATAAGCATTTTAAACGTACTGATTATATCTCTTTGTGAAGTCACTCAGTCGTGTCCGACTCTTGTGACCCCATGGACTACAGCCTACCAGGCTCCTCCATCCATGGGATCCTCCAAGAAAGAGTAGTGGAGAGGGTTGCCATTTCCAGCTTCCCTGGATTCCAGGGTATCTTCCCAACCAAGGGATCGAACCTGGGTCTCCCGCATTGTAGGCAGATGCTTTACTGTTTGAGCCACCAAGGAAGTCCAAACGCTTCTTCATAGCATTACTTAAATGTGTAATTTCTCCAAAATGTTTTAAACTTAATTGGGAAACAAACCACAATTGCACAAAAGCCATACATTTAAGCTTACATAAAAACTTCTTTGGAAAACATCTCTCTATTAATCTTACAAGTGAAGTAGCCACACTTGCCTCTCGAATGACACTTAGGATCCAGTCCTGTAAGAGGAGGGGGTCTTTGTTGCAGTTCTAGAGTCTGTGTGTTTAGAAAGGTACAGTGACATCACTGGTGATCACTGAATCTCACTACTGCTGCTGCTGCTGCTAAGTCGCTTCAGTCGTGTTCGACTCTGTGCGACCCCATAGACGGCAGCCGACCAGGCTCCGCCGTCCCTGGGATTCTCCAGGCAAGAACACTGAGTGGGTTGCCATTTCCTTCTCCAATGCATGAAAGTGAAAAGGGAAAGTGAAGTCGCTAAGTCGTGTCCGACTAGTAGCGACCCCATGGACTGCAGCCCACCAGGGTCCTCTGACCATGCGATTTTCTAGGCAAGAGTACTGGAGTGGCTTGCCATTGCCTTCTCCGACTGAATCTCACTGGTGACTGCTAAATCTTGACAGACTTAATAGTTGCGACAAAGTAACAACTAATTAAGAACATGGGATCCAGAATGATCGCACTGGGTAGGCTGTGCAACCATGGGCACGTTACTTCACCTCTTTAACTTATTTCATGGGGCTCTTGTGCGTATTAAGTAAGCCATACAAAGTGCCTGGTGACAGCCAGTACATGGTAAGTACATGGTACGCATGCCAGAAATGTTAGTTATTATTACATCACAGTCCCATTCTCAGATAGAAGAGGCTTGCTGCTGCTGCTGCAAGTCGCTTTAGTCGTGTCCGACTCTGTGCGACCCCATAGACGGCAGCCCACCAGGCTTCCCCATCCCTGGGATTCTCCAGGCAAGAACACTGGAGTGGGCTGCCATTTCCTTCTCCAAGGCTTACTCTTAAACGAATAGGTAAGAGAACATTTTAACCATGGAAGATCTGAAAGACAAGATATAAGAAGACAGAGGGCAGGAAGTTGGAGAGAGAATTAAATATGTGTGAATTAAGGCCTCAAACAAAGACAGGAAACAATAAGACAGAGGAAATAAGAGTCAAAAGTAAGTGATGAACACTGAAAATAAGCAGAGAACAGAACAGGATTTTAAAGTTGCAGGGTCAGTAGAACAAAGAAAACGATCACCTCATTGGGCCTTAATGCTATCAATTTGGTATGAATTTATTTACGGGCTGCCATCATTTCTTAATCTCACCACCAGATACAACCACTGTATACGACCACATCGCGGGTATTGTAAATGTGCTGTGCAGAGCACCCACATCAGAATGTCTCCACAAGTCCTTCTTTGATTTATTTACTCATGCATTTCTCACCTTTAAATAATAACTGGCTCCAGAGAAAATAAAATGAACCCTTATGCTCAGATTCTAACCTAAGCTTCAGGAGTAAGAAAAGTAATACTGAAAAAGCTAACAGCTCCACTGGCCAGAGACCTCGATCTTAAAATCAGTGCATTCAATCTCTTCCACGTGATAAATAAGGTAAGTAGACAAAGAACCTGGCACATTACAGAGAACATGGAATGTCAGTGCCCTGGGTACAGCTTTAACAAGTTGCCAACATCTAACCTACCTAGTCTGGGATGCCAATGAGTCCATTTCAAGTGGCAATAAAATATACTCTTGTTGATAATGCAAATAGAAGACTCTAACATCAACCTAAGTACTTCAGGAAACTGCGATTTTTACTGAACCATATGTGTGTCCTGACGCAGTCTCAACTTTCCAAACAAGTGCTCGACGTAAATGAAAAGGACAAGGCTACTAATGAATCTAACTAAAGTGTATGCACATTTTAACGCTGCAAGGAGTCAATTAAGTCCTCTCTCCACAAAATCATGAGGTCATCCAAATAATAAAGAGGTATTTGTATGCCTAGAGCTTTTGTTTTAAGCCTTAGGATACTTTCTGCTTAAACACTCCAAGCCACTTTGCTAAACTGTTAGAAAATTTCTTTAAATATGTGAGTGTTGAATCAGGAACATCCACTTATATTTATCACAGGATAAATCAGGTTAATAATTACAGCAGGAGAGGGAACAGAAGTGAGGAGGAGAGATGAGGTGGAAAGGCTAGAGCTTGGGTGTGTATCCAACTTTAAACAGCGGTGGCCTAGGACGGTATCACCATCTTGCTTTAACAGATAACAGGCTCCGAGAGGGTCAACTTGTGACCCAAGTCACAAATCCACGAAAACCTCAGGATGAACACCCAAAAGAAATAAAACTAATAAAACTTTCAATCAAGACAACCATGACTCGGTTTTCTGAATCCTGCCAACACAGTTGTAGATGTGATTTCCTGTTTAGAGACGGTCACTTTCCCATTTAGAGAAGGCAAAAGGAGAAGAGGGCAGCTGAGGATGAGATGGTTGGATAGCATCACCAACTCAGTGGACGTGAACTTGAGCAAACTCCGGGAGATAGTGGAGGACAGGAAGTCTGGCATACTGCGGTCCAAGGGATGGCAGAGTCGGATGCGATTGAACAACTTTACCTCATTTGGGGGGCTGATTCCATGGCTCAGTGGCTTCACCCACTTTGCACTGTCAAGGGAGCCTGGACACAGCAGAACAAGGGCCAACATCTAAAAATCAGTACTTCAAGGAAAGTGCTATGCCATCTGGGGCCTTATACTCTTGTTTTGTACCTTGACTTCCTCCCTCTTTGCTGGCTCTTCCCCTCCTGTTTATAAGCATGCTTAAATTTCTAAAATTTAGAAAGTTAGAAAACAATTTTCCTTTAGATCTTATAATACCTTCAAGGCAACAATTCTAAGCTGCTCCTGTTTCTTTCCTCACCCTTCAGAAAGTTAGAGTCAGCACTCACTTATGGCAAGCCCCCCATAAGTGAGCCCCATGGGAACATCCACACTCCCCCTGCACATGAGGGGTGCTTGTCTACACCCTCCACCCTACCTCCTGCGTCTGGAGGGCCCTTTGTCCTTCTCCATCTATCGAAATCCCATCCATCCTTCAAGGTTCAAATAAAACACTGCCTTCTCTGGGAAAGAGACTTTCCCAATCAGAATATCACTCTTTTCTCAGCACCCTTGTAGACTTTGTATCTTTAATTACCAAAGTATTTATTTCATTCTACTGGATTGTTTTCATGTCTGCCTCCCCAAGAAAACCGGAAGCACCTTGAGCTAGGGCTCCATGTTACTCACTGTTGTGTGTGTGAATGTTTACTGAATGCAGTAAAATCTTGGTAAGAACTTAACTGTGACAAATTTATTTTGGATCTTTCTATTACCGTTTTTAAGATATCACAGATACAGTGGAGACTGTTTACCTCTGAAGACCCCAGAAGGATCCCAAACTTCAACAACTAAAATAATAATCTCCTGAAATAAAACAGATGGAATCCAGAACAAGGAAAACAAGATAGAAAGGTAAATAAAATATATGATCCGCTATAACAGAATTTTATTATTTCAGGCTACCAATGCTTCCATAAACTGCATTAACTTTATTAAATGAGCAAATATTTTAAGTTGGTAAAAAAAAAAATGAGATGCATTAATATTGCTGGAACGAGGCCAACATACAAGGCAACCCCTTTGTATTGGGGGAAATGCAATGGTGGGGGATAGATGGGAAATGAATTAGAAGTATGGAGGAAGAGATAATAAAGGAAGAAAGAAGATGGGTGAGGAAAAGGATGTCAGGAAAAGTTACAGAGCAAATTAATCACTGAAGACATAGGAGCTAAGTGGCCTGGACAGGAGTCAAGAACAGAAGAATAAAGGAAGAATTACAACATCTACATGGAGGAGAACAACATGCTTCTGCAGGGGACATGGTGTCCAATGTGAGTAAAGGGATTTTGATTAGAGGCTGTTGTGCTTCTGTTATCAGCTGAAATGTCTAAATTGATCTGGCTGCTCTTCCCACCTCTCTGCTCTCCCAGCTCTCAACCCCAACGTCTGAGGCGCTGAGGACGGAATCAGAAGCAGAGGCCTGGCAATGGCTTCTGCTGTGCAGCTGGCCACACTCTGGAGCCAGGACAGACTGGGCTCAGGAAAGAGGCTTTTCAGCTACAGAACAGATTCTCCAATTAATCAGGAATGGTCATGGGAGGAAGAATCTGAGCCAGTCAGCTACTGGTTTGGATATTGCTAATAATTTCTCTCCTTGGTTTCTGCAGGATCTATGCCAGGGTTTCTTCCAGCTACATACAGCAAGCATAATTTTGCCTTTGTATCTGAAAAAATTGGCAGCAATAATACCAAAAAGAAATGTGACCAGGACCAAAAGGGTAATAAGCTTCAATGAAATCAGGCATCAATAAAATCAAGTGATGGGTGAAAAAAAATATTAAACCTGTATGTCTCTTCCTTTCAGAGGACAAATAAAAGTATTACAGTGTTGGGTTGGTGTCCTGTCTTCCATCACCTGGAAATCTCCAATGATTACATACTTCTCTCCTTATCAGGTCAATGACAATATTCATGATCACAACCTTGAATTTTTCTAAATTCTGAATATGTTTTACATTTGAGGATACCTTCTGATATGCACCCTGTTTATACTGCCTCTTTATTGACTTTCTACTCTTAACCCTTCTTCTTACAAGCCTGCAGTGGATCCACAGTCTTCTCCCATCTCAGCAAAGAGGAGCCACTGTTGAAGCCATCAGTGTGGGGTCAGCCTAGAGCCCACCTGCTAACCTGATCTTCTGATCCAATCAATTGGAGACTTTTTTCTTTTTGTTTTTTTTTTTAACTTTATGGCCTTTACGGTAGCACCACATGGCATGTGGGGTCTTAGTTCCCAGACCAGGGATGGAACTGTACCCCTGCATTAGCAGTCCAGAGTCTTAGCCACTAAACTGCCAGAGAAGTCTTGAGACTTTTTAACTGTACCTCTAAATGACACACAGAATCCACACCTTTGTCTCCAAGTCCTCTGCCCAAACTGCTGTCTGGCCTCATAGCACCCTCCAGGCTCTCTCTCTGTGTCCTCACTAGCCCCCTGTTCGACTCTCCCTCTTGTGACAAGACCCTTTCCTCAGAGCAGCCAGAGCTCACCCATGCTATCACCATCAGAGGGCATCCGGTCATCTCCACTTGAAGCTCAGAACCGTGTGATGGCTTCTGATCACACTTGGAACAAAATCCAAACTCCTCACCTTAGAATCTCTGTGACTGAATCCCTCCCTCTCCCCATCTCTCACTCCACTACAGCCCCTAAACCTCTCATTCCCAGCACACAAAGCTTGTTCCCTCACCGAGGGTGTTCATCCTGCCTAGAATGTGCTTGCTCAGGCTCTGTGCACAGCTACTTCCTTCTTAACTCTCAGTGCCACTTAAACATCATCTCTTCAGAGAGACTTTCTCAGCCCTCCTATCCTGGTTTCAGCATTCTGTTATCCAACTGCTCTTATACTTTAGAGAAAGTGTTAGTTGCTCAGTCATGTCTGATTCTTTGAAACCCCATGGACTGAAGCCCACCAGGCTCTTCTGTCCATGGAATTCTCCAGGCAAGAATACTGGAGTGGGTTGCCATTCCCTTCTCCAGGGGATCTTCCTGATGCAGGAACTGAACCCAGGTCTCCTGCACTGCAAGCTTCAGTGGTGGCTCAAGTAGTAAAGAATCCACCTGCAGTGCAGGAGACTCGGGTTCCATCTCTGGGTTCGGAAGATCCCCTGGAGAAGGAAATGGCAACCCACTCCAGTATTCTTGCCTGGAGAATCCCATGGACAGAGGAGCCTGGTGGGCTACAGTCCATGGGGTCTCAAAGAGTCAGACATGACTAAAGTAACTTAAGCATGCATGTTCCGGCATTGTAGGCAGATTCTTTTTACCTTCTGAGCCACCAGGGGAGCCCTTTATTATACTTTCATTTATGGCTCTTTTCTCTGTCCCCATAAGACTGGAAGCTTGAGGGGACTGGGACCTTGTCTGTCCTGGTCACTCTGCCTCTACCACAGTGACACAGCGAGGGTTCCACACATATCTGTAAAATGAATGCATGAATGAATGAATTAGGGGAAACTTCAGAGGCATCTGCTAAGGGCAATGTGCGTTTACAGGATAAATATATTCAATACATAAACTTCAGATAAAACAAGATTTTATGAGTCAGATGGCTTTGAAAACTACTTTTAAGGCTACTTTTAAGTCTGTTAATATCTCTGCATAATAGTATTGCTTCCTAACTTCTCCATCTCCTAGAACTACACAAACAGCCCATAAGAACTGGTGATGTCAAAACCTGAAGGTCTGTAGCCGTGAGTGGCCACAGAGACCACTGTAAAGAAAGACACAGGCCACCAAACTCAATGCCTCTGAAAAAAGAACACCTTAGAGAATGCTGCTCCATATCATTCAAGATCTCAAGGAAAGCTCACACACACAGAAGCTTATTGGATGCAAAGCTGAGAAAACATGAAGATGCTCCTGCCTTACTGTTTTGATGGAGTATTAAGTTAATGGCTAATCAGATGCCATAGAATCATTTCCGAAAGCTTTAAGGGACCTTTCCTCAGTGATAAATGACAAACATGACTGAAATACTAATAGAGCTGAAATAAAGTATCCATGTCAAAACACATACACTTTATACGCACTTATATTAAACTAGGTTCTCTTCTCAAGCTACAGAAGAAACTTTGGAAAGAACAGCTTCAAGCAGCTAAAAATGCAGATGAAGATCCTCTAACCAGATACAGATGAAATACCTTGAACACAGTGGCAATGACTCCAGAAGCTCAAAAAATACATAGGCCACTGACTGTTCATAGTAAGTTTTGAGTAGGTATCTAATTTTATACAAAATTTATATTTGTGTGGGATTCTGTTTGTCTGTTTTCTGGTTCTCGGCTCCCTCTGAAACAACAAGCCATTCAGTGAGGCCCTGCCGTGGAACGCCGAGCAGAAACATATTGCTTCTGGCCTCACCACTGTCCTTTCCCGCTTGTGTGAGAAGCCTGTGTTGACTGTACCGTGAAAAAACTTGAAGGAAAGAAAAGCCCCACTGTTGTAACTGTGCCAAGAAAGTATAAAGAAACAAAACCCAGATGCTAGAATTTGAGGCATTTCCTCTGTTATGTGACTATGTCCTTTAACTGAAGGTCAAAGGAACATGAAAGGACTTCAATATTTTAAAGCCCCAAATGGGTATTTTTGTGGCCCTCTCAGTTTCTGCGTGCCAGCCACACACATTTAACTGACATTTAACAAGCAGAAATTATTCAGCAGCATTCAAGGGAAATCCTGGTATTGCTCTCAAACACGATTTATTTAAATTTCCAACGCTTTATATTAATACAGATTGGTTCATTTCCCTGACAGCCTGAGTTTTTCCAAAATGCCACTAAGTGAATAGTCCTTTTTAAAGCCCAGTCCACATCTACCTCCTAACCCTTTAATATGTCTATGGCTTTAATTTCATAACCTCTTCTTCGGGGGACATTTATTTCTGATGCTACAGATAATAGTAAATAATGCAAGATATAATCATGTTATTTCTCAGGAGGTACCTGACATCAGATTTTATAAAGACTTCAAATGTGTTTTCTGGTCACAGAAAACAGTATCTTAGCCCATGGGAAATATAACAAAATCAACCATGTTTTATCATGTTTGGGAAAACATATATCAAACAGGCCACCTCATTTGGTAATGACTCACACCAGTCAGTCTTCAAAGCATATCTGAAAGAAAGGAATTCTTTTAGAAGTTGGCCAAAAAAAAAAAAAACAACCCACAAAACTTGATGGAAAGGTTAATATGATTGAGGAATAGATGGATAACTCAAAAACCTTGAAGCATCATCTCAGTATGTGATTTAATTAAAATCTCTCTGAACTGAGCAGTGAGACAACTATAAGATGTGGCAAGGATGGTCTAAGGGTTTCACATTAACCAATAGAGCACTAAAACACATGAAAGAGCTCCCACTGCAGGGCTCTGATGGCCATATATGGAGGCTCTGGAAAAACACTATTTCTCTTGGGCTGATCCAGAATGAGCTAACCTCAGAAATGTGGAGACTTCTATTTTCTGTTGGTCCTTACCTTCTTCCCTAGCAGTCTCCTTCCCCATATATAGAAAACTGAAACCGCTTGTCAGTTAACAACCACTCCCCTTTTGTTTACCAGAATTCTGAGTTATTCACTGGAATGTTTTAAATAATTCTGTTGGGAGTCATCAGAGTTACTAATGGACATACCATCTGATCATGACCTGTAGCCTCTTGTCTACCCAGAGGGAGACAAGCTTTCTGACTTGTTGCTCTAGAAATGTCAACAAAAGGAAGACAGTTTTCAACGTTATCTCTCATATTTCCTCTGCTGTTCAAAGGGTCAGGTCTGCTAGCGTGTGGGAAGCAGATAGACAACACAGTGTAATAGCAAAGTTGGGTGTGGTTGTTATGGTGATAAGGGAAATGAAAGTGGAAGGAGTTTGAATAATATTTATTTGAAGAGTCTTGCCTTTTCCTTTATAAGCTATTCACAAAGTGCATAATATTACACCAATTCTTAAGAAGAATTGTTGGAATGCAGAACGAGGGTTCAGCTTCTATGACTAATTTCTATCATCAAAGATGAACACAGTTTTCAGAAAACTCTTAATGAGAGAATGTACCACCATTATCAGCACTGTCATATTTATTAACATAAGTAAATATGGACATACATGTATCAGGAAAGATAATTTATTATTATTATAATTTACTATTGCATTTATTTCCATGGATTAATTATAATGCCACCATGCCTGTACGTGTGCTTACCTACATCGAGTTACAGATTTGTACATGCACATGGATGTTATATACATAGATTACACTTTCTGGCACAGAAAATACACAAACGCACATGTGATGTGTATTTTTTTCATAGGCAAACCATATTTCCTATGCACACAAACACACACTATTATAATCCAAATGGGATATACTCTCTGGATTAAAAATGTTTGCTTAGTTATTGATGGATCTAAAGGACCCTTAAGGAAAACACTATAATAAGCCCTGAATTTAGGGAGACAGAAAGCCAGGCCAGGAAGCATGCAAGAACGCAAAGAGAACATTTTTGGGAGTTCCATGTTGCACTATGTTATGACACCACAGTCTAACTGGTCTGAAAAATTCCTAACGGAGACAGAAACAGGTCAGTTCTCAATCAGAAAACATTCAGAAGGTTCCACTGTGAATAGCAACCCAAATGCCAAAGGCACCAGGAACATATAAATGGGATCATACTTTCCTTTTACTGCCAAAGAGATAAAATTTCACTTAAAAAAACTAATTGCCACAATCTGGGTCAGACACAATAGAGATGGTTAGATTCGTTTCAAGCCTTAGAAAGGAAGCCAGCCAGGTCCTTTAATGCCACAGCAGGACCCCCACGGGACAGGTCACCAGTGCCCTTGCTCGGTGTGGTTTCAAGGATACTTAAGGAAGTCACTGTAAACCACCTTTGCCATGAACTCGAACTGCTGAAACAAGCATCCTTTCATGGCCACTCTTGCAAAAACACACCCGTGATATTTAACAAAGCTCTACGAAGCAGTTGGACTTTATTTGTGCCAAAACAGCAGAAACAGTAAACAGCAATTTTTTCTATAAAACAGATAAATAAATCAGAATGTATTCTAGACAACTTTGAAAAATGTCCTTCTATTAAGGGGACAAAAACTGGTCTTACTTATCTTTCTAATTTTCAGGACTTTGACTCTTAACAACAGACCATGGGAACAGATTCATCCTTTATTTCATTTTTTAAACTGCATAAAAGGGCAGGCAGGGGGCGGGGAGGGACTAAGAAGGACTTGATAAAATATGATCTCATTTTACTGACATGCAGTTTTTATCTATGTCTATAAAACTTGGATTTTATCTACAGACAAATATATGGATATATTCAGAAAAGGGGGTATCAATTTTTAATATTATTAAATTCCTGTATTGTTCTTTTGTTATTGCAACAGGAAAAGAAAGGCTACTGATAAGGAGAAGGCACTTTACTTGCTTTTCGGGAAATTAAAAAAAAAAAAAAAAAAAATCCCAGTGACAGAGAATAGAATAATGAAGTGTAGGAAAACCAGGAAGTTGTCAGCCAGAAAGGAAAAACACATTCACAATTTAAAGGAACATTCCAGTCTCTGAAAAAACCACACAAATATTAACTCATCATGTGTTAATTCCTTCCCTCTTCCAACTTTACAGGCACTACTTATACCGCTACTTCCTCCTGATGCAAAGAACACTTAGCAACAGAGACCGCAAACCGAAAGCAGGAAGTCACCCTATAAAAGGGTGTTTCCCCAGCTTTCGATGTTTCAACAACCAATGTGAATTCACTTATCCTTATTTCAGAGACCATGTACCATCAGAACAAAGGTCTCATAAGTTTCAAAATAAATTATTTAAATGCTCAGAACAGTATCTTAGTGGTCAATATGAACGAGGGAATGAGTTAGGTTTTATTTTCATTAGAGCACTTCTATTTTAAAAAAAATCAAATACTGACTGCTAGTGCTCTTAAATACCTTTCTTGAGAAAGCTATACATTTCACAAAAAATGCAGCACCAGCTCTGGAAGTAAACATAGTATGTTTATGCATCACAAAATAGCATGTCAACTGATTGCCTACCATGTACAACTGTCCAGGCTGGGAATGGCCACTCTGCTCTGATGACAACTGCCTGTGTGTCCATCTTATCTCTCCCACTAGAGGTGATGCCCTTTCCATGTCCCCTTGATGCCCTGGTGCAGCGGGGCTGGACCCAGGTCCACGCTCCCCAGGTGTGCAGGACACAGTCAGAAAGGGGCAGGATTAACATTTGGGATCCTTGCTCCATGCTAAAGAGCTCTCCTCCTTCTGGGCTGAATCCCTTCAATAGGAATTCCACAATTAGAAAGGAAATGTGAATGAATGCTCGATGAAGCAACATTCTAGAGTGTAATCCATCAATAAGAGGTTAAGTATTTAAAAAATTAAAACTCCTTTTATTCAAAAAAGTTTTTTTATTGTTGTTGTTTTTTGCCTGGAGGATCTCTTAATCAAGGTACTAGGTAAACACTGCCAAGGCTGGAAAATGGAAAAATTACACTATCTACCAGAAAATCCTTATCTATTTTGATAAAATTCTAAGAACATCTGAAATAATCACTTTTTGATGGAATGCAAATTCCTGCTAAAGTTATTATGCCCCCAAAACTGTTTCTTGAACTTCCCTTTGAAAAGATTCTTTTCTTCCATGAGCAGAACTAATGCAAACCACCGAGCTTGCCTGAGTTGTACAGAAACCCAGATTACGGTTTGGGAAAACTGATTACACTAATTAATGAGGTTTTAATGGCGTGAGTCTGGGAATGACAACTCCTGATGGTCCACACCCTCTGAAAAGCTGATGGAGACAGCTGGCCTGGGGCTGGACGACACAGAAGGGGTAGCTCCAACTCCCCGCAGAGGGAGATGCCTTGCTCTGGGGAGCAGGCCCCACCCGGCTCCCTTTGTAGAAGCTCGAAGGCCTCCTGGTCTAGGATTCCAGACCCTTCGCTCACGTCAGGAAGAGCCTTTGTGGAGGCCAGCGGTTAGATGGACACAGCTGGGCAAAGCAGCAACTCAGCAGCTCAGTGTGAGAGCACACGCCAAACCCTGGGAATAACTGAGAGGTCACCTACAGCCAACTCGGAAACCACAAATCCGCAAGGGACTGCTCAGCGCTACCCAGAAGCTAAAACATTAACCTGCTGAAGGCCGGCATTAGACCAATATTTCTTAAGCATCCTTGGTAGGTGGAAATACAAAGTTTTCAGGATGGCCCCCCCAAAACATTATTTCTCTGGCTGAAGGTGTCAGGTTGCTTTTTTTGTCTTTTAACAAGGAATGTGTGTGTGTGTGTTTTTTAACAGTATTACTAAGCATACGGTATTTAATCTTGAAACAAGCATACGGTTGTAGTAAAAACTCTTCACCTATAATTTCTGGGACTCCTGTCACTAACCTGGGGGAAGGTATAGGACAGACAGATGGTTGAGCTAAACACAACTTGGGACAGAAGAGATGGACTGAAAGCACACACACAGAGCTAAAGCAAAGAAAGGGGAAGGATGTGAGCAAGTGGAACAAAGCACTACTGCACACAAGCATCCTTCTGAGGGTCAGGCTTTTCTGAAAAAAAGGTCCCTCGAAACACACACACACTCCTCTCTTAGCACAAGGATGTAACATTTTTATCATGACTTTTTTTTTTTTTTTCCTGCTGGGCACAAGAAATCACAACAACCAGAAGGTCACTGTATAACTTCTAACAGTTAAAATGCAGGTATAAATGTTCAGCCAACTGCTCCTCTCCACCGGGGTTTATGCCAAGTTCCCCAAGTTTCCTGTTTTGATTTCCCAGATATTCGAAACTGGCTTCCACCTCTTGGTAGCTGTTTTGGTTTTTCTTCTCCTTCCCCCGCCCCCATGCCAGTTATCAAGACATCAGAATAACAGCTTGTACCTAAAACATAAAATTATAAAATACTGACTTAGTTGTCAACCTAAATAAAAATACTTCTGTCTACACTTTCTTTCCCCAGGACACTGCTGGAATTTAAAGTGAAACACATGTATTTAGATTTCAGAATCAGTTTACATAAATGAACCCAAAAAAGAAAGACATAGCACATTATCAACTTGTGATTGCCTTTATAGAGGGCAACAGCAGTACAGACTTATAGTTGCCTAAAAGCCTTACTGCCTTAATTAAACAAGTATCCTTAATGGTACTTGGGCAGCCTCAGCAAAAATCAAAATCAGGGAGACCTTGACACTAAGGAGGTACCTTATCTACCTGGAAGGTATGGTTAAATATGTTTATCTGGTCAAGGGGAGGGTTTGTGCTTCCAAACTTGGTAAGCAATGTTAACTGAATTCCTCAAAAATATATTTTTAAAACAATTGAGATGGTCTAAAGCAATATATTCACAAACATAACACTAATTTCAGATATACCGAGCCTAAGAAAGATAGAATCTGTGATGAGTAATTTTAATGAAATAAAAAATGACTAACTTAAAAATTGTGAATTGGTACATTTGAAGGTCTGGAAGAGAGATTGCAGAGTCTCTAAACACACAACGCTTGCCTTCAGAATAAGAACCAGAGTTGGAGAGGCTCTCTCTTTTTTTTTTTTGATAGTTCAGTACATATATTTTATTATAAAGGATTATGGCATCTGGTCCCATCACTTCATGGGAAATAGATGGAAAAACAGTGGAAACAAGTGTCAGACTTTATTTTTTTGGGCTCCAAAATCACTGCAGATGCTGATTGCAGCCATGAAATTAAAAGACGCTTGCTCCTTGGAAGGAAAGTTATGACCAACCTTGATAGTATTTTAGAAAGCAGAGACATTACTTTGCCAACAAAGGTCCGTCTAGTCAAGGCAATGGTTTTTCCCGTGGTCATGTATGGATGTGAGAGTTGGACTGTGAAGAAAGCTGATCGCCGAAGAATCGATGCTTTTGAACTGTGGTGTTGGAGAAGACTCTTGAGAGTCCCTTATACTGCAAGGAGATCCAACCAGTCCATTCTAAAGGAGATCAATCCTGGATGTTCATTGGAGGGACTGATGCTAAAGCTGAAACTGCAATACTTTGGCCACCTCATGCGACGAGTTGACTCACTGGAAAAGACTCTGATGCTGGGAAAGGTTGGGGGCTGGAGGAGAAGGGGACGACGGAGAATGAGATGGCTGGATGGCATCACCGACTCTGTGGACATGAGTTTGAGTGTACTCCGGGAGTTGGTGATGGACAGGGAGGCCTGGCGTGCTGTGATTCATGGGGTCGCGGAGAGTCGGACACGACTGAGCGACTGAACTGAACTGAACTGAACTGATGTAACAGCAGTTTTGAAAGGCCAAGGGCTTCCCAAAGTTCCCTGAACTTCATCAACCTCATAAAATGTACAACAGCCACTCCCTTTTCAATTCTCCCTCCAAGAGAATTATCATACTGATAAGTTGTAAGGATCTTATAAGTTTAACGCTGCTCTATCACAATCTTACAGTGCATGGCAGTTATATTTTGAGAGAACATGTAATTTGACTCTTGTATGTCTGAGTCTGTGAGTTAACAGTTACACTGGATCATCTCTACTATGGTCAATACTATATTATGAAAGATTTTGCAATGATATTTAATACCAAGCAGATCAATACAACTGTATGAAAATCCATAGACATAAGGGCCTAAACATATTTCTAAAGTTTAGCAAAGATCGAACAGGTAAAATTACATAGAGGATCATCTCTACTAAAAACAAAACAATTTCCCCAGGATCCACCTTTGGGGATTTGCTTGTTCCTCACTATGTGATCCTACACAGGCACCATGAAATGTCTCAGTGGGGTTTTAATCTCTATTCATACTAATTGGAAAAAAGTTTTAAAGTCATACAATGGAACTATTACCATGTATTAATACTTGAAGTAAAGTAATTCATATACAGACTCTGTTTTTAAAAACAAAAAGTATTAGAAAGTCCAATGATTACTTAAAGCCAAGATATTCTCTTACACCAGCACAGCAAATCCAGGGACAAAGATTCATATAAACCCTCTATGACTCCGCTACTCAAAAGTGTGGTAAAAAACCAGCAGGACTGGAAACACAGATTCCTCTGCCCTGGTCCAGTCCTGGTAAATGAGAGTATCTGTGTGACGGTCAAGCTCTCTCAAATTTAAGAAACCTACTTGGGACTTCCCTGGTGGTACAGTGGCTAAGAACCGCCTGTCAACGCGGGAGACAAGGGTTCGATCCCTGGTCTGGGAAGATTCCACAAGCCACGGAGCAGTGAAGCCTGTCTGCAATTACTGAGGCCTCGTGCTAGAGCCCAGAGTCTGTGCTCTGCAACAAGAAACGCCACAAGAGCGAGAAGCCCACACACCACAGTGGACAGTGGCCCCCACTCTCTACAGTTAGAGAAAGCCACGCACAGCAGCGAAGACCCAGCACAACCACCAAAATAAACGACTTTTAAAAAAAGAAACCTATGTGATTTCCTCTGCTTGATACCCAGGGCTTGCCATGGACCTCAAGCACCGTGTGGAAACTCAGGGAGGGACAGAGCTGGGTGCATATGCTATCTCTTTTTATATTATGGGATGGCCTCAGACTTCTTGCTCAAGATGTGTCTCTATCCAGCGCTGTTCCAGTGGGAAGAGGGTCAGGAGGGAACTCCACTGTACTTTCTCAAAAACGGAATGGATATTAAACAGCATGCTAAGCTCTGTTGGATGACATTTTCTTGGGGTGCTTTTTTTGTGAGCATCCTACTAACCCCACAAAAAAATCCAAGAACTTCTGAGTAAGAGAGTTCTGTGAATAAAAGCGAATGGCATCATAATTCACTAATAAAATGTGTGTCTACTGACAAACATTACAGATGGCTTCAAGAGCTAGAATATCTGATTAGGTCACACAGCACAGGTTGTACTGTAAGCTACAGACCAAGAAAAAGATACCAACCAAGAATAACATTTAGCACTTACACTTTACTTGTGTGAAAAAAGTAAGTGCAATGTAGAGAAAACTAAAAATGGAGTAAGATGCTCACGTAACATTAACATTTCCTTAGGTAGGATTGAAACAGTGAATTTAGGGCACAGAATAATTAATAAAACTTAAGGCTCTGAAACACCTGCTATTTGGATTTTTAAAAGCTGAAAGAAAAGTCTATTAATCAGAAGCCATTTGTCTATATCAAAATTAGTTTAGCTTCAGAGAATATAGACTTACACAATATAAGAAATCAAACTTCCCTTTGCTTTAAGCCGCAGAAAAAATACAGATATGAAAGCCCACATATTCTTTCTAACCTTTAATTTTTGCCTAAGCATATAAGAACTGATGCTGAAGCTCCAACGCTTTGGCCACCTGAGGCAAAGAGCCGACTCACTGGAAAAGACCTTGATGCTAGGAAAAACTGAGGGCAAAAGGAGAAGTGGGTGACAGAGGATGATATGGTTGGATAGCATCATCAGCTTAATGGACATGAGTCTGAGCAAACTCCAGGAGATAGTGAAGGACAGGGAAGCCTGGCATGCTGCAGTCCATGGGGTCACACAGAGTTGGACATGACTTAGTGGCTGAACAACAACAAAGCATATATATCATGCAATGTAAGTTTTGGAGATAGACAAATACTTAAAAATATCATTTAAGACACCTATAAAATATCTTTTAAAAAAAGTCAAAATTCCATAGTGGATCTAAAATGTGTGTTAATTTATGCATCCTGCATCTTTCAGGCCATTTAGACAATGGTCCCTTAGTCAAAGGCAAGACAAAGTCAAACTAGTAGCATCTGATGTGCAGTGACACAGAGCATGTGCTAAATATTATTATTTACCTTTTGAGTAAACAAAGGAATGAATGTGGGCTTCCCTGGTGCCTCAGACAGTAAAGAATCTGCCTGAAATGCAAAAGACCCAGGTTTGATCCCTGGGTCTGGAAGATCCCCTGGAGAAATAAAATGGCAACCCACTCCAGTATTCTTGCCTGGAGAATTCTATGGACAGAAGCAGGAGGGCTACAGTCCAGGAGGTCGCAGAGAGACACGACTGAGCGACTTAACATACACAAGGAGTGAAGAACTAAAGCTGCTCTAAAGTGACAGCAGTGGCCTCAGAGGGCGCCTGGAAAGAGTGATGAGGAAGGGAGCGCTCTGGGCCCACAGAGCCTACAACTATCCTGCCATCTCTTCATCTTCCTATCCCGTTATTTAGTCTGAGTGCTCCTACTCTGAATGGCTCAAACCTCAGCTGCGTCTGACCAGCTCTCTCAGACTCAAGACACTTTAAAGGCCTCTTCAAATAAGGGTACACAAACAAATGAATTAACCAATCAGTTAAAATGATATATTCTGTTTTATACATTCCACTATCACGGGTGCCAACATCTGTGTTCTAGGTTAACTTTCAGTCAGTTGACATAAGTGGTCCTGAGGCTTTCTTCCACCAAACTAACAAAGCATGCAAATGCGTCCTACACCATCACCAATACACAGGTCATTGCATGCCACTTTTGGTGTGTTAACACTGATAGTCACTCTTTTTCTTCCATTATGCATGTAACTGTCATTTAATCTTCCTAAAAATGCTCATACTCCTCCCATTATTTATAAACTCCAAGGTCACTGATAGCACCATATTCTCTCCCTGGGAGGATGACTCACAAATCCTTATCTCCAGCCCAGATCTCTGAGTTCCAGACTCATAACTCCCATTTTCCCCTTGATTCTCCATAGATGGTTCCCAGCTGGCTCAGTGGTAAAGAACTCTCCTGCCAATTCAGGAAATATAAGTTTGATCCCTGGGTCAGGAAGATCCCCTGGAGAAGGAAATGGTAACCCACCCTGGTATTCTTGCCTGGGAAATCCCATGGACAGAGAAGCAAAAGAGTCAGACACAATCAAGCAACTAAACAACAAACCTCCACAGTAAGCTCGAACATAACAATGCAGACTCAGTATCTACCTCATCTTACCGCCCATAAAGCTGCTATCCTTGTATTCCACATCCTAGTACATGATACCACTATATAGCCTGACCACTGGGCCTACCCCAAGGATCCAAACAGTCACCCCTCCCTTCCAATTCTGGGAGTCTTTCTCTTCCTCATTCTCCAAAGTCAGCTGCTAAAGCCCATTGACTCGCCACTTTTTCCTTCCCATCTGGCCCTCTCTGTCCATTCTCTCTTTGCTACTCCAAGGCTCTTAAACTCTCCTTTCCCTTCTGTTGAGCCGCTTGACATGTCTCTCTGAGTGGGACTCCGTCCCCAATTCCTCCAAGATGCCTTCCTGGCTTTACCCTTCCCTACAGCAGTTCTTATTTGTCCACCCTGCATAACACAACGATATAAAGTATCTCAAGACAATTTTTGACTACCTTTTCTTTAAAACATCTCACAGAGAAAAAAAATAATATAGCCTAAAATTAAAAAACTTTAAACATTACCTCTAAGGGCTTTCAGCTAAAACAAAGGAGGACATTCTTAAGTTCCAAGAGTCTTCCTCCTTTGGCAAAATATTCATTGTGTAGCTCCAAACAGGAATGAGTTTCACAGAACCCATACTATTCCAGTAAACCACACGATGCATGATACAGCAGTGCCGAACATGCAAATTTAAGAACACATCTTATGGACCCCACACAGATATCCCTCTGGCTAGACTCTGCCTGGTGATAAATCAGTGTGAACTGGGTTGATATTATTTTTCTTTAGAAGCTCCCCACAAGGCTAGACCTCCATATAGAAGGAAGGAAGGAAGGAAGGAAGGAAGGAAGGAAGGAAGGAAGGAAGGAAAGTCGCTCAGTCGTGTCCGACTCTTTGCGACCCCATGGACTGCATGCAGCCTCCCAGGCTCCTCTGTCCATGGGATTTTCCAGGCAAGAGTACTGGAGTGGATTGCCATTTTCTTCTCCAGACAGAAAGGGCAGATTTTTCCTCAAGGATGTGTGTCTATCTTTGTAGTCCCTAACATACTTATCATGAAGATATGGATGTATGAATGCTACTTAACGAGTTAATTACATCAAAAATTATCTAAATAACAAACAGCTCTACTTGGGTGTCAAGTTTAATTTATCTGAAACAAAGCTCCCGAGTTCCCCCTTAAATCTACTCCTGCACATAGTAAAAAGTATTACAATTAGCTTAAACTCCAAATGTAAGAGTTTTCCTAGATTCCTCTTTCTCTCAGCCCTACATGTAATCCATCAATAAGCCCAGTACCAAATCACCTCCCATACACGCCTCCTCTCCATCTCCAGCTCTCTCGGGTCTGAGTCCCCGTTCTCTCTTACCTGAACTACTACCTGTGGACTCTTTCCCATTCTTGCATCTTCCCAGTCTCCCCACAAGTCTTACTTCTCCACCGAATTCTTGTTTGAGAACATGGATCAAATCACATGACACTCTAGTTCACAATCCTTTAGCCACTTTCCTACGTACTCATCACAAAATCCTGAGCATCATCTACAAGGCAGCACGTGATCTGGCCCTCACTCCTGTCTCACTCTCATGACCTTCCCGCCACCCTGACCTTTCCTGCTTTCTCGTGACATTCTTTCAACTCACCAAGCTTGCTCTCACTGAGGGCTTTCCCGCTTGCAGTGTCCTGTGCATGGACTTCTCTCCCCTCAGATCATCACCAGTTTGACTCCTTCTTACAGTCGGATTTCAGGTCAAATGCTCTTCCTTCAAGGAGAACTTTCCTGACACTGACATCCATATCCAAAACACCTTCCTTAGTCAGCCCAGTAATTCTCTGTCATATCATCCTGGCGATTACTCTTCACAGCTCTTATCACACTTGGGATACTTTCCTCTCACTTCTGAGTTTACCGTCACCCCTCCCTTTCTGCATGTGAGCGCCACAGGAGCTGTATCCGCAGCAACTGAACTATGACTAGTACATATTTGGCACTCAGTGAAGACCCGCTGGATGGAACAATAGAGAAGAATGTTTTCCAGTGTGGTTGACATCCTTCTCTAAACTGGACATGATTTCATATTCCTGATTACTTCTCAAATTTACTTCAACCACTCTGAATTATAGTACATATTTTTGGGAAAATACTTACCCCAATCTGGAGTCAAATGCAAGCTTAAAAGTCCAACTTATTCACCATATCATGGAAGTCTTTCATATCAACTTTAGCTTCCATGACTAAGACCAAAGAGGTCCCTCCAGTAAACCTTTGGGGCAGCTGCAGAGGCTAGTACTGCTCCTGTTAATGTGCTCCCCTCTTCTGATGGTCTATCAATTTAACTTTTGGGGAGCTCAGTACAGCATGCACCAAGACAATGAAAAATAGGTAGCATGGCATAAAACTACAAGCTTTGTTAAGATCGAGGTGGGATGACTTACAGGTCATTCCCTGTCTCTCCTTCCTCAGAGAAATACAGGTGATTCTGACAAATCATTTTGTACATAAGGCATGACTGGCTGCTATCCACTATCGTATTTCCTCTAAATTTGTGACAAACAAACTTTATGATGCTGTATTCATTAAAATCCAGGACCAACGACATCCCTTTTAAACAAATAAAATACTCAGCAAGCTTTTTAAAAAAATACCCTGAATCATCATGATTCTTCACAAATCTTTATTGACTAAAATGACTTTCATGCATTTTTTAAAAATGCTGTTGCAATTATGCCTAAAATTCAATTCAAGTTCAGAATTCACTCACAAAACATAGAAATGAAGACCCATGCTTTTTAGCATGATGCTCTGGCAACAACACTAGACCTTTTCTGCCTTATCCCTAAATACATACATACCTTCACACTAAAGAATGCCCCAGAGAACGGGGCTTAAACGAAGGCTTTCATTAACTAGTCACCCTCTCATAAGAAACCGCAAAAACCAAGTCTAAATTTATCAGGTCATGCATCATCTTGGGACTTAATCTCACTTGGCTCTGCAAAATCACCCATGCTCTGCACAACCCTCCCTCCTGAATACCTACTGGGCTTTCTAGAACTCAGACTGTCATCACCAACATCCCTTTTGCTGTCATTCTCCCCTCCAGATGCTCCTTCACCTCTGTGCTCTAATGAACACCTGCGTCCTCCCTGACTGCACTCTGCCCCCTGAAATCCTCCCAAGAGGGGATGGCTTCACCTTCCACATGCCATAAATCCTGAGGGTGGGGGAGGGGTCTTCTTGGTTTTCATCACTACTTTCAGATCATTCTTCCTTTTCCCCTTTAAAAAAAAATACCTTGTTTGCATGAAGCACATGCAATCAGATGCTGTCCCAGCTCCATGGAAGTGTTGCATTATCTTCTTACAGAACTTCTGCCTCTTGTTCATTCCCTATTCACTGCTGCTTCCTCCTTGCCAGCAGTGATGGCTTGGCTGGTCACCATCTAAGTACTCTCCTGCATAACTCTACCTCGGGGCCCTTTGCTTTCTATAGGACTCACTATGAAAAACCCTTACCCTAGTTAAATCCACCTTTCCACCTCCGCTGCATGCGCCAGAGCCAGAGAAAAGCACACAACTGTGCTGGCTGTTCTCCCTTCAAATTTATAGCTGCTAACCTCAAGCATGCTGTCAGCACTAGCAGATGACCCTAATACACTTCCCTACTTAATTCACTCCTCCTCTCTCTGAGTTGTCTATTTTCCATTTCCTCTCCCTCCTCAATTTTTCACACCCTTCTTCCACCTCAACGTTAGCTAACGACCTTGTTTTATAACCTCTGAGAGACAGGAACAATTTTGCCCCTCTCCCTCCTCAATGCCTTTGCTTCTACAATCATTACTATTCTTATGTTATTAGTTTCTCCCTTTTTACTAGATCATTCTTGTCATCAAACATGCTGCAACATTTGCCAAATTTTTAAAGTCCTTTTTGATCTTAGATCCCTCTGAAACAACCACTTCACTTGTCGGTTCCAAGTTTTGAGATGTTTTCCCATTGCTGTTACTTGTACCATCACTCTTCCACTATTTCAGGTTAGGAAACCAGAATTACCTTTGTATATTTTCATCCCTCCCTTACCTATAAGCAGATACTTCATGTTCTTCCATCAAAATGACACGCATCTGTTTGCTCTTCCTTGCCTTTCCCTTGCCATCCCCTAGACCCGTCTCTAGTGGCACCACATCTAAATAATGTAAAGAGCTCTCCTATAAGCCTCAACTGCAGAATCTCTCCCTGCAAATTCATTACACAACTCCAATCTGCCTAACACTGATTTCTTTATGCTCTGCTGCTCTTGGCTCATAAAGCTACAGTGACTTTTGATAGCTCCTGTCACTGGGCCTGAGTTCCCTGCACCACGTGAAAGACATTTCATTATCTGGCCCTGTCCCGACTCTTCATCTTTAGTTCCTATTTACCTACAGACACAAAAACTTGCTCTCCTACATTCATTTCCCAAGTATCTTACACATAAGTCATGCAAATCTCACCTGGACATTTTATTCTTTGGTCCACATCATTGTGCCTGGAATCCATCACCATCCAAATTCTAAACTGTTCAGACTCCAACTCCTCCACAATACTTTATCATAATTCCAGGTAATTATAATTCCTGGAATTATGATAATTCCAGGTCACATTTTTTTGGCCCTAAGTTCTTATGGCATTCCAAGTCCTCAATGCTATTAATGATTTAATTATATGCAGTGATATACCATCACTAACTTTTTCATTTGCAATATATTTGAATATAGAGTTTTTTCGTCAACGTTGTCTCTCAAGAAAGGAAACCCCACAGTACTGACTTCTTCAGTTCAGTTCAGTTCAGTTCAGTCGCTCAGTCGTGTCTGACTGACTTCTTACAAGACCTCCAATACTACAGGGTGCTTTATTTAAAAAAAAACAAAGTACGGGTCTAAACAGACATTTCTCCAAAGAAGACATGTGGATGGCCAAAAAGCACATGAAAAGATGTTCTCAACATCACTAATTATTAGAAAAATGCAAATCACAACTACAAGGAGGTATCACCCTACACCAGTTAGAATGACCATCAGCAAAAAATCTACAAACAATAAATTCTGGAGAGGGTGTGGAGAAAAGGGAACCATCCTACTTTATTGGTGGGGATGTAAATTTGTACAGCCACTATGCAGAACAGTATTGCATGTGTGTATGCTCAGTTGTGTTGGATTCTTTGTGACCCCATGGACTGTAGACGGCCAAGTTTCTATGGGATTTCCCAGGCACAAATACTGGAATGGGTTGCCATTTCCTTCTCCAGGAGATCTTCCCGACCCAGGGATCAAATCTGCTTTCCCTGTGTCTGCTGCATTGGCAGGTGGATTTTTTTTTCTTATTGAAGAATAATTGCTCTACAGAATTTTGCTGTTTTCTATCAAATCTCAACATGGATCAGCCATAGGTATACATATATCCCCTCCCTTTGAACCTCCTTCCCAACTCCCTCCCCCATCCCACCCCTCTAGGTTGATACAGAGCCCCTGTTTGAGCTTCCTGGCCATACAGCAAATTCCCATTGGCTATCTACTTTACATACGGTAATGTAAGTTTCCATGTTACTCTTTTCATATGTCTCACCCTCTCCTCCCCTCTCCCCATGCCCATAAGTCTATTCTCTATGTCTGCTTCTCCACTGCTGCCCTGTAAATAAATTCTTCAGGACCATTTTTTAATACTCTGTATATGTGCATTAGAATACGATATTTCTCGTTCTTTTTCTGACTCACTTCACTCTGTATAATAGGTTCTAGGTTCATCCACCTCATCAGAACTGACTCAAATGGGTTCCTTTATTATGGCTAAGTGATATTCCATTGTGTTCTTTATCCATTCAGCTGTTGATGGACATCTACATTGCTTCCATGTTCTAGCTATTGTAAATAGTGCTGCAATGAAAAATTGGATTCGTGTGTCTTTTTCAACCTTGGTTTCCTCAGGGTATATGCCTAAGAGTGGGATTGCTGGGTCATATGGTGGTTTTATTCCTATTTTTTTAAGGAATCTCCATACCGTCTTTCATAGTCGCTGTGTCAATTTACATCCCCACCAACAGTGCAAGAGTGTTCCCTTTTCTCCACACCCTCTCTTCAGTTCAGTTCAGTCGCTCAGTCGTGTCCGACCCTCCGCGACCCCATGAATCACAGCACGCCAGGCCTCCCTGTACATCACCAACTCCCGGAGTACACTCAAACTCATGTCCACAGAGTCGGTGATGCCATCCAGCCATCTCATTCTCGGTCGTCCCCTTCTCCTCCCGCCCCCAACCTTTCCCAGCATCAGAGTCTTTTCCAGTGAGTCAACTCGTCGCATGAGGTGGCCAAAGTATTGCAGTTTCAGCTTTAGCATCAGTCCCTCCAATGAACATCCAGGATTGATCTCCCTTAGAATGGACTGGTTGGATCTCCTTGCAGTATAAGGGACTCTCAAGAGTCTTCTCCAACACCACAGTTATTATTTGTAGACTTTTTGATGATGGCCATTCTGACCAGTATGAGGTGATATCTCATGGTGGGTTTGATTTGCATTTCTCTAATAATGAGCGATGTTGAGCATTTTTTCATGTGTTTGTTAGGCATCTGTAGGTCTTCTTTGGAGAAATGTCTGTTTAGGTCTTTTTCCCACTTTTTGATTGGGTTGTTTGTTTTTCTGGCATTGAGTTGTATAAGCTGCTTGTATATTTTGGAAATTAATCCTTGGTCAGTTGTTTCATTTGCTATTATTTTCTCCCATCTGAGGGTTGTCTTTTCACCTTGCTTATAATTTCCTTTGCTGTGCAAAAGCTTTTAAGTTTAATCAGGCCCCACTTGTTTACTTTTGATTTTATTTCCATTAATCTAGGAGGTGGGTCATAGAGGAACTTGCTTTGAATTATGTCATTGAGAGTTCTGCCTATGTTTTCCTCTAAGACTGGCAGGTGGATTCTTTACGACCGAGGCACCTGGGAAGCCATGGAGAACAGTATGGACGTTCTTTAAAAAACTGAGAACAGAACTACCATATAACTCAGCACTTCCACTTCTGGCCATATACCCGAAGAAAGCCATAATTCAATAATTGGAAAAGACACATGCATCCCAAATGTTCACTGCAGTACTACTTTACAATAGCCAGCACATGGTAGCAACCTAAATGTCTATCAACAGAGGAATGGACAAATATGTGGTACATATACACAACAAAATATTACTCAGCAATAAAAAAAGAACAAAATAATTTCACTTTTGAGATTGTCAAACTGAGTGAAGACTCAACACAGGAAGACAAATATCATATAATGCCACTTATGTGTGGAATCTAAAAAAGGGTACAAATGAGCTTACTTACAAAACAGAAGTAGAGTATTTGGATATAGAAAACAAATTTATGATGACCACGGGATGGGAACTGGGACTGACACATATGCTTACCATACATAAAATAGATAAGTAATAAGGACGTGCTATATAGCATAGGGAACTCTGCTCAATGCTCTATAATGGCCTATAAGGGAAAAGGATCTGAAAAAAAAGATATGTATACATATACATATGTACATGTATAAGTGATTCACTTTGTTGAACACCTGAAGCTAACACAACATTGTCAACTACACTCCAATAAAAATTAAAACAAAAAAAACAAACAAAAAAGCCCCATGAGATCCCCTGGAGTAGGAAATGGCAACCCACTCCAGTATTCCTGCCTGGAAAATTCCACGGACAGAGGAACTTGAAGGGCTACAGTGCATGGGGTCGCAAAGAGTTGAACACGACTAAGCAACTGAGCATGCACACACAATCTGTGGAAGATACAGTAACCTTAAGTGACCTCTACCAATCCTACGTTTGGATTTTTTACACAGAGGCCATCAGACAGAATCTGTTAAAAAAAAAAAAAAAAGCGGGGGGGGGCGCGGGGAGAGCATAAAGAAATGTAATCAGCCACAGTAATTATTCCCGAGGGAATGATCTCAAAATTGGAAGTGCTAGATCTTGTAAACAGCCTTTTCAGAAACACTTTAAAAATCAATGCAGTGAACTGCCACATTGTAAAGATCATAAATATACACCTCACTAATTAAAAATGTAACTGTCCTAGTTTTATGTGCAAAGATACCCCTGTTTGGAACAAAATTTGTGATAACCTGGATTCCAAATCAGCTGTATCTCCAACAACTTAGATGGCAATGAGGAAGGTGTCCTCAGAAACGGATGTTAAATGACACAGAAAACAGCTCCAGCAAAGACAATGACAGTGACGGAGATGCATTTGAGATGTGACTAAAACAGTTAAGTAAAATATAAGAAGAGCAAAAAGTAATCCTTTAAACTGCTATATGATGTGACTTAGAATATGCATGAATAATTAAATGAATTAAATAGATATTTGACCACTTATCTATGCGCCTGAAAATTTATACACTGAAGTTGGCAAAAACACTGAAAAGCAGGCAATAGAGGTGAGGACAGGGGTGAGCAAAGAGCCTCAAGACAATATAAATAAACTTGGTTAACTGTTGTCAACAGCATAATATGATTCAAAAAAGAGTTCACAGGCCTGTCAGTCATCCAGTGTGTAGAGCTGAAGTTTTCAATTTTCAAACTGAAGGACTAAACTAAATGTTATCTAAGATTCCTGAGGTTCTAAAGCTTTCTTTTGTTTTCTCCTCTACCATTTTAATGATCCAGCAACACTGGAAAATACAAACAGAAATGTTATTTTAGAGGCTACTATACGTTTCCACAGATAGCAAAATGGCTGTCTGAGGAGGCCTTACAAATAGCTGTGAAAAGAAGAGACGCGAAAAGCAAAGGAGAAAGGGAAAGATATAAGCATCTGAATGCAGAGTTCCAAAGAATAGCAAGGAGAGATAAGAAAGCCTTCCTCAGCGATCAATGCAAAGAAATAGAGGAAAACAACAGAATAGGAAAAACAAGAGATCTCTTCAAGAAGATTAGAGATTCCAAGGGAACATTTCATGCAAAGATGGGCTCGATAAAGGACAGAAATGGTATGGACCTAACAGAAGCAGAAGATATTAAGATGCGGTGGCAGGAATACACAGAAGAACTGTACAAAAAAGATCTTCACGACCAAGATAGTCACGATAACGTGATCACTGACCTAGAGCCAGACATCTTGGAATGTGAAGTCAAGTGGGTCTTAGAAAGCATCACTATGCACAAAGCGAGTGGAGGTGATGAATTCCAGTGGAGCTATTTCAAATCCTGAAAGATGCTGCTGTGAAAGTGCTGCACTCAATATGCCAGCAAATTTGGAAAACTCAGCAGTGGCCACAGGACTGGAAAAGGTCAGTCTTCATTCCAATCCCAAAGAAAGGCAATGCCAAAGAAGGCTCAAACTACCGCACAATTGCACTCATCTCACATGCCAGTAAAGTCATGCTCAAAATTCTCCAAGCCAGGCTTCAGCAATATGTGAACCGTGAACTCCCAGATGTTCAAGCAGGTTTTAGAAAAGGCAGAGGCACCAGAGATCAAATTGCCAACATCCGCTGGATCATGGAGAAAGCAAGAGAGTTCCAGAAAAACATCTCTTTCTGCTTCATTGACTATGCCAAAGCCTTTGACTGTGTGGATCACCATAAACTGTGGAACATTCGGAAAGAGATGGGAATCCCAGACCACCTGACCTGACTCTTTGAGAAACCTGTATGCAGGTCAGGAAGCAACAGTCAGAACTGGACATGGAACAACAGACTGGTTCCAAATAGGAAAAGGAGTACATCAAGGCTGTATACTGTCACCTTGCTTATTTAACTTATATGCAGAGTACATCATGAGGAACGCTGGGCTGGAAGAAGCACAAGCTGGAATCAAGATTGCTGGGAGAAATATCAATAATCTCAGATATGCAGATGACACTACCCTTATGGCAGAAAGTGAAGAGGAACTCAAAAGCCTCTTGATGAAAGTGAAAGAGGAGAGTGAAAAGGTTGGCTTGAAGCTCAACATTCAGAAAACAAAGATCATGGCATCTGGTCCCATCACTTCATGGGAAATAGATGGGGAAACAGTGGAAACAGTGTCAGACTTTATTTTTTTGGGCTCCAAAATCACTGCGGATACTGACTGCAGCCATGAAATTAAAAGACGCTTACTCCTTGGAAGTAAAGTTATGACCAACCTTGATAGTATATTAAAAAGCAGAGACATTACTTTGCCAACAAAGGTCCATCTAGTCAAGGCTATGGTTTTTCCCGTGGTCATGTATGGATATGAGAGTTGGACTGTGAAGACAGCTGATCGCCGAAGAATTGATGCTTTTGAACTGTGGTGCTGGAGAAGACTCTTGAGAGTCCCTTGTACCGCAAGGAGATCCAACCAGTCCATTCTAAAGGAGATCAATCCTGGGTGTTCATTGGAAGGACTGATGCTAAACCTGAAACTGCAATACTTTGGCCACCTCATGCAACGAGTTGACTCACTGGAAAAGACTCTTATGCTGGGAAAGGTTGGGGGCGGGAGGAGAAGGGGATGACAGAGAATGAGATGGCTGGATGGCATCACTAACTCTGTGGACATGAGATTGAGTGAACTCCGGGAGTTGGTGATGGACAGGGAGGCCTGGCGTGCTGTGGTTCATGGGATCGCAGAGAGTCGGACACTACTGAGCGACTGAACTGAACTGAACTGATACGTTTCTTAATGGGCTTCCCTGGTAGCTCAGCTGCTAAAGAATCCACCTGCAACGCAGGGGACCCCAGTTCAATTCCTGGGTTAGGAAGATCCACTGGAGAAGGGATAGGTTACTCACTCCAGTATTCTTGGGCTTCCCTGGTGACTCAGACAGTAAAGAATTCCCCTGCAATGCAGGAGACCTGATTTTGATCCCTGGGTTGGTAAGATCTCTTGGAGAAGAGGATGGCTACCCACTCCAGTATTCTAGCCTGAAGAATTTCATGGACAGAGGAGCCTGGCAAAGTCAGACACGACTGAGCAACTTTCACTTTCATATACATTTCTTATTCTTTACAACCATTTAATATGTCTTGGAACAATACAGTTCAAAAACTTCAGTATTCCTATACTGTCTTTATGAGCTTGATTTTGGACTTGAAAAACCCTTGGTATTCCAAACTATACAACCAGCTTCTCCATCATCATAGAGATATAAAGTGTATTTTGCAGTGACATGGATAAACCAAGAGACTGTCATACTGATTGAAGTCATAGAAAGACAAATATGATATCACTTACATGTGAAATCTAAAAAAATGGTTACAAATGAACTTATTAACAAAACAGAAATAGAGTCACAGATGCAGAAAACTCATGGTTACCAAGAGGGGAAAAGGGGGTGATAAACTGGGAGAGTGGGATTGACATATATACACCACTGTGTGTAAAACAGATAACTAATAAGAACCTGCTCTATAGCACGGGGAACTCTATTCAATGCTCTAATGAACTACGTGGGAAGAGAATCTAAAAGAGTGGCTATATGCATACGCATAACTGATTCACTTTGCTGCACAGCAGAAACGAACACAACACTGTAAATCAACTAAACACCAACAAAAAGAATTACAGAAAACAAACACACACACACACAAGAATGTCTCATTCAGCCCTCTTTTCCCCCCGAGTGGAACCTGGGGCTCTGAGATAGTTCACTGCTGCCCAGGGGCACGGCTGAGTCCAAAGCCCAGGCCTCACCCTCTGTGAATTCCGGCAACGAGCCGCGGCACCCAGCTCTGGCTATGTCACTCCTGATTACTACAGTCATGAATCATACTTTCAAGTCCTCCACCTCTCACCTAGGTTTTATGCATGAATGTACAAAAGTTATGGGCCACTTTAGTATAATTTTCTTGTTATTTTAATGTGATTTCTGACTTCACTCTAGAAGGGAAGCACCCCATGACCTGGGCACCTACGTGGTTTTGCCCCATGGCAAAGCCCACCTCAGCCTCCAAGAGTCGCTGCACAAGGCTCCCACCTCCTCTAAACTGCACGTTCTCGCCAGACTGCATTTCCAATCGGCACTCTCCTCCTGGAGCACCATTCTACGGTAAATCAAGCAGAATGGACATGGTGACAACAGATGCTGACCTCAGGCACGCCTTGTGTGACATCATCCGTTAAGCAGAGGTGACCTAGGCAGGCAGGCACAAACTACTCTGCCCATACTGCCCCGGCGTCACCATCCCACGGCTTTTAAGAAACACACACGTGTGTGCAGACACACACGCACGCATACACCATCACATCCGCACCTGGTCAACTTTCGGAATCCTGTTTGAGATCAAAGCTACTACCCTTTCTGTAAGCTCGCCTTTGCCTTTTCCAGGTCAAATACCATCACTGCTCAGAGTTATGTGATGCTAAGGCTTGCGACCAAAAATGAGTACTCACCTTCAATCCTCTTTAAAGCTGAAAGGCACATATCCTTCCTTGGAAACTCGAAGGGATTGTTACAGGTTCGAATGGTGTCACACTCACATTTCCCATTGATTAGATTGCAGCCAGAGACAAGGTTTTCATTGCATGGTTCAAAACCAAGCAGTTGGTCATCATCCCAGTTCTCATCTGGAAAACAATTAACAACCACATAATGTTTGCCTGTTAGCTTCATTCAAAGGCCTGTCTGAAAGCAAAAAATGTGTGAGGGTGTCAAGATTAACATCCAATTTTGAACCTCAATTCAGGAAAGGCAGTCTGGCTGCAATTTTACAAATGAATGAAACCCAACCTCCTAATAAATGAGAAGACTGAAATCACCAGTCGCATCAACATTAGTTAGCTATATCTACAAACATTTCTAATCAAAAACTACTACTCCTCTGATGTGTTATTACAGTAACAATTGAGATTCCTTTAAAGTTTTTCATTGTAAACAAAGATTCCAAGATTTCCCATGTTCAATAAAACTATAGGAGCTGCATCTGTCAATCTACAAAATTATTCCAAGAAAAACTCCAGTTTTTTTTTTTTTTTTTAACCGCATCTGATAGAGACTAGTTTCAGGTTTAAAATAGTCCTGAAACTTCATACATCAAGGCAGTGCTAATAAATATAAACAGACACCACCCTCCAATGAACACACTTCAGTTCAGATGCTAAGGTCCACTACTGCCCAAAACCAAGGTCAGGAAAAACAACAAACAAAACTGAGGGCTGCAGCCTAGTAAGAGGCTGAAGTTGTCAAATTCTGAAGCTGAGACCAAATCAATGCCCGGGTCAAGAAATGGAGTTGACTGTAAGAAATAAAGTGAAAGTGTTAGTCACTCAGCTGTGTTCAACTCTTGGTGACCTCATGGACTGTAGCCCACCAGGCTCCTCTGGCAATGGGATTCCCCAGGCAAGAATACTGGAGTGGGTTGCCATTTCCTTCTCCAGGGGATCTTCCCAACCCCGGGATTGAAGTCAGGTCTCTCACATTGCAGGCAGAATCTTTACCAATTGAGCCAGCAGTGTGAATGAAAGTCACTCAGTTGTGTCCGACTCTTTGCAACTCCGTGGACTATACAATCCATGGAATTCTCCAGGCCAGAATACTAGAGTGGGTAGCCTTTCCCTTCTTCAGGGGATCTTCCCAACCCAGGGATCAAACCCAGGTCTCCCACATTGCAGGCGTATTCTTTAGCAGTTGAGCCACCAGGGAAGACCCTAAAATAGATTTTAAAACCAACTTTCATGGGACCCAGTTCAGAAAAGTGAAACAAACATGACAGAACCACAGGCAGACACCATCCTTCATTGAATTCCTCATAGTTGAAACACCTCTTCAGGAAACCAGACTATTTCTCTGAGTCTCTGGTATGTTATATGAGTTCCCTCTCTTAACATTATCTTTAATAGATACTTTATCACACCTTAACTGGGTACTGACTATTAAATAGTAAACATGTTTCTGATAACCATATCTTGAGAGAATATTTTTAAAGTGCTTGAATTTAAGGCACTTAAACCTGTTGCTCAAAGTAAGGCAGGTATAAAGCCATCTTAAGAATGTGTTACTGCAGAAGACAGTGCAAACAAATGGGTATGATTTTTATAAGGCCAACTTTTCCTTCTGGTGACACTACTGACTGACTAAGTCAGGAAAAGACTGTTTTCCCTCATTGAAATAAATAATTTTCTTGTCAAGGTGTCTTTAGAAGGATATCATTTACAAAACAAAGGGCTTCTGGGTGATTCTTTGAAAAAGGAGAACAAAAAATCTCCTGTGTTTTGATTTCAGAAGACCAGGCTCTCTTATTTGATGAAACCTTCAGCTCTCAGTAAAATGATTTTAGAAGTTTAAACAAAAACAAAAGTTACCCGTTTGAAGATCTGTTTTCCTATTTAGTCTGTATTTGGCCTTTAGAAATAACAGATACATAACATGTACACACACAAAGGGACATTCCTATCTTCAAGATGGAAAACCAGAAAAATACACCAAAACAATTCAACAAGGTAAAATAGGTGATAATTTTGTCTGCAGTTATAATACATGATGAAATGGCTCATGTAGATGATTTCTTATCTCTATATTTAATTGCTGACATGTCATTAGTACCACCAGCCTAATCCAGTTCTGTGAAATTTACCATGAAGAAATTTTTTGACTGAATATTCAAATTTGGAATTCAAAGTTAATTCAACCCTAAGAATGTAAAAGCTAGTAAGAAACTCAAGTAACATTCAAACCACTGAAAAACTATATTTCTCCTCTTTCCTATCTCGTTCCATGAAGAAATTTTTATCACTATCATTTTAAATATGTATAGTTACTGTATCAACAATGTGTTGAGGGGATTCTGATGCAGATTTTCCCTCACAATAAACACCCCTCCCCTCCATTGTAACTGGAGTTCCCTGACACATCACTCCTCTGAAGCACGGCAGCACCCTCTCACCTGTCTCCTTGCATTACCCCATTAACTCACTCTGTCAGCAGAATCTTCTTCCTCAAAAGACAAACTAGCTCATTGGCTCTCTCCTGCTAACAAGAGAAAGTCCAAACTTCTCATTGTAGATAAGATTCGTTATGATACAGCTTGTACCTACCTGCACAGACTCACTGTGCACCAATCCCTCACACAACCTAACGCTCCAATAAGTACACAGATTCTCACCACAAACCCTCAAGAAACGCTCCCAAGCCTTTGCTCACAGAGTATCGTCTGTCTAAAACACCTCCTTCTCCCCTTCCTCTTGATAACTCCTATTCACTCCAAGACCCAAGTCAAGGGGTGGGATGAGTTGGGAGACTGCATTGACCTACATACACTACTATGTGCAAAACAGATAACTAATGAAAATCTATTGTGCAGCACAGGGACCTCTACTCAACGCTCTGTGGTGACCTAAATGGGAAGGAAATCCAAACAAGTGGGGATATGCATAGCTGATTCACTTTAATGTACAGCAGAAATTAACATTATAAAGCAACTGTACTCCAATAAAAATTTTTTAAAAATTAAAAAAAAAAAAAACTAAACTAAAATGCCCAAGTCAAATGTCACTTCTTCAAGACGTCTACTCCAGCTCTGAGCTGCTTTATCCTCCATGTTACTATAAATACTTGTGCACACCTCTTATCTAGTAATGGCTTCATATAAGTCAAACTTCCCCATTAGACAAACAGTCCTCATGCACAAGAGCCAGGTCTTATCCAACTTTGAACATCCTTAACCCCACGACACAGTACAACATTCAATAATCATATTTTTCATGTCACTGATATGGTTAATGCTGTTGTTTATGCTTTAAAAAAAACAACAGAAAATGTCTTGTTAAAAAATGTATAGATATATATCAAGGAAAATTATGTTTCATTATAATGAACTTGTTTACACAATAAAAATCTTATTCAAAAAGCTTATTAGTAAAGTGTTAATGAGGCAGGCATTTTGAAAAAAATTTCAGACATACTTTGGTACTTTTAGGCATTATCTGTCATTATCTCTTTTCCAGGTCAGCTCTAGACTTCAGCCTTATCACCTGAATGGCATCAAGGGCACTTCCAAGGAGTTCATTTCAGGGCCAATTTGTTTTCACTGCCAGATGTTTTTCTCTGCCTCCCCACAGGAAGACCATTTTCCGGGAGTGTGGAGTCAGAATTAAAAGGCAACTTCCCTTAATACCTACCGCAGCTCCTTACTGTTCTCAGCAGAAGCCTCTTGGCAGCAATGACAGGCTGCATCTAACGGTGCACAGGTAAGCCTGGCCACCCCCTCAGGAAATGTCACGGCCACGTGTCCAGTCAGGAGGCATCTGACTCTAAAGTCGAAAATGTCTTATATGCTTTTATTTTCTTTCTTGAGAGGAAACCCTTCCAATTCTATGCCCCCATCTTAATCAATACTTTGTTTTTCTTCTTGGCAAATAGTTTCCTTAGCAACCGCTGCTTCACAGGATCAAGTACAACATGCTCTTGAGACAAATGCTTTTGTGTTTTTCTATTACAGAACATTATACTTTAAAATAATTGAAAAGCCAACCAACAGGGACTGAAAAGCAAAAATTCAGTGAGGTTTGATTATACAGAAATCAAATCTGAGCCCAACAGTGCTGCTGACAGCACTTGGCAAATTTGATGTTTTAAAATTTCTTAAGTAAATCCATGTATATAGCACAAGGATCAAGGTTCTGATTCTGATACAGTTTTTCATTTCTCCCTGGACTGGTCAAGGGTTAGAAGGGAGAAAAGAAAGGAGTTAATAACAGGAATAGCTATGACAAACCTGGACAGCATATTAAAAAACAGAGACATTACTTTGCCAACCAAGGTCCATCTAGTCAAGGCTATGGTTTTTCCAGTGGTCATGTATGGATGTGAGAGTTGGACTGAGTTGGACTGTGAAGAAAGCTGATCGCCGAAGAATTGATGCTTTTGAACTGTGGTGCTGGAGAAGACTCTTGAGAGTCCCTTGGACTGCAAGGAGATCCAACCAGTCCATCCTAAAGGAAATCAGTCCTGAATATTCATTGGAAGGACTGATGCTCAAGCAGAAGATACAATTCTTTGGCTACCTGATGTGAAGAGTTGACTCATTAGAAAAGATCCTGATTCTGGGAAAGATTAAAGGTAGAAGGAGACAAAGGCATGACAAAGGATGAGATGGTTGGATGGTACCACTGACGTGATGGACATGAGTTTGAGCGAGTTCTGGGAGTTGGTGAGCAAGTTCAGGAAAGCCTGGTGTGCTGCAGTCCATGGGGTCACAAAGAGTTGGACACAATTGAGCGACTAAACTGAACTGAATAACAGGAATATTGCCTTTATATCAAGTAGTTTTACTCTGGTGCTCTCCATATGACAAAAAGTAGTCTTTGAGACTGAAAGGTCAAGATATCCGACATACCTCTGCAAATGTATTTTTAAGATTGTAACTTCTGCAAGATACCAAATCCGAATGCTATTTTTTCTCAATATAAAACGAGAGAAATTTTATAACTTCATGTATGAATTAAAATACATGCATGTTCAAATATAACTAAATATTTGAGTACTCTAGAGAACAGTCAGTTATAACCATGGCTAATCTGACCTTCCAACTGGGATGTTTATAAGACAATGTGATGCTTTTCCTCGAGACAACTGTGGGATTTCAGTAGGTAGGATTTTTTCACGTGTACTTTCCATTTCATTCCACAGAATATTCATAAAATGTGTAACCAATGAAATTTAGGAAAATTAGCACTTCCCTTGTGGTCCAGTGATTAGGAATCTGCCTGCCAATGCAGGGGACACAGGTTCGATCCCTGATCTGGGAGGATTCCATGTGCCATGGGGCAACTAAGCCTGTGCGCCACAACTACTGAGCCCGCAAGCCTAGAGCCTGTGCTCTGCAACAAGAGAAGTCACACTATGAGAAGTCCGTGCATCACAACCAGGGGGAGCCCCCACTCACTCCAACTAGAGAAAGCCCCCTCGCAGCAACAAAGACCCAGTGCAACCAAAAATAATTTTAAAATGAAAATATTTTTTAAAAGAGACTTAATAAAGTTAGTAACATGTACTACTTCAATAAAGGGCATTGTTAAGGGAAACTGATTTTTTCACTTGGTTATTAGTATTAATTTACTGCAACTGAATGGTAGTAACTGACTAACACAGTTTGGTGTCACAGCCTCTGCTCAGGCTAAGATGTCAGCAGTTTTACCAGTATTGCTTTTGTACCACCAGTGCCAATGTTGACACACAGAATAAAAGCAAATAATATGTTAGTATTACTGTGAAAATAACTCTGACCTCATGCACTACCTGAAAAGGTCTCTTGCGGTTCCCCCAGGGGTCTGTGGCCTGCACTTTGAGAAGTGCTGTTCTAAAAAGCATGCCTCACTGGTATACTTAGGCCAAGACAGCACAGGAGCCAGGTTTAAGAACTAACAAAAGGACACTGGGTACCTCTTCTACTAAATGCTACTACTGAATCATAAAAACATGTTTCTCTAATGTGACTTTACTTAATACATAATTTGGAACAAAATGATGTCAGTATAAAGCAGAAGGTGGGCTGTTCATGTGTGATTTTAATGCTACATTAATGTTATAAAAAGATCAGGAGCAAGTTCTCTAACAATAAGAGGAAAAGTTTGCAGTTAATGAATATGTTAAGAAAATATCTTATAATCTCATTTAAATTCCTTCCTCTAGTGCAAGAAATGGCTGCTCCAGTGGCTGAACTTTTCACTACATTCAACTGTCTAGGGAGGTTGTGAATGAAAGAGCTAGAGCTATTCTCCTCTGTGTTTAAAAATCATGATGAAGAAACTACCTCTGGATGTTTAATTCTGATGAAACCAGTCTCCATTCAGAGTAGGTATCTGTGAGGCCCCACCCCCGGAGGAAGCAGCATGTGGGGCTGCAGAGATGGGCTGCCAGAGCCCAGATGCAAATGTAAAGGGCGGCTTAACTGAGTCTGGATCTTTATTTGGATTTTTATTTATATTTATCCTCTGGGTATGCAGTTCCATAGGTTTTGCATGACCTGCCGTCCCTATTGTCCCCAACAGCTCTCTATAGTCTAATGAATGATTTAACAAAAGAAAAAAAAAATTTAAGAGTGTGCATGGGGTGCCAAATCAGAAACACTTAAAACACCTGTACGAACAACAGCCACCCTCAGTCTTATTCTGGACTTGGTGTTTCTGCTTCATGGACTACTTTCCAACATTCTTGATGATGCCTGAAATTCCTTCTTCCCACAGTTGATATAACAGATTGTAAGTGCAAAGGCTAGTGAGAAAGGAGCTGTGATCCTCAGGATAGGGGAGGGGAAAAGGATGTGAAAGAGGAGGAATCTTGGAAGATGTACGAAGACTCATCAGCCCCAGATCTGGGAAGCAGCAGTTGTTGTTTAGTCACTAAGTTGTGTCCAACTCTGCTGTGACCCCATGGACTGTGGCCTGCCTCGGGGGTTATATCCGCTCTATGCTCAGGAACCAGCCACAGCAACCCTGGCCTAACTGGACCTAGATTCCACTTCTCTACTCTTCAAAATATCTTTCCATCTGCTTGCTGGAGTCTGAAATTCCACTAACATGGAAAAAAATGTTTCAGGTATGACTGCACATATTGGACAAAGTACTGCGTGTTCATCTGAAATGTCCAACTTCCTGAAGGCACAAAGGATTCCCAGACTCAGAGCCTTACCTTTCCCACCTCATAAGAGCTTAGGGTACCGCAGCTTACTCCAAACCCAGATACAACTGCACCCCATTATGTGGTATTCCTCTCACCAGAAACACGCTATAGCAGCTATTAAAAAGCAAGACACAAATTCATAGTACACACTCAGAAGCTCACAGTAATGGAATTCTGTTGGCAGAAGAGAGGCTGCCGGGAATATATATCAGATTAATTCTCCAGCTGTTCACATATCCCTGTGGCTACAGTAAGATGCAAATAGCTAATACTGGCATCTCTTTCCATGCCAGCCTAGAAACTGTTGTAATGTAAAATCGCGGCTCTTAACTCCCCCAGTTCCTGGCTGGCTGTTATCAGGCATTCTGTTCTGCTCAAGGAGGAATCTGACACAGCAAGCTTTCATTCTCTCCCCTTCCAGCCTACGGAGTTATGTTCCAAAAGCTGGTGCTTCCCTCTCCCTCTCTTCTGCATGCTGCGATCGGCGCAAAGCAAGAAGGGCAAAATTATGGTTATCAACAGAAATGACTCACGTTATAAACATTCGTTTTATAGGCATTTTCATAGAATAAAACTATGTTAGGCATAGGAAGCTATGTACCAGAGTGGACAAAGTCTGAATCTAAAACAATGGAGATATTAAAATATGCACACAATTTTTTTGGAAAGATTCTTAAACCAAAGGAAACCTCTATAAATATGTAAGAAGCAAACATGACCATTGATTCATATTATGTCCAGGTAGGGAAGTCTTCGAAAAACAATGCTGATTCAATTGATTAAATCAATTTATAGTAAAACATTTGTGAAGGAAAAGTAAATGTTCCATTGCTGTAACTTTTGTCAGACACCACGACAATACAGCTATCAGACGACAACCACAGAGGAAGTACAGCCATGTTAAGTCATCCATCCATCCATTTCACACATTCATTCCTCAGTTATTGGTATTCTATTAGAAATCAAGAACTGAACAAGGAAGGTACTAAGAATTTAAAACACTAGGAAAGAGGAGTTTACAGTACAATTTCCCACCACTCTAACCAAAATCATACCAAGTATGTGAATAAAATGTTCCTAGGAATCCTGAGACAGAGGAAAAGATTAAGGAAAGGATAATTTCCTTTTTGATAATAGGAAGCTGGTGGGGACAGAGAAGAACTGAAGGAGTATCTCTAGAAACAAGGAATTCATGAAACAAGATGAGGAAAAGAAAGATCAGGGCTGCAGAACACAACTCTATTTCACAATCCTGCCTAAAGCCGGGACTGTCTACCCGCAACTCAAAGTGGAAAAGTAGAAAGCCCAGAGGTCTGTCCCCATGGAGAGGGGATCACAACCTTAGTTCTGTCCCTAGAGTGACTCTGAGTGAGGCAGTTGGTCCTCTCGGCTCCAATTCATTTCATCACTAATTTGGAAGTGTAATGGATAATCCATGAGGTCCCTTCAGACTTCATCCTGTGTTTCCTCGATTCTGGCACCTCTGTTGAAGTTATACAATTCAATTTACTGGACACAGTGTCAGAGAACCACATGCTTATAGTGGTCATAATTTAAATTTAAAATAATTTCTCATTTATCAGACCAGTTCAAGGTTTGGAAACCAATCACTATGCATTGTAAGGCAAGCCAAGAGTGCTTTTAATATAACAAATATCACTCTGCAGGACATTTCCAGCACATCCAGTCCTAGAGGATTTACTGGCTAAGGTCTCAACAGATTAAAACCAGGATTGGCCTTGAATTGATAACTACTAAAATCACTGCAGATGCTGATTGCAGCCATGAAATTAAAAGATGCTTACTCCTTGGAAGGAAAGTTATGACCAACCTTATAGTATATTAAAAAGCAGAGACATTACTTTGTCAACAAAGGTCCGTCTAGTCAAGGCTATGGTTTTTCCCGTGGTCATGTATGGATGTTGAGAGTTGGACTGTGAAGAAAGCTGATCGCTGAAGAATTGATGCTTTTGAACTGTGGTGCTGGAGAAGACTCTTGAGAGTCCCTTGGACTGCAAGGAGATCCAACCAGTCTGTTCTAAAGGAGATCAATCCTGGGTGTTCATTGGAAGGACTGATGCTAAAGCTGAAACTCCAATACTTTGGCCACCTCATGGGAAGAGCTGACTCACTGGCAAAGACTCTGATGCTGGGAAAGGTTGGGGGCGGGAGGAGAAGGGGACGACCGAGAATGAGATGGCTGGATGGCATCACCGACTCTGTGGACATGAGTTTGAGTGAACTCCGAGAGTTGATGATGGACAGGGAGGCCTGGCGTGCTGTGACTCATGGGGTTGCGGAGAGTCGGACATGACTGAGCAACTGGACTGAACTGAACTGAAAGCACTGCGTTGCTACACAGTTGCCTCAACTTCTGTGTATATTTGGAAACTTTCATGATAAAATGTTTTTTAATGGGAAGAGACTGTAGGAAAATTCACCAAACACCTCAAATGAAGAGCAATAGAAATGGCACAGGTTGATATTGATGGGACACAGTTAAGGCAGTGTTTAAAGGGAAATTTCACAGGAAATAAGGTAAAAAAAAAAAAAATGAGCCAAGCATTCCATTGAAATTAGAAAAAGAGCAATAGAGCAAATCAAAAGAAACAAGAAAGATAATATATGGAGAAAATGCAATAGAGATAAAAGCAATAGGGGTGATTAACATAAAAACTGATTCTTCAGAAAGATTATTATGGTATCTCATAAATGGTTTATGACTAACAGTCCCATCACTGCATGTCACCTCATCCAGGTAGGTACTTGGACGTATATTAATACTGTTTTCAATAGGTTTCTCTTCAGTGGTTTTACCAGGAAGTTACTCAGATATTAAATGGTTACATTTTTGAAATTTTTTTAAATAATCAAAACAAGATACTTCATTACTCATGGAAACTCTTCCCTAGCTACAATTAGTCTGACTGAACCCAATGGTGTAGAACTCAACCCCCTACATTTCTTCTACTTTGAGACTGAATCTCAGTATTTTTAAAGGAAAACTTCAGGCCTTCTCCACCACCCCATGCTTGTGCAGTGTTAGACCTTCATGCCATTATTAAGCCACACAGGCTTCTCTGAGCATGAATGTCCACTAAAACATGTAATTTCCTTGTTTAACCAGCTTTAAAGAATATTGGCACTGTTATCAAATGCACTGTTACTTACCAATTAATACATCTGAGTTGAGGGAAAACTTATCTTGGAGAAGTATTTAATTCTTTCGCATTTTCTCTCTTCATCTCAATTCCCTAAAAGTCATCCTTTAAGCTAGATGATTAGCCATCCCTTGGGCACCTGGCTCACAGTGTTTTATTTTCCTACAGAAGCACTTCGATGTAAATAACACCTAGTAAGGGTGTTATAAGAACTGCCCTATCAAACTTCTTAAGGAGGTGGAGTCAGGAAACAGCAATTTCCAAATGAAGTCCAACATCTGGCCGTTCAAGTCTCTGGCACAGAACACAAAGCCTTGTTTAGATTTGATCGCAAACCACCTCTTCACCCTCATCTCTCCCACTCTTCCCCACTCACTGCAGCAATATTTTATAATGGCGTGTTCCCAAAGGACCCATACTGTTCATGACCCCCCGGTTTTGCAGAGCCATCCTCTCTGGCTAAGAAAGCTGCTTCTCTTTACCTGCTTTGAAAGCTCCTATTTAATCTTTAATACTTTCTCTGGGTTTCATTTGCTTTGTAGGGACTAAATCAAGAATTATCTCCTCTGTAGGAGTTTTATTATATATCTATTAGAATTACTTCACTTATGGCAGTATAATGAAATTGCTCATCTCATCTCCACCAGAAAAAGTAGGTTCTTTTTTGTTGCTGGGCTATCACGGGGCTTGCAAATGGTAGCTTAGCAAAATAAATATTTGCAGAAGGAATAAACAGGCACAGGAGGACCTGAATTTCAACAAAGCAATCCAAATCTTTAAGTGCCAAACGTTTTTGGAAAGTAAGTTTGGTGGTAGGAAAGACAATTATTCAGAAATGACTGAGAAACACCTTTTGATCCCAGTTTTTCTGCTGAAACATTAAAACTGAAAACATTTCCTGTGAAACATTAATACTGACTCAAGTTTTCTTTCAGCCTCAACATTTTATTACCCAAAATTTCCAAATATCAATAAATATTTATGACGTGTTGAACGGGTGAACGAATGTAATATTCCTCAACCAACATTGGATAAATAATAACTTAAATAATAATAAACTCTTGTTATCTCCCTTCTTACCACTTTTGTCTATCATGACCATAATTAGATAATGTGACACAAGTTAATGCTTCTTGTCAGAAAGGTAATTGTGAGTATGAATAATACACAGTACCACTTGATAAATATAAATGTATGCTCCAACCTAAAATCTGTTAGTCAAATGATCAAGAATCAAACAGAAGACTAGATATGGGACTGACATTTTTACTTGACTGTACTCACCCAAAAGTATAAAGCACGACAGGGAAAAGAAGAAATGTGACCAGAATTCAAACAAGAACAACAAAATGAGCGTGGTATTCCAAAAATAAGCACTCTGAGAGCTGTAAATGTTTCATTATACTAGCTGAACAATTAACACAGATAATGAAACACATTTCGCAACATGTCCCACCCCTTGAGTCAAACCTTCTGATAACAGCAAACATTTCCTGAGCCAAGGACCTTACTAGGTGCTTTCCATAGATTTCCATACAAGCAGGCAACAGGAGGATCTGAAGAAAACAGGGAAGGGAGGTGGGCAAGAGCTGGACAAAACGTCAAGTCCCAGAGTCCAGAGAACCCGAGCACCATGGAAAAGAAAGGGAAGTTAAAGTCCTCAGTCGTGTCCGACTCTTTGCGACCCCATGAACTATACAGTCCACGGAATTCTCCAGGCCAGAATACTGGAGTGGGTAGCCTTTCCCTTCTCCAGGGGATCGTCCCAACCCAGGTATCGAACTCAGGCCTCCCGTATTGCAGGCGGATTCTTTACCTGCTAAGCCACAAGGGAAGCCCCAAAGAAAGGGAGGAACACTGTTATTCTTTCATCTCACACTGGAGCAGCCCATCTCAAGTGAATGTGATGGTCCACGGCTGATGGTCATTAGCCGAGGAGCCAGCAGAGCCTCTGACACCTTCTTAGCCAAGACGATGGTGTTGCTGGTACCTTTGGAAACATCTGGAAACCCGACAGTATGAACATGATCTCAACTATTCTGTCATCCAGGAAACAAGGGTTTCCTTGTGAAAGTAATAATGCCTCCACATAAAGCAATACTCCTGAGGCGAAAGTAATGATTTCTAAGAGGTGTAATGATCTGTAAGTAGCATTAAGGAATCCTTTCAGGATAATGAATTAGTGAAACCAGTTAGCAACTGTTTTGAAAGAAATGTCTTTATAAATCAACTTGGGCACTGCTGTGAACCTCAACCTAGTAATTTTTCAAAGTATACCAAGCAGAAGATGATAAGTGAAAGAGTGATCACCTTTGATTCCAACAATTGTATTTCTGATTCTTACCACAGTCTCAATACTATTCTACAAAAAAATATCATCCCTGAATATCACGTACCCAAAGCTTTAAATTTTTCTGTGAGGCAAGTTTCTATGTGTGATCTTATTTATCCCTGCACACTCCATGGATCTCCAGTTACCTGGTCCTGGCAACAAAACACAATTTGCCAGCAATATTCAATAAAAACTTTTTTTTTTTTATGTTTCATTGTAAGTGAACGTTTGATGTATATGTCCAGATCTCTTTTCTCTTAAAAAAATATTAAAATCCACATTGCTACTGTATGCTTATATGGGAAGAAGTATTAGAAATTAGTAATGAGACTCAGAGAAGTCCCTGGTGGTCCAGCGGTTAGGGCTTGGCACTTTCATTACAGGGGCCTGGGTTCAATCCCTGATTGGGGAACTAAGATCCCATAAGATGTAGGGTGTGGTAAAAAAAAAAAAAAAAAAGAGAATCAGAATGACAACTGTGGTCTATTAAGAAATCTCACACCACACAGGGCCTCTCTGATATACTGATTCTTAAGGTCATCAAGTCTTTGAAATTTACCCTGGAACTCTCCTCCTAGAAGCAAATGTAGATAAGGGGGCAATGAAAAACAGGACTCTTCAACTTCCCTGGCTTCACCTTCCAGTGGTGAAGACTCTGCACTTTTAATGCAGAGAGCAGGGGTTCAGTTCAGTTCAGTTCAGTTCAGTCTAGTCGCTCAGTCGTGTCCGACTCTCCGTGGGGAATTAAGATCGCACAGGCTGTGCAGTATATGTGGGGAGGTGGGGAAGGGTGGGTTAAGACTCTTGCCTTAAGGTATGTCAAGAAAGGAACATTAATCACTTGGAAGGTCTATGTTTTATACAGCAATGATTTTATCCCTAAGATTCACGTGAAATAGACCATACAAGCAAATATAGCAAGGCCATTTAAAAAAAAAAAAAAACACTAAGCAATTTTAAGAACATGTTTGAAAAATACATTTGCACATTTCCCTCAATACTGGAGTTTCCTCTATGTAGTAATCAAATCCCTACAACTCATGGATGTCAAGTTCTGAGACCCTGGGGGTCTCAGCAAAGACATCAACTCTACCCAGCCATCTTCAATGGCTCCCACTTGATTCCAGAGTCAAGCCTAACCCCTCACACTGATAACTGGGACCTGTGCCTGGACCCAACTAACCTCCCAGTAACCTACCCCCTATTGAGTGGCCAACAGCTCTTACCTCCAGCAATGAAGCCTCAGGACCTGGGAACCTGTGTCCCCTCCACCCAGATGTCCCCTGCCCCTTCTGTGCCCACTCTCCCACCCCTTCAGGATTGCAATCAAACTCAACTACTTGCCAGGAAGTTCCATGACCACTCCATTCAAACTGCAAACCTCTGCACAGCTGTTCCCCTTCTCGGCTTTATTTTCCTGCACAGACTGCATATCCCTCTGGCACAGTACATGTCCTATGTACTATTTATAATATTATTCATTTTGTGTCTACCAGAAAGCTCCAGATTGAAAGAAATTTTTGTCTCTCTTGGTCATAGCTCTGTCGTCTGTACCTAGAACAGGGCTTAGCACAGTAGGTCCTCCATAAATACTTACTAAATCAATTCTGAGGTTTCTGCTTTTTCTATTCCCTCTGCGAGGCATGGGCTTTCTTACACTAACTGGAAATCTGCTACCATCTTCCTGTGTGTGGCTTAAATGTCTTCTCCTTGAAGTTAACTTGATTTTTTCCCACCCATTTCACTTATCCAAAGACACTGCTGTGTGTTTGCAGCTGGATTCTGAGCTGCTGGGGGAGTGGGGGACTGTGCCTTTCTTATTTCTAGAGCCACTTCATGATGTACTGAGTAAGATCCCAATCCTTACTTGATAAATGGTGAAAATGAATGGGAAACTAGTGGACTACTCTATTAACAATATCCCATTGTGGGGTGGGGGTGGGAAGCAGCAGCTTTAAATATATTTAAAGATATTCTGTGTAAGATTCAGGTTTACTTATGTTTTTCAATCCTTATGCATTTATATTTCATATCCTTCTGGAATATTTTAAGTGTAAAAGAATAAGCTTTATAATTCATGACTACCAGAGGCTTAGGAAGCAAGTATCATTTTAGTATTTTAAAATATTGCAAAGAAACTTTCTTTCAAAGTAAAAAAAAGTTGATGAATTTCTTTCTGCATTTCTAATTTAAACACACACATGCATAAACATACACATTTAGAGAATAACTAATTTGCTACCAAAACAAAACAAATAAAACCCACATGAATCGCCCAGTCCTTTTCCAAATTCTACAAAAGCATGTATCCCCACATGCAATTAAGTAGGTGGATTTTGCAAGATCTCGATTTTTTAATGTTATTTCATTCAAAGTTAGTCTTTGTAGAGTAAAAGAAGCATCAAAAAAAAAAAAGTTCAAGTGAGAAAACTCATCATTTCTTGGAATATATGGAAATATATCTACCTTAACTCCTACCTGAAAGGTTAAAAATTATTGTCTATTTTATTAGGTTCAAGATACCTTTCAAGAACCCATGGCTATTAGGATATAAAGGAAAACTTTAAATGTCGACCATTCCCAAAGGATGCTCTGCTCAAATCCATATCTTATTTAATAAGGATTAGAATATACAGAGATACATAGCTTTGAACTTAACATACAAGCACTTCACATGTTCTTTAATAATTCTGTTGTTTTAAACTTTCAAGTTTAGAGGACTGCTAGGTTCTCAGAGAAGTCCTCTGATGCACACCTTGAGTAGCGAGACACTGGCCTGCTCACCTGCTGCACTGCCTGCAGCATCCCCACAGGCCTCCTGGTGGCTTCTGGTATCAATCAGGTGGAGGAAGGGTGCCACATGCCCTGAGGTTCGCAGGACAAGTGAGTCTGAAAACCAAGACATCTCCACTTAGCCTCAGGGCCACTACTCCCAGGACTCTGTACAATCTTACATGAGAAAGGAGACATGAGTGTCCTCACTTCAGCAGGATGTGTGGGACCACAGAACACTAATTATCACTTAAGACAACCCTGGGCATGGGAAGAATGAACTGACTCAGCCTGGAGAGATTCCAGCTGCAAAGGAAACCCAACCCCTTCAGGAATGTCGGCAGTCAGGAGGGTTCTCTTCTTAAATGGGTGTTGCAGAGACACCTGGCCACATCTTGATTCTATTCCTTTCCCACAAGCATGGAATTTAATTGCAAATACCACCCCCCCCTCAATGAAAAACTGTCTTGCCATCCTGGCAGACCTCATGAGCAGTCTGGCAACAGTGCAATGCTCCTGGTTTCACAAGGGCCCACATGGGGCATCTCCAAGCCCTTGCTGTGCATCCCGCATGGTGCTTTAATAGGGAGCAAGTGGAGGATATGAGGTGACCTTACCCCAGAGCCAGTCAAGGAGCTGGTGTGGACATCATCACTGAGGCCTGACCTCATGGTTTCTGAAAATCTCTTCGAGGGTGGTAACTGACCACAGTGTGTGCAAAGGAGTGGGCTGTGGGGTGGGGTGGAGTGGGGGATGCATCCGTCACTGACAGAAAACAGAAAGGGATTACTAAGTGCCAGTCAATCTCACAGCTGGACGGACAGCACCCCACCTGCCGCCAGTTTACCAACTCTGTCTTGCAAAGGGAGAGCATGTGAAAAAGCTCCAGGGCCTCCAAACGAGGCAGCGGCTTCTCCAGAGAGGCCTTTCCCACCTTCTGAGGTATCTGGTTTCTACAGTGAGACTGTGTCTGGTCTGAACAGGGATTGGACAGCCTTCCTTCCATCTGCCGCCCTCACGCCCACCAGCTCCTCGGAGTCTCCCCTGCATTCTGGTCTGCTGCTCCCCTCTCCCCCTCAAACCTCTCCCTCTCGGTCCCACATGCTCTGGCCGCGCAGCCCTGCTCCCGCACGGAGGAAGCCTGCCGGTTCAGTCTGCACAAGGTGCCCTGCCACCTGCTCTCCCGTGCTGGGGAGCCGGCTGGGTCTACGTGGGGAGGCAACAACGGCCGGCGCTTCCTTTCCCTCAGTCCCACCCCAAGGCCAAGGGGCAGTCTACCCCTCCCCTGAGGCTTTCCTGTTTCCCAGGCCAGGTCCATCCAGGACACTCACTGCCAGGGGTCAGAGTGCCACATTCCAGTGGCTTCACATCCCCACAGGGAGGGCTGGGATTCCTGCATGGGGGGTAGGGGTGGGGTAGGGCGGCGGGCAGGGAGAGAACTGTTCAGCAGAGGCTGACTCGGCCATTGTGCCCATTACCCTGAGACCAAGGTCAAGCGGTGGGAAGGGCAACAGGAGTCCCACAGCTCCCTCCAGAGTGAGCAAGAAAAAGCCCCTCAACCTCGTTGGGCTTGGAAGAGGCAGGAGTAGCAGAAACTGCAAAATGCAGTCAGAGAACATAAAAAGCTGGGCCTCAGTTCCTTAATCTGTAAAATGAGGGGGCTGGCCTAGAGACGCTGTTCCAAGGGCCCTTCCAAGCCTGTGATTCTGACCCCTGCTACAGCAACAGTTCTCTGGCCTCAGACATTTCAAGGTCTGATGTACTTTCGGCTACAAATACAATGCCATCCTCATTCAGCGGGCAACCAACCCTCTTTAACCTTCCAGAGCAAAGCTCTCCTCTGGCAGCACCGGATGCCTCTGCCTCCAACTCCGTGCCTCCCAGGGTCACTCGGCATCTTTCTTGTGATCTCTGGGCCCCGTGAGTTTCAACTCAAGCCCTGCCTTCTCAAAGGCTTCCCAGCTTCTGCAGAGCCCCAGCAGAGACCAGGCTCCTGGATGTGCATCCATTGAGGTCACCCTCTGCATTCCAGGCCACAGGGTGGTGGGACTCGACACCACCCGCACCAGGCCTGAAGGGTGGGGGTCGGGGGCACTGAGAGGCCTGGCACCCAGTGCTGCTGAGAACCTCAAACACAGAAGCTCCACTGCACAATCAGAGCTGTGGAGGAATGAGATGCTGTGAGCCCAATGTGATCGCTATGTGAATGGAAGAAATAAGCCGACTCCAGCCTGGGCTTGGGAACTCCTAATCCCTCCCAAGGATGCTCAGGGTGACTTCCTCTCCTGGAGGATGGGGGTGCAGGGCTGGCATTCAGCCTCCTCAGGACAGGAGCCAGCCTGCTCATCAGCTACTTGACAGATGGCAACAGAATTTGAAAGGGAAGGTAAATAAGATATGGTGCTGAGGAGAGTGGGGAGGAGAAATAAGTGAAGAAAAACCCACTGAGGGCTGCCATTCATGTGATAGACAAAGTCATAAGCAGCTTTTGTTAGCTGGGTTCTGCCTCTATAATATGCTCTGTGGAAAACACACTCCTACGTGGTCAAAATCTACCATTTCAACCAACTGTCTACCTTTCCTTTTTTTTAAACCAAGCAGTTTTTAATAAATCCCTATGAGTAAAGTCTGACAGCAAAGACTAAATCTGTGGATAAGATGATAAAAACAAACCTGTGAAAAGGTATCCTGATGTAGAGGCATCTCACTCTAAACAATTGCTTTTATTTAAAAAAAGAAAAAGAAAAAACAGATTCCCTGATCAATTTCTTCTGGTCAAGCCAGGATTCAACACAGAACACTCCCTTTATTTACTAAGACCCAAACAGTAGTGAGAGAGTACGCATTCTGTGTGGTAAATCATCTGGAACTAACTAGAACCTGGACTTTTCCCCCCCACGAAGGTACTACCTTTCACAGGAAAATAGTTCAGAGTTTTGCTCAGTACAAGCTGCACGTCACAGCTCTCCCTGTGCTGCCAGGCTGATGGCCACACAGGAACACAGGGTAGAGCTGCAGCAGAAGCAGTCAGGTGGCCCACAAAGTGAGCCCTAGGAAGCGCATCCTTTCATGAAGAACAAGTTTTAAATGGGCCGCTTCAATATGGGTGAGGGAGACAGAGGGATGGTGATCACACACTCCTATTCTTTTTATAAAACCATGAATCCAGATGATTCACCTGTGAAATAATCCTGCCGGACAAGAACCATACTACACGCATCTTACACTGGAATAAATTTATTTTTTTGAAGTTGGGTACCAGGGGAGAATTCAACAGTTTAAAAAAAATTTTTTTGGAATACAACGAGACATTAAAAAAAAAAATGGGGGGGAACCATGATTAAAAAATGACGACAGACAACAGAAATGGCGTTTTTAAAAGGCAGAGCAAGCTTTTTGGTTTGAATGAGTATGCGTGTATGTTTGTTTAAAGCTCTTCCAGTTTCTTCATAAAGAAAAAGGGCTGTTGCAATCCTGTTGCATAAATCGTTTTTTGAATCCATAAATAGTTTTAGAATGAAATAAGCACTCACAAACCACTGACAACGGGCTTCAGGATTATGTTCTCGTCACCTTTATGGGTATGATTGGTATTTTGAAATCATCGTTTCCAAACTGTAATCTCCAGGTCCTGGTCAAAAGTGCTTGTCCTTGTGATCACTGTCCCGACTAAGAGAACACAAGGATATACATTCTTCAGTTCTCACCACAGCAAATATTATCAGCGTAAACTTTTAAAACCAACTTTCTTAACTTAAAAAACAATGACTCACCTCTTTCTATTAGAGCTGTGATCTTCATCCTGAGTATGGCCCAGACGCCTCATCAAAGATGAGTGATGGTGCCCTTCTTCCCACCATTTCATCAAGATTTTATTTGCAGACTCTTTATTCCTCTCATGGTAGATGAGCAGTAACTCTGAGAAAAGCCCTCAATTCAATACCCCAACAGCAGGACAGAAACACTCGTATCAGGTAGCAACTGCCTAAGGGTAAAATCGTAAACAAAACCTCCTAAAAGGAACTTCCAGGCACTGGTGTGATATAAAGGAGAGAAGAATGTCCCATGATTTACTTATTAACTGAAAACATTATTTACTGAGCAACTGCCACTTCTAAGGCCTCACGCTAGGCGCTGGGTGGGCTACAAAGAAGCAAGAACCTATTCAATGAAAGGGCACCTTGCTACTCATCTCCACCTCAAAAGCAAACATACGTTAGAATGTACAGTGAACACATAAAGTGAGAACAGAGCCTTGTTTCAATATAGTTATCAAATATGCTGGAGTCTGAAACCTTCCAATAACAATCCTCACTGGAAACAAATTACCTGATTAAGCTGTTTTGCCCTTTCAAAATTACCTTGGGAGCCTGTGAACAGGAATCAAACTTCTGCCATACTGAGTATGTTAGGTCTGATGAACAAATCATGGGCACACGGTTACTGATAATGAATTTGGAACATTCTGCTACCCTATCCCCAACCACAGGATAAATGTCTCCATGCCTACAATGTTTTGTTGCAACCAAATATTACTACTTTCAAGGCAAGAGATGAGGAAATAATTTTTGCATTTTCTGAATGTTACAACTATTCAACAAAATCTTTAATGAGCGCCTATTATGTATAAACCACAGGGTTCAGAGAAAATGACAACTAACATTTAGCATGCACTTACTATGTATAAGCCACTCTTCACATGCTTTACACAAATGAGTCAACTTAAGTCATTCCTCCTAACAACCCTATGGATTCCTCATAACAATCCTACTTTACAGATAGAAACTCTACACAGAGGTCAAGTGGCTTGGCCAGGACAACGCACCAGGCAAGGCGCTGGGTGGGACAATGAACTGACTTCAGAGCCAGGATGCCCTCCAGTATACAATACTGCCTCTCTCATTAATAAAACATGGTTTCTCCTTAAGGAACTTATTATGTACACTTCTCCTGAGAAGTCATTTCCTCTGGGCAGTGTTGAAGACCGCAACCCTAAAGCAACCAGGGAATGCCTGTGAGCCCTTCAGGCAGGTAAATGCCCCAAGTCCAGGGTGATTCACGGTCTGGCGAGCAAGCAACAGAGCCAAGGAGGCAGGGCCAGCACTGGGAGCCAGGCCAGTGCCACCACTGAAGGCAGGCGAGTTGCCCCAAGATGAGGAGGGCTGTGGTCGGGCGGGCTGGGCAGTGTCCCTGAGCTCGTGACGGCAAAGAGCACCTGTGTGCAAGACGGGGCTGACCCAGGGCAGGCACTGGACGTGAGGCTTCCTGAACCCACATGGGTGGGAAGCAGCGGAAAAGGACTCAGAACCTGCACAAGGGGAGGCAGGGATCACAAAGAGACCAGAGATTCGGGGGAGCTCAGGGGCTCAGAGCTGCTGTCCTCGCTCTGAATGCCCCTGTACTCGGTAACATATACCCAGATCCACACAGAGCCAGAAGGCCTCGCAAACACACCCCGCCCCACTCCTGCCCCAAATGCTATATATGCGGATGCTTGGGAGTTCATTATTAAAAAAAATAAAAAAGTCTCATGACAGGTCAGGAAGTTATTTCACTACAACTGCAGAAAGAAAGGGAAGAGTGGCCATGATTGGCGCACCGGAGGAAGACTTTTGAGACACCCATACCAGTGGGATCCAGACACTGAGCTTCACCCCTTGGAAGCACCAACTCTGAGAGGTAAAAGCGTGAAGCAGCTAAAAACAGATCCATCCATAAACAAATCCATCCAGCACTTACCCTGGCGAGAACCTCTGAGTCTACAACCTCCCTCAAACTCTATTTATGACTGCGCCCACAGTCTCACATCGCAACAGCCAGAAATAAACTCAGGGCTCTCAAACCCAAACCTTTCCTCCTCCCCCTCACCCAAGCTGGCCAAGCTCCAGGGCTCTGTGAGCAAGGAAACACAGCCCAGCGACACTGTGTGAGCACTCAGCCGCTGCTGGAACATTCCGCTGAACACAGATGCTTACTCTCTACCATGGGACAAGGAACACATACGTCAATTTCATTATCCATTGATTTAAACATTCGTAATCACATTATTAGGAAGGTTCTGAAAAGAAAATATAAGTAGTTTGGGTTCATAATAAAGATCAGCTGATTAATGATTAACTGTTCAGCACTGGAGGCAATCTGTTGATTCCCACTTTCAGATAAAGTTTCATAAACTGATTCCAACAGGAGCTACGGGCGCTCTCCCCCATGTCACACTTTTTTCCAAAGGGTGGTCGCCTTCCCACGCCTCTTTATATTCATCCTGGAGACACAATTTCAATACACATATTTTGGTGGTGGTAGCAGGTGTCAAATTATTTGCTTACTATTGTTGAATGTAAGTATCTATTAAACTTTGTGCTTTAATTTTGAAAAAACCTTAACAACACACTTGTTGACATTATGTTACGGTCTCATGAAAGAACTAAAATTCCACAAATATCCAACGTTAAACTGTTACATTTGATGTGATTTCACCTTCAAATTACTTTTTCAATACAAAGTGTACTCTTATTTTAAATCAATATGCCAATAGAAAAAGTATTTATTAAATTCCACTTGTACACAGGCACTGCTGTGCTGTATGCTATGGCTTAAAGAAGACGGAACAGGTACTCTCTCCAACCGACAAGAAGTCAGGTAAGGTAAATGTCCAGTGCTTTCTGGACTGAAATATGTTGACTGGTATATATCATGCATGATTCACAAATTTTCAAAGATTTATGATTTAGAAACTGTAATATTAAAGAGGTAATACAATTTAGGTCTTCCTTTTGATAATCGAAGAAGCACTTGGAATTTATATAAAACCTATCTGAAGCCCGGTGATTTGATTCTGCACAGTTTGCACAACTGAGAACCTATATTTTAATTTTAAAAGTTACAGAAATGAATCTGAAACAATATCTGTACCTTTTGAATGTAAAACTGGATCCGAATTGTAAAAACCATTTTTAATATTGTATCATCAATAACAATACAAGGAAAAAAAGTGTTTCCCTGATAGAATTTCAACAAACTTAATTGCAAAAATGATCCAGGTTTTTTGAAGTGTTCTGTGTGTGCCTTGCTGGATAACTCCCAGTCCTCTGGTAGAAGAGGGCAACTATTTCAAGTCCTTGGAATCACTGGTAGCGTCGGTAACAAGAGCATATGTCGCATGCATGCAAAGCACAAAGGCTGCAAATTCATCTTGGAGTAAATATCTAGTCCCTGTTTAGGGCATAGTTAATTATATCCATTTTTCATACTAAGTAAACATTTGTAATCCAATAATGCACTACCAAAAAGCAACAGAATTAAAATGTCTCTACCCAGAGGGCTGGTTATTTGCACAAACCCTACAAGTCATTTCAGGGCTTCAGTGTCCTCAGAGTCAGTACAGTTCTGGTGGCAGCAAAGATCTAAGACAGAACAATGAAGGGCCGCAGAACTCACACCACAAGTCCCAGACACAAGTGGTCAGACCCTTAGTAAGGGGAGAGACACAATCATGGGCATCTGCTTGGAGAGACCAGGCATTCATGAAAACAAAGACTACACAGAATTTTCCCATAAATTTGCCTTGAATGACGATTTTTTTTTACTTCTTGCCTTTTACACTGTCCTGGGGAGAGGAAGTGAAGAAGAAAGTTGCAGCCAGTACACCTGGATTAATCTGCTGACATCACAATAGAGACTGTGTAGCAACATAGGAAGATGAATTTGGTGTAACTTTAGGTTGAAAGAAGATATGAGATGTGATTAAAAAAATATATATACACAGAGAGAGAGAGAGGCAGAGAGGGAGGGTGAGACAGAGAGAGATACCAGACAGTTTGAAGTGGAAAGAAGCAAGATGTAAGGTGTAGGATACAAAAATACATGTATACAGCGAAAGACTATACAAGATGTATATATAAGAACACACAACTGATTGTCCTTGGAATATGAGCATTTTGGGTCACTTTATCTTCTGTTTTCCAAACTGACTAGTACCTTTATAATAGTTTCCTTAAAAACAAAAAGAAGGCAGAGCACCTGGTATTTGGCCTCAGGACGAATACTTAGTTATGGGAAGTAAGATGTTCAGGAAATACAACTACAGAGAGGAAACTTAGGTAACACTTTTGATCACAAAAGAGATTTGGGTCTCTTTTTACAAGGCAAGGCCTTTTCCCACATGTAACTAAGCTCCAAGAATCTCTGAGTATGAACATTTCTAGGGAATGTCTGTCGGAGAAGGCAATGGCAAGCCACTCCAGTACTATTGCCTAGAAAATCCCATGGATGGAGGAGCCTGGTGGGCTGCAGTCCGTGGGGTCGCTAAGGGTCGGACACGATTGAGCGACTTCACTTTCACTTTTCACTTTCCACTTTCACACACTGGAGAAGGAAATGGCAACCCACTCCAGTGTTCTTGCCTGGAGAAGCCCAGGGACGGGGGAGCCTGGTGGGCTTCCGTCTATGGGGTCACACAGAGTCGGACACGACTGAAGTGACTTAGCAGCAGCAGCAGCAGGGAATGTCTGTATCAGCCCTTTTGATGGTCTAACCTTTTTGACACATGGCAAGGGTAGGACATTAGCCACCACAGATGTGATGAGAAACTTATTAACTGCAGAAGACAAGGCGCAGGAGCGAGACGCCCACAGCATTATGTAAGTTGCTTAGGAATCAATCTACATGTATTTATCTATATAGATTAATAATGGCACACATAGAAAATTTTTTCTGTTGGAATTAACAGAACCTAACACTCCAATTAGAAGAAAAGGCTATCATCACAGAGAAAGGGACATAAGAGACAGACTATCAAGACAAGAACACGGACCCCAGGAGGAATTTTTTCACATGTTTGTGCACTGCACATACGGATGTGCAGCACGTCATTTGCAATGTGTGCACAGCTGCCCACTGCAATGACAGTTTTCTACTGGAACAAAAGACCAGGTCTGTGCTTCCATGAACTCTAAATTACACGCACATGTGCAGCCTGCCCACTGCCTGCTGCCAGTCCACGGGTTCCCCTGCAAGGCTTCCCTAGTCACTGACGAGTCAGTCTCTACTCCTCAGAGAGCCCCATCTGCTTGCTTTCTCTGGGACAAGCATGACATTTTCCCCCCAAGTGTTTTCACGGGGTGTGGCCATAGGCAGGACAGCCAGTAAGAGTCTGGTTCAAGAAACCAATTTCTCATAGCTCTGTGAGGTGACTTTTCCGGACTCAGAGCAACACGACTATCTATACAGCTGGAAACGGTACTTGAGGGTCACACTTCACACCCTCTCCTGCTGGTCCTTGGCTTCCAGGAAGTCTACTTTTCAGTTACAAGGACTGTTTACCTTGGCTTCTGACCTGAGGGGCACCTCCCTCCTTCAAGTGTGTTCCCCAGTCCTCTGCCTCCATTCATTTATTTTATTAAAGTCTCAGGATAAAATGTGCTGTTCCGGCAGCAAGAACAGCTCTGGACCTTCACCCATCGCCTCAAATAAACTGAAGAAGCCCAGGTTTGAGGGGCACACGTCTTGAGTTGAACAGCCTCCCCCATTTAAGTCAAATACTCCCCCTGCTGATAAAGAGGAACACAAGACAACGGAGAACACACTTGCCCCCAGGGTCTGAGAGCCGACTTTTAAACTTTCAACAGTAAGGAAGCCACATGAAAGTTAAAAAGAGTATTTTTAAAGAGTTAGAGGAACATCAAATGGACCCTCAAAAATCATCTCACTTAGAACCTTCACCTTTCATTGCCAGCTAAGCATTATATTAACAACTTCACTTAGCAATCAGTTCCAGCTTGCCCTCCTCCCACCACTGTCTAACAACCAGTGGTGAAGAAGAAAAGGCTCTAAAGTGAGTTACTGGAAAGCCACCAAATCATGACACCCACACTTCGAACAATTACCATCAGGTTGCGAGATGAGTTAAGGCGGAAAAGTTGAAGGGACACGCTATAGCGGTGACATCAAAATTAAACTTGCCCTTAAACTTAGCCTAAGACAATGGAGCTCTCTGGGCACATTCACTGGAGTGATAAAAGGGTTTGGGTGCCTGAGCTTATACCCAGGATAGTTCTATGTTGTCTAGGAACCTGTATACTTGATCTTGACCAAATCTCTTTCCTCTCCCAGTTGAAAAGCTTAGCGCCAAATATATGACCCAAAGGTCGTAATTTGCTGTTGTGTCCTTAAGTGTCTCAAGTTGCACTGTCCGAATTTGCAAACCGCTTTCAGACCTTCAGAAAAATAAACAAGCAAGCAATGGGTTCACGGCTAATGGTGAAGGAAAAAACAACTCCACACTGCTCAGTAACAAGTTGGGACTCTAGCCATGAGTCATCAAGAATTCCTCCATCTCTGAAGTCATAGGGCTTGGAGTGAATCCAAATGGGATTTTGCTTTTTAAATTCCTTATATTGCATTCCTACGGGCTTCCTGTGAAAACCATTGTGCGGCGTTTTTATTATTCACAGTCATACACTTCCACCCTCCCGTTCCTTCCTCAAAGAAGCTGTACAGTTAAATTCCTGAGGACACGTGCAGATCACCTGGGGGCAGTAAACAGGCTGTGTCATTCACTGGCACAGCACTCAGACTATTCAGTGCACGTTTGTTAAACTCCCTCCTCACGTGTCAACATTTTCGTCTTAGACCCAATCTTGGATTCGCTGAAAATCCAGAAGTTTGTTTCATCATCATCGGTTATTCGTATGGCCACCTGGAACTAATTCATACTTGTTTATCAGTTGTTTACAAGCAGCTGATTGCCATGGCATCTCCACCGCTGCACGCACAAGATCCCTGGGTGGTAAAGACCTTATAAAGAGCCACCCACAAGGATAATTCTTACCAATGGATGAAGGCTTGGTGGATGAAAGATGACACCTGTATGACAAACTGGCCAGAAGAAAAGTCCCCACAAATCAAAATTGCCTTTAAATATTTACCAAAATAAATACAGCTGAAACTGACCCATTGCAGCAAACTTTAAAAAAAATAAATTCTAAGAATGATCTGGGGGAGAATTCGCTGGTGGTCCAGTGGCTAAGACTCCCAGTGCGGTGCGGGTTCAATCCCTGCTCTGAGAACTAGATCCTGTATGTGGCAACTAAGAGTTTGCATGCTTCAACTAAAGATTCCACACACTGCAACTAAGACCCAGCGTAGCCAGATAATTAATTAAAAAATAAACATTTAGAAAAAGAATGATTTGGGGAAAAAGGGGTAGGAGAGGCCATGAGACGGTCTCAAGTTGTCTTCTGCCAATAATAGGAGACTCCTCCTAGGTAAGTGTCATCTATTTTAGTTTCCACAATACAGACCAAACTGTTCAGATGGAAATGTTTTTGTAGGATATCTTCAGTTCAGTCGCTCAGTTGTGTCTGACTCTTCGGATATCTTAGATGACCTTGAATCGAGATTTAGTCAACAAATGCTCATTGAGTTCTTCCTGTATGCCAAGCTCTAGAATAACACACTATCCTGGCACTCAAGGGGATCACAACCAGGCCGGGAGACTGAAATGTGAACTCTAACACAGTGTGAAAAGTGCTGTAACAAGGGAAGGATAAAGTGCTATCTATGGGCAGGGGGAGGACTGGGAGGATGGCATTATTTTTTCCCTGGCAGGGAAGGAAGGCTTCACAAAAGAAGCAGCATAAAATTGTGGAGGCTGAGGATAAGAAAACATTTTGAAGGATATGTGAAGATAACTCTGGGGAATCTGAAAGTCAACACCACATTGATTTTCCAGTGGCTACTTTGCCTCCACACTTTTGAGGGCAACAGATACTAGGAAGTATGTGTCAAACATACCTCCTAATTTTCTGAGTTCTCAAAGGGTGTTTGTCCAAGATAATCTTGAAATAAATCATAGTCAGGTACTGAATGAATTTCGGAGTCAAATTTTCCTTTACCTGTGGGCTTTTAGTAATAAGATGCAAATTACTAAGGCTCTAAGGGAAGTTAAACGCTTATTACACTAAGATTATTTTAAAAAGTAAAGTTGGGATCATTATGCATAGGACAAGAAAAAAATAAAGCTCCCAGTTCCTTCCTTCCTGGTCGTCATTCTTCCTGTCTCTCTCTCTGCAACCCTTGACGCCCTCTACTTTTCCATTCTCTCAAGAAATAGTACTTCTGATGCAAAGGCACAGGCTCACATATTCACACACAGTTTAGAAAATATAATACATAGACTATTTTCAGTGCCAAATGCAGCTGTAATTATATATTTCTTTTGGACATGTTTTATGTTATTAAAGCATGTAAATACTTTATCTCCCTCAAGTTTTCCAGAACTCTATTGGCAGAGAGTCTTTTTCCTTTCTCCTTCCAAAGCATCAAATACAATTTCCTTAAGAGATAGTCAATAAACTTGCTTGCTAAGGGCTCACCTTTTCCCAGCACAGTCTTTGGAAATGATTTATCTCTTTCCAACAAAACACGCCTCTGGTTTCTTGTATCTCCCTTTCTGCGCACCCCGCCCCCACTCCCAGAGGTGTTCCAATTCTCCCCCTAAATTTCTATTTTTCCTATCACATGTAAAATTCCCATGTAAGGCCAGAAGTTATGTTTAGTGATAATCTACTATAAATCAGCCCACACCGCCTTAAGGATAGTAAAACTTTGGTCCCAATCACCAAGAAATGAAATCAGTCATTTTCCCAAGCTCCACTTGTCCAGATAGCTATCCCAATTAACCAGGCAGTTTAAAAGCCAAGGCACTTTAATTAAAATTGTTTTTTTAATGTCATAAAACAATGCACCATCTTTATTTATTAAGAAGTCATTTTCAGTTTGCTGATCTACAGAGTAGATAGTACACTTAATTTGCTTCAAGCATGGAAGCTGTTCTCAGCATGTCCATAATACAATGCAAAGTATTCTTCGTGTTGTGCCACAGCAACTGAACGCTCACATGCACACGTACACACTCTATATGCAAAGTCATAAAGAAGGAATTATCACAACTTCCTGTCTCTCAGAGTCACATCTGTAACTGGACCAGGGGCCAGTTGCTGATGCTACGGATACATTTTATCATCCTAGACACATCTTCTTAAGCCAGCAAGGCTACCACAACTTCATAAAGATTCTTATATTATGTTTTTAGCACTTTCTAATCCACAGTATCATATTCCGCAGTGTCAAACGAGTTCCATGTACTGGCAAACACAGCTTTCCCCCCAAACATTTCTACAGACTCTTCTGCCAGTCTGCTAGCCCAGACACCATTATCAGAAGGGTCCTCATCGAGGATGCGACCCTTGGCACCTTCTTTTCAGAGGTGGGTTATGTACAGCCAGAGAGAGAGCTGCATGCACCCATACTGGGGAGGAGGTGGAGGCAAATGGGAAGATGCTTGAACACGTGCCTTTCCAATGGCTTTCAGAGCACGAGATTCAGCTACACTGGGTCATGGCATGGATTCATCAGGAAAGGAGGAGGGCCAAACCACAGCACAAAGCTGTGGATGTGAGAGGTACCAAATGGACCTTCTAGAGGACTCTTCTGCTAACACATATACACTAAACCCTCTGGCTGCTTCTAAGAGAGAAGTGTAGGGCCCCAGGCATTCAGAGTTTTCTTACCGCCCCCACAATTTAAAAAGGTCTTAAGTTAATATGCATCAACCAAATAGGAAGAAAACCAAATAAAGACCTATTGAAACAGCAAAGAAGAGTTAAGCAGAAGCTCTTCAGGCAAAAGCTCGGGTTACTAAATGAATACCACCCACCCCTCAATGGCTATTTCAGATGCCACCACTACTAGCTATCCAGAAATCTACCCTGAAAGAGAGAGGATAAGAGCCGGAACAGGATTTAACTTTTAATATTATCTTTAAAAGAGAAAAGGAGGAGAGACAGAGCAAGCCATAGTACTCCACTAGAAGTGTTCTCCATTTAACAACATAAAATGTCTACTCAGTTATTAATAAACTTACAAAAGCTTCGCAGATTAGAGCAAAAAAAAAAAAATCATCTTTGGGTGTATAAAGCAGAATGTCATAGAAAACCAGAACTTAAATAAGTTCACATTGCTTCACGGAAGAGATCTACATAATAGTTGCTGAGTTTTCTCCTGTCGCACACTCCCAAATGGAGTATTTAGCGCTCAGCAGACTTATTAACGAATAAATGCCCAACTGGAATTTACTATACCTCATTCTGGAAGGCTGCTCTTGGCAAAAATGTAACATTCACGAGGCACAGCAGGCTGACTACTGGTGCACATCACGGGCTGGGCTGAGCAGCGCATTCTTTAGAACCACACGTATCACATCAAGTTTAAGAGCCAGAGGCGCACACCACCTAGCAGCACAATGCCCTGTCACTGGACAACGTGCAAAGTAAGGGGGAAGCTTCCAGACCCCAAGAGACAACTTTCCAAGCTTCACGGCTGACCTGGACGGGAGTCTTCACTGAAGACTTGCCATCTCGCGCACCTGCAGAGCGCTTCCCCGTGGGGGCGGCAGGGCCTCCGCAGAGCCTCCTTCACTTCACCCTCCCGTATGAGGCGCCCGAGTGCCCTGCAGCCCCGGCCCCTCCTTTCGTGCATGATCACTGTTATGCTTCTTTAAATTCAGCTGCTGCTTAAGGAAACTCCCTGGCAAGTGAAAACAGCAGCAAAGGTAAAAGAATGCTGAGAATTTGGCTGCTGCCTGCAGTATTAGGAAGAACAGCAATTACTCAACTCTCTCCGAGTGTCAGAGGCAGAAACGAGCATGTGAGTTTGGGCAAGTTTTGGCCTGTCTTTGCTCAAGCTTCTGCCTTTGCAGTATCTGTCAACTACCCACCTCACAGTCATAGTAACTAAAGAAGTAAATGAGAAAATGGAGAAAAGAGTGAAGGCATCAGACGAACACAGACATAAAAGAAGTGTAAATTCCATCCCAGATCCAGATTAGATCATAGTTAATGCAGCTTAAAGATCACCAGCGTTTGAAAGATGTCACCGACTTCCCAATAACTGTGATTGCGGTCTCCGTCGCCTCACAATAAACATAACTACAGGAGAACTCCTGATCTCTTCCTCCAAGTCCTTCCGTCTACGGCATTTGGCATACAGTCATGTAGACACTACTGCTTTTTCCTTCTCTGGCTCTGCAGACACAAGGTAATAGTTGACTCTTGCCCAGGACTTCTAGGTCATAAAAACATTGATCTTATGACCAGAAGGGCCTTAAGATAGCATCTGGTTCAGTTCCCCTGCCTTCGGGTAGGTAACTATTTAATTCTTTTTGGACAAATCAAGGCAAAGTCAAGTCAAGGGAAGCTGAGAAGGTTTTATTTCAGTTACCGGCGATTAGAGGATGGAGGAAGACCTGGAAGCCAGGGCTACATTTTTTCTCCTTAATCGTACTACATTCATGTACAAGAATTTTGCAAAGTCTACTTTTCTGAGCAGCCCTAAATCCTACCAGCAACAAATGAGAATCTATACAAATCCACTCATTCTTTTGATTAAAATATGGACATATATTTGGCCTTTCATTTTAATGTTTAAATTTAATGGACACGGTAATAAATTTTCCTAAAATCTGTCTGAAACCTAAGAACTCAGTATTTCTGAACACACAGCACACCCAATCTTTCTCAAATCATTTAACAATCCTTCAAAGACTCTGGCCTTCAGCAAGAAAACTGTCTAAAAATCTATCCCCTTTTCCTCCCTCAGAATGTAAATGCCCTTTCCTTGAAAAAAGGCAAAGCTTCCAACTATGGAAAGTAAGAGAAGTTTTTTCAAGATGTGCATCTGACAAGATGATGGAGTGTCCTTCCTCTGCAGAGTCATAAACACACACTCTGAGGGGACAGAGCCCACACACCCTGTACAGGATTCCTCACACTTACAGGGCTGAAGTAGTCCAACGAATCCTCAATATTCAAAGTCCAGTTCAGGCTACACTTTTTCAAGACAGTTTTGCCTTATCTTGGCAGGTCTCTTGGAGTCTTTAAAAAAAAAAAGAAGAGGTATCACAAGTCTCCAATATTGAGATGCCTTTTGTTTTATCGGTTGTGAACAGTTTCGCTTGTGGCCTTTGGATAAGATGCTAAGTTACTTCTTGTAGACCGAGATTTTGCAGGCTCAGGTTTCATTGTGCCCTGCCAGAAATTCCTTTCTGTTTTGAATCTGAGATGTTTGTTTATGGTTTTTGTTTTGAAATGCTAAATAAGATAGGCAGAGTCTCTAGTTACAGCCTATACCTTTATTATTATTATTATTTTACCTTGCCACAGCCAGAGTGGCTGGTTGCTAAGGACACAGCTAAAATTTCCAAAGGGCAGACTCTTGTGATTCTCTTCTCAGGGACTTGAAATGTAAAATACCTGAAAACACAATGAACCCTTAAACGTTCATAAAACAAATATTCCCATGATATTTCAAAATGAAGGTGTTCTTTTTGGATTTGACAAACAAATACTTAAGCAGAACTCTAAAATGTGGACGTTTCTCACCTTGCCTGTAGGCTGCATATTTGAATATCCACACTTGTGATGAAAGAAGCACTACAATGATAGGTATTAGAGAGTCTCAGTAAAAAGAAAAAAAGTCAATTTTGACTGTGTAATATGTTTTGGTTGTCATGAAGAAAATAAAGAGTTGTAAACTACTGATTTCAAGGACTGTATCATCATTGTGTTTCCTTCCCCATGGGGCATAATAGCCAATATAAGGCATTTATTTGCCTTGTAAGTTCTCAGCCCATGTTTACTGGATAAACAGAGGACTTAAAACAGTCACACTTCTGTCTTTCCTAAGTGGGACCTCACCTACACTAGGAACCAGAGAGACAAGAACATCAGGTGTTTTAATTCTAGGTTTTCTTTTCTAGCCTTCCACTGCAGCACACACACTCCAGAGAAACCACAATGCAAATCCCCAGTAAAGCTGCAGCGTCAGTCCATGTGGAAGATGGATGGAGCGCGTCGGATCAATCAGAGCAACGCAAATGTACCCTGAGCACCACCTCCTGCTCATCCCCAAGCCTGCCCTGGTCTCTGAGCCAGCGGGCCTGCTGCTCTTTCTTCTGGAACCCCAGTGACCCTATCTTGCCTTGGCAATGCTCCTGGGGGCTGTGAGGTCTCCAGCTATGTCTGGAAACCCACAGAAAACTTCTAACAATAAAATACCATTTAACGCACTTCCATGAGTCCATATGCCATCCATACTAAATAGGTCACCTTTTAACAAAAATACTAATTTGAAATAGCTCTGTGGAAGCAAGCATTCAAACCGCAAAATAAAGTGGATGGCCACATTCTCTGAAGCACTGAAGGAACTGAGAATTACAATCACACTGGATCAAACCTATGAAGGTGCTTTTGGTACAGAGATCCTCAACTCTTGGGGATTCACTGTCCCCTTCTCTCTGACAAGCATCAAGAGGCCATAATTGTCGGAATCCCCTGTTAAAGAGATTTAGTTAAGTGTAGTCAATCCACAAAGCAGAAATTTTAGCTTACACAGAGAGAAAGCCATAGACACACAAAAATATGTGTAATGGCCAGTAGAGTACCTGGTACTGAAAAAGATAGTTAATATTCCGATTTCCATTCTGTTTTTTGTCTTCTCTCTCTCTCTTTTTATATGGGCTTCCCTGGTGGCTCAGAGGTTAAAGCGTCTGCCTCCAATGCGGGAGACCCGGGTTCAATCCCTGGGTCGGGAAGATCCCCTGCAGAAGGAAATGGTAACCCACTCCAGTATTCTTGCCTGGAGAATCCCACAGACGGAGAAGCCTGGTAGGCTACAGTCCATGGGGTCGCAAAGAGTCGGACACGACTGAGCGACTGAACGGAACGGAACGTATGCATGTATATACATAACACACATACATGTAATCATATATATTTTAATATATGTAATAATTCTCTCCAACCCTCACTGTAATTACTTGATAAAGCTATTACTATTCCATTTTCACAGATAAGGAAACTGAAACTCAAAACAGTTAAGCACACTGGTAGCTTACAGTTGAACACGGTTGATTTAAACACAGGTCAGTCTGGCCCCAAGGCCTACTTTTCCCTACCACACCCTGCACAGACGGGCGAGGAGGAGGAAGGAAAGAGATCCCCTCAGGCCTGGCTTGCTGCGGCACCCCCCTAAATCCTTCTTAGTAGTCAAAGGTGGAGTTGGGGCCCCTCTTAGCTGCCCCTGAGATGCCCAGCACTTCCTAGCTCAGGCCTTACTAGCTGTAAATTATTGTCCTGGGCTACAACAGGTGGTCCCAGTTTTCACTGTCTACCTTCAGACCACGGCCTTTGTGAAAGTCGGGCCCCTATCATTTATTTTGGTTGAAAACAAATTACTACACAGGTCTTACTGTCATACGCCATACTCACGCTATATGCTTTACGTGCACTATCTTTCTGCTATTTCAAGTGTGGTCCTGGGACCAGCAGCATTGGCATCACCTGGGAGTTTATTAGAACTATGGACTCTCTGGCCCTATCTGGACCTACTGCATCTGAACCTGCAATGCTTAATGAGATCCCCAGGTGATTTGTGTGCACATTAACATTTCAAAGGCACAGTTTTATCTCATTTAATCCTCAGAGCAAACCTAGGTGGTACCTATCACTATTAACAGCTGGGAGAACTCAAGCTTAGAGAAGGTAAGTGGTTTCACGAAGACCAGAGCTTCAGCAGCTGGTCGGTAAATACTTATGGGCAGAGGAGAGCCGGGAAACAGGTAGGGCTGCAAAAAGGACGGAGGAATGGCCTGGCTGAACGCCTGACCTCTGGTTTTCCCTCGTTTGCACCTACTCCGGGGACAAGTGAGACTGTGGCCCCTTTGCAGGTAAGTTGCAGCTCTACAAGCTGTTTCTGCTGCTCAAGCCAGGCCAAATCCCATGCTGATTGCCAATGTGGACACCCCAGGAGCTAGGAGCAAAATCTTCTTCCAGAATACAATGTGACAGAAAATGCACACTGCTAGTAAGTGTGAGTTTAGGTATTCCCCCTCCCTCAAATATTAGTCCACAGACAAATGGTTAAATTTACGGTTCCTACAACCTGTGGCACTAGTGGCAAAGAACCCGCCTGCCAGTGCAGGGGACACGAGACGTAGGTTCAATCCTCTGGGTCGGGAAGATCCCCTGGAGGAGAGCATGGCCACCCACTGCAGTATTCTTGCCTGGGGAATCCCAAGAACAAAGGAGCCTGGAGGGCTACAGTCCATTGGGGCACAGAGAGTCAGACACGACTGAAGCGACTCAGCACAATGCAAAAAGTTTCAGATTCCTCCCTATTTTTACTCCAAATATACAAATTTTACAGAAACTATTTAGACCAAGTATAATAAATGGGCATCAGGAGAAAGGTAGCAAATAGCTTCAGAGGCCTTTTAAGTTTTTTAACTTGATGAATTTATGGTGTCGGGATATGAGGGGACCTGAATTCAATAATAATCTGCTCCCTTTCTAAGAGCCCAAACTCCTTAACCACCAATGATGAAACACTCAGATGGCTGAAGGTTAAACAGAACAAGAAAATGAGCCTGTATCTGATTATTTTACTTCTGCTGCTTAGTAGCTTTGTTGTCCTTCAGTGTTTACCATATGCAAGCCGTTGTTTTAAGTGCTTCACGGGGTTCACTGAGTCCTTACAGAAACCCTATTATTAACCCCACTAAACAGAGGAGAAAATGTAGATGCACAGAAGCAGAATGTAGATTTGACCCCAGAAACCAAGTTCCTAACCATTACACTCTTGGATCAAGATACAAGTATTTCTCACAAGGAATTAACTGGGGTTGGGAGAGGGAGATAAGGAATTGAACCCTGTTCACTTAGTAACTACAGAAGAAAAAGGAACCTCTTGATTTTTCATTTTTATTATTTAATGTGGGACCCAAATGAACCAATGTTTACCTTGAGGGCATTCTTAAGAATAGTTCACCACATCTCTGTCCTGTCTGGAAGACCAATGAGGTCTTATCCAAACTTGGAGGTTCTCCATGATTTGATCAGACTAACTGGCCAGCCCAAGCAGCAGAGAGTGGTGAAATCAGGAGATGCTGATAAATAGTTCTCAGTTCACTGCCGACAATGCTCACATGCCTAGCGGAACAAGCTAGAACAAAGAGAGAAGTGCTCCCAAAAGGAAAGTGCCACTTTGAACAGCTGGTACAGCGTTAAGAATGAAGCCTCATTCTCAAACATGTTGGGAAGCACTCTTGATATCTATCACAAGAACTCTGAGAATGGGCAGGATCCCTTCCCCATCCCCCACTGAAACAGAGTTCTTACTCAGGCTTCTGTACCTTATTGGACTTTGAATTCTCCTTTTCAGTTTTGCCACCTGAGCCTGAAAAGATCACCTCAGATCCTGTGATTCCTACAACAAATTTTAACCACATCTCTCACTCACCAACTAATCGTATACAGACCCGAGAAATCACTTCTACTTGGCTTGAACTTATGATGTAGACTTTTGAACGTCTTGCCTCATTCTTTATCTTGATTATAAGTGTGGCTGGAGTAGGGCTTAGGTCTGATAGGACCCCAGGTTTTCCAGCTCCCCCGCCTCCCCTGCCGCCCCAGGAGAAAGCCTTGTACAGAGTAGATCAATGAATGACTGATTGATTTCTATGCAGAGACAAGCCAGAACTTAAAAAATTCAGCTTTGGAGAATTCAGTCTCTGAGAAGGAAGGATTTCAGTTTGCTATTCATTCATGCTTGGCTAGCCTACTGTTTCTTCCTCAAATAATTCATTGAGCTTTACTGGGGTGTCTCCAAAACCCTCATCCTGCATATGCCCTGTGGAACACAGTGTCACAGGAACCTGCTTCAAATATATTTACCTTCCACTCATTTTACCATCATCTACCTGATGATATTTACACACAAAAGCGGCACTGCCATCTCTCATGTTAGTGCCATCTCTCATGTCAGTTAGTGCATGTTAGCCTGAACGACGTTAAACACACCCACATTTTTCAGGAATTTCACAATTAATGTCTGGAATGTGTTTTGGATTATTCTTCAAAGGATGACACAGTTGCCCTAAGATGAATTCAGTATTTTTCCCTTCTCCCATTTGTCATTCTTTAGTCCTCCCACTCCATTATCTTTCGGGGCCATCTGTTTTGTCTATCTCCCCCCCCGCTTTGTAATTCCTGCCCCATGCTTCCCTGCAGCATCCCCTTGTTCATCCAGATCATCACATTTTAAGCCACAAACACAGAAACCTGCACCACACTGGTAGTTCTCCAGGCCAGAATACTGCAGGGAGTAGCCTTTCCCTTCTCCAGGGGATCTTCCCAACCCAGGGATCGAACCCAGGTCTTGCAGTTTGGATTGCAGGTGGAATGCATTGCTGGCAGATTCTTTACCAGCTGAACCACAAGGGAAGCTCAAAAACTCCCACAACTGGTTTGTTTTAATGCCCAAATTCTAAGGATTATTCAGATGGTTTTCTTCATAAATTAATAATATTTATTATAGTAAATTTACCTGTATGTTCATCGTGGTATTTGTAGAGTAAATGCATGTTAATGGCAGCAAGATCCCCAGACTTGTTATTTTTGCCCTTCCAGTGCTATGCCACTCATCCGCCCCTTGCCAAGTGTTTTATGTGACTGGACTCTCGAAGACAGTGAGGGTTCTGTAAGCTTGACAGTCAAAGTCATGAAGTCTTGTCATTTGAATATGTGCAGTGAATATATGCTCCACATTTTGTCAATATTTACCCTGGGGAAGAACTAATTATTTCCTTGTTTACTTACATTGGTTCCTCTTCCCATGCCGTATTAAGGTGATTTCATAGGCCCTCTGCTTGCTTCTGTCTCTGGCATCTAAGAACTTTACCTAAAGACTTTTGAGATGGAAACTAAAAAACCTTCCTCAAAAACAAAGAGCTCTGGGTGTTTTCATTTTTCTAACATCAACACAAGAATATTAAGTTTGCCCATCCGCTCTTCTATTTAACTGGTAAAAATCCAAATCCATGTCTGAGTCCTACATTATAGATGGATGAGAGGAGATCTGTGGCTGGTGTACAACAAACTGGTTTGATTTGTTCCTTAGCCCTCACCTCAGATCCTCCACAAACCTTCCAAGGAGTCTCCAGTAAGTGAAAAGAAACCGTAACCTTCTAACGTCAACAGTTTCAGAAAGCATTCTGCTCTCTGCTATGAATACCCACCCCACATCCTTGGTTTTACTTACTGCCCCGTGACAAGTGGGCGGAAAGAAAAGTTAAAATACCTGAGGGAAATCAAAGGATTGAGTTTTGAAAGAGACAGTTCTTACATGGCAGAGGTGAAAACACAGTTCCATTCCATAAACACGAAGCACTGAGTAAATAATCACCAGGTGGGGAAAATGTGCTTCTCTGTGATAGGGATCGCCTGGCTCTAATGCAAAGTTCTCAGAGCAAAGCACTCTATAGTGTCCACCAGGTTCCTCACCACTCTGCCCTCACGAACCGTCAATCTTAAGCCATCGCTGCCCTTTCCTTACTTACAGAAGGCTGGTCATGCTCCCCGCACCCACCCCTTCCTTTCAGAAGCATACTATACGAGTTCACAGAGGAGGAAAAATGGACCTCACCCCTTGTCTGAAACATAAACGTCACTGGCCAATCAAAACATTCTTCCTAGAAAATCTCATTTGAGTATTTTTTTCCAACACTGTCTTTCATCTCCCAAAGAGGTCTCCCACCCAGTCTTCTCCCTCAGGAGTTCAGACTCCAAACTTATTTCTATGGCTTCTAGGTGATTTACCTAGAGGCAAGCACCTTCACCAAGGAGCAGGCCACTTAGGAAGCTGCAAAGGGCACCAGGAAGACTCACTGAATCAGTGGAAATGGGAAAGGGATCTTCCCAGGGGCCAGAAACTACTTCACAGAGTAGAGAAAAATGGAGGTATCTGGCTCTCTGCTCAACTTTAAATACAGACGTAGCCAAAGATTTTTTTTTTTTTAAGGAACAAGTATGTCAGGATTTACTTAGTTAATAGTCTAAATGATGCAGAAAAGAAGTCCAGGTGTATGTGTCACATGATGCACTCTTCGCATCATTTAACCTTTTCAGAAAATATTTTTCCCTTAGTGTTCTTTCTATGGAAAAAACTGTTCTTCCATGTATTCAATGCACATTCACTGAGAGCCTACTATGAGCCAGCATGCCTTAAAAACCTAAGGCAGGGAGCCACAATTTGGAAGGGGTCCATTTCAGACCCTACTTTATCCACTCACTTTGTGAACTGAAGTTAAAAACCTGATTTTTTTCTTCTCTCATAAAGCCAGTACGGGGAGTGATATAAATAAAAATTACGGCAAGTTGGCAGATAGAGCAATGTAATTTGTATTTAAATTATGTCAACGAAAACAGGTTAGTCATGATAACATTTCTATACCATGCAATATGTTTTCCTCAGTATAGTCAGTTAAACAAGTTTCAAAAGAGTTTTCATTAACAGATACAACCAGTAGGGGTCATTTTAGTGCAAAAATTGCAGCAATAGACTTCCTCATGAATAAAATGTATCAATTTCTATTTGTTAGTTATGATAATTATGTGCAAATTTCTGAATAAAAATGGAAACTGAGGGAAACACTGGCCATTGAGAAATTTTTTGCCAACTAAGAGAAAAACAAGAGAATGTCAGCATCCTCTAGGTAATCACTGCCATAGAATGACTCCTCTAATTCTTAAAAAGGAGGAAGAAAAAAGGCTACTCACTTGTTTTCCATAAATCTTGTAATCACGAGGAAATTCTTGAAATTTTAGACACCCTATTGAAATAGCTGTCTAAATACAATCATCATGCTAGGTAACACTGTCCTTTCTACTTTGGGTCCATAGATTGCAACCCGATTGCTGCTTTTAGAGTTCTATAAAAAAATAAAATAAAAAAATGCCCTAAGCACACAATTTTGGTAGCTGAAAACAGGCTGGCTAGATGGAAAGTGTTGTTAAAGAACAGTAAATGTGATATCATCATGCCAATAAATGCTTCCAAGCATTTTCAAGATTAATACCAAGTGTGTAGAGTGTTAACAGAAGAAACGAAGCTATGAGGGATCACCTCATTTCAGAGGAATAAAAGGCTCACCAACAAACTGCCAAAATAACTCTATACTATGATACCAGGATATTGGTGCCAAAGCACTTGATTAGTGTGAATGTTCCCTGAACTCCACATTTCCTTCACCAGAAATCTATCATGAAGTAACAAAACAAAGGTTAGAATCTTTAGAACCTTCCCAAGTCCTTCTCAGAGCACAGCAGTTTCCACCACATTTAACCTTGTTTCAGGGAGCTTGTTCTTTTCAGATTTATGGGAGGCTGGCTTAAGTAAATTACACACTCCAAGTAGCAGAGTTCAAAGCTGCATCTTTTGGTCCAACTCATTCAGAATTCCCAAAGTCAAACACATAAAATTGTATCAGAAGTTAATCTCCTGGCCATTTTTCTTCTTTGTGAGAAACAGAAACATGTTACACGGTGGGACTTAACACCAGGTGAGAGGCTTTTGTACTTGAGGTAAACAAACTCTGGTAACCCAATGTCCTCAGGGTGCATCGATGCACTTTCCTGCAAGGGTTCCCTTCACTCATTACTGCCCACTAGCTTCCAAACCAGAAAGGCCATCCTGATTTTCCAAAACTGTCCAAAGTTTAAAACCTGCCTGATGGCTCAGTGATAAAGAACCCGCCTGCCAATGCAGGAGACGCAGGTTCCATCCCTGGGTCGAGAAGATCCCCGGGAGGAGGAAATGTCCAGCCACTCCAGTATTCTTGCCTGGGAAATTCCGTGGACAAAGGCGCCTGGCGGGCTATATAGTCCATGGGGTCTCAAAAGAGTGGGACAGGACTGAGCAAACAACAATAATCAACAAGCATGCGTGTATGTAAAGAGAACCACAGAATGGAAGCCTTTCAACAGACCCTTAAGGCATCTACTTCCTTTCTCGGTTTCCCAGCACAATAAACAGACACACAGAAGGATGCTTCAGAATAAACCCCTCCCTGGTCTCCCGCGCGCAGGCTGTGAGGATTGAGGAAGACAGGAGCAGGGGTGCCTGTCCCTCCTCCGCCCCTCCAGAGTAAGGCTGCTGCGCTCTGCTCGCACACCAGGATGCCCCAGAACAGCATCACCGCCCCAACGTCAGCCCGAGCAGGGATCCTACGTTTCACTGGTGCTCACTATTTGGCATTAGCCAAATAAAAAGAACTCACTGCGTCTCTCTAGACCCCAAACCTGATCAGGCACCCCGAGGCCGGCGGGCAGGGCTGAAGGCCAACACCCATCAACAGTGATTCTCCCAAGAAGGAGGGCTCCGCTAACCCAATCATTCTCCTTCCATCAGACACCACGGTGCACAATACTTCACTGGAGAAACCAGCAGAACAATCCTCGTTATTAAACACACAAAAAGAATAAGCAAGACGACTGGAAAGACGCGGATATCTGATCTTAAAAAGCAGCCACTAATAGTACAGAAACAACTTTTCACTCCTAGGTGCAAGCCCCCCGCCCCACTTCATTCAGGAAAGAAAGCCTTTGACCGCTTTCAATAGGCAAATAAATGAGTAACCACCGTCTGTAACTTCCCCTGGGCTGACATATTCCGGAGCTGAAACTGATTTATATGCGCAGGAGGAGGAAGGGGGTGAAGGAAAAGCGCAAGGAAAAAATAATACAAGAGTCACACAGGGAGTGTGAGCTGGAGACACGTCTCCTCCGCCAGCAGAAAATGGACTTGAGTGGACGTGGTGCAGCACTGGGTTCCACACTGCGCTAGTGCGGGGAGGGCGGCAGGGGCCGGACTCCCCGAGGGGCTCGCCGTAGCCTCCGCAGTGCCCCCTGCCCGCGGCGCCCCCACCTCCGGGCGCAGAGCCCGGCCACTCCACCCAACCCCAACCCGATGGGCCACACGTGTCTGTGCGCGGCCGGGGGCGAGCTCCCACTCGCCGGTCCCCGCCCACGCGCCAGCCTCTCCCGCGGCTGGCCGGGCATCCGGGGGAAGCAGCGAGCTGGGAACCCAGGGACGCGGGGCTCACTGCCGGGGGTGGCGGGCGCCCCTCCTTGCCGAAGAGCCCTCTTTCCTCGGGAAAGTCTCGGCCAAACTTTGTTCGGCGCCAGCAGCGCCGAGGGGGCGGCGCGGGCCAGGTGGGAGGGGGCCCGCGGCGGGCGGCCGTACCTTCGCAGACGCCCACTTCGTACTCGGTGATGGAGTCGCCATTGAGCGGGGGGCGGATGACACAGCGCAGCCCCCGGTCGCAGGCTCCGTGGAGCCCGTAGGCGCCGCCGCAGCTCTCGTTTCTCTGGCGGGCGCACATGTAGCAGCAGCCGCAGAAGCCCTGCACGATGCTCCCGGGGCAGCTCTTGGGCTCTTCGCACTTGGACTCGTCGCAGGGCAGGCAGACCAGCGCCCGGGTGCCGGAGCGCGCCAGCAGCAGCAACAGCCCCAGCAGCGAGACCAGGAGGTGCCCGCAGCCGGCCAGCCCCCTGCCCCCCGCCACCAAGTACATCCTCCTGCGCCGCCGCCGCCTCCTCCTCGCAGCCGGGCCGGGAGCGGGGCGGGCGCCCTCCCCTGCGCGGGGCACACGCGCCGCCGCCGCACCCGCAGCCCGCGGTCCTCGCCGCCCCCCTCGGGGCCCCCGGGGCGCGCCTCCCCTGGCGGGGCGAGGCCCCCGCTCCCCTTGCGGGCCGCGCCGACCCGGAGCCCACTAGCGTTGGCGCCAGCAGTGGCTTCCCCTCCTCCTCCTCCTCCCGGGAGGGAGGGGGAAAAAAGAAAAAAAGTTTCCTCCCGGCAGCTCCGCTTCAACCCAAACTTCTGGCGGCGGCGGCGGCGGCTGCGCTCGGCTCCAGCCCCGGCTGGCGGCGCCTCCTCCCTCTCTCCTCCTCCGCGGCGGCGGTGGTTGTGGCGGCGGCAGCGGCGCAGCCTCCGGGCCGGTCCCCGCCTCCCGAGCCGCCGAGTGGGCGCGGTGGCGCAGCAGAAGGTCCGCGGCGTCCGCTCCGCGCGCCCGGCTCGCCTCACTCCTGCGCCGCTCCTGCGGGCGCTTGTTTATGGCTCGAGCCTCCGCCGCTCGGGCTGCGCCCTCCCCCATCCTACCTCATCCCCCAGCCCGCGCCCCCCCGCCCCGCGCCGCGCGCAGCTCATTGGCTGCCCCCCCACCCCTCCCGGCCGGCCCCCTCCCCCCTCCGCCCTCCCTCCCCGGCGGCCCGGCCCTTCCTCCCTCGCACGCCTCCCCCTCCTCCCCCGCCGCCTCCCGGAGCCCGACGCACCGAGCCGGCCCTGCGGCCGAGTCTCCGCGCGCCTCTCCCGCTACGGCATCGCCGGCGCGCTGCGGCTCGGGCGCACCGGCGAGCTACGAGAGTCGCGGCGTTCCCCGGCGCCCGCCCGCCTTCGGGGCCACCGTGGCTGGCTTGGGAGTCCCGAGGGCGAGGCAGCTGCACCTCCGGGAGACGCTTTGAGCTCGGAGAGTGGCGGGGAACCCGGAGCTCGGGGCGGAGGGGAAGGCTGCAGCCCTTGGCTGGGGCGCCCGCCCGATCGAAACCCGGGCGAGGGAAGCAAAACGCATGGAACCTCTGCAAAACTGGATGAGAATCCATCTTCCACTCGAGCTGGGAATAGACTTTGTAAAAGATATTATGTAATGGAGTCTCGGAACGCTCGAGACGTCTCCAGCGAAGCTGCTGGCGAATTAATTAAGTGCTTTAAAAGGTCTAGGTAGATATACCGGAGGGAAGACTGTTGGGGGCCGCTGGAGCTCGAGTGCGTTTTAGCTGTCCACATCCTGGTGTGTTTTGTCGCTCTGCCGTCTGTGCCGAGGTGCTTCGTTAAAGGAGGGGGCGGATGGAAAGTAGAGGTGAATTTTTCGCCCTTGAGTAAGGCCGAATTGGATTACTACAAGTCTTGACATGACTAGACCTGCATATCTCGTGCATCATTAATGTCATCTGTCATTGCCCCCTTTTCCCCAAGGTGGTGGACAAAAGTGGGTTTTAATTTTTTCATTTTCTGTGAATGTGCTAATAAAGAAGATGTTCTTTGTGTTAAACCAGGTAAAGAAGCAGCTGGAGGGGTGCAGAATGCATCGTGTGGAGGTTGTTTCTCATCTGTCGCTGTCAGAAAAAGCATCTCGAAGTGATAGGCTCTGTAATGGCCCACCATTCACAGGATGTGTTATAGGGTCAATAAAATTAGTGAATTAACAGAAAGTGACTAGGATCAGTGTGGGGGAAAAGAAAAATCAGATCTTGTGGCAGGTGTGAGATGGGAATGGCCTGCCGACCTTTTGATCCAAGATGGTCTGGCTGCAGGAAGGCGGCAGCCAAGTGGATCTGAAAATCCTGACTAATGAACCCAAAGTTAATAGCAGAGCAGTGTAAGGAGAGAAGAAACAAAGATGCCTTTGAAATCTTCTGTTTGCGGAACAAATTTATACTTCTTATAAACATTTTGGTTTAACCACTCTAATCCTGAATGGAAAAGCCAAAGGTATCAGTGGAAGATTCCCCAGTCATTGGAATCAGAAAACTAAACATTTCTCCAATCACAGTTCTTTGTCCTGAGAAGGGGAAGAGGCTCATTAATTATCACTGATTATCAGCAGTGGAAAGTGGGGAGTGAGCATACCATTTTCTGGAAGCATTTAAAGAGCTGTTGAGATGACTCATTTCCAGGGATGTTGTAGAGACAGTTCCTGCAGTTGTGTAGGAGGTCAGGTTAGATGATCTCCAAAGGACCTCATACCCTAAGGTTCTATAATTATAAGTATTAAGTGGGAAAATCATTTCAGGTATGCTTGATATTCCATTAGCAAAATTCAAGAACAATAAAACATACAACGCTGTTAAACATGATTCTTGGACCCCAACAAGGCACCAGTACTCTACCGTGGGATTTGCCAACAAGCTGTCATCATTGAGCTGTGTTAAAAGGCCCTTTCCACTCTTGCAGAGGAGGTTATCTATATTTCTGTTCAAATGCAAGTATAAAGACATTATTAAAATGTAGCAGATAACATTGTAGGACTTAAGAGGAAAAGCCAAGGTCAGGTGATGGAAAAAAAAATACAGAAGTGAGAAAGCTACTGTAGTTGAAAGAAAAGAGAATCATTGCCATGGTCTTGCTTTTATGTTTGTTTATTTTTAAAGGCAATATATTAAAGTTAGAGAAACCTGGAGATTGAACACAAGCAAGGGACATCATTCCTGGGATTCCAGAGGTAGAACCTTCTGGAAGGTAGATCAACACAGGTGATAGTCTGACTCCTCATGGGAATTGAAGTCAAATGTACACTAATTTGGATGTAACCGCTGAGAAAATTCCTTACACATGGTCCTTTACCATAGCCTTAATAGAGAAACAAAAGAGAAAACAAGCATAGTTCCTTAAAGCCTGTTCAGTTCAGTTCAGTCACTCAGTCATGTCCGACTCTTTGCGACCCCATGAATCACAGCACGCCAGGCCTCCCTGTCCATCACCAACTCCCAGAGTTCACTCAAACTCATGTCCATAGAGTCAGTGATGCCATCCAGCCATCTCATTCTCTGTTGTCCCCTTCGTAACTAGTGGCAAATAAGAAACCTGCAAGGGCCTGGCAGCTTATCTGAAACAGGGTGTAAAATAGGAGCTCAGTTATGAAATAGCCATTTCCCCTCTGGGATCCAGGAGAGACAGTAGGTGGCCAGAAGCCAAGGCGATGAATTTGGGGCTCAGACACAAAAGAATTCCCTCATCTTCAGAAAACAGACTAAAGATTCAGAAGAGAGATTAGGTGGGCCCAACATGGTGACAACTGGGAGTCCAGGGAGAGAGGGAACTGGGGGGGATTATACAGACCCTGAAAGGCATGTACAAATGTAAGAGTTAGAAGCATACATGGAATGTGGTTTAACGCCTCCTCTTCTGGGAAGCGCCTTGAGCTTATTCCCTTAGCTTATTCCCTATAGCATTTTGTAATCACCTCTGCTTACATTTATCATGTTATATTACAAATGCTTATATATATATATAATATGTAAATAAATATGTTGTAACATAAGCCTTTCTCTAAATAGTTCTGATTCACCCCCATTAGATTGTCAGCTTCTTGGAGAGGCCAGAACTTCTAAGAACGTGTGAGTACAGGAGTGGAAAGAGAGGGATGGAAGAATTACAGACAAAAGGTTGTTTGAACTTTTCCATCTGTCGCCCTTTTCTCTAGATTTTAGAAAATGCCTCTTTTAAAAAAAGCACTTGAAAGGGCTGGTTGGGGAAGGAGAGAGTCTTCTAAACTGGGGTGGGGTGGGTTTGGTACCGAATAGTTCTGAAAGGAAAAGGAATCAGAGTTATGTGGCTGGTAGACTTCTGGAAGAAGAGACAGTCCGCCCTCTATTGGCCGATGCGGGGGTTGGAGGGGAGGGGTTTGCTACATCGTTGAAAATGACTGAGAATCAGTGTCCAGTTGAGGGCCTAGCAGCAAGTGGAAATGAGATGATAAAATAGCCAGACCTAGTGTTAAGGCCCTCCTCCCTAGATACAGTGTCTATCTAGCCTAGCCTCTCTACTGTAGTCAGCTCTAGGAAGTTGCTGTGCGGATTTTCTGTTCTTGAGACGAAAATAGAAATGTAGAAGTTATCTTTTGAGTCAGACACACAGACTCTTAGAATTGAGTTGCGGAAAAAGTCTCGTTGTTTTATAAAGATGTTGCATACATACGAGAAAGATCTATGACAAAACCAGGACAAGCAGTCTAACTGCCTTCACCTTCTTCCCCCATCTTTCTGCTCCTCCTCAGCTTGGATTCACTTGGATTCTCAGTCTTCTAGGCTTGGCCATTTCAGTGACACAGGAGGATCCCTAGATTGGGGGCTGCTGCTGCTACTGCTGCTGCTGCTGCTAAGTCACTTCAGTCGTGTCCGACTCTGTGTGACCCCATAGATGGAAGCCCACCAGGCTCCCCCATCCCTGGGATTCTCCAGGCAAGAACACTGGAGTGGGTTGCCATTTCCTTCTCCAATGTGTGAAAGTGAAGTCGCTCAGTCGTGTCCAACCCTTAGCGACCCCACAGATTGCAGCCTTCCAGGCTCCTCCATCCGTGGGATTCTCCAGGCAAGAGTACTGGAGTGGCTTGCCATTGCCTTCTCCGAGATTGGGGGCTAAGCGTCTGATTTTGGACTCTGAATTTGGTACTTGGACTCATTTTTACCAAGGGAGAAAGTGGTCCCTGTCTTATGTGTCCCGCCCATTTATGACCGCTGCTCCAGAGTTGGCAAGGATGTGCACAGAGCACAGATTCTCTTTAAGGTTTAGCCTAGGATCTTGTCCACCACCACCTCCACACACACCTCCCTTTGCTGTTTACACACCATTTTGAACAAAGTGTTCATCTTTTCTGAATCTGTTTCCTCCTCTGTAAAAGGGAGACCAGAATGCAGAAGACCAGTCACCCAGGGTACAGTGTGGATACAATGGTTGTTCTCTTTTTATTTTTAGAGTCCTTCCACTTGAGAGTCTCCTTGGGTTTTATGCTTGAGTTGGGATCCCTGCTCTATGATATCTCAGCACCTATTTCTATGCAGCATCTGCCAGACCAGAAACTTGCTTTTCTTCTTCTTCTGATCAGTCGTTTGGTCCCACTTTGGCACTCTGTCTAATCTCGGGGTGTTTGTGATATTTTCTTGGACCCATTCCAGTCAAAGACTTATTTTCAAGGGTAGTCACTAATAATAATGATAATAATAATAACTAACCTTTACAGAGAGCTTGCTAATAAGCACATCACATGGCTTATTTTAACGAATCTAGAGAATAGCCCTATAAGGCCATTGCCTTAAAGAATCTCCAATGCCTCTGTGGGCTCCACTTCATAATTGAGGAATCAGAGGCACAGGAGGTTGTGTGATTTGCAAGGGCTCAGAACTGTATTTGTGACTTTCCTGTTTGGAACCTAGTGTACTTAACTGCCTCATGCAGTAATTTGAGGAGTGGCAGGTTGCTTTCCTTTGCAGTTTTACTGTATTTTGTGAAACTACTTTAAAATTATTAGTATCTATGAGGGTATCTTGCTTTCTTCACTAAGTTGCATATAAAAATAGTGATTTGTATTTTTCTAAAAATGGAAATAGCTCCATTATTTTCCTAATTACTGAATTACAATATTTATATAGTGTTTGCTTTATGCATATTGACTAATTACCTGGGTGTATTACCACTTCTGGGTAATTACCACTTCTGGGGCTTCCCTGGTGGCGCTAGTGGTAAAGAATCTGCCTGCCAATGCAGGAGGCATGTTTTCAGTTCCTGGGTCAGGAAGATCCCCTGGAGGAAGGCATGGCAATTCACTCCAGTATTCTTGTCTGGAGAATCCCATGAACAGAGGAGCCTAGCAGGCTACAGTCCATGGTGTCACAAAGAGTCAGACATGACTGAAGTGACTTAGCACAACATAGCATATTACCATTTCTAATCCTCACTCCAGCCTGATGAGGCAGGTACAGAATTACTTGCATTTTGCAGTGAGAAACCAGAGATACAGAAAGGTTAAATTATATGCTCAATAGAATATTTATATAAAAGGAAAAAATGGGATGCAAAACAAGGCAGTATGGCTCAGGAATCCACATTATGCAATACTACTCCTAGTATATATTCTTTATAAATATGTGCCCATTGAGGGGGAGGTTGAGAAAATATAAGGTTTTTTTTAAAGGAAAAAATTAATGCTACCCATAAACCACTCTAATAACATTTGTTATACATCTTGAAGGCTTTTTTTCCCCTATCCAGTATAAAATGAAAGATGGACTAGTCATCCTAATTTATGATTGCTTTTTTACATATTCATATACATAGCATATTAATTTTTCGGGTCATATTGATCTTTAGGGTCAATAACTGCATCCTTTTTATCACTGAATATCATTTCATTGAATGGGTATACTATGTTATATTTAATCATGACATAATATACTTTTAGGATTTTTTGTTTGTTTATTTTATATTTCCACTGTCATAAACAAAGCTGCAATGGGTTCCTACTTAGCCAGATTTACAAATTGTCTAATGATTTTCTTTGGGCATTTCCTAAATTGGAATTGATAATTGTGGGTCCAAAAGTAGGCTATTTTTTCACATGCATTGCCAAATTGCCTCCTACAAACTCTTATCAGCACACATTCCCTCCAACATTTAGTGAAAGTACTCATCTCCCCAGGGTAGAGGGCCTTGTTAAAAACCTTTCCCTGTTGGTTGGAAAGCACATTACATTGCAAAACTTTTCCTTTTAACTTAAAAAAAAATTTATTTTTTGGTTTGCATTCATTCTTTTATTAGACGCTTTAAAATGTTCAGTATTTGGAGGCTGTAACTATGAATCATCAAATATGTTAATATTACATATTAACAAATCATGTAGCCTGATAAACTGTATGCAGTAGGATTTTAAAGGACAGTGTTATGTCCTTAATTAAAAATTTTCTCCCAAGAAAGGACTTTTTATAAAACCAAACTAATGAAAGGGAATAAATGAGATCCATCCAAAAGGTAAAGCTATTTTAGTTGATATTCTCTGCTTATGAGCATTCTTCTCAATGTCTGAGAAAAAACAAGAGTGAGAAAATTGAGGAGAGACTCTTGAGCTATGGCGATAAAGAGATTTTCACTCTTGCAGTGCTACCCACCTCCCCATATTCTCTGGTTACTTAGCCGCCTGTTCTGTTTCCTTGTTTGAACAGCCTGAAGGTTCATAGATCCAAACTGCAGATGCCTTTCCCCAAATCTAAATGGCATCTGGGCTTCCCTGGTTGCTCAGTGGTGAAGAATCCACCTGCTAATGCAGAAGACTCAGGTTTGATCCCCAGGTTGGGAAGAAGGCCCTGGGGAAGGAAATGGTAATCCACTCCAGTAATCTTGCCTGGGAAATCCCATGGACTAAGGAGCCTGGCGGGCTATAGTTCATAGGGCTGCAAAAGGGTCAGACACAATTTGGTGACTAAACAACAAAAAATGGCATCTATGTTAAGAAATACAGCTATATTTTTTTCAACAGTGATATCATTACTCAATGCATTATAAAAGTATTTTGGAATTGCCTTGTGAATCTCTTGAAAAAATAAAACTCATTGTTTAATCTTTGTATCTGACCCAACTTATTGTAATTTAATTTTTATGATATCAAATTCATCCTCTAAGAATGGATATTTGTTGTGAATGTTTAAAAGAACCAACACATATTCCAGAGAAAATCTTTTTAAAAAAGAGTTTAAAACATGGTGATCACTTTACAACATATACAAATATTGAATCATTATGTTGTACACCTGTAAATTATATAATGTTATATGTCAATTATATCTCAATTTAAAAAAAAGTGAGAGTCATCAGTGGCTTTCATGCAATAAACATACAGCTTTTCCAAGTAACAGCAGAAAGGAGAGACATCACTTATCTCAACGTAAATTCTGATATGATACTGTTCATCAGAATCCTGATTTTTTATATTCATAGGCTATATATCATAAAGCTGTTTTGTCACTGAAATGAGAATTTATTACCTATTTTCTGGTGATAATGATAGTGCTTACCAATATCCATATTCCTTCTTTCATTCTGGACACACAACTAGACAACACTTGGCACTTTCTTTTCAGTAGATGGGCACCTGGAATATAAATAGGTGTGGTGGGGACATTGTCCAGGTTTACCTTTATTCCTGTGTATTTTCCACAATCCTGTGTATTTTTTTCTTCTCTCTCAGCTAGCTGGTTGCAGAGCATACTATGGGGGATCCTAAAGCCCTGGAAGAATCTCAAACCATTAAGTAGTAGATCCTGAGTGCCTGCATGACTGCATGAAGCAGATCTCCTATATACAGATACATTCACATATACCTACTTCACGGAATCTCAGGAGTCTGTAATTTGAGTGAGAAATGAATCTTTACTGTGGTAAGTCACTGAGATTTGGGGCTTATCTGTTATAGCAGTTAGCCTAACCTGTTATTTTAAATAGAAATAACATTAACCATTTATTCTTACATTTGCTATTATTATACATTCTCAGACAAGATGCAATTTTGACATGCACTTATTACTAACTTGCATTTGTCTGTAGACTGTATAATGAATAAATAATGACTAGGTTACCAATCCTGGCATTTAAAATATTTTAAATATTATGGTGTTCCAAAAGACTTTTTGTTAGTACTGATTAGTGGCAATAAAATAAGTAATATCAAAACTTTCCACTTACTCAAATAAGAGGATGGTCAGCTAAATATATCATGTTTACCCAGTGAGTTTTATTTCCTGAGCTACCACAGTCTTAGACAGTCTCTGCTGCTGCTGCTGCTAAGTTGCTTCAGTCGTGTCCGACTTTGTGCAACCCCATAGACGGCAGCTGACCAGGCTCCGCCGTCCCTCCCTGGGATTCTCCAGGCAAGAACACTGGAGTGGGTTGCCATTTCCTTCTCCAATGTGTGAAAGTGAAAAGTGAAAGTGAAGTCTCTCAGTCGTGTCCGACTCTTAGCGACCCCATGGACTGCAGCCCACCAAGCTCCTCTGTCCATGCGATTTTCTAGGCAAGAGTACTGGAGTGGCTTGGCATTGCCTTCTCCGATAGACAGTCTCTACGCATGACTTTTTTATGGGTCACCAAGGTCCTGGGTCCTGTGCAACTCATTAAAGAAGGAGACGCTTCAAATCCCCATTTTCCTTCTTTTTTCCAAGTCCTTCAGAACATACTGCTTCCTCTCCAAATCTCTTTGTCAAGACTGCCTATGTGTGCTCCTCTTTGAAGCCTTCCCACTAGCATCAACCTCATTACATCCACAGACTTTAAATCAACACCTCCTCTGATTTCTCAATGGATCTTAAGGTATATTTTAATATTTTGGTTTTGTATTTAGTATATTGATATGATATCTATATTCTCTGTCATTAATTATCTTTGATAGCTTAATGCATCTTGATCATCTTGTTGTTGTTGTTCAGTTGCTAAGTTGGGTCTGACTCTGTGATCGCATGAACTGCAGCACGCCAGGTTTTCCTTTCCTTCACTATTTCCCAGAGTTTGCTCAAACTTATGTCCATTGAGTTGATGATGCCCTCCAAACATCTCATCCTCTGTTGCCCCCTTCTCCTCCTGCCCTCAATCTTTCCCAGCATCAGAGTTTTTTCCAATGAGGCAGCTCTTCGAATCAGGTGGCCAAAGTATTGGAGCTTCAGCATCAGTCCTTCCAATGAATATTCAGGGTTGATTTCCTTTAGGATTGACTGGTTTGATCTCCTTGCAGTCCAAGGGACTGTCAAGCATCTTCTCCAGCACCACAGTTCGAAAGCATCAATTCTTTGGCGCTCAGCCTTCTTAATGGTCTAACTCTCACGTCCATACATGACTACTGGAAAAACCATAGCTTTGAATATATGGACCTTTGTCAGATGTCTCTGCTTTTCAATATGCTGTTTAGGTTTGTCATAACTTTTCTTCCAAGAAGCAAATGTCTTTTAACTTCATAGTTGCAGTCACTGTCTGCATTGATTTCGGAGCCTAAGAAAATAAAATCTGTCACTGTTTCCATTGTTTCCCCATCTATTTGCCATGAAGTGATGGGACCGGATGCCATGATCTTAGTTTTTGGAATGTTGAGCTTTAAGTCAGTTTTCTTCACTCTCCTCTTTCACCCTCATCAAGAAGCTCTTTAGTTCCTCTTCACCTTCTGCTATTAGAGTGGTATCATCTGCATATCTGAGGTTATTGACCATCAAATGGTCAATACTGAAATCAGATTGATTATATTCTTTGTAGCCAAAGTTGGAGAAGCTCTTTGTCAGAAGTCAGCAAAAACAAGACCTAGAGCTAACTATGGCTCAGATCATGAGCTCCTTATTGCAAAATTCAGGCTGAACTTGAAGAAAGTGGGGAAAACCACTAGACCATTCAGGTACGACCAACCTTGATAGTATATTAAAAAGCAAAGACATTACTTTGCCAACCATGCTCCGTCTAGTCAAGGCAATGGTTTTTCCCATGGTCATGTATGGATGTGAGAGTTGGACTGTGAAGAAAGCTGATCGCCGAAGAATCGATGCTTTTGAACTGTGGTGTTGGAGAAGACTCTTGAGAGTCCCTTATACTGCAAGGAGAGCCAACCAGTCCATTCTAAGGGAGATCAATCCTGGATGTTCATTGGAGGGACTGATGCTAAAGCTGAAACTGCAATACTTTGGCCACCTCATGCGAAGAGTTGACTCACTGGAAAAGACTCTGATGCTGGGAAAGGTTGGGGGTGGGAGGAGAAGGGGACGACGGAGAATGAGATGGCTGGATGGCATCACCGACTCTGTGGACATGAGTTTGAGTGTACTCCGGGAGTTGGTGATGGACAGGGAGGCCTGGCGTGCTGTGATTCATGGGGTCGCGGAGAGTCGGACACGACTGAGTGACTGAACTGAACTGAACTGAAACTGAAATCATATCCCTTATGATTATATAGTGACAAATAGATTGACTATTGACTATTCAATATAGAGGTGACAAATAGATTCAAAGGATTAGATCTGATAGAGTGCCTAAGAACTATAGACAGAGGTTCATAACACTGAACAGGAAGAAGTGACCAAATCTATCCCCAAGGAAAAAAAATGCAACAAGGCAAAGTGTTTGTTTGAGGAGGGCTTACAAATAGCTGGACAAAGAAGAGAGGCAAAAGGCAAAGGAGAAAGGGAAAGATATACTCGACTGAATGCGGAGTTCCAAAGAATAGCAAGGAAATGTAAGATTTTTAAGTGGACAATGCAAAGAAATAGAGGAAAACAATAGAATGGAAATGACTAGAGATCTTTATTTTAAATTAATTTATTTTAATGACGCTAATTACTTTACAATATTGTGGTGTTTTTTGCCATACACTGACATGAATCAGCCATGGGTGTACATGTGTTCCCTATCCTGAACCCCCCTTCCACCTCCCTCCCCATCCCATCCCTCAGGGTTGTCCCAGTACACTGACTTTGAGTGCCCTGTTTCATGTATCGAACTTGGACTGGTCATCTATTTCACATATGGCAATATACATGTTTCAATGCTATTCTCTCAAATCGTCTCACCCACGCCTTCTCTCACAGAGTCCAAAAATCTGTTCTTTATCTGTGTTTCTTTTGCTGTCTCATGTATAGGGTCATTGTTACCATCTTTCTAAATTCCATATATATGTGTTAATATACTATATTAGTGTTTTTCTTTCTGACTTACTTCACTCTGTATAACAGGCTCCAGTTTCATCCGCCTCATTAGAACTGATTGATTCAAATGTGTTCTTTTTAATAGCTGACTAATATTCCATTGCGGAGAAGGCAATGGCAAGCCACTCCAGTACTATTGCCTAGAAAATCCCATGGATGGAGGAGCCTGGTAGGCTGCAGTCCGTGGGGTCGCTAAGGGTCAGACACGACTGAGTGGCTTCACTTTCACTTTTCACTTTCACACATTGGAGAAGGAAATGGCAACCCACTCCAGTGTTCTTGCCTGGAGAATCCCAGGGACGGGGGAGCCTGGTGGGCTTCCGTCTATGGGGTCACACAGAGTCGGACACGACTGAAGTGATTTAGCAGTAGCAGCAATATTCCATTGTGTATATGTACCAAAGCTTTCTTATCCATTTGTCTGCCGATGGACATCTAGGTTGCTTCCATGTCCTGGCCATTGTAAACAGTGCTGTGATGAACATTGAAGTACATGTGTCTCTTTCAATTCTGGTTTCCTCGGTGTGTATGCCCAGCAGTGAGATTGCTGGGTCATATGACAGTTCTATTTCCAGATTTTTGAGGAATCTCCACACTGTTCTCTATAGTGGCTGTACTAGTTTGCTTTCCCACCAACAGTGTAAGAGGGTTCCCTTTTCTCCACAACCTCTCCAACATTTATTGTTTGTAGACTTTTTGATAGCAGCCATTCTGACTGGTGTGAGATGGTACCTCATTGTGGTTTTGATTTGCATTTCTCTGATACTAAGTGATGTTGAGCATCTTTTCATGTGTTTGTTAGCCATCTGCATGCCCTCTTTGGAGAAATGTCTGTTTAGTTCTTTGGCCCATTTTTTGACTGGGTCATTTATTTTTCTGGAATTGAGCTGAAGGAGCTGTTTGTATATTTTTTAGATTAATTCTTTGTCAGTTGGTTCATTTGCTATTATTTTCTCCCATTCTGAAGGCTATCTTTTCACTTTGCTTATAGTTTCCTTTGTTGTGCAAAAGCTTTTAAGTTTAATTAGGTCCCATTTGTTTATTTTTGCTTTTATTTCCATTACTCTGGGAGGTGGGTCATGGAGGATCCTGCTGTGATTTATGTCAGAGAGTGTTTTGCCTATGTTTTCCTCTAGGAGTTTTATAGTTTCTGGTCTTACATTTAGATCTTTTATCCATTTTGAGTTTATTTTGGTGTATGGTGTTACAAAGTGTTCGTTTCATTCTTTTACACATGGTTGACCAGTTTTCCCAGCACCACTTGTTAACAAGATTGTCTTTCTTCATTGTATATTTTTGCCTCCTTTGTCAAAGATGAGGTGTCTATAAGTTCGTGGATTTATCTCTGGGCTTTCTATTTTGTTCCATTGATCTATATTTCTGTCTTTGCACTAGTACCATACTGTCTTGATGACTGTAGCTTTGTAGGATAGTCTGATGTCAGGCAGGTTGATTCCTCCAGTTCCATTCTTCTTTCTCAAAATTGCTTTGGCTTTTTGCATTTTTAAAAAAATTTCTGTACAAATTGTGAAATTATTTGTTCTAGTTCTCTGAAAAATACCGTTGGTAGCTTGTTAAGGATTGCATTGAATCTATATATTGCTTTAGGTAGTATACTCATTTTCACTATATTGATTCTTCCAATTCATGAACATGGTATATTTCTCCATCTATTTGTGTCAACTTTGACTTCTTTCATTAGTGTTTTAGAGTTTTCTATATATAGGTCTTTTGTTTCTTTAGGTAGATTTATTCCTAAGTATTTTATTCTTTTTGTCACAGTGGTGGATGGGATTGTTTCCTTAATTTCTCTTTCTGTTTTCTCATTGTTAGTATATAGGAATGCAAGGGATTTCTATGTGTTAATTTTATATCCTGCAACTTTAACTATATTCATTGATTAGCTCTGGTAATTTTCTGGTAGTGTCTTTAGGGTTTTCTATGTAGAGGATCGTGTCATCTGTGAACAGTGACAGTTTACTTCTTCTTTTCCAATATGGACTCATTTCTTTTTCTTCTCTGATTGCTGTGGCTAAAACTTCCAAAAGTATGTTGAATAGTAGTGGTGGTGAGAGTGGGGCACCCTTGTCTTGTTCCTGACTTTAGGGGAAATGCTTTCAATTATTCACTGTTGAGGATAATGTTTGCTGTGGGTTTATCATATGTGGCTTTTATTATGTTGAGGTGTGTTCCTTCTATGCCTGCTTTCTGGGTTTTTTTTTTTTTTATCATAAATGGATGTTGAATTTTGTCGAAGGCTTTATCTGCACCTATGGAGATAATCACATGATTTGTATCTTTCAATTTGTTAATGTGGTGTATCACATTGATTGATTTGCAAATATTGACAAATCCTTGCACCCCTGGGATAAAGCCCACTTGGTCATGATGTATGATCTTTCTAGTATGTTGTTGGATTCTGTTTGCTAGAATTTTGTTAAGGATTTTTGCATCTATGTTCATCAGTGATATTGGCCTGTAGTTTTCTTTTATTGTGGCATCTTTGTCTGGTTTTGGCATTAGAGTGATGTTGGCCTCATAGAATGAGTTTGGGTATTTACCTTCCTCTGCAATTTTTTGAAAGAGTTTGAGTAGGATAGGTGTTAGGTTTTCTCTAAATTTTTGGTGGCATTCACCTGTTAAGCCATCTGGTCCTGAGCTTTTGTTTGTTGGAAGATTTTTTTTATTACAGTTTCTATTTCTTTGCTTGTGATGGGTCTGTTAAGATTTTCTATCTCTTCCTGGTTCAGTTTTGGAAGGTTATACTTTTCTAAGAATTCATCCATTTCTTCCAAGTTGTCCATTTTATTGACACATAGTTGCTGATAGTAGTCTTTTATGATCCTTTGTATTTCTGTGTTGTCTGTTGTGATTTCTCCATTTTAACTTCTAATTTTGTTGATTTGATTCCTCTCCCTTCTTTTCTTGATGAGTCTGACTAATGGTTTGCCTATTTTAATTATCTTATTAAAAAACCATCTTTTAGTTTTGTTGATTTTTGCTATAGTCTCCTTTGTTTCTTTCTCATTTATTTCTGCTCTAATTTTTATGATTTCTTTCCTTCTGCTCACCCTGGGGATCTTCATTTCTTCTTTTTCTAGTTGCTTTAGATGTAAAGGTAGGTTATTTGTTTTATTTTTCTCTTGTTTCTTGGGGTAAGCTTGTATTGCTATGAGCCTTCCCCTTAGCACTGCTTTTATTGAATCCCATAGGTTTTGGGTGGTTGTGCTTTCATTTTCATTTGTTTCTATGCATATTTTGATTTCCTTTTTTATTTCTTCCATGATTTGTTGGTTATTCAGAATTGTGTTGTTTAGCCTCCATATGTTTGTATTTTTAGTATTTTTTCCCCTATCAGTCAGTTCAGTTCAGTTCAGTTCAGTCGCTCAGTCGTGTCCGACTCTCTGCGACCCCATGAATCACAGCACGCCAGGCCTCCCTGTCCATCACCAACTCCCAGAGTTCACTCAAACTCATGTCCACAGAGTCGGTGATGCCATCCAGCCATCTCATTCTCCGTCGTCCCCTTCTCCTCCCGCCCCCAACCTTTCCCAGCATCAGAGTCCTTTCCAGTGAGTCAACTCGTCGCATGAGGTGGCCAAAGTATTGCAGTTTCAGCTTCAGCATCAGTCCCTCCAATGAACATCCAGGATTGATCTCCTCTAGAATGGACTGGTTGGATCTCCTTGCAGTATAAGGGACTCTCAAGAGTCTTCTCCAACACCACAGTTCAAAAGCATCGATTCTTCGGCGGTCAGCCTTCTTCACAGTCCAACTCTCACATCCATACATGACCACGGGAAAAACCATTGCCTTGACTAGATGGACCTTGGTTGGCAAAGTAATGTCTTTGCTTTTTAATATACTATCAAGGTTGGTCATAACTTTCCTTCCAAGGAGTAAGCGTCTTTTAATTTCATGGCTGCAATCAGCATCTGCAGTGATTTTGGAGCCCAAAAAAACAAAGTCTGACACTGTTTCCACTGTTTTTCCATCTATTTCCCATGAAGTGATGGGACCAGATGCCATGATCTTTGTTTTCTGAATGTTGAGCTTCAAGCCAACCTTTTCACTCTCCTCTTTCACTTTCATCAAGAGGCTTTTGAGTTCCTCTTCACTTTCTGCCATAAGGGTAGTGTCATCTGCATATCTGAGGTTATTGATATTTCTCCCGGCAATCTTGATTCCAGCTTGTGCTTCTTCCAGCCCAGCGTTCCTCATGATGTACTCTGCATATAAGTTAAATAAGCAAGGTGACAATATACAGCCTTGACGTACACCTTTTCCTATTTGGAACCAGTCTGTTGTTCCATGTCCAGTTCTAACAGTTGCTTCCTGACCTGCATACAGGTTTCTCAAGAGGCTTGCACTCATCTCACATGCTAGTAAAGTCATGCTCAAAATTCTCCAAGCCAGGCTTCAGCAGTATGTAAACCGTGAACTCCCAGATGTTCAAGCAGGTTTTAGAAAAGGCAGAGGCACCAGAGATCAAATTGCCAACATCCGCTGGATCATGGAGAAAGCAAGAGAGTTTCAGAAAAACATCTATTTCTGCTTCATTGACTATGCCAAAGCCTTTGACTGTGTCGATCACAATAAACTGTGGAACATTCTGAAAGAGATGGGAATCCCAGACCACCTGACCCTATAGTTGACATTTAATCTTACTGCATTGTAATCAGAAAAGATACTTGAAATGATTTCCATTTTTTTGAATTTACCAAGGCTAGATTTATGGCCCAGGATGTGATCTATCTTAGAGAAATTTCCATGTGCACTTGAGAAAAAGTGAAATTCATTGCTTTGGGGTGAAATGTCCTATAGATATTAATTAGGTCTATCTGGTCCATTGTATCATTTAAAGTTTGTATTTCCTTGTTAATTTTCTGTTTGGTTGATCTATCCACAGGTGTGAGTGGGGTATTAAAGTCTCCCACTATTATTGTGTTACTGTTGATTTCCCCTTTCATACTTGTTAGCATTTGCCTTATGTTTTGAGATGCTCCTATGTTGGGTGGATATATATTTATAAGTGTTATATCTTCTTGTATTTTGATTGATCCTTTGATCATTATGTAGTGTCCTTCTTTGTCTCTCTTCAAAGTCTTTATTTCAAAGTCTATTTTATCTGATATGAATATTGCTACTCCTGCTTTCTTTTGGTCTCCATTTGCATGAATTATATTTTTCCAGCCCTTCACTTTCAGTCTGTATGTGTCCCTTGGTTGAGGTAGGTCTCTTGTAGACAGCATGTATAGGGGTCTTGATTTTGTATCCATTTGCCAGTCTTTGTCTTTTGGTTGGGATATTCAACTCATTTACATTTAAGATAATTACTGATAAGTATGATCCTGTTGCCATTTACTTTGTTGCTTTGGGTTTGAGTTTATAAACCTTTTCTGTGTTTCCTGTCTAAAGAAGCTCCTTTAGCATTTGTTGAAGAGCTGGTTTGGTGGTGCTGAATTCTCTCAGCTTTTGCTTGTCTGTAAAGCTTTTGATTTCTCCTTCATATTTGAATGAGATCCTTCCTGGATACAGTAATCTGGGTTGTAGATTTTTCTTTTTCACCTCTTTAAGTATGTCCTGCCATTCCCTACTGGCCTGAAGAGTTTCTACTGAAAGATCAGCTGTTATCCTTACAGGGATTCCCTTGTGAGTTATTTGTTGCTTTTCCCTTGCTGCTTTTAATATTTGCTCTTTGTCTTTGATCTTTGTTAGTTTGATTAATATGTGTCTTGGGGTGTCTCACCTTGGGTTTATCCTGTTTGGGACTCCAACTAGAGTTCTTGATCATCTTACTGTCTACGTTACTTGTTCTTCACTAGCTTTTTCAAACTCCAACTAAAGTTCACAGGATAAATCAAGTTCATTGACCAACTGCTAGTTACCAGTAGGCTGTAACTGTGTAAATGACTACTGGTCTGAGATTAGCAAGAAAATTGGAAGATTAAGATAAGACGTGAAACCTTGCAGGAAGAAAATACAGGAAAAAGATGCCAAGAGTGTCTTCATCATCAACTAATTATTTCCAAAAATCTTGTCATATTTCCTATCAGATTTGCCAGGGAGAGCAAATTAACACTAATCACAGGTGATTGAAGAAGACTATCCATTTTTTCCCTTGACAAATTATTAGCCAAATGAGGAATCTCCTCAGTGATGATGAGGTACTATGCCATAAAATACCCTAATGGAAAGAGTTTGATCTTGGTAATCAGATTGACCTGGCATCAAATTCAGATTGTGCTTAACACTGTCTGTGTGACTTTGAATATGTGATTTAATAAGAGTTTCATTTTTCTCACCAGTCACTTAGGAAGTTAGCACCTGCAGGATTCAGTGCATATAGTAAGTACTTAGTAAATCTTCTAGTGTCTTTAATGATGGTTTTTTTTATCTTAGCCTGTAATAGGTTCAGATATTCACTAAAGGTTTGCTACTTGCAAAACTTGTGAGATGGGTTATAGTCTGTGATTCATAGCACTTCTGGTCTATACGAGGTTCAAACCTAAGAACTCCACCTCATAGTGACTGTACTCCCTAGCAGTCTGTACTTTCTCAAAAATGTCACTTATTTCTTTTGCCACAAGGCACAGCATGCAAAACTTCCCTGACCAGGGATTGAACCAGTACCCCTTGCAGTGGAAGTGCAGAGCCTTAACCACTGGTCTACCGGAGAAGTTCAAAGATGGCACTTTTCATGTCTTTCTCCCCACTTAGGGTGCATGATTTCCCACTAGGCAGGAAAGGGACTTTGAAACCAGGAAGCAGGATTCCACATTCTTAATCCCTATCCTGATTACAAAAATAAATGTCACTTTTTTCTGTGCTTGAGGAGCCCGCTGTCTAGGATGGACAGCTGGTGCATTAACTGTTTCAAGACCGTGTAACAGAAGCTTACAAAGTTAAGTCTATATGAGAAAAACTGGAGAAAGTTTCACAAAACTTTTTCATGAATGAGAAGATGGTTGGTTTGGATCTTGAAGGAAAAATAGACATCTGGTTTTAGGGGTTGAGAGAGGGAGATTCAAAATGAAGAAAACAGTGATATACTTAAAATAGGGCTTGGTATATAGTAGGTGTTTAGTAAATGTAGAAGGAAGGAAGAGAGCATATGATTTTGCAATTATAAGAAATGATATAAATGAACTTATTTACCAAACAGAAACAGGCTCACAGGCTTAGAGAATGGTCTCAAGGTTGTTAGGGGGGAAATAGGGGCAGAAATAGTTAGAGAGTTTGGGATTAACACGTATCCACTGCTATTTTTAAAACGGATAACCAACAAGGACTTACTGTATACCACAGGGAACTCTGCTCAATGTTATGTGGCAGCCTTGATGGGAGGGGAGTTTGGGTGAGAATGGATACATCTGTATGTATGCCTGAATCCCTTTGCTGTTCACCTGAAACTATCACAGCATTGTTAGTTGGCCGTACATCAATACAAAATAAAAAGTTAAAGTTAGATTGGAGGCAGCTTGATAGCTGGTGGCATGTGTTAGAAGACAAGTCCAGTAAGGTTGGGTAGGATAGTGGAGGCCCCAAATCTGTTGCAGAGTTCAGAGTTCATCCTATGGGCAGTGTTTGGAAGCTTCAGAGCCAAAGGACCTTAGTTGATTCCTATTTTATAGACATACTATTTATTATTGATTTTAAGACACACTTTAGAAACAGTTTAATAACTCTGAAACTCAGAAGCATCCCACAACTGATGGTGTCATAGATTAATTAGCAGTTGTCTATTTTCTTTCTCAGAAATATATAAAATAATGTGGTTGCTTACAAGTGATGGCACCTTATGTTTTGACATTATAGCAGCAGAGTAAGAGAGGAACAATGAATGGAAGCAAGAAAACTGGTCAGGAGATGCACCAAACAGCAGAGCTGTGTGATAATGAGCTATGACACAAAGCCAAACATGCCACAATAGATTTTGAAATTCCAAAATAAAGGAGGCGTTCCTAAGTTTAATGGGTTAGACTTAGCTTTCGGCTTTCCATTTTGTTATTTGCCACATGGTTAGAACCTGAGCACAAGTTTCTAGCTTTTCATTAAAACCATACTTTCTCAGATGAATAACAAGCATAAATAGTATTACTCAGCATCTACCAGGCAACAACATTTTGTGAGGAAGGTACAAGACCATTCAAACTAGAGGCTTGAGATTTCTAACAGAAATAAAGGAAACTTATAATACTGGAAGAGGTTTCAGAGATCCTGAGGTATAACTCCTTCATTTTATAAATGAGGAAAATGAGGTCCTGGCTGCTAATGATCTTAAATTTGCTGGCTCTTTGCCATTTCCTACATGGTGAGTCTAGCATGGAACCCTCCACCATGCTCCTTGACACCAGCCGTTTATTTGTTTACTTCTGCTTTTACTCTGGTTCCAGTTCTACTATGGAGCAGGCAGTATGAAATGACATTGTGCCTCCAACTGCCACAACTTAGAGCCAATAAATTTCTTATCAGTTCCCCTCTCTTTTTTCTGACTCAGTGTACAGTTGCAATCTTATCTCTTTTGTTTAAACACCTGGCTGTCTGCCTCTTAACCTCTGTTGATGAGTAATGATGTCTCTGTTGCCTGGGCATTTGGTGTCTGAGCTTCTGATGGGCACCACCTGCTGTTATGCAAACCAGTTGCTCCCACCCTGAGGCACTTTACCTAGTCCCAAAGTACAGTCTCCAGAAAACAGAACTCCCCACAACTTTGTTTTATTTCTCCATTTGACCGTAGATTATTGGCCAAACAGACCTGTTGAATATTTGCTCCTTTTCCAAGCTCCAAACTCTGAAATCCTTACTTAGTATGAAAACCACTTTCTCATCTTTAAGGAGCCTATAAAACACCAGTGGTACGTGTGGACCTGCATCCTTTTTTTTTCGGTTGGACCAACTTTTCTATACACTGGGGATCCCTTCTCATTGGCCTCATTGCTCAGGCATTTGTTCTGATTATTCAGTGTTCACACAGTTTAGATCCTAAACATTTTTAACATCTGCTCTGCTTCCTTGCTGCTGCTGCTGCTGCTACTGCTGCTAAGTCGCTTCAGTCGTGTCCGACTCTGTGCAACCCCAGGTTCCATTAATTGAGCACATGGAATTGAGTAGATGCTACATGCTTTTGATATCTTAACTATTAATCCTTATAACAATCTCATTACAGGGTATGATAAAACATATTTTTACAGAAAAGGAACTGAAGCTAAGAGAAATTACCTAAATAGGCCAAGGACATAAGCCATGTGCCTGAGTCAGGATTTAGATCTGGGTCTCAGTGACTTCCTTCCTGCATCGCTATGATGCGATGCTGTGTGCTGGGCAGTGTTTAGTTGCTCAGTTCTGTTCGACTCTTTTCAAGCCTGAGGACTGCAGCACACCAGGCTCCTGTGTCCATGGGGACTCTCCAGGCAAGAATACTGGAGTGGGTAGCCTAGCCCTTCTCCAGGGGATCTTCCCAACCCAGGAATTGAACTGGGGTCTCCTTCATTAAAGGTGGATTCTTTATCAAGGAAGCCCATGATGCTGTAAGAACCCTCTATCCAGTACCAACTTACCATACAACACATTGAGTCTGTTCCACTTGACTTATTTTGGGATCAGAACCTCTTGGCTAGGCTTCTTGGTGCTTCCATGTCCTTACTTGCAGATTAGAGCAGTGGCCATTTACCTCCTGAGTAAACTCACTTACCCATGAGTTTGCCCAAGTCTTCAAATCTGGCTTCTAGGTCTTTCCCACCACCTCTGCAACCAACTCACCCTGGTCCTGCATGCATGCTAAGTCACTTCAGTTGTATCCTACCCTTACTGACCCTGTGGACTATAGCCCACTAGGCTTCTATGTTAATGGGATTATCCAGGCAAGAATACTGGAGTAGGTTGACATTCCCTCCTCCAGGAGACCTTTCTGACCCAGAGATTGACTCTGCATCTCTTATATCTCCTGCATTGGAAATGGGTTCTCTAACACTAGGGTCACCTGGGAAGCCCACCCTTGTCCTGTTCCCCAGCTATCTAAATCCCACTTAGGTGATGCCCAAACTGTATATGTCATTCAGACCTGGGAAAGGATTTGAAAGTCTTTCCTTAGTCTCATGTTGCAATATCCTAAAAGCCACTAGAAAACTAAGAAGAGAGTTTCCTGTGGTTTCTTATTTGTTTCTTACTGTAGAACTCTTAATTATTTATTTGGCTATATCAGCTCCCAGTTGTGGCCCACGGGCCCTCTAGTTGTGGCTCGTGGACTCCAGAGTGCATGGGCTCAGTAGCTCTGTGGCATGCGACATCTATATAGGTTATAGATGAAATACTTATCAGCTCAGTTCAGTCACTCAGTCGTGTCTGACTCTTCATGACCCCATGAATCACAGCACACCAGGCCTCCCTGTCCATCACCAACTCCCAGAGTTCATGCAAACTCATGTCCATCGAGTCGGTGATGCCATCCAGCCATCTCATTCTCTGTCGTCCCCTTCTCCTCCTGCCTCCAATCCCTCCCAGCATCAGAGTCTTTTCCAGTGAGTCAACTCGTCGCATGAGGTGGCCAAAGTATTGGAGTTTCAGTCCCAGCATCAGTCCTTCCAATGAACACCCAGGATTGATCTCCTCTAGAATGGACTGGTTGGATCTCCTTGCAGTATAAGGGACTCTCAAGAGTCTTCAACATCACAGTTCAAAAGCATTAATTCTTCAGCGATCAGCTTTCTTCACAGTCCAACTCTCACATCCATACATGACCACTGGAAAATCCATAGCTTTGACTAGACGGACCTTGGTTGGCAAAGTAATGTCTTTGCTTTTTAATATGCTATCTAGATTGGTCAAAGCTTTCCTTCCAAGGAGCAAGCGTCTTTTAATTTCATGGCTGCAATCAGCATCTGTAGTGATTTTGGAGCCCAAAAAAATAAAGTGTGACACTGTTTCCCCATCTATTTCCCATGAAGTGATGGGACCAGATGCCATGAACTTAGTTTTCTGGATGTTGAGCTTCAAGCCAACTTTTTCACTCCCCTCTTTCACTTTCATCAAGAGGCTTTTGAGTTCCTCTTCACTTTCTGCCATAAGGGTGGTGTCATCTGCATATCTGAGGTTATTGATATTTCTCCCAGCAATCTTGATTCCAGCTTGTGCTTCTTCCAGCCCAGTGTTCCTCATGATGTGCTCTAAATATAAGTTAAATAAGCAGGGTGACAATATACAGCCTTGACATACTCCTTTTCCTATTTCAAACCAGTCTGTTCTTTCATGTCCAGGTCTAATTGTTGCTTCCTGACCTGCATACAGGTTTCTCAAGAGGCAGGTCAGGTGGTCTGGTATTCCCATCTCTTTCAGAATGTTCCACAGTTTATTATGATCCACAGTCAAAGGCTTTGGCATAGTCAATAAAGCAGAAATAGATGTTTTTTGGAACTCTCTTGCTCTTTCCATGATCCAGCAGATGTTGGCAATTTGATCTCTGGTTCCTCTGCCTTTTCTAAAACCAGCTTGAACATCTGGAAGTTCATGGTTCACATATTGCTGAAGCCTGGCTTGGAGAATTTTGAGCATGACTTTACTATCATGTGAGATGAGTGCAATTGTGCAGTAGTTTGAGCATTCTTTGGCATTCCTTTTCTTTGGGATTGGAATGAAAACTGACCTTTTCCAGTCCTGTGGCCACTGCTGAGTTTTCCAAATTTGCTGGCATATTGAGTGCAGCACTTTCACAGCATCATCTTTCAGGATTTGAAATAGCTCAACTGGATTCCATCACCTCCACTAGCTTTGTTCGTAGTGATTCTTTCTAAGGCCCACTTGACTTCACATTCCAAGATGTCTGGCTCTAGGTGAGTGATCACACCATCATGATTATCTTGGTCTTGAAGATCTTTTCTGTAGTTTTTTGTATAAGTAAGATGGTAGGTATTATGAGAGGGCATCAGAGGGCAGACACACTGAAATCATAATCACAGAAAACTAGTCGATCTGATCACATGGACCACAGCCTAGTCTAACTCAATGAAACTAAGCCATGCTGTGTGGGGCCACCCAAGATGGGCGGGTCATGGTGGAGATGTCTGACAGAATGTGGTCCACTGGAGAAGGGAATAGCAAATCACTTCAGTATACTTGCCTTGAGAAATCCATGAACAGTATGAAAAGGCAAAATGATAGGATACTGAATGAGGAACTCCTCAGGTTGGTAGGTGCCCAATATGCTACTGGAGATCAGTGGACAAATAAATCCAGAAAGAATGAAGGGATGGAGCCAAAGCAAAACCAATACCCAGTTGTAGATGTGACTGGTGATAGAAGCAAGGTCCAATGCTGTAAAGAGCAGTATTGCATAGGAAACTGGAATGTTAGGTCCATGAATCAAGGCAAATTCGAAGTGGTCAAATAGGAGATGGCAAGAGTGAAGGTCAACATTCTAGGAATCAGTGAACTATAATGGACTGGAATGGGTGAATGTAACTCAGATGCCCATTATATCTACTACTGTGGGCAGGAATCCCTTAAAAGAAATGGAGTAGCCATCACAGTTAACAAAAGAGTCTGAAATGCAGTACTTGGATGCAATCTCAAAAATGACAGAATGATCTTGATTCATTTCCAAGGCAAACCATTCAATATTACAGTAATCCAACCAGTAACCCTGAAGAAGGTGAAGTTGAATGGTTCTATGAAGACCTACAAGACCTTTTAGAACTAACACCCAAAAAAGATGTTCTTTTCATTATAGGGGACTGGAATGCAAAAGTAGGAAGTCAAGAACACCTGGAGTAACAGGCAAATTTGGCCTTGGAGCACGGAATGAAGCAGGGCAAAGGCTAATGGAGTTTTGCCAAGAAAACGCACTGGTCATAGCAAACACCCTCTTCCAACAACACAGAGAAGACTCTACACATGGACATCACCAGATGGTCAGCACCGAAATCAGATTGATTATATTCTTTGCAGCCAAAGATGGAGAAGCTCTATACAGTTAGCAAAAACAAGACCAGGAGCTGACTGTGTCTCAGATCATGAACTCCTTATTGCCAAATTCAGACTTAGATTGAAGAAAGTAGGGAAAACCACTAGACCATTCAGGTATGACCTAAATCAAATCCTTTATGATTATACAGTGGAAGTGAGAAATAGATTTAAGGGACTAGATCTGATAGAGTGCCTGATGAACTCTGGACGGAGGTTCGTGACATTGTACAGGAGACAGGGACCAAGACCATCCCATGGAAAAGAAATGCAAAAAAGCAAAATGGCTGTCTGAGGAGGCCTACAAATAGCTGTGAAAAGAAGAGAAGCGAAAAGCAAAGGAGAAAAGGAAAGATATAAGCATCTGAATGCAGAGTTCCAAAGAATAGCAAGGAGACAGAAGAAAGCCTTCCTCAGTGATCAATGCAAAGAAATAGAGGAAAACAACAGAATAGGAAAGACAAGAGATCTCTTTAAGAAAATTAGAGATACCCAGGGAACAATTCATGTAAAGATGGGCTCGATAAAGGACAGAAATGGTATGGACCTAACAGAAACAGAAGACATTAAGAAGAGGTGGCAAGAATACACAGAACTGTACAAAAAATACATTTAGGTAATAGATTAAATCTAGGTAAAAATTACTATTACCTAGAATTCAGAATTCTCAACCAGGGATCGACCCTGTGTCCCTTGCATTGCTCAGCAGATTCTTAACCCCCAGAGTACCAAGAAGTCTCTAAAACTCTCTTTTAAGTTCCTAAACTGAAATTTGAGGAGTCTAAACACATCATCAAGACTGTTTACCTGCAAAGAGAACAATAAAACATACATTTAAAAAATGTTTTAAAGTAGAATGGTGGTTTAAGTTTGAGCAGGTCATGAAACCAAACAGTATCATTGCGCTTAAGAATGGCTATTTATTGAGCACTTAAAATGTTCTCAGTTCAATTCTAAATACCTTACACAGATATTCTCATTAAATTCCCAACAACTCTATACAGTAGGGACTATTATTATTTTCATTTTATAGATGAAGAAACCAAGGCACAATATAGTTAGATAACATGATTGGTCACCCAGATTCTGAATGAAAGAGTCAGAATTTGAGGACAGGCAATCTGATTACAGAGTACAGGTATTTAATCAAGCCTAAGAAGACTCTTCTTGAACATCTGGGAGTTCACGGTTCACATATTCCTGAAGCCTGGCTTGGAGAATTTTGAGCATGACTTTACTAGCGTGTGAGAGGAGTGCAATTGTGCGGTAGTTTGAGCATTCTTTGGCATTGCCTTTCTTTGGGATTGGAATGAAGACTGACCTTTTCCAGTCCTGTGGGCACTGCTGAGTTTTCCAAATTTGTTGGCATATTGAGTGCAGCACTTTCACAGCATCATCTTTCAAGACTTGAAATAGCTCAACTGGAATTCCATCACCTCCACTAGCTTTGTTCGTAGTGATGCTTTCTAAGGCCCACTTGACTTCACATTCCAAGATGTCTGGCTCTAGGTCAGTGATCACATTATCGTGACTATCTTGGTCGTGAAGATCTTTTTTGTACAGTTCTTCTGTGTATTCTTACCACCTCTTCTTAATATCTTCTGCTTCTGTTAGGTCCATACCATTTCTGTCCTTTATCGCGCCCATCTTTGCATGAAATGTTCCCTTGGAATCTCTAATTTTCTTGAAGAGATCTCTTGTTTTTCCTAGTCTGTTGTTTTCCTCTATTTCTTTGCATTGATCACTGAGGAAGGCTTTCTTATGTCTCCTTGCTATTCTTTGGAACTCTGCATTCAGATGCTTATATCTTTCCTTTTCTCCTTTGCTTTTCGCTTCTCTTCTTTTCACAGCTATTTGTTGGCCTCCTCAGACAGCCATTTTGCTTTTTTGCATTTCCTTTCCATGGGGATGGTCTTGGTCCCTGTCTCCTGTACAATGTCACGAACCTCCGTCCATATTTCATCAGGCACTCTATCTATCAGATCTAGTCCCTTAAATCTATTTCTCACTTCCACTGTATAATCATAAGGGATTTGATTTAGGACATATCTGAATGGTCTAGTGGTTTTCCCTACTCTCTTCAGCAGTATGTGAACCGTGAACTTCCAGATGTTCAAGCAGGTTTTAGAAAAGGCAGAGGCACCAGAGATCAAATTGCCAACATCTGCTGGATCATGGAGAAAGCAAGAGAGTTCCAGAAAAACATCAATTTCTGCTTCATTGACTATGCCAAAGCCTTTGACTGTGTGGATCACAATAAACTGTGGAACATTCTGAAAGAGATGGGAATACCAGACCACCTGACCTGTCTCTTGAGAAACCTGTATGCAGGTCAGGATGCAACAGTCAGAACTGTTCATGGAACCACAGACTGGTTCCAAATAGGAAAAGGAGTACGTCAAGGCTGTATATTGTCACCTTGCTTATTTAACTTATATGCAGAGTACATCATGAGGAACGCTGGGCTGGAAGAAGCACAAGCTGGAATCAAGATTGCCGGGAGAAATATCAATAACCTCAGATATGCAGATGACACCACCCTTATGGCAGAAAGTGAAGAGAAACTCAAAAGCCTCTTGATGAAAGTGAAAGAGGAGAGTGAAAAGGTTGGCTTGAAGCTCAACATTCAGAAAACAAAGATCATGGCATCTGGTCCCATCACTTCATGGGAACTAGATGGAAAAACAGTGGACACAGTGTCAGACTTTATTGTTTTGGGCTCCAAAATCACTACAGATGCTGATTGCAGCCATGAAATTAAAAGACGCTTACTCCTTGGAAGGAAAGTTATGACCAACCTTGATAGTATATTAAAAAGCAGAGACGTTACTTTGCCAACAAAGGTCAGTCTAGTCAAGGCTATGGTTTTTCCCCTGGTCATGTATGGATGTGAGAGTTGGACTGTGAAGAAAGCTGATCGCCAAAGAATTGATGCTTTTGAACTGTGGTGTTGGAGAAGACTCTTGAGAGTCCCTTGGACTGCAAGGAGATCCAACCAGTCCATTCCAAAGGAGATCAGTCCTGGGTGTTCATTGGAAGGACTGATGCTAAAGCTGAAACTCCAATACTTTGGCCACCTCATGCGACGAGTTGACTCACTGGAAAAGACTCTGATGCTGGGAGGGATTGGGGGCGGGAGGAGAAGGGGACGGCAGTGAATGAGATGGCTGGATGGCATCACCAACTTGATGGACATGAGTTTGAGTGAACTCCGGGAGTTGGTGATGGACAGGGAGGCCTGGCGTGCTGTGATTCATGGGGTCGCAAAGAGTCAGACACGATTGAGCGACTGAACTGAACTGAACTGAAGGATTATAATATTTTTCTTCAATAAATATACAGAAATCAGATATAGAGAGGATTATTGTTTTTCAATGCACTCATGCTGTCATGTTGGGAAAATAAACCCAATTTCTAAGAATGTTGTCAATTCTCAAAATATTTTTGGACCTGACCTCTGATCCACTTACAAGTCTGTAAGGAGACTAGGTTCATTAGGCTCACATCTTGGTTTTGATTAAAAGCAGCCTTACCTTAATATAAAAATCATGCCATAAATCAGTAAAATTGATGAACATTGCCTCTTGATGGAAATATGTGACAGGTAACTCCCAAAGAAGAAATATAAATGGTTAATAAACATATGAAAAGATGTTCAACTAAATATAGTCAAACATATGAAAATCAAAATAGTGAGAAAACACACTCCATCTATCAGATTGACAAACATTTTTAAAGATTGACAATATCCAAGATTAATAAGGATGGGAGAAAGAAATAACTTTCATGAATTATTGGTGATAGCATAACTTGGTATAATTTTTCTGGAAGGCAGTTTAACAATACACTGCAAAATATTAGCTGGGCATATCCCTGATCCAGATATCACAATTTTAAGAGTTTATTCTAGAAAATAAATCTTATTCTGAGAAAATTTATCATTCTAAGAACTCTTTTCCTAAGAAGAGACTAAGGTCAAATATACAAATATCTAACAACCAGGATGTCCATCATAGTGTTATTCATAGTTGAAATACTGAAAATAAACTAAATGTCCTTGAATGGATTGCTGATTGAATAAACCTACCTAATGGAAAATTATAGTTATTAAATTGATTGTGTGGTTTTATATTTACTGTATTGGAGAGATATCCACAATGTAGTGTTGATTATTTTAAAGCAAATAATAATATAACAATTATGGTGGAATCTCATCTTACCTGTTTTGTTTACATCTATATCTCCATGTCTGTCTATCAAGACACAAACACACTTACAGATAATATTTTAGAAAAGCTATTTATTAATATGTTAAGAATGATTATGTTTGTGTGTTAGGATTTTAAAAGCAATTATTTTTTATTTAATTATTATTTAATGCAATGATTTATATTGTTATAGTTTAATTTTATAATATTCTCTTCATATAATTAGGAAAAAATTGATTTGTCTACATGTTTTATATATTATTTAAAAAAAATTTTTTATTGAATGATAATTGCTTTATAGAATTTTGTTGTTTTCTGTCAAACCTCAACATGAATCAGCCATAGATATACATATATCCCCTCTCTCCTGAACCTCCCTCCCATCTCCCTCCCCATCCCACCCCTCTAGGTTGATACAGAGCCCTGGTTTGAGTTTCCTGAGCCATACAGCAAATTCCCGTTGGCTATCTATTTTACATATAGTAGTTGACTCACTGGAAAAGACTCTGATGCTGGGAGGGACTGGGGGCAGGAGTAGAAGGGGACGCCGGAGAATGAGATGGCTGGATGGCATCACTGATTCGGTGGACATGAGTTTGAGTGAACTCTGGGAGTTGGTGATGGACAGGGAGGCCTGGCATGCTGTGATTCATGGGGTCGCAAAGAGTCGGACATGACTGAGCGACTGAACTAAACTGAATGTAAGTTTCCATGTTACTCTTTCCATACATCTCACCCTCTCCTCCCCTCTGCCCATGTCCATAAGCCTGTTCTCTATGTTTGCTTCTCCATTGGTGTCCTGTAAATAAATTCTTCAGTACCATTTTTTTAGATTCCGTATATATGCATTAGAAGATGATATTTATCATTCTCTTTTTGACTCACTTCACTCTGTATAATAGGTTATAGATTCATCCACCTCATCAGAACTGACTCAATGGGTTCCTTTTTATGGCTGAGTGTTATTCCATTGTGTATATGTACCTCAACTTCTTTATCTTTTCATCTGTTGATGGACATCTATGTTGCTTCCATGTTCTAGCTATTGTAAATAGTGCTGCAATGAACAATTGGATATATGTGTCTTTTTCAATTTTGGTTTCTTCAGGGTATATGCCTGAAGTAGGATTGATGGGTCATACAGTGGTTTTATTCCTAGTTTTTTAAGGAATCTCCATACCATCTTCCACAGTGGCTGTATCAGTTTACATCCCCACCAACAGTGCAAGAGCGTTCCCTTTTCTCCACACCCTCTCCAGCATTTATTGTTTGTAGACTTTTTGATGATGGTCATTCTGACCAGCGTGAGGTGATATCCCACTGTAGTTTTGATTTGAATTTCTCTAATAATGAGCGATGTTGAGCATCTTTTCATGTGTTTGTTAGCCACCTGTATGTCTTCTTTGGAGAAATGACTTAAGTCATTTTCCTACTTTTTGATTGGGTTGTTTGTTTTTCTGGCATTGAGTTGTATGAGCTGCTTGTATATTTTGGAAATTAATCCTTTGTCAGTTGTTTCATTTGCTATTATTTTCTCCCATTCTGAGGGTTGTCTTTTCACCTTGCTTATAGTTTCCTTTGCTGTGAAAAAGCTTTTAAGTTTAATCAGGTCCCATTTGTTTACTTTTGTCTTTATTTCTGTTACTCTAGGAGGTGGGTCATAGAGGATCTTGCTTTGGTTTATGTCATAGAGTGTTCTGCCTATGTTCCTCTAAGACTTTTATAGTTTCTGGTCTTACATTTAGGTCTTTAATCCATTTTGAGTTTATCTTTGTGTATGGTGTTAGAAAGTGTTCTGATTTCATTCTTTTACATGTAGCTGTCCAGTTTTCCCAGCACCATTTATTAAAGAGGATGTCTTTGCCCCATGGTATATTCTTGCCTCCTTTGTCCCAAGTAAGGTACCCATAGGTGTATGGGTTTATTTCTGGGTTTTCTATCTTTTTCCTTTGGTCTATATTTCTGTTTTTGTGCCAGTACCATACTGTCTTGATGACTGTAGCTTTGTAGTATAATGTGAAGTCAGGAAGGTTGATTCCTCCAGCTCCATTCTTCTTTCTCAGGACTGCTGTGGCTATTTGGGGTCTTTTGTGTTTCCATATGAATTGTGAAATTTTTTTGTTCTAGTTCTGTGAAAAATTGATTTGTCTATGTTTTGAAAAAAATTTACTATTACCTAGCTGGATCAATCAGCATCTTTACCAGACATGATATTCAATAATTTTGGACTGTATTCAAGACAAGAAATACACTCACAGATAAAGTGAGTTTGTCTCAGCTAAAGACATTCTTTTGTTATGTGAAACACAGATCAATTTCAAGAGAGAATTTACAAAGTTGTTTCATAATATCATTGAAATAAGTCTCCAAGTGGTGAAGACATTTAAATCCTCAACATCTATTTGAAGATATAATTCTGGATTGTTTTTTAACAAAATCGTCTCACCACTTTTATTGTTGTGCCTCTTATACTCTGTTTATTTACATCAGTTTTCATGAAAATTTTGAGAGAGTTGAGCCCTGAAGAAATTGTCTCATGCAGTGGATAAACAAGCTGTAATTTCTTTAGCTTTGGCATGCATTGGTAAATGAATGCATATTTTTACTTGCTTGACCAAGCTCAGGAATCTGCAACTCTGCTAACATTGCATTATGTGGATTGTGCCCTGAATAATACCATGTGCCCTGTTGCAAAAGCTGAAGATGCACTTGTGGAATTTATTTTATTCCGATTTATGAGGACTGCTGCACACAAATAGATTATTGTAGTGTCTGTGATTAATGGGACACCACATGGCTGCATGGACTTCATAAATCATTTGATGCAATGTCTGAGTGAATCTTACTTGCAAAATCAGTTTCAATCAGCTTGGCTCGAAAACTAGGTAAACTAGAAGGATGTGTCCAGTTGTGGGAGGTAGCAAGGTGGCATAGCATTCAGTTCTGGGTCCAGTTTTATGTCTCTTGTTATCAGTGATGTGAAAGAATGAAGAAGCAACACGTTAATTAAATCTGCAGATGGAATTGGAAATGTCACAAATGCTGAGAAGGCCTGGGAAATGATACAAATTGGCCTAAAGTGATAAGCAGGGGTTGGAAGAAAGGCCAAAAATACAACAGACCTGAGCATGCATGCGCACACATACGCACACATGAATCAATATGCGATTAAAGAAATCAGTTAATTTTACGACTCTCCTAAGATCCTGACATCATAAGAAAACAGCTTGGGAATAATGAATATTAAAAAAAAAGACTGCAGGGTTTTATTCTAAGATCAATGTTTAGCATTTGTTTTAAAATAATTATTTTATTGCTTTTCTGATACATGGTAATACATATTCATCATAAAAGAATCAGAAGCTTCAGATCAGCAATGATAAAAAATATTCTCTACAATAATCATATATACACATATATGTATAATAAATTAAAAATTAGATCATATTGTATATTCAATTTTTTATCCAACTTTATTAATGTAAGAATACTTCTTTTCTTTAAAGGCCATGATTCTGAGAATCTTGCTCTGTACCCACCTTTTTCTTACTCATTGAATTTGTTCCCTTCAATCTTAGTAATTAAGAACTCTAAGAAAATGACAAAGGGTTGCTGTTTGTATATGCTAAAGCTGGAGAGGAAAAAAGAAAAATATATTTTTTTGAATACTCTGTTCCTTAGGAATTCCTGACATCACCAGCTATCCATCTATTTCTTTCAGCCCTCATGTGTCAGCCTTTTACCAAGGGAATAGTCATAGAAATCCCCCCATCTTTCTTGACCTTGCAAGGAGGCTGGTCCTCTGATTCTGAGAATTATTGGCATTTCAGCAGAATCACTATTATGAACTGAGGGGCATTCCTATTTCCACAAGCAATTTAAAAGGAGGAGAAAATTCTCTACAGTAAAGATAATTCGCAAGGATCGAGGAAGGTAGTAATCTAAGACAAATGTCCTTTGTAGGGTGGAGCTGGAGGAGGGATGGAAAGAGGGGAGGAAGAGGAAGAGAGAGAAGGGAGAGTGGGAAGAAAGAAGAAAAACAGAAATGAAGAGAAGTCTGCCCCCCTCCCTGAAATGGGCTTCCCTGGCAGCTCAAAAGCTAAAGAATCTGCCCGCAATGTAGGAGACCCGGCTTCGATCCCTGGGTCGGAAAGATCCCCTGCAGAAGTGAATGGCTACACACTCCAGTATTCTTGCCTGGAGAATTCCATGGACAGAGGAGCCTGGCAGGCTACAGTCCATGGGGTCGCAAAGAGTCGGACATGACTGAACAACTAACACTTTCACTTGCCCTCTCTGAAATATAGCTCTGAGCTTGCATGAATGTGTATTTATTAATACAGTGGAATTCCTTCACTAATAAATGAAATAAAAGTCTAATTCCAACAGCCAACAGCAGAATCTGAATGCTATTGAATCAGACCTGAAATTGCAAGGAAAAGATTGTATAGTCAAGGGAGAACAAATCAGCCTTGCGGTTAATTTTGGAGCCTTGAATTTGGCATTGGGTAGCCTTGACAGGGGGTCTGGAGAAGGCACTGGCAACCCACTGCAGTACTCTTGCCTGGAAAATCCCATGGACGGAGGAGCCTGGTGGGCTGCAGTCCATGGGTTGCTAAGAGTCGGCACAACTGAGCAGCTCACTTTCACTTTCCTACATTGGAGAAGGGAATGGCAACCCACTCCAGTGTTCTTGGCTGGAGAATCCCAGGGACGGGGGAGCCTGGTAGGCTGCCGTCTATGGGGTCGCACAGAGTCGGACACGACTGAAGCGACTTAGCAGCAGCAGCAGCAGCAACAGGGGGTCAGCATCCTCTTTCCCAGATGACCTGGGCTAACCTGTCCACACAGTGACCAGATAAAAGAGGAAGAGCCATGGATAGGAGTCTGTGGATACTGGTTTCCAGTTTTCTCACCAACTACCTAGGGTCATTAAACAATTCCTATCACCTCTTTTGGGTCTCAGTTTTCTCATGTGTGTCGTAACGTGTTTGCTCTGGATCATCTCTAACATCCTCTACAGTAGACCCATGGTACTCAATTTTGGTTGCAAGTTAGAACTACTTGGGACTCCCTCCAGATTATTTACATCAGGATCTCTGGAGTGAGACAGGTGTTAGGTGTTTTACGCTCCTTGGGTAATTCCACTGTGTTGCTGAGGTTGGAAATCTCTAAACAGTATTAGATAATTTTTTATTCTAAAATAATAAGAAAAACAATAACTAATTTTTATTCCGTCTTCACCAAGTACTTCACCAGAAGTACTTCACATATTTTGGCTCATGAAATCCTCACAAGGACAGTAGGAGTTAAAAACTTAAACATTTCCTCAATGCTACAGATGCTGACATTGAGGCTTAGAATAGTAAGGTAATTTGTTGGAAATTAGCCAGGCAGGAAGTAGGCAATTTGTTTCCAGAACTCAGGATGCTGCCTCCCTAAGCCATACTGAACAGCCTCTTGGAAGTGGAGTTAGGTTTTGCAAGTTTTGTAGAATTTCCATTTTATTTTCCATAAGATAAAACTGGTTGAGACTATGTCATTTTCTGGTTCTGATTCCTGTCTCTACTTCTAATTTTGTAAATCCCTTTCATTTTTACTTAAAGTGCTATAGCAGCAGGGTTCTAAAGTATCTGGACAAGTATTGCCATATATACTGTTAACTAGTACTTACATACTGCTTACTGTATGATAACCACTGTCCGAAGTGTTTTTTTGTGTGTTTTTTTGTATATTTTTCAAAACAGACCACAATATGTTTGAGCTCCTCTCTTTAGGAAGTAGGCTATTTCTTTACATCTTAATTCTGGACTAGGCCACATGGGTTGTTTGGCCAAAGAGATACCAGCAAATATGACACAAGAAAAGGTTTAGAAAGTGCTTGGGTACTTGTGTGTGACCTCACATTTCCAGCCTTAGAACTCAGCTGCCACATGAAGAAGTCCAGACCAGCCTGCTACATGCTAGAGATACACAACTGAGTTGTCCAAGCCAAGTACAAGACATGCAAGTGCAGCCAACCAGCCCTAGCTGACTGCCAGCTGAGTGCCTGGGGGCACCAGCAGAACTGCTTAGCTAAGCCCAATGCAAATTGTCAACCTAAGGAATCATGAGCTAATATTTATTGTTATAAAGATTTACATTTTGGGTCAGTTTTAATGCATCAAAAGCTAACCAATACATATATATAACGTCTTTATTTCTTGTACAAGACTGTGAGGTGGATTTCATCTTTATTTTGTAGATGAGGAAACTGAGGTCCAGGAAGGTTAAATACTCTGTCCAAAGTCACTTAGCTGAGAAGTAGTTGCACTGGGATGTGAATCCTAGACTGGATCTAGAATCCATGCTCTTAACCTCCATGCCATGCTATCCAGCTAGTGTACATCTTTTAATAAGAGTATGCTTTCCTGCGTTCATTTTCAATGACTTAGAGAAGATATGGCATCCAAAAGAGAGAAATTTGATATAATTTCTATCCCTTACATTATAATTCTAGTGTTTTCTTCTCTCTCTTTCCTTCACCCATTTGTTCTCTCAGTATTTATTAAGCTTCTACTATTTTCCTGTGTCAGACAGTAGGGCTATAAATATGAATCAGACACATGCTTTGCCCACAAGGAGATCACATTTTATTGGGGGAGACAACAACGTCAATAAATAATTATAACACAAGATGAGAAGTACTATTGTATGGACTTGCAAAAAAGCACTGTCATGGTGCAAAGGTGAGATGATCAGCTTTCCTGAACGGGGATGAGGGAAGTCGAAGCTTGTCATACCATCATCATTATTACTTTTATGTTTTTTTCATGTAGTCCTCATGTGTTCATCTTTAAAAAGGGAATAATTCTTTATTAACACTTGCTTTGTTTTTCCTATCTTCCTCCTTCTAACCTTCCTCCTTTCATTTTGCACTTCCTTCCATCCTTCCTTCTTTCCTACGTCTTTATATATCTATAGAATACCTACTTTGTCGCCAAGCACAGTTCCTCAGTGAATAAGACAGACAAGCTCTCTGCTTTTCTGTAGCACGTACTGAAATGAATGGAGACAGATCATAAATCAGCAAGAAAATTCTTACTGGTAATAAGTGCTTTACAGAGACTTAAAACAGATGACATGATGGTCATCTCAGTTCAACCAAGTGGCTGCTTTAGAGGGGATAGTTAGAGAAGATCTCTTTGAACAGGTAATCTTTAGGCCGAACTATGAATGACTCCAAGTGAGTCATCTGAGCACGAGACATGAAAGCATTTCTGGCAGAGGAAACAGGTACTGTCAGTTCCTAAACTGAGAATAGTCTTGAAGACTCGAGGGCATTGTGGCGGGATGCGTAGATGAATGCGGGAAAAAATGGGAAAATCGGATATAGTGAGGACGGAACAAGTTTACTGGATTAGAGGTCTCAGTGAACTGTTGGGATGGGTGTTCTGGAGCAGGTGACTATGAGGATAGAAGGTTGTGAGCAGAGAATAGAATGCTTGAAATTAAGATTTCATAGGAGACCAGGTCAAGGGGACGACGTGACAGTGAGTGGTTGAAGAGGGGTTGGAGAAATAGATCATTTGCTTCAAAGAGGTTATTAAAACTAAATTGGTTGCCCAATATCTATTAAGAAAAAATTTTAGAAAAATGAACAAAAACCTCATTTAGAACAGTCAGCTAAGGACTCCCGAAAGGTATTTTAAAGTGACACAGTGATATACTCTATAATGATAGGTAGCAAACAAACACTCATTCAAATTTGTAGCTACTGTCTTCAGGATCTTTGTAGTTTAGCATCAAAAAAGAATTGGGAATAATGTTTGGGGTTTAATTTCAATTCAAAAATTGAAAAGGGTATGAGTTTGAACCAGTGAAGGTGGGGCTTCTTAAAAATCATTTCTTATGAGGCAACAATTTGAAGAGAGAAATGGCAGTCATTGTCAACCATTTCAGATCCCAGGGCCCCTTTTAATAACAAATAATTTGCAAGGCTCTCTTTATTTTCTTCGTGGGTAAATTATAGATAACATGCATATACACATAATTTAAAAACTCAATATAATACTCTAACTAAAATACAAGGAGTAATTATAAGAAAACAATATGATACTATGTATTTCACTTAGTTAGTGCTTAGACACAATTTGAGCCCCCTGGGTCTCAATTTGAGCTACCCAGGAAACCCAAAGAATCTGCCTGCAATGCGGGAGACCTGGGTTTGATCCCTGGGTCAGGAAGATACCCTGGAGAAGGGCATGGCAACCCACTCAGGTATTCTGGCCTAGAGAATTCCATGGACAGAGGAGCCTGGTTGGTTATAGTCCATGGAGTTGCAAAGAGTTGGATATGACTGTGTGACTAACACACATGCACAGACACATTTACATTAGAAGACAGTAAAATAGACATATACATAGGATCCTTTGTGAATTTAGATACAAATGCAGGTTGATACAGGTGTTTTATTTTGGTGACTTAAATTCCAGGAATAGCATTGTTTTGAGTAAATTATTTTTTTCTAAAATGTCTAAGAGCTCTTGGTAAAGTTCTGAACTTAAAAGAGAACAGTCTTCTAATTAATGAATGGCTGCTTCCTAAAAAACTCAATATATACTAAAACTATGAAAATGTTTTTATATTTTTATGTATATCTACATATGTTTATATGTAATACAGAGTTAGTTTCCAGGATGAGATCTTTAATAAACAACTCTTTTCAGCAACATGAAAAATCCAATCAGACATTAAAAAATAATGCAAAACACAAGACAATTGTTTGTTTAAGGGACTGGTGCATGAAGTATAGGAGACAGATCATCCCTAGGCCCAGCCTACTGAATGCCGAGAGCAATGCACTCTTACAATCATTATAGCCACAAAGATGATACCCATAAATTTTGAAAAACTGGTATTTGAGTCCCACCCCAAAGAGTCTGTTTAATTGATCTAATGTGCAGCCAGTATGGAGGAAGCCCAAGTAGGAAGGGTCTGTCTGTGCAAAAGGATAGACACTTTATTTTGCAACAAGACCATCAAGAGTGGTTGCACAGGTTGTGCACTGCACAGCCCTAGACAGCACATGGTCACAGAGACTCTGAGGCACTCTTCATCCATTCCGTAGAAATTACAAACTTGCTGGCTGCCTCAAGTAAAATCACATGTGAAGGTATAAATATATTTTAGGCAACACGGAGTTTTTCTTTAAATAACTTTAACTGGGTAGTACTTTAAAATATTTAGAAGATATTTTTCTTCATAAAAGCCTACAAAGTTTTATTTCATATATTATTTATTACATTTATTAAAGATTTTTTCAAAAAGTTAAAAATTCCATATACCTACAAACTCACCACCACATATCACCTCTTGACTTTTTCTAAGACACCCTATTTTATCAGAAGTCATAATAAAACAATCCTGTGGTACTCAGAAAATTTTGGCAAAGAACTTCCTGAATTAGAAAGACAACAGAATTTCAGATATTCTTCAAAACATAATGTCCAAATTACCTTATTAGGACAATTAGATATATGAAAACATTTCATAGAGGAAAACAAGGGGGTTGATCATTTGATATTACAAAGTGTGGTAGGTGAATGTTTGACTCCCCCTACCCCCATCAGTTCATATGCTGAAGCCCTAACTCCCAATGTGATAGTGTTTGGAGATGAGGCCTTTGGGAGGTAATTAGGCTTAGATGAGGTCATGAGGATGGGGCCCTTATTATGGAATTGGTGCCTTTGTAAAGAGGAAGAGAGCAGAGCGTTCTCTTTGCCATGTGAAGTCACAGTGACAAGGTTGCTGTCTGCAAGCTAGGCAGAGAGACCTCACCAAGAGTGAGATCTACAAGCACCTGGATTCTAGACTTCCCAAGCTCCAGAAAAAATATGTCTGTTGTTTAAGCCACCTTGTCTTTGGTGGAAGCCCAAGCTGACTAAGACAAAACAATTCTTTACAGTGGAAAATTAGACTCTTATTTACAAAAAGATTTATTTTATACCTTAATACAGTGATAAAAGGACTTGGTCTGTAATATTCCTTGGAGCATACTTCTCAAGCATCTGAATATTCATTGACAATATTTTGACAATATTTATTTCATTCCTACAGTGTGCCCCTCACTATGCTAGACTCTGGGTATTTCTTTTAAGATGAGACACCATCTCCGCCCACAAACAGTTTTTGGTTTGTGAAGAAGATGCATAAACTGACAAGTCTAACACAACATCACAGTGGTGAAATAAGGGTTGTGAAGAAGTACCTAAAGGAAGGTAAAGGTAACTCAGGCTGGAGGAGGTAGAAAGAGCCTTACTGAGGCATGGGAGTAGTTGGATTGAGTCTTTAAGGAGTAATTGACATTTACCTGCTGGAGAAGTAGGGAGAAAAGTGATTCAGGCAGAGGAAATAGCAGGTGCAAAGGCACTGAGGTCAACAAACAAACTGGCAGAAGAGTAAGACTAGGGCTGAGGGGGACAGCATTGATGAAATGCAGGATATAGACTATTTCAGCCTATGGTGGACTTTGAATGTCATGCTAAGAAGTTTAGACTTTATCCTGCAGAAAACTGGAAGTCTACCAGAGTTATCAAGCAGAGGATAATATCAATTTTGTTCTTTAGGAAAATAAGTGGCTGCTGTGTGGAAGACAGGCAGTAAGAGGGAAAGACAGATGGCACAGAGAACGGTGTGGAGGCCTGTGCTAATGGGCACCATGCCCAAACGTTTCATATGTAGATTTTGCCCTCTGCAGTCAGGTCAGGAGTCACTGTAGGCAGGAAGGTAGGTTAGAAGGGAAATATGACGGTGGCTATCATAAGTAAACAGGTCAGCAAAGTGAGTAAAAACAGAAAGCAGTATACAGGAATGGAGTCTGGTCCAGAGAGGTCAATGGAGAGTAGAATCAAGAACCTAACCCAGTAGAAAAGAAAATGAGAGAGACAAGAAACAGTGGAACAGGCATCCAAACCAGAGGGTCTTGGAGAGAAATGATCAGGGTTTAGGCAAGAGGTCTGACTTTTAAAATGGCACCAGATAATAAACATGCCAGGGCTTCTGAAAATTTAGTGTGCATCATAATCACCCAGACAGCTTGTTACAATCCAGACTCCTGGGCCCACCCCAAGAAGTTCTGATTCTATAAACATCTGCAGTAGGATCAAATAATCTGCCATCTCTACAAGTACCATGGGATGCTGTTACTCCTGGTCCATGGACTAAATTTTGAGGAACAAGACTGTAAGGGCACTTCCAGTTCTAAGATTACCTGAATTGTTTTCAGGATTTTAAAAACCTTTGAACCTTCAGAGAAGACATTCAGCTACCAGACTGGAGAGAAGTCTGAGAAGGCGGACACAGTCCACTTCCTGACAGACCAAACGTTCAACTTGAGAGGCACCACAGCGAAGTTGGCAGCTGTGCATCAGGACCAAATGAGACTTGATTAAAAAAACTTTTTTTTTTTTTTAGTTCCTCTTCTCTGTAGGCAGTTGCTATTAAATGGGCCTAATGGTGGTTTAAGGAAAAGGGAGAGAAAAAGGCAGGCCAAAGCAAGCACTACATAGACGTCGTCTCTTTGGAAACTGAATCTGTCAGTCGGGGAGCTGGGGGTCCTGCTTTTCTAATCCTTCTCTACTCCGGCAGTCCTGCACTGGGAACACATGGGTCCTTCTGGGCTGATCGAACTCACTTATTCTGAAGTCCTTCCCCTGACTTTCCTGAGGAATTCTTAAAACAGGAATGAAGGGTTTTGTTGCACTATTAAAAAGAAAAAGTATTAGTTGCAGATAATCATATTCTTGACTTGATTAAATTATGGTGCATCTTTTAATATGACAGACTGAAGAGGCTTTCAGAAACTAGGCCAAATTTTCTGGAGAGTTGCCAGTAATCACATGACATAATTACATATATAAGCAAGATGTTAATGCTCAAGAATTTTCTTTCCCTCCTGTGAAGGTAACAGTAGCACTGAAGCCATATCCAGTACAACCCAAGCAGCAGATGGCAATTTGCTTAAACTGCAAGATGGATTTGAAATTGGAACTGATGAAAATACTAGTGCCTATAGTAGATGAAAAGGAGTTGATTCATTTCCCAAGATTCTTCAAATATGGAAATTATTACTCAGTGAGTCAGCTAGTTTATCACTAGGTATTAGCACTATAAACACAAATCCCTCTAACGTTCCTACCTATGAAACATAAATTCCTTTAGTTGTGTAAGCAAACACTTCAATTCTGTGTGGTTGAATAAATAAAAAATAATCAAAGTGGGACTTTCCTGGTGGTCCAGTGGCTAAGACTCCACACTCCCAATGCAGGGGGCCTTGGTTCAATTCCTGGTTAGGGAACTAGATCCCACATGCCACATTAGACCTGGCACAGCCAAAATAAATAAATACAAAAAAATAATCAGAGTGACAGCAACTGGAACTGTTCAGGGTATGTATTAGGTTGTTGTTGTTTAATTGCTGGGTTGTGTCCGTCTCTTTCGAGACTCCATGGACTATAGCCCGCCAGGCTCCTCTGTCCATGGGATTTCCCTGGCAAGAATACCAGAGTGGATTGCTATTTCCTTCTCCCATATGTGTGTATTGAACAAATATGAGCACGAATGAAGCCCAAGGCAGAAAGTGGAGGTAACTGGCAGTCTTGCACTGCTGCTGCTGCTGTTAAGTCGCTTCAGTCATGTCTGACTCTGTGGACCCCATAGACAGCAGCCCACCAGGCTCCCCCCTTCCCTGGGATTCTCCAGGCAAGAACACTGGAGTGGGCTGCCATTTCCTTCTCCAATGCATGAAAGTGAAAAGTGAAAGTGAAGTCATTCAGTCATGTCTGACTCTTAGTGACCCCATGGACTGCAGCCTACCAGGCTCTTCTGTCCATAGGATTTTCCAGCAAGAGTACTGGAGTGGGGTGGCATTGCCTTCTCCAGTCTGGCACTAGGAAGTGTTCATTGTCTGGCTACAGAGCTCCCAGTTTAGAAAGCAGGAGATGCAGAAGGATAGGAGAGGTGGAGGTGGCAGGAAGGGAAGGAGAACAGGAAAGACTTGTCAGGAGGGGCTGGGAGGCCAGGAAGGTCAACACAGCAGAGACTGAACTTCTGATGAAAAACATTCTAGTAAAGTAGCTCTTCAGATGAGGAACAGAATACTATCAGCGTTGATAAAAAGAAGTTCTTGGTTCTAACTACTGGACAAACAAAGCTGCAAATCTCAAAGGTGAGTGGGAGAAGCTGCATTGGAGGTTTTGAAATCTATCTTGAAAGTTCTGAGGGAAAACTTGGAAAGCTTGAAGTGTTGAGGACAACAATTTATTTAAAAAGAGTTTACTAATCTCCTAATATGTACAAATATTTTGCTTGGTATGGAATTCCTGTCCTGAAGAATCACACAGTCTATATGGGGAGAATTATGTTCAGGAATAATCATCTAATAAGACAAATTTTTTTAAAAGTCCAGAAATATAAGAATGATTTAGAATATTAATCCAGCCATTCCATTCATTTCTTAGTGTGCAATTCAGTGAATTTTAGTATATTTTTATAACTGTGCAACTGTCACCACTATGTATTTCCAGAACGGTATCATTCAAAAAAAGGAGCCCAGTTCCCTCATAGCTCAGTTGGTAAAGAATTTGCCTACAATGCAGGAGACCTGGGTTCTACTCTTGGGTCGGGAAGATCCCCTGGAGAAGGAAATGGCAATCCATTCTAGTATTCTTGCCTGGAGAATCCCAGGGACAGAGGAGCCTGGCAGGCAACAGTCCATGGTGTTGCAAGAGCCAGACACGACGAAGAGCCAAGAAGACCATTTGCTCTTACCCTCTTTCCTGCCTCCATTTCTCTAGCCCCTGACAACCACTAGTCTCTTTTCTGTCTCTATGGAGTTCCCTATTCTCAGCTGAATTCTCAGAATAAACTGACCGTAATGTAAGGTTTATTTCTGGACTCTGAAATGTATTCCATGATGTTTGTCCACTTTATGCCAGTACCACATTGTCTTGATTACTGAAGACTTATAATAAGTTTTGAAATCAGGAAATTTGATTTGAATTCTTCAGTCATGTTGCTCTTTTTCAAGTTATTCTTTCCTATTTTGGATGTCTCACATTTATACATAAATTTTAGGATCAGCTTGTCAATTTCTTCAAAACAGTCAGCTGGGATTTCATTTAATCTGTAGGTCAATTTGGAGAGTAATCTTAATAATTTTAAGCTTTCCAATTCATGATCATGAGATTTCTTTCTGTTTGCTTAGATATTCTCAATATCTTTCAACAGTATTTTGCACTTATTATTTTTTTTTTTCTAAATTTATTTCAAGGTATTTTATTGTTTTTGATATTGTTGTAAGTGAAACTGTTTCCTTAATTTCATTTTCAGAGTATTTATTGATAGTATATAAAAATACAACTGACTTTTATGTATTTCTCTTGTATCTTACAAATGCTGAATTTATTAGTTCTAATTTTTTTTAATGTGGATTCCTTAGGATTTTCTGTGTACAAAATCATGACATCTGCAAATAAAGATAGTTTTATGTCTTCCTTTCCAGTATGCCTGTTATTTCCTTTTCTTATTTACTTGTTCTGGCTAGGACCTCCAGCAGAATGCTTAATATAAGTGTAGAGAATAGATATCTTTATCTTATTTTATTTTTTAAATTTTTTGGCCATGCCGCACAGCTTGTGGGATCTTAGTTCCCCAACCAGGGATTGAACTCCGGCCCTCGGCAGTGAAAGCTTGGAGTCCTAACCACTGGACTGCCAGGGAATTCCCTCTTTTTTGATTTAGGTGGGAAGCTTTCCTTCTTTTTCATTGAGTATAATGTTAACCATGGGTTTTTCATAAATGAATCTTTATCAGGTTGAGGAAGTTCTCTGTTATTCCTAACTTGTTGACACTTTTCATTCATAAAATGGTGATTGATTTCGTCAAGTACCTTTTTTATGTCTATTGAGATGATTGTGTGGGTTTAATTCAATGTTCTTTCTATTGATACGGTATGTTACATGGTTGATTACTGTATACTGAACCAACCTCACATTCCTAGGATAAATCTCACTTGGTTGTGGTATACTTTTTATATGTTACTGGATTCACTTTGCTAGTTCTGTTGAGGATGTTATATTGGTCTGTTGTTTCCTTTCTTGTGATGTCTTTATCTAGTTTTGTGTCAGTAATGCTGGCCTCATAGAGCAAGATAGGCAATATTCCCTCTTCTATTTTGTGGAAGCATTTGTGAAGGACCTGTATTCAATCTTCTTTCAACACTTGGTAGAATTCACCAGTGAAGATACCTCATCTTGGGATTCCTTTGTAGGAAGGTGTATGTATGTATGTATATATTATTACTGACTCAATCTCTTTACTTCTTACAGGTCTATTCAGATATTCTAATTCTTCTTAAATCAGTTTGGTACTTCATGTCTTTCAAGGAATTTGTCTGTTTTATCTGGCTATCTAATTTACTGGCATACAAATTTTTTTGTATAACCACTGCTTTTTAGTTCTGTATAGTTGATAGTACTACTCCCTATGTCATTTATGATTTTAGCAATTTGAGTCGTCTTGCTTTTTTCTTGGTCCAGTCTAGATAAACATTTGTTCATTGTGTTATTCTTTTCAAGGAACTGAATTTTAATTCTATTTTCTCTGTTATTTTTCCATTATTTATTTCATTCATTTTCAGTTCGATCTCCATTATTTCCTTCCTTCTCTTGTTTTAATTTGCTGTCCTTTTTCTATTTTCTCATGATTAAAGACTAAGTTATTGACATTCTTTTAAAATATAGAACTTTATAGCTATAAATAAGGCAGTAAAGAATCTGCCTGTAATGCAGGAGACCCAGGTTTGATTTCTGGGTTGGGAAAATCCCTGGGAGAAGGGAATGGCAACCCACTCCAGTATTCTTGCCTGGAGAATTCCATGGACAGAGGAATTATAAATAACCATCTAAGTGCTACTTTTGCTGCTTCCCATAATTTTAGAATGTTGGTATTTTCATTTTAATCATTTCAATATACTGTATTTTCTAATTTTTCTTGTGACTTCTTTTTGGCTCACGATTATTATTACTGTATGTACTTATTATTATTATGTATGCACATTTGTATTGTTTTAAATTTCCATATGTTTGCTAATTTCCCAATTTTCTTTGATTTCTAATTTCATTCCATCATGGTTGAAGGCTGTACTTTGTAATATTTCTCTCCTTTTGGATTTATTGAGGTTATGTTATAGTCTAACATATGGTTTATCCTGAAGAATGTCCCATGTACATTTAAAAAGAAAATATATTCTACTGTTGTTGGATGGAGTGTTCTAAGATGCCTGCTAGTTCTCGTTGGTTTACCGAATTCTCCAAGTCTTCTGCTTCCTTGTCCATCTTTTGTCTTGTTCTTTCCTCAATTAGAAGTAAGGTATTAAAGTCTCTAAGTATTCTTAATAAATTGTGTAGTTTCTGTTCAATTCTGTCAGGTTTTTTCATGCATGTATCTGGGGGCCTGGTGATTTAGGAATCTTAAGAGTTAAAGAACATCAGGAAATGCCCATTCCCCAGACACACAAATACACATGACCATATGTGTGAGCAGTCACACACACACCCCATTGTCCTTTAAGCAACCTGTTTTTCTGTGGAGTTTTAATAACATTTAAATTTGTTAAGTTCTAAATGGCTTCCTCAGTTTTTATTTGGCAGGTTCCATAAAAAGAAGTCCTTGTCAATTCAAGCCATAAGAATCCAAATCCAAAATTTTCTGCAGCCTGCTTGAGAGATAATCTCTTGATAAGAGGAGAAAGTAGAAATTTCTTTCTCACAGCACCAAGGAGGAGTTTTGAACATTTCCTGAATAGCAACATATCATCAGGATAAGCTGAAATGTCTTAATTCCTTAAATCCCCCAGTCCAATCTGGAATACAGATGGGCAACTGGAGAGGTCCACCAGGTGAGATTTTCATGGCAGAGTGGGAACCATGTGGGAATAAACTCTGGAATGAACTCAGAAGAATCTAACTGCAAAAGCCATTGTTCCTTTGACATCTATTGGTTTGGATACTGTGCTTCGTTGCTGCCTTGCAGATTTCAGTCTGTTTTTCATTCTTTTGCACATTGGAATCACCATTCCTTTCTATTCTGTGACTTCTACCCAATCCTCAAATATTAAATATTAATTTTCCCTATGATTTAACAATAAGTGGATATGTGGCCAGAAAGTAGTGGTATTGGAATCAAAACCAATGAACAACTCAGTCTGTTCACAGCTTATGGATGTGAGGGGAGGGAAATAGGCTCTTTTACTAAGGCTCAATCCACACACATTTATAGTCTTTATGACTCTTGCTGTTAAAGGCAATCTGGAGACCACTAGGTGTCACTCTGTACAGATCCCTACACTTGCAGATGCAAAGGTAAGAAAGAACTTGATTCCTTGGTAAAACTTTTCTCCTTTTCTTTAGGAGACAGAGCAAAGATTCTGGGCACAATGAGTTAATTCCCCCTTTCTAATCAGGGGAAGTCTTTATCTTTTATTTGGATCTTGAAGGAAAACTTTCTTAAGTTCTTTCCCCTCAAGTCAATCTTTTTTTTTCTCTTGAGTTTAAAGCTAAGGAAAAGTCTTAAAAAAAAAAAAGGAAGAAACACATGTTGAAGGCTAAAGAATCACACATTACATGAGCATTGTGAAGGTCTTCCTTTGGAGGGTCATATAGTGAAACATTTCCTCAGATGTATCAGCCCTCTTGGACAAAGCAAGATTTAAGAGAGGCGACCACTCTTGTGGTGTGATTTGAAGCTATGACTGCAAGCATTTCCCCTTCCTCAAATATCCACTTCATTGGTGAGTCCTTCCTATCTGGAGTGAAGTTTGCACCAGTGAAATCTTACCCCTGGGCTGGGCACATTGTAATAAATAAAGAACACTGTTATTTATATGTATATATATTCTATGGTGCCCTCTCAAGCATACTAGCTTTAAATTATGTAAGTATATTGTTAAAGTTAAAAATCTACATGTCCTTTTGAAAGGCACAGAGAGTATATATTTGAAGGTATATGTTTCAAATAATAAAGAAAAAAGGAGGAGGGATAGATCTTGATTAAGACAATTAAATTGGACAGGCCTGGACCATAGCAAATATCAAGGCCAAGTTGATCAGGGAGCATAGAGGGACATTATCTGTCCTTGTTTCAAAGGTACTTCTCTCTTTCTCTCTCTCTTTTTTCCCCTCACCTTTTCACAACTCAGGGGATACTTCCTTGTAGTCCAGAGGTTAAGACTCCATGCTTCCAGTAGGATGTGCAGGTTTGACTCCTGATTGGGGAGCTAAGATCCCAAGTGTTGTGTGGTCAGGCCAAAAATAAATAAAATAAAAACTACATTTAAGATACAACTTGGGGACTGCCAGATGGGAGAGACACATAGAGTAACATGTGGGGGCGGCACGCAGAACTTCTGTGCCCTTTCCAGGAGCACCACTCTCCCAGCACTTCCACATGCCCACCAGCCTGTGAGCTCTCTGACCCTGTCATTTAGAGTTTTTATGGAATCTTCATTTGGGGCTTCCCTGATAGCTCAGTTGGTAAATAATCCACCTGCAATGCAGGAGACCCTGGTTTGATTCCTGGGTTAGGAAGATCCCTTGGAGAAGGGAATGGCTATCCTCTCCAGTATTCTGGCCTGGAGCATTCCATGGACTGTATAGTCCGTGGAGTTGCAAAGAGTTGGACCTGACTGAGTGACTTTCACATTACACAGTTGTGATTGATTACACCATTGGCCACTATTGATTAATTCAATTTCCAGCCCTTCTCCCTTCCCCCGAGGTCCAGGGTCAAGGGAGACTGAAAGTTTCAACTGTCTAATCACATCCTGGTCTTTTGGGGAAACAATCCCCTTCTTGAAGCTATCTAGAGGCTCCCAGTCACCTTATTATACAAAAGACACTCCATCACCCTGGTCTGTTTTTCTCTTTATCACCCATTCTATGACCACCCCTTTTCTCTTGTCTAATTTGGAAGGTACAAAAGATTTGGGCTATATTTCATAAAGTAGTTGATATAGTGATCAAAAAAAGCAGAATAATATATAAATTGTCTACCATGCTCTGGGTGCCTATTTTGTGCATTTTGAACATGAGTGCATTTCAGTTATCCTTCCATAAAGAGTAAGAAAATTAAATACAAAGTGTTAAGTAATTTTCCCAAGTTCCCATAGACAGATGAAGCTGAGCCAAGGCTAGAACACAGTAGAAACTTTATTTGACCTTAAGGAAATAAACTGGATAAGGCTGCTTAAGAATCTAGTGATACATGTATGAGGGCATTTTTTGTAGCATTGTTAAATGGAAAAACTATAAACAACCTCAGTCCAGGAGTAGGAAAATGGTTGAATACATTATGCGCCTGTTATAAGGAATACTGATCTTTTAAGTACTTGAAGGAAAAAATTTCCAAGCTAGGTTATAAAATGAAAGGCAAGACACAAAAGGATTATATGCAATATCCTACTGGTTTTAAAAAGAGGGTGCACACACATTTGTACTCTCTATGAAGACAGACTTTTTTCTCTTTTGTTCACTGATGTAAGCTCATTGTCTAGAACATTGCCTGGTGTGGTGACAGACCCCAAGGTGACCCCCTAATTATTCTTCTTCTAGCATTCACATCTTCGTGTAATCTCTTTCCCCTTGAATGTAAATAGGACCCGTGACTGGGTTTTAACCAGTAGTCTATGGCAAATGTGATGGGATGTCATTCTCATGATTATATTTGATTAAGATACATTAAATATAACTTTGTTAGCAAACTGGAACTAAAGATACTTCTTGTATCTTGATGAAGTAGGTGTCTAAGTTAAGGAAGTCCAAGAGGTAAGGTTTATAATATCTATTCATGTTGCTGTATATGAGTTCAGTTCCTTTCTGCTTATTAGTATTCTGTGAAATGAGTGCACTGTAATTTATATAATCTTTCACCAGTAATGGACACCCAAGTTGCCTCCATTTCTCTGCTATTGCAAGAATGTCTTGGTGACATCAAATATCACAACATGGAATGTGGGGTATACGTGCAGGAGTGGGATAGCTGGACTATATGGAATATCGTAATTAATTTCACTAGGTACTGCCTGATTGATTCTGGAATGGCTATACCACATAGCATGTTCAAAGCAGTGTGGAATGGTTCTTCCCAGTATTTTTTTTATCTGACTGTATAATTGTCATATTACTCTAAAACCCATTTATTATCTCCAAAGTTCATGTTCTTATTATGTTTAAATGATATCTTAGTCATCCACGTTTTGAAGATATTCAAAGATAATGTTTTTAAAGATGAAAAATACAAATACTCCAAAGTTCCAGACATTACCCAAATTTAAAAGCTCGGTTATTGTTTGAATATGTTTGGGTCCATTTTTGTTTGTTGTTCTCTACTTACTTCTCTTCTGATTGTGAAAGAAAAATAGCATTGTGAGAAGAGACGTTTGAAGTATTGCACCTACGTATCAGGGAAACAGGCATGTGTATGTGTGTGTGTGTGTACACATCTTACACACGCACACACACACACAAAGAGTGAGGGAAGAGAGGCTAAGAGATGAAAGTGAAAAGAGAACAAAAATGACATGGAATAACAGAGGGAGGTTTTTTTTTCTTAAGCCCCCCTTCCACTATCCCTTCCACTTGATTGGAAGTGAAGGAAATAAGGGTAGGAGATGAGGAAAGAGATTCTTCATATGAGCTTGCATGTATGTGTGGAGTGATACGGGAGGTGGGACGACTGATCAACTTCTGCTTCATCTGGTTGCTAAGGCCATTTCCATATATAGAAGGAGCGTTGGAAATCTACCACATCTAAAGAGCAATAATTAGCGCTATTCTTTTGAGCTTGGGGGGATGAGGAAAAGGTAGAATTCAGTGACTGAGTGAAGCATTAGTCACGTCAATGACTTGGGTCATGTCAGCATGACCGAGTTCTTCTTTGCTTTTTTCCTTTAAACTAAATGGCCCGGGTGCTGGAAAAGAAACTTGTAACTAGAATCTCCTCATCACCAAATATTATGTTTTAATTGCTGAGCATGCCAGGTTTAAATAGCTATTACCAAATCTGCATATCTGAAGCACATAAAACATAGGTTTTTAAAAGAAATTAAGATCTCTATAGGTTTTCCTTGACAAATTTTGTTTGGAAAATGAATGGAAAAATACCAATTTCACTTTTACGAATTATGACTGATTTAAGTAGTGTTGTTGCTCAGTCACTAAGTTGTGTCCACCTCTTTGTGACCTCATGAACTGCAGCACACCAGGCTTCCCTGGTCTTCACTATGTCCTGGAGTTTGCTCAAACTCATGTCCATTGAGTTGGTGATGCCATCCAACGATCTATTCCTCTGTTGCCCTGTTTTCCTTCCACCCTCAATCTTTCCCAGCATCAGGGTTTTTCCTAATGAGTTCTTTGTATCAGGTGGCCAAAGTACTGGAGCTTCAGCTTCAGCATCAGTCCTTCCAGTGAATATTCAGGGTTGATTTCCAGGGTTCAATCTCCTTGCGGTCCAAAGAACTCTCAAGAGTCTTCTCTAGCACCACCAAAGCACCAATTCTTTGGCCCACAAAGAAGGCGGAGTGCCAAAGAATTGATTTAAGTGTAACTGTCTTATACAGATCAGCAGCAGGGAATATCCTTATAGTTAAATGATAATCCATGATAGTGGAAGGGACTAAGATTTAGATAAGAAACCAATGGTTAAAAAAAAAAGTAGACATACTTTTGAAATGCAGTCATCTAAACACAGACTCACACTCTGCAGACGTCAGCCTGCCTCTCTCAGGGGTGTAACCTCCTCTCTGCCATTTGAAACTGGGAATCATACCCACCTTTGCCCTCTCCCACATTCGTGTTTCTGCTGGGGCAACAGGTAGACTAGAGGGGAAAGTCCAATATGGACCTAGAAGATCACTGAGCTCCAGCCTCCATATTGTGCTTAATTCTCCCCAACTTTGTCTGTCTAGATTCTGTTTCAACATTTCCAGGGATTAAATATTGCCTCTTTTACCCGTAGGTAATATAGTAGGAAGATTTAACTTTTGCTCTATTTATGCAGATATCTGCACCTATTTGGAATCCTCCTATCAGTCCTATTTCTGACTTTTTGGGTGACACAGGAAAAAAATTTCTGCTTATTTACAGTGATACCATTTGAAAGGCTTCTGTTATGTCAATTCCAAAGGTTTCCCTTTGTAAGGAAAAACCATTTCCAGTTTTCAGAATCTTCTGTGTCATAGTTTGAACCTGTCTTGGTCATTATCATCTGGACAACTTGTTTTCTAATAATTCCTCAAAGCTTAGTACTCAAAACCAAGCATAATCCTCAAAGAATAAGAGATTGAGAAGAAGGTGAAATCACCTAGAATAAAATGGAGTCAGACATGTTGGTAAGTAATCCTTGGGTGTTATATTCTTTTAGTGTGTATTTCAAAATCCAAGATGGCTGTTATAAATACAGAGGTAGAATGAGATTTGAAAAGTATTAATAGTCACATTTAGCTGCCATTGACAATAATAGTTATGGATGCTGGGGAAGAACTGATTTCCTCAGTGGGCAGGAAAGGTACTTGGGTACCAGAGGGCTGGTGTGGTCCATTGTTGGGCAGCTGATTCTGTGCTGGTTGATTTGTATCAATGGCAAATTTAAGAAGCAAAATTAATTAAACTGCCCCTCCATGCTTCCCTTTGTTGGTACTAGCTCCTCGCAGTTCAGCTACTACTGCATCTGGAATGACAGAAGCCCTCAGGATAGATCTTGAGGAAATCTACAATTCAGCTTAAACCTTTATGTTTCTGAAAATAGCTTTGGTATTTTCCAGGCCAGAATATTGGAGCAAATTGCCATTTCCTTCTCCAGGGGATCTTCCCACCCAGGGATTGAACCCGCATCTCTTATGTCTTTTGCACTGGCAAGTGGGTTCTTTACCACTAGCGCCACCTGGGAAACCCTTTGATATTTTAATACCTATTAAACTTCACCCTGAACCTAGATTATTGGTTTATTGTAAAAGGATATGACTCAGGAACAGTTAAGTGGAAAAAATGCATAGGGCAAGGTATGGGGGAAGGGCTGGGAGGCTCCGATGCTCTCTGCAGGCTCACTACCCTCCTAGACCTCCACATGCTCACCAACCCAGAAGTTCTGAGATTTCTTTTTTTTTTTTAAGGAGAGTAATATTGGGCAGAATTGAAAAGATCCTGGGACTTCCCCGGTGGTCCAGTGGCTTAAGAATCCGCACTCCCAGTGCAGGGGGCCCGGGTCGGAGCCCTAGTCAGGGAACCAGAACCCACATGCTGCAGTTAAGAGTTCGAATGCTGCACCTAAAGATACCATGTGCCACAATGAAGATCGAAGTTCCCACATAACTAAGACCTGGTGCCGCCAAATAAATATCTACTTAAAAAATAAAATAAAATAAAATGCTAAGGTCCTAAACGTTTAATGACATGAACAATAATAATGAAACTATCTATAGAAAGTGGGGATTATGGCTATTCTGCCTGTTATCTCTTGATTGGATTTCTGCAATACCCTCCTTGCTTTCACTGTGGTTCCTCTTCGTTCATTTTCCATGTTACAACCAGAGTGATCTTCCTACCACTTAAATTCCTCCAGTGACTTCCCATCTTTCCTGGGCCAATGACCAATGTTCTTACTAGTTCTTGCATGGTTTGAATCATCCTCCCAGCTTCACTCTATGTCAACATCCCTTGTCCTCTGCACACACACTGACCTTTGTCCAGGTTTTAGAACACATCATGGGCCACTGCCATGCATTTCCCCCACTCTCTTCATTTAATTAGCTGCCACTTCTGGTTGAAAATTAAGCTTAAATATCATTTCCTCAGGGGGACCCATTCCTGACCCTCCATTTTAGGTCACATCTCTTTCTTAAGTGCTCTCAAAATTTGTTTTCTTCAGAGCACGTATCTCAGTTTGTATATTAGCAGGATTATTAAGTTAATGTCCATGTAACAGGGGTATGTTTTAAACACTGTTCTGTCGTGAGCAAAAATCTCACCAAGACAGGCCACAGACACTCTTTCCCCACCACACACCTCAACCACTCTCTGTATTTCCAGGATCTCACTTCGCCTCTGATATGTGTGTATGTAAACAAGAGAGGGCCTATCTTTGCAGGTTGTTGGAAGGGGTCTGATCAAGGTTTTCCTTTAGATGATCACAGGCTCTGTACAATGGAAAGATCTCATGTCTTACTTGACTCTCTAGTGTTGGCAACAGATGGTGACCCCTCCCTTCTGTCTGCAAGCATCCTCTTGGCTTGAAAGTGATTTATTCACATCATCACATTTAACTCATAATAAACCTGTGAGATAGTATTTTTTAAAACCAATTTTTCAGATAAAGAAACTGAGGCTCTGAGGGCTATGATAGCTTGCTCAAAGTGACACATTAATAAGTGGTAAAGCCAGGATTTAAATTCAGGTCAGAGGGACCCCAGAGGGCAGAATTTTAGCCTCAGTGCTTCCTGACATTCATAAAATGCTTCATAGTTTTCAAAGTTTTGTTTTTGTTTTTTACTTTTTATTGGGACTTTGCTAGTGGTCCAGTGGTTAAGAATCTGCCTGCCAATGCAGGGGACAAGGATTTGATACTTGGTCTGGAAAGATCCCATGTGCCATGAAGCAACTAAGCCATGCACAACTCATGAGCCCATGCTCTAGAGACTGTGCTCTGCAACAAGAGAGTAGCCTCCACTCATCACAATTAGAGAAAGTCTGCACTCAGGAACGAAGACCCAGTGCAGCAAAAAATAATAAATAAAGTTAAAAAATAAAGAAATTGCATCTTCAAATAGTTTCTATTGGAGTATAGTGGACTTCAATGCTGTGTTAGTTTCAGGTGGACAGCAAAGTGAGTCAGTTGTATATATACATATATCCACTCTTTTTATTTTCCCATATAGGCCATTACAGAGTACTGGGTAGAGTTCCCTGTGCTGTACAGTAGGTCCTTACTAGTTATCAATTTTATATATAGTAGTTTTCTTAACACCTATTTGTAGGCACTATCCTAACAATTCTAAGCATAAGCAGGGCAGATGTTATCATCCCATCATACTAGTGTGTGCCTTGAAGCTCTGAGGAGCAGTGAGACTTACTCAAGTCATGGAATCAGAACTCAGACGCAGGCTTGGACTTTCTACTGTACAGTCTTCTTCCATAGATCAGAAGCAGGTCTATCAAGGTGACTTAGCAGCACACAGATAGTGTCTAAAAAGAATAAAGGCAAAGGGTGCCTGTCCTACAATTTACTGAGCTGCCATTGGTCAGGGAAATGGAGTGGTAGTCACAGATACTGAAATTTACATAACTTTAATTGAATGATTCTGATATCACTTAGTTGTCTATGCTCTGGACCCTCAGATATGTTATCCTGTGTGAACCACACTCTCTGGGTACACATGAATTTCCTCTGTTATCATCACGACTTGTGAGAATTGCCTGCCCATCCACAGGGGCTGGCCTGACTGCCATGTTAACAGCATGTGAAGCTCTCCTATCCTTTCTCCACTTTGATGAGACCAGAGTGCATGCCCCATTCAGTTAAGCTGGTTAATTTCTCTCTGGCGAGAACGAAGAGAAGTGGAAAACTGAGCACTGGTAAGAGAGAGAGGTATAGGGTGGGAAGGGAGGCTGGCAACTGAATTGAGAAACAGAGAAAGCAGGTCATGCAGAAGTAAGAACGAACAAATCATGCAAGAAAAAACAAGCAGAGTTGATAAAGACGATAACTCTTCAGACTCCCAGAGTATTTCCAGTTTCTGGTTCCACTTCTGTCTGGAGGCTTTACTGCTTTCCTGAGACACTAGCTGGAGTTGGGTTTGGTGGTTTGCATCCCAAAGTGTCCTAAGTGAAGCTCCAATTCTGGCTGATGAAGAGTGGAAAGGACTGGCTAATGCCAGGGTGATCATGTGCATGGAGATAAATTGCAGAAGAGTCTCTGCTTCAGAGTGATGGCCATTGTAGAAGCAGAATGAGACAATTACTTGGGACTTCTAGTGATATAAAGACTTGTTAAAGTGTCGCAGGATTCATTTAGGTGGTAAAGGGGAGGAGGCTTTTGATCATCCACAAAGGACATGAATATAATAAAAAGCAATCTGGTGTGCATTGTGCTCTTTTCTGTTTTCCCTTCTTTGGTTACTATGACCTTGGGACCAAGCTTTACTATGGCTTCTTCCTGGATACTTTGCTATATATTATAATGGTGATGAGTCTGGAGAACACTGAAGTACCAGGATGAGGGGTGACAGTGTAACCAACATCTGTATCAAGCTCTACACCTTAAAAAAGGACTTTCGCATACATTATAGTTCTGTGATTTATGGAGCACCTCTTATATATCAGGGGCTCTGTCATGGCTTTTTATATAATAGCTCTGATTCCCACGACCACACCCAAAGGGAAGTATTCTCATCCTCAATTTACAAATCAGGAAACTGAGGATCACAGAACTTAAACGACCTGCCTGTGAATATTCAGACGCCAAGGTTTGAAAGATGTCTTTTGGCCTGCATTTTGCATTCTTATTGCCGTGTAATAATATTATCCCCCACTCTTCATTTCACTCCACTTCATCCATACAGATGAGAGAGAGTACACTTTCATAAAAATATGCATGATTAGGTCATGGTAATGGCAGGGGAAGTATTCAGAAATAATTGAGAACTATAACAGAAATATAGAACAACTCAGGGAAGTCAAGGGTGGAAGTATTTGATCAATTCCATTCGATTCTCTCTGGCAGAGGTGAGAAACGAGGCTCTCATCAATTTTAATTTAATTTATCTATTTAACAAATTCAACAAATACTTATTGAATGCTTGTCTATTCCATGCCAGGTATTGAGAGAGATGCTGGAGACAGAAGTTGGATATACATGGATACAATTCATAGTCCTAATGGGCTCTTGAAGCAGTGGGGAGACAGATTTATAAGCAAGCCCCATGCAGTCTCTTAAGAGCACTGAGGGAGGTAGGATGTTTTACAAGGAGTAATATGAATTTAAGTAAAATGTGTATAGAGTGTTCGTTTTTGCTGGGGCTGCAGATCAAGGACACTGAAGGTATGACAGAAGAGGTAGTGAGGGGCTGGGGTGTTGAGGATGAGTAAGAATTTTTTAGGTGAACAACAGGGGTATTGTTAGCCTGCAAAAGATCACTGCCTACTTTGTTCATTTCAAGAATCCACAGAGCAGAATTTTCAGAGCCGTTTCCTCTATCAGCTTGTGAATCTTTTTTTTTCCCTTGGAATTAACTTGTACTAAAAGAGGGATCTGAACAGCATTGAAAGGTGCTTATTCAAAATCTGCTACTAAAGTTTCCTGTCCTGAACTTACTACATGTAGCTCTTCTGCATGCAGGTATGTATGTGTGTGTGTGTATTCATCTTCGTGGGCTTTTCTTCCATTAGCCACTGGAGAAGGGAGTACAGCAACCACTGTGACAATATACAATCTGATAAAGTGCTAATTTTATTTCTGGTTATTTTTTTCTCACCATGATTAATCAATATTTCATCAGTAAGTTTCACATTATATGTGCAATACTTATATTTTTGTTTATATGTTTAACTTCCATATCCACTGTATGCTCCTTTAAATGCTGGGTTGTTTTTTTTTTGTTAAACAGTTGCTGTTTCCAGATGGAAACATACTCATCAGTACACTTTATTAGAAATTTAATTTGATCATGAAATTCATCAATCAGTAAATAAATGGTCAATTAATATTTAACAATTTAAAAATAACTGCATAATTACACTAAAATGCTCAGTAACATCTTCTTGCATACTCTGAACATTACTTAAAGGAACATTTATTCAGCCAAGAAAGTTTTGGGTGGTATAAAATATCTAGACCAATACCCTGAACTTTGTGATTTCTTAAACACTCAGGTTTTCCAGATCAGTGAGAGCATCTAATGCAATACTGATTTAATGTGACACATTATAACAAATGAACTATCAATTGATGACTAATGACCATATGAATTGATTTGTCCATTTGCCTAACACATTATAGAGCAGGCCACTAAATGCATATAGAGCATGTACTGGTAAAGACAGGCTGCTTTCTAAATGTGAAGGTTATATGTGTTGTGGCCAACATAGTCCCGGTGGGAAACATTCTTGGAAATTATAATTGAGTCATTGGGATATGTTATTAGTTTTTAAAGGAATTGATTTACATAATGTCTCAGGAAAATATTGAATGCAATATAACGCAGAACCAAGGCTACAGTGTTGTTAAATGTGAAAACAGCCTACAGTAACTTGATTCATACAGAGTTTGACACAAAAAGGCAGAAGTAAAACTATGTGCCTGTGATGAGGGATCATAAATGAGGAAATACTTGAATTGGTAAATATGGGTAAGGCCTGAAAATACTTCATGGCCATCCCAATCGTTCTGGGAATTGTTGATCGTGTGAGAAGTCTTCAGTTTCCCTCGGGAGGTGTACTTAGGGAGAAGGCAATACAGACAGCATAGTTGGACCTTGAAGGGTTTCATTTCATTTCCATTCCTCATGGCATTAACATCAACAAGAAGGGTTTTTTTTTTTTTTTTTTCCCCGCTTACTATCTATCCACCTGGGTTGACACTGTCAGTAGATAACACTAAATTAGTATGTTATTTTTTAAATCTCCAACCTGGATAATGCAGTTATGAGCATCATCAAGTTTGCAGACAGCATCAAGATGGAAGGGCTTAACACCTCAAAACTCACACATTAAGAGCACAGTGTAATCTTTTGAGTCAAGGAGCCTGAGAGCAGTTCCAAATCCTCTTCAGTGATACAGCAGTAGTCTGTGGCTTATCATTGCAGAAAGTACAGGGTGCTGCCTTCTGCAGAACCTGTTGAGCTGTAAGAATTACCTGGTTGACATTTTGTTCCAACTCAACAGCTTTGTGTTAGCTGACACACAATAGACAATAAAGAATTATCTCTCAAACTGGCTCCAGGATGTTGGCTGTGTTTTAGTAGGCCTATGAAAATCTCCTCTCCCTTACAATTCACTTCCTTCATAACACTTTGTCTTAACAATTATAAGTTCATTTGTTGATTTACTTGTTCTATAAGTACAGGACCAAGTATATCTTTTTTATTAATAATTTTAATGCCAGTTGTTATTTATTTATTTAATTTTTAACTGTGGTGGGTCTTCGTTGCTTTGAATGGGCTTTCTATAGCTGTGGCTAGTGGGGGTTACTCTTTGTGGGGTGTGTGGGCTTCTCATCGCAGTGGCTTCTCTCGTTGCAGAGCATGGGCTCTAGAGTGCTGGCTCAGTAGTTGTTTGAGGCTTACTTGTTCCACGACATGTGGAATTACTTGTTAAGTGGCAAGTAGAACCTTTCTGGACCAGGCAATGGATTCTTGTCTCCTGCATTGGCAGGTGGATTCTTATCCACTTTGCCACCAGGGAAGTCCCTAAGTATATCTTCAGAAAAATTTTATCAATGTATTCCCAGTATCCAATACCTAACGTGTTCTGTATTATTCGAAGAATAAATGAACCAAATTTAAATTCAGTGACTCACAGAAGTCCAGAATTCACCTTCATCAAGGGCTCCATTTTAAACCTGAGTTATGTCAGTTGCCAGGTTCAGACACATCTGGACTTCTCTTTTTGGAGGGTGGAAAGTACACTGGAATCTACATTTATTTTACTGAGTTAATGTGCACGGGAGGAATAGGAATCAAAATATGGCCCCCAAACCTCCTGTGTGGAGCACTATGTTGAAAGGTGGACAGAAAATGAAGGATTACTTTCCATGAGGACTCTGTGAGTTACGTGAATACATATAGTCTATGACATAAGTGGATGAGAGATGATCATTTCATTGCTCCCAAGGTCATTCTGGAGTCTCAAGGGCTGGCATCTCTGGGAGGGCACAGGTGTCACGGACATGAGTATTCACACGAGAGGACCAGTACCATTGATAGAAGAGACACATTCTATAAAGTAGACATCAAGTGGAGAGCAAAGATAAGAAGAATGTGGCAAGGTATGTACTTCACTGGCAGGTTCTTGATCCCAAGAGACACTTGGGCATTTTCAGATACAAGCACAGGAGGATTTATCCCTTTTCAAGTAGATATAGTTAAGAGCCAATAAGATGTGCATTATTACTGCATTGGTGATGCCATCTGCACCCATAGATTTAAGAGGCCTGGAAAAGCTTAGGTTACATTTCTACCAGGAAATTTTTTATACTTCTCTAGCCCATTGATTGGCAACCTTTAGTTAACATGGCCAACTGACATGTTTAACTTTATCTAGTTGTCTTTTGAGCTCCTAGTCCAAAACTAAGCTTCTGGGTTGGAGATTCCATAAATCACAGAAAATCCTTTCCTAATTTGTCATGTGGATGTTCCGAGAGGAGAAGTAATAGTCCAGGATTCATGTTCAACTAGTCTGTAGATTGTGGTTGTGAATTTCTGTCCTCATTGGGAAGTCCCAGAGGGGAAGGTTTGTATCTTATTCATTTCTGAGTCCTCAGGGCCTTGCAGGGCACAGAGGAGACACCCAGGAAATATTTCATGAACAGTATTTTATTTTAACTTTATAACCCTGAAAGGTGGAGTTCATGAAAGTTGAATGTTCAGATAAAAGTTATTATTTTCATTGACAAATACAAAGGAAAAGCAAGTGAGGGTCTCACCAGATTCCTACAATGCACAGTTTCTGAATCTTTCTTGTTTGTGTGTTTTAAAGATCTATTTATTTATGGCTGTGCTGGGTCTTCATTGCTGTGCGGGCTTTTTCTCTACTTGAGGCAAGCGGGGGTTTCTCTGAGTTCCAGTGTATGTGAGCTTCTCATTGTGGTGGCTTCTCTTGTTGTGGAGACGGGCTCTAGGGCATGTGGGCTTTGGGGGTGGGCTCAGTAGTTCTGGCTCCTGGGTTCCAGGGCACAGGCTCAGTAGTTGTGGTGCACAGGCTTAGTTGCTCTGTGGTATGTGGGATCTTCCCAGACCAGTGATGGAACCCTTATCTCTGCATTGGCAGGTGGATTCTTTACCACTGAGCCACCAGGAAAGCTCCCCACACTTTTTTTCTTAATTCAGTTTCTCACTTTTCAGCCTCTACTCTAACAGCTGCTACTCTGACCTGCTCTCATATGTAGCTCTGAAGACACCATGCTACCCATCAGCCAGGTTCATGTTACCAGAAGTGTCCCCCAGGCAGGAAGCACTCTGAAATGTGTTCAGTGTCCTTTTCCCCTAAGTTCCATTCTTTGTACTAATAAGATGACTTGTGTGGGACAAGCTCCCTGGGATTTGCAGACTGAAATCCCTGGCAGAAGGCAGGATGACACATGACCATTACACCCTGCTCATCCTTTTTCCATAACATCTTGCTCCCCACATCACCCAGGCTACATCTTCTGCTAACTTGATTTTTTTCTGAGGAATGCCAAATATTTGGAATATCACAGACAGCCTGATTCTCATGGATGCTTTGAAGTCCTTTTAGAATTCTGTTAATAATTGCTGGAAACAGTAAGGAGTGAAATAACCACGTAAAACCCCAAAGGTTTCACTGGCCTAGTTAAGCCTACAGTATCAGGATAAGAAATGTATCCATCTTTTCCCAAAACTGGTGGTGTCATGTTGCCAACATGGCTGGTCAATGGGAAGGACCATCTGCGCTGTATACTCCATTGAATGGAGAACACATGGGTAGTCCCTTCAAAAGGAACATACTATAAGGGGTTGACTGGGACTCAGTATTGACTAAGAGCTGGTTTTATTTTCTGTGCAGTGATGTGAGTATCCAGCCTGTGGTGTCATTCCAAGTTATGAGTGTCAAGCTCCATTCTGAGCCAAAGAGTGAGCCAAAGATTGACTTTTTAAAAAATTCTCCGTGTCATACTGTTTAGTTTAATTAAAAGGATAGTTTCCTGTTTCATATTTAGTTCCACTTATATAAAACATTTTAAGTAGTAATAATGCCTTGTGATACTTTTCTTGACCAAGATATGTAAATTAATCCAATTAATTCAATGATCCAGTCAAGACATAGTTATTGAGTGCCTGCTTTGTGCCGGATCCTCTTCTGGGACCTGGGAACATGCCAGTGAGCAAGTCTTTAAACAGTTTCAGTCAGTTGGTTCAGTCACTCAGTTGTATCCTACTCTTTGCGACCCAATAGACTGCAGCACGCCAGGCTTCCCTGTTCTTCACCAACTTCCTGAGCTTGCTCAGACTCTTGTCCATTGAGTCGGTGAGGCCATCCAACCAACTTATCCACTGTTGTCTTCTTCTCCCCAGGCCTTCAACCTTTCCCAGCACCAGGGTCTTTTCCAATGAGTCAATTCTTTGCATCAGGTGGCCAAAGTATTGGAATTTCAGCTTCAGCATCAGTCCTTCCAATGAATACTCAGGACTGATTTCCTTTAGAATTGACTGGCTTGATCTCTTTGCAGTCCAAGGGACTCTCAAGAGACTTCTCCAACACCACAGTTCAAAAGCATCACTTCTTTGGCACCACCATCTGCAGTGATATTGGAGCCCCCGAAAATAAAGTCTCTCACTGTTTCCATTGTTTCCCTATCTATTTGCCATGAAGTGATGGGACTGGATGCCATAGTCTTAGTTTTCTGAATGTTGAGTTTTAAGCTAACTTTTTCACTCTTTCACTTTCATCAAGAGGCTCTTTAGAGTTCTTTAATTCAGGTTTATTTAAGTAAAATTCCCACTGTTTTAAAGATGTGTGGGCTCTGACAGGTAGCCAAGAGGCGCATGAGAAGATGCTCAACATTGCTTATTAGAGAAATGAAAATCAAAACTACCATGAGCTACCACTTCATACCAGGCAGAATGGCCATTATTTAAAGTCTACAAATAACAAATGCTGGAGAGGGTGCAGGGGAAAAAAGGAATCCTCTTATACTGTTGATTGGAATGAAAGTTGGTGCAGCCACTATGGAAAACAGCATGGAAGTTCCTCAGGAAACTAAAACTAGAGTTGCCATTTGCCTTAGCCATCATACTCCTGGGCACATGTCTGGACAAAACTGTAATTCAAAAAGGTAATGCACCTCTATGTTCATAGCAGCACTATTCACAATAGCCAAGACAAGGAAACAACCTAAATGTCCGTTGACAGATGATTGGATAAAGAAGATATGTACATATATTCAATGGAATATTACTCAGCTACAAAAAAGAATGAAACAATGCCATTGGCAGCAACATGGATGGATCTAGAGATTACTAATACTAAGAATCTAAGTGAAGTAAGTCAAAGAGAGACAAATACCACGTGCTATCACTTATATGTGAAATTTAAAATATGACACAAATGAATTTATCTATGAAACAGAAACAAACTCACAGATATAAAGATCAGACTTGTTGTTGCCAAGAGGAAGGGATATGGTGGAGTAATGGAGTGGGAGTTTGAGGTGAGCAGATGCAAACTATTGCATTATATATAGAATAAAATAGATAAGCAACAAGGTCCTACTGTATAGTATAGGAAACTATATTCAATATCCTATAATAAACCATAGTGGAAAAGAATATAAAAAAGAATGTACATATATATAAAAATGTACATATATATATATAAAATGGAATCATTTTGCTGTTTAGCAGAAATTAATACAATATTATAAATGAACTATACTTCAATAAAAAGATATGCAGGTTCAAAGATAGCAGAGTCACAATGTAATGGGGTTTTAGTTTATTTTCTTATTGTTTATTGTTCCTGTAGAAACACTGACTTAGTTATATCTTAGATTTTCCCCTCCTTCTCCCTTCCCTTCCTTTCTTTTCTTTTACTTTTCTCCTTCCTACCTCCCTCTCTCCTTATTTTGTTTCTCTTCCTGGCAACGTATGTCTAAGTGTCACAAGCACATATAAGACAGTGACAGACAATTTAATAACAGAGAATTAAGGCCTTAAGATGTCACTGGAAAGTAGAAAAATAGGATGCACACTCATGCAGAAATCACCTAAATGGTCTTAAAGATGCAGTGACTGTTAAATGGAAGGGCCGATCCTTCCTTTCTGAGACGTTCCTGAATTGAATCTGGCTGTCAATTAGCATCTACAGACACATGCATCTTTCTTCACAGAAACCATGTTACATGGGGAGATGGGTTGACAGGGACCAGGTCTGACTTTAACTGTGGGCAATGTTGCTATTGTATAGCCTCTCCCGAGGTGGGTGGGTGGAGGGGGGATGGAACATGGCCATGATTTGCAGCGCTGATTGATTCTGAGAACTCACCCAATAATATCTGACTACCCCAGGTGGAATGCAGAAATACATTCCCTGATCTCTGGTTTTCAGTCATCATACCTTTCTACTCAGAATGCACGTTCTCTTTTCACCTGGTCCCTTTGTTGCCTCTGAAGTCCATCTGCAGGACTGGGCATCGTGATGGAGGAATATGAGCAGCAGGAGGCTAGGCTGTGTGTTTGCTTCTGGAGGAAACATGACCTTAGAAGAAAGGAGTCCAAGAGTAAGGAATTCGACTGCTCTCGATGCCCAGAGGGACCAGAGGCTCTGCTTCCTCCTCTGCCTGTAAGTACATTGAGCAGGTCCCCCTCTTCTGTGCTATCGCCACTGCCTACTTGAGTCCTTCCACCACTGCAGCTGGAGAAGGAAATGGCAACGCACTCCAGTATTCTTGCCTGGAGAATCCCATGGACAGAGGAGCCTGGCAGGCTACAGTCCACGGGGTTGTAAGAGTCAGACACGACTGAGTGACTAAACCACCAATAGAGCAGTCGCTGGCTTCGCATACACTATTTGTGATTCTCAGTGAAGTACATATTTCTTTTGATCATGTTTTTTGGTTACTGTCTTTTTCTCCCCATTTAGTTTAAAACTACTTCAAGGTTGGGATTGTTTTAGTGTCTTCACATTTTCACAAATATGAACTAAGCTTTGAGTCACAAGAGGAAGAAAATAAATCAGTTCCCACCTATTTTCCTCATCTATTTACTTGTTCATTTCTCTTTTAAAAAATGTACATATTTAAAAAATTTTAAACTATTCACCATGTTTATTTAACGGTAGCACTGTAAGGTCAGACCTACTTGAATTGTGTCTTTAAAAAAAAACAAACAACTTTTAATTTTATATTGGAGCATAGGGTTTCCCTGGTGGCTCCGTGGTGAAAAATCCACTTGCAATGCAGGAGACTCAGGTTCGATCCCTGGGTTGGGAAGATCCCCTGGATGAGGGCATGACAAACCACTCCAGTATTGTTGCCTGGAAAATCCCACGGACAGGCTATAGTCCACTGGGTTGCAAAGAGTTGGACGTGATTGAAGCAACTCAGCACACATAGTTGATTAACAATGTGGTGATAGTTTCAAGTGTACAGAAATGATTCCGTTATACATATACATGTATCTATTCTTTTTCAAATTCTTTTCCCGTTTCTGTTGTCACATAATATTGAGCAGAGTTCTCTGTGCTATATAGTCGGTCCTTGTTGGTTATCCATTTTAAAGTTAATTTGTCTTTAGTTCAGTCAACATATAGGCATTGAGCATCTATTTTATGCCATCCATTGTTGTAGATATAGGGATATAGTAGTGAGCACAAAATTTCCTGATGTAGCATTCTAGAAGGGGGAGATAAACAAACAAATAAACGCATGATATGCCATATGGTAATAAGTGCTATGGAGAAAAATCCTTTAGGAACGGTCAGTTGCAATTTTAAATAAAGCAGTAAGAAACACCTTTCTGAGAAGGTGGTATTTTCCTAAAAAATGAACTGTATTTCCCATTCTGCCTGGAATGCATTGTCCCCAGGCTCCAGAGTAATTTAGACTCTACGTGCTCTATAAAACCCAGCCCCTTCAGTGGTCATGTTTATAACGTAGGCTAAGAAAAGTATTTTTGGGTTAACTGAGATTTAAATTTAACTGGGGCTCCTATGCTTTATCTGGCAGCCTTGGCAGCCCAATTCTTCCCTCAAGCTGGAAATATACTGTCTTTCTTTAGAGCTGCCGTGTCATTCTCTTCTTCTTTTAAGCCACCACTTGGACACTCATTATACTTCAGCAGTTACTTTATCAGCCTAGCTAAGCATTCCCTTGAAAGTCAGGAAGTAAAGTCAGAGAAAATGTGATGGGATTCAGGACAAGGAGGTTTCAGCTGCAGAAAATCAGGTCATAAAGACCCAGAGTACAGAAAATTCCTAGCAGGTATTTAGAGACGGCCAACATGAGGAAGTATTGCTAAATGGGAGCAGGAGAAAGTGCCAGTGAACTTCAAATTAGTTGAGATTTCAGCAGATGAACAAGGATAGAGCTTGATACTGAGGCAGAAAGTTAGGTTTTTCTTTCTTTAAGAAGTTGACCTTGCTGGAACTGGGGTGAAGCCTTTATTTCACCCTCTTTCTTCCCTCCAACAGGGACCTGACACATATGCTCAACTACCAGAAACAGTGGCAAGTGCAAACACCTGCTGGCACTGCTAATTACAAATGCCCCCCAGGATGAGGGCATAGGTTTAACACCTGGGCAGAGGTAGCTGACTGTTAGAACCAGAGAATGTTGACATTGCGGTTCTTGCAGATACCTGGGTCATTAATCAGAGAAATAGTGCTTTGTACCTAGGAAGCAGGGCCATGAAGAGTCTTTTACTTCTGATTACCGGGTGTTTGTTATTTAAAAAAAAACACAAAAAACAAACAGATTTTCTTAGCTTTCCTGTAGCAGAGAACGTTGGCAGTTTGGACGAGCCTGATGTGAACTCATCTGTATTTAGGTAAAATTTGTTGCCTGAAACATGAATGAAAGGTGCACTCATCAGATTGCTTCCTGTATAAACAACCTTAGTACTTCAATCTGATCATATTGTGCACCTATTGATTTTAAAGGCAGGCACTTTGATAACATGGGCGATGCAGTGACTGTTAAAAGGTTTTCAGAGAACACTAGTTAACAATTTCCCTTTCCTTTTTACTATGCCCAATAGTCTTTTCAGTGTTTTTTAAAATTTATTGTTGGAGGGATAATAATGGCAGAATTTTAAAGTATTTTTTCTACCCCATTGTCCCAGATGGTGTGTTAAGGACTCCATAAAAATGATCTCACTGAATTCTTTTAACAACTCTATGAGGAAGGAAATTCCCTGTCCAAATTTACTTATGAGGAAACTGAGGCTGAGAAAGATGAAGAGATTTGATTAAGGTCTTTCCTCTTTCCGTCTGTCTGGCCAGCCTGCCCAGTTTGGTACTTTTGCAATTATACAGCAGTAACAGCAATGGCACCCCACTCCAGTACTCTTGCCTGGAAAATCTCATGGGCGGAGGAGCCTGGTGGGCTGCAGTCCATGGGGTCTCGAAGAGTCGGACACGACTGAGTGACTTCACTTTCACTTTTCACTTTTCTGCATTGGAGAAGGAAATGGCAACCCACTCCAGTGTTCTTGGCTGGAGAATCCCAGGGATGGGAGCTTGGTGGGCTGCCATCTATGGGGTCACACAGAGTCGGACACGACTGAAGCGACTCAGCAGCAGCAGCAGCAGCAGCAGCAACAGCATACAGAAGGTGACTAAGCATACAGAAGGTGACTAAGCATACAGAAGGTGACTAAGCATACAGAAGGTGACTATCTCTTGGCACTCACCTTTGGAGGGAGATATTTGACATTCCTCCATTTGACCATTGGTCGGTCACACCTCAATTTCTTTCCTCACTCAGCAGATTTGTGGCCGGGACCTCCTCTATCTTCCTTGAGATATGGGTCAGACCCATGGCCTGTGATTTCTAGAAAAAGAATTCATGTTTAGTGCCCTGGAGCACCTACCCACTATCACCATGTACAAGGGCGTCATGTCAAGATGAGGTCTGAATTATGAGGTTAAACAAAAGTCATTGTTTTTCTGGTTCCATACATGCATTTCTTTATTGATATCATTGTATGCTGTGTCATACATATGATAATTTTCTATTTGTCTGCACTGCAAATAGTTAAAGGATTTTGCTAGTTATTTTAGAATTAAAAAAAAAAGGGAAAGTCTATCTTCTATTCAGGAACTGGAATATAATTTTCACTTTTCAGATGACGTAAAAGGAAGTACATTTCATCTACGTGCGTGGTTAGGAAACAAAAAGCAACAACAGCCCTTTAAAAACAATTATATCTCTATTGGAGACATAATCCAAAGAAACTTGGCTGTTTATCTGCTGCTATCTGAGATGACAACTAGGGTTAAGATGTCCTTGCAGCAAGTGCTAATCACACAACTTTTATTGAGATGTTTAAAAATCAACACAGAGCTATCCTTTTAGAAAATATTTGGGACATATTTAAACCTCTTAATATTCAGTGGGGCTGAAGAGATTTTAAAATCATGGTGTTAAGAGTACAGAGAAATGTTAGGGCAGTGACACTCCTCTGTGTGGCACTATAATGGCAGATACATGTCACTATTGGACAAGACCCTGCTGCCGGGAAAGACTGAAGGCAAAACTAGAAGGGGGTGGCAGAGGATGAGATGCTTAGACAGCATCACTAACTCAATGGATGTGAATTTGAGCACACTCCAGGAGATAGTGGAGGACAGAGGAGCCCGCTGTGCTGCAGTCCATGGGGTCACAAAGAGTTAGACCTGACTTAGTGACTGAACAACAATAACAAATATGTCATTGTACCTTTGTGTAGAATCCATAGCATGTACAACACCAAGAATGAACCCTAAGATAAACTGTGGACTTTGGGGGATAACGATGTGTCAAGACAGGTCCACCAGTTACAATAAATAAATCCCTCTGGTGGGAGATGTTGATACTGGAGGCTACACCTCTGTGTGAGGGGTTGGCAGGGGATATAGGAAATCTCAGTACCTTCCTCTCAATTTTGCTATGAGCCTGAAACTGCCTTAAAAATTAGTCTTTGTATTTTTGGGGCCCAGAAATCTAAATGTTAAGAAAATTATAAAATTGATTTTTTAAAGTTTTTTTCTTTGTTGTTGCTGTTGCTGCTGTTTCCATTTCCCTCCCTCACAAATATTTGAGAGCTACTGGAGTAGAGAAAAAGGCCTAAATTTCATTGTCTGTCAGACCTGAACCTTGACGCTGTCATTTTGTAACAGTATGACCTTAGGCAGATGCTTAACTTCTTGGTGTGCCAGCTTCGTCATCTGTAAAATGAGAATAATAGTATTTTCCAGGAAAGATTAGACGTCATGTATAAAAACCACCCATTGTAGTCCTGGCAAATTGTAAACATGTAACGTGTAATAGCTGCTGTTATTACTCATACATTGCCGTGAAGAAATAGCTTCACCTGACGCCAAGAGAACTGAGTCTCATAAGAAATCATTTAACACTTGCCATCAATTAACTTTGAAGGAGTTACTTGAAGTAGAAGGAAGCAATTGATTGAATGGCTGAGTCACTTCAGAAAAGTCTTTCTTAAAGCTTTGGGGCAGTGGTGGCTTGAGGGGTGCAGTCTCCCTGAACCTAAACCTCAGAAACCTAAACCTCTGGTCCCTAAACCTCAGAAACCACCAGAAACTCTCAGTTCAGTTCAGTTCAATCACTCAGTCATGTCAGGGTGCTTGTTATTCAGGTTGATTCAAGAGCTCCTTTTCCTGCTTGTCAGATCAGACCCTGGGGGTGAAGAATCAGAACATATAATAAGCTCCTGAGTTGATTTTTAGGAAGCCAGGGAAGCATTTGTTCGTTGATCAACTTTGGGAAAGCACTGCTTGCAGGACACAGTTGATGTCCTGATGTTATATTAGTCTTTTCTTCCTTCCAACCCAAACACTGAGCTCAGGCATTACGATTTCTAGTAGCAGCAGCAGTAGTGGAGGCGCCACTGCTAATAGTTATTGATACCCCCTTTCTGTGAGCCAGGGCTTGTTCTAAACTTTGAATACATTAACTCTTTAATCCTCAGAGCGATACTCACAGCCATTATAATTATCTAGATTTTACAGGGAGAACACTTAGGCACCACCGTTAAGTGCAGAGAGGAGCTGAAGCGAGAAGGCTTTACCAGTTCAACTAAAATGAGCCTCAAGTGAGCCTCCTGCTAATTGGGATGAAAGGGCAGGTCTGGAGGCAGGCTGGCCTCTGGGAAGACTCATCTTCCTCTCTGTTGAGGACAGAGAGAGCCCTGTCTAACAGCATATGGTCCTCGAACAGTGTCATTAGGTCGTTTGTACCGGACGGTGGTTGGAGGCCCTCTCCGATCACAGTGTAACATGCTGGCGTGTTGTGGGAACCCTGGGGAAAGCAGATCTGTGCTGTGGTTAGTTCCTAAGAGCATGACTGTGAGTTGAGGGAAACTAGTCTCCCAGGCTCAGCACTATACTCCTGTCAGGAAACACAAGGAATTTCCTGTTTGGAATTCCTCCACAGCTCATTTCTCAGGCCTTGGGGGCCAGTTCTTGGAAGCCCCAGCATCGAAAACTCCCTTTTCCTCCCTACTACATGACTTTCCCTTCAAAAATGATGGACATTGGGAATACATTATATAGCACAGAGAAATATAACCATTATGTTGCAATAACTTTAAATGAAGCACGATCTAAATCTATAAAAATATCGAATCACTATGTTGTACACCTGAAATGAATATAATATTGTAAATCAACTACACTTTAATTTAAAAAATGGTGGGTATTTCCATCTTCAGTGTTCCTGAAACACATACACTGTTTTCGTTATGACCCTTTTTATTGATAATCAATAAAAGGAAGAGAAACAGAGCAGCACCCCATGGTCCTCCCCGCTCTCATGTCCTCAGCCTGCCTTTTGTCTGTGGAAAAACTTTAGCTAATGAATAAGTTTAATCAGAGAAGTGAGAAAATGCAGAAACAAAGGCAAACAGACAAATGAGACCAAATAATAATAGTTTAGTCATTACGCAAATTCAAGGACCTTTAGTCCTTTTCAAGGGCTACAGATAATATTCTGAGCCATAGCCTGTGAGCTGTCTTATAGATATTGAAACCCCCACCAGGTAGAAGAAGTTAACTACATGACGAGCAGACTATAGCCATGATATAAGCTGCCACAGTTCCAAGAACTGGTCCCAGGGAAATGGGAACAAATTGACCATGGAACTGAAGTTTGTTCTTAAAACAATCACGATGACGCTGGTCTGACCAGTGCATGACAAATTACAAGATGATTGTCAGAGCTATGTTTGTTCTACATGTAGCCCCTTCCATCAGCCTATAAAAGCCCTTGCCAACTGATTGTTGGGGGTGGGGGTAGGGTGGAGTTGGCCTTTGGATAAGCTTTTCTCCCTTCTCACCTGCCTCCACCCATATTTCCCAATTGCCAGCATCCAAAATAAAGCAAATTTTCCTTTTCACCAACTTGGCCTCTTTATTGGCTTTTGAGCAATGAGCAGCCAGACCCCACTTTCTGTAACAGCACTAGGCAATGGTAGAAACCAGATCTCAGGAACCAGTCACAATGCAAAGGGGTCAAGAATCTCAGGGCCTTCAATCCAGTTGATGTACCTGGAATTGTTTCTGACTCTTTCTCGTTGGTTCCCCACCATCAAGTTCTCCTCCTTTATCCATTATCTCAGCAAACCTCCACTGTCCCTCAGCCTTCAGATGCTTTGGGAATTGGTTTTCCACCTTGACTATGTGACAGAATCTCCTGGCAGTCTCAGTTAATAATTTCTGGGATGGAGTAGGTCTGCAGATGTTGTTGCTGTTTAGTCATTAAGTTGTATCCGACTCTTTGCAACCTCAGGGACTGTAGCAGGCCAGGCTCCTCTGTCCCTGGGATTTCCCAGGCAAGAATACTGGAGGGGGTTGCCATTTCCTTCTCTAGGGGATCTTCCTGACCTAGGGATTGAACCCTGGTCTCCTGCATTGCAGGCCAGTTGCTTACCACTGAGCCACCAGAGAAGTACAGGTCTGCAGGGGAGGGAGGAGAATTTGCATTTTGAACAATTTCCCAGGTGCAGCTGAGGCTGCTGATGCAGGGATCACAATTTGTGAACTGTTTTCTGGTAACTTAAAACTCTCAGGCTTAATGATACAATTCAGGCAGAAACATAGGTCATGTAAAGGGGGGAGGGATCACCAGATCAAGTAAAATTTCTCAGTTAAATATGAATTTCAGATAAACAAATAATTTTTTAATGTACATCCCAAATATTGCATGGGACAGACTTAAATTAAAAATTATTTGTTGCTTATCTGAAATTTAAATTAACTGGAGTGCCTGTGTATACTGCATTTTAATTTGCTATGTCTAGCAATTCCATTTCAAGGGCATTATGTTTGTGAATTTCCTGATAGCATAAAAGCTACTCTGTGAATTAAACTATCTTCCTAGATCCTTTCCTTCTACCACCCAGTTCTCAGGTTCCTGAAATGGATTTCCCAACTCTGAGAAGGGTCCTTGTTCCAACCTTCCCCTGAGACACCCCTCTAGGACCTAGTGCTAACTTAATGTATCCCAGGTTGACTGCACTAGAGTCCCTTGGAGCTTATTGTTGCCATTCCTCTTCTGTATGAGTCTTTCAATTTCCTTTAATAGTGGAGATTTCAGGACAAGGCAGGAGAGAAAGTGGAGCCCACACAGCACTCAGTCAGCTCCCTCCTTTGCCGATGCCAAGACTGGTCAAGTTGGTGCACCAGACAGGATGCCTTAGCAAACTCAGAGAGGGGCAGTTTGTCTATTCAAGCAAGCGAGCCTGGTGGTGTTGCCATGTGGAATAAATGTTCATAAAACATAGTGTGTTAGTGCTGTTTCTAGGCAAGTTAAGGATTGCAATTTGTATTTAATTTTTAAATCCCGTTACTGCTCATGTAGAGGCATTTCTGAAGTTCGACAAGCTTCCTGGCTAGGATGTGTCAACTTTAGGATATTGTTCCTAAAAGCAGGAGGGGATATCTTTGCCACTGACCGTAACAAAGATGATAATGACAAGACAGATAAAGAAATTACTAAATGGAGATCAGTCTTATGAGACTTACATTTAGCTGGAGTTTAATGTCCAAGAGTTTGTCCACCACTATTGGTCATTTCCAAATGGAACATTATATTTGAACTCACAATCTAGCATCACAGTGAAGATCTCAGAGTTTGGGTCTTATAATTTTCTGCAAATTTCTGGAGTACATTTTAAAAGGACAGCATGGTTCTCTTCTTTCAGATACTAATAATTCTATTTCAAAGAGCAGTAACACAAAGCGTTTTTCCAGTAATGCAGTCCTATTTCTAGATATTTTAATAATGCTAATCAGAACCCTCAGGCTTTATTTTTGTTTTTCTCTGAGGAATGGATTTCTGTTAAGCATTTGTATTATAATTCTAAAACCTACCCTTGTTTGAGAAACAGATGTTAGAAGAGAATGCAATCAAAAGCGAGAAGAAATGACTGTAGATGAGAGCAAATATTTATTTTCACATGTATCTAGTGGCTTCCTATAATGTCATCAATGAACGAAAGTCAAATAATAACTGTCTGCCGTTTGTGTGCAAAATGTTATTACTAACCCACCATTAGACTTGACATACATTCTGAGTGTTTTTCCATTAGGCTTGAAGTATTTGGGCAATGTCACTCGTAGCTTCTTTCCTCATTTTACTAATAATCAGTAGCAGGCATTTAAAAAAAAGATAGCCAAGATCTTCTGGTATTTTTGTGGTCAAGGAGAAGAGCCAGGTTTCTGCTCCTAAGAAGGAATGAGCCCATTTTCTCAACCTGACATGGATATCAGAGATTTGGAGGATTTAATAATGGTCAAAGTTGAAAGTATGGTACATTTTCCTATCAGGAAAACCAATCAACTTTATTCCTGCTATACACTCCATGTGTTGACAAAAGACCAAATATAGCAGCAGGAAAAGACTATAGTCAGTTAATGAATTCACTATTTACATTCCAAACCAATAAGCTAATTTTTTGTTTGTTTGGCTTAACAGATTGTGCTTTAATTACAAGCCATTAGCCAGGCACTAATAGATGAAACTGTTTGGATTTCATAAATATTTTTGAATATTATACAACTCATTTAACAGTTTAATATACAGAAATAATGCTCTGATGTAGGGGAAACACTTAACCGAGATAGTGTTACTTGAGGATAGCCAGCCTTTCTGACTCAATCCAGCAGAGGGAGCATTGGGGGTGGAGTTGGGGGGGCGTGTTTCTAGAGGCAGACCATCTTTACTTAGGTCCTGACTCTGCCATTTACTAGTGCATGACCTTGGGTGAGGCCAGGGGCAGCGGCCGAGAGGAACTAACCCACGTCCAAGTGGCGGGGCTGCGCGGGCGCAGGAGGGCTGAGAGAAGCTACTCCATGTTCAAGATCAGGAGGGGCGGCCGAGAGGAGATACCCCTCGTCCAAGATAAGGTGCAGCGGCTGCACTTTGCTGGAGCAGCTGTGAAGAGATATCCCGCGACCAAGATAAGAGAAATTCAAATAAGACGGTAGGTACTGAGAGAGGGTATCAGAGGGCAGACACACTGAAATCATAATCACAGAAAACTAGTCGATCTGATCTTGTCTAACTCAATGAAACTAAGCCATGTCGTGTGGGGCCACCGAAGATGGGCGGGTCATGGTGGAGAGGTCTGACAGAATGTGGTCCACTGGAGAACGGAATGGCAAACCACTTCAGTATACTTGCCTTGAGAACCTCATGAACGGTATGAAAAGGCAAAATGATAGGATACTGAATGAGGAATTCCCCAGGTTGGTAGGTGCCCAGTATGCTACTGGAGATCACTGGAGAAATAACTCCAGAAAGAATGAAGGGAAAAAGCCAAAGCAAAACCAATACCCAGTTGTGGATGTGACTGGTGATAGAAGCAAGTTCTGATGCTGTAAAGAGCAATATTGCATAGGAACCTGGAATGTTAGGTCCATGAATCAAGGCAAATTGGAAGTGGTCAAACAGGAGATGGCAAGAGTGAAGGTCGACATTCTAGGAATCAGTGAACTAAAATGGACTGGAATGGGTGAATTTAACTCAGATGACCATTGTATCTACTACTGTGGGCAGGAATCCCTTAGAAGAAATGGAGTAGCCATCATGGTCAACAAAAGAGTCTGAACTGCAGTACTTGGATACAATCTCAAAAACGACAGAATGATCTCGGTTTGTTTCCAAGGCAAACCATTCAATATTACAGTAATCCAAACCTACGCCCCAACCAGTAACCATGAAGAAGGCGAAGTTAAATGGTTCTATGACAACCTACAGACCTGCTAGAACTAAAACCCAAAAAAGATGTCCTTTTCATTATAGGGGACTGGAATGCAAAAGTAGGAAGTCAAGAAACACCTGGAGTAATAGGCAAATTTGGCCTTGGAGCATGGAATGAAGCAGGGCAAATGCTAATAGAGTTTTGCCAAAAAACGCACTGGTCATAGCAAACACCCTCTTCCAACAACACAAGAGAAGACTCTACACATGGACATCACCAGATGGTCAACACCGAAATCAGATTGATTATATTCTTTGCAGCCAAAGATGGAGAAGCTGTATACAGTTAGCAAAAACAAGACCGGGAGCTGACTGTGGCTCAGATTATGAACTCCTTATTGCCAAATTCAGACTTAAATTGAAGAAAGTAGGGAAAACCTCTAGACCATTCAGATATGACCTAAATCAAATCCCTTATGATTATACAGTGGAAGTGAGAAATAGATTAAAGGGACTTGATCTGATAGAGTGCCTGATGAACTATGGACAGAGGTTCGTGACATTGTACAGGAGACAGGGACCAAGATCATCCCCATGGAAAAGAAATGCAAAAAAGCAAAATGGCTGTCTGAGGTGGCCTTAGAAATAGCTGTGAAAAGAAGAGAAGAGAAAAGCAAGGGAGAAAAGGAAAGATATAAGCATCTGAATGCAGAGTTCCAGAGAATAGCAAGGACAGATAAGAAAGCCTTCCTCAGTGATCAATGCAAAGAAATAGAGGAAAACAACAGAATAGGAAAAACAAGAGATCTCTTCAAGAAAATTAGAGCTATTAAGGGAACATTTCATGCAAAGATGGGCTCGATAAAGGACAGAAATGGCATGGACCTAACAGAAGCAGAAGATATTAAGAAGAGGTGGCAAGAATACACAGAAGAACTGTACAAAAAGATCTTTATGACCAAGATAATCATGATGGCGAGATCACTCACCTGGAGCCAGACCTCTTGGAATGTGAAGTCAAGTGGCCCTTAGAGAGCATCACTATGAACAAAGCTAGTGGAAGTGATGGAATTCCAATTGAGCTATTTCAAATCTTGAAAGATGATGCTGTGAAAGTGCTGCACTCAATATGCCAGCAAATTTGGAAAACTCAGCAGTGGCCACAGGACTGGAAAAGGTCAGTTTTCATTCCAATCCCAAAGAAAGGGAATGCCAAAGAATGCTCAAACTATCGCACAATTGCACTCACCTCACACGCTAGTCAAGTCATGCTCAAAATTCTCCAAGCCAGGCTTCAGCAATATGTGACCCATGAAATTCCAGCAGGTTTTAGAAAAGGCAGAGGCACCAGAGATCAAATTGCCAACATCCGCTGTACCATGGAGAAAGCAAGAGAGTTCTAGAAAAACATCTCTTTCTGCTTCATTGACTATGCCAAAGCCTTTGACTGTGTGGATCACAATAAACTGTGGAACATTCTGAAAGAGATGGGAATCCCAGACCACCTGACCTGCCTCTTGAGAAACCTGTATGCAGGTCAGGAAGCAACAGTTAGAAATGGACATGGAACAACAGACTGGTTCCAAATAGGAAAAGGAGTATGTCAAGGTTGTATCTTGTCACCCTGTTTATTTAACTTCTATGCAGAGTACATCATGAGGAATGCTGGGCTGGAAGAAGCACAAGCTGGAATCAAGATTGCTGGGAGAAATATCAATAACCCTAGATATGCAGATGACACCACCCTTATGGCAGAAATTGAAGAGGAACTCAAAAGCCTCTTGTTGAAAGTGAAAGAGGAAAGTGAAAAGGTTGGCTTGAAGCTCAACATTCAGAAAACAAAGATCATGGCATCTGGTCCCATCACCTCATGGGAAATAAATGGGGGAAACAATGGAAACAGTGTCAGACTTTATTTTTTTGGCCTCCAAAATAATTGCAGATGGTGACTGCAGCCATGAAATTAAAAGACGCTTGCTCCTTGGAAGGAAAGTTATGACCAACCTAGATAGCATATTAAAACATTACTTTGCCAACAAAGGTCCGTCTAGTCAAAGCTATGGTTTTTCCCGTGGTCATGCATGTGTGAGAGTTGGACTGTGAAGAAAGCTGGTTGCCAAAGAACTGATGCTTTTGAACTGTGGTGCTGGAGAAGACTCTTGAGAGTACCTTGGACTTCAAGGAGATCCAGTCAGTCCATTCTAAAAGAGATCAATCCTGGGTGTTCATTGGAAGGATTGATGCTAAAGCTGAAACTGCAATACTTTGGCCACCTCATGTGACGAGTTGACTCACTGGAAAAGGCTCTGATGCTGGGAGGGATTGGGGGCAGGAGGAGGTGGGGATGACAGAGAATGAGATGGCTGGATGGCATCACCGACTCAATGGACATGAGTTTGAGTGAACTCCGGGAGTTGGTGATGGACAGGGAGTCCTGGCGTGCTGTGATTCATGGGATCACAAAGAGTCGGACACAACTGAGTGACTGAACTGAACTGAACTGATACACTGGTTAGGGATTTACTAGATATTAAAAGTAAATGTATGAAAGACATGTTTAATAAAATCAAAGACAACCCCTTATATTTTAAGTCATCCTGCTAGAATAAATATTGTCTAAAGCAATAAAGAGAATAGTACAAGATAAGTACAGTTTCATTTGGAATCATTCAAATAGTGTTTCTAAAATTTTTTATATTTATAGGCTTTCAGAAATGGTATTGACCTAACAGAAGCAGAAGATATTAAGAAGTGGCAGGAATATACAAAAGAATTATACAAAAATGATCTTCATGACCCAGATAACCACGAAGATGTGATCACTCACCTAGAGTCAGACATCCTGAAATTAGAAGTCAAGGGGGCTTTAGGAAGCATCACTATGAACAAAGCTAGTGGAGGTGATGGAATTCCAGTTGAGCTATTTCAAATCCTGAAAGATGATGCTGTGAAAGTGCTGCACTCAATATGACAGAAAATCTGGAAAACTCAGCAGTGGCCACAGGACTGGAAAAGTTCAGCTTCCATTCCAATCCCAAAGAAAGACAATGCCAAAGAATGTTCAAACTACTGCATAATTGCACTCATTTCACATGATAGCAAAGTAATGCTCAAAATTCTCCAAGCCAGGCTTCAACAGTACGTGCACCATAAATGTCCAGATGTTCAAGCTGATTTAGAAAAGGCAGAGGAACCAGAGGTCAAATTGCCAACATCCTCTGGATCATAGAAAAAGGAAAAGTGTTCTAGAAAAACGTCTACTTTTGCTTATTGAATATGCCAAAGCCTTTGACAGTGTGGATAACAAGCTGTGGAAAATTCTTAAAGAGATGGGAATACCAGACTAACTGACCTGCCTCCTGAGAATTCTGAATGCAGGTGAAGAAGTAACAGTTAGAACGGACATGGAACAAGACTGGTTCCAAATTGGGAAAGGAGTACATCAAGGCTGTATATTGTTGCCCTGTTTATTTAACTTATACACAAAGTACATCATGCTAAATTCAGGGCTGGATGAATCACAAGCTGGAATCAAGATTGCCAGGAGAAATATCAATAACCTCAGTTATGCAGATGACACCACCCTTATGGCAGAAAATGAAGAAGAACTAAAAAGCCTCTTGATGAAAATGAAAAAGGAGAGTGAAAAAGCTGGCTTAAAACTTAACATTTACAAAATGAAGATCATGGCATCCGGTCCCTTCACTTCATGGTAAATAGAGGTGGAAACAGTGGAAACAGTGTCAGACTTTATTTTTTAGGGCTCCAAAATCACTTCAGTTGGTGATTGAAGCCATGAAATTAAAAGATGCTTGCTCCTTGGGAGAAAAACTATGACTAACCTAGACAGCATATTAAAAAGCAGAGACCTTACTTTGCCAAAAAAGGTCTGTCTAGTCAAAACTATGGTTTTTCCAGTTGTCATGTATGGATGTGAGAGTTGGACTGTGAAGAAAGCTGATCTCCGAAGAATTGATGCTTTTGAACTGTGGTGTTGGAGAAGACTCTTGAGAGTCCCTTGGACTGCAAGGAGATCCAACCAGTCCATCCTAAAGGAAATCAATCCTGAATATTCATTGGACGGACTGATGCTGAAGCTGAAACTCCAATTCTTTGGTCACCTGATGTGAAGACGTGACTCAATGGAAAAGACCCTGATGCTGGGAAAGACTGAAGGAAGGAAGAGAAGCGGATGACAGAGGAGGAGATGGTTGGATGTCATCACTGACTGGATGGACATGAGTTTGAGTGGGATCCACAAATTGGTGATGGATAGAGAAGCCTGGGGTGCTGCAGTCCATGGGGTCTCAAAGAGTTGGACACAACTGAGTGACTGAACTGAACTGATAGGCTTTCATTAAAAAAAAAATCTCTTGGTCTATGATTTTTGGACTTTGGCAGTAGCACCAACAAGCCATTGGAAAACCGGTGAATGGAAACAGCGCTGTCTTCAAGGATGTGGTTTCTAAGCTCTGGCTCTCTGCTGCAGCAGTCACAGCTGGGTAAGAGAGTAGGCATGGATTGCAGTCAGGCAAGGTAAGTGAGGTATGTCAGTGGAATCTGGGTGATTAGCCCACTCAAGCTGTGAAAATGTAGTGTCTGTGATTTCTTGACTACAAACACTTTTTTGGATGAAGCCCCCAGTTTTCATGACCAGAGCAGTCCAAGAATTAAAAGATAGGGATGTAAGGCAGGAAGGGGGTAAGCTAAGGAAATACACAGAAATGTGAGTCTTCCCTATGTTCTATTTGCTCTCCTACTGTGCTGGAGGCGCTTGGGAATTTTTTTTTAGTTTTTGGCCTTGACATGAGCATGTAGGATCTTAATTCCCCGACCAGGGCTCAAACCCACCCCCCTGCATTGGAAGAGTAGAGTCTTAACCACTGGACTGCCAGGGAAGTCCCAGGAATTTTTTTTTTTTAATAACTACCTTGATATTACTAATTTGAATGGGCACTCACTCTTCTTCCAATCTCCCCTTCTATGGTTATAAATAAAAATTTTATGTTGGTGGTTATTCTTTCCATGAGGGACTCTCATGGAAGAGAATACAAGGCAGAATAAAAGTACCATTATTAGGATTATAATCCATAATAGAAATTTACATTATTCAAATTCAGTTCAGTTCAGTTTAGTCACTCAGTTGTGTCTGACACTGCAACCCAATGAACTGCAGCACACCAGGCCTCCCTGTATATCACCAACTGCCGGAGCGTACCCAAAACCACGTCCATTGAGTTGGTGATGCCATCCAACCATTTCATCCTCTGTCGTTCCTTTCTCCTCCTGCCTCAATCTTTTCCAGTATCAGGGTCTTTTCAAATGAGTCACTTCTTCACATAGGTGGCCAAAGTATCGATGCTGATCAGCTTCAACATCAGTCCTCCAATGAACACCCAGGACTGATCTCCTCTAGGATGGACTGGTTGGATCTCCTTGCAGTCCAAGGGACTCTCAAGAGTCTTCTCCAACACCGCAGTTGAAAAGCATCAATTCTTCGGCGATCAGCTTTCTTCATAGTCCAACTCTCACATCCATACATGACTATAGGAAAAACCATAGCCTTGACTAGACGGACCTTTGTTGACAAAGTAATGTCTCTACTTTTTAATATGCTGTATAGGTTGGTCATAACTATCCTCCCAAGGAGCAAACATCTTTTAATTTCATGGCTGCAATCACCTTCTACAGTGATTTTAGCTATGAACATTATAAAAAATATCTCTGCAAAAGTAAAATGGGTATTTGCTGGCTCATGTATTCTGTAAACTGATCGTATAAAATTTATTTCCATTTTATATCTTAAATTTTTTACAGACTAGAAGAATAGGCTAAAAAGCATTGCATCACATCTAACACACACAATTCTGGGCTTCCCCCGATACTCACCAAGGCACAGGCTTATTATGACTTGTACCACTTAGCCATCATGGTCAACAAAAGAGTCCAAAATGCAGTACTTGGACACAATCTCAAAAATGACAGAATGATTTCTGTTCGTTTCCAAAGCAAACCATTCAATATTACTGTAATCCAGGCCTATGTCCCAACCAGTAACGCTGAAGAAGCCGAAGTTGAATGGTTCTATTAAGACTTACAAGACCTTTTAGAACTAACACCCAAAAAAGATGTCCTTTTCATTCTAGGGGACTGGAATGAAAAAGTAGGAAGTCAAGAAACACCTGGAGTAATAGGCAAATTTGGCCTTGGAGCACGGAATGAAGCAGGGCAAAGGCTAATAGAGTTTTGTCAAGAGAACGCACTGGTCATAGCAAACACCCTCTTCCAACAGCACAAGAGAAGACTCTACACATGGATATCACCAGATGGTCAAGACCAAAATCAGATTGATTATATTCTTTGCAGCCAAAGATGGAGAAGCTCTATTCAGTTAGCAAAAACAAGACCAGGAGCTGACTGTGGCTCAGATCATGAACTCCTTATTGCCAAATTCAGACTTAAATTGAAGAAAGTAGGGAAAACCACCAGACCATTCAGATATGACCTAAATCAAATCCCTTATGATTATACAGTGGAAGTGAGAAATAGATTTAAGGGGCTAGATCTGATAGATAGAGTGCCTGATGAACTATGGACAGAGGTTCGTGACATTGTACAGGAGACAGGGACCAAGACCATCCCCATGGAAAAGAAATGCAAAGAAGCAAAATGGCTGTCTGAGGAGGCCTTACAAAAGGCTGTGAAAAGAAGAGAAGCGAAAAGCAAAGGAGAAAAGGAAAGATATAAGCATCTGAATGCAGAGTTCCAAAGAGTAGCAAGGAGAGATAAGAAAGCCTTCCTCAGTGATCAATGCAAAGAAATAGAGGAAAACAACAGACTAGGAAAAACAAGAGATCTCTTCAAGAAAATTAGAGATTCCAAGGGAACATTTCATGCAAAGATGGGCTCGATAAAGGACAGAAATGGTATGGACCTAACAGAAGCAGAAGATATTAAGAAGAGGTGGCAAGAATACACACAACTGTACAAAAAAGATCTTCACGACCAAGGTAGTGACGATAACGTGATCACTGACCTAGAGCCAGACATCTTGGAATGTGAAGTCAAGTGGGCCTTAGAAAGCATCACTACGAACAAAGCTAGTGGAGGTGATGGAATTCCAGTTGAGCTATTTCAAATCTTGAAAGATGATGCTGTGATAGTGCTGCACTCAATATGCCAGCACATTTGGAAAACTCAGCAGTGGCCACAGGACTGGAAAAGGTCAGTTTTCATTCCAATCCCAAAGAAAGGGAATGCCAAAGAATGCTCAAACTACCACATAATTGCACTCATCTCACACGCTAGTCAAGTCATGATCAAAATTCTCCAAGCCAGGCTTCAGCAATATGTGAACCGTGAACTCTAAGATGTTCAAGCAGGTTTTAGAAAAGGCAGAGGCACCAGAGATCAAATTGCCAACATCCGCTGGATCATGGAGAAAGCAAGAGAGTTCCAGAAAAACATCTCTTTCTGCTTCATTGACTATGCCAAAGCCTTTGACTGTGTGGATCACAATAAACTGTGGAACATTCGGAAAGAGATGGGAATCCCAGACCACCTGATCTGCTTCTTGAGAAACCTGTATGCAGGTCAGGAAGCAAAAGTCAGAACTATGCATGGAACAACAGACTGGTTCCAAATAGGAAAAGGAGTACGTCAAGGCTGTATATTGTCACCTTGCTTATTTAACTTATGTGCAGAGTACATCATGAGGAATGCTGGGCTGGAAGAAGCACAAGCTGGAATCAAGACTGCTGGGAGAAATATCAATAACCTCAGATATGCAGATGACACTACCCTTATGGCAGAAAGTGAAGAGGAACTCAAAAGCCTCTTGATGAAAGTGAAAGAGGAGAATGAAAAGGTTTGCTTGAAGCTCAACATTCAGAAAACAAAGATCATGGCATCTGGTCCCATCACTTCATGGGAAATAGATGGGGAAACAGTGGAAACAGTGTCAGACTTTAATTTTTTGGGCTCCAAAATCACTGCAGATGCTGATTGCAGCCAAGATATTAAAAGACACTTACTCCTTGGAAGGAAAGTTATGACCAACCTAGATAGCATATTAAGAAGCAGAGACATTACTTTGCCAACCAAGGTCCGTCTAGTCAAGGCTATGGTTTTTCCTGTGGTCATGTATGTATGTGCGAGTTGGACTGTGAAGAAAGCTGATCGCCGAAGAATTGATGCTTTTGAACTGTGGTGTTGGAGAAGACTCTTGAGAGTCCCTTGGACTGCAAGGAGGTCCAACCAGTCCATTCTGAAGGAGATCAATCCTGGGTATTCATTGGAAGGACTGATGCTAAAGCTGAAACTGCAATACTTTGGCCACCTCATGTGACGAGTTGACTCACTGGAAAAGACTCTGATGCTAGGAAAGGTTGGGGGCGGGAGGAGACGGGGGACGACAGAGAATGAGGTGGCTGGATGGCATCACCGACTCTGTGGACATGAGTTTGAGTGAACTCCGGGAGTTGGTGATGGACAGGGAGGCCTGGCATGCTGTGATTCATGGGGTCGCGGAGAGTCGGACACGATGAGCGACTGAACTGACAGAACTGACCCCTTATCTTGTCTTCTTTTGTTCAATTAATTGCTGATGTCATCTCTTTTGGCTATTCCTGAAAGTATGGTTAGCCTTCCCTTGCTTACTTTTTGACATTCTAGGACATATCAAGTCGTACTCAACGGAACTACCATTATCAAGCATTTACTATATATGCTCTGTATACTGAGCGCTGTTCAGCAAACCTTACATAAGTTACTTCATTTGATTCTTACCTCAAGCCCATAAGGTAGATATTACTTCCTTTTACAGTTGGAGATTCTTAAACTCAAAAAATTTAAATGCTGTTTTGTCAAAGTTAAACGTCTACTGAGTGGTACACACACATACTTGCAACTAATTCAGTACAACTACAAATTCCATGCTCCTTCAGTAGGCTACAGTGACTAAGAACTTTGCCTATTGAATGCAGGATTATTTCATGTAGAAGCCAATACTGTTTTTATATTATCTGGCTATCTTGCCAGACAATACTTTTCTTCCTACACTCTCAGGCAATTTCAGCATTGTTCAGTCTCTGCACAAATCAAGATTCCTTTTTCAGTATTCTAAATATAAAATATTGACCATCCTACTTGTGGCACAGTGTAAGGTACTGAAGAGGATATAAAATTATGTGAGCCAAGGCCCCTGATCTTCAGAGGTTCCATTTAATGGCAAAGATGTGAGCATGATAAAAACTGCATGAAAATGTCTACAATATGAGGCAGAGTAAAAGTAACATTATTGAGATTATAATCCATGACAGGAATTTATAAAAAGGAGAAGACAACCACAGAAGCCTCTCCTCTTTGGATCCTGATTGAGATTTGGCCTTTTTCTTTCTTTCTTTTTTTTTTAGCTGTGGTTTATGGTGAGGGGGAACCAGAGAGAGAGTTTCTTAGTCACATTTCAATGGTTCATTATCACTGCCATTTGGTACAAACAGCTCATATTTGGTGAGAAATAATAATCAATGCAAATAAGGATGTAGGCAGAGGTGGGGCATGCAGATACTCCATGATTTTATTGATATGTTCTCCAGGTTGTGACAGTGATGATAATCTCTAAAAAAGAGTGAAGAAAACCCTACTGCTCTCACTATAACTACAGTCAGTCTGACAACCAAGCATTCACTAATTAAATGTAATGTTAAATATATAAAATGTATTGAGTTGGGATACATAATGATAAACTGACGCTTATAATCTGTAGAGAATATAAGATGTCTGTACAAATAAATATCCTGTGTTGAGAAATGATAAGAGTCATTAGAGAAGGAGAGAGATGTCATCATAATATTTGAGAGGAGAGACAGGTTATTTTCACTGGAGGAATCAGGGGAGTCTGAAGGAGGTGACAATAACTATTAATGATGCTATTTGAGTCACTAAGTCATGGCTGACTCTTTGCAACCCCATGGACTGTAGCCCACCAGGCTCCTCTGTCCATGGGATTTCCCAGGCAAGAATACTGAAGTGGGTTGCCATTTCCCAACCTAGGGATGGAAGCTGCTTCTCCTGCATTGGTAGGCAGATTCTTTACCACTGAGCCACCAGGGAAGCCCAATATCTACTAATCAGTTCAGTTCAATTCAGTTCAGTCGCTCAGTCGTGTCCGACTCTTTGCGACCCCACGAATCACAGCACGCCATGTCTCCCTGTCCATCACCAACTCCTGGACTTCACTCAAACTCATGTCCATCGAGTCGGTGATGCCATCCAGCCATCTCATTCTCTGTCATCCCCTTCTCCTCCTGCCCCCAATCCCTCCCAGCTTCAGAGTCTTTTCCAGTGAGTCAACTCGTCGCATGAGGTGGCCAAAGTATTGGAGTTTCAGCTTTAGCATCAGTCCTTCCAATGAACACCCAGGATCGATCTCCTTTAGAATGAACTGGTTGGATCTCCTTGCAGTCCAAGGGACTCTTAAGAGTCTTCTCCAGCACCACACTTCAAAAGCTTCAATTCTTCGGCGATCAGCTTTCTTCACCGTCCAACTTTCACATCCATACATGACCACGGGAAAAACCATAGCCTTGACTAGATGGATCTTTGTTGGCAAAGTAATGTCTCTGCTTTTTAATATGCTATCTAGGTTGGTCATAGCTTTCCTTCCAAGGAGTAAGCGTCTTTTAATTTCCTGGCTGCAATCAGCATTTGCAGTGATTTTGGAGACCCAAAAAATAAAGTCTGACACTGTTTCCACTGTTTCCCCATCTATTTCCCATGAAGTGATGGGACCAGATGCCATGATCTTCGTTTTCTGAATGTTGAGCTTCAAGGCAAACTTTTCACTCTCCTCTTTCACTTTCATCAAGAGGCCTTTGAGTTCCTCTTCACTTTCTGCCATAAGGGTGGTGTCATCTGCATGTCTGAGGTTATTGATATTTCTCCCGGCAATCTTGATTCCAGTTTGTGTTTCTTCCAGCCCAGCGTTCCTCATGATGTACTCTGCATATAAGTTAAATAAGCAAGGTGACAATATACAGCCTTGACGTACTCCTTTTCCTATTTGGAACCAGTCTGTTGTTCCATGTCCAGTTCTAACTGTTGCTTCCTGACCTGCATACAGGTTTCTCAAGAGGCAGGTCAGGTGGTCTGGTATTCTCATCTCTTTCAGAATGTTCCACAGTTTATTGTGATCCACACAGTCAAAGGCTTTGGCATAGTCAATGAAGCAGAAAGAGATGTTTTTCTGGAACTCTCTTGCTTTCTCCATGATCCAGCGGATGTTGGCAATTTGATCTCTGGTGCCTCTGCCTTTTCTAAAACCTGCTTGAACATCTTAGAGTTCACGGTTCACATATTGCTGAAGCCTGGCTTGGAGAATTTTGAGCATGACTTGACTAGCGTGTGAGATGCGTGCAATTATGTGGTAGTTTGAGTATTCTTTGGCATTGCCTTTCTTTGCGATTGGAATGAAGACTGACCTTTTCCAGTCCTGTGGCCACTGCTGAGTTTTCCAAATTTGCTGGCATATTGAGTGCAGCACTTTCACAGCATCATCTTTCAGGATTTGAAATAGCTCAATTGGAATTCCATCACCTCCACTAGCTTTGTTCGTAGTGATGCTCTCTAAGGCCCATTTGACTTCACATTCCTAGATGTCTGGTTCCAGGTGAGTGATCATGCCATCGTGATTTTTGCTAACCAGGTACCAGGCCTTAAGCATATATTAACTTATTTAATGCTCATAACAGCTCTATGAGGTAGATGCAATCTGCCCCCATAGTCAAACTCCGTATTTTCCAGGAAAAGAAACCAAGTCATAGAGATTAAATGACCTACTAGCAAGTGGCCTGAAGTTTGACTTGAGAGGCTAATCATTTAACCACAGCTCTATTTACCAGCCTGTGCCAGGATAGATGGGTGTGGTTCCTCACATGGAGCTAGAAGAACAAGCAGAGACACAGCCTCAGGAAAGGACAAGGAGGGCATGGGGTGGCTGGCACATGAAGAGAAGTAATCACAAACAGGAAAAGGGAAGGCTGTGTAGTGCTAGGTTAGAGTTAGGCCATGGAGAGCACTGAGAAGATATCTAAAGGGATTGTACTTTACTTTTTATGATTGACAGGTTTTGAAATGCCTCAGCATATGACATAGGTGAGACACAGGGAAGCTAATCTGATAGCCATGTACGAGATGGATATAAAGGTTGTTGAGAGGCAGGGAGAGCAGTTTGGAGGTTAAAATCCGTAACAGGGAACATAGCTTAGAGTGATGGGGTGATTAAAGTGAGGATGACAATGAGGAATTGCAAAATCGAAAGTGAGGAATTAAGAATGGCAGTCATGGAAGTGTAAAATTGCAAGATAGATTTTATTTCTTGAGGAGTCAAAAGAGATGCTTGAGATTTGAGTGTGTGTTATTGCAAGGGCAGAGGTGTTATCCACACAGCTCTGGACCTTCAGGGAAGTGAAGTTTGAGTAGAAAATGAAGTTAATTTTGTACGTATAGTCACGCAGATAGAATTTTCTGGTGGATAATTCTTGGACAGAAAGGTTGATAAAAAGTTTCATCTCTGTTTGGTTGTTCTTTCTATTTTCTCTTTACAGACTTCTAACTTCTCTGTGTATCTATTCTCTTCCTGAGTTCTTTCATCATCTTTAAGATCATTATTATTAACTCTTTCATGGTAGATTGCCTATCTCCACTTAGTTCTTCTTCTGGGGTTTTATCTTGTTCCTTCATCTAGAACATGTTCTGCTGCCTCAATTTATCCAAGTTGCTGTGTGAATTTTTATGTATATGATAGGTTAGTTATGTTTCTTGACCCTGGAGAAGTGGCCTTCCGTAGGTCATGTCCTATGCATCACAGCAGTGCACTCATCTTTTGTCACTCAAGCTATAATATTCTAGGGGTTTCCCCTAAGAAGGCTGTGTGGTCCTCCTGTTGTGACTGGCTGACTGTGTGGGTGATCTGTTAGGCTTGGTTGGCACCTAGTTTGGTTGGCTGCCAGGCCCTGTCTTGTGCAAATAACTGCTAGTTGCAGGTTGGTGGGTCCTAGGTGGCTGTCTGCAGAACTCAAGGGACTGTGGGGTAATGCTTGCTCACTGGTGGGTGGAGTCGGGGTGCAGAAGACTGTAAGGCTATTACCGCTGCACTGCTGAGTGCCGCCAGGTCATGGGGCTAGTGCTGGACTACTGATAGGCAGGGCTGGGTCCTGGAATCCGCAATGCCCATGGATCTGAGAGCTGGTGTCAGACTGCTGCCATGTTTGTGTGAGTTGTGAGTTCCCAACACAGTTGGGTATGGGATTTGGGGTATCCCAAAGCATCTGTTGGTCTGCTGGTGGGCAGGGTCTGGCCTGCTGTGGAACTGTGGTCTTCTTGGATCTGTTGTCTGCTCTCTGGTGGGTGGTTCTGGGTCCTGGGCTTCTGGTGAGGTGGGCAGGGCTGTGCACAGTGGTTCATCTAGGGGAAACCCTGGGATCTGGGGGCTGTGGGCTCAGGAAGTCTTTAGGCCTCCTGAGTGGCCCTGAGAATTCCAGAAAAACATCTACTTCTGTTTTATTGACTATGTCGAAGGCTTTGACTCTGTGGCTCACAACAAACTGTGGAAAATTCTTAAAGCGATGGGAATACCAGACCACCTTACCTGCCTCCTGAGAACTCTGTAGGCAGGTCAAGAGGCAACAGTTAGAGTTGGACATGGAACAACGGACAGGTTCCAAATTTGGAAAGGGGTACATCAAGGCTCTATATTGTCACCCTGCTTATTTAACTTATATGCAAAGAACGTCATGCAAAATGCTGAGCTGGAAGAAGCACAAGCTGGAGTCAAGATTTCCAAGAGAAATATCAATAACCTCAGATATGCAGATGACATGACCCTTATGGCAGAAAGCGAAGAGGAACTAAGAGTCTCTGGATGAAAGTGAAAAAGGAGAATGAAAAAGCTGGCTTAAAACTCAACATTCAAAAAAACAAAAATAATGGCATCTGGTCCCATCACTTCACGGAAAATAGATGGGAAACAATGGAAACAGTGACAAACTTTAGTTTCTTGGGCTCCCATACCACTGCAGATGGTGATTGCAGCCATGAAATTAAAAGATGCTTGCTCCTTGGAAGAAAAGCTATGACCAACCTAGCCAGCACATTAAAAAACAGAGACCTTACTTTGTCAACAAAGGTCCGTTTAGTCAAAGCTATGGTTTTTTCAGTTGTCATGTATGGATGTGAGAGTTGGGCTATAAAGAAAGCTTCAGTCAGTCAGTCAGTTCAGTCGCTCAGTCATGTATGACTCTTTGCGACCCCATGAATCACAGCATACCAGGCCTCCCTGTCCGTCACCAACTCCTGGAGTTCACTAAAACTCATGTCCATCAAGTTGGTGATGCCATCCAGCCATCTCATTCTCTATCGTCCCCTTCTCCTCCTGCCTCCAATCCCTCCCAGCATCAGAGTCTTCTCCAGTGAGTCAACTCCTCGCTTGAGGTGGCCAAAGAATTGATGCTTTTGGACTATGGTGTTGAAGAAGACTCTTGAGAGTCCCCTGGCTGCAAGGAGATCCAACTAGTCAGTCCTAAAGGAAATCAGTCCTGAATATTCATTGGAGGACTGATGTTGAAGCTGAAGCTCCAATACTTTGGCCACCTGATTAGAAGAACTGAATCATTAGAAAAGACCCCAATGCTGGGAAAGATGGAAGGCAGGAGGAGAAGGGGAGGACAGAGGATGAGATGGTTGGATGGCATCACCGACTGGATGGACATGAGTTTGAGCAAGCTCCAGGAGATGGTGATGGACAGGGAGGCCTGGCCTGATGCAGTCCATGAAGCCCCAAAGAGTCGGACATGAATGAGCGACTGAACTGAACTGACTGGGCCTGCGGGCCGGCTCCTTAGGTTTTGGCCTCAGGTCCCAGCTCCAGCTGCTGCAGTTTTGGGCGGGTCGGGTCTGGGCGTAAGGAGTGAGAGGGAGGAGCCCCCGGGGCGCCCGCTGGTACCGGATTTCTGCGGCTTCCTGAGGTAGCGTGAGCTCCTGAATACTGTTGCCCCGCAGGAGCTGCAGCCCCTTCCCTTTCACTCCAGGAGACTCTCCAAGGCCAGCAGGTAGGTCTGGCCCGGGATCTTATCAAATGACGGCTTTCCCTGTGTCTCAGTGCGCATTACAGTCAGGTGTGCCTTTAAGAGTAAAGTCTATTTCCCGCAGTCCGTTGGGGACTCCGGAAATTAAGCCCCACAGCCTGCAAAGCCAGACACCGGGGTGGGGGGGGTGGGGGGGGTGGGGGGGGTGCTGGTTTCCCTAGTGCGGGACCCTCAGGCTGGAGAGCCGATGTGGGGCTCAGAGCTCTGGTCCGGTGGGAGAACGCCTGCACATAGTTATTCTTCGGTCAGCGGGTTGCCCATCCGGGGCGGGGTTTGGACTCCGTTGTGCCATGAGTCTGCCCCACCTACCTTTATGTCTTCAGTGGTAGATCTTTGGTAGAAGATCTTTTCTGCTCGGTTTCGCTCTTTTGCACAGGTGATTGTCCTGCAGATAGCTGTGGTTTTGCTGTGCTCCTGAGAGCAGATGAACTCAGGGTCCTTTCTCCTCCGCCAACTTGTTTTGGTATCCTGACTTGACTATTTATTTGGCTGCGTTGGGTCTTAGTTGCTGCAAGCTGGGTCTTCTCATCACCCGGGATCTTTCATTGCAGCCCCTGGGCTCCCTAGCTGTGGCGCGTGGGCTTTGGAGCTAGTGGATTCAGTAGTTGTGACACGCGAGCTTAGCTGCTCCGTGGCATGTGGACCAGGGGGTCAAAGCTGTGACTCCTGCGTTGCAGGGCGGATTCTTAACCACTGGACTGCCAGGGAAGTGCCTGGAGGTGGTATCTTTGATAGAGCAAATTAACACAACCATGGGTCTGTGGTATCTGATTACTGACCCGTCAAATGTGTTTTCCTATTCATCAGGAAGAATTATTAGAAGCAGTTTCCATGTATAATAACATTATACCATCAGGATATTGCCCTGGGGCTATGTGAATTCTCTCTGTCATAATATGGTCCAAAGGGACCTGGAACACTTAGCTATTCTGTGAGACATCACAGTGCTCTTTTATTTATTTATTAAATAAAAATATTGATTCACTTATTTTAATCGGAGGCTAATTACTTTACAATATTGTGGCGGTTTTTGCCATACACTGACATGACTCAGCCATGAGTGTACATGTGTCCCCCATCCTGAAGCCCCTCCCACCTCTCTCCCCATCCCATCCCTCAGGGTTGTCCCAGTGCACCAGCTTTGAGTGCCCTGTTTCATGCATTGAACCTGGACTGGCGAGCTATTTCATGTATGATAATATACATGTTTCAATGCTATTCTCTCAAATCATTCCACCCTCACCTTCTCCCACAGAGTCCAAGAGTCTGTTCTTTATATCTGTGTTTCTTTTGCTATCTTGCATATAGGGTCATCGTTACTATCTTTCTAAATTCCATATATATGTGTTAATATCACAGTGCTCTTTTAAATTGATTACATCAGTATGTTTTTCCATATCGATATCAATATTTTATGTCAGTGTCATTTTATTTTATTAAATCCCATGTGAGGAGCTCCAAGTGGCAAGTACTCCGAAAGCCTTCCTAAGAGATATGAGCTCCAGGAGTTAGGAGAGAAACCCTTATAGATACCTGGTAAACCTCCTCAAGGTTTGAGGAGCAGCACAGTTTACACTTGGAAATAGTGCTCCAATCATTTGCTGAGTAATGCTGTGTTGTAAATGCTGCTAATTTTGAGAGAAGCCCAGAAAGTACTCTGAGGCATACCTAGACTGATACAAATAGTCTTGTGGCTTTGACCTGAAAATACTGGTAAATCCCATAGTCCTGGAGATTATCAGTGGGAGAGAAGAATGTTGCCATGGAGCCTGTGCCAAGTCACAATAGAAGAGCCTGAGAGTAAACCCCTAAGTTCCTGGAGTGAGTATGTGCCATCCACAGCAAAGAGCCAGATAGTATTTGGACATCAGATCCTGCCGTGATACTACCCCAGCAGACTTAATGTGATGGCTGCTCCCTGCCCATCATAAACTAGATACCGTCACATCCACCTAGTTGGATCCATCAGTAATCTAACCTGGTGGGTCCTGAAGTAGTATTCCTGGGGGTGGGCTTGAGCAGGCATAGAGGACACAGGTAAACCTTAGGGACAGACGCTCCAATTCCCGTATCACCCATTGTAGCTGTGCCAGTACCCTGAATTTTGCTCACACCTAGGTCTTATGGGGTGGGCTGGGGTTCCTTATAACTAGAGAGCAGAGGAGGAAAAAAAAAATCCAAGCTTTGTTCATGAGTGGGTTGGTCTGTCATATCTGTGCATGTCACTTTTGACTGCTGTGAATATCCACATCTGCTGTTGGCACGCTACGACCCCATTCTAAGGTAGCCCTGAAAGACAATGGAGAAGACACAACTTTGGATATTGTGCTTGGTAGTCCACTAAATAAATTGGACTTTATGACGACTTGATGATAATATTGGATTTATGTTTTTAAAGCTTGTCAGTTAGATTTAAAATATACTGGACACATCTGTCTCAGTCCTTTTTGCCCTTGGTGGGTTAGGCCTGAGAATAAAAATTTGTGTGTGTTTGTAGGAAAAAATAATTTATGATACAGCATTTTTAACTTGTATGGTGTCTTATGTTCATTTGTTATTTGTCTTTCTACAGTGTTGTGGGGGGCATATACCACTGAGATTTAGATTAAACAAGTCAAATATACAGTACTTTGTGGAGTTTTATGTTTGGTGAATATTGGTCTGAATCAAATTCATGTAAAGAACTCTGCAAAAACAGTAAAATAAATAACAACAAAAACTATAGAAACAAAAAGCTACCCAGAACATTTGTAGTGAAGAAAAGTTAAAAATTTTATGTAATCTCCTGCTCCTTCTGCCTCTGTAACTCAGCTTGCTCCTTGCAAAGTCTGGATCATGTAGGTCACATAGTCTCAGAAAGTGGAGACTTACAATACTAGGAACTGGAGCTTGTCTCACTCACCCTTGTCCTGCTCTTTGCAATTACCCAGCCCCTGCAAACCTACATACCCACTTAATCATGTCTGTTCATGTATAAAAATTCATAACCCCTTTGTCTGGGGTTCAGAGCTTGGAGTGTTAACTCCTCTGGGCCTGCTGGCATAATAAACCTGAGTTCTCCAACTCTCCGAGTGTGGTGTTTGGTTTCTCAATTGCTGGTTTCTGCAACATTTCTGGAGGCCCCAGAGAGATTCCAACCACGCCAGCCCCTTAAGCTACCAGACTGGTGGCTCCGCCAGGCTGGAGTGAAGGAACCCTGAGATGAACGAGGAGACATGCCACCTGATGGTATTCTGGGTTCTCTTTCAGACCGGTGTTCTGACTCTCCCGACAGCCAAGCCCCAACCAGACTCATTGGAGGGATGGACCAATTCGCCAGGAATGGCCACAGGATATGGTAAAGCCCTGGGGCTGGTCCCCAGTCAGGACCTACCCCAATGGGTAGAAGAGGAGACTGATCACCTCCTTGGGTTCCCAGGAGGAGAGCATCAGATAGGGAGAACTTGGGACTTGGGAGAAGGGAGGCATTGTGATAGCTTCTGAATGATTGTGAGTGCATGATTGCTGATTGAACAGAGTGAGAAAAAAATTTTTGAAACTGCAAAGCCAATTCTTTTTTGCATAAAAAAACAACTAGCTTGTTAAAAGGCCTGCCTAGGGAAAAGCTTGAAATTAACCCTTTCCATGTACTTAAAATACACAGCCAACTTTGCCTGAGATCTCAGCCTTGGGCAAATTAGAATTTCAAGCAAAGAAAAAAAAAGGGGGGGTCAAAGAGATATTTTAAATCTCAAACAGAAAACTGTATGATCTCTGTCTGGGTTTATGTATGTCTCAGTGTATGTCTTTTGTTTTTTTCCTGATAATATTGTTGATGTTTTAAATTAATTCTAATTTAATTGGCCTAAAAAAGTAAAGGCTTACAAATTAAACAATTCTAAATACAAGAAAAATTAACCTAAATAAATTTTAGATTCGCGTAAACTGGGAAATATTCAATATTAAATATCTAGTACTAATGTTTGCTAATCTAATAAGGAAGTAGGATGTATGTTTTTAATAAAGAAGATATAAAAAATAAAATTCCATTTTATAAAGGAAAAAGAAAGTAGGTCTGAATTACAGGTGGCTGTTACAGAAAGTGATTAAAAAGTTTGTGGAAAGTGGACCCTGAAAAAAACTTTTGTGCATGGTTGCTGCTGCTGCTGCTAAGTCGCTTCAGTCATGTCTGACTCTGTGTGACCCCATAGACGGCAGCCCAGCAGGCTCCCCCGTCCCTGGGATTCTCCAGGCAAGAACACTGGAGTGGGTTGCCATTTCCTTCTCCAATGCATGAAAGTGAAAAGTGAAAGTGAAGTCGCTCAGTCGTGTCCGACTCTTAGCGACCCCATGGATTGTAGCCTACCAGGCTCCTCTGTCCATGGGATTTTCCAGGCAAGAGTACTGGAGTGGGGTGCCATTGCCTTTAGGACTGACTAAATTTAAAATTACCTAAATGAGTTTAAAGTAAGCTGGTGCAATTTGGCCTTTCTCTCTGTTAAGAGGACATACTTTCTACAGATGCTGAACTGCTTTTAATAATAGATTTAAGTTTCTTTACCTCTTAATTGATCTGTTCTATATTTACCTTTGAAATCTTTTGTTAACTTTGGCTAAGTGAATATAACTATTATTTCATAGTTACTTATATGATCCTACCTGACTGAGGGTTATAAGCCCTTTGATGTTTAGAGACAAAACTTCCTAAATAACTTGACTTCTATCTAACTTTGGGATGCTTCGGAGGACCCCTGAGGCATCCCAAAGAGCTATTAAGCTACCTGGGTTCATTGGACATGTTAAATTACATTAGAAATACTGTTGAAGGGGTGATAAATCTTTTCAGGTTACGTTGTATGGTTGATGTTCCTAATATAGATGTCCTAAAATTATGTAAAATTCATATAGATTTGATATGCCCTGATAAAATATGGTCAATTATAATTCTATTTATCATATTAAAGTGTTATGACCAGGTTTCTTTGTCAATTGCAGTAGAGTCAGATTTTAAACATGCCTTCCATGGTCTTACTCTCATGCTTTTAGAAGAATACTGCTAGTTCTTCAGAATTTGTGGAAAAGACTTTCTAAGATTAAGCAGATAAGCAACTTTTGTTATTAACAGTAAGTTGGTACTAGACTAGAATTTGGTCTTTTCCCTGTTTAGAGAACAAAGTTTTCTTAGAGTGCAGCTTTTGATAGCAGATTATGAATTTCTTTGTCTTTAAGTGATTTACATTTGTTTTCAAAATCTTTTTGTTACTTTAGTAAAGTAAATAAATATTATTTGATTATGATTCATGTAGACAAAGCTCATTCTGCTTCAACAACAAAAAATAACCCCTCACAGTTAGACTTTTGCTATCCCGATGTCCTGAAAACATGGCAATAGTCTGCTCCTAAATTAGGAAATTAAAAATGGATAAACAACACCCGGAAATCAAAGAGCCAGGGCTATGGGAAATCCAAGATGGCCGCTTGACTTTTCCCAGCTCCCTGACAGACTTCATTTTTATTTGATGGGTTAAAGCCTTCCCTGGCTACAGAGTTAATGCCCTCACAATGAGTTCTCCAAAAAGAAAAAAAAAATTATGTTTCACTGAATATTAAGTTCTAGTTTTGTTAATTAAGGTCTGTATTTACTAAGACTCACTTCTGAGATAGTTCCTTGTTATATTGCTAAAAGGTTTAATTAAGTTATTAAAAAGGACACTGTAAGATTGTTTCTAAAGCTTATCTCATTAACCAGTCTCTGGATAAAGGTCAGATGCTCCATGATGTACAACCAGGAGATGAACACTTGGCTATAATCATTTAACTGAATCAGATGACCTGGGATATACCGGGCTATACCCAGTGAAAATTCTTGACTTAAATTCTTGCTTGTGACCTTACTAATAACTGCTACTGCTGCTACTGTTAAGTTGCTTCAGTCGTGACTGACTCTGTGCAACCCCATAGACGGCAGCCCACCAGGCTCCCGTCCCTGAGATTCTCCAGGCAAGAACACTGGAGTGGGTTGCCATTTCCTTCTCCAATGCATGAAAGTGAAAAGTGAAAGTGAAGTTGCTCAGTTGTGTCCGACTCTTCACGACCCCATGGACTGCAGCCTACCAGGCTCCTCCTTCCATGGGATTTTCCAGGCAAGAGTATTGGAGTGGGGTGCGATTGCCTTCTCTGACTAATAATTGCTAGCTATATTATTTTCTATGTAGCTTGTTTCAGAAGATTATTTCATACATTACCAAATGTGTGACTGAGCCTGTGATAAAATACTGATATGTCGTTCCATATGAAATCAATAATTGTAATAATGTAACTCTAGATATTGGAAGAAGCAGCAGGAGGAAATATTTTCCTGGACCAAGAGGCTAGTAAGACAGGTAAGGTCCAGAGACTTTTGCTGCTTACAAGGCCTGGTCTAGTGACAACACATTGAGTGGCTTGTCAATGGAATCTTTGTTAGACTTGGGAATGAGCCTTCCCAGCATCGTGGGGCACAATGACCATGAAATGCCGCCAAAACCTGGTCAAATATGTGACTGGGAAGGGGCCCTGCTGACTGAAAGTTGATCCTTGCCAGCTGCCTCTACAAAGATTAAATCATGACCACTACAAGATGCTGACCTTCAACACCCCTTTGAAAGGAGTTCAGGATGGAGGCGAAAAATAAGGCACTCTGTGCGCTGGAAAAAACGAAAAAACAACAATAAAAAAAAAAAAACAGGCCTTCAGATAGTCAGATGTTTTCAGGTAAAGATTTTTATGAATCCAAATTGTTGCATCTTCTCATACCTAGAGAAACACTAATGTCACGAATCAATGTCTGGACCTGGTTCTCCTGGCTAGCCCCTCAGCAGCTTTCCTATGTCTGTTAATCTTTGGGCCATATATCTTTAACTTTCTTGTTAAGTTTGTTTCTCCAAGTAGTAGTACAACAAGAATATCCCTCGGCCAACACTCAGACAATGCTAGAACAAGCTGCCTTATCATTCTGTGGACTCTCATCTCCCTCTTTAAATGCACCCTGAGGTCCTCAGGCTATTCTCCCTTTGAGATCTTATTTGGGAGACCACCCCAGTGATAAAAAAGCTCAAGGGAGACCACCAGCAGCTAGCTGACCTAGAGCTGTCCTGACACCTCCAGGCCCTGGAAAAGTCTTCCACCATATCGCCTGAGAAACCTTAGAAAGGACACCCATTCCTTTGGGCAGTTGGGTTCATCCCTATCAGTCAGGAGATGAGGTATGAGTTAAAGATTGGAAAAAAAGAACCACTTCAGCCAGTTTGGACAGGTCCTCACATGGTCACCCTGGCAACCCCTACTGCTGTTAGAGTTACAGGCGTCATCCCTTGGATCCACCACACCAGAGTCAAAAAGGCAGTGACTTCCTGTGATAAGGACACCTGGAAAGCAGTTTGGGACCCCAAAAATCCCCTCAAGGTCTGGTTCCAAAAACAATAGCCCTCACCCACGAAGGATGCTGAGTCCTGCTCTAGTCACTCTGGAAGCTGACAAGTCAATACACGGCAGAAGCTAGAGGATTCTTCAGCCTTGCTCCAACCTCACTCCAGCAGCTAGCTGGTCAACACACGACGGAAGCTTGAGGATCCAGCTGTCAAAATATCAATTGATTTTCATTGTCAACCCTGGACTCTATCCCTGATTGGTATTGCTGTGCTCTTCGCTACAGGACTAGCTTCAGTCACACCCCAGGACTGGGATTTGGGTCAGAAGCTGTGGTTAGCTGTGTTATCTCACTGTAGTGGGAAGCCTCATTCTTATTAGATGTCTCTTATGATCAATTCTCTCTATTAACTAAATTGCTCCACAGTATAACTGACTCCCCTTCATGATAGGGTCAGTTGCTATAGCTGTGGCAGCCCAAAGATGGGGAGAAAACCTTTTGCTAGTGTTCAGTTATCTGTTATGTGCAGGCTGCTTTGCAGCCTTTTGGTGCCCTTGCTGTAACAGATGGTGATGTTCCTTATCCATCAAGCACCTGTCAACATTACAGTCAACCCTTGAAAAAGTGCTTACTGAACCATCAGCTAGAACAATGTATAGATAACCAATCCTATAGGCCAATCACCTACTGCCTTCATAACCATGTGATGTATATCCAGGGGCCTGGGTGCCAAAAATGTTTTCCAGTTATGCCCCCTGCTGCTGCTACCTTTCCCCTACCAGAGGATCCAAACGCTGGGTGATATTCAGACACCATGGCATTGCCATCATGCCCCTGTGCCTCTGTCTACCCCAAATGCCATGCAGATGTTACAACCCAGAACAGGTGTCTGTCTGCCAAATAAATGGAAAAACCTACCTGACAGGGACAGTAATGCAGACAAATGAAATCACAGACCAACCTTGCCCTAAAAAATCAGGCTCTGCCTGTTGGCAGTCTGACCCAGGTTACAGAGTTAACTCCCCTTTAGACCCTTATCTGTACCAGGTTTTCAGTGCAACTCATTGCCTTCTTAATGACACCAACCCCCAGCTGGCCAGGGATTGCTGGCTTTGCTTATGCTCAGGAGCTCTATACTACTTAGCTATACCAGTACCATCAAATAATGCAACAGCCATGGGAACTTCTGTAGATCCACCCTTACAAGGGCCAGTCTTGAGGATAATTGAGTTAACTCAAAAGGCTCCAGAATGCTTTACAAATGATGGAGGAACTGAACCTTAGGCAATTTAGCCAGGGACTAGCGTAATCAAACTTTAAAAGGTGAGTGGCCCACTCATCCTCCCACAAACGCAATATGGTGCCGCCCCCATCAAGGCCTTTTCTTTGTGGAACAGATGCTTACTTGTGTCTACCAGTCAATTGGATGGGTATCTGCACCTTAGCTTTCCTCACTCCCTGGATGAATATTGTCCCTAACAGCCAGACTCTAACTGTACCTCTGACAACACATACACGATCAAAAAGAGTCATCCAGTTTATACCTCTGTTAGCTGGTCTGGGAATTGTGGCTGAGATAGTTATGGGAATAGAAGGAATTGCTTCATCAACAATCTTCTACCATACGTTATCCGAGGACTTCACAGATGACATTGAGAGAGTAGCCAAATCTTTAGTGGCCTTACAGGCCCAACTAGATTCCCTGGCTGAGGTGGTTTTACAGAATAGGAGAGGGCTAGACCTACTGACAGCTGAAAAGAGAGGACTCTGCCTCTTCTTGAATGAAGAATGCTGCTTTTATGTAAACCAATCAGAAATAATCAGGGACATGACCCAACAGGTAAGGGAACAAATCATAAAAAGGAGAAAAAACTAGCTGATTCCTGAGATAATTGGAACAATATCTGGAGCTGGGCATCGTGGTTTTTCTTCATGGTCTCCATAGCACTCTTGTTTGGCCTTTGTATCCTCAACACAATTACCCAATTCATAACCTCTCAGATTGAATCCATAAAGTTACAAATGGTAATAGCTCAATATAGCCCCCTAAACGATGGGGAGCTCTGAATGTCCTACCAAAACATGGGATGATGCTTTCTACAATGAGTGATAGAAGCATCAAGAGGGGGGAATAAAGAGGAAAAATTAAAATTTTACATAACCTCCTGCTCCTTCTGCCTCTGTAACTCAGCTTGCTCCTTGCAAAGTCTGGATCACGTAGGTCACATAGTCTCAGAAAGTGGAGACCTACAATACTAGGAACTGGAGCTTATCTCACTCACCCCGAGAGCGGGTTTGCACTCACAAGGGTGCAAATGCAAGGGTGCTCTTTGCATTTGCCCAGCCCCTGCAAACCCGCAAACCCGCTTAATCATGCCTGTCCGTGTATAGAAACTCTGTAACCCCTTTGTTTGGGGCTCAGAGCTTGGCGTGTTAACTCCTTTGGGTCTGCCGGCGTAATAAACCTGAGTTCTCCAGCTCTCCGAGTGTGGTGTTTGGTTTCTTGATTACTGGTTTCTGCAACAGTGGCTGAGAAATAATTTGTGCATCAAGTTAAAGAAGCAAGCTTAATATTATATGAGTTTGCTAGTCTTTCAACAGCAACAGCTATGTTTACTTTGAAATCTGTGAAATTAGTCAATCGCTAATTAAAGAAAGCTCATTACCAAGCAAATACAAAAAAAAAAAGTCATTCACCTTTGAAAGATGGCATTTTCATTACGGAAACAGCAGAAAAGGACTTAGGAAACTAATGAAAGCGCATAAAATGCAAATTACTGCAGCTAATTGTTGTGTCTTCAAACATTTTCTGAATTATTAATTTACAAAGGGGTAAATCTCTTCCTTTATATAAGATAAAGAAATGATATCCTTCCCTCATGATTAGCATTAACATTATAATGTTTTATTCTTCTTTAGTGTAGTTGTATCAAAATTTTGTTGAGAGAACAAATAATAAGAATCAAAGAATTACAATTTTCTTCTAAGTTCTAAACTCTTCTGTTAAATAGCTAGCTATATATTAATAGCTAGCTATATAAAAGAACCAAAATGAAGGCACACATATTAGTCAGTAAATTCTGAAAGAGAACATCACTTCTGCTTTGTTCACTGTGTCATACCAAGCATTTTCAATGTCTGGCACAGAGCCATTAAAATAGCTCTTATCAAGGTAATCAACAATTTCAAGTCCATAATAAGACCTCATCTTACTTGACATTTGACACAGTTGACTTCTTGAAATACCTTTGTTTGGCTTCTGGGATAATCACTTATTTTCTTCCTATTTCACTAGATCTCTCTTTATAATTTATTGGCTTCCTTCCACTTTTCAACATTGCAGGGCCCCAGGTGTCACTCTCTCATTCTCCTATTTGGTGATATCATCTAATCTCATGCTTTCAAATATCATCTAGGTTTTGAGACACTAGATCTGATCTTTTCCCTGAGTCCAGACTTGTATATCTAACTGTTGAAAGGAGTAGCCAGTCTTTCTTTGGTTCTCTAAATAAGCCTTCTCTCTCCTTTAAGTCAAACTCTGTCTATCCCATTACCCCATTTTAAACGCTCAGCATCAGTCTTATTTACATTTTTATTTGCTTCCTTGTTTATTTTCCCTCTCTCATCAGTGGTCTACAACTGTCTGGGAGAAAAGGAAATTATCAATTGGATTCACTGTTGAATATCCCAAGATAAGGCCCCATATATGGCATATTGTCAGCATTGAGTACAATCTGTTGAATGAATGAATAAATAATTGAATGAATAGCAGGAACTTAATAAATGTTTGTTGACTTGCTGACTGACTGAAACTTAAACCACAATTATAAACACTGACACTTCATATTTAACTAAAGCGTCATAGTACAAAGAATGTGGGTCAGTAATGCTAATGAAGTGTGTACATGAAACATACACAGCCATCAATGGGCATTTGTTGAAGCCTTTCCGTGTGAATGGCACTGAGCTACAGGTGGCAGTCACTTATTTTGAAGAAAACATTCTGTCAATTGTTTAAACTTTCTCAAGTGAATAATTTTCAGGGAAAATCTTGGTTCAAAATTCTGCAAGAAATCTGTGGAAAGTGTGGACATAAGTTATTTTAGTTCTGTTTTTGCATGAAGTTTGCTCTTAATCCAGTCATTAGGATTTCATGGATACTGTTGCTAGATTTGAGAAATTCTGAAACCAAGGGTTATTTTCTCTAATAAATCACACTTTGTATGGTAGAAAAAAAATACTCTTTGTTTTTGTAAATAGGTACATTAAAAAAATGTAGCCAACTCTATTTTGAGGAACATAAAGGGTAGTTCTGCCTTGGATAGCTGAAATTATAACTAGGCAGTAAGTGATCACACCTTTCTTCACAGTCCAACTCTCACATCCATACATGACCACTGGAAAAACCATAGCCTTGACCAGACGGACCTTTGTTGGCAAAGTAATGTCTCTGCTTTTTAATATACTATCTAGGTTGGTCATAACTTTCCTTCCAAGGAGTAAGCGTCTTTTAATTTCATGGCTGCAATCAGCATGCGACGAGCTGACTCACTGGAAAAGACTCTGATGTTGGGAAAGATTGGGGGCGGGAGGAGACGGGGACGGCAGAGAATGAGATGGCTGGATGGCATCACCGACTCTGTGGACATGAGTTTGAGTGAACTCTGGGAGTTGGTGATGGACAGGGAGGCCTGGCGTGCTGTGATTCATGGGGTCGCAAAGAGTCGAACACGACTGAGCGACTGAACTGAACTGAACTGAACTGAAGTGATCACACCACTGGCACTCACCCGATCATTTTGATAAAGCTTATTGAAGTACATCACAAATAAATCTGAACATATGTATTTTGTGTGTAAACAAATTTGAACTCAGAGTAGAACGCCTTGTGCTAGTCTGAATGAATAGGACTCAGAGATAGAGCAGTGAAATAACCGATAAGAAACATGTCCATGCATATACAGTGGAAAACAGAACTCTTCTTTATTATAGCTGTGATCTGGTCTTAATTCTTGGAACTTATGTTAATTCATTTTTTGGTTTTGTTTTTGATAGACATATTGGTCCAAATGAATCAAGAGGACAAAGCCTCTTCCTGGAATTTAGGGCTGCTGCACTGAACTCAATGACTCATTGCAGCAACATCACTCCTTCCTGGAAGAGGATGAGGTTGAAGCAGGTGAGGAGAGAGTGGAGGTGGGAGAGGAGTTCAGCGATGCTGATTGTCATCTCTACTCCAGATCCTCCAACTCTCCTTTTTCCAAAGAGTGAATCATTCATACTCGGTGATAGAGACCCTGGGTTCCTGGTAATCATGTCTTTTGAAGTAGCACCAGGTCAAGGAAAGTAACAGTTCAGCAATTTCATGTATTAGATGATGGTATGTCAGGGAGAGACTTAAAAGTGTCAAATCCTGGTCCTAAATACTTTGCTGTAATTTATATCATGCTGTTTTCCTTAGAGTCTGGGTTTAGCTTCACTCAGTAGCATCTGAAGAAAAACAAGTACCTGATTTCATTTAATAATTAACATGTGATTATGTGAAATTGGTAAAGCTATGGTATTTTCCCTTTGCTTTTAAAGACAAAATAGCATGTACTACGTACATAGCGTGGCTACATACTTTATGTTGAACACTCTATAGGTAAATGTTAAAGATTTTTTTATGCCCAGTGCCCTCAGATCTAAAAATTGTGGTGAAAGAATAGTACTTTGCTACCCTGCAAAACAACCACCTCTTGCCTCCTGAACTCATAATTATCAAAATACAAGTTTAAAAAATAGTGAAAGTTCCTGTCACTGTTTTTTAGAGCCCTGCTCCCTGAAAAAACCAACCAAACACTGACTTTTTAAGGCCTCCTTTCTACAGCTGACGTTATTTACCCATTTTGATTCATGACCTTGACTGAAGGAGTTTCTTTAACTCTGGATATGTAAACGTAGCATTATTTGAAAATAATTGAAATGACTCTACAGAGTGAGAATCATGAAAGTGTCCTATTCATTTTTTTAAGAAGAATAACTAGAACAACAAAAGAAAAAAATAGTAAAAATAGATGCTACTCGTACTGCCAGAGCATGGACTTTTAAAATAATCTCAGAAATTCTCTGGTGGTCCAGTGGTTAGGATTACCCACTTTTGTTGCTGAGGGCCTGGGTTCAATCCTTGGTCCGGGAACAAAGATCTTGCGAGTTGCTTGGTTTGGCATTTTCACAACGTGTCAAGTAAGTGCTACTGAGACTCAGAGTGGTTAGTTTCCTGTTCTCAGGATCAAATATACAGAGAATGCCAGGATCTGAGACAAGTCTTTGCTCAGTTTATTCTACCCCCACTTCACTTTATATGTATGATGTACAAATGATACTGTTGCAATTATATTTTCATCTCTTTTGAGGTTCAAATTTGGGTTCAAATTTGTGTCTTTGTTTTAGATCACTGCAGATGCTGATTGCAGCCATGAAAGTAAAAGACGCTTACTCCTTGGAAGGAAAGTTATGACCAACCTAGATAGTATATTAAAAAGCAGAGACATTACTTTGCCAACAAAGGTCTGTCTAGTCAAGGCTATGGCTTTTCCAGTGGTCATGTATGGATGTGAGAGTTGGACGGTGAAGAAAGCTGATCACTGAAAAATTGATGCTTTTGAAGTGTGGTGCTGGAGAAGACTCTTGAGAGTCCCTTGGACTGCAATGAGATCCAGCCAGTCCATTCTAAAGGAGATCAATCCTGGGTGTTCACTGGAAGGACTGATGCTAAAGCTGAAACTCCAATACTTTGGCCACCTCATGCAAAGAGTTGACTCACTGGAAAAGACTCTGATGCTGGGAAAGGTTGGGGGCGGGAGGAGAAGGGGACGACAGAGAATGAGATGGCTGGCTGGCATCACCGACTAGATGGACATGAGTCTGGGTGAACTCCAGGAGTTGGTGATGGACAGGGAGGCCTGGCATGCTGTGATTCATGGGGTCGCAAAGAGTCAGACACGACTGAGCGACTGAACTGAACTGAACTGAAGGACTGTCTTCAGTGTCTTATTTCATGGGGCTCTCCTTTCCCTATATCAGGGCCCTTATTTCTCACTGCAGACAAATAACCACTCTCTAGGTCTGGAATAGCTTGAAATTTCACAATGTAAATAGCAGATCAGATCAGATCAGTCGCTCAGTCGTGTCCGACTCTCCGCGACCCCATGAATCACAGCACGCCAGGCCTCCCTGTCCATCACCAACTCCCAGAGTTCACTCAAACTCATGTCCACAGAGTCGGTGATGCCATCCAGCCATCTCATTCTCCGTCGTCCCCTTCTCCTCCCGCCCCCAACCTTTCCCAGCATCAGAGTCTTTTCCAGTGAGTCAACTCGTCACATGAGGTGGCCAAAGTATTGGAGTTTCAGCTTTAGCATCAGTCCTTCCAATGAACAACCAGGATTGATCTCCTTTAGAATGGACTGGTTGGATCTCCTTGGAGTCCAAGGGACTCTCAAGAGTCTTCTCCAACACCACAGTTCAAAAGCATCAATTCTTCGGCGATCAGCTTTTTTCACAGTCCAACTCTCACTTGCTGCTGCTGCTGCTGCTAAGTCACTTCAGTCGTGTCCGACTCTGTGTGACCCCATAGACAGAAGCCCACCAGGCTCCCCCGTCCCTGGGATTCTCCAGGCAAGAACACTGGAGTGGGTTGCCATTTCCTTTCCAATGTGTGAAAGTGAAAAGTGAAAGTGAAGTCGCTCAGTCGTGTCCAACCCTTAGCGACCCCATGGACTACAGCCCACCAGGCTCCTCCATCCATGGGATTCTCTAGGCAATAGTACTGGAACTCTCACTTAGGTTGGACCAAAGCTGAAAATAAACGGTTGCCGTCACAGCTCTTGTGGGATGCAGCTAAAATCTTTGTTTGCATATAGCAGCTTTTGTTTCTGTGCTTCAATCATTTTATGTTCACGAATTGTGAAAGCCCCATGGACAGAAGTGCCTGGTAGGCTACAGTCCATGGAAAGAGTTGGACACAACTGAGTGACTAACATACTTGCTTTTCAATCATTTAATGTCCATGAATTGTGTGCTACACAATGAATGTAGATTTTAAAACAATGCAGACCATCCAAATTGGATTGTCTGTAATGTTTTGATTAAAGACATTTCTGTTACTATTTCTGCATTTTTCCTTACGTTGATAAAAATTAAAACCTGAAGCACATACCATAATGAAAATAAGTATCTAAGGCATCATCTAAATAAGATTAAAGTCATGCTGCCACCGTGTATTGTATTTTACTTTTCTGAAAGTCAGTTCCCCTTGAAAGATACTTTTGATAAATTTAATCAGATATTTTACTAATCCTAATTCAATGTAACAAATATTTTTAGACTAACTATTATCTGCTTTATTCTAAGCAAGAAACTGGCCTTATGAGGTAAGTATAAGAGTTTCTCCACGCAAGAATTTTACAGTCTAATTAGAATATCCTAATAAATAGGTGTTTGTATGTATGTGTGTTTGTACATGAGACAATCAGATAAATACAGCATAATATATGGTTATGCTTTAAAATGTGGTGTTTAGATGACAAGTATGATAGGAAGTCACAGTAATGAAAGCATTTTGAGAGTTTCTTCAATGTGCTAGCCATTCTAATCTCTTCCTCTCAGCTGTGAAGTTTTGACTCAATTTGGAAAAAAAGAATATCTTCAACAAAACAATTTTAAACCTGTGGCTTTTTGGTATCCTCTGTTATTACTTTTCTCTCCATGTAATAAAGGGGCAATGTGTTCCTTTATCCTCTTCTTACTCTGGAGTCACTGAGCCATTTTTTTTACTGTCTTTTTTGTCTTCCTGCCAGTTGCATCTCGTTTCTTATTTTGGTTTTCCTGACTGTTCCAAAAGGCTGACCTAAAGTCAAATTATTTAATTTCCTGGGGAAAAAATAGTTTCTTTCTTAGTCTTATCACTTTGTTCTTTATCTTTAAGTTTAAAGTTTAATTCACCAATTGGTATATTTTTATCAAGTCCTCATTTAAGGATGATGTAAGGTGACACATACCTCTTTTCTTCAAAAATATTTTTTACAGTTTTAGAATTGCAAGTTGCCAACGTTTGTGTGTAATATATTTCTAAAAAAAATCCATAGGGAAATTTGACATAAATCTACAAATATAATATTTAGAATGTTAACTGTAATAAAACCCGAAACTACATCTTAGATGAAAACTTTTTTTTTATGAAATAATAAAACCCCATCTTGTGCTATATTTAATACTTTTGTAAAGAGTAAACTTTGGAGAAATAATCTGAAAATGTGTCTAGCTAGAATAATGGAAAAGTATGGTACATCATGAATCAATATAAATTTATTTTTGAGGAAGGCAAAATGACCAGGATGGACAATGAAATGTTTCAAGCACTACAAAATGTATTGAGTTCCAAAACCCAGACAATTTTGTATAAAATAACTTTAGAATTGGTTTTCCCCTGGATAATAAACAATGGTGAAATGTACTAAAAGTACAGAAAAACATTATATTTCGAGAAGCATATTAAATCAGAGAAATGATATTGTCATAATTTATTCCATAAAGACTCTCAGAAAAGCAAACTTGATATAACCAGTCTGGTGCTTACAATGGGGAAACCAGCTATCAGGGGTCAGTGAGAAACAACTTAAAAATGGCATCAAAAAGTTTGGAAAAAATCTCTAAATAAGACTAAAATCAACCCCCATAGCACATTGGCATATATGATTAAGAGGAGGTTTAACAGTGTTTATTTATTCTGGTAATGTGGCTACTACTGGTCCATGTATTCTCCATGACTCTCTTCAAAGTGACTCCTCCTAGAAGCCTAGAAGCTTCTACCGCTCTCTTGAGTCTTGAACTTTTACTCTAATTTAGATTTTCTTGGTCTTGACATTTTTATTGATTAATATTTAATATTAATTAATCAATTAATTGATTAGTTAATATTTTGATTTTATTTCATATCTTTTTTATGAATAAATCTTAACATATAATATATGCATACGATATGATGATGAATGGATTATAGCCTTAAGGTCTCAATGATCAGATCTCTCTAATGCCTTTCAAGTTTTTCCTTATCTAGAAAAATAACCTAATTGATAATTGTAAACTTAAAAACAATGAATAATTATACCCAAGCTATTCTTTTAGAATATGATTTAAAATATAAAACAGACTCACAAGCTAATTCTTATCAACTAACCTAAGGGTTTAAGGTAATAATTTTGAAGGTAGGTTAAATGACTTATTTGGAATCTTTTACACTTGTTTGGGTGGTGGCTCTTCCAGACATTAGTTTTGTGATATCAGGTGCTTTATTTAATCTATGCCTCTTTTTTATCTGAAAATGTGAAAATTAATGGTGCCCATCTTGTAGGATTGTTTTGAGGATTAAATGAATTAAGATTTTTAAAGTGTTTGGAATAGTAAGCAGATACTTAAACATTATTTGTTTGGGTATTATTACTCATCTCCAGTGCAGTAACTATCTCTCCAGCTATGTCAAATGTGTTATTAAAACCTATCCATTATCCATTGTTTTAGATTTCAGTTACTGAATTTTTCTTTTATTGAAATTTTATTTATTTTAAAATCTCATTGTTTATTTCTTTTGTTTTTTGTTCATACTTGTTCATACTTTCAAAACAAAAAATTTCCTTAGATATATTAAGCATAAGTACTTTATATTCTATGCTCTTTAAAAACCTCAAGTCTGACACCACTTGAATTTAAATTCTTGGCTTGAGGAGTTTTGGATTATCCAGGAAGAATGGATTTAGACTAGGAACTCATACAAGGGCTGATTTTGGTTGAGAATTTTCCAGGAAATTTTTCTCTTTGTTCTTCTTCACCCAATGCCAAGGTTCAAGATGGGTGGTTTAACTTGCTATTGTTTGGAGCCATGAGTGGGAACCGACAGACATTTCTACTTCACTCTTTTTCTGAGGTCTGAAGGCTCTTCTTTATACAAGAGTCTCCCCATCTTTTGGTGAACTTCTGTTTCAGCTCTCTTAAAGTCCTTGAAAAAAGACAAAAGAAACAAAAAAACTCAAGTGCGCCTGTATTCAGCAAATGCCCTTTGAGATTAAACTGGCTTTATTTTATTTTTTCCCCTCCCAGTTCTTGAACTTATCCTTAAATTTATTTCTTTTCTTTCTTTTTTTTAAACTGGGGTTTAGAACATTGAGCATGAAACATATCCTCTTAAGTTTTAAAGTTTACAATATATTATTGTTGGTTATAGGCCCTCTATTGTGGAGCAGCTTGCTAGAACTGATTCATCTTGCACAAGTGAAACTTTATACCTTTGAATAGCTGCTTCCCATCCCCCCACCTCTTGCCCTGCAACTCACCATTCTACTCTCTGCTTCCGAGAATCTGACACTCTTTGTTAAGTGAAATCATGTAGTATTTATCATTATGTGGCTGGCTTTTTTCACTTTTTTCGCTATAATGTCTTCCAGGTTTATCTAAGTTGTTCTGTGTGGCAGAATTTCCTCCTTTTAAAGGCTGAATAATATTCCATTGTATAAATATACCTCATTTTCTTTCTCCTTTTACCAACTGTCAGACATTTATGATATTTTCTATCTGCTTTATTGACTATGCCAAAGCCTTTGACTGTGTAGATCACAAGAAACTGTGGAAAATTCTGAAAGAGATGGGAATACCAGACCACTTGACCTTCCTCTTGAGAAACCTATATGCAGGTTGGGAAGCAACAGTTAGAACTGGACATGGAACAACAGACTGTTTCCAAACAGGAAAAGGAGTACATCAAGGCTGTATATTGTCACCCTGCTTATTTATATGCAGAGTACATCATGAGGAACGCTGGGCTGGAAGAAGCACAAGCTGGAATCAAGATTGCTGGGAGAAATATCTATAACATCAGATATGCAGATGACACTACCCTTACGGCAGAAAGTGAAGAACTAAAAAGCCTCTTCATGAAAGTGAAAGAGGAGAGTAAAAAGTTGACTTAAAGCTCAACATTCAGAAAACGAAGATCATGGCATCTGGTCGCATCACTTCATGGCAAATAGATGGGGAAACAGTGGAAACAGTGGCTGACTTTACATTTCTGGACTCCAAAATCACTGCAGATGGTGACTGCAGCCATGAAATGAAAAGATGCTTGCTCCTTGGGAGGAAAGTTATAACAAACCTAGACAGCATATTAAAAAGCAGAGACATTACTTTGTCAACAAAGGTTCGTCTAGTCAAGGCTATCGTTTTTCCGGTAGTCATGTATGGATGTGAGAGTTGGACTATAAAGAAAGCTGAGCACCAAAGAATTGATGCTTTTGAACTGTGGTTTGGAGAAGACTCTTGAGAGTCCCTTGGACTGCAAGGAGATCCAACCAGTCCATCCTAAAGGAGATCAGTCCTGAATATTCATTGGAAGGACTGATGTTGAAGCTGCAACTCCAATACTTTTGCCACCTGATGTGAAGAGCTGACTCATTTGAAAATACCCTGATGCAGGGAAAGATTGAGGTCAGGAGAAGGGGACGACAGAGGATGAGATGGCTGGATGCCATCACTGACTCAATGGACATGAGTTTGGGTAGACTCCGGGAGTTGGTGATGGATAGGGAGGCCTGGTGTGCTGCAGTTCACGGGGTCACAAAGAGTCAGACACGACTGAGCGCTGAACTGAACTGAACTATCTTGGCTATTGTGAATATACTACAATAATCATGAGAGTGCAAGTATCTTTTGGAAGTATTTATTTCAGTTCTTTTGAATATACACCCAGAAGTGGAATTTCTGACTCATATGTTAGTTCTCTTTTTAACTTTTGAGGAATCTCCATACTCCTTTTTAATAGTTGCTGTACCATTTCACATTCTCACCAATAATGTACAAGAACTCCAATTTCTCCATATTCTCACCAGCGCTCTTTGTCTTTTGTTGTTTTTTGATAATAGCCATTCTAACAGGTATGAGGTGATATCTTATTGAGGTTTTCATTCACATATCCCTGGTGATTAGTGATGTTGAGCATCTTTTCATACCTGTTAACCACTTTTATATCTTCTTTAGAGATGTGTCTATGCAAGTCTTTTGCTCATTTTTAATCAGGTTATTACCATTTTTTGATATTGAGTTATATGAATTCCTTACATAGTTGAATATTAACCCCTCATCAGATATATGAACTAGATATTAATTTATTTGCTGTATGCTCTTTGGTCCATTTCCAGCTACTTTAAATGTTGTTCTTTTTACATAATTTCCCACCAGTTTCTCTGGGAGTTAGGGAGGGGTGAATCCATGTAGCTCTTCATGTTCTCCTGCCAGAAATGAAACCCATGTATTTACTTTTAAATGATATAATAAATACATATGATAGAGATGGTATTAAATATATGTGAACTAGAATACTGATATTCATTCAATCTCTATATGCTCTTTATTTATACCATCCCTTGCTTTCTTTACCTCTCAAAGTGACCAAGTTTTGATAGTTCATATTGTTTTCTTTACCTTAAAAAATTTTAGCAAATAAATATGGAGGTCTTAAATATATAATATTAGATATTAATTATTAATATTTTAAAAATTAAACAAAGACCGTTTCCTAAATAGCCTTCTAGGACTCAGTTTTTTTACTCTCATTATATTAAGACTTCTCCGTATTGCAGCATGTAGCTGTAATTTAGTCAGTTTTACTTCACTATAACATTCCACTGTGGATTTATTTGTAAATCCTTTCTCCTTTTGATGGATACAGGTTGTTACCAGGACTGGAGGATCATTTGAAGTCAGTGGTACTGGTTAGACTAAACAATTCTTTGAAGCAAAAGGAGCTAGTAAAGCTAAAAAAACAATAGCTGCCTCATCTCGAAAGACTGATTGATAGAAATACTTCCTTAGTATCTGTAGATTTGGGCAGTGTGGAGTTGATGTGCATGATGGTGCCAATAGGTAGGTAGTGGACAGGGAGGCCTGGCGTGCTGTGATTCATGGGGTCGCAAAGAGTCGGACACGACTGAGCGACTGAAAAAAAAAAAGGCTACATTAAAGATTTTTAAAATTTACAGTATTGGAACAAGATGCCACTGGTGACTTTTAGATACAGTGATAAGGTACAGGCACAAGGTCTCATAATTTGGGGTATATACTTTGGAAAGCTCACTTTGGCTGTGTGTGGTTAATATAATGAGTGTGGGGTTCAGTTTTGCTAATTGGTCGAGGGAAACTAGTTAGGAGATTATTGTTGAATTCAAGAAGAAATAGACTGGCTTGATCAGAGTGGTAGCAATAGAGATGACATTTGACTCCAAAGATCATTATAATCTATGGTTAATTGGAGCTTGCAATTGGATTGGGTACAGGAAATTAGAAAAAAAGGATGTGCAAGGAACTTCCAGTTTCCTGACTACCACAACTGGATGAATGCAGGTGCTATTGATAGAGGAATGGAATGATCCTAAAAGAATGCCACTTTTGTTGTTTTTAGATCTAAAAGCTAGTGACCTACATAGATAAATCCTGTCTTGTAGTTTTCCTCCTTGGAGACAACGAAGGAATATCTCTTTTGTATGTTTAACACTTATTAATCTCTCTTATCGTGGCAGCTATTCCCATGTAGATGAAAACATGGCACTGACAGTTTCTGTCTCCTGAGAGTGCTTTGGCTTTCACTTGGGTGCCAAGTTTAAACATCCAAGGGAATGTGTTCAGAGGCCCAACTTGCTCAGGTGGCTATCCTTGGACTATCAACAGTTACTATGTAAGAACATGGCAGATCCAGTGGGGCCCATGTGAGTGGAATGGGTTGAGAAGAATTAGGAAATTGTGGGCATATGCTACAGAAAGTGTCCATGATATACTTGTTGGGAATAGCAGAAAAAACAATACACTCCTCAGAGGCCAAAGCTAGTTTGGTAATGTTTGCCTGATCTTGTTTTGGGTGGAACATAAGCACTCATAGTACTTTCCTTAGTATCATAAAGTACTGTAAAGACCTTGCCTTGGTACTTTTCTAAGCACTAGAAATAATATAAAGTATTCATTTTGTGTACTGAAATCTGGGATAAATTGTACTTTCTGGGTTATGGCACATAAAACATTTTATTTTCTTACATTATAATTTCCCTTCTGTAGTTTTCTGTCCTTATTAAAAAAAAAAGAAGCTTGGTTATAGTAAATGTGGTATAATGCCATTTTACTGTACCAGGAAACTGTCAGTTTATTCTATGAGACTATGAATTTTATGTACTTCCTATTGTGTGTATAAGGAACCCCCGGAGTTTCAGCTCCTTATTCGAGTAATCTGTGTTCTCTCTCACCACATCCTCTAAAATCTTGCTCACTTTACTGTAAGAAGTGTTAAATTATTTCTTTGATCCAAAACTGATTCACCTGGGTAATCATCCCACTGGGGTTAAATGAGTATAAAGAGTATGGTGATACTTAAGAAGGAACCTGAAAAGATAAACAGGTTATGACTAAGATGAAAAAACTGAAGCGCAATTACTTGAGTGTAGATGACTTAGGCAAAGAGGAAAAGCCGATTATCTTATGTTGAAAGATTTTGGTCAATAATTTAATAGCTTTTCTATTTGCACAATCATTTTGCACCAGTGTAGGATTGTTTATCTTTCTGTATGACCCATATTGATAAATTGTAAGTTGTACTTCCTATAGTGAAGGAAGGATAGTGGCACCGTAAGATATCCTTTCCTCTTCAAGTAAACATACTAGTTTATGACTTTTTAAAAGGTAAGAAGATTACTTATATTATTTTGTATTTTGATTTTTATTTACATGTGTTCTTATGTTTCCATCTCGTTATGTTTTCCTTGAGAAACTCACGGTGGTGTTGGTTTACAGGAATATTGAAATTATCATCGAGAAGATGTGAGTACCCATTGATCCTTGATCTGGACCCAGGTAACTGGGAGCTCTTTACCCTCTATTCTTAGAATCCACTTTTTTCCTGTAATGGGAATTGTTTTCAAGGATGCAGCCTTGAGAGTACTGTACTGTTGAGACTGTCTGAACAGTATATGTGATTGAGCCCAGTTAAGGCCTCTAACCTTTGGGATTCTGGTGGGCAGGTTGAATGATCTATTCATCCCGCTGTCTCCCAAGACAAGCCTCCTATGTAAGTTCCCTTGTTTATTAATACTGCCATCTACCAATCTGAAGTGCTCTTTTTCATCTCTCCTTGCCCTCTTTGTATGGGGGCTAGTTTCAGATTTCACCTGGAAGACTGTCCGGGTTTGTGAATCAACAAAGAGATAAAAAATGTCTTGAGGTTTAGAAAAATAGAACAGTGAAAGTCTCACATTTATGTGTTTTAAGGGAGGGATTGGGGGCAGGAGGAGAAGGGGATGACAGAGGATGAGATGGCTGGATGGACTCGATGGACATGAGTTTGAGTGAACTTCGGGAGTTGGTGATGGACAGGGAGGCCTGGCGTGCTGTGATTCATGGGGTCGCAAAGAGTCGGACACGACTGAGCGACTGAACTGAACTGAACTGAAGCCATTTGAGATTTTTTCCCCTAAATTATAGCAACTCTTAATTGGACACATATGATATATTGTCATACAGCTGAATAACAAAGAAAAAATGAAAACACTAGCTAGGATTACTTTGCTACTCTCATTTTATCTTGGGGTGTCATCTGAATATTTTCAAATTCCTGATTTAAATAAGTTATATTTCATATGTTTCTCTCTATTTTTCATTCATTGTAGTTGCAGTGATATTTTGAGTCAATATTCTTTTAGTTTTTAAAAATTATTACTTGAGTTAGAAGCAATGCTTAGACTAGGAGAAATTTATAGACTCTCCTATTTTGTGCATTTCATAGGTACTGAGGAAAGGAGATTCAGTATATATCTTTCTCACTGATCACGCTTTACATCTACTGTTCATTCACTTATTCGTTTATCAACATTTGTTGAATATCTGTGATGTTTATGGGAAGGGGTAAACTGCAAATAAATGCAAACCTTGCCCTTGTAGCAAAACCAAGCAAAACCTTGTATGCCAACCAATTATTACAATAGAGAGTGATTAATATATTGGCATGGAATGGAATATAGGGCAACAATGCATGAGCCTTGCAGGGTTTGAGGAGACAAGTCAGGTGAGTGTCCTGTGGAAAGTATTTGAATGGAACATTAGGGGATAAATTGCTAACCCCGTGTGGAATAAAGAGATAGGGTATTTCAGTTAGGAAGAATCATGTGCCCAGGTGTGGAAAAGATAAGCTCCTTGGGGATAATGTGTGAGCTTCCCATGGCTAAAACTTCAGATGCCCCTGAGGGCTGGCAGGTGAAACCAGAGAGAAATATAGCAGCCAAAGAAAGTTCAAAGGTGATGGGAAGCAATGTGCATGTGTGTGTGTGTGCTAAGTTGCTTCAGTCATGTCTGACTCTTGGTGACTCTATGGACTATAGCCCATCAGGCTCCTCTATCCATGGGGATTTTCCAGGCAAGAATACTGGAGTAGGTTGCTATTTCCTCTTTTGGGAGATCTTCCTGACCCAAGGATCAAGCCCATGTCTCTTATGTCTTTCTGTTCTATCCATTAAAAACCATTATTAACCTTTCTTTAATTTTGTGAAATTTCTCCCAAGCAATTGTCTACCTTAGAAGTCATACAAAGTCAGATTTGTATAGCTTTGAATCTTCCTGATCAACAACCAGTTCTCCATTTCACTTTGTAATGGCTATGCTAGGTCTAAATCTGATAACTATTTCTTTAAAGTTGATAAGCCAAATACAGCTCCTTTTCTTCCATCTTAAATACCAGGGACTGCTATTGTGAATTGATGAACCCCTGTTATTTGTGAAATTACCTCTATTGTTACCATCTGACAAATTACTAACCGATACACATCACAAAAATGCCAGGTACTTTGGCTCGTTTAACTGCTTTTCTTCCTTCCCCCCATGATTACTGTCATTTTTTTTTTTTTTTAGTTCTGTGTTAAATCACCATCTAATTATGCATCATCACAGCAACTCATAACAAGTTGAGCATGTCTCGCTCTTAAATTCTAAAAGCAACTCTGTTGAGCCAGGCTCACAATGAGAGTGTTGTCACTTCTCTTGACCTTGCTTTACCCTCTGGGGCTTTGGGATTTTTGAGTTTTGTGATTATGGTGGGAACCTGCTCAGAAAGTGGTGTGCTTTAGAAAAATTCATTGGTCATTTGGGTAAGGAGAAGAATAGGGAACAAAGTCAAAATCATCTCCCAGCTGTTTCACTGCCAACTTCAGATGACCTGATTTGTTTTCTTATTTCTAATGTACCTTTTAATAAAAAAGCATTGACTGATGGAAAGCTGGAGGTTGAATTGTGAGTTTTTAGCTAATATGATAATTTTTAAAATAAATGCTTAGTAGAGCTACAGGCTTCCCAGGTGGCTCAGTGGTGAAGAATCTGCCCGCAATGAAGGAGATGCAGGTTCTATCCCTGGGTCAGGAAGATCCCCTGGAGGAGGAAATGGCAACCAACTCCAGTATTCTTGCCTGAAAAATCCCATGGACAGAGAATGGATTACAATCCATGGGGTGGCAGAGTCGGACATGACCTAGCACAAGCACAAGTAGAGCTACAGGTTAATTAATCTGTTTTCTCATCTATTAAATTAGCATAATCCTTCCTATCTCACAGAGAAGTTGTGAGGATAAAGTATCCTAAATTATTGCTTGGTGCCCACTTGTTAAAGGCAGACTACTCAATATAGCTTTCAGGGAATATTGCCTTTTCTTTTTGTATAGTTATGATCAGAATTTGAATCTTAGACATTATTCTATTGTTATTAACTGGGAAATTTCAGGTGGTAGATTTAGGGAGTCCAGTAGAAAGTATCAGTTTTGATCCTGTTGAATTTCCATTTAGAATGTGTAATCTAAGTTGACTAGGGCATGAGAAAGCCGTTCTCCTCCTGTGGTCCCCAGTGTATTTCAGGGGCTCCATGAAGTCTATTTTCATTTCTCATATATTTTTATTTTGATGCCTCTACAAAAATACCAAAGAATTTCAATAGGTTCATTTATAATCATAATCTCATCTGGGTTCATCACCTGTTCTCATTTATCAGCATTGCCAAGGAAAAGTGTACATTTTTATTTTTATTTAATGAAGAAACAGCTGCTTTAACAGATGTTTCATAAATTTAGAAGATACCCTGCACTTCCCTATCAGTGAAAGAACACCTAAATGCTCTTGGCATATGCAAAAACTGATATAAGTACTTTGCTTCCTTGACCATTAAATTTATTTGAATAAATTACAAATTATTCAACTCCTCAAATCAATAATCAATATACAGTGGCAGATTGCACAGGCCTGTTTATCTTTCCCTTTGTGTTTTATCTTGAAGACCATTATTCAAAAAGTGTTGGCTATAATGCATGGTAATTGGTGCTTCTACAGACTAGCTTAATCTATAACCCATCAATATAAGTATTATTATTTCCATTTAAAGAGGAAGAACCAGAGGCCTAGTGATGTTAAAGTCATTAAGCTAGAAATAGCAGAGTCAATATTCAAACTCAAATCTCTCTGACTTCAAAACGCATGTTCATTTTATCCCTACCTACCATTGTAAAGGAGATCAGTCCTGGGTGTTCATTGGAAGGACTGATGCTAAAGCTGAAAGTCCAATACTTTGGCCACCTCATGCGAAGAGTTGACTCACTGGAAAAGACTCTGATGCTGGGAGGGATTGGGGGCAGGAGGAGAAGGGGATGACAGAGAAAGAGATGGCTGGATGGCATTACCGACTTGATGGAGGTGAGTTTGAGTGAACTCTGGGAGTTGGTGATGGACAGGGAGGCCTGGTGTGCTGTGATTCATGGGGTCGCAAAGAGTTGGACATGACTAAGCGACTTAACTGACAGACTGACTGACCCTACCAGTTTGGAGAAGGAAATGGCAACGCAGTCCAATATTCTTGCCTGGAGGATACCATGGACAGAGGAGCCTGACAGGCTACTGTCCATAGGGTCACAAAGAGTCAGACAAGACTGAAGTGACTGAACATGCAAGCACCCTACCAGCCATGTGTAATTCCATGAAAATTTTCTAACAAATGCATAGGAATTCTCTTAAGATATATACTGTTCAAGGGACTTCCAAAAGTCCTTCTTAATTACCTCAGATTACTGATGCTGATTAAGAAAAGAAAGAACTGGGGCTTTTACAGAAACAACGGAAACAAAAAGGATTTTATATTGTCATACATCCTTAAGAAGTTAGTACATGGTCAGAACACACTAGACCAGGGATCAGATTTTCTGGGAAGGAGAAGGACTCTGAGATGTGGAGTGGCGGGTGACCAGTTAGTGTGGGAGGATTCTGCTGTGTTCTAGAGTGAGTTATGTACTTGAAACATCATCCTTGATGTCTATGGACACATTCCCACTCTTAGAGTTCACTATGCTAAAAATTAGAGATTACTTTTCACGCTCAGATCTTCCAAGTTACTCTGCATCTTTGAAGTCCTGACTATGCTTGGAGGTGGGAAGTTAGAATATAGTTTACAATTTAATTTCAGAAACATTACCATCTTATTCCCAGCCAGCCTCACACAAATGCTTATTTTATTGAAGCCATCATGAGTGTTTTGTTTTGCAAGAAGAAAACCTTTTATTTTTATTCTCATCAAATTAATCAGAAGAGAAACAAAATATGGTTTCCAATTGTCTCCCTAAATTTTTTTTTTTTTGACTGTCAAAACTGAGTTATTTTCCTGTTGGCGCCTTGATCATTCTATACAATCAGGTAACCTTGTTTTCTCATTTGCTTCTCTTAAACATTTCTTTTCAGATATCTACTCAGCACCCATCCATCCATCCATCCATTCATTCATCTATCCAGTGCATCCATCCATGCATCCATTAATCCATCTAGCTATTAATTCATTTTTAATTAATTAAATCATTCATCATTCAGTTTTCACTTCCTTTTTGGACACTGTATTTATACTTAATTGAAATATTTTGTAAAAGTACCAGTAATTAAAATGACATGGTTTCTATGTGCAGGTGTTTATTTTATTGTAGGAATTAGAGGGTATTATAGAACATTAGTTCAGTTGTGTCCGACTCTTTGTGACCCCATGAACTGCAGAACGCCAGGCCTCTCTGTCCGTTACCAAGTCCCAGAGTCCACCTAAACCCATGTCCATTGTGTTGGTGATGCCATCAAACCATCTCATCCTCTGCCATCCTCTTCTCCTCCTGCCCTCAATCTTTCACAGCATCAGGGTCTTTTCAAATGAGTCACTTCTTCACATCAGGTGGCCAAAATATTGGATTTTCAGCTTCAACATCAGTCCCTCCAATGAACACCCAGGACTAATTTCCTTTAGGATGGACTGGTTGGATCTCCTTGCAGTCCAAGGGACTCTCAAGAGTCTTCTCCAACACCACAGTTCAAAAGCATTGATTCTTCGGCGCTTAGCTTTCTTTATAGTCCAACTGTCACATCCATACATGACCACTGGAAAAACCATAGCCTTGACTAGATGAACCTTTGTTGGCGAAGTAATGTCTCTGCTTTTTAATATGCTGTTGAAGTTGGTCATAACTTTCCTTCCAAAAGCAAGAGTCTTTTAATTTCATGGCTGCAGTCACCATCTGCAGTGATTCTGAAGCCCAGAAAAATAAAGTCAGTCATGGTTTCCACTGTTTCCCCATCTATTTGCCATGAAGTGATGGGACTGGATGCCATGATCTTAGTTTTCTGAATGTTGAGCTTTAAGCCAACTTTTTCACTTTCCTCTTTCATTTTCATCAAGAGGCTCTTTAGTTCTTCTTCACTTTCTGCCATAAGGGTGGTGTCCTCTGCATTTCTGAGGATATTGATATTTCTTCTGGCAATCTTGATTTCAGCTTGTGCTTCTTCCAGCCCAGCATTTCTCATGATGTACTCTGAAAATAAGTTAAATAAGCAGGGTGACAATATAAAGCCTTGATGTCCTCCTTTTCTTATTTGGTTCCATGTCCAGTTATAACTGTTGCTTCCCGACCTGCATATAGATTTCTTAAGAGGCAGGTCAGGTGGTCTGGTATTCCCAATTCTTTCAGAATGTTCCACAGTTTCTTGTGATCTACACAGTCAAAGGCTTTGGCATAGTCAATAAAGCAGAAATAGATATTTTTCTGGAAATCTCTTGCTTTTTTGATGATCCAGCAGATGTTGGCAATTTGATCTCTGGTTCCTCTGCCTTTTCTAAAGCCAGTTTGAACATCTGGACGTTCATGGTTCACATATTGCTGAAGCCTGGCTTGGAGAATTTTGATCATGACTTTACTAGCGTGTGAGATGAGTGCAATTGTGCAGTAGTTTGAGCATTCTTTGGCATTACCTTTCTTTGGGATTGTAATGAAAACTGACCTTTTCCAGTCCTGTGGCCACTGCTGAGTTTTCCAAATTTGCTGACATATTGAGCGCAGCACTTTCACAGCATCATCTTTTAGGATTTGAAATAGCTCAACTGGAATTCCATCACCTCCATTAGCTTTGTTCGTAGTGATGCTTCCTAAGGCCCAACTGACTTCACATTCCAGGATGTCCGGCTCTAGGTGAGTGGGAGTGATCACACCTTAGTGATTATCTGGGTTGTGAAGATCTTTTTTGTACAGTTCTTCTGTGTATTCTTGCCAACTCTTAATATCTTCTGCTTCTGTTAGGTCCATACCATTTCTATCCTTTATTAAGCCCATCTTTGCATGAAATGTTCCCTTGGTTTGGTATCTCTAATTATCTTGAAGAGATCTCTAGTCTTTCCCATTCTATTGTTTTCCTCTATTTCTTTTGCATTGATCACTGAGGAAGGCTTTCTTATCTCTCCTTGCTATTCTTTGGAACTCTGCATTCAAATGGGTATATCTTTCCTTTTCTCCTTTGCTTTTCGCTTCTCTTCTTTTCACAGCTATTTGTAAGGCCTCCTCAGACAGCCATTTTGCTTCTTTGCATTTCTTTTCCATGGGGATGGTCTTGATCCCTTTCTCCTGTACAATGTCACGAACCTCCATCCATAGTTCATTAGACACTCTGTCTATCAGATGTAGTCCTTTAAATCTATTTCTCACTTCCACTGTATAATCATAAGGGATTTGATTTAGGTCATATATGAATGGTCTGCTGGCATACCAAAGGAGAAAAGGAAAGATATACCCATTTGAATGCAGAGTTCCAAAGAATAGCAGATTTGGAAAACTCAGCAGTGGCCATAGGACTGGAAGAGGTCAGTCTTCATTCCAATCCCAAAAAAAGGCAATGCCAAAGAATGCTCAAACTACCGGACAATTGCACTCATCTCACACGCTAGTAAAGTCATGCTCAAAATTCTCCAAGCCAGGCTTCAGCAGTATGTAAACCGTGAACTCCCAGATGTTCAAGCAGGTTTTACAAAAGGCAGAGGCACCAGAGATCAAATTGCCAACATCCGCTGGATCATGGAGAAAGCAAGAGAGTTTCAGTAAAACATCTATTTCTGCTTCATTGACTATGCCAAAGCCTTTGACTGTGTGGATCACAATAAACTGTGGAACATTCTGAAAGAGATGGGAATCCCAGACCACCTGACCTGCCTCTTGAGAAACCTGTATGCAGGTCAGGAAGCAACAGTTAGAACTGGACATGGAACAACAGACTGACTCCAAATAGGAAAAGGTGTACGTCAAAGCTGTATATTGTCACCTTGCTTATTTAACTTACATGCAGAGTACATCATGAGGAACGCTGGGCTGGAAGAAGCACAAGCTGGAATCAAGATTGCCAGGAGAAATATCAATAACCTCAGATATGCAGATGACACTATCCTTATGGCAGAAAGTGAAGAGGAACTCAAAAGCCTCTTGATGAAAGTGAAAGAGGAGAGTGAAAAGGTTGGCTTGAAGCTCAACATTCAGAAAACAAAGATCATGGCATCTGGTCCCATCACTTCATGGGAAATAGATGGAAAAACAGTGGAAACAGTGTCAGACTTTTTTTTTTGGGCTCCAAAATCACTGCAGATGCTGATTGCAGCCATGAAATTAAAAGACGCTTGCTCCTTGGAAGGAAAGTTTTGACCAACCTTGATGGTATATTAAAAAGCAGAGACATTACTTTGCCAACAAAGGTCTGTCTAGTCAAGGCTATGGTTTCTCCCGTGGTCATGTATGGATGTGAGAGTTGGACTGTGAAGAAGGCTGATCACCGAAGAATTGATGCTTTTGAACTGTGGTGTTGGAGAAGACTCTTGAGAGTCCCTTGTACTGCAAGGAGATCCAACCAGTCCATTCTAAAGGAGATCAATCCTGGATGTTCATTGGAGGGACTGATGCTAAAGCTGAAGCTGCAATACTTTGGCCACCTCATGCGACGAGTTGACTCACTGGAAAAGACTCTGATGCTGGGAAAAGTTGGGGGCGGGAGGAGAAGGGGACGACGGAGAATGAGATGGCTGGATGGCATCACCGACTCTGTGGACATGAGTTTGAGTGTACTCCGGGAGTTGGTGATGGACAGGGAGGCCTGGCGTGCTGTGATTCATGGGGTCGCGGAGAGTCGGACACAACTGAGCGACTGAACTGAACTGAACTGAACTGATGAATGGTCTAGTGGTTTTCCCTACTTTCTTCAATTTAAGTCTGAATTTGGCAATAAGGAATTCTTGATCTGAGCCACAGTCAGCTCCTGGTCTTGTTTTTGCTGACTGTATAGAGCTTCTCCATATTTGGCTGCAAAGAATATAATCAATCTGATTCTGGTGTTGACCATCTAGTGATGTCCATGTGTAGAGTCTTCTCTTGTGTTGTTGGAAGAGGGTGTTTGTTATGACCAGTGCGTTCTCTTGGCAAAACTCTATTAGCCTTTGCCCTGCTTCATTCTGTACTCTAAGGCCAAATTTGCCTGTTACTCCAGGTGTTTCTTGACTTCCTACTTTTGCATTCCAGTCCCCTATGATGAAAAGGACATCTTTTTTGGGTGTTAGTTCTAGCAGGTCTGGTAGGTCTTCATAGATCTGTTCAACTTCAGCTTCTTCAGTATTACTGGTCGGGCATAGACTTGCATTACTCTGATATTGAATGGTTTGCCTTGGAAATGAACAGAGATCTGTCATTTTTGAGATTGCATCCAAGTACCGCATTTCGGATTCTTTTGTTGACTATGACGGCTACTCCATTTCTTCTAAGGGATTCCTGCCCACAGTAGTAGATATAATGGTCATCTGAGTTTAATTCACCCATTCCAGTCCATTTTAGTTCACTGATTCCTAGAATGTCAACGTTCACTCTTGCCATCTCCTGTTTGACCACTTCCAATTTGCCTGGATTCATGGACCTGACATTCCAGGTTCCTATGCAATATTGCTCTTTACAGCATCGAATCTTGCTTCTTTCACCAGTCCCATCTACAGCTGGGTGTTGTTTTTGCTTTGCTCCCTCCCTTCATTCTTTCTAGAGTTATTTCTTCACTGATCTCTAGTAGCATATTGGACACCTACCAACCTGGGGAATTCATCTCTTAATGTCCTATCTTTTTGCCTTTCATACTGTTCATGGGGTTCTCGAGGCAAGAACACTGAAGTGGTTTGCCATTCCCTTTTCCAGTGGACCACATTCTGTCAGACCTCTCCACCATGACCTGTCTGTCTTGGTTGGCCCCACACAGCATGGCTTAGTTTCATTGAGTTAGACAAGGCTGTGGTCTGTGCGATCAGATTGGTTTGTTGTCTGTGATTGTGGTTTCAGTCTGTCTGCCCTCTGATACCCTCTCTCAGCGCCTACCGTCTTACTTGGGTTTCTCTTACCTTGGGCGTGAGGTATTTCTTCAGGGCAGCTCCAGCAAAGTGCAGACACTGCTCCTTACCTTGGACATGGGTAGCTCTTCTCGGCTGCACTCATGCGCCATCGCATATTATCAGTATTTATAACATACAGCTGTGTCTATACATTCATGAAGTGTAATTTGGTAACATGTTTCAAAATGTATAGTGTATCTGCTTTTTGACCTAGTGAATCTGTTACCAGTAATTCATTCTAGAGACATGTTTGTATGTATAGACAAAGACATATGAATGAATATGAAAATAGGAACATTATTAAACTATAGGTAACATAAATGTCTATCAATAGAAGCCTGCTAATAAATAAATATTTCCTGATAATACTATTTCAAAGCTCAATTTAAAATTTCCCCAGATTTGTTTTATGAGTTAATTAAATTTAACAGCAAATAATAACTTCTCCTATATGATAATTCCCTGGTGGCTCAGAGGTTAAAGCATCTGCCTCCAATGCGGGAGATCCGGGTTCGATCCCTGGGTCGGGAAGATCCCCTGGAGAAGGAAATGGTAACCCACTCCAGTATTCTTTCCTGGAGAATCCCATGGACGGAGAAGCCTGGTAGGCTACAGTCCACGGGGTCGCAAAAGAGTCGGACACGACTGAGCGACGGAACGGAACGGAACGGATATGATAATTAACTCTCCCCTTTCTGGACAGGATACCTTTCTGCTCTATTCTTAAAATGAATTTATATATTCATTTAATGTGTTATACTGTGAACTTACCACTTGGTAAGCAGTGTTTGAGGTTGTTGCATACAATATTCCTTCCCTCAAGGATCTCATGTTATAGAGAAGGGAGATAGAAAATTTACAGTAAATATAGTAAACAAATTATATGGAAGACAATAAGTGGTTCAGAAAAAATGAGCAAGGCAAACAATGTTTGGACCACTGGAGATGAGCAGAATGTTACAGTTTTACATAGGATCATTAGGACAGATTTCATTGAGAAGGTGACATCTGGGAACATATTTAAAGGAGAAGAGGGAGCTAGCCAAGCAGACCTCTGGAGTGTTTAAGGTCAATGTAGTTGGATTGAGGAATGAGAGAAGAATAATAGGACATGAAGTTAGGTGAATAATGGAAAGCCACATCATACAGGGCCTTGTAGAACATTTGAATGACTATGGCTTCTGAGTGAGATGGGGAACCCTTGGAGATTTTGAGCAAAGGAATGACGGGGTCTGATTTATGTGTTGAATGGTTGCTGTGCTGAAAAGAGACTGTAGGGGTAGATCCACTTAGAAGATTATTATCAGGCAGATCAGAGATGGTGGTGTCTTGAATGTGTGTCATTGTGAAGGTGGTGACCAGCAGGTGAAGCCGAGAGTGGAGTTTTCTGAATTTCCCAACAGTACTTGATGGAATTTGAAAGACAGGAGTCAAAGATAATTCCTCATCAATTAAAATGATAAAGGCTGTGGGTGATCAGTTTGGGAAGGAGGATTAGGTGGTCAGTTTTAGATAGCTTAAATTTGAGATGTCAGATATCTAACTGGAGACTTCAGCTAGGCAGTGAGGAATACAAATCTAGAGTTTAGAAGGGGTTAGGGCTGCAGTTTTAAATTTGGGAGCTGTTGGCATGTGATGAGTATTTAAAGCCATGAGACCTGATGAGATCACAAAAGGAGTGAGCATAGATGTTCCCACATTGTGAGGTTGGGCAGAAGAGGTGGAATCAGCAAAGAATACGAGGAGCCTGTGCTATCCAGCAGCTTCCCACTAGCTAGCTATTTTACACATGGTAGTGTACATTTACGTCAATGCTACTGCCTCAATTTGTCCCACTCCCTCCTTCCCCTGTTGGGTCCACAAGTCCATTCTCTACTTCTGCATCTTTATTACTGCCCTGCAGATAGGTTCATCAGTACCATTTTTCTAGAGGGGTGGGGAGAGTGGGAGGGAGAGGATATATGTATACATATGGATGATTTACATTGTTGTACAGCAGAAATTAACACAATATTGTAAAGCACTTATACTCCAATTAAGTAAAAGAAAGAATATGAGGAACCACTAGTGAAGCAAGAAGAAAACAAAGGGAGTGTATACTGGAAACCTAATGAAAAAAAGAGTTTCAAGGAGAAAGGAGATCAATTCTGCCAAATGTTATTGAGAAGTAAAGTAAGCTAAGGACTAAAGGTGGGTCATAGGGGTCATTGACATAGTGGTCATTGTAGTATAAACACTACAGTCTTAATAATGACTATGAAAGGATTTTTGTTTTAGAGTTGAAATCAAGGGACTCATGGTTAAGACATATTAAAGGGAGTGCATTAACAGGATAACTAAGAAAAGTCATTTTGAGTCAACAGATGTTTGGAAACATTTAAGTAATAGTACAAAGCAGAATTATATAGATTAGATTATATCATAATTCTTTTGATTGTTTATAGTTCTTTATGTAAAAAGAATAAACTTGTATCAACAGCAAGGACCTACTGTATAGCACAGGGAACTATATTAAATACCTTATAATAACCTATAATGGAAGAGAATCTGAACAAGAATATATATATATATATATATATATTTTGGAAGTGTATTCTGAAACCTAATGAAAAAAGTTTCAAGGAGGAGGGAGAGATCAATTCTGCCAAATGCTATTGAGAAGTCAAGTAAGCTAAGGACTACTTGACTTCCAGAATACACACATATATATATTTTTATATACATACATATAGCTATATATTTATGTACATATATTTATGCATAACCAAATCAGGCTTTTTTGGTGGTTCAGACAGTAAAGAATCCTTCTACAATGCAGAAGACCTGGGTTTGATCCCTGGGTTGGGAACATCCCTTGGAGGAGGGGATGGCAACCCACTCCAATATTCTTGCCTGGAGAATCTCCATGGACAGAGGATCCTGGTGGTCTACAGTCCATGGGGTTGCAAAGAGTCCGACATGACTGAGTGACTAAGCACATAACCAAATTATCTTGCTATACATTGTAAATCAACTATTGTTGTTCAGTCCTGTCTGACTCTTTGCGATCCCATGGATTGCTGCACAGCAGGCCTCCCTGTCTCTCACCATCTCCTGGAGTTTGCACAAGTTCATGTCCATTGTATCGGTGACACTGTCCAGCCATCTCATTCTCTGATGCCCTCTTCTCCTTCTGCCCTTGATCTTTCCCAGCAACAGCGGCTTTCCCAACAAGTTGTCTGTTTGCATCAGATGACCAAAATGCTGGAGCTTCAGCTTTAGCATTAGTCCTTCCAGTGAATATTCAGGGATGATCTCCCATGAGATTGACTGGTTTGATCTCCTTGCTTTCCAAGGGACTTTGAGGAATCTTCTCTAGCACAATTCAAAGGCATCAATTCTTTGGAGTTCTGCCTTCTTTAAGGTCCTACTCTCACAATCCTGTGTGATCACTGGGAATAACACAGCCTTGACTATATGGACCTTTGTTGGCAGAGTGATGTCTTGTTTTTCAACAAGTATCTAGGTTTGTCAACTATATAGTTCAATAAAAGAAAGAAAAAAGAATAAGTTCATGATTCACATTTGTGATGTCATTACTTCTGTGCTTGTTTAGTCTATTCCCTATCCTTATATTTTTTTGCATATATTTTCAGTGTTATTGCAGATATTAGCAAATGCAAATATATACTTATCTTCATTAATTTGTTACTCAGATGGTAGGATACTGTAAAGACTTTTTCATACTTACTTTCTTTGCTAAACAATATAACTTACAGGTCTTTCCACATCAGTTTAAAGAGAGCTTTCTCATTATTTATGGTTGGATGGTGTTTCGTTTATTTAAACAGTTTTCTTTTGATAGACAGTTGAAATTTACCTAACTTTCAAAAGTAGATAATGCTATGAGCTTATATGTTTCATATGTGTTCAGGAATATCTGTAGGACAAATTCCCTGAACTGATTGCCTGGTCAAAGTTTTTGTGAATTTTATGTGCACTGTCAAATTTCCCTCCCTAGAGATTGTACAATGCTGCATTCCCACTGGGCAAGATAAGTGGACATGTGAGTTCCTGTTACCCTGAAGCCTTATCAACAGAATGTGTTGTCAAATTTTTGAATTTTTGCCAATGTAGTAGATGAAAAATGATATCTCTTATGGTTGAGACTGATTTGTGTGTGTGTGTGTGTTTTCCTCTGTGAGGTTTCTAAACCTATCTTTTCCCATTTTTCTATTAGATTTTTGATACCTTTCTTTTAGATTTTTAGGAACTTTTTATATATTGGGAAGATGAACTCTTGACTGTGATATGATACTGTGATACTTTAAATATATCTTAAATATATATAGTTTCTTATTTATTTTCCAACTTCAATTTTTTTCCCATTTATAAGTTTTTCTTTTAAATGATCTATGCATTTGAATTTATAATTTATTTATAGCTTATAGAGTTTAAGTCAGTTAAAATGTCTTCTCCATTCCAAGATCATAAGGGATTTGATTTTGTTTTCTTCAAGTATATTTTTGATCCATTGGGATTTGGCCTGGTATGTTAATAGCCAGATAGGTACCCAGAGGCTCTAACTCTGCTTATTAAAAAGTCCATCTTTACTTCCATTGACTGGAGATTCAACCTTTATTAGACATTAAAATCCCATATGTTTGGAGCTAATCTTAGCTTTTCTAGTCTGTTCTATTGGTCTGTCCACGTAATCGTCTACTATTTCATGGTTTTAATTACTGTGGCTCTAGATTATGCGTGAAATGAGGTCTGTTTTCATCCTCTTCTCTTTCAGAGTTCTCATAGCTTGTGGAAACATTTGGTATACTTGTAATTATAACATTAAGCAAAATAAGCTTTTAGAATTATTTTTAGTTTGTAGTTATTAAAATCTATTTAATCTTCTTTTTATTCTATTAATATTCCTTGAGCACTTACTATGTATTCAAGTCACTTTCTACATACTTGGGAACATCTGTTCATGCTCAGTCATGTCTGATTCTCTGTGACCCCATGGACAGTAGCCCACCAGCCTCCTCTGTCCATGGGATTTCCCAGACAAGAATACTGGAGTGGGTTATCATTTCCTTCTCCAGGGGATCTTCCCCACCCAGGGATCAAACCCCAGACTCCTTAATTGGCAGGCAGATTCTCTTACCACTGTACTACCTGGGAAGTGGGAGGGAACATCAGTGAGGGCAACAAACCTCTGCTCTCTTGTTGCTTTGTAACTGTGTAAAGTAGTCCTGAGTCTTTTAAGAAAAAGTACTATTTGATTGTTTTTCACTTCATCTGAGATTAAATTAAAACAGAATGTCAACTTTGCCATCTCAATATTTTATGAAGGAAAAAACCTTCAAGATCTTATGCAACATTTAGAATAAATCATCTTTGATCCAGAATAGTAAAGAATATAAAGAGTGTGAATAAAAGAAGAAAGTGCTAGTGAAAAATGAGATACCTTGTTCTTCCACTTATCTCAGTTAAAATTAAGCATCTATTGGTATCATAAATTCTCAATACTATGACGACGAATACATTTCAGCAGTTGACAAGGCTAAAAAATGATTATTCACACACTGTATCAAGTGTTTTGAGTCCTAAGCTGTTAGTAATAAAGTTGTACTAGTAATTTTTTTTATTGAGTTCAAGATTTATTCTCAAACCCAGGGGCTATGATAAGATACCTGGCATCAACCTTGGCTTTGGCTGAATACTGCTTTTAACACTTGACCACTTAGTATGACATAAAAACAGATATTCTGATGTCCTTTACCATGAATTTTTTTTTCAGAAGACAGAAGTCAAAATATGAGAATAACAGAGGTGTAATGCTTGCATATCAGTGGCATGTTAGGATCATGACAAACTTCATTAGTTAGAAGTGTTCTCAGCCACTGAGCAGAACGCATGGAGGCAGCTTAGTGGAATTTTGCCCTTCTGCCATATAGGATATATCCCTTTAGCAACAACTGCAAACCTAGGAGAAGTTGTTTTAGGCCTTGGAGTTGAAAAATCAACTGATTTAAGGATGTAGTTTTAAAAAAATGTTTAAATAGTATCTAACATTGAAAACTTCTGTACAAAATAATTTTTATAGATCTTTATGCTGTCGCTTTATCCTGGAACCTCCATTTCACCTGCCTTACCTTTTACATCTCAAAAATTGCCTCTTCAAGAGCACTGGAGCACTTTTCTTCACCAGGAACTAGCTCCTAGGGAGTTAAGAACACATCAGTAGTTATCCGTAGTATGTTGATTATGTCATAGTGCTTGAATTAATACAGTGGTTCTCAAATTTGGCCTCTATTAGACTCATCTGGCATCTGGTCCCATCACTTTATGGAAAATAGATGGGAAAACAGTGGAAACAGTGTCAGACTTTATTTTTTTGGGCTCCAAAATCACTGCGGATGCTGATTGCAGCCATGAAATTAAAAGATGCTTACTCCTTGGAAGGAAAGTTATGACCAACCTAGATAGTATTAAAAAGCAGAGACATTACTTTGCCAACCTAGGTCCATCTAGTAAAGGCTATGGTTTTTCCAGTGGTCATGTATGGATGTGAGAGTTGGACTGTGAAGAAAGCTGATCGCCGAAGAATTGATGCTTTTGAAGTGTGATGCTGGAGAAGACTCTTGAGAGTCCCTTGGACTGCAAGGAGATCCAACCAGTCCATTCTAGAGGAGATCAATCCTGAGTGTTCATTGGAAGGACTGATGCTAAAGCTGAAACTGCAATACTTTGGCCACCTCATGCGACGAGTTGACTCACTGGAAAAGACTCTGATGCTGGGAAGGATTGGGGGCAGGAGGAGAAGGGGACGACAGAGAATGAGATGGCTGGATGGCATCACCGACTCGATGGACATGAGATTGGGTGAACTCCGGAGTTGGTGATAGACAGGGAGGCCTGGTGTGCTGTGATTCATGGGGTTGCAAAGAGTCGGACACGACTGAGCGACTGAACTGAACTGAACTGAGACTCATTTGGAGGGATTGTTAAACTACAGATTGGTGGGTTCTGCCCCCAGATTGCTAACTGAGTATGTCTGGGATAGGATGCAAGAATTTTCATTTCTGACAAGTTCCCATATGATGCTAATATTATTTATTAGCATCATTTTATTTTAGCAACAACTTTATCTAAAGGTAGAATTCTATTATAATATTGATTTGCAGAATAAGGGGGTCCCCACTGATGTTTCTGTTCGTTTCATGAACAGTGCCCCCCCCCATCTTCCCCTTCCCAAGGCAGCCTGGAAAGCAAGAACAAGGTTTGCCGGGTTGGACTTTCCTTCACAAGGAGGGATACTCCAAATGGTCCCCTTGCCACGAGGAACTGAAGAAGTTGAGGATAAGCCTGGACAACAATGTGGTCCATTGATTGTATAGTCAAAATATATTATAGCTTAGGATACTAGGTGCCAGAAGCAAATATTTAGAAATAGATCTAAAAGTAAAGGTTAAAAATGTTGACAGCAACATATGCATTTAGTTTTATTCTCATTTCTATTTCTAGGTTTAAAGCTTTTCTTATTGTCTGCCCAAATATTTGTTGACTTGAGAACTGATGAAAGGACAGAGATGAAAAAAACTTTTGTCTGTGACCTCACTCTTTGGCTTATGTTCATTAAAATGATAAAACTGGACGAGGTAATTTTTATTCTATTTTCTTTTCTCTTTTACTCTTCATTCTACTTTTAGATGGCTCTTTCTTTTACTTTACTTTCCCTAGAAGCATCTTCCATTGTTAGTGCTATCTGTAGTTCAAAAGTCTTTTCAGATGTAAAATTCTCTCCTGCATTTAATATCTGGCTTTTAATTTTTAATGTCTTTCTTTTTTTCCCCCAACCTACTACTTGTATTTTTCTTTTCCTTGAATTTGATCTTGTCGGCAGCTGGCATTGTCTCCTTTATTTCATCCTGCTCGTGTAAATATTGTCAAAGCACTCACCTCTGTTTTACCCCAGAGGAGAGACTAGTGGATAAAGAATATGCTACACCTTTTCTTTCCTTCAAAGAACAGATAGCTATTTTGCTTGAAATGTCTCTTGTAAATTTCTTTATATATCCCTTTAATAATTAATCTAGTCTTTGTTATTTAAAAAGCAGTATCACCCTTTTCTAAGATTTATGTTGAAAACAATAAATTCACAGAATTCTGTGAATTCCTACCCCCCATAGGAAAGGAAAATATCATATGGAATGGAGAAAGATCATAAGCAAGGAAGAGAACACCATTTCACCGATTGTATTCCTTCTCTTTTTATTTAGGACAATTGTGTAAGATTTCAAATTTTATATAAATGCCTTAAGTCTATATTGATATGATTCTTAGCCCTAAGTATTTAACTGGTAATAATATTAGACTATATTTCCTAAAATATAAAAAATATTTTTAAAATAGCAATGGGGTTATCTCTAGGAGACATCAGCTCAATCTGCAATTTTTGGTCAGTGAGGTTTTCTATTCTAGTTTTAATGATAGCTTTTGTTTGTGGCATAATTGGGTATCTTGTTGACTCTGTACCTTCCTAGGATCCAACCAAATTATCTTTATATTAATTTTGTTAAGACTTTTCCATCAGACAGAAAAGGGTAATATTAATGACTTGTAATATTTTGACCTTGTTGATATAGTGTGTGGACCAGAATAACAAAAAAATTATTTATTTAGAGTAGTTGCTGTCAACTATCCCTGTGCCTCAGAACCATCTGGAGAGTTAAATAAAAACTACAGATGCCAGGAAGGAGGATCAAGATGGTGGTGTAAGAGTGCACTGAGCTCACCTCCTCCCATGAACACATCAGAAATGAAGATGCCAGAGCTTCACTCTCAGAAATTTAATTTCAGTTAGGTTTGGGGGAGGTGACAAGGAGTGAGTATTTTAGAAAATTTCTAAGTTGACTCTAACATGCAGTTGGAATTGTGAACCATTGATTTTTCATCAGATTGATAAACTGTGGATGTACACACAGGTGTGAAGACATCTTCATGGCACTAGGCAAACCACAACTTCTCAACATCTGTTTTTTTTTTTTTTTTTGGTATATCCCTTGGAGTCCTAGGAGATGACTTGAACTCTGATGCCACAATGGTTAAGTTTGTCCTTGCCTTTTCATTCACATCGTTATTATATGCTGTTCCTTTGAGAATAAATATAAATGTCTAAATTATTGATGAAAATCAGTGTCAGGTGATTGAAGAGGGAGGAAGGCAGAGGGCATCGATTACAATTGGGACAACGAACAAGAATGCATGTGCTTTTGTTTCTGAATTTGGCCAAGTGTGTTGCTAATCTAGTGATATCCATCATGTCAACCTCACCTACAAACTTATTGTTGTCTGTCTATAAAGATGTGACATTAAGTAGTCCATATACTGTGTTATTTATTTGTTTATAGGTTAATTGTTCAGAATATTGATCTCCTGTTCTCATTTTCCCATTCTTCCTTAAGCACCCTTTCAAATCAACAGACATAAACTAGGACAAATTCTTCCACACAGGGGACTCTTAAATGATGCTGATTCTTTACTTGGTGCCTTTTAAAAAAATCACTCTTTCAAGAAAGAATAATCCAATATAAATTTTGCTACCGCTCCAGAAAGTGCTGCAAGGTTGTAGGCCCTCATTTTTAGAGAGAGGCAGGGAACTAATTGGATTTACTGAGTGGTGCAGTGATAAAGAATCTGCCTGCCAACACGGGAGACCTAAGAAATGCAGATTCGATCCCTCGGTCAGTAAGATCCCCTGGAGCAGGCAGTGGCAACCTTCTGCAGCATTCTTGTCCGGGAAATCCCATGGATAGAGGAGCCTAGGAGGCTACAGTCAGTCCATGGGGTCATAAAAAGTCAGATGTGATTGAGCACAAGGAACTAATTGGAAGACACCCAATATTTGACCGCTTGCCCTTTGGATTAATTCAGCAGTGGATATAGAGAGGGAGGCAACTTAAGTTGCCAAAAAATTCTACACATTTTCCAAAGAAATACCTTGAAGATATATTATTCAACTATGTGAGAGCTTCTGTGGAACTCTAAATCTGCCTTTAATAATGCAATAAAAAATTAAAAGCTTAATTCTGAACAGTGGGGATACAGACTGCAACTTGACTCTCCCTTTTTTTTACTTCCCATAGTTGTAATTACACTGTAACTTCTGCCTAAATTTTGGAATGCATTTGTTTTCTTTATTTAGCAAAAAGTAAATTCAGAGCCTGCTGTGCGGCCAGTGGCTGGATAGGTGAAGAGAAGCTGGGTTAGGGGCTTGCAACAGATTTTAATTCCCTTGATGGGGTTGTGTGTAAACAGAATTGGAAGCCTCAGGCTGGAGGGCTTGCAGGGAGACAGCACCTGAAGTAGAACCCTCATTTTGGCTTCTGGGCCCAAGAAATCACCCAGAATCTGAGGTGACCTCTAAGAATGAGGGTAGAGAAACTATTATACTCTAAGAACTAGAAACTGAATATGAAGAGAAGGAAGATTCTAAAATTGAGGCCTCAGTAGCAATGAGGGATCAAAAAGCAGGAGACAGAAATTTCAGTGCAGAAAGGAATCCGAGGAGCAAAGATAGCTAACATAGGGGGATGAGAGCTGGCAGAGACATTGGAAGTGAAATGGAGTGAGGGAAGATGGGCCAGAGTCCTGGAAGAATTCAGCCCGGCAAGAGCAGATTGCTTCAGTTGTCTGAATTTTGCTATTGACTTAATGCTATTTTTTATATCTTCTTTTTCCTTTTGGTATTATGATTAAGAAACATATTTTACTCTCACAGGATCTAATAAACACTTGATACTGGACAAAGACAGTTCCACAGGTGGGTAGTTTGTTTCTTGAAAGCACTGTTGGCAGCCTTAGTCAGATGAGATTTTCGGGACATTTTTTAACTATAACTTCCAGATTTTTTTCTTGTACTAAGGATCTATGTATCTCTAGGATCATATTTGCACTCATGTGCTTTGGTTGAGTGAAATATGTTTTCTTAGCCATTCACAGGGCACAGGTAGAATGGTAAAGGCTGAGCATGGAACTTTCTGCAACTTCAAAGATCATAGTCGTTACTGAAACAACTATGATGGTATCTAATTACAACCAGTGAGAAATGTTTTCTGCTATAAGCAACAGAGAGCCCCTCAAAACTGGATTAAACACATGAAGATTTATTTGTCTCTGGTACCAAGAAGTCCAGGGATGGTGCCTCGTGGTGCCAGCAGAGTCCTGGTTCTTTTCCTTCTACACATCTTTGGTGTATAGGCTTTACTATCATGCTTTTAGATGTATGGTCTCTAAGTGACTCTCACTTCAGCATTCCAGGAAGTATGAAGAGGAAACAGTGCTGTGTGGCTTGTATGGAGTTGGGAATCATTTCTTTCCAATAACAGAAATCCTCAGTTTGAATATCAGTCACTGTAACTATGTCATGCAGCCATTTAGAATTGCAGGCAAGTACAAGAAAATGAGTATTTTTATTTTGGCATTTTGTCAGGTTAGATGGTGGAAAGAATTTGGATAGACAGCTACCAGTGTCACACAAATGCTTATGGATAAATGCAGGAGTAGATGCATTCTTAATATTTGAGAATTAGACCAATTACTGGGCTTTCCAGGTGGCTCAGTGGTAAAGAATCCACCTGCCAAGCAGGAGATGAGGGTTCGATCCCTGGGTCAGGAAGATCCCCTGGAGAAGGAAATGGCAACCCACTCCAGTATTCTTCCCCAGGAAATCCTGGGACAGGGGAGCCTGGCAGGCTGCAGTCCATGGAAGTGCAAAAGAGTTGGACACGACTTAGCAAATAAACAGCAACAACTGTGTCTAAATTAATAGAGATAAATCAGATAATTTGCATCAACCATAGTCCTCCAAATGCAATTGGATCACCTGGCTCTCTTTATTTATTTTTTGGGCTGTGTTGAGTCTTAGTTGCGGTGCACAAGATCTTCTGTTGCAGCACAGGGACTTGTGACTGGGGGCTCAGTAGTTGCCATGTGTGAGCTTAATTGCTCTGTGGCATGTGGGATCATAGTTCCCCAACCAGGGATCGAACTCATGTCTTCTACATTGCAAGGTGGATTCTTAACCACTGGACTGCCAGAGAAGTCCCTCACCTGGGCATCCTGCCCTTAAGAGCAGATCAAAACCATGTATTGGATAAGATCCTGTGGTTTTTAGTCACCTAGACTGGCTTCAGGTTACTCACTAGACTTGCCATCATCTTTTTATTTCCTTGGCTGTTGTATCACTTGAAATTATGGTCTCATTTCTCAGGACTGCCTCAGACTCTGCTTCTTTGGGTGACCTGATTGTCTAGACTGCTGGCTCTGGTTCATCCTACCCCTTTTGTTTTATTATGGTCTTTTGATCCTTTAGCTCTGAAGAAAGACATTCTCATACCCTTGGGACAGAAGCCATAAGTGCTCCGTGATTTTTATGTGGGTAGAGTTTAGGTGCTGCAGCAATAGGGTTTAAATGAGGGTCTGGAGTACTCTGCTGAAGATGTGTTTGTGTAGAAAGGGCTTAGTTTTTTGCTTAGATTCTCTGTTTATTCAGATGGAGGTCAATGAGACTGATATATATAAAGTGTTTCCCATTTGCTTCCTGGACTGGCCACTGCCATAGATGTAGTAGGCTGGGCCTCTGTGCATGAACACAGTTTATCCCGAGATTATAGAGCAATGTTTGGCAACCTGGTAGCAGTCTAACTTTCTGACCTCTATGTTTTCATAGCTGCAATTTTTCTGAATAAAAAAGTAGGCATATCTAAAAAATGTAGAGCAATATTTTTGTTTTTTTTTAAATGAGGAGAGCTATATATAGTACTATTTTTTCTTATTCAGAAAAGAGATCATATTCTTCTTTTTATGAGTGATTGCTTAATCCAAACAATACTGAGAGGGTGTATTAGACCTAAGAAGGGAGGTGAAGCGGAGTTGGAAAAGGTGATAGCAGGGAATATTAACAGGACAGCACAGTTGGTTACACAGGGAAGGAATGTGCCCATGTTGTGCCCACCTGGGTTTTCTTGTCTTTGATTTTCTGAAATGCTGGCCTCATTCTCATATTTATAGAACTTTACCTTTGACTTAAGAATGGCTGAATAAGGGGTAACATTGATATAAGACCAGAAATCACTCAGAAGAGTTGAAGCCCAAGTATGACTTAAATCTGAGACATGGCCAGGTGTCATAGGAAGTGGAAAAGCTGAATCAGCTATATGATTTCTCCAGGTGAAAGGCCACAAAAATCACAGATGTTTAAACTTGGAAGGAAATGTCTCAGAAATGCTTTCTGATATACAGTCTGAATATTCTTTTGGAATTAAACAGTATCCCCAGGGAAAACAAGAATCTTAGATAATTTTCTTTAAAAACATTTATTTTAGTCATGAAAAGTAATGTATCTCTTTTGTAAATGTAAAGAATACAGAATCTTTCTCACTTTTTTAAATCAACTTTTCCCCTGGATTGGTCTGTCCTTTGGGTTTATTTCATTTACAAATTGATTAAAACTGAGTGAGTGACCTTCAGTTAGATTATTGGCTTCTGGTCTTTCTCTAGAACCTACCCAACTATTTAATGTAGTGTTCCCCATCAGTCTTTTCTTCCCTTGGAAACCACTACCTATTGGTAAAGAAATTCTAGACTGTGTGTTACTCATTCCCAGTCTTTTTGCTTCTGAGCCTCATTACCGCAGATTGCAAGTAAATCATCTTTAATACTCTCTTGATGTATATTCATTTTGTGTGTCAGTTGGTAAATGCCATTGTTAAATAAATATTGCATTGTTAATTAAATATAGTTCATAGTTTGGTCATTTTCCCCTCAAAAGTTAGAAGGAATAAAAACACATCTTATATTTTGGTTGATCTGTTACAATCAGGCTAATCATACGGAAAAAACAACAACAAAACCCCCCCAAACTTACATTTAAGTTTGGAGGCCACTGATTCTTGCCTTCCTATTAAAAGTTGAGGTTAAGTCAACAGTGCTACATGAAACCAAAGTATTATGTCCAAAAGGACAGGCTTTTTGGATTCTCCTAATGGGACTCTAGTAGTTGATCTTGAGCACTGTTTAAGATAGAAAAGAATTGAGCTCAAGAGGACCTCTACAATTTGAGTCAAATCCAGCAATATTTAACAAAAGAAGTTTGAACTCAGTATGCACTCAGTAACTGATAGCTGTGTAAGAAAGGGGGTGTTGCTTTTTCTACTCATTCAAGAAAGATTATTTCTCTCTGAGTAAAGAATGAGGGGATGTGGTTAGGTTAGATGACACAAAGAGTTTGCTTCTGACTGGGATTTCTTTTGTGGTTTTTGGGCTCTCTTTTACATGGGGGAAATGGGTTTCAGCATGCAGAGCCATGAGCAGTTTCTTCAGGTTACCTAAGTGCTGCTTTATCAGTAACATGATAGTCTGTAATCAGGGTTCTACTATGGGTACATGAGTTTCCCGGGTGGCTCAGCGGTAAAGAATCTGCCTGCCAGTTAGGAGACATGGGTTCAATCCTTGAGTCAGGAAGATCCCCTGGAGGAGGAAATGGCAACCCACTCCAGTATTCTTGCCTGGGAAATTCCATGGACACAGGGGCCTGGCAGGCTACAGTCCATGGGGTCACAAAGAGACACAACTGAGCACAGCACAGCATGGATAACTGATTTACTTGTAATTAAAAAAGTTTAGAACCATGGTAAAATTGGGGAAACTGGCAACCCACTCCAGTGTTCTTGCCTGGGAAAATCCCAGGGACAGAGGAGCCTAGTGGGCTGCCGTCTGTGGGGTTGCACAGAGTCGGACACGACTGAAGTGACTTAGCAGCAGCAGCAGCAAGTGGGAACAGATTGGGTAGATGACTGTGGTGTCTTTGAGACCTTTAATGAGAATGATGCTATGGTCCAACATGTGAATGAAAATGTTTTCTTAAAAAAAAAAGACTTCAATTTCTGCCTCAAAGTGAACTTACAAGATTTTTAAAAGGCTGATTTACCTGTAAAAAAATTCAATGAACAATAAAACCATGCATCATATAGTAAAAGAATCAGAATCCTTTCTGTCAGATATCTCATGGGAACCCAAATGTCACTGGAAACTTAGTTTCTTTAAGTACTACATTTCCCTCTCTTGCTGGAAAAGACTGGTGGATGGGGATCCAAGGATAGCCCATGTCTGCTTTGGCTATTATCACGAGGTTGGAAACAAAAACACTAACCAATACACTTTTCTCACTTGTTTATTTGAATTAAGAAACATAAAGGGAAGTTTCCAGTTACTGGTGAAACCTGAGGTCAAAGGGTGAGGATCCTGAGAGTTGGAGCAAACTTATGAATCAGTACAAACCATGAGGCTTCTCTTCAGCGAAGAGCTGAGAATGGAGCAAGCATCCACAGAGAAAATGAGATGCCCTAAGGGAGAGATGCAGTCCGTGGGGTCGCTAAGGGTCGGACACGACTGAGCGACTTCACTTTCACTTTTCACTTTCACACATTGGAGAAGGAAATGGCAACCCACTCCAGTATTCTTGCCTGGAGAATCCCAGGGATGCGGGAGCCTGGTGGGCTGCCGTCTCTGGGGTCACACAGAGTCGGACACGACTGAAGTGACTTAGCAGCAGCAGCAGCAAGGGAGAGATTATAGGTCTTTTCTGCTTTTAGTATCTGGAAACCTCTTGAAAATACACCATCAGTCCTGAGAGTCAAGATTCTTACTGTATTTTAAACTACATTTCACTTTACTTACAATTTTATTTCTTCTTTTTGCAGCCAAACTAGCCATACTAGAGTAATCTGTTTTAGTTAAACACAAATAATTTTTGCAGGGATGCATTCAAGAAGCAGTATTTTTCACATTCTTTATTTCATTGCTTCATTTTACTTCTACAGCAAATATATTTTTCCTGATATACAACATTTATTATTAGTGTGAATAATTTTAAAGGATACATTAGAGACATAAAATTTTGGAAAACTGAATGCAAAATACATTTGAATACTTTGATCCATATCAATTTTCTAAGATCAATTTTTATTTTTAGTAGTTCCAATATGGGCTTCCCTGGTGGCTCAGTGGTAAAGAATCTACCTGCCAATGCAGGAGATGTGCGTCCAGTCCCTGGGGTGGGAAGACCCCTTGGAGAAGCAAATGGCAGCCCATTCCAGTATTCTTGCCTGGGAAATTCCATGGACAAAGTAGCCTGCCAGGCTACAGTCCATGTGGTCACAAGAGTTGGACAAGACTTAGCGACTAAACAGCAACAACAATTGTGAAATATGCTATATACTCTTTTCTGAGTTACAAGTTGTATTCATTGGTTAATGGAGATGGTAATGAACAATTTAATGGGGGGGAAATGCCAACTTTGTAAATGTGTAGAAGTAACTAGATATTTGATGCAAATGTTAAAGTTTCTGTGTGTATAGATGTTGCATTGTTGACCTATAAAATAAATAGTTTTATTTTATTGAATAATGGCTTCCAGTTGGAGACTTAAATATTTATTTTAAAGTTTTTCTCTTACTCTTGATGGGATCTCATCTTCTCCCCAGCTATGGCTTTGGCAACTGGATATGGAGGAGGCACAGGTTGACACCCAGCTCTGAGTCTTCCCTTCCCACCAATCCAATTTCTCTAGTGTTGTGGACAAGGAGGAAGCCTGTGGCAGGCACAAATCTTGTGTCGTGCCCATGTGTCAGATTGGAGGTGGATCAGTGTCCTCCCTTAGGCTTTGTCAGGTTCTAGCTGATACTGGTAGTACCTGCTGGCATAAATGTTTCCATCCAGATGGTGTGCTTGGTTTTGAGTGGCATTTACCTTTATCCCTGCTCTCTCTGTCATTGAAGGATCCCCCAGAGAAGCAGATGTGTCTCATCTTTTCTTCTCCTGCAATAGCTACCTCAACCACTTCTTTGGATTGGACCTCCCATCTATTGGTTCAGCAGCTGCCTGGGCTTCTCAGCCCATCTCTGCCCTTTTCTGTGGAGCTGAGATGTTTATCTTCCTTCTCTTAGGGTTGTGGGCAACTGGGACAAGGTGTCTAAAACACCAAACCCTTAAATTCCCATGGCATCGGCTGCTCCAGGGGTCTCCATCATTCAGATCTCTAAACCAGAAGGAGGCATCATTCTTTATGTTCAAGATTAAGTTCTAAACTTTAAATTGGTGAAGTACCCACCTCTTCCTCTCCACAGTAGGGGAAGCAGACCAAAAGTGGTAACACAACAAACCTTTAGAGTTCTCCAAAGAACTCTCCCTCAAGAATCCCTTAGTATGATGCTCCTTTTCAGGACATCACCAGCAAGGGCCTGAGGACTCTGTGGCTCAGCTAACCTCCAGCCAGAGAACTAGATGTCTTTAACTTTTTCTGCAAACTCCAGTCTTCATGAATGGCAACTTACGCTTTTCAGAGAGGAACATCCCTGATTCCACTATCTTTTCTTCACAAATGCTGCAACAGTCATCTCATATGGCTCCCCTCTTTTCTTTCAGGATATGAGCATTAGTGAGTGGGGGATCGACCACTTGGTGAAAACTCTGCATTGTGCCTCTTAACAAGTCCTGCTGTGGGGTGGCTGGCTTCAGCTCCAGCTGAGGACAGCTCCTTGTCAGCAGGGAATAACTTCTGCCTTTTGTCCAGAATAACACAGAAAATCCCACTTTACCTATAAATTAGAGACAATATTTGTCCCCAACTGTTAACATTTTATTCAGTGTTTTTCAAATAATTGGAACTTAGTAAGCCTTTGTTAAAAATAAAGATGGGAACACTTTGGATAAGGCCAGCTTTAATTTCAAGAAAAAAAATTTAAGAAGCTTCCAAGAGAGATGGAAAATGTCTGATAGAATGAAAGGGTATATAGAGGTTAGAATGGATTTATGAGAAGATATCAGGTCCAAGTAATCTGACATAATTCCCTGCTGACATTCTCTGATGAAAATTAATGATTGGAAGATGATGTAGTAAGATACTGTACACAATTTAACTTAGGCAAAGTTGTGCATTTTATAAAATAGTGGTGGAAAGGGATTTAGGAATCAGTATTAAAACAAACAGCTAATGAACAGAAAAAATATCAAGTTTTAGGCTATGCCTATAATAGGATGAAAATATCAAATATTCCAATTGTGTCTTTTTTCAAAAGTTATTTGACTTTTATTTAACTGACTTGACCAAATTGACTTGTGGTTTTTGAGTCATGGAAATAGAGTTGTGACGTGCTATTGGAGGAAACAAAATAAATGCAGATGGGCTTGGCTACTTATGATATATTTTTATGTTTATATTGCTGTTTGTGGGGTTGACTTGAATAATACAATTACTCATTCACAGTTCCTTTAAAGTTTCCCAATTTTTTCAAAATGGAGAATTATATTCAGAGTTCAGTTCAGTTCAGTCGCTCAGTCGTGTCCGACTCTTTGTGACCCCATGAATCACAGCACGCCAGGCTTCCCTGTACATCACCAACTCCTGGAGTTCACTCAAATTCACCTCCATCGAGTCGGTGATGCCATCCAGCCATCTCATTCTCTGTCATCCCCTTCTCCTCCTGACCCCAACCCCTCCCAGCATCAGACTCTTTTCCAGTGAGTCAACTTGTCGCATGAGGTGGCCAAAGTATTGGAGTTTCAGCTTTAGTATCAGTCCTTCCAATGAACACCCAGGACTGATCTCCTTTAGAATGGACTGGTTGGATCTCCTTGCAGTCCAAGGGACTCTCAAGAGTCTTCTCCAGCACCACAGTTCAAAAGCATCAATTCTTCGGCGATCAGCTTTCTTCACTGTCCAACTCTCACATCCATACATGACCACTGGAAAAACCATAGCCTTGACCAGATGGACCTTGTTTGCCTAAGTAATGTCTCTGCTTTTTAATATGCTATCTAGGTTGGTCATAACTTTCCTTCCAAGGAGTAAACATCTTTTAATTTCACGGCTGCAATCAGCATCTGCAGTGATTTTGGAGCCCCAAGAAATAAAGTCTGACACTGTTTCCACTGTTTCCCCATCTATTTCCCATGAAGTGATGGGAACAGATGCCATGATCTTCGTTTTCTGAATGTTGAGCTTCAAGCCAACCTTTTCACTCTCCTCTTTGATTTTCATCAAGAGGCTTTTGAGTTCCTCTTCACTTTCTACCATAAGGGTAGTGTCATCTGCATATCTGAGGTTATTGATATTTCTCCCGGGAATCTTGATTCCAGCTTGTGCTTCTTCCAGCCCATTGTTCCTCATGATGTACTCTGCATGTAAGTTAAATAAGCAAGGTGACAATATACAGCCTTGACGTACTCCTTTTCCTATTTGGAACCAGTCTGTTGTTCCATGTCCGGTTCTAACTGTTGCTTCCTGACCTGCATACAAGTTTCTCAAGAGGCAGGACTATAGGAAGATTTGAAAAGAAGAAGTCAGTTTCTACTGACTGTAGACACCCTGGCCCTCCACAATTTAGTTAAGACTCTCATTCCTTTTAAGAAGAATTCCTTACTGAATTCCTAGTGCATTGGCTCTTCAATGTGTCTCCCAATAGACATGGTAAACTCCTTAAATGTTGTACCCTATTCATCTTTGCATTGCCAGTAAAGATCACAGAACCCAGCACACTGTAGGCACACAATAATAGCTTAATGCATGAATAATTATTAGAAGCCCCCATACTAGCCTTACATTCTAACCCAGGTATTTCATAGACCTAGAGTGAGAACCTAGTTGTCCAGTGTTCCTGATAATGCTGGTTTCTCTCTAACCTCTGATATGGTTACTCAGTTCTTGATTCATGGATGAATTCATAACTGGTATTAGGAGTTTTCTCTTGCAATGCACCTTGTTTGGGACATTTCTGACACCTCAGGCATTGCCACCCACCAGTCAGCATAGAATCCCACCACCATGCTGGCTTTTAATATTTTTAGTATGTCAATTCACTACTGAAAAGCAATGTTTGATTTTCTTTATTACGGTAGTAAATAGTGATATTTTTATGTACTAATTTGCCATTTGTATTTATTTTTTGTAAATTGCCCAATTGTTTCTCTGTTAATATTTCTCTGAAGATGTTTGTATTTCCTGATGATTCTTTGCATTTTAAGAATATAGAATTTTATCTGTCATATGAATCGCAAATTCTTTTTCACAATTTAAAATTTTGTCATAATTTTTATTTTTTTGGTGCTTAGACGTTTAACCACCATTGCAGTGAACATGAACTTGGGCAAACTCCAGGGGAGGGTGAAGGACAGGGAGGCCTGGTGTGCTGCAGTCCATGGGGTTGCAGAGTCAGACATGACTGGGCGACTGAACAACAACAGCAAGACATTTAATGATTTTATATAGAAAAAATTCCTTTTTAGGTTTATTTTATAATATTCTTTTATTGTGTCTACCTTTGCTGTCATTTCCTAAAAGTAATTCTGGAATTATATTCTTACAGTTTCATAAACTTAAAAACATTTACATCTTTAATCAATCTGGAATTAGTAAGTAAAATTCTTTTTGTCTCTAATATTTGGTCTAAAATCTCACTCATAAGTACTTAATAAATATTTGTTAAGTTTAGTTGTCTCCTTTAAAAAAATTTACAGTGGAATCTCTTAGACTATAATAATTACCATCACCTGGAAATTTGCCTGGAGGGCTACAGTCCTTTGCATTGAAAAGAGTCAACTGAACACAGGTTGAAAGAACTTGTTACAAATGCAAATTACTCAGCCCCCCCCCCAGGCCTATGGAAGCCCAGCAATCTGTGGTTTAACAAGCATCCAGGTGATTCTGTTGTAGGTTAAATTTGAAAGCCCCTGGAATAGAAAATGTATAAGGCTACTTCCAGCCAAAATTTCTGAAAATTACATGTTTTTCCCTGTTAACAAAGCCCACTGTTGTGGAAACCTGAGTCTCCTCTTATTTTTAGCGGAGTAGGAAATAGAGAAGAATGTGTTCAAAGCTCTGATTGGTTTCCAGCCCTCTTTCTCTATCAAAAATGTCTGCATCCGGTGCCTTGTTTGAATCTGCAGTCATAGAGGAGGTTTGCCATCCCCCAGGGCTCTCAGTGCAGAAGTTTTGGGTACTGACAGTTAGACTTACAACCTTGAATGGCTGCCCAGAGCCCTGGTTTGTCCT